>NC_063155.1:28005293-29255293 GCF_020921035.1 Rhodamnia argentea
GATATACGAAATATTTTGTGGACCCACGATAATAAATTTGTTTTACGACTTATAACCGTAAAAGGTATCATCGACTTTATATTTACCTTTCTCCATTCTTTATAATAAGACCTCCGTCTGTGTAGAAAACGATGAAATCTTTTTCAACCCCTCCCCTTTCGACATGCAACAAGACAGAGATTGTTTCGAGGAAAACTTAATATTCGAAAAATATTTTTTAAGAAATGATTGGTTATATACAAAAATAGGTAGGTATAAATTGTTATTGATAATAAAAAAGTTTTATATCGACTAATTTTTCAAAACAATATAACTGATCATTTTCGACAAATATTTGTTTTTTTTATGAGAAAATATTTGTTAAATCTAGAGATTTTTGTGAGATGGACACATGTATTTTGGTAATCTTCCCAAGTCCACCGTGCGAGAAAATGAAGCACCGCCGGCAGTTGGTCCCACGCTTTGAAATCAGGTGGAGTATTTCTAATCGCACAGCGACTGGTGTCGATTTGGACTATTTGCGGCCCTTATCCATGATGTGCCGTTTAAATGATCTGAAATTTTTTCTGTGGGTATGTATGTGAGTTTCGCAAATGTGTCATCTGTACATTTGTAATTAAGCATAGTTTATACTAAAATTCCTATGTCGAAGAAAATAAAATACAACAAAGCATGCACAAACGAACGAATTGCGCGAACCCATATTTTATACCGTCTCGAAGTTACTATTTTTTCGGGTACGTCCTTTTTTCTAGTATCGAAACGAAAAATGAGAGTTAGATCGGAAGAGTGTTCTTGCGGTCCTCATCATATCTCAACAAGGACTTGATAGATTTTATTTTATTTTTCTTTTGTGAAACATTTACAAGGAGAGAAGGACCTTACCAAAACTCGCCGATAAGGCAAGGTGATTGTGGAGTGAAACTCGCGTGAGGATTACAAAGGGCAAGATTTACTAATTTAAATTAAATTCTCACGACTTCTCATTAAAGAAGAGCCGATTACTATTTAGAATATCTAAAAGTATGTGTGTGTATATATAATTCTGAATTTTTACCCAATATGCAATTTGATTTATGAACTTTTAATTTGTTCAATATGATTTATGGACTTTAACTCAATTTGCAATGTGGTCATTGAAATTTTAATTTGTTCAATTTAATCTATAAACTACATGAAATGAAAGGATAATATTGAACATTTTCATATATTTTAGGGGTTAAATTGAATATGTATAAAAAATTCAGAGTCTAAATTAAATAAATTAAAAGGTCAACGGATCACATTGCACATCTTAGGAAAGTTAGGGGGCCGCACTTAGCGTTATTATATATGTGTAGGCACTGCAAAAAAGATGGATTATCAAATTAATGGCACCATCTTGGCCGTTGCTTGTGAATGTGCACGTGTTCGACTTTCCCAGGGTGTCAGAGATGAGTCTGATTGGGCGAAAAAAGCTCCCCGTGAAACAGGACACATGTCACACGGGATAAATAAGGGGACATTGGATCCAGCGTTAACCGCGTGGGAATGGGCATGATGTCCGGTCAACACTGTGTTATCCACCCCATGAATCATGATTCATCTTTCCTCGTACCGAAGGCTGCATTTCTTCTTCATATGTTAAATTGCGAGATCAACGTTATCCGAAGTTCTCGATGTGATCAACATTCACGACGTCGTTCGACAATAATTACGGATTATATGTATGATCTAAGCGATGATCTGTTTCTGGCCTAAATAAATGGAATCCTCTGTTCATAACTGCCTCTGAAGAACGACTACCGACATTTTCACGAAGAGAGACGCGGAGTTTTGGTCAGCTTATGCATAGCAGATCAACGAATGCCATTTTCCCGATTGAATCCCACTATTAGTTTGGTGAATTGTCTTTAGCAGGAGCAAGAGGCTAGTGCGCGTGTAATAGACGTATAGAGATGTTCTATAAAGAGATGAGATGCTCAACATTAATCTGACTTTTTAACTTTTTTCTTCCTCATTAATTTCCTGTTTTCAAGGAAGGGCTACTATACTGTAATGGAGGAGCAGCGGAGCAAACATCCAAAAAAGAAGTCACAGATCAGATATGGCTTGTGGATTGAACCTTGATGGAGGAAGAAAGAGACGACACCGCCTCTCCGACCGTCAAGAAGAGGTTATCTGGCCTTAGCAGGCCCTCCCCTTCATCTGCTCTCTGCAATTTCTCCATCACCTCTCCGAGAGGATTCGCCAACACAAGCTGCGCGGCGCGAGTTCGACGTTTACCCCGAGATTCAAGTTCTCATTAACCGAAAGGGAAGGAAAGGAAAGGGAAGGAAAGGAAAGGAAAGCGGTTTCTGGAGTACTTACCTCGATGCCCTTCTTATCCATGGCTTTTCTCAGATCCTTTAAGAGCGATACTCCGCTTGTGTCTATGGCACTCACAGCTGAGATGGCAACGAGGACGTTTGTTATGCTTCAAGATCATTTACATGGTTCCAAAGGCTTTTAAAACAATGCCATCGTCGCTCCTTAGTATATCCAAGCCACATAATGTGAAAAATGTTCGTGTTTGTCGGAACGACAAATTAACTTAATCTCCCTATCATCTTGCTTGTGAGCAATCCATAAATGGAAGCGAAGATAAACATACCTGACAAGTCCAGAATCACAAACCGAAGGCTCGACTGCTTCTTCGCATCTTCTTCCGTTTCGTGATCTTCTATCCATCTTAAGATCCTGTTACACCCAAAATCAAGATAACAGGTACATGAACATTCCTTTTCTATCCTGATAAACTAGTTGAGCAGCTGAGTAGTTTATGCAGCAACTAGTTACCTTTCATTCAGGTAAGTTGTGTTAGCAAAGTTAATTGGAGCTTCAATGCTCAAAATGAGGAAACCGGGGACTCTCATGGTTTCCTTGTAGTGATGAAGATTCCGATAGATATCCGTTCCGGGGATATTTCCCAATATAACCGTCTTCGGCCTTGTGATTTGCAGGAGGATCTTGAATATGGAAATACCAACCTGCCAAACAACACCATGTCACTTTGTTGTGGAGTCATTGCCATGAAAATCGACAGAGTTCAAGAAAAGAAGAGCAACATAAATCGAAGAAAATCCAAAACTTACTGCAATGGCGAGACCAACTTGGACGGAGATGAATACGACGCCCAGGAAAGCGCACAGCATCACGACAAAGTCGAATTTGTCGATCTTCCATATGGCATAAGCAGCAGGAATGTCGATGAGGCCTATCACCGCGGTGACGATGATTGCGCCCAGCACGACGTTGGGAGTGTATTGGAACAGAGGCATGAGGAAAAGAAGAGTAACCATCACAGTCACAGACATCACTACGTTTGACACTGCTGTCTTCGCTCCGGCATTGTGATTCACGGCCGACCGCGAGAAAGCACCTGAAAAAATGCGTACTCACAAGAAAACTAGGCTTCAATGTCCCCCCTTTATCTGGTGCGCTTTCCTTTCAAAGTATTCTGATAAAAATAGGAGCCTTCGGCGTCTAAGAGGAAACCGAACCTGTAGTGACGTAGCATGAAGTAGAGGAACCGACGATGTTCATGAGGCCGATGGCAATCATCTCCTTGTTTCCATCCACTTGGTAGTTCTTCAGAGTAGCAAATGTCCTCCCTACCGCAATTCCTTCCTGCAGGACACAGCCTCAATCTTAGGAAAAATTGCCTTATCGCTTACCGGTATTTCCTGTGTCTTAGCTCAAGCTTCATCTACAAATACACATAGCCACAAGAAACATCTCCAGGACTATCCTCGTTTTCAACAGAGTTTAGTGTTTCAACTCCTATCGAGGCAAGCGGCACATTAATTTCAACAAATCATACACAAAAGCGACCTTATTCTCTGAAACTATCTTATGAAATTCTTGCCGTGCTATCGTTCTGAAACTCTTTCATGTGCCCTTATCGTCTAAAACCTGTCTTTCTCCAATACGTTGCCTAACATCTTTAACAGTTTTAGCACAATTTGTTAGCATCCCTAGCATTGCCCATGAAGGGACCGTGCGAAAGTCCACTCACAGTGAGGGAGATGATGCCAGTGATGAGTCCAGTCTTGATGACAAGAACCAGATGGCTGCCATGGAAGTGCAACATGTTCCAGGAAGGAGGGTTGAGGCCTTCTTGTAACTTCCCAATCTGAAAATTCAACCGACGATATGATATGATCGAGAATCGACAGACAGGGCAGACATTACTATTTACAAGAACTCAGAGAGGAAATAGATTGTAATACCACGCTGATGCTGTGGCGTTGAGCCTTGAAGGCTAACACGAGGAGGGTGGAGAGGATGACGGACACGAGCGGAGCGCCTGCCGACACCCAGAACAGCTTCGGCCTTCTCATGCTCTGCACGGAGTGACGCGCACACCCAGTCATCATCAACACAGCCCAAACATTACACTCTTTCCTTTTGCCAAGCCAACTTGCGCCACAATGTTCTTAATCTTATTTTTGGCGGTACAACTTTGATTGGGATTCAAAGAAGCAGAGACCATAAGTCAGAAATAACTTGCTTAAACACTGGTGCAAAAGGTTTTCATATGTACAGTTTTTTTTGTGACCGTTGAGAATAACAGATGTTGTAGACCCAAAATTCTTAAAGTAATAGGCCCCACAATAATTTTTAATTATTTATTATCTATATTTTTTTTTGGCTCATAACATGCTGTCAATCTCATAATAGTTAAAAGAAAATAGTAATGTAAGCATATTCCTTCTAATTATGTGTAATTTATTTATTATTATTAGAGATCGTACTTAGTTCAATCAAAGGCAAATTACTCGGTAAAGTTGACAACGCGAGACAAATGAGTGGCTCAACTTCGCGCGATCTATATAGATATTAGAATATACATTCTTAAATAAACCATGCGAGACGTCTATTAAATATCTTTATATAGGTCACGGCATCTCATATTTTTGCGATGGCTAAAATTTATTTCTGTTTTGATTTTTCTGGTATGCTTTTATTTCTGTTGACTTACGACGTGTCGAGCCACCAGAAGCAGCACCAGGAAGCACACCCCCATCAGTACCGTTTGCCACGACCACTGCACACACCATAAAGCAAAAAACCATCCACGAGTTCAGCTCCAAGTCAACCGCTTATAGCCGCTAATATGCATAGCCTAGCCTGCGTCAGCAGTCAAAGCTCTGACGTAGTCGCACTTTTTTCATAAGAAGATTTGCCTGCCTCATGCAATTGAGTTTCAGACAACCCGTTAGGGCGTTTGTATAGAAAATCCATTTTTCTGTGCTCTGCTCGCAGCTGAGCTATGTGCTGTTTTCTTACCTGGGCAGGTCAAGACAAACTGACTAGATCTCACAGATCCGGAAAGCAGGAGAGATACACGTGAAAGCGACAAGGGAATTAGAAGAGCTCTGAATTTTTTTGGCTCCAAAATAGAAGAGCTTCTCAGAGGAATAGTCGAATCACCTCGTTGGTGCGGCGGAAGACAGAGGTCAAAACAGGGACCAGACCCATCTGCTTCGTGAAGTTCACGATCCCCAGCAGGCTCTTCAGCTGTTGCAGCGACACTATGATTGCAGCCCCGGCCATGAACCCGATCAGGGTCGCCTTCGACAGGAAGTCGATGATGAATCCCAGCCTGTCAGTTGCCCGAAAATCAGTAAAAATATGAAATCCGAGGGGGAATTGAGATGGTGCCAGAAGACCGAACCTTAGCAGTCCCAGAGAAGCTTGGAAGAGGCCAGCGAAGAAGGTGGAAGAGAAGGCGAGCTGGAGGAACAAGAGCGGCTGCTTGGCGGGCGACACCTCTTGCCTCAGCATCGACCCCATGATCAGCGACGCTATCGACACCGGCCCCACCGCCAGATCCCTCGAGCTCCCCAGCACCGCGTACACCAGAGGAGGTACGAAGCTTGAATCTTCCATTTACAAAATCAAATTCAACACCCAACGACACAAAAGGCGAGAAAATATACATATCGTTAATGAAACAGTGCGTAATTTGATGCGGCGAGCAAGAAGAGGAGGAGAGCAGTCCACTCACAGAGACCCACAATGGGTGGTAAGCTCGCCAGCTTCGCATAGCTTATTCCCTGCACATTAAGATAGACACGAATCTCAAAAGTATTAGCTTTAATCAGTAGCTACTTGAAAAGTCGGTGTACTCTAAGAAGTTAGATTTAAATAAGGATATTATTAGCCATTTAGTGACCAAGTGTCGAATGTAGGCAAGCAAAAGTATAAGTGTGCGTGAGGTTAGGTGACGGCCTTGACATGAGGAGCAAGTGAGGTTACCTGAGGGATGGCCAAGCTGGCGATGGTGAGGCCGGAGACCACGTCGGACTTGAAGAGATTGAGGCTGTAGTTGGGGCCCCACTGGAGGATCGGGAACACGTACTGGGCGGCGAGGATCCACCTCGTCCTGGCTGGCTGCCCCTTGAACTGCCGGAGCGGGTCGTCGGGGAAGAACGTCTCCTTCAGCCTCGACCCCAGCTTCTGGGCCATCGTCCTCGCAGGCGGCGCCGCCACCCTGTGTACCTCCATCGCCGTTATCTCCATGCAGTGCGACCGGGAGTCGAGACTACTCGTCGTCATGTTATGACTAGGGTTCGGATCCATGTGAGGCAGGGAGGTTAATGGCCGAGGTGATTTCTAGTGTTGCGTCTCTTTGGTTTCAAGGTTTATGATTTGAGCACACAGCGGCAAGCTTTGCTTTTTATTATGTGATCATTGTGATGTAGCAGTACCATCCCATCGATCGACGACCGCTACCAAACAAAACTTCTCTGTAGGTGAAAGTTCTTCGGTTTTTCTCTCTGATTTTTTTTTTCTAAGGTGACATATGGTAGGAGAGCCTTATTATTATTATTATTATTTTGGTCATAAGGAGAGCCTTATTTAAGTAAGGTGTATTTGTTGAATTGGGAGAGTTGACCACACATTCACATTGCATGGAACTTCTTTCATGTAGTGCTTATTTTTAAGGCATTGTTATTTGTGCATGTGGGGTTCAAGGTTCCAAGTCAATATCTGCAATGAAACCTTTCTATGGCTACACCAATATTGCCATGCTTTGGGCATATGTAGCATTAAGTTGGTGCCCAAATAGGTTTGATGTTTAACATTAGCAAGCATTGATTCTTTTGGTGTGAACTCATCTCCCTCGTCCTCATAATACATACATATCTCGGAATCTGAAAAAAAATAAAAGAACCGTAATAGCTCAGATGAAAAGAGATTGTATAACGTGCAATGATACCCCGTACAGATTCATTCAAACACCCAATGGTACTAACCTAATGCATCGTGGTTTAGGGCGATAAGAGCATTCACACGTCATTAGTCATCCGTGGAGCCGCCAAAATGTATGAGAAACGCATATGTTAATCCGTATTTGTTTAAATGTGTCATATATGTATGGGTCAGCCTTAAACTCAAAACACGGGTGATAAGTAGGTTTTGAAAAGTAAAGTCCAAAAGAGATGGGTGTCAGTGTGTCAGGTTTTTTTTTTTGGTCGAAGTCAGTGTGTCAGTTAGTAGCCTACTTTCAGCTCAAATTAAATACGGAGCCACTCCATGAAGCTGTCCATTCTTTTTTATTTTATGGTAAAAAAGCGACCCATATTCAAAAACGACAATTTAAAGAGAAAAATTACTAAACATGAATCTCGTGTAGGAGCATGAATGGGCCGTTGAATTTGCATCATATGTAAATGAGTCAAAAAGGATTATATAAGTCCATTTGAATCAGACCATAGACTCGACCCATCCATTTAACGAGCTTAATTGTCCGAGAAATCACGAGTTTGGGTTTAATTAGAAAGTGGTGACGTCGAAGAGGAGTTGTTTCCTCAGGATCAAAGCAGGTAGAATATCACGAAAATTAAGGACAGAAAAGATCACGTAATTTGTCTCATGTCTTAACGGGTTTCTGAGCATTCATCACATGGATTCGCAAATAATGTTCGTGGGGACTTTTTGACGTGGAGTCTCTCGATGATTGAAATCCCACATGCAATCACGCATAAGAACAAAAACCGGAAAAGAGCCTGTTATTTGTGTCTTTGTGTTTTGGTTGCTTCCCCATTTCTTGTTCTTACTCTTCCTTGTAGTATGAGCTTAAAATTAGCTCCACCACTCATTGACGCTAAGAAGAAGAAGAAGAATACGAGCTGTCCACGGAGGTGGGAAAAAGTATAAAAAAAGTCATAAATCTATTGTATTAGTGACAATTCAATCTCAAATCTTATGATTGGATTTATTTAGTCTTACACATTTTACATTTGTGCTAATTGAGTCGACTCTGCCAATTTTAGCGGGGAATCACCGAAGTAGATGCCAGGCGGCCTATGTAGCGCGAGCGGCGTTGTCGTGGGCTTCTTCTTTTTTTTTCTTATTTTTCTTTCCTTTCATTTTGACCAGTGACAACCCTTGCCAACCACCGATGAGGGTCGTAGCCCTCGCTCAGATGCGGCCAAAATAAAAGAAAAAAAGGGAACAAAAAATAATTATAAAAATATATACGTTAGTGCCGACCACGTCATATAGGATGACCAGCTTTCATATTAGCAATTTTCAGTTAAAATTGACCGAATAGAAGTCACGTGTGTCATCCACGTCAACAAATTTAACAATGAAATTTGACGGAAGTTAATATAAGGTAGACTTGTCACACGCGTACCAATTTAGGATTTTTTCGTGGTCAAAAAATTAGTTTAGGATAAATCTGTCGCAGGTGTACCGGTTTGGAATTCTTCGTGATATTAAAAAGAAAACCGGAATCAACGGCGAGGGCACTGCCGCCGTCCCACCATCGCCGACGGGGCCAAAGATGGTGGGGAAGTGGTTGGCAAGGGCCTGCTGGCTCTCGTTTGACCCACCAGGTTTATTTTTTAAAAAATTAACTAAAAGTTAAATTGAAAAATTATACTTGGACCAAAACAACGTCGTTTTAGCCACGTCATCGCCACGTAAGAGAGAGAAAATATAAAAAAGGGTTACTTCAACATTTTCTGTTAGCCAAATTAGACGGAGTTAACGAAAAGACTCGATTGCATCAATTTGACAAGTCTTAGAACTCAATCGCATTTTTTTGCAAATTTTATGACTCAGTTGCTCTTTTGTTACAAATTTTAAGACTTTTAGCGAACATATCCCCTAAAATATTTGGTTGATCACTCGATTATTGTGGATTTTTTCTTCATGGATCAAGGCCAACTGTCGGTTGCCCTTGGAGAAATATGTGGACGGTCAATTTTTGCAATTTATGTTTATCTTTCTGTTATCACTCGCACGATAAAATTTTCATGTGGGGAAGAGGAAACGACCATCTACATTCTTTTCTGTAAATGCATGAAAAGTTTTGCATGATAAATGTCTGATATAATTTGTGCCAGGAGAGGAGGGGGCGGGGATCGATTGTGTAATGCCCTAACTTAGAGTACTGGATACAAAAGATGATGTGCATAATTTTTCACTATAGTTTCTTACCAAGTACTAAATGAACTTTTATAGCAACTACGTTCTTGAAAAAAGTATGCAAATGCCCTAATTTTAGCCCTTCAAAGTTGACAATGACTGGTTAGGGCGTTGGGATTTCCAATTTAGGAACCGGAAGGAATATATCGAATTCCATCGGTGAAAATAACTCTGGATCAAAATTAGCTGCATAGATCAAAAGCCCGAACTTAACTGGTTCATCTTGTCTCGTCTCATACCACATCAGATGGCGATCGAATTTATGTCGTGAAAGTAGCATGTCCCACAACTTTTCCTTTTTATTAAGAACATTTGGAATTGTTGTCTTGGCCTTTCTTCTTTTTTTTTTTTTTTTGGAGATAATACTATGAAAAATTTCAAACCGACGCACTTGTGATAAATTTACCCCAAACTATTTTTTTTATCCTAAAAAATCTCAAACCGATACACACTTGAGATAAATTTATCATAATCTATTTTTTTGATAGTAAAAAACCACCAAACTGATATACCTATGACAAATTTACCCCAAATTGGAATACTTGTGATAAATTTACCTTCTGCAGTTTTCATTAAATTGGATTAACACCACGAAAAAATTCAAACCGATACTCAAATAACAAAAAGAGGATAAAAATCCAAAGCTGGTACACTCGTTCGTCGCCACGTGTTATCCAACTCAACAATTTGACGATAAAATTTAATGGAAACAACAAAGAGTAAATTTGTCATAAATGCACCAGTTTAAGATAAATTTATCATAGATGTACCGATTTTGAGTTTTTGATATAAAAAAATACTTGGGAATAAAATTGTCACATTTGTTTCAATTTGAATTTTTCATGATATAAATCTTTATTTTTTTTTTCCTTTTATGTGCTCGCAGAGGTCCTCTACCTCTACATCCCAACCTGATCATAATATTTCATTTGGGGATTGGCGAAATATAGCTTTTTTTTTCTCAAAAAGAAAAAGACAACACAAAAAGGTGGCTGACCCAATTTGACACCCAAAGGGTTATCCTCTATGGCCAGATCTTTACAGCAAAAAGGTGAGAGCCCTCTCTCTCTCTCTCTCTCTCTCTCTCTCTCTCTCTCTCTCTCTCTCTCTCAACTAGTGCAATTATTCACTTTTTGTTCGGATAGGCAGTTCGAGCACCAATCGCATTATCATGTCTCGCGAACTCGATCGCCTAGAAAGATCATATTGAATCAAATCAAACATGAATCATGTGCAGCATGATACTTTTGAATGGTGGTACAGTTGAAATGCCTGCAAAGTGTCTTCCTTCCTCATCTGTTAGACTGGGGGTCGCATGCATTCAGATAAGAGAAACCCTAGAGATAAACTTCACCGACGTTGTGGGGACTCACGCTTCGCCAACCCAACGAGTTAGTGACAATAAAGAACGGATTCGGGTATATGGAAAAAGGTCGCAAAGCTAGGTTTCGCTTCCTTTAATGATTAAGAATGATTTCTGAAGATTCTCTCTCAGAGGTGACCACCTTCTTGCTTTGATTGTAACTGAGAAAGGGACATGATGAAAACGAGGCGGAAGATGAGAATAGGAGATCTTTTTTCCATCTATTTACTTGCTTTTAGAAAGGTATCTCAACATGAGACCATGAAGTGAAAAGGGAAAAGGCAAGAAAAGAAAGCCCCGATGATAATTTCGGTAGGAAAATTATCAAAAAAGTCTTAAACCTATTAAACTTTTATTAATTCAATCTTAAATATTTTAATTTTTTTGTCAAATCAGTCTTAATCCCGATGCATTTGTGCCAATGCAATCCTAAACAGTTTTTATGCCAATTCAATTCTAAACATTTTGCATTTAAGGCAATTCAGTTTATCTGATAAACTTTGGCTGGCCAGCGTTGACGTGGCGTTGTCAGAGCAATTTTTAATAATATTTTAATAGTTTTCTTAAATTTTTTCTTTTTTTTTCTTGGTTCTCCTTCTTCCTCATCGATCGTCGCCCACCGGGCGAGGCCGAGCTCACCCGATCATGGCGCCATTGTTGCCAATTCCTTCCTCCAAAAGAGAGAGAGAGAGAGAGAGAGAGAGAGAGAGAGAGAGAGAGAGAGAGAGAGAGAGAGAGAGCGCTTGGGAACGAGATGAGAGATTCAAAGGGTTCGAATCGAAGGAAGGAATCGGCAACGCGACGCCATCATCGGTGAGGCTTGGCCTCGCCCTGGGGCGCCGATGCCGGGGCTCATTGGCCCTCTCCTCTAGCTGGTCATCGACGGCTAGTGGAAGAAAGAGAACCAAAAATAAAAAGAAAAAAAATAATATTAAAAATTATCCCAACAAAGTCACGTTAGTGCCAATCGGTCAACGTTGGCTGAACGGATTGAATTGACACAAATACAAAATATTTAGGATTAAACTGAAAAAAATGTTTATGACTAAATTGGCATAAATGCAAAAATTTTAGGACTGAATTAACAAAATTAAAAGGTTTAGAACTGAATTAGAAAAAGAGCGATAGGTTTAGGATTTTTTTGACAATATTCTCTAAGTTCGGTTTGGTTTGAGAAGAAGTGGAACCAAATGAACTTGTGCTTAGCTTTAGCTATAATCGGGTCGAGCACGACTCACTTATTGGAATACTCCCAGTCTCTTGTAATATACCATACGACTAAAGTAGGAAAAAATAAAATTATCAAAAAAGTCTCAAAACCTATTTCAATTGTGCTAGTTCAGTCATAAACTCTTTTTTTTTTTCCCAATTCAGTTCTAAATCTTTGCATTTGTGTCAATTCAGTTTATTCGGCTAATTTTAGCCAAAAATCGCTGACGTGGTCCGACCGGTCTTGGCATGGGCAAATTTTATTAGTTTTTTAAATTCTCTACTTTTTTGTTCTTTTTTTCTTTTCTTTACTTTTTTTTTTTTCGAAACTTAGGGCCGGGGCACCTTTGCCGACACTTGGGGAGGGCATCTTGGACCTTGTCCGGACCCAATGAGGGCCGTGACATGCTTGGCCGGTGCCGGCGAGGGCATCTAGGCTAGACACGGCTGGTTCGGTGGAACCGCCGGTTCCGGTTCCACGAAAAGGTGGAACCGGAACCGGCCGTGTGTACTTCCGGTTCCGGTTCGGAACCGGCGGTTCATTCCGATTCCTTTTTTAATATTAATTTTTAAAAAAATAAATAATAAAATAAACATAATAAATTATAAATTATAAAATACAATTAAATTTTACATTGTAATAAAATATGGGGAAAAAAAAAGAGGAGGAATGGGCTTGAACTTAATGAATTATCATTAAGCGCCTACATATCTTCTTGGGGATAGAAGAATCAAAGCCCATGTAGTTCTTTTACCTTTGAGAACCCCACCTTACCTCATCGTCAATCGTCGCTACCCGTTGTGGTACCCGTGACGGTGGTATCTCCAACATCATCGCTAAAAAATTCGTGTTCACGATCTAACTCTTGGTGTCAATATTTCGCCCTCATCCAATTGCCGACACAAGCTTGAGCTTCCACAGAGTCCGGGATTAATCTTGAACGGCGAGAGTCTAAAATTAATCCTCCAGCACTAAATGCTTGTTCAACCGCAACCGTTGAAGAAGAGGTTGTTAATATCTGACGAGCGATGAGGGCGAGAACTGGATAATCGATTTGGTGACTCTTCCACCACTTCAGGATTTCGAAATCTGTACTATGTTCCGCATCACGAAACTCAAATTGAGTGGTTAAATATTTTTCTAATTCAGAAATACTACCCGTTGCCCCTTTTTAGTTTTTTTTGCCTACTCTTAAGCATATTATACTCTCTATTAAGTGAACTACCACCTTCGCTACGTGAGGCAGTATATTGTAAAGATCCAGAATCACTTAAACCATATCTACTACAAAATTCTCCATATAATGCTACTATAGATTCTTTAACATCTCCTAGTATATTTGAAATATCTATTGAATCTTCTAAATGTAAACAATCATAATAATACACATTCAAATAATCTTGTAAACCGTCTAATTTAATACGTGGATAAAAAACAATACCAACTAAATAGACAAGAGGAATTTGCAAATAATAATGCAACCATTTTTCTGGCATTACTAAAATAGTTCGACCTAATCCGGTATCATTTTCATATTCACTAAAAACACTATCAATATTAACACACTCTATTAAAAATAAATGCGTAGTAGGATAATAAATACCAGATAAAGTCTTAGTAGCATCATTAAAAATTTTCAAAATATCTAAAATTTTCTTGCAAACGTCCCAATGTTGAGGAAGTAAAGTAATTTCGGGAATATTTTGTGAAATAAACATACATAATAAATCTTTATATTCAAAAGTTTGCCGAAGCAACTCGTACGCAGAATTCCAACGAGTCGGAATATCTTTTGGAAATCTTGTTGCCCTTCTCCCATTTTGTTTACAAAATTTTTCCCATGATTTCATACAATGGGGACGACTCCATAAAAATTTAATTGCACTCTTTATTGGGGCGAGAGAAGTGTCAAGAGTTCGTAAACCATCTTGTACACATAAATTTAAAACATGACAAACACATCTAATGTGAAAAAATTGTCCGCCAAAAGTGGGTTTGCAAATATTTTCTAATTCGGGAATAGAAGCGGTATTTGCGGCGGCATTATCAAAACCAATTGAAAATACTTTATTTATTAAATTATATTCTTCTAAAACTTGCCTAATTATTCTATAAATATTATGAACCGAATGTCTTTCATCAAAAACTTGGAATGCAATAAGTTTTTTTTAATCGTCCAATCGTCACCTATCCAATGACACGTGACACCCATATAAGAATGAATTTGCCAAGGATTACTCCAAATATCGCTACCTATATGCACATGTCCATTGAATTCCGCAAAAAATTTTGCTAAAGATTTTTTTCCTTTTTTATAAAGATGAAAAACTTCGCGTTTAAGAGTATTTTTTGGAATAGTTGGCGCTTGCGGAACCAACGCATTATTTATCAAATATTTCATATTAAAATTTTCACAAGTATTAAACGGAGCATGATCAAGGGCAACATATTCACCTAATGTTTGTTTATAAAGTGCTTCAGTGAAACGAAATATAGGATGAGAATTAGAAGTGGCGTACCCGGAAATTTGTTGTTGCGTATTGTCGATCCCCGCTTGCATTGGATGTTTTTTCGTCAAATGTCGACGGAATGTTCCGTAGCCGTCTCCTTTCGTAAATTTATATGTTTGCGAACAATATTTACATTTTATATTATACTTACCTTCACCTTCATCACGTACCTTGTCGAAATGTAGCCACAAGTCGGATGTATTATCTCGGCTCTTCCGTTCCGGCTCATTTACCGTTGACGCTTCTTCGACACCGGTGGGAGGATGAAGACTTTCTTGTGTTGGGATGTGCTCGACGTTCGGAATCGGGACATAGTTGATATTATCGTCGTCGTCTTCCCAACTTGCATACTCACGAGGATCATATTCGGGAATGGGATACTCGGAATCTCCCATAGTCATCTTGCCCTTGTCGGCATTTTCGCTTCCACTTGCCATTTTTAAGAGAATTGATCGGAAATCCGATTGAGAGAATTGAGTCGGGATCGAGAGAATTGGGAGAATTTGAGCGATTTGAGAGGATTTTAGAGAGAATTCGAGAGATTGTTCGGAGAATTTGTGACAAAAATGAAAGGGGGAGTGTTGACACCTAATTTTGGGCGATTCCATATTATTATTGTTATTATTATTATTATTATTATTATTATTATTATTATTAAATAAGAATACTTCTAATTTATTTTCATCTTATTGCAAAATAGAAAAATAAAAAATATTTATAACTATTTTTTTATATATAAAAAAAAGAGAAAGAAAGAAAGAGAAAAAAAAATGAAATGAAAAAAAAAATGAATGAAATGATAGGCTATTGAATATGCATATTTTCTTGCTGCACTATAAAAAAAATCAAAATAAAATCAAAAATCAAATTTTATTTTATTATTTTATTTCGTTTTTTTTAAAGAAAAAAAAAAAAAAAAAAAGAAATAAAATCGGATCGGGCCAGTCAAGCTTGCCCGTGATAGACTTGGCCCACGTTTTCTTTTCCTCTCTCGCGGAGTAGGCCCACGCGGGTAGCCCAGCTGGTCTCTCTTTTCCCCCAAATGGATAGCCCATCTCCCCATTTTTATTTTTCGCCAGCCCACCTTCCCTTGCTATTTTCGGTCAGCCCATCTCCCCTTTTTATTCCCCACAGCCCACATCTCTCATTTGCTTTTCTATCATCCCAGATTCACCCCCCCCTACATCACTTCTTCCTGCACACACTCACGTCACTCACATTATCACCGTATGCCTCACGTGGTCTCTCGTTAAACCCTGTCTACATCAACCGGAATTCACGCCTGTCCACATAATGAAACTTGGGGAAGGAGGCAAGACTAACATAAAAGAAGGAGAGGAGGGCAGGCTAGAGGTTGGCGGGTTCGATTCGGAAAAAAAAAGGGGAAAAAAATAGAGAAAAGAGGAGAGAGAGTCGGAGGGTTGGTTCGGCGACCCCAAAAAAGAGAGATAAAGTGCAGGGATTCAAGGGAGTATCGTAAGAGCTCCTTACTGTGAAGCTTGGTGAAGTTCATTCCTCTTTGTTTTGCCACCCAGGTAAGTTTGTTTCTTGGTTCTTCCCTGTAGCATTTTACACCAACTGAACTTGGCATTTTCTTGCCCATGTCTATATAATGTCTTCGTGCGTGAATGTTATGCATGTCCACTTTTGAGCTTGCTTATTTTCTTATACCCACAAAAAGCCCCACGCTCCCACTAGTTCAGTATACTCCCATTCTTGATGGGCGCGAAGGTAGAATACACAATGAGGAAAGACCAAACAGCCGGTCGAGAGGGTCCTGCGAGGTTTAACTTGGCAACACTACGATGAGCGAGTCCTAACGGGTGTAGAAGCGACTCGACCTCGGGCTGAGGCTATACGAGGGTGAGCGGAGACGACGCGAGCTCGAACTTAAGCGAAGTGAGGCCTGAACTGAGGCAACGGAGGCGGCTCGGGAATTTGAACGTAGTTGGCGCCCACGAATCGAATCAGTGGTTGAATGAGAGTTTCGGAGGTGGCTACGAGTTCAAGCTGAAGCGACGCAAGCCCGAACGAAGGCGAGCCGAAGCTTGAGTTAGCGACGCAAACGGGTGACGAGGGTGAGCGGAGACGACGCGAGCTCGAACTTAAGCGAAGTGAGGCCTGAACTGAGGCAACGGAGGCGGCTCGGGAATTTGAACGTAGTTGGCGCCCACGAATCGAATCAGTGGTTGAATGAGAGTTTCGGAGGTGGCTACGAGTTCAAGCTGAAGCGACGCAAGCCCGAACGAAGGCGAGCCGAAGCTTGAGTTAGCGACGCAAACGGGTGACGACGCGTACGTGAGTGGTGCGGTACACGAACACGGATTAGCGACGATGCCAACGTGAGTAAAAGGAGGCTCAGGTTCCGGATGGTGGCGGTCCGACGAGACGACAACGTGTTTGGCGAACCCCCCGCGTCGACCATCCGGTAGCAGGCGAGCAGATTAGAGTGAGCGTAGCGGTGCGAGTGTAGGAGTCCAGAAGGTGTAGCGGCTGAGCGAGAGGCTGTTGGCGTCAGAGATGCGGCGTCACCGTCGGTGCTGCAGAGCGACGTCGTGTGAAAAGACGATGAATAGTGGCAGTGGCGCGATGAATGGATCCCGGCGGTGCGGTGAACGAGACCTCACGCCGGCGTGATGATCGAGTCTTGGAGTTGACGAGGCGAACGGCGAAGCCAATTGGCGTCGGAAGAGCAAAGTTGCCGTCTCGGTTGCAGAAGAGACGGAGGAAGACGCACACGAAGAAGATGATGAATAGGAGTAATGGGGCTGTCAAACGTTTTTTTCTTTTTTGTTGACTACATTGGGCTGGTGCGATGGGTTGCTGATGAAGGAAAAATGACATGCATTTGGTTTGGTTAGATGGGCTGGCAGAATAAAGGTTGGCGCATTTGGGCTGGCAGAATAAAAAAAAGGGGCCTAAGCGGTTGGGCTGAGATTAAAAGGAGAAGGAATTCGGATGGGCTGGCATGAAAGAAAACAGAAAAACTGCCGGGCCCGTGCTATTTGGGGCGTGAGAGAGATGGGCCAGAAGGAGGGCTGGAGCCCGGTTTTTTTTTTTTTTTTTACAAATAAAAGCAAAGTGGGCCTAGGCTTCTTTATGTCAATCAGGCCCAGTTCGGGTCCTCTCTCGCGGGCCTGAGCATAGTCCGACGGCCTGATCCAGGCCCGGGTTCGAGAAACCGACCCGGGCCCGGCTTCCTTTAATTAAATAATAATAAAAATTAAATTAAAAAATTAAAAATTAAAAAATAAATAAAAATTCAAAAAAAAATTCAGAAAAAATTCAGAAAATTAGAAAAATGGTTTCTTTGACCTTTTTACCCCTAATGTGAATTTTCACACCTCAAATTGGCGTTGATTGAAGACTAATGTCCAATCCAGTCTAATATCGTTGTAATTCGACTTTCGAGTCGAAATTGTTTGTTTAAATATCGTCATTATAGATTTGATCTGCATGTGCTTATCCTGATCTTTATTTGGCATATTTACCTGATTGAGTGTTTACAACACTGTCTTTTGAAAAATTGCTTATTAATCGCTTTTCCTATATTGTTAGGTTAAGGATAAATAGGTAATTGCACGAAATGACAGAAAAACATTATGCATGATCATTTAGTACTGGTTAGATACCTGATGAGCTTAAAATGATATGCAGAATGTGTGGTTACCTTAGGAAATATCAACCGGTTAGGTACCGAAAGGGCGCTAATTTTCTAATTAGCGTAAACAAGTCCCCGAACTTAGAAACTCTGGTTGCGTAGGAATCGAGATAACCCTCCCGTGTCTCGATTGGTTTCTAGTCGACCCCTATAGGCTAGTGGCGACTCTTAATAGCATTTTAATTTGCTTATCAATAAAATGAATCTAATGTCACGCGAGGTAGGACTTGGGAGAGTCCACGCCATTGATCTATGGCAATACCTCTAAACCCCGCCGGACCCTCGCGGGAGGCCAAAGGCGAGGTCGCGACGGGGAGCATATGTATTTATAGGCAAGAATTAATTTTAATTCTTTTTTTTTAATTTTTGGCAACGGCCCAAATAGGGGGGGTGGGGCCAGGGCGCAGAGAGCCCAACGGCTCTGTGGCCCCGGGCCCCGCCTTTTTTTTTTTTTTTTTCTTCACGGTTCCGGGCCGGTTCCGGGTTGGAACCGTGGGCCCGGTCAAAGGGCCGGTTCCGGGCCCACGGGCCCAAATGGCACTCTCTAATCCAAGCCCTAAGTCCAGAGTATAAAAGTAAAGAAAAGAAAAAAAAGAATTATAAAAAATCCAAAAATTTATTAAAACATCAAAATATATCTACGTTAGCGGCTGTCGTGCCACGTAAGACGGATTGCGTCTATGTCACAATTTCCTACCAATTTAATCGGATGGATTGAATTGACACAAATGCAAAAGATTTAGTACTGAATTGATAGAAAAAAGGAATTAGGATTGAACTGCCACAATTACAATATATTTAGGATTTTTTTTGGGTAATTTTCCCGGCTAAAGTACGCAAATTTGTAGAGTAGTTTTAGGACACCTAGCGTTATCCGTATCGTTATTGCGGGTTCCATCCTTGCACACGAGATCGAGATGCCGACACAAAGATGAACTCTTAACTAGTGGGAAATAACAGGTGTTCTAGGAGCTTCAAAAGGGCTGCAAATTATTGAATCTCACCTAGTCTTTGATTTGCAAAAGCTAGGAACCCAGCTTGTTTGGCAGATCGATACCACATCCCCCTTGAGGCCACGCATTCTCAGGGAAAAGCTATTCAAAGTTAGATTCCAAGTCAGTTGTCCCAAGTTCGACCACCACTAGCTGCGAACAACCTTCGGCCATCTCTCTGGTTTCTCTCTCACGCTGTATCTAATCTTTAGGAAAAGTTCTTAGGACAAGGCATCATGGCACCGACTTTGTAGGATGAAAGGAGTTGTTTCTTTTTCTCTCCACCATTTGGTCGTCTTTTCCTACCAGAAAAACATAAGGGGGTCCTAGAAAATGTTCTACTTTTGAAGTATGGTTGACGTTCTTTGGACCACATGCATATGCTTGCAATCATGATAAATCTTTGTCCATGACACCACCGCAAATAGCCTCTTTTTGTGGTTCAAAATGGTTCCCAATTTGAAGAATTTCAAGAAGCAGCAGCAGCAGCATCATCTCAGTTTTTCCTTTTCTGGGACCAATTTCTTTGCACTGTGGCTCTGCTCGGTCTCTCTCTCCGTGCATAGATTATCTTCTTCAAATGGCCTCACAGATCACTAAAGAGAAAAAAAGGCGTAGTTTTAAATACGGTGGTCCATGGCCTGTTTTCCAATATGCAATGTCGCCCCTTAACTTTTAATCTGCTCAACATGATCCCTTATCTTTACCCGACAAGCAATGTCGTCAGTGAACGTAATATTGAAACTTTAACTGAACATATTATTGAAACTTTAACTAAGTGTTTGACATCCCTCCTTATACCCATAAGCATTTTGGGCTAAGTTCAAAGCATTATGGTATCAATTTGGTCTATAATTTTGACCTAAAATTACCGATATAGATGCCAATTTTCTGACACGATTGACTCTGACGTGGATATTTTTTAATATTTTAATATATTTTAAATTATGTTTGTTCTTCTTCTTTTCTGTTTGCCGTTGGCTGGCAAGAGCCCACGAGCCTTGCCTTGGCCTAGGCAAGGTTCAGTGATGTGCAACACCTGGAGAGGCCCCCTTGGCCTGGTGAGGGTCGGCCTCGCCGGATCTCGTGAGAGGGCCCTCGCTAACGCCCACCCTTACCCAAGAGTGGTCCAGCGAGGCCGATCCTCGACTGCCATCGGCAAATAGAAAGCAGAAAAAAAAAAAAGGAAGGTAAACAAAAAAAATGGTAGAAAAAAAAAAGAAAGAACAAAAAATTAAAAATTAAAAATTACAAAATTATCTAAAATTATCCACGTCGGTTGGTCATGCCACGATTGGCGTCCACATTAGCCATTTCTGATTGAAGGTAGCCGAATGGACTGAATTGATATCAATGCAATAGATTTAAGATTTTTTTGTTACTTTTCCGTCTGGCAAGTGTTCATGATATTATGTGACCATAATGTCATCATCCATTTTATACATTTTGTCACCAGCGCTATAGTAATTTGTGACATATCCCAATCCAATCCCTACTAATTAGAATTAGTATGTATCGTTCTTAAAATAAAAGTAACTTATCTATCACGGGACATCGCGTCTCATCAATCGGACCATCAATGCTTTATAAGGTGAAAAGAGCAAAGGATAAGATGGTCAGAACACTGTAGAAGGAAGTGTATGAGTCAAATAAGGAGCGAAAAAAGTGCCGCCCTTTAGATATAATCAATATTAAACATGCTCAACATATGATTATGCTTTTAACAAATTAACCTTTTCAATATTTTGATCAATTTTTCTTTTCCGTTGTTGATCAAGATCGGCTAGATAATTAGATTGAATTTTAATCTTCAACATTGAAATATAGTCTCAAAATATATGATGAAAAATAGGCAAATAATTGTGTGCTTCTAAGCCATCATATATGGAAAATTCTAATATTCTATGTTGCTTTTGTGATTAAAAATATGAAACCATATATTAAATCTAACAACTTTCACTAGACAAAGTGATTGCATGATGCATGATAAGATGATACCTTGTTGAGTATAATGGAGCATTTTTATGGCGAAACTAACGAGAAAAATTATAGAAGTAAAGGTAACTTTTTTTGTTAGCTTGATAAAAAAAGAAACAATAAATTGACAAGAGGAATGAGGGTATTTCGGCCATTTAACTGAAAAAAAGAGTGTCTTAGTTAAAATGAGGGTGGAATAGCGCCGCCCTTTTCTTATTTACCCACTATAAAATAAAAGTAACTCCTCTACCACAGGACATCTAGTCTCACCAATTAGATCATGAATGTTTCATAAGTCAAAATATATTTCCTTATTTACCCTCTACAAGGTCACTATTTTTGGTCATGCCCCATGGATCACATCAGCAGCATCTTGCAGAATCTGTAAGGCAGCTGCTTTCTTTTCCTTAATCGATTGGGCTCCGAGAAACTATACATTTCGTGCAAATGTTGACCATCCAGGCAATCTGTCCCTACTAAATGATGATTAATTTGTCATGAAACTCAAAACGAGGTGGGGTTAGCTAGAGAATTGAACGTGCGTCTGAGGTGATCAGATGAATTATCAACGGGTTTTGTCGTTGATTGTGGCCACCCGATATAACTGCGTTGAACGTCATTATCCTCACTCTCCGCCCTGGAAGAACTTGTGTCTGGTCTCGACATGTCTCGATGATTGTCGCGCAAGAATATGATTACCATGTTGATGAGAACGTTTCTTTCTGTCAATAATTACAAGTCAATCTCGTTCTAGACTGTCTCCTACGTACATCTAAGATCATGTTGCATGAAAGTGACGACCTGCTCGATCTACATTGAAGCGCACGAACGTGTGTTGCCAAAAATAGGAAAAATTGACAAAAAAAATTATAACTCTATTGCCTTTGTACCAATTCAGTCCTAAACCTTCAATTGTACAAATTCAGTCCTAAACATTTTTACAAAATTGTCAATTAATGTAGTCCTTTCGATTAATTTTGACTAGAAAAAGTTGACGTGACAATCCAGTCAGCACCGACCGTCCTATGTGGTGTACCAATGCCGACATGGACACCTTTTAATTATGTTTTATCTTTTATGAATTTTTTTTCCTTTGTCTTTCCTTTTCGTCGGTGGCCGATCTTGGATAATGACCGACCATCGACGATGCCCAAAGAGGGCTGGGCTAGGGTCTTCCTCGCTTGATTTGGCGAGGGACGGCCTTTCCCGTGGTCGTAGAGGGCGATCTTGCTCGGGTAGGGTGAGGGTTGCCTCCCCTAGGCAAGGCCATCCCTCCTTTATATAAATATCCACGCCAATTTCGGTCTGTTACATAGGATTGCGGACGTTGATTGGACCGTCACGTCGGTGTTTTTCGGTCAAAATTGGCCATAAAGATTTCATTAGCAAATTGTCAAAAAGTTTAAAATTGAATCAACACATATGCAATAAGTTTAGGACTTTTTTTTGCTAATTTTCCATGAAAAAAATATAACGAGAATATTAATAAAATAGAAACCACAAATTTATGTCAGTTGAGCATGGTGGCCAAAGGTCCGTGGAAATAAGTACGAGAAATGGCGATCATAAACTATATAATAGTATCTTTAGAGAAATTCACCAAAACTAATTGAAGAGTGCGCGCGTCGTAACCTTCGATTACGCCTACACTCAGAAGTCAGAACATATTAGCGAGCCGCATAGAGAGGTGAACAACACTAAAAGTACATGCACCAAAGCAAATATAAACACACAAGACCTAACTTCCAATCAATTCACTTGTCTTGCTGAGTTAGAGTTAGTCCGCACTTCTTTCGCGACAAATCTCTTGGAAATTTGATCGGTCACCAGATCATTCGTCGTAAAAGCGGGCAATGGTATTAGAATATTTTAAATACTGGTCATGCCTTCACGTATCAATTTAAAATTTTAAAACAGATGTTAGTATTCCCATAAAATCTCAAGCAGCATCAGAGCAGAAACCCCACCAATGTATAGATCGATCAGACAAGCAAGGTAGAATTTGCTCGTGTGTATAGTCTTTACTCGGTTAGAAAAGCCCAAATGCGCAACTCCGCCACTAGTCTCTTGATTAACCAAATGTCAAATGATAGGTCATTGTTTTGGCATCCCGGGCTAATCTCAATGGATATGAACATGAAGCATCCGAGACTCATGGGCCGGTGCTCCTGCATCGGCACACGGTGCAATTCGAACCCCGGTTACAAGCGAGGAGCCGGATACGGTGACCTCTTCGAACAACCGTTCAATTCATGTATATAGTCATAGTACGACGGAGACATCTCTGTCGATCACGACCAAGAGTCGAGGCCCATCAGCGGCCATCAAAGGCCCAACTCAGAGCCATGATGGGTCGTGAATCCCTGCCAAGCCGTGGCCCAAACAAAAGGCCCATATCGTCTATTCGTTAAACCATCCCCAAACCGGAAAAACCCTAGGACCTAGAACCTTCCATTTTCTTCACGAAGCTTCAAGTCTCTGACTTTTAAAGCCCCTCGGAGACCCTCCGTTGTAGCCTTCTTACAGCTTGAAACCCCCCCTAAAACCCTAGCTCGAGATCTCGGAGCCCCGAAGGAGAAGGACGAGAATGGCGAAGCGATTAGTGCCGCTGCTGAACCGCGTGCTGGTGGAGAAGATCGTCCCTCCCTCCAAGACCACCGCCGGCATCTTGCTCCCGGAGAAATCCTCCCAGGTAACTACGTCCACCGTCAAAATACACGGTGATGCACCGCCGTCTGTCTGTTTCGTTTCGATTGATTCGATCTGTTTGTGTTTTTTTTTTTTTCTGAAAACAGCTGAAGTCGGGGAAGGTGGTGGCGGTGGGACAGGGGGCGAGAGACGCGCACGGGAACGCCATCCCGGTCTCCGTCAAGGAGGGAGACACGGTGCTCCTGCCGGAGTACGGAGGGACTCAGGTGAAGCTGGGAGAGAAGGAGTATCACCTGTACAGGGATGACGACATCTTGGGGACGCTGCACGATTGATCCCCATTCTGTGTACGGTTGGTCGGTTTTACTTTCTCTTTCTTTCGGTCGGGTTTTGTTTTTTTGGGCGGATTTTTCCACTCGATGTGGAACGACATTGTCGAGCTCGAGATCAAATTTGTGTCCTTTGCGAATCCTCGTATTGAATGCTTTGTGCGATGTTAGGTTCGATTCTTCTACGACGCGAATTGTAGAGTCTGTTTGGTTTATTTTTCTGTTGTTTTGTTCTCCGACACAGACGCAGAAAGAGAGTAGAAATTCGTTTGCGTTGACTGATCTTTTGTGCTCGGGAATAAATTTCTGTTCCTGGGAACAGAAAGAAGAAGCGAATAAAGAAAAACAATGACGTTTTAAAAAAAAATAAGCTCAAATGTTTGTTTTTGCAATCACAAGTCCTTTCGGGTATCGCCGCCATGTCGAAAATTTCAAGCTGATGTTTTTGTAATAAATTTATTTTAAATTAATATTTTTCATCATAAAACTCTAAATTGGTACTAATCGAAATTAAATCAAACTGAATTGAAATTTCGTGTTTTTTTTAGTTCAGTTCGATTTTCTATTCGGTTAATAACAAAGAATTTGGATACCTTAATAGTTCAATTTCGACCGGATAACAAAGATTTGGAGATGCTCGGCGTAGCTCGAAAGGGAAAATAAAAAAGTTAAAATAATTTTTCTTGAAAAAGAAAGAAAATTAAAATTAATGATAGAATTTTCCTTACCAAAAAAAAATAATAATGATAAAAAATTATTAAATGAATTGCACCGAAGAAATTGATTTTTTTTTTATCAAACGGTAAAAAGTATTTTTTAATTTATTTTTAAGGTTCGGTGAAAAATGTTGTCATTTTCCTTTGCGCCTATAATGGGTGTGTTGACTTGGGCGAATTGAGGAGTCAGTTTACATCTTTGGGCCTATGATGTCTAGCAATGCTTAGAGGAAACATAGGCTTTGCTTGTCGGCGCCCCCCCTGCGGAAACCCTTGCGCGTCTAGAGACTCTGAAGTACTTCTGTATCCCTCGCTCGGATCAAACTCATCAAACTAGAATCTGACACTTTTTATCCAACTGAAGCTGTTCAACCTTCGTGGATACGAAGTTCTTATCAGAGAAAAACGCTGATACTGGACGGGCCGATTCAAAGCAGATTCAACAAGCCCACTGTCACGGGGAAGCCGACACTATTTCGGGTCGGGCCGCTAAAGCCCAGAGAAGGAAATCTCTCTCGTGAACTAGTTGGGCTCTTAACCCTCCCTCGGCCCTTGCGGGAACTCATTCGTTCGGAGGCCCAGTTGTTTTGTTCAAGAGTGCTTTTAGAGCGAATCTTCCGCGCGTGGTCATAAATCCTGAATGCAGTCTTCTATAATCAAGCGCAGAACCACTTCAGGGTTTGGGGGCAACTGGTTTGGGACTTTGGAAGATTTTCCCGCTCGTAGGCTGTAGATCACTCGTACGAGTCTCACGGGCTACACATGCAACTTCTTGTGGGTTAGGACCACTTGTATACGTCAAATGCAGTACTAAACTAGTTAGCAGTACTTGCAGGGAACCGCACGAGTTTCAGATAGCCAGGTCTCTACCCCGTGCTCTTGGATAGAAAAATGTGAGTACATCATCCCATGGATGTCATGCCACACATTCTGTGTGTGGGTCGTGTCAGTTTACCACCTTACTAACTCCATTCGGAAATTTTACTTGATGATTATGAATGGTGGATGCACTTAAGATATGTGACAAAGGACCGACCCAGTTTTGTGTGTTTCGCACGCGCGTCTATACATATACGTGTGTGTGTGTGTGTGTAGCCCTTATGATATTTCACGGTTCTAAATAACCAAACTAAACCTTATCTCAAAAGAAACTTTGTTGATTCTTGATCAACAAGGGTGTTACAAGAAACAAAATCTATGCTAACCCAACAAGACCACAACTTGCTATGACCAATCATAGCAAGAACACAGAAGAGGGGTCCCAGAGATTGTTGACCCATGCCCTCTTCAAACTTCACTGCCCCTGTACTATGCCAATTGGGGGGAATAAAATACACCGCGATTTAAATAAATTTCCGGAGACAACGGCTATTAATACTGGTGACAGTCCCACAACACCCTCTCCCAAGCAATATCAGTACAAAAAAGAAAGGAAAGAATTGCACCAAACCCAGAAGCAACCAAGCCACCAGATGCCAAAACACACCCAAGAATCAAAGAGCTTCAGAAAGAGGGTTTCCCAACTCCAAGATATTCACAACACTGTCAAGACACTCTCTGCTTCATAAGAAATTTGTAAGAAGGTTCCAGGAATCAAGGGTCATGTGACTGGACCCTTAAGATAAGCAAGAACCTAGGTTTTGTGTCTCCTCTCTCTCTCAAAATTCCCACAGAAGGTTCTCTTCTCAGAATTCAGTCAAAACCCCACTTTTCGTCGCGCTCCCAAGTCCGCTTCAGCGTAAAGAGATCTCGTTTTTGGGAGTTTCTGCTCAAGTCAAGTGCAATGACAGCTTCTGCACAGTCTGCGAGGACAAGAACGGGAAGGAGATACTGTATCGGAGCGCGGAGCGCAGTTTTCTTGCTATGGGTCGTCCTAGTTTTCTCGGCGGAGCTGATTCTGCTTCTCGCGGTGCAAGATAAGAGCACCAGGGCGACGACGGCTAGTAGAAGCGTCTCTTCGGAGACGTCTGATGAAATTGGAGCGACGACCAGCGGCGAACGTTCTGCTGCCAGCAGCGTCAAGTCTCTACCAAGAAAAGCGAAGACCTTTCACGCGGTCACCGTCCATGCACCTTCCAACCCTAGCAGCGACGAGCTTGCGGATGCCAATGGAGATCCAGACACGGTGTATGAAGACGATAAGAGAATAATTCACACAGGTCCAAATCCTCTTCACAACTAGAGGAAGAAGAAGGGAACCAAAAAAAAAATAAAGTCACTAGCTGGTGGTAGGTGCTTAGTTTTATTTTTGTAGCTCTTCTTTAGCTACTGTCAAAATTTAATGCTGCGAGAGTCCAAGCGAGACATATATGACTGTGATCTCATCTTCCTGTCATCAGTATATGTAATTTTTTTTCTGGGTTTTAGTTAAGAATGGTAGAAGTGAATGAGAGCATCAGTCTAGCCTTTTTCAGACGATGTTTAATGTGGTTCTGGCCAAGTTGTTGCGGATGGAGAGAGAGGGAGACAATGAAGAGGCTAGGCTTTAATGCTCTTGATTCTTAATTACTGTTCACTCTTCTTCTTCTTCTTCTTCTTCTGTTTCCCTCCTCTGTACATTTCTATTAGCAGCAATTCATTGTGTTTGAAATTTGTCTAACAATGATATTGTATGTATCCATCTTGCATATTGAGCAAGTTCATGAGTTTGTAGTTAACCGGTTGCCCCAGTCTTTCGTTTCTCAGAAAAATAATGGACCCTATACGTTTCCAAATGCTTCATGGGTATTTGAAATTCCAGTTGTGTTAATGAATGTGTCCAAGATATTTACTGAACATACTTCAATATCAAAAGTTTCGATTTCCAATATAACTATGTATAGACCACAAGAAAAATCATGTATCGAAATGGGAAAATCTTATCTTATTTCTTAATGAGTGACCAAGAGACATTTGATACCCATATCTTTAAGAGTGACCACTCTTAGTCGTGCTCATTTAAACACCCGATAAAAAGCCGTCACATCACCTTATAAATGGGTTTAACATATCGGTGTAAATGTCTCACAGAATCATTGTTAAAGAATAATTATATAAAAACCTGGTTGGTTTGCCTACATCTATGATCTTCAATGGAACTTCTACCATTAAGAGACATTCGATACCCATATCCTTAAAAGTCACCACTCTTAGTCATGCTCATGTAAACACCTGATAAAAAGCCGTTACGTCACCTTATAAATTGGTCTAACAAGGCAGCTATTTCGACCTCCGTTTTGGGTAAACCACTCATTTTTTCAATTAACAAACCAAAATACCCTGGTCTTTCTTCCATTTAATGTTTCTTTTTTTTTTAATCATGCTAACAACATAAATGCCTTTATTTCTATTTTCTCTTAAATTATCAATTTGACAAAAAATTACGCCCAATAAAATATCATCTTATGATGCATCATTTTATCACTTTGCTTAGAAAAGGTTGTTAGTTTTAATTTATGGTCTCATATTTTTAATTACAAAAGTTATATAGCGGGTTAGAAAGATTTAGTTATAATGAATTATGCACACACAATTAATTGCCTATTTTTTTTATGAAATAGTATGAGGGAAACTTTGTTTCAACGTTAAAAATTATAACTCAATCTGATTATCTAGTGAATTTAGACATTTTGAGTGATTTTTCGTAATAAATTTGTAGGTTTATAATGCTAAACATCGCTGAATTGTGCTTCTTTATTAGCTTTTCACATTTTAATTTGAATTGCAAGATGTGATTGAAAATTTATTTACACATTCTACACTTTCAAACTCGCGTAAGATTGTTTAGGGAAAAGTTTTAAGCATGTTTTAAAGTTTTGATCCATTTGTTACGATATTGAATTTACAATCGATATTAATTACTTTCTCCATAACAGGAGTTGTACAACAAGAAGTTTCACGGTTTTTTCTTTTTCATTTATACATTTATCATTTGTTAATATTTAGATATGGTCAAAATATATTTGACATTTGATCATGCTTTAACAAATTAACCTTTTCCATATTTTGATCACTTTTTATTTTTCATTTTTTTTTATCAAGAACAGCTAAGTAATTAAATTGAATTTTGACTTTCGACTTTGAAATATAGTTTTACTCATACTATTTAGACAAAAAGCACTTAATCATGTGTTCGTAAGCTTCCATAAATATAAATTTCTTGTGAATGAAAATATGAGACCGTAAATTAAAATCCCTAGGAAAAATAATAAGATTTGGTTAATGGATATCTTCATGGGCATAATAGAGCATTTATATTGTGAAATTAATGAGAGATGATTGAAATAATGATAGTTTTGTGGATTAGCGTGATAAAAAAGAAACAATAAATTGAAGAGAGAGAAAGTAGGGTATTTTGGTAAGTTAACTAGATAAAAAGAGTGTTTTAACCAAAATGTAAGTGAAAATAGCATGGGCCTAATAATAATATAAAATCTGTTTCGTCTGCCTACATCTATGATCTTCATCTGAACTTCTCGTTGGCATTTAGTTCCTTGTTTTCTTAAAAGGGAAAAACACTTGGAGATGTTTAGATTGAAGGCTTCGAGGGATGTGAAGTTAGAGTAGGGTTCTAGGTTTCTAGGATGAAGCAAAATTAGGTTCGTGTCGCGGTCGTGGGTTACGTTACGAGATTTCTACATGCTGGAGAGATTTGACCACATATCTAGAATAGCTACCCCCATCAACACGACATGGACATCCGATTTTGCCAAGTTGATGTAATGTAATCTCGTAAATTGCTTCCTTTATGACATAAGCGAGTCCTAAGCTAGACACTCCCATCGATTTCTCAGTCATTAAAATACGATGCTAATGATATGATTAAACGTAGCATCCCCTCGCGATGATGGGCTCATTATAACACATTTCGAATATTATGAACTTACTATTCAAGAATCGAGAGAATGCGCGTGTGAGCACGAATGATCGTCTTGGAAACAATTTATTCTAAACGTGTACGTCCGGAGGCACAAAAATTGCACCTAAAGCGAATATCTCGAGATAATTACATTCACAAAGTCAATTCAAAGAAATTGGGTTTATTCACTAATGTTCTTTTTCTTCATGGTGCAACATACACATGGGCGTGTCGGATTGGGGTCCGAGTCGAATCGAAAATATTCCGATCCAAATAAATTAATTTAAACTATTTTCATATAATCCAAATCTAGTGACTCATACTCGACTTAACCATACCCAGCCCATACTCAACCCGAGACATATTCTTAAAACACGTATATATTTAATCAAATTTAGAAAAATTCATACTCAAACTGAAATGAAAGTTCGGAATGAATGAATACGGGATTGAGTGAGGGCGAGAGAGAATGAAGAGAGATTCATATAAATAGAGTATAAGTAAGTTGTAAACCCACTTATGATCTATTTACGGGTTATTTAACAATCATATTATGTTAGAACCTTTTTATGATCTATGTATTGAATATAACTAATACATATACTAGCTTACTATCATATATGGGTTAAAAAAATGAATTTATGATCTATCTTGATAGGTCCAATATATGTGTATATATATATGCGCGCGCGCTCGCATTTGTAATAGATTTTTGAATGGGAAAGAAAGAAAGAAAGAAGAAATCATCAATGTGGCCATCAAGGAGGAGGGCCTGTGGTCCAGTAGAACAAAGGTTTCGTGCACCCATCCGAATCCAAGCTTCGACCTGGTCAGGAGCTAAGGCGGGGGGAGCTGGCGGAACGCCATTGGCCAACCTGGATTGGGGCCATACTTTGATTATTCCCAAAGGGGTGACCACAGCATATCCCCACCCCCACTCTCTCTCCCTTTGACTTTAATGCCTTTGGAAATTTCGGGCCTGGTTTTGCTGGTGCCAGCACGCTTTCTCAAGGTTCTCTGCTCGGGAAGCCTTATTAAATGTGCTCTGGAAGTGGAAACTCAAAAATTTTATGTTAAATTGAATAATTTATAGTACGACAAGTGAATTTGACTCATTGTAGAATTTGTTTTTTTTTTTGGTCAAAAGACTCACTGTCGTTTCAAAACCACCATAAAACATAGTCTATACACGATAGTTTCGAAATTAGATTTATTACTTTTGAGCAGCACTGAGGGTCTGTTAATCGAAGAGTTTCGAAACTTAATGTACAGATGATTCAAATTACGGGATGCCTATTCATCTTTTTATGCACAAGATAGATATTGCTTGCGTAGGGGAGGTACCAAAAAAGTCTATAAACCTATTGAAATGTTGCTAATTTGGTCCTAAACCTATCAATTAAAGTAATTTAGTCCTAAAATTTTTGTATTTTTGACAATGTAATGCATCCGGCCAATTTTAGCAGGAAATTGTCATTATGGATGCTAGCCCGTTCTACGTGACATGACAGGCGTCAACATAGATAAATCTTACAATTTTTATATATTTTTTCTTTTCTTTTTCTTTTTCATTGTGGCTGACGAGGGTCGAATTCGGAAGAAAAAAATTGATGATTAATGTAAATGGCTCTGATCGAGATAGATAAGGGTAACACCTATTGTATAGTATACTTATATCACAACACAACTTCTCAAAAAAAAAAAACATTAAAAACCATATGATGCCTTACATAATAAGGAAGAAATTCATCTTTTTCTCCTAAAAAGAACTGTGTTTATCGTTTGAAATAATTAATTGATTAAAAATATTTTAATTACGGACAATAATATACTCGAATATTTTCATAGATGTCAAAAATATTTTCGTTTATTCATTTTTTTTCAAGAAAATATCTTTCAAATCATTAATTTTTTGTAAAACAAAGCACCTGAAAAGGAAAAAAAAAAAGAGTTGAAGATGGCCCAACCAATATGCTAAACTTTTATGTTGACGGGCCCGATGTTAAGACGTCTCTTTTGAATTTTGGGGGTGTCAGTGTCAGTCCATCGTAATTAACATCCTCAGCAGCAAATAAAACATCCTTAGGGAAACAACGCATCTACAGGTCATACACTCTCTTCTGCAACGTGTATATATCGCAGCGTAGCGTCCTTACACGCCCGTGTAGGTTGGATACGGCCAAAAAGAAAAAAAAATTCTAAGTTTGGCAGTCTCAAATCTCAATGTCGCCTTCAGACAGAACAGGAGTCCATCCTTCCGAGGAGAGATCTACAGGCGAATTAAACAAGAGCGGCCTCCATGGAAACGTCGTTGGAATCAGCTTCTAGTCAAATGAACCCTCATTAAAACCCTAATAGCTCAGAAAGAGAGAGAGAGAGAGAGAGAGGTGGGTTATATAATTTTTTTTTTTTTGCTCTCGTAACATAAGTCTTCGATCGTCCCAAAAGATTCTGTTGGGGGAAGAGAGCAGATGCGAAGGCATCGTTCCTGTGAAAGAGAGAAGATGGGGCTTGTTCCCAGACGAAATGAATGTCTGCTTCATTGAGCCATTACAGCGCCACTGTGCATATTTTTAATGTTCCTCCTCCTTAAGTGGGGTGTCCAATGTGAGCGATGAAGAGAGCGCAACTACCCTCTTCTCTCTCTCTGTCTCTCTCGCATCATCAACTTATATGCACGATAATGAAGCCGTGGTTTACTGCTCTCAACCACCGCCACGTCGATGCCACCGACTCTGCCTTCACTTCTCGATCCGTCTCGCTCCGATTCTCCCCGGGCCGAGTCCTCGCGAGCGAGCGCATCGTCCTCGCTTCTCACTGCATCATATCATTGGCTCAGTCCATCATGAATGAGGAAGCCGAGGGGTCTTAAAAGTGGAGGACCCACGAGGGCAGGCCTGTGTGCACGTCCATTGTCCACCCAATTGCTGCTAACTTTTCGATCATCCATCACTGATGTAAATTGAATAGCAACCGCCCCCAACACGGCCCTATGTATTATTGACTGGGTTGATTAATGGGAGGGTCGTATTCGCGCCAGTTTTGGACAGTGATGTCCGTGGTCATCCGTTGTATCTTCTCGCAGTTGGAATTATGTAAACCGTTTGGGTTTCTGGTTCTGCAGATGCTCTCTTCACTCCATGTTGGGAACCACAGGCTAGGTTCTTCCTGTGTAGCTTCTAGCCTAGACAGGTTGGGCAAATGAATCACATCAGTTCTTGATCTCGTTGAATGCTCGCGCCTGGTTTGAAAGTCGAGGAAGGAGCAAGATTGTCTGCAGAGAAAGAGCAAGCAATTGCAAGCAACGGAGTTGACAAACTGTTGTTGATGATAGACCTCGCGGGCCCGCCCAGACCCGCCGCTCTAGTGGAACATTTAGGGCCGCTGGGCTGGCCTGGACGAGAAATCCAGGCTCGGTCTTTTGGGCGGGCTGGGCCTGAAAAGTTCGAGGATTATTTTCGTAAGGAACAAACTTTAAAAAAAAAAAAAACCAAAGGTATTAGTAGTTTTTAAAGCTTTTCAATTTGTGCTATTTAGTCATGAACTTTCATTTTCCATTTCTTTTACTTGCGATATCGCATGTTATCCGTAACTGAACAAGGGCTAAAGATCGTAAGTTGGAAAGTCCAACCGGTCATCTCTCGGCAAAGATGCATAAAGTCTTGTATATATGATCGGATTTGATGAGTTTCACGGGAAGCATATACCAATAACACCGCGGAATAGCTTCAATCAAAAGCCACTAGACCCAATGTGGCATATGGATACAGAGTTTGTTCTTTCGAGCAAGACGAAGAGAACAGGGCTTGTGATTCACGTCGGCATTGAAGGAGATGTGTTCGAGTAATACAAATTCGCTAAGGCGATATGGCAGGAGCCACAACGTCAGCATCATAAGAGGCTGTTTAAAATCTTACACATTTAAGCGCATATGAAAGTATTGCATTTTGATATTCTTTTACAAAATGTAAGAAAAAAAATATTAAAGATAAAATATACACGTAAAATACAGTAGACAAATGTTAAAACGGCACTGATTAGTGATTACATCATATAGAAATATCTGGATTAGGTAAAAGGAAATATCGGATCAAATTACTGATACTGTTCATACAAAAGGACTATAACCAATATGTTACAATTGAACTTCATGATATCGTTAAAGTAAGATAAATAATTTGTTAAGTTCTGTGCATTATACAAGCCTTCTAATGATATGATGTGATATTCGTTTAGTTTTTTTTAATTATATATGCATTGGATACTAATTTTAGATTTACTGCAAATCTCACCATGAATCATTTAATTCTCGATTTGCAATTGTCAAACTTGATATTTCGATTCTCCATTTTAGTGTAGGATAAAATATGCCGATAAAAGCATGGGAAAAATTACGAAAAAAGTCATAAACTTACTGCAATTATGTCAATTTAATCAAAAAATTTTTTTTGCCGATTAAATCCTAAAATTTTTGCAATTGTGCTAATTCATTCTACATATCAATTTTCGCCGGATTGCGCTGATGTGGACGCCGACCGGCTCGGCCATTAGGCCAAATAATATTTCAATATTTTATAAAATTTGTGAGTTTTTTTATTTTCTTTTTTATTTTTTTTTTTTTTTTTCCTTTCCTCTTCTTCTTCCTCCGGCCGGTCGCTGGCTAGAGGTAACAGCCGGCAAGGGTGAGCCTTGCCAAATCTAGGCTGGTGAGCTTCGCTCGAGGTCGGCAAGGTGGACCTTGCCGGCCATCGCCTTTGGTGTTGGCTAGGGGAAGAAGAAGAAGATGGAAGGAAAAAAAAGAGGAAAGACAAATAAAATCAAATAAATGAAAAAAAAAAATTAAAATATTATGTTGCGATCGGCCGGCATCCACGTCAAGACCGGCCAACTAAATTGGTCGGATGGACTAAATTGGCACGATTACAAAAGTTCAGGACTAAATCGGCCAAAAAAAAAAAGTTTAGGACTGAATTGGCATAATTGAGATTTAGGACATTTTTGGTAATTTTCCCTAAATGCGTGTAAGTTATTAACAAATTATCGGTAAATCAAATCACCGGTTTGGTTGCATCGGTTCTTATGAACGGCACGGAATGACTAATTCTACTAGCAAAAGCCTCTATTCAGCGCAAAACAACGAGAGAACTACAAAAGAGTAGTCAAAATTAGCAGATAATGACGTTTCCCCGTGCCACATTCCTTGACTCGACCTCAGTAATCCTAATTTCTCAAACCAATAGAAAAGAAACAAAATAAAATTACATCGTACCAAGAAGACCTCTCCCAGGTGACGCACTCGTCATGACTCATGTGCATGAAACTTACCAATGCTCGTGTTCAATTCTTGCATTTGACCCATCTATTTTTTTTTTCCATTAATTTAATTTCCAATTATCTGAAGCACAGAAAGTCAACATTTCAAAGAACCGTCTCAAGAGAATTTGGAAGTCAGACAAGCCCTGTTCGTCTACGAATACCTCGTATGTTGCAAACATCCTAATCAAATTCCTAAGTCCTCAACAAAAACATCATCATCAATTGACCCACCAAAAAAAAATAATGAAGTTTCGAAGAGCAACTCTAGTGGCCATTCTTGCGATTTTGCTGCTGTGGTCTGAGCCCAATGAAGCGTGCAGATTGCTCCACCAAAGAGATTTAATATCAAAATCACAAGACTAATCACTTGTTCTTTTTTCTTTTTTGGGTCATCTAATCACTTATTCAACATATAGAAAATGGGACCCGGGAAAAGAGGCGATTCTAATCTCCTTCGTATTCCTAGATAAAATATCTTCCTAGATATTTCTGGACAATACCATACTTGGCAATCTATTAGCCACATATTACTATTCAAATTATGTTATAAGAAAATATATAGAATTAAAAGAGTTGCGTAGAAAAATATTACAATTCACCGTATACAAAGGTTTTAAGACTAAATTGATGCAATTAAAAAATTCAAACTAAATTGAGAAATCGTCAAAAGATTTAGAACTAAGTTGGCATAATTGAAAGATTTAGGACTGAATTGACGCAATTAAAAGATTTAGGCCTAAATTGAGAAATTGTCAAAAGATTTAGGATTAAGTTGGCATAATTGAAAGATTTAGGACTGAATTGGTCACTCTACAATAAGTTTAGGAATTTTTTTTCCTCTATACTGTTGATCTATGGAAGAATTATATAAATATAAGAAAAATTGGTAGTAAAAAAGAATTGTGGATCACAACATTGTTCGGTAATTAAAAAGTGTCAATCTCGCTCCAATTACCTGGTAAATGTCACTTTCCTGATTTAGACTCTAGGATGATCATTGATGGCTAGATGTGAATCCCAATCAAAATAGGAAACGGACAACTTAAAAGGACCCGCAACTTCAGATTGTGTCAAATCTAATTACCGAATTAGAATTGTACAAGTATAGTTCTACATAAGCTTAGAATATTTCTATAAATATCAACAACGTGAAATCACTCTTCAACCATTGATCGACTACCTCCTCCTCCTTCTATCACTTCAATCATTATTAGCGTAGTTCCTTTGCTTTTGTCTCGTACAATTGAAGGCCGAAAGATTCGAGAAGTACGATTTTCTCACGATTGAAATTGAGTCGCGTCACCCTTGCCCGCGCAATATGGAGATCGAATCGTTCGATAATCTTCCTAATGATGTGGTGGTGGAGATTCTTGCTTCTGTCGCCGCCAACTCCATGGATGATTTCTTCAACACGAAAATAAGGTATCAGTTAATCTTTCCCTTCAAAGAATTGCTCTCTAATTTAGGGCTCATTAGGTTTCTTTTAACAATATGGGGTTGATAAATATTTCTTGTGTTTTACTTTTTACTACTTTGGTGATCTCTGAATCATACATGAGAGAGAATTTGTCATACGGTAGCACATACCGCTTTTATAGTTATATCGTTGTGATGTTATCTATCCAATTAAGCGTTCGTGCTAAATAGATGACTTTATCTTAATAAAGATTTTATACTCCATTTTAGCCATATAAACTTGATTATGCTTTCAGAATTATTGAGACCCAGTGGAATCCGACCTTTGAAGATATAGTGTCAACAGTTGAGTACAAAGAACCATTGCAATTGTTGTACAAACATTAGTATCTATGATAACATGCTCATATATTAACTGCACATGTGAAATATGTTGTTCCTATGCTATTGTTGCTGATGACGTCAAAAAACAACTAGCGCCATACATTAATCTTCTATTTTGCTATGAACAATTCTTTTCCCCAATAGTATGCCTGATAAATATTAGTAGACAAATTTTGTAATCTTATTCTTGTCATTATTATGTTCCACAGTTGCAAGATTCTTAATGAATTAGCCGAAGAAGACTATATATACCAACAAATATCATTCGAAAAGATTTTTAGGATAACATGGCGGCATCCCCAAGAAGGCAATCCCTCGTTCAGAGGTGCATCAAATGCCACAATTTGGAAGCCTTGTATATGCAGGGACTGGTGCATTTTTAATTGTGTGATTTGTATCTCTATTTTGTTATCTACAACTTTGTTCAAAGCTAGCAATTGACCAATTGCAATTTGTGAATGCTGCAGTTTGAGTATATAAGTTCCGTGAAGGTTGAACTAGGACTGGAGCTACTAAAGAGGGCTATGCATATCGGGCACCTCGGAGCTTCCTATGCCGTGGGGCTCCTCCTTGTCTGTGAGGGCGGCGAGTTTAAAAAGGAAGGAGTTCGACTGCTAAGAAAAGTCTATGCGAGCGGGCGAGTGGTGAAATGCCGCAAGAAGTACCTCAAAGTTGTGCGCAAAATGTGGGGGAACAACGCGATGATCTTCAAAGGAGAGCCTCCTCACTATGACTGCCGGATGGAAAGCGAGCATTGCAAGAGGAGAGGATGGGTGCTCGACATCGATTACTACGACGAAACAGAATGCGAACAATGCATTTGCCGAGCGGAGACAGAGATTCTCTACAAGTATTGCAAACGGCTGTGATCACAAGAGGTCTTCTTTTGCCAAAGCAACCTAGTTTCACAAGATGAGAGAGAAGCCAAATTGAAGCGTGGAATCATGGAAAATTTTGGAGCTATGGCAGGACATAACCTTCATTGATAGTTCTGCAAACGAAAGAAACTGCAAGCACGTGAATCTTCACATAACCTATGACTCTCTGAAGTTTTAAATAGACATAAATGGTCATTCTTAAAATTTTCATTCAAAAATCTGAAGTTTGTCTTACAATTTGCACTTTCTGGTTTCTTTAATTTTTTTTTAACTTTGCACTGAAGTTAGAATCCCGGGCGTGATATGCAGTTCCTCTTTTAAATTTCAAGAGGGAAAGTATAGGATTTTGAGAGTAGAAGAAATCGCATAAACCCAAAGGTAAGAAGAAAAATGGAGTGTTTTATTTTTTTTTGCCATAAATTTTTACTTTATTAACGCTCACACTCATAATCTGTGGCCGGTCCCTAGCAATTTGAATTGGTAACGCAAAATTTGCTGGTAACTTTTTTTTTTGTTTGGTAAAAAATTTGCTGGTAACTTGATCACATAAAAGTTGGCAGTCACTCCAATTAACATCTATGTTTACTAAAAAGAGTTTTTAAATTTAATGGGATGGTAAGGAACATAAATAAAAGTTGGTAACCGAATCAAAACTTGGTAAATGCTTAACAATATGATAAACAAATATTAGTAAGTAACTTAAATGAGACCTAGTAGACCCAAACTAGTGAGTAATTTAATGGGAGAAAAATATTTCCTAATAATTGCTGTACCTCACAAGTCACATTAATTTCTTGACTGATAGTTGATGAATCACAGAAATAAAGTTCGTTAAATTTATGCAAAAATTTGTAGCCTTAAGGTCTTTGTAAGAGACACAAACAAAAGTTGAAAAATTTAGAAAGTCGCAAGCAAACTTTGATAAGTAACTCAAATAAAATTACTTGGTAATTTAATCGGCAAAAGTAGGTAAGTCACTCAAATAAATATTGGTAAATTCATATAGTAGTTGATAAAATAAAGAGTTGGCAAGAAAGACAACTAAAATTTAGTCAAAAGTAATAGTAAAATTGTTAATTTGTAAGCTGTCAAAAAAAGAGTTAGTAAAATTCATGAAGTGTCGTAAGTTAACAAGAAGCTCTCGTGAACTTAGATTACCGATAACATTTTCTTCGGGAAAATTTTAAAAAAGTCTTAAACTTATTGCACTTATGCTAATTCAGTCCTAAATCTTTTAATTGTGCCAATTGAGTCATAAACATTTCATATATTACTAATCGAGTCATTAATATTTTTAATGGAATGTCCAATTCTCCTTGCACGGGCCTCAACTTGGTGCAAAACAACGCACAGAACTAGCAAAGACATTCGAAATTAGTAGATTTGCGCCACCTTCCTAGACATTGACCTCTGTAGTCCTAGTTCTCAGACCAAATTAAAAGGAACTTACGAATTATAATTATATCGTATTAAGAACCGCTCCCCAGGTGACCCCCTCGTTATGTGCATGCAATATATGAAAACTAAAACATAATTCTCGCATTTGACCCGTTCATCCTTTCAGAATCTTCTTCTACTCCTCTCGACCAGAAATAGTCAACGTTCAAAACACGTCTCCAAAGAAATTGAAAGTCAGACACGGCCTGTCTGGTCTACAAATACCAACACCCAGACACAAACACTAATCAAATTCCTTCGGCCTCAGCGACAACATCAATTGATCCACCAAAAAAGAAAGAACGATGAAGTTCCAGAGAGCAATTCTAGTGTCCATTCTTGTGCTTTTGCTGCTACAATTTGAACCCAATGAAGCCTGCAGATCGCTCCACCAAAGAGATGAATACCAAAATCATAACCCTCATCGCTTGTTCAACGTATTGCAAAAGGGCCCGGTCCGTCCTCCCAGGAACGGGTGCAGCTACACCCCGAGCAGTGGAGGAGCCCCTTGCACGCGGACAAGGAACTTCGCTGGCCACACCACAGTGGCTCCTCCGGTTGGTCATGCTAGTCACGAAGAGATGGTTCAATCAGGCGTGGCCGTGGATAGGAAGTGAACGAGCATTAATCCGCAAGGACTTCAATTTGCAACACTAGCGATTCTTTCATTGGAAATCTTCCCTCATTCTTTCTCCCCCCTCGTCTCTCTCTGCTTCTCCGTCGTCATATAATGTTATTAATAATGATTCAATTATTATTTACATGCTATAAATAAAACGCATTGGCTATGAAAAGATAGAAAAGGTGCAACTAAAGTGCTTTGATAGAAAGCGCCTTTTGAACAAACACCTATTGATAGTTTTACATAATAGAATCAAGTCCTCTTTCCACCCATTACAAACAAACATAAGATTGTCTTCTATCCTCCATCAGATAAATACGTTGGAGAAATATGGATTAAGGGCGGGAAATCAGATTTCTTCATTTCTTCTATTTTTGAAGCAATTATTTTCTCGAGGTCGTTACTTTTTTATGGATCAAGGTACATATTCATCCTTCTTGTCGCGAAAATCATGAATATAGAAGATTTGTTGATGTTGAATTTCTACATAAAAGATTCACGTTAAATTTTGAATAGCGAAAAGTGAAATTTACGTCTGTCAAACGATAAAGGGATAAATATCATACAACCTATAGAATTTCTTTCGCAGCGATTAAATGTAAAGAGATATAGTGATAATAAACAGTTTTCACTCGAGCTTCATCATCGGTTGTCATATTTTCTGTCCCCGATTCGGGAGTAGTCATATGTCCACCTCGTGCTCGATCCATACCATGTTTTTTTTTTCTTTTAATTGTTGGAAAGAAAATTTTCATTTCATTCGAAAGAGAAGTACATAACTCGATGCAAATCAAACAAAGCAAGTAAATCTGAAAGATAAATCAATTTGGTACAACCTGCAAAGACTTGCTCATTCCACAAAAGCGTATCAAAGCACAAATGGCCGCCATATCACTGAACCTCGTATCAACACCAATGATGAGCACACACCAAAATTTCTTTCTTCACTAACTATAGCTTTGCCAAAATGTGGTGCGCGTCGTGCGCATTTAGATTCGGTGTCCCATGCACCATCACCGTATAGAGATGACAATAATAACACCAGGTTGAAGAAGCATAGATAACGACTTATAAATTTCAGATCCACTTCTAAATCGGAATAGAAGAACACCCAAATCTAAATTTAACTCTAGATTGGGAGAGGAGACCGGCAAAGCAAAAATCAATTGATCACAAAATAACTTCTAGATAAGTTGACTGCAGAAGTAGTAGTGGAGTCGCGCTCGACTATATGGAGTAAGCATTAGAGCCGAAGCGAGCGAGTAGATCCGTATTAGCATATTCTTTTGAGATACTCACACCTTCCAACTTTTGAGCTCACTGGACAAAACTCTTCACGTGAAGGAAGTCAACAGATTGTCCGCAAAATCAACGAAGAAAACTTAGAAAAGATGAGGATAACTAGAGATATGGAAGCAAAGGGGAAGAATGAGAGAGATGGGAAGGGGGAAGACTCGTATAAGAAGGAGGCGGCCCTTCCTTTTTTGGAGAGGAAAGAAACCCCAGCAGAGGGAGGCTGGCTTTACGGGTCCTACCTTGTGGACCGTAGTTGCTAAATGTCTTTTGATCCATACAATTTATGACGTTAGAGCTGAGTTTGAATTCTTTATGCCCCGATGGGAAAGGTTCCACTATGGCAGGCAATGTAATCGCAGCAATCGGGACGCGGCTGTCCTTCACACTCTCTTTATCACCCAAAGGTCTCAAATTGGCCGTGATTATCGTACTCTCTCTCTCTAGAGAACCAGTCGGCTCTGTATTTGTCGACTAAGATGAGCTAGATCTTGCAGTCTCGATGAGAGCGAATCTGGCTGTGCAATGCCCCGACTTTGGGGGTACAGAGAGAGAGCCAAACAAAATGTTGAAGTTGATGAGGAGGAAGAGATTATTGAAGTAACAAATCAAAAAGCAAAAAATTAAGATAGTTGGAGTGCAAAATCTTCTACAAATCAGTATGAAAATAACATATCAAACAGAACATCCACGAATTGATCATTTAGAGATTTCTAATAATTTATTTTATATTCCTTTTTTCATGTATACCGGATTCGTTATTTTTTATCACCTTAATCGTAGGAGGTGATATCTCTATTTATACGTACTCTGTATCAATGAAAAGCAAGCTTCATCGAATCAATTCCTTGTTTTCTTTATGGTATCAGAGCACGTGTAAATAGAGATGTATCAATGAAAAGCAAGCTTCATCCAATCGATTCTTTTTTTTTATTTTATGGTATCAGAACACGTACAAATCGAGATATCGCTACCTGTAATTATGGTGATAAAAGATAACGATTGTGGTACACATGAAACAAAAAAGTTTACACTCCAACAATCCTTATTTTTTGCTTTTTGATTTGTTACTTCAATAGAGACAACCAAACACGATGTCAGCAGAGTCGTCGGGATTCGATGCTAGCGACACGACGTTTGCCGGCAGTGTTCAAGCAACCGTGTTAGCCCTTGCTGCCACAAAACCCCCATGGTTGATCATTCATTATCTGGATCTTATTACGTGTTTTCTAGTCATTCTTCTACTCTAATAAGGTTCTGCTGTTTCATAAAAATATAGGAATTTTTTTAATTGCCTGTAGATTTTTTAAAGAGCCGCTAAGCATTAAAAAAGATTGTTAGTAAAAATAATTGTCGGTCACTACATTTATCTGTTTATTTTCCAACCCCCTTAAACTTACATACCCTATTATGAATTTGCAAATCTTTATTTATGTGACATACTAATTTTTTTGGATTAGAATACAAATTAATTTTTAAGTTATCAACTTTCATTTTAATTACTTACAAAAAATTGTTCACTTTCTTTAAACTTAACTACAATTGTTATTTTTAGAAAGTTTTAATTATCTTTCTTACAAATGCCTCGAACTTATCAAAAAATAGTTGTACTATATTTTCTCCCATTACGTTACCACGTAATTTAAGTTTGCCAACTCATGTTTAAGTTGCATATCAGCGATTTTTTTTTTGGCGTAAAATCTGTTAATTTTCATTTACCTTAATTACCAACTCGCTAAATTAGAGTGATTATCAACTTTTGTTTGTTTAAGTTATGAACCAATATAGCGTTGCGAACTTTTATTTGAGTTAGTTACCGATATTTATTTGATTTTTCTAAATTTTCAACTTTTGTTATTTTGATATAAAAAATATTTTTCTTATATCGGCAAATATCTCTAAACAAAATTTCATGGACATTGTGGTGGCACCCAGAAGAAGGCAATGCCTTCATTCGTGCATCATATGCGACAATTTGGAGGCTTTGTAGACGCAAGGATGGGTACGTATTTAATAACATGATTTATCTCTCTAATTTATTCTCTATAATTTCATTCAAAGCTAAAAGTTGACCATCAACAATTTGTTTATGATTTAGTATGAGTAAGTAAGTCTCATGAAGATGGAGCTAGGAATGGAGTTACTAAGAGGGCTGTGCAAATCGAGCACATTGGAGCTTCGTATGTCGTCGAGCTCTTCCTCGTCGGCGAGGGCGGCAAGTTACCAAAGGAAGATGTTTGACTGCTGAGACAAATCTACGCGAGCAGGCGAGTGGTGGTTCTCAAGAGAGGGTTAGAGTAGACATTATCTCAAATAAGACCTTGAAATGGCTAACTTAGTCTAAAATGAGCCCCCGAGCTCCCTGTGCATTTCTCGTGCATTTCACGAGCATCTTGTCAATATCATTTGATGAATCTTGATTCCCTAGTAGTAAGCCCGATAAATATTAGTAGCTAAATTATGTAATCTTATTCTTGTCATTATTCTGCTCCGCGGTTTTAAAATTCTTAATGAATTAGCTGAAGAAGACTATATATACCGACAAATATCATTCGAAAAGATTTTTAGGATAAAATGGCGGCATCCCCAAGAAGGCAATGCCTTCATTTAGAGGTGCATCAAGTGTGACAATTTGGAAGCCTTGTATATGCAAGGACTGATATATTTTTAATTGCGTGTTTTGTCTCTCTAATTTATTATCTACAACTTTGTTCAAAGCTAGCAATTGACCAATTGGAATTTGTGAATGCTGCAGTATGGGTATATAAGTTCTGTGAAAGTTGAGCTAGGATTGGAGCTGCTAAAGAGGGCCATGCAGATCGGGCACCTTGGAGCTTCCTATGCCGTGGGGCTCCTCCTCATCTACGATGGCGGCAAGTTTAAGAAGGAAGGAGTTCAACTGCTAAGAAAAGTCTATGCGAGCGGGGGAATGGTGGAATGCTGCAGGAAGTACCTCAAAGCCATGCACAACATGTGGTGGAACAATGTGTCGATCTTTAGAGGAGAGCCTCCTCTCTATGATTGCGGGATGCAAAGTGAGCATTGTAAGAGGAGAGGATGGGTGCTCAACATTGACCACTATGGCGACACAAAATGCGAACAATGCATTTGCCAAGCGGAGATATAGATTCTCTACAAGTATTGCAAACGCCCGTGATCACAAGAGGAGAGAATGAAATTGCTCAGTAGATTCCGACAAAAAGGAGAGAATGAAATCAATTTCATTAGGGTAGGGTGTAAAGAGAGAGCATTTATTTGTTTATTCCATGCAACTTGAAGTGGGGTCGTTTTCTCAAAAGATGATTTAGAATGGACATTATCTCAATTAAGAGCTTGAAGTGGCCAACTTAATCTCAAATAAGTCCTTGATTTCCCAGCGTCTTTCTCGTGCATTTCATGAGCATCTTGTAAATATTGTTTGATGAATTTTGATTCCTCGTGTTTCATAGCTTGGGTAGAGCTTTTTCCACTCGTAAAGATTACAATCACAAAGATAGTCGATCAATATCACTCATCTATAGATTGATTTAGTACAATGAGTATAAATGAGCATATAAAAGAATAGAGTTTTGACTAAATGATCCAAGTTGTCAATTTCCTAACTACCTCAAATGGCCGAGTGATACTAATCGACTATCAATTGTCTGTCGGTTGTATTAAACCAATCGAAAGATAATCACCTCAAAGTCGACTACTTCTCTGCCAGTAGAAATTATCAAGGTTGTCTATTCCCTATTTCCTATTGCATTGAAACAGTACCCAAAAAGTCCTAAATTGGCATAAATAATCAATATCGATATCTACCAGTCCAAACAGCCTCAAATCTAATTGCCCTCAATAGAATCATAATAGGATTCAGTTCGACATAAGCATATAAAATCTCTATAAATAAACGTAATACAATTCACTCTTCAATCATTGCTCAAGTTACAAGTAATTTCGTTTACTTTGATGACTCCAATCAATTTTAGCGTATTTCTTCCGCTTTTGCCTCGTACTATCCAAGACCAAAAGATTAAAGGAACTGAATTTTCTCACGATCAAAATCACGTCGCATCACCATTTCCGAGAGCTATGGATATTGAAGTCTTCAATATTCTTCCTAATGTTATGCCGGTAGAGATTCTTGCTTGGGTCTCCGCCAACTCCTGGACGACCTCTTCAATGCGAAAATGAGGTACCAATCTAATCTACCCCTTTAGTGCTCTCTAACAGGTGATTAATTTATTAAAGAATTGATGATTTGGGGATAATTAAGTTTCTTTTTACAATCTGGCGCTAGTTACGTTTCTTCAACTCCATGGGAGTTTGCTTTCTCGTTAAATAAACTATTAATCTTTTATGTTAATGTGTACTTTTGAATTCAAAAATTACATAAGCCTTTTAAGAGTAGGTACATTTTCTAAAAATAATTTCGTTTCACTAATGAAAGCATGACAAATATTCTTAGGTAAATCATGAAATACTATTCTTACTATATTCTGTCCTTGCAGTTGCAAAATCTTTAATAAATTAGCTTAAGAAGATTACATATATCGACTAATTTCTCTCGTCAAAATTTCAAGGATATTGTGATGGCACCCAAAAGAAAACAATGCCTTCATTGCATCATATGCGATAATTTGGAGGCTTTGTGTACGCAGGGTCATCATTATTCATGGTCCATGCATATGTGCCGGTTGCTGAAAGTTTTGGTTTCGCTGATTCGCTGAGGAGATGGACAGGTGGAGCCGCTAGTGCTCTGCTTGTACTTAGTCACTGGGAAGCGCTTCCTGAGGATCCTTTCTTTGTGCCAAAAACTGAAGAGGAAATTCATGAGTTCAGAGATGGCTCTAGTGTACTTCCGAATACAGTGAGAAAGCTGATCGATGCCGTGAGGCGGCAAAAAGGCCTTCCTGTGGAGGAAAAGGTTGTTCAGCATGCAACAAAGCAGAGGACCCGGGCTCGAAAAGTGTAGACATCCTCAAACAAACATGTTGTGATATTAGCTGATAGAAATGTATTTTTTCAGGCTCTTCATTTCACCACTGATTGAGTTGGAAATGCTGAATATATGAAATTGAATCAGTATTTTAGCTGAATTAATTGGTTTTTTCTTTCCTTATATCTCCAATTAAAGTTGTTCACGAGGACAGTTTACCTTCAAAAAGTGGACTAGGAAATCTTTTTCACCCTACTGAAAACCGGAGCCAGGTCGACCATTTTCTGTATGCTCACCTTCATTGGTTATCGCATCATTGTCCCCTCTTTGGCGATTCACCCAACCAAATCTCAAGTGATATGTCCTATTAGTTTACTGTCTTGTTTACAAGATCGAGGTTGAGTCGGATGTTCTTCCATATATATTACAGGCATCGGTTGAGACTTTAAGTAGCGATTAAATCCTATTGTTAAGTGAATTGTAAAAGGGCCAAAGTAACTATTGACAACCGTGTCAATTTTATGCATCAAACGATGAGTTTGATCGAGTGGTGATATAAGACAACACTACTGAGTCACACATGACCGCGATTAAGTGAATTCAGACAGGAGGATTTTACTAGCGGAACCCATCAAGAGACTAGAGCGTAAGGTTGACATGATCCTGCAGAAAGTAGTTGGAGTCATTTCGTTCGAGGAAATTTGAGGCAGTCGATTAGGGACATTGTGGCCATGCGTCATTGTCACGATTTCTTATTTTTCGGCTGGTACATAGAAGAAAATGCTTGAAAATTCAATGGTTTCTTCGCATGTAGATTCAGATTGGGCAGATCATCATATGATCCCCGTTCAGCATAATATATTTCTTTCTGAGTAGATGCGTACAAAGTTGGTTTCTCTTATTCAATCTCTTGGTTCTATATTGACTGCAGAAACAGTTTTTTGCGGGCAGTGGCATGGAGCGAAGAGTTTCGGATGTTCAAGTGCTTCTTGAGATGTCAGTTCCGAGGTCTTCATGCGAAGGCAACCTTAATAAGGATTGCTTGTCTGTTTAGAGCAAAGGGAACGGCAGATTGCCTCAGTCAACTGCAATTTTGGCATCAATTTCTCGAGTTTTTTCAGCAATCGATTCCTTTTCCATCAGAAGTGTGCTTTTTGTTTTTCATCTAGACACAGCAAAGTTCCTTTGTTAGTGATCTTGAATAAGTAGCTATCACAGGAGTCCATTCTTTTGACCTATTGAGGTTAGGATGTCTTGTCAAGTTGGACAATCAGCATCATTTCGACTCCTGCTGCTCTATAGGGTTGTGCTGCCATACTCAATTCCTGCTCAAAGTGAAGGGAAGCTTGCTACATTCTTGTCAGTTAATGTCTGGTGCTTGCTGGAAGGATATGTTCTTGGCTACGGTTCTCTTCAATGTGACTAGTATCGAGTCTTTCTTTCCATGTGTGACAGATTTCTGCCGCGTTCTTCTTCTGCTATATTACTGGAAATGCAACTGACGGTACACTCCATGTTTATGATGGTTCACTATCTGGGAGGATATTTTTTGTGGCCACACAGTTCTAGTAGAAGTAACCTGCCTCTCATTGTGTTTTGACTGATAACTTCAACAATCTCAAATAAACATTTCGCGAAGTTCATTTAATATGATTTCTCTTTGAAATTTCTCAATGGAGTTCAAAGTATTTAATCAGTCAAATTGGTAATCTAATTGTGAACTCCAAGCTAGGGAAGTTCCTGATGAAAATGAGTTAAACCTACATGATTTGTCTTCTCTATACCCCTCTTGGTCTTTGTTCTCGAATTCTTTAGCAGCAGACAAAGCAAAACTCTCGACTTCAGTCACACTATTGAAGCTGCCCACCACTTCGGCGCTTTCATGCGGTACTTTGTGATGCACACAAGGTGTATGACATGACGAAGATGGGCTTCTATTTGTTTGAGAAGCCCATGGAAGAGATGATGGACTGTGTGTGTATTTTCAATTTGTGCTGTTAATAGGCCTTCCTCTAGATTTAGGAAGTAGATTTGCCTTTAATGGGTACTTCCACATGAATAATTGTAGGTCTCGTACTCGAAGGGAGATCGTCAGAGCATAATAAACTTCAACCTGGCATGAATAATTCTAAGGGATAGTAACACAAATGGCCCATGAACTTTGGTTCAATATGCAATATGATCCCTAAACTTTTAATTTTTTTAATGTGATCCATGAACTTTAATTCAATATGCAATGTGATCATTGAACTTTCAATTTGTTCTATGTGGCTTTTAAACTTTTGGAGCTTATTCAACTTAGTCCCCGAACTATATGAAAATGTTCATGTTGTCTTTCCATTATTTTAAGTTCAAGGCTTTTTTTTTTTTTTGGTCGAAATTTAAGATCCAGGATAACAATGAACATTTTCTTTTAGCTCAATGATTAGATTGAATATGTATCAAAAGTCTATAGATCATATTGAATAAATTAAAAAGTTTAGGGATTACATTGTATATTGAGCCAAAATTCAAGAAGTACGGGTAATTTTCCCCGATTCTAATTTCAAACTACTTTTTCCCCTTCTGCAGTTGGCTTTAACTGGCAAACCAAGTGAGTTAAAGAGACTTAACTGGGCTGGAGCTAACTTCTTCTCTCGCAAATGATTGGAGAGCAATGTTTGATTGGATATCCAGGGGCAGAGCTCCTTTAGCAAAGTATGATAGCTCTAAGATTGTTTCATTTAGGTAATGAAGTAGTTTAGTTTTATTACACTGTACTAGATGTAACCAAGAATGTAGCCAAAATGTCCAAAAATACAATTACATAAATATGTTTATCATTTCTTTTTAACGATCCGGTTTGATGAGAGGGAGGAGTGATCACCAAGGGCAGAGAGCCCGAACAAGAAACAACTTTTAGCGGGTCTTTAGAATGACGAAAATGATAAGAACGAATCAAATTGTGTACAAAATAAAATGAGAGCAATTCCGGATCTTATATACGCCTTTTCAAGTAACAACAAATTTAGCATTCGAACAATATGTCGCGCCAATTAATCCAAAGATGTCACATTCTCTCTATCTGCCTTGGTTGCCACCGTTAACGAGGGCTCAACGTTGTTAAGGATGGTGAAAATTGATGAGACAAAGATCATGGATGAAAATTGATGAGACATAGATCAAGGATTGTCAAGAACCTACCCATGCTCTAGATTCTGGAAACCGACCATTTGTTTTGTACGAATCTTTAAGGTTGGCGACCTTTGTTTGGCTTCAATATGAGGCCGTGATGGCAGGAAGTTTTGGGGTCGAGGGCAGCGGCGGTGATGGCGGCGAGGCGAAGATAGAGTAAGGAAGAGAGAGAAGAATGAGGCCATTGAAGAAGATGTGGCCATCGTGGTCGATGGCATGGGTGCAGAAGGCAAACCAGGTGAAGAGGACGCCTGGCCGTGGTCACCCTTGTCCTTGGCCGTGGCTGATGTTGACATTGCCAGAGGCGGCGGAACGGAGGGGACGCGACGGTGACACGTCCCCCCGCTCTCGGTGGTGATTTTACAAGTTCTTTCGCCTGTACTTGTTGAATTTGTAGGGTACAGATATTTATCATCCTACCTATCGCCCCTTAATGGATAACTTCATAGATTTGACGTACTAGCTACCATTCTCCAGCATCTTCAACTGCTGAAATAAAGGAATTTGCAGCATTCGAGTTGAGTTTCAACCCTGGCATTTTCATTCCCCTAAAATGTGAATCGGACTGCAGTTCAAACTTCCTCGTGCTAATTCCTCCTTCACCTAGTTCTAAGACATCTGATAAACATTTTTAGTAAATACCTTATACCTATGTTAGAAAAAGAAGCACCTCTTTTCACCAAATCCCAACTTACCTCTCTCTCTCTCTCTCTCTCTCTCTCTCTCTCTCTCTCTCTCTCTCCTTCTTCCAAGATTTGGCCACAACACCATCACTTCAGCGGCCGACACCGACGAGGAAAACCTCCAACTATAGCCCAAAGGGAAAGAAAGCACCTTCCCCACATAATTGAACTGTGAAGCCAATCAATAAAGTCTAACCACCGACAACTCCAATCACAAAAAAAGCAAGTAACCAAAGGGGATTCGAAGAGATTATTACACCAAGGTATACTAGAAAACCCCATCCTACGTGAAAGGGAAAAATCCATTGTCGTGTATACTTCAAATTACGAAGTATCTATCTATAACCACGCTCTAAGAGCAAACATGGTAGAACAGTGAATACAAACCCACTCGTGTATAGATCTTCAGTGTGTGCATTCGCTCCTTTTAGGGTTTTAAGATGATGTGAGAAGAGCTCTCCAACTAGGAAAGCACACTGTAAAGCCATGAGCTAAAAATACAGCAAATGGGGTCACGAGCATTTAATAAGAAACACGGCCCTAACAAATTCGACATGATGTTACTCAGAACACGTACGCACCGATAGTATTAATGAGACCGAAGAGGGTGTGGGCGAATGACCAACCGTCTCTCCTAATTACATCAAAGAAAACAATCGTGATCCACAAATATCAAATCTTCTATACTACTTACGTAGCGATTGGAACATTGTGAAATAGAAATACGAAAATGAGCTTCTCATCTCTCCCATCAGGATAATGAGTGATTCTGCGGCAAATCCGGAGCACATGATTCACGAGGTAAGTATACACAGCTCCCACCCAATTATTTTTCTTTGATCAGTTCAATGGAGCGGGACCCTCTTAATTAACACAACCGATCATGCAAAGCTGTGGCGTAAGTATGAGGTCCTTTCCTTTTTCTCCTATATAAAGAGGGCGCAAACTAGCTATCGCCATTCACCGAGTACCAGCGAACACACAGCTGAAAGTGACCTATCTTGGTACTTTTTCTCTCGGAAAAGAAGGCAATGGCGGTGAGAGGGAAGTTAGAGGTGGAGGTGGATCTCAAGTCATCGGCCGACCAGTTCTACAGCTTCTTCCGGAACACCCCGCACCACCTTCCCAATGCCTGCACCGAGCTGCACGCCGGGGAGATTCATGAAGGTGAATGGGCATCTGCGGGCTCCGTTAGGAAGTGGACGTACTCAGTTGGTAAGTAGGAAAATTTCAACGAAACTTGAGGGTTTGGATGTAAGCAACAATAGAAGCATAAACACAAAATGAAAAGAAGAAGAACCATTCTTTACTCGCTCCTTTTTTTTTCCCCCTTCCATTTTTCATGTTGGGGTGGGGAATTTGTGCAGAGGGGAAAAAGGAGAAATTCAAGGAGAAGATTGAGTTTGACGACGGGAATAAGGCCGCAATCCACGTCGGCGTTGAGGGCGATGTGTTCAAGTATTACAGGAGCTACAAGGCCATCTGGCAGGCTGTCCGCAGGGACGGCGGACCAGACGTCGTCAAGGTGATCATCGAGTACGAGAAGTTGAACGAGAGCATGCCGCACCCGGTCAGCTACCTCGATTTCATGGCTAACATGGCTAAAGACGTTGATGCTCACCTCGTCAAGGCCTAAGCCTGCGAAGAAAGAGGGAAAAAGGAGTGTGATGTCTGCTTGTGTTTCGAATATCCAAATAAACAAGCATAAATAAGTGGAGAGTGATCGGCACTACTCAGTGCTGAACTCTCTCATTTGATTTTGTGTCTCTCTCCCTCTCTCGAATTCACTTTCTCTTTTGTTTGTGAATATTGATTACGTGGTTTAAACTTTCTCTTTTATTTGTGATTGTTGACTATAAGCATTTCAATTGCTTAACTAATGTTTTTTTTTTCGGGGGGGTGGCGGGTGGCGGGGGAGGGGGAGGGGAGGGAATCAGATAACCATTGTTAAGATAGGATGAATTTGTCTAAATAATCATAGAAGTTCAAGTGAAGCTGTTATTTGACCAGGACTCTTCTAACCTTTGATGTCACTATTTCATCGCCTAAATGAGGGTGAATAGGCGATTATGGAGCTTATTTAAAAAATAATGCGGAATTAAAACAAACAAGCTCAAAATCTAATTAAGAACAAGATTTGAGATGATCTCAAAGTCTCTCTGCGCACCATTCAACTATCAAATATAATATAGCGAGAGTTTAAGGGATAGAGATTCTGCACAGAGAATTCATAGTGGTTCGACTTAAATTAAGCCTGCATCAACTCTTCACGTTATCGCCCAATCGGCTGGATTCCACTTGTGAATAGCTCGGAGGTTAGAGGTTACAACTCGATGGTGATTTTTGAGTCAATAGACTTCCCTGTCTAACACTCACTCACTTTGAACAAGATTCTCTATGCATTATAGTGTTTGGATCAAGAATGAATATAAAATAGTGAAGCTTTCTTGAACTTTGTAATTTTGATTATGGACTCTCGTACTTTCTTCAGCCTTGAAGCCTCCTTTTATACTCCTCCACCTTCAAACTAGCCTTTGCAAGGTGTTCGGATGATCACTCTCAAATTAACCCATCGAACGAGATTACATAACAAGGATTTCGTAGTCCTTGAGAAATAAGATTAGAATCTTTGCTTGATCCATTTGTCAATACAATCAAGATCCGGGTTTTCAAAGATAGAATAAATTCTCTTCTTCCTCAATCAATGTCCTTGATAGAAATACAATAATCTTCTTGATTGAAAATCTTCGAGAACGAATCCAACATGCTTTCTATCCGTTGCGATAATATATAATATCTTTCAACATTTTGATTTCATCTCATAAGAATCTGGATATTGACGTCGGAAGTACTCTCTCAAAGTCTATGCTTTCCCCGATGTCAGAGCAAGATCACATCCTAAGCCATTTCTTAACATCTGAATGTATTATGGATAATTTGTAAAAGAGTATTTCATTGCATTAATTCAGATCCTAGATATTAATGATTGTTTTGTCAACTACAAAATTAATTAGGGCTTTTTCCCAACAACCTTCAGATGGAGTAGGTCCATATGATCTATCACGATGATCAGTCCAAAAAGTACTTAGCCAAACATTTCTCTATTGCGATTTCAGGAAACTAATCAAAACCAAACAAGGAATAAAGTAAACAGATGATCTGCGTGGTTTGGATGATGAGAGGTAATTACAGGGAGAGCAAGAGTCCATTATGAAACAAGTGGTACAGTACATAAATTTAGTTATTCAATTGCATCGCTTAAAAATATTTTTGTGTTTCCAAAGGCGCGGTTATACCCAATAATCGCACAAATAAGCTCTTTCAGGAATTCTCCGCGAAACTTCATTCTCAAATCATCAGAAAACTCTTAGAAACCCTCTCTCTGTTGACTCAATTAAGTTATGGTATGGTCCATAGACAACGCAGACTACTATCATTTCAACTCTTAAACATGTGGAACCGTGCAGCACACATGATCACTTATTGCTACCATAAAGGTGTGAAAATTAAATTGAAAGCCCAAGTCGAATCGAGCCGAAAATTTCGTGCATTTCGATTGGACGAATGAAAAAATGACCTTTCTTTCCTTTCCCAATTCGGGTTATTTCGGATCGGTTCAATTCATAACAAGAAATGAACCACCGGAACATTGCGCCCGACAATGGTCAGCTGACAACCTTGTTGGCCACAATTGTAAAAAAAAAATGAAGAAAAGAGAAAAAAATCGAAAAACATTAGAATATTATTTAAAAGTTTTGTCCATGTCTGCGTCGAATGTGTCATGTCAAACAGCCAGTATACACGTCAGCAATTTATGTCAAAATTATTCGGATGGACTAAATTTGTTAAATGTAAAAAGATTTAGAACTCAATTGGCAAAATTAAAGTACTTAGAACTGAAATGGCAAAAGTGTCATAGGTTTAAGACTTTTTGAACAATTTTTCCCAATAAAACTTACTGCTCACATAATGGTAAGTGTAGTAAAATATTAGTAGTTAGTACAAAATGGTTTTGTGCTATAGTTTATAAAACAAAAAACCCAAACCAAACCAAATTAAGGCTCCATTTATTTCATGAAAAATGGATAATTTGAAAAATATCTTTCTAAAAATAATCGTATGTGTCTCTTGAAATAATTAGTCAATGAAAAATATTATCGCTGCCGATAATAATTTGTGTCTAAATATTTGTATAGACGATGAGAACATTTTTTATTCATTCATCTTTAAAGCAACTTAAACAATTATTTTTTTTTGTAAAACATTTTCAAATCACTAACTTTTCGCGAAATAAATAGAGCCCGAAAGACGATTCAATTCGATTCGCGATTTGAACGGTTTGTTGCTTGCCCCAAAGTGCGAGCAACGATGAGGAACTATGCACCGGGAGGACGAGGGGACGTTGGTAGCAAGGAATAAGAGAAGAACGAGACAAGGGAGAAATAGGAAAAAGAAAAAAAGGAGCAACAAAGAAAAGAAAAAGAGCACGTCTTGTCTAAATTCCACTGGTGCATTTGGTCCTGCACAAGATTTGAGATATGCATAAATGTGCGAATTAATGTGGCTGTCGGTCAAATAGAAACCGCAATTCAACTGAGCAAACTTTGAATTTTGCCAGATACCGATCCATCCACGGGAGATGATCGATGTTCGATTTTTTTCCCTTTGTGCAATGACATGTAGTTCGTCAACTTTCGCTGATCGTTCGATGCCACTGGTGAGATTTTTTAAAAAAAAAATTCATTATCATACTTCAACTTTTACAATTAAGTTCATCACGATCTTTCTGTTAATTTCACGATTCATCTGTTTTTGCTAAGTTCTATTCATATACTTTGTTTATTTGTTCAATTTACTCCTCCTCTCACAACCTTCGCAACCAGAGCCTAGTGCTGGCAAAGGGTGTCCCGACCCTTGCCTGTGGCCGGCTTGTCGACCCTACGTTTGGGGAAAAAAATAAAAAATAAAGAAAAGATAATCAAAAAAGAAAAAATATTAAAAAATTCAAAAAATCATTGACTATTATTGAAAAATGTTCACATCAATAGTTGTGTCATATAGGACGACCGCCATCCACGTCGGTGATTTCCAGCGAAAATTAACCGGGCGGACTCGGTTAACGAAAAAAAAAAAGATTTCAAGCTGAATTAGCATAATTACAATAGATATATGACTTTTTTGCTAATTTTCTCACTAATTACAATAAGTTCTATTTGTTTCGTAAAAAATAACTTACAGGAAAAAGTTTTTCGAATTTTCGGCGTTTGGTTTGGGCAAAATAAGCTAGTCTATGGAAAAAAAAAAAAAACTCCTTCAAAAGTTGAGAAAATATTTTCCTCAAGTTTTCCCCTCTTCGAGAAGAAAACATTTTTCATCATCTTTGCTCTCTCAATTTCTTTACATTCATTTTGTATAATATCTTTTTTTATTTTATTTTTTGTCTTCTTTCTTCTTTCTTTTTCGTTTTCTTTTCTGCTTCTCCCTCCTCCTTCTTCATCCTTCATCTACCTGTGGCTCCTTCCTCCTCTGATCGTGGACCTCAGCAACTGCTAGCAACTGGGCGATCGGCCTTGATGAGGATCGGCGAGCTTTGAGCTCAGTTGAGGCCGGATTTGGCGAGGTGAGCCTCACGGCCTCGCTCAATGAGATAATCAAGCCAATCCTTCATCTTCTTTGACCCCCCTCGCCTCGATCTCCATCCAGCGCGAGGGACGACCACCGATCACATTCTCTCCTGCCACGCCCACACACATTTGTTTGCTCTTCGCAAATTTGCTTCTCGATACTCATGGCGTTCCATTTCACTTCACTTCGCCGTCTGCCTTCCAATTAGTCTATTTCCCTTCTTCCTGAGGGAAGATGTTTGAGAATGGCAACCACGCAGCTGCTGACGAATCCGCCTGTCCTCACAGCAATAATGAGGTCCGCGAGGCTCGGCGGCTGTTTGCCAGTCAAAGAAGAAAGGAAACAGGGAAAAGGAAAAATAATAAAAATAAAAGAGAAAAAAGAAAAATAATTTAAAAAATAGATTTTTTTTTAAATAAAAAATTAATTAATTAATAAAAGACATGTAAGGTTGAAATTGATTTTTCTTATGAAATAGTGGAAATTTTTTTTCTAGTTTATTTTCAGGTTTGAACTAAACACTGAAAATATCAGCATTTTCTTGGAAAACGACTTTCTGAAAAACATTTTTTAGAAACGCCACATTTTTCGCAATACAAATGAAGCCTAAATATTCAACCCAAAAAAAAAAAAAAACCGAAGCCTAAATAAGCACATTGTAAAGCCATGAGCTATAAATACTACAAATTGGTCTCGCCCATTTAATAAGAAACACAACCCCAACAAATTCAACAGGATGGTGGTCAAACCACCACCGATATTTACTGCAAATGAGAATGAAGAAGGCGAATAACCAACTCTCCTAATCACATCAAACAAAGCAATTGTGTTCAACATATACGAAAAAAAAAAAGGAAAATATTTTCACGACGGTCTAACAGTCTTGTCAATTATTTCTGACCATAGATCCACACACCATCAACGCACGTTTTGCATAAAGCACTCATTAATTGAAAAAATTATGGGGTCAAAAATAATGACAATATTGTCACAGACTGTCATGGTAATAGCTCAAAAAAAAAAAAAAGTACTTAGTAGTGATTAGTAGATTGTGAAACAAAAATACGCTCATGAGCTACTCACTTTTGTTGTTCATCTCTCCCACCAGTAGAATGAATTATTCTATATGAAGCAAATCCAAAACACTTGATTCACGTAGTGACAACACACAACTCCAACATTGTCAATTCAATGGAGCCATAATGCAAATTCGGCATTGGGAGTTATAAACTTATAAACACGTGATTCACGCAGTAATGGCACGATACCTTATGAGGGAGATCACCAAGAGAGAACTCAACTTCAAGCACGTCAAACATGTGGTACCCATATTGCGGCACATATGATCACCCATCCGCACCACTTGTCCATGTCCGCTCGCAAGATCAAAGTTCTACATATCCAAAATCTCCACGAGAGCGATTGGCAACCACCTCAACTAACCTATGAGAGAGAGAGAGAGAGAGAGAGAGAGAGAGAGAGAGAGAGATGGTGCTAGTAGGGTTGGCCATGGTGCTGTTTGGTTCGATATTTAGCATGAGAGAGAGAGAGAGAGATGGTGCTAGTAGGGTGGGCCATGGTGCTGTTTGGTTCGATATTTAGCATGAGAGAGAGAGGGAGAGATGGTGCTAGTAGGGTGGGCCATGGTGCTGTTTGGTTCGATATTTAGCATGAAACCAAACCAAAGGGAAAATTGTCCAAGAAGTCCTAAACCTATTGCGGTTTTGCCAATTAAATCTTAAATATTTTCACGTTTTGTCAATGAGTCCATCCAAACAATGTTTACTAAAAACTGCTGACATGATGTTGGCCATTTTACATGGTACAAACGGCGCTAATGTGAACAAAATTTAATAACATTTTCATATTTTTTCAATTATTTATTTATTCTTCTATCTTCCTTTACTATTTTTCTTCTTCTTTTTTATTTTTTTTTCTGCCCTCCGCCAGCCATCGAGGAGCCTAATGACCTCTGCCGGCCTCGGACGAGAGTTGCCCTCAAACTTTTACAATGTGATTCAATGTGATTTTCTGTTTAAGTTCACAACTCATCATTATTTTCGTGAAGTTGTAATCCATCTTTTGTTAAATTTACTCTCTCTCTCTCTCTCTCTCTCTCTCCGCATGCTCGCAACATGGCACACCCGGCGACCTCCGTGGGCCTCAAGCGAGGGTCACCCTCGAACTTAACTTTACAATGCGATTTTCTGTTTAAGTTCACCACTCATCATTATTTGAAGTTGTATCATGTTTTGTTGAATATACAATTGTGTCAATTTAGTCATAATTTTTTTTGTGCCAATTCGGTCCATCACGACAACTTTGACCGGCTAGCATTGACGTGGACATCTACGTTGATGTGAACAATTTTTACTAATATTTTTTATATTACTTTATTTTTATTTTCTTTCTCTTTCAATTTTTTTCCCTTTCTTCTTCCTCCTGTAGCCGGTCACCGGCGCTGGGTGAGGCTTGCCTTGGTGAGAATAGGGGCTTACTTATTGGAATCCATGTCGTAAAATCAGGGCTTGCTTGTCATAAACCACATTGCAAAATCGAAGCTTTTCTTGCGGAGAAAGCTTCAAAGCTTCTAATTCGTCCAAGGATTGCTTGAGCTTCGCAGAGGTAGGCAAGGTCGACCTCTTTGGCCCTAGCCTCTGGTGACCAGCTGGAGGAGAAAGAAGTGAAAAAAAATGAAAAGAAAAGAAGGAAAAAAATCAAATCAAAAAATGTTAAAATTTTATTAAAAACTATCCGTGTCGGCGTCGGTTGACCAAAGTTGGTGGGATGGATTGAATTGACATAAACACAAAATGTTTAGGATTGAAATTAAAAAGGTTTAGTATAGAATTGGCACAATTACAATAGATCTAGGACTGTTTTGGTAATTTTCTTATAGATAACACGTGGATTCCCTTCGTATCTAACAATCCAAACCCATTTTAATATATTTTCAGATTCATTCCAAACATACAAAGATGTTCCAACAGCTATGATACTTGGCTCAATTGTGTTACAAAGAAAAACTTATAAGAGCGTGTGCCAAAATATATTTTTGTTGGTGATGACGGAAAATAAACTGACATGTGGAGATTCGTCCATGTTGAGCGCTTTGTCTCTTTCTATAGCTTATTGATGTTTTCAAACGATTTGATCAGGATTATTAAAGTCATACAATCCCTGCTAGACAATTTTTTTTCGTTGAAGTTTAAAATGTTAGAAAATAACTAAACAATACATATAAACATATCATTAAAACTCCATCTAGGGTGTAAGCCGTTACAAGCGCAACATATAGAAGTGAAAAATGAAAAAGACTGAGTGTCGGGATTTGAACAGTTGGCCCGTGCTACAGGATAGGATAAGAAATCTAATGATTTTGTCATATCCTATCTACTTTTTTGGTGAACTGCGATTTGGATAAGCAGATTCAAGGCGCAGCTGAAATCGACTTTGTTTTGCTGAAGTATTATAAGGTTTTAGAAATTTTTTATTGATAAGTGAGTTATTATTGAGCAGAGGTTTGTGTCAAAAGAATTTAGGCACAACATCGACGAAACGGACCCTATAAAATCAATGGTCTTGATTTGGAGTTGAATCTTTTAAGAATGACCCGTTGGCGTTACCGTTAACTTGACGAGTGAGTAAGTAAATGCTGAAAAATCGAATTATTTAATCTCTTTTCACAAGTTGAAGATGCACTCATGTAGGTCATCCGAGAAAGTTACCTTGAAAGTTGATAATCAACACCGAGTTCTTTATAATATATCGAGACCCCTTTCGAATTGTGGAAAGGTTCGAGGAATTAAAGAACAAGGTACATGATCTCAGAACATGCCAAATAATCAATTAAAAAATGAGGTCATGGAGATACCCGACTTTGCAGTGGGAGAGGCGACCACACTTAACAATCGCCCCCAGCGGAGAGGCGCCCCTCCTCCGCCGAGAGGATGCCCGGTCCGACAGATAGGCGGCTCGGCACGGAGAAGAGATTGTGGTTGTGGGGAAAACCTAGTTTTTCTTGTGTCTACTCTCTTGAGAAATCCTATCTTGTTTGTTGACACCTGAATTTTTAATCGGTTTTCTTTAGTTTTATTTTCCAAAATTCATTAAAAATTCACAAAAAATTAAAAAATTATAAAATCAACATTGGAAGCCTTGGCCAAGCATAAGGAACCAATTTGGAACAAAAAATAATTTTTCATGTTTTTCGCATTTTTTTTAATATTTTCGAAAATAGGAAAATACTTGAAAAATTCATAAAAAATACTTTTCGAGATCGCAAAAATACAGAAAAATGTTCAATATTTTTCTTTTAATTCCTTTTTCATATTGACCTCAAGAAAAATCAAAAATTGAGTTCAATTTTAGGTGTTTCTTCATAATGCCTAAGGTTGAATTTGCATAAAAAATACCAACTGAGTCTTTTTATTTGCAATTTTTGCACATTTTAAGTCTAGACATTCAATTGCAGTCCCTTTGAGCTTCAATTTGATTAATTGCACCCTCAATTGCACGAATTGCGCGAATTAGACAAAAATCCCCAAATTATTTGCGATTAAGTCCCTCAACTTGCCAATTTTTGAAATTAATCTTAATTGAGGGACTATCATGGTAAAATTGGACTGTCACCCTATGTTTTCATACATTTAGAATTGATTGGAATGGGTCTCATGGTCCAATTTGGTCAAATTGACACTCAATTGAACTTTTCCCTAATTTGGGCAAATTGAAAAATTTGGGGTTTTCATGTAAATTGATGGGAACTTTTGGGCAAAACTACTTTTTTAGATAATATTCAGGCCCCTGAGTTCAATTTTGAAATTTAATTGCAAAAATTCCCAGCCAATTTGGTTTAATTTTGAAATTTGCATAAAATTCACCTTTATCGAACCAGGTTCGGACCGGTCTCCGCTGCCGGTCGGACCGGCTGAACCGGTCCGGAACAGTACTTCATCTTCCCCAAATTCACCCGTGCCATTTGCAGGTTCAACGATGGACTTTGACGATCAAATTGGAGTTCAATTCGTGCTTAATTGGATCAATAGAGGTGGGGCTTTTGTTCGTCAAGTCAAGATCCGTCGATTGCCACCGGCGGCACGGCCAATGGCCGCCGGAGCACGGCGGAATCAATAGTCAAAGTTCCCGGCGACCGAAAGTCAACCATTTCAAAACCAAGTGCAATTCTTGCTCGTTTTTGACTCAACGGACGTCTAATGGACTTGGACGGAATCCTAGTGATTCCGTCACCGTCCGGCGGGCCCGAAATCACGTGGGCGCACGTGAATCACCCTCGGCCAGCTCACGCCCGACGCGCCAAATTTCAAAAGCTCACTATAAAAGCCCGAGGAGGATTCTAGAACGAGAGAGGCTCATTTGTTCGCTCAACACACCGGAATAGAGAGAGAGGGAGTTAGAGAGAGAGAGAGCTCTCGACGTCCGCCATTGGTGAAGGTTTGAGCGACTACGTGGATTGCTCGTCAAGCCAATCCAGAGCAAATCGAGCTTCGCAATCCACTTCGGAAGCTTCACAAGCAGCTCCGGAAAGCGACCGAGCCATTTGGATTAGCCTGCGATCTCCAAATCCGGGTAGGTCGAACTTCCGATTCCTCCACTGAGCATCAATGGCATCGTCTTGTTCCGAGCACGATTTTTGAAATTATTGTATGCGTTTTGCTTCCCGAACTACGCTGACCACTTCCGCATATCCATTTTGCCTCGATTTTGCATAAATACCTCCGATCGAGTCCGCGAAATCCAACCTCCATGGCCGAACAACGTCGAAGCTTGCCTAGGCGATTCTAGGCCAAACCCGGGTCGATCCGACTGCGGGTAAGGTTTCTAAACCTCCTCCGAGTGAATCCCGTGGTTGAATCGAATAGTTATGCTCTATTTCGTATGATCGAGGTTGCGATTGTGAAACCGTGTAAGCTTGATATATGTTGATCCCGTGGGTGAAATCACTTAATCTTTGGATATGTTGATCGGGAAGTTTGAGCGAGTCGATCGCCGTTGGTCCGAGGTCATTCCGGCGAGATCTCGCCGTTAGATCTCGCCGAGGAGATTCTCGGCCGTTCATTTGTTGTCGTCGCGAGTGAGGAAGACGATGCGGACGTGGCGGTCAACGTGAGTCAAAGTCCTAGGTGGCATTCGGTGATTAGTCCAAGTCATCGTGACTCGGCCTAGTCGTTGGCGCGAATAGGCTGAGTCGCCCTTGATCCGACGGCTAGGATAAATAGATAAGTTTGATTTACGACCGTCGGATCGTTATTTTGTATTTTCGGATATTAGGTATATTAGTTAGAAAATAATAAATAAAAAACGGTGTCGTTTTGAATAAGTGGTGCGGCGTCGTTTAGGACATGTTAGGAATGAACGGCCTGGATTAGATCTAAAGTTTGATCGTAGCCGTCCGTAGTACTAAAGGAAACGTCGTCGTTTTGGGTCTAGAAGAGTTGACGGCTCGGATTAGATCTCAAATAGATCGTAGCCGTCCATGCATTTATTAGATACGGCGTCGTTTTGCTTAAGGTTGAGTCAACGATCCGAGATCAATTTTCGGGTTTAATCGCGGCCGTTCTTTTGTTTTGGGATAAGCGACGTCGTTTTGGTGTAAGAGGCCGAAGTGTAGTCGTTTTGTTTGAGCATGAGTCGACGGCTGAGATCAAATCTGAGATTGATCTCGGCCGTCCGTTATTTTCTTTTGTATTCAGATATTAGAAAATATATTAAAAAAAAATAAAAAATATTTAGATAAATGCATATACGGTGTCGTTTTTCTTAGGGTTCGAGCGGGTCATGGGCGGTCGGACCGGGTTGACTGTCGTTGACCGGGTTGACCCGTCCGGTTTGTTAATAAAAAATAATAAAAAATAAAAAGAAATTTCCAAAAATCCAAAAAATTGTAAAAATACTTAGAAAATTCATAAAAATTCCCGGATTTTCATAAAAAATTTCTAAAAATTTGTAGATCGATTCGGGACTCATAAAGTCTGGATCGAAAATTTTTGAGACTACGAGGGTTGATTAATTTCGATCCGGAAAATTCCCAATATTTTTGAAAAATAAATAAAAATTCAAAAAAAATAGAAAAAATTAGAAAAATTCAAGAAAATCACAAAAAATGAGAAATGGCCACATTCAACTGGCCAAATCGAAATTTTGTGATTTTCAGTCCCAAACCCCAAAAATGACCATTATACCCTTCCGGGTCATCCGCCCCAAATTTTTACCAAATCACCCCGATACCCAAAATTGATTTTTGTGTGGGCCGATAGGGCCATTTTAGACATATTGAACCTTGATTGATTGATTTGATCGATTGTAATGATTTTGATTGCGCATTATTTTTTTTGATTGTGATTGATTAGGATAGAAAAATCCCATCCGTATGAATACTTAGATTTTTTTAGGGCCTACCTCACCCGATATCGCATCTGCATGAAATCTTAGGTTAGAAAAACAATCAACATCGGTAACCGAAAGGGCGTCAAATATGAAACTTGGCGTAACCAAATCCCCGGACCCAAAATCTCTGGTTTTCGCGGAACCGAACGGTTTCTCCCGACCGCTCGGTAAGGTTTTCCGATCGTACCTTCCAATAAATCGATCGGTGGCGACTCCAAATTGCATGTACATCTCGCACATGCCACCCGACCACACAAGGTCAATTTCGATATTTGAAAAATTTTACCCGACATCGCGATTCGAGTAATGGGTCTTGGGAGAGACTCGCGATCCCCCATGTATATGTCTATAAAAAGGAGGGGATCGGCTCGTTAGCCCTATTCCACCCCGGGAAGGAAATTTCCGGGAGGGTCGCGACAGATCGGCGACTCCGCTGGGGACTAATTTAGATGGATTTAAGCCGATAAAAATGTTGATTGTTTTCTAACCTCGTTTTCTGCAGATGCTCTTGAAGATGAGGTACGTCCACTAACAAAAAAGTGTTAAATGTTGATGCAGATGGGAGTTATAAGGGGTGGCGTCTATGCTAACCATTTTTGATGCAGATATGGAGTTTTGGATTGTTTGTTTATTTATGCAAATTTTGAAGCGGTGTTTTGAATATAAATTGTTGTGCATGTCTCGCATATTTTGAGGATCACGACACTTTGCACACACAAGCGCCTAAACCCGAGCCGCGAAATCACCTTTTAGGTCGCCATAGATAGGGATCGGTATGCGAAGCTCTTGTGTTTGATTGCACTTGGGTTGACCATATTTGATCCCGCTCGCTATGCAAGATTGATGGTCCTACCCACTTGTTGTTTGATTGCGCTTGTGGGCGGCCCATCGATTTGTATAGCGGGAGCCTTTTTAGGTCCATACCCGAGCCTTTTTGATTTCTTTAGAGTTAAACCTCACCTGTCTCATGCGCATGTGAAATGGATGGTTGGTATACCTAAAACCAAAAACCAAAAAAAGTAACATCGGTTGGTAAGGCTTTCTACCCTTTTTATTTTGAACTTGTAAATTTAAATTTTGCATATCATACATTTCCACTACATATCATCACAATTTGTAAGATCGTTTAAGTGATCGGGGTTGAAAGTCAAATTTTCCTTTTTAGGATAGATGGCGCCCCAAAGTCGTGTTGATGCACCCGATGTATTCACATGGGAGCGGAGGACCATTCGACGCGAGGACCGAGTACCCGCTACATTCCGAGTTTTCGGATTTGTTCACGGACGAGAGCTCAACGGACGGAACCGCATCCGTAGCGAGAGTTGCGATTATACCCGATGTGGACGATATTTGGAGCTCGAGCGCGAGAAAGAAAGAATCTGGGAATTGTACATGAAGTTGGCGAGGAAGCCTCATGCTACCAAGACGGCCCCAAAACATTCTCCGATTAAGAAGAAGGAAATCATCACCATATCCTCCGATGATGAAGAAGATATCAAGCTTCCCGAGATAGTAGAGATTTCATCGGATGAGGATACCATTCCCACTTGTCTAGATTAGTACGACTTTGGGGCATTTTCTAGTCTATTATGTACTTTCATCGACATTTATTGTCCGAACATCTCTGGATATTATCATGTTCTATCTTTTTTGACTTTATTGTATTAGACTTGTAAATTTCATGAGTTGTCAATTTGTGAACGACCTTTTTACCCCGATTACGCTTAAACGATCCTAATCAAATTACATGCCATCTTTGGGTGAGATTTGGTCCATAATTACCCTATTTGGCTTATTTGGGTCAAGTGGGAGTAGTTGACCCTCATGTTACCAAAAGATGACATGGAATTTGGTTAGCACATTTGCATCACATTACATGCATATGCATATTAAACTGTGGTAATTGACTTTAGGATCATCATTTTTGCATTCTTAGATCATGGGGAATGGAGACATCAAAGTCATCCCAATACCGCGCAAGGGACTTGCTATATGGTGGGATCGCCTCGACATCGTCAACAAAGCCTATGTGGAAGGACGTTTGGGACGACTTGTAGATTTGATCAAAGTGGAATACCAACCGGCGCTCATTCAAGCACTAGCCAAGGCATGGGACGCGCGAACAATGACGTTCAACTTTCGAGGATTGGAATTGACCCCTACGCTTGAGGAGTATACCGCTATTATCGGGGCCAAATTTGAAGAACGTATAGCTCAACCCCCTTTGGACATGGATTCCACTCGTTCGTTATCGAGTTTCCTTCGCCTTAAAACTTCTGAAATTGAAAAAGTTTACAAGTCCAATTCCAACAAGTTCACATTCTCGTTCCTTTTCGATAACTATTCCTCTCTACCCACCGAAACCGGTCATAAATCGGGAAAGGTGTTCATTTTGGCTTTCTTTGCATTCGTTCTATTCCCGACTTCTAGAACTACTTTTGACCCCTCCATAACTCATATAGCCAGACAGGCGTGTTGTCGTTGGGATTATTCGTACATGATCTTAGCTGAGACTTTTCTCTCCCCGAATCGTTCCAAGTCTTCAAAAAGGCCGTTTTCCAAGCGTCTAGCGGATTACTCCACTTGTGGTTCACCTCTCATATAAAGACTTTCCAACTCCGGGTGGGGTGTTATGAGATCAATGAGCACGTTCACCCCCTTAGATCCTTCCTTAAGTGTCAATCCCTTGTACCCAAATACTCATTCAAAAAGTGGGTTGAGCTATTGGACAATTTGAAACCCGAGCATATTAGATGGCGTTTGACTTGGCCCAAGATCGTAGAAGCTCGCATTTCGGGTATTGAAGATAACCCTATTCCCTTATTGGGATGTACCGGCGCTGTGGCGTATTACCCCATTCGAGTGGTGAGGCAATTTGGAGTTCTACAAGAGATACCACCGGATGTTTGTCCCGGGATTTTCTCATTTGATATGACACGAGGAAAGCTCACTAAGGAAACAAAGGAGTTGTATCGGGCTCGGATCAAGCTTATCCTTCATGCTTTGAAGAACTCCCCGCTGCAACAAGTTGAGTGGCCGGATTATTTGGATAATGAGATGAACATTCACGAGCTTCCAAGGAGTATATCAAGAAGTTTAAGGAGTATCGCCAATCAATGGTAGAGCCATATGTACCCGAGTGCGTATCTCCTCGGATTGAAGAAGTAGAGTCATATGAGCAGAGTACATAGTACCATATGTACCGGGAGTAGAACCGTACATTCCCGAAGATCCGGAGCGGTGGATATCGAAGAGGGAGAAGACCCATACTTGTGGGATTCCGATGGACCAGAAGAGCAAGAAGAGTGGAAACGTCCCCGACTTGGATAGATCCATTCCTCCATTTAGATTTTACATATTTGTTATCTTTTAGATACTTTTGAACAATTTGGTTTGTAATAAATACATACTATTTCTTTTATGAGCATTTCATGCATACATATAGAAAAGTCAATTACCACGGATTAATGTCTCCAATCCTTTAATATTTCCCATACCGATTTGATATCCCGAAAACAGGTGAGCGATAAATACGAGGACTCGTAGCAAAACGCGCAAGTTAAGGATGGAACAAGAAGAGCTCGCACCTCGTGTGGGTAATCTGGAAAATCAAATGAATGTGATCGCCACAATGGTGGCGGAGATGAAGGCAATGATGATTGCAAGCCGGGGGAGATACCCCGTTGACCCTAACTCTCAAACTCTGCGGGGCCATCCGATGGGGCGAACGCTAATCCGGCGCCCGCCGCTAATCCCACTCGAATCCGGAGAGACCGCCTAAGGATCCTCCCATTGTGATTGATCCGGAGAAAAAGGAGAAGCAAGTCCTCAAAATGGAAGAGGAAATTAAGAGGCTCGCTAAGATCGAAGAGTGTTTGGCGAGTCGGGGTTATGAACTCTCGAGATTCGATAAGGTTGCACCGTTTGAAAAGATAGAGGTTCCCGCGATTACAAGGAACCGAGACTTTGTGAGGAGATATAACGGGACCGGGTGTCCCAAGGCGCACTTGAAGTATTACTTGCGCCGAATGTCGCGATTCTCCGACAACATTCCACTCTTTGGTTAACACCTTCCGGGAAAGCCTATGCGGGGCAGCCCGGCGTGGTTCATTGAATTGGAGCCGGAGAGGCTCGCCGATTGGGATAAACCGCGTGACGAGTTCCTTCGGCAATACAAGTTTAATACTCGACCGCCCTAACTAGAGAGGACCTTTTAAGGACCGTAAAAAGGAAAGAGCGAGACCGTTCGCGCCTACGCCCGGAGATGGAGAGCACCGGGCTGTGCGGGTAAAGCCGCCCGTCCCGGAAGAAGAACTAATAGATCTGTTTCTCAAGGCCCTTCCGTTTGAATTTTTCGACAAGTCGAACACCTCCGGGTGTCGGACATTTGCACACCCGATCAAGGTGGCAGAGCGTCATGAGTGGGCACCGAGAGAGAAGAAGATACCCGAGGCGCCTTTCAAACGCCAATACCCTTTGAGAAGGGATATTAGGGAGCAAGCGAAGAAGTAGCTTTTGTCCCTAATCCGCCAAAGCCCGAAATTTCTCGCCTTCAATTTCTACCCAAGGAACGTCCTCCTGGACCGCTTCCAAACCACCGGAATTCGTAAAGAAAAACCCAGTTGTTTTTACCCCACTACCCCGACCCTTATCCAAATTGTTACCCATGCTATTGGAAAATCGCTTAGTTGCAAAAGAGCCACCTCGAGCTCACCCGCCAAGATTTCCGGGTATGATGAGACCCGGACGTGCGTATACCATATGGGAGAAAGGGGGCATAACGCGGACAACCTGTCTCGCTCCGAAGTTCAAGGTGCAAGCATTGATCGACGGAAAAGTTTCTGGAGTTTGATAAAGCCCGAACCGAATGTACAGCAGAACCCACTACCCGAGCATCGTGAGGTGAACGCGATCTTTGGAGATGAAGAGGAGGAGGTTCTGGAGTTCATAGTGAATATGGATAAAATGCGGGATATCTTGACATTGGCCTCGCAATACCCGGAAGGAGAGAGTATTTCCCGGGAGCAAAAAGAGGCTTGCTTGGAAAAATTGATTAGCTTGGGCGTCATAGGAAGAATGGAAAATGTCGCTTTCAAGGGGACCTACGTGGCGGTGAACATGCTGTCCGAGGAGTTCACGATGAAACCTACGAGGGGAGCTGTTTTAAAAATACCCTCGGGATATTTGATGAGCATCAAAGATGGTCAAGAAATTGAAGAGATAGACGAATATGAAGTCCGTCTGGATAAGGCCCGCCGAGGCGATAGAAGATTTTTGCGGAAAGCCCTAGAGAGGGGCGAAATAGTTGATAACCCGGGGGAAGATAGTGGTGGGTACAACTTTAAAGTGCTATATTCGGCGCCCCCGAGTTTCTTTGTTGACTCTGGAGATGTAGTCCCCGATGGGTGGGGTGGAATGGATGACCCCGCAAGCGATGAATTTGTGGGAACGATCGATGAAGTTAAGGACCAAGCGGCTCCTCGGAATGAACAGGAGAATCGAGAGGTCGATATGCGACTTTCTAATCTGGAGATGCACATGCGTCATTTAACAACTATGGTAGCAGATTTATCGCAATCGACGACCAAAAGGAATACTATGGCGATAGAAGAAAGCATGCGGATTCTGGAGATACGGCGGACCATGGAGACACGAGAATCGAAAGATCGCTCTACTTCAAGAGCAAGGAGATGACGTGTCGAGGAAAATGGATGAGTTGAAGGAGCTGATTACGCCACTTACTCAAGCAAGAAACGTCCCGCCTCAAGGTGTGAACCCGAGAGTGGTCTTCCGCACGAAGTATAATGGCGCCTGGGTGTCCTCGGCGCATGTCTCATACTATCTTCGCCAAATGGTTGGCCACCAAGAAGATGACGAAACAACGATCCGGAACTTTGGACAAAGTTTAACGGGCCCCGCACTAGCATGGTTTCGAGTTAATTGACCTAGACCGGGTCCCGAGTGGGAGGATTTATCGGAGCACTTCTTACGTCACTTTGAAGCTGGGATTAGGGGTTATTTCACTAAGGCTAATTTGTTGAACATCCGGAAAGGTGAAGATGAGAGTTTTGAGCTCTTTGCAAGAAGGTGGAAGAAACACGCCGTGATGGTGCAACCGCCGTTGTCGGAGAGAGAAATGCTTGGAGTTTGTACTAAAGTCACTTCCGGCGGAATACTTTGATCGCATGTATGCATACACGTACTCATCGTTCCAACATCTCGGTGGAGATTGGCATGAGGATTGAAGGGATCATCCCGAGAGTCGAAGAGAAAGGCGAGAGGGATTTCGATGAAGAAAATGCCTACTGGTAAGGCCAGTCCGAACATAACCCCGATGACGTTCATGAGGATGGAATGATTGGGATGGTAGATGCCCCAATTCGTTTTGTGATTGATTTGAACAAAGTTGATAGCTGGGAGTTAGAAGCTTCTAGTTCGGAAAAACCATCAACATCCGAATCACTACCGAGAAAAGATCATACCGGTGAGGATTAAATTACCGCCTGTGGAAGAGTACAACTCGAGGGCGATTCATTGGGATTATGGAACGGGCGAAATTGACGCCATAATGAGATCCGGAAGATGTTATCCCCGAGAGAAGTGGATTCTCAAAAGAGAATCCCAACTGCGGAAGAGGTTGAGAAGTTGCAATCGATCGTGAGGACCGAGTGAATATGATGTCGTTGACCAACTGCGGAAGATGCCCGCATGATTTCCTTACTTGGATCTCTTCAAAAATTCTGAAAAGCACAAAGATGCCCTTTTGAAGGTGCTAGATGAGGTGCATGTTCCGGAGACAATTAACGAAGTGCAATTGGGAGACTTTGTGGGTGCTATCCTTCGAAGGACCGGATATCCTTCTCGGACGAAGACTTCCCGAAAGAAGGGCGGGTCCACAACAAAGCCCTTTACATAGCTGTGAGGTGTCACGGAAAAGAGGTGCCTCACGTCTTAATTGATAATGGTTCCGCTTTCAACCTTGTGTCCACTAAGCACTTTGAGAAGCTTGGGGATCAATGAAGATTTTGTGAAGACATCCAAGGCCACCATCCGATCATTTGATGGAGTCTCCAAGAATGTTGTAGGAGAGATTGAGCTGGACATTGACATTGGACCGGTAACTTTCTCTATACCGTTCCAAGTGTTGGATATTCCAAGCGCCTTCACCCCGCTCCCGGGAAGACCGTGGATTCATGTGTGCGGGAGCGGTACCTTCCTCTCTCGCATCAAAAGTTAAAATTTGTGGTCAAAGGTCGGTTGATCACCGTCCATGGCGAGACGGGACATCGAGCGACTTTAAAAGGGATGGTCCCTTACATTGAACCCTCAAAAGAGGAGGAGCTGAGTTATCACACCTTTGACATTGTATCTGTCATGCATGTGTCACCAAATGCAAAGGTGGCTATACCGAGAGCTTTCGAGACCTGCAACTATGGCGGGAAAAGTGCTACTCTCGAATGGATTTATTCCGGGTCTTTGGATTAGGGAAATATGGTCGGGGAATTCGTAACCCTTTGAATTTGGGCTCAAATGACCACAAGGTTGGTGCGGGTTATAGCGGAATAGCGGAAAATAACATAGGTCGAGGCCGAGGTCGAAACAATCGTTATGGAGACCGTGGACGCCGTGGACGCCAAGGTGGCCGTTTCATAGGTACCGATGTATGGAAAGCTAGAGGAAAAATGCTCCTAAATCCTTTATTCGAGGTATTTTCTAAAGGAGGCAAATGGCTGGAAGATGAGGACATTTCGAGAATGCAGAGCCGGACTTATTCAACCCGTTCCTGGATAATCGGGTGAACGTGATAATTGAGTGGTGGACGATGATTTCCCCACCCCGAGTAAAAGGCTCTTTCGAACTTTATCTTTTAATGCATTTTGATTACTGCATTTGCTTTAAAGCTTTTTGATGTTTTAGCACCCTTTGGGTCACATGTCGTGATCCCAGGAAGTGCGATCTTGTATTGTTCTTAGTTGCATTTATTAATGAAAAACATTTCAAATTTGATTACGGACATGTGGAGCAACGGATTGGTCCGATGATGACAATTGATTCTACCATGAAACTTGAGTCCCGATCCGCCATATGATCTAGGATTTCAAACGAGCTTTTGAGAACCAGGATGTCCGGAAGATCGTGGACTAGTTCTCCTTTCCTTATCTAAGAAAATTGAAATTTGAAAAATGTTTTCATGATAGGAATCATGCATCCTTCAATTTTATCATCTTTGAATACTAACCTTTCATGGTGCATTTCAGGCATGTCATCCCACCCATACATAACAGGTTAATATGTGACTCATATCAGCTCGATGACTATGCATGCGAAGTTGATATAGACGAGGTTGATGTGAGCGATATCAAGAAAGAATGGGATTGTTTCGAAGAATCTAAGCCTCCTATTTCTGAAGAACCTATCACTATTAATTTGGGAGATTCATTGCGTCAAGGAAGTGAAAATAGGAGGACACCCGTCTCGTAGCAGATATTTTAAGAATGACGGTGTTACTCAAGGAATATCAAGATATCTTCGCTCGGTCGTATGCTGACATGCCGGGTCTAGATCGTGAGATTGTGGAGCATGCTTTGCCCACAGATCCTTCTTGCACACCGGTAAATCAATCACCCGGAAGAATGAATCCCGAACTGGCGGATAAAATCAAGGAAGAGGTGATGAAGCTCCTTAAAGTTGGATTTATCGAGGCTGTCCCATATGCTTGATTGGGTCGCCAATATCGTACCGATTAAGAAGAAGGACGGAAGAATTAGAATATGCGTGGATTATCGGGACTTAAACAAAGCTAGTCCGAAGGATGATTTTCCCTTACCGCACATTGATGTGCTCGTCGCGCAAGATCGCGGGCTTTGAATTATTCTCCTTTATGGATGGATTCTCGGGATATAATCGAGATCATGCTTTGAAGGAAAAAGATAAGATCAAGACCTCATTCACTACACAATGGGGAACTTTTTGTTACAAGGTGATGCCATTTGGGTTGAAAAATGCGGGTGCAACATATCGGAGGGCTATGGTGACCCTTTTTCATGATATGATACATAAGGAGATCGAGGTCTATGTGGATGATATGATTGCCAAATCCAAGCCTGGAGAAGACCATGTTAAAGTGCTTTGAAGAAGTTATTTGATCGATTGAGAAAGTATAAGCTCAAGTTGAATCCTGCGAAATGCGTATTTGGCGCAAGATCCGGAAAGCTGCTAGGGTTTGTGGTGAGCAGCCGTGGTATTGAAATTGACCCTTCCAAGATTAAAGCCATATGGGAAATAGGAACTCTCATCTTGTTAAAGAAGTAAGGGGGTTCTTGGGAAGATTGAATTATATATCCAGATTCATATCCCAACTATCGAAACGGCGAAACCCTTCTTCAAGTTGCTAAAGAAAGGTGCAAAGGTGAAATGGGATGCGGAATGCCAACAAGCATTTGAGAAGATCAAGGAATATCCGGTACAACCTCCAGTATTGGTACCTCCTATCCCCGACATTCCTTTAACTCTATATCTAACGGTTAATGATGAGTCCTTGGGAGCTTTACTTGCCCAAACTAACCCCAAGGATCGTAAAGAGCGGGCCATATATTATTTGAGCAAAAAGTTTACAACATCTCAAGTCAAATACCCAACAGTGGAAAGGACTTGCGTAGCATTGGTTTGGGTCCTCCACAGATTGAGGCGCGTATACACTTGCATTATCATATAGAGCTGGTCACCGAAAATGACCCCATCAAATACCTTTTGGAGAAGCCAACATTGTTGGGAAAGATGGCTAAATGGCAAATCTTGCTTTCGAGTTCGATATCAAAACCTCTCCCCAAAAATGTCAAGGGAAGAGCAATTGCTGACATGCTAGCTGAGAATCCTCCTAAGGACGTTTCAGAGCAAAACAAGGGAGGTCAAATCCTGAATATATCCGAAGACAAATGGACAATGTACTTTGACGGTGCGGTGAACCTCACTCGGATCGTGCATTGAGGCGTTTTGATATCCCCCGAAGATCAACATTATCCGAGTTTCAGCCAAGTTGGTATTCCCTGTACCAACAACATTTCGAATATGAAGCCTCGCATACTAGGATTACAATTGGCCATCTCATTAAAGGTGAAGAAGCTACTGGTATATGGAGATTCCATGCTAATCATTTTACAAACTCAAAGGGAGTGGAAGACAAAGGATCCCAAGCTTATTCCTTATCATAAATACCTCGAAGAGCCGATCCAACACTTTGAGGAGATTACTTTCGAATATCTCGCGAGAACTCGGAACCATTTTGCTGATGCTTTGGCTACATTATCAGCAATGTTACAAGTGCAAAATGGTCTTGAGATAGAGCCATTAAGGATTGATATTTTAGAGCAACCCGCATACTTGCATGGTCATTGAAGAGGAACCCGACGAAGAACCGTGGTATCATGACATCAAGAATTACTTACTGAAGGGCGAATTCCCCATGGGACAGTCAACCGGAAGATAAAAAGTACATAAGCAAGATGGCATCTAAATTTTTCCTCAGCGGACAGATCCTATACAAGAGATCCTTTGACTCGGTCCTGGCGAGGTGCGTGAATTCCAAAGAAGCAAATCTCATTATGAAAGAGATTCATGAAGGGGAATGCGGACCGCATATGAATGGCCACCTCCTCGCCAAAAAGATTATGAGACTCGGGTATTATTGGTTGACTATCGAGTCGGATTGCAACCAGCATGTTAGATCCTGTCATCAATGCCGGGTATACGGCGACGGGATAAATGCGCCGCCAACCGAGCTACATCAAATGTCGAGCCATGGCCATTCTCGCATGTGGGAATTGATATGATTGGCCCTATCAACCCAAAGGCCTCAAACGGACATCGCTTTATTTTGGTGGCTATTGACTACTTCACTAAATGGATTGAAGCCAGCTCATATGCCAATGTCACTGCGAATAGTGTGGCTAAGTTTATCAAGCGAGATATCATCTCAAGATATGGAGTGCCAAGAGCCATCATTACGAGACAATGGCTCAAATTTGAACAACAAGGTTGTCGATCAACTATTGGAACAATTTAAGGTACGACACCTTAATTCTTCACCTTACCGCCCGCAAATGAATGGAGGCGTGGAAGCGGCAAACAAGAACATCAAGAAGATATTGGCCAAAGCTGGCGAGAAATATCGAGATTGGCACGAAAGATTGCCATATGCTCTCATGGCCTACCGAACTTCAATTCGTACTTCAACCGGGGCAACTCCTTACTCTTTGGTATACGGTATGGAAGCGAGTCCTACCAAGTAGAGGTGGAAATCCCCTCTTTAAGGATTCTGTCTCAAGTAGGGCTCACGGAAGATGAGTGGAGTCGACAGAGACACGAACAATTGAATTTGATTGACGAAAAGCGATTAAGGGCTATCTGTCATGGTCAAAGTTATCGGAAGAAAGTGGCCGAGCTTTTAACAAGAAGGTTAAACCTAGAAGTTTTGAAGCGGGGATGCTAGTTGTGAAGAAAATGCTCCCAAATGCACAACACCCGGGAGGCAAATTCATGCCAAATTATGAAGGCCCCTATGTGATTCAGAAGGTCTTATCCGGGGAGCTCTTATACTTGTAAACATGGATGGAGAAGAATTGGCAAGTCCAGTGAATTCGGATGCCGTGAAGAGATATTTTCCTTGAAATAAATTGAGCTTCGGAGCGGTTGATGAGCAGATATGAGTCACATGAAAATTTTGCATTTGCATGACATCTCGCATACATGCATTTGCATACGTTTGTATTTTGTAGGTGGACTGGGAATCATGAAGAACTTTGCAGAGCAACCGATCAAAACAGGGGAAGTTATACGTTACTTTGGATCACGGATTTTGAATATCTTGGACTAATTGTTTCCTTTTGTTCTTTACGGGGAAACAGGAGTCGACACCGAAAGAGGAGACAGGAGTCAACATCCGAAGGAGATAAGAAGAAATCACTTCGGGATTTGAAAATTTGAATATCTTGGACTGATTGTTTCCTTTTGTTTTACGGGAGACGGGAGTCAACGTCCGAAGGAGACGAGAAGAAATCGCTTTGGAACTTAAAATTTTGAATACCTTGGCTGATTGTTTCCTTTTGTTTTTTACGGGGACGAAGCCAATATTTGAAGAAGACAGGTTTGAGGTTCTCTTTCTTTACAAAGAATTTTCATACGCCGTCGTGCTTGAAATTAAAAAAACTTGGAATTATAGAGCCACAAGGCCCTTTCAAAGAAATATTCCTTACAAATTACGAAACATCTTTTGAATATTATCTTTGATGAGAACATTTGGCAAACGATGAATTTTGATGAAAACGCCCGAGTTTCTATAAAAGGGCATGCTTTGAAAGCTTTTCAAAAGAATGATCCTTCAAATGAAAAGAGGCAAACTTTGTCCTTAAACACGTCCCACGACACACTTGAGCGATGAGTGAGAGTGATAGAGCGAAAGAGCTTAATTTTGGGACGTAGGGATCATTCGCGGTGATTACATGGATTTAAATGATGAAAGGCATTTCCATTTCAAAATTATCCATACACATTTGTATCCCTTGATAACCACTCGAGCCAAAAAGGGAGAATTTTATGAATATAACCCTGTCAAGAACCACCCCACAATGTGGCATATTTGGAGGTTCATTGGATGATTCCTTGGAGAAAAGGTCGGGTAAGACTTTATTGTACCGACTCGCATCAATCTTTTTGTGATTAGCTTCGGGTGATTTCGGCAAAGACTTGGAACACCTCAAAGTGAAGAAAAGCATCTCATTTCTATATCCCAAACACTTACCCTTTGAAAAGCCAATTTGAGCCTTTGAATATTCATTTCTAAACCCTTGTTGGTGATCACCCCCACACTTTGGGGCAAAGCAAAGGAATTACCAGCAATGAGTCAAAAAGCATGATCGGAAGAATTTTGATACTTGGTCTCAAAAGAGCCGGTCGGTGCGAAAATGATGAAGAATGAAAGGGCTAGAAAAAGCAAAGCGCCTGGTAAAAGCAAGGCCAAAGCCCATGAAAAGAGCATCCCGAAAAGGGGCAAATCCTAAAGAAAAATCATTAAGATGAAAAGAGGAAAATCCTCAAAATCAATTGGAAAAAGAATGATCGTGAATCTTCGCAAAAGGCAAATGAAAGCTGGAGAAATGTCAAGGTGATCACCAAAGTTCACCCTCTTTTGAAAATATGGCCGTTCTTAAAGAGCCCACCTTAAACCAAAATACAACCTGTCACCGGAACTTTTTCGATCTAAGAGGTGTTTCGGGTCGATGCAAGAAATCATACGGAGAAGCTACCGCTTAAAGGGGTAAGTACAATCTGTCTTATCATGACTTCGGGGTTCTTGACTTGTAGACCCGAAGAAACTATTGTTGATCAAAATTCATTTCTAAACTTCAAAATGAATATCCTTTGAAAAGCCTTTGACCTGGCCTCGAATTACGGTCCCTTTTAAAATGCCTTCTCGATTAGTCGGATTGTATGAATCTCGAATGATCCCGAAACCTCGAGGTTAGGTTTCTGTGAGCGGATTTGAATTTTAAGAAAAGCCTTCCTAAATGGTGAGAAGCCCTCTTGGATGAAGGAAAATCCTTTTGAAAATTTTTTAAAACAACCTTTTTGAAGAACACTCGGGATGTGTCATTCAAAGTCCATCCCAGTGGAGATTTGAAATCGTGATTGGAGACATTTCCCTCACAAATACACTTTGAAAATTTGTCTAGAATTCTTGAATTTTTTCCAAGAACTTAAAGTTGTCATACTAATGATGTTTGATTGAACTTTCTGGGTTCCCTGGTGACCCCAAATCCTCGGAAAAGTTGCATTTTAAAGATTTGATTAACTTGGATTTTTGCGGGTCTTTTGGCATCCCCGGGTCCTCGGATCCTCTCGCTTATTTGAAAATTTGAAATAGGGTTTGAGCTCCGTAGGTACACTAGTCAACCTAGGTCCTCGGATGGCACCCTCTCGGACGGTTAGTAGCTGGAGAGACGAAAACCGATCCGCTTATTTGAAAATTTGAAATAGGGTTTGAGCTCAGTAGGTACACTAGTCAACCTAGGTCCTCGGATGGCACCCTCTCGGACGGTTAGTAGCTGGAGAGACGAAAACCGATCTGCTTATTTGAAAATTTGAAATAGGGTTTGAGCTCGTAGGTACACTAGTCAACCTAGGTCCTCGAGATGGCACCCTCTCGGACGGTTAGTATTTGGAGAGACGAAAACCGATCCGCTTATTTGAAAATTTGAAATAGGGTTTGAGCTCGTAGGTACACTAGTCAACCTAGGTCCTCGAGATGGCACCCTCTCGGACGGTTAGTAGCTGGAGAGACGAAAGCCGATCTGCTTTTTAGATGGTGAGTCCCCGCATGGAGGATAGCCAATCTCTTTTAAATAGGTGAAACCCCTTTGTTACAAGGGTGAACCTCCCCCTCGAACGGTTAGTAGCTGGAGAGACGAAAGCCGATCCGCTTTTTAGATGGTGAGTCCCCGCATGGAGGATAGCCAATCTCTTTTAAATAGGTGAAACCCCTTTGTTACAAGGGTGAACCCCCCCCTCAGACGGTTAGTAGCTGGAGAAACGAAAGCCGATCTGCCCCCCTTTTTTTAAATGATGAATCCCTAGTGGATAGTCAAACCCATTTTAAATAGGTGAAACCCCTTTGTTACAAGGGTGAACCTTCCTTCCAAATCTTCAAACCACCGCTCGACACCGGACGGACGCCGACCATTGCGAGAATCGCGCCAAACCGTCCACGAGGTAATTCCGTACACTCGACTTTTCAACCTCGGATCAACAAATCTCAAACCATAGACAGGTGAGCTACGGGTAAGTCTCTCTCTTCTCATTTCTCTTTCACATAAGACGAGCATGAACCGAAATAATTCCCCACGAGTTAGAGCTTTAACAAAGAAAGGTAAAGCAATCGAATGTCAAGACTAGTTTTCTTTAGATTTTTCCCCACAGAGTCGATTAAGGATCCAGGTGTCACCTTGTCTTTGAAAGCAACCTCTGACCGAGATTACTTTCAAAGAGGGGCAATTGTTGACACCCGAATTTTTAATCAGTTTTCTTTAGTTTTATTTTCCAAAATTCATTAAAAATTCACAAAAAATTAAAAAATTATAAAATCAACATTGGAAGCCTTGGCCAAGCATAAGGAACCAATTTGGAACAAAAAATAATTTTTCATGTTTTTCGCATTTTTTTTAATATTTTCGAAAATAGGAAAATACTTGAAAAATTCATAAAAAATACTTTTCGAGATCGCAAAAATACAGAAAAATGTTCAATATTTTTCTTTTAATTCCTTTTTCATATTGACCTCAAGAAAAATCAAAAATTGAGTTCAATTTTAGGTGTTTCTTCATAATGCCTAAGGTTGAATTTGCATAAAAAATACCAACTGAGTCTTTTTATTTGCAATTTTTGCACATTTTAAGTCTAGACATTCAATTGCAGTCCCTTTGAGCTTCAATTTGATTAATTGCACCCTCAATTGCACGAATTGCGCGAATTAGACAAAAATCCCCAAATTATTTGCGATTAAGTCCCTCAACTTGCCAATTTTTGAAATTAATCTTAATTGAGGGACTATCATGGTAAAATTGGACTGTCACCCTATGTTTTCATACATTTAGAATTGATTGGAATGGGTCTCATGGTCCAATTTGGTCAAATTGACACTCAATTGAACTTTTCCCTAATTTGGGCAAATTGAAAAATTTGGGGTTTTCATGTAAATTGATGGGAACTTTTGGGCAAAACTACTTTTTTAGATAATATTCAGGCCCCTGAGTTCAATTTTGAAATTTAATTGCAAAAATTCCCAGCCAATTTGGTTTAATTTTGAAATTTGCATAAAATTCAGCATGCGAACCGGTTCGGACCGGTCTGATCCGCCGGGTCGGACCGGGCTGAACCGGTCCCGTAACAGTACTTCATCTTCCCCAAATTCACCCGTGCCATTTGCAGGTTCAACGATGGACTTTGACGATCAAATTGGAGTTCAATTCGTGCTTAATTGGATCAATAGAGGTGGGGCTTTTGTTCGTCAAGTCAAGATCCGTCGATTGCCACCGGCGGCACGACCAATAACGCCGCCGGAGCACGGCGGAATCGATAGTCAAAGTTCCCGGCGACCGAAAGTCAACCATTTCAAAACCAAGTGCAATTCTTGCTCGTTTTTGACTCAACGGACGTCTAATGGACTTGGACGGAATCCTAGTGATTCCGTCACCGTCCGGCGGGCCTGAAATCACGTGGGCGCACGTGAATCACCCTCGGCCAGCTCACGCCCGACGCGCCAAATTTCAAAAGCTCACTATAAAAGCCCGAGGAGGATTCTAGAACGAGAGAGGCTCATTTGTTCGCTCAACACACCCGAATAGAGAGAGAGGGAGTTAGAGAGAGAGAGAGAGCTCTCGACGTCCGCCATTGGTGAAGGTTTGAGCGACTACCGTGGATTGCTCGTCAAGCCAATCCAGAGCAAATCGAGCTTCGCAATCCACTTCGGAAGCTTCACAGCAGCTCCGGAAAGCGACCGAGCCATTTGGATTAGCCTGCGATCTCCAAATCGGGTAGGTCGAACTTCCGATTCCTCCACCGAGCATCAATGGCATCGTATTGTTCCGAGCACGATTTTTGAAATTATTGTATGCGTTTTGCTTCCTGAACTACGCTGACCACTTCCGCATATCCATTTTGCCTCGATTTTGCATAAATACCTCCGATCGAGTCCGCGAAATCCAACCTCCATGGCCGAACACCGTCGAAGCTTGCCTAGGCGATTCTAGGCCAAACCAGTCGATCGACCTGCGGGTAAGGTTTCTAAACCTCCTCCGAGTGAATCCCGTGGTTGAATCGAATAGTTATGCTCTATTTCGTATGATCGAGTTCTCGCGATTGTGAAACCGTGTAAGCTTGATATATGTTGATCCTGTGGGTGAAATCACTTAATCTTTGGATATGTTGATCGGGAAGTTTGAGCGAGTCGATCGCCGTTGGTCCGAGGTCATTCCGGCGAGATCTCGCCGTTAGATCTCGCCGGAGATTCTCGGCCGTTCATTTGTTGTCGTCGCTGTGAGGAAGACGATGCGGACGTGGCGGTCAACGAGTCAAAGTCCTAGGTGGCATTCGGTGATTAGTCCAAGTCATCGCCGACTCAACCTAGTCGTTGGCGCGAATAGCTGAGTCGACCTTGATCCGACGGCTAGGATAAATAGATAAGTTTGATTTACGACCGTCGGATCGTTATTTTGTATTTTCGGATATTAGGTATATTAGTTAGAAAATAATAAATAAAAAACGGTGTCGTTTTGAATAAGTGGTGCGGCGTCGTTTAGGACATGTTAGGAATGAACGGCCTGGATTAGATCTAAAGTTTGATCGTAGCCGTCCACAGTACTAAAGGAAACGTCGTCGTTTTGGGTCTAGAAGAGTTGACGGCTCGGATTAGATCTCAAATAGATCGTAGCCGTCCATGCATTTATTAGATACGGCGTCGTTTTGCTTAAGGTTGAGTCAACAGTCCGGATCAATTTTCAGGTTTAATCGCGGCCGTTCTTTTGTTTTGGGATAAGCGACGTCGTTTTGGTGTAAGAGGCCGAAGTGTAGTCGTTTTGTTTGAGCATGAGTCGACGGCCGAGATCAAATCTGAGATTGATCTCACCCGTCCGTTATTTTCTTTTGTATTCAGATATTAGAAAATATATTAAAAAAAAATAAAAAATATTTAGATAAATGCATATACGGTGTCGTTTTTCTTAGGGTTCGAGCGGGTCATGGGCGGTCGGACCGGGTTGACCGGTCGTTGACCGGGTTGACCCGGTCCGGTTTGTTAATAAAAAATAATAAAAAAATAAAAAGAAATTTCCAAAAATCCAAAAAATTGTAAAAATACTTAGAAAATTCATAAAAATTCCCGGATTTTCATAAAAAATTTCTAAAAATTTGTAGATCGATTCGGGACTCATAAAGTCTGGATCGAAAATTTTTTAGACTACGAGGGTTGATTAATTTCGATCCGGAAAATTCCCAATATTTTTGAAAAATAAATAAAAATTCAAAAAAAATAGAAAAAATTAGAAAAATTCAAGAAAATCACAAAAAATGAGAAATGGCCACATTCAACTGGCCAAATCGAAATTTTGTGATTTTCGAGTCCCAAACCCCAAAAATGACCATTATACCCTTCCGGGTCATCCGCCCCAAATTTTTACCAAATCACCCCGATACCCAAAATTGATTTTTGTGTGGGCCGATAGGGCCATTTTAGACATATTGAACCTTGATTGATTGATTTGATCGATTGTAATGATTTTGATTGCGCATTATTTTTTGCTGATTGTGATTGATTAGGATAGAAAAATCCCATCCGTATGAATACTTAGATTTTTTTAGGGCCTACCTCACCCGATATCGCATCTGCATGAAATCTTAGGTTAGAAAAACAATCAACATCGGTAACCGAAAGGGCGTCAAATATGAAACTTGGCGTAACCAAATCCCCGGACCCAAAATCTCTGGTTTTCGCGGAACCGAACGGTTTCTCCCGACCGCTCGGTAAGGTTTTCCGATCGTACCTTCCAATAAATCGATCGGTGGCGACTCCAAATTGCATGTACATCTCGCACATGCCACCCGACCACACAAGGTCAATTTCGATATTTGAAAAATTTTACCCGACATCGCGATTCGAGTAATGGGTCTTGGGAGAGACTCGCGATCCCCCATGTATATGTCTATAAAAAGGAGGGGATCGGCTCGTTAGCCCTATTCCACCCCCGGGAAGGAAATTTCCGGGAGGGTCGCGACATTGTTCTATCTCATCCCTTCCTTTAGGATTTTTTTTACGCGGGCTTTATCCCCCTATATCCACCTTTAACCTCTCCCGGATGTCGCGACCTAAAAATAAATTTTTCAGGTTAATGGATTATCGGGCTAATTTAATGACTAACCTAATACGGACTCTCCCAAGCCCTACCAATTCGCAACTTTGGTTAATTAGAATGATTTAGAATTCGGAGTCGCCACTAACCATTTTGGGTAGGTTGATTAGAAACCTAAATAAAAATAGCGGGAGGACTATTCTTATTTCTACGAACCAAAGATTGTGGATTCGGGGACTTGATTACATTAACTAATCAAAGCTAATGCCCTTTCGGTACCTTAATTCCATGAGATATCTTAGGTCGGCAACCCAAGCTTGATTGAATTCACTTTAAGTTCAAATGAGATGTTTTTGTGTTTTCACTTTATAGAATGAATGCATGATATGAATGAAGGAATGCATGAGTGAACAAAAAACAAATGCAATAACATGAATAGATGACTAAATAAAGGGATGCAATGCAAGACACGCAAAACTAAAGCCATGTTTCCCCATATGCGAAATTAAGTAACCAATTTACACATGCGAGATGACAAAACATAAACTCAAATCATGATATAAAATGCAAAGCAAATCGCGACAACATAATATGATTATCAATCAAAACTAGGTTAGACATGCAATAGCTATGCAAGAATTCATGTTTAATTAAAGGGACATGCGACTTTAATTTAGCAGCTCAAACATTGAATTAACTGGCCCTAAAAAAAACATGAACCTAAACATGAATTCTAAATGACGTAGCAAAATCATATAATTACATGGCAAATTATGATATGCAATATGTAAACATGCAACATGACAATTTATGACAATGCAATTTTTTGAAAATAAAAAAAATGGCAAAAAGATTAGTGGAACTCGAAAATTTGATATGCAAGTGAGGTACGCAATATATGTTATGAGATAAACAAAGAAACATGAGATATGCAACGTGATAATTTTTTAAAATGGAAAGTGAGATAAGTGATACTCGAAAGAATATGTAGTGAAAAGATATGCAAAAAGTGACATATATGCATGAGATAAATGCAAGATGTAAGCAGAATTTTTTTGGTATGTTTAGAATTAGAAATACGCATGAGACCAAAGATATGCTTGAAGTACGAATGATATTTTAAAAAATATGGAATGCAAGATATGATACTCGAAAATATGAAGTGGATATGCAATATATGCATAAAATTCGGAATATGCGCAAGAATGACGTGAGATATTCAAGATATGCTAAATATGCAATGAGCTAATGCGAGATATGCATGAAAAAATTTCCTGATTTCTGTCCCTTTTCTTTTGAATTTTCGGTCAGATTAAAAATATTCCGATTTTATTCTCTTTACCTAAATTTTCAAGATAAACTTAATGAGATAAAGCTTTTAGTAAACCTTATCTTCCTAAAGATTTAATCAGACATGGTTTATAAGAAACCATATCTCACTAAATTTTTTTAGGATTTTTTTAAAATTTTATCATGAAATTTAAATTAGACCGGATATCAATCAAGGACAGAATATCAACCCAATCAAATAAACCAAAATAGCGATCCGGACCAAATCAAACCCTATCGTCTTGTAATTTTTTTTTGAAAAAAGGATATTCATAAATCTAAACTCAACTTTTTGAAGATAGCGAATCGGATCTAAACGGTGATAGATCGGATCGGCTCAATTTCCATCTTTACTAAGTTGGAGGGTCGTATCCGAACGACGACGGATAAGTTTATCCAACTTAACATAGATGTTGCCTATTAGGAAATAAAATTTCCTAATTTAGATTTATATTTTTTTTAATTCTGAAAATATGTCCAATGAATCCAATTAAACCCGCCTTTCAAAATTTATGATAAAAATTAGGGTTTTGATATGCAAAACTTGCTCCTTGAATTTTCCCGTAAAAATTTTCAGTGTTCGTGTCGAAGAACGGAAAGCAAACAGTAACTAATTCATGCAAAACAGCGACAACAACAATCCAAAGACTTACCTTTAAGCTCGTATAAAAATCTACACGGTTAGTGATCATAAAGCGTGCAAAAAGGGCATCGATTCGGAGAAAACAGCACACAAACAGCATAAAAACAGCATGTGAACAATGACAAAACAGCTTGTTTTTCAACTTAAAACGTCATGAAATCAAACCTACAAAAGTATAGAGAGATTACCTTGAACTAAGCCCAAAAATCTGCACTTAATCAGTCCCGAATAGTGAAAAATTGCGCCTAAATAGCAGCAAATGGTCACTTTTATGAGCCCGAAAATCTGCACCAAACGAGCTGTGAATTCGCCCAAAAAATAGCACTGTTTTGATCCAATTTGCACCAAAGAGGGACCCCGAACAGCAAGGGATTTGTTCGGCAGTGATGTGCAGCAAAACGGCATTGACCAGAAGCTTGCTGGATTGTTACCGTAGAAGACCTTCAAGGAGCCAAAATAGCAATAGCTTCGTAGGGCTCGACTGAGCTCCTGGGTGATTTGATGGAGAGTAAATCCCCTTCGTGTTCCCCCTCTCTATCACGTGTGTTCTCTCTCAATATTATGAATTTTCTGAACGTGTGAAACCCCCCTAAACCCTAGGCATAACTGTGTATTTATAGAACAAAGGGTTGCACGCAAGCATAGGGTTTACCGACGACCGTTCGATTCAGAAACTCTTACTAGATATCGATCGTCGGATTGAAAATTCTGACTTTTGAGGAGTCTTATTTATTAAAAATAGCTAGAATTTTCGTCCAAATGAGGACTCCCACAAGTTGGACCAAAATCCTAGGCTTTTGTGGGCTCATTTTGTTATTCCGAATCCAATTGGACCTTAACTAATTAAATGGATAGTTAATTTAGACCTTTTTGCAATTTTAAGAGCTCAAACGGACTGTTTTAAGTCCAAAATTATGATGAAAAATTCGGCATCCCCTATGGGCCTCATTCGAAATTTTCAAACTAGTCTGGTCCAGCCGCCTATCAAATTAAGCTCAATTGACCCGACATCCGACCCTAAATGCGATAACATGCTTTTGACTGAAAAAAAATAAATGTGCTATGCATGATAAAATTATTTTTGTGAGAACCATTACTAATTCTCATTTTTATGAAATGATAAATTAAAATTAAAATTTAGGTGTCAACACCAGACAGCTACCAAACATAAAATAGGATAAAACATATCATATTCTTTGATGTTTGACTTTTCTAATATAAGTCACACGCGCATCTTAACATTCTCCCTCCGTAATAACTATTGGTTATGATATCACTTGCATACCAATTTTTCGATGTTGGACTTTTCTAATATAAGTCACAAGTGCATCTCAACATTTTGTTCCCGCAATAACTATTGGCTATGATCACTTGTGGGTAGATGCAATTGAGGCTCATTACCATTATAAGGGAGATCATCAATAGTTAGCCCAACTCTAAACCCATAAATATATCCGGTTGAACTCACCTTCATTCAAGACTTAAACCAATGTGTCATGGGCTAATTAAGATAATTAATTGTTTTACATCACGTCAATTCCCCTATATTGGACTTTTCTAATATAACTCACACGTGCATCCGAACAATCTTGTTATCAATTCAATGGAGCGAGACCATCTTAATTAATACAGCCCATAATGCAAAACTGGGCACTGGGGAGATATTAACTTCATGTGCCATGAGGATGAGGACCTTTCTTTAGTCTATATAAAGAGGGCACAGAGTAGCTATAGCCGTTCACCAAGTACCATCAAAGTGCTAGTTTCAAACACACTCCACAGAATTACGTTGTTTGTTCTTTCTCCCTCAGAAAAGAAGAGGATGGCAGTGAGAGGGAAGATGGAGGTGGAGGTGGATCTCGAGTCATCGGCCTATCAGTTCTACAGCTTCTTCAGGAACACCCCACACCACCTTCCCAAAGTTTGCAGCGATCTGCACGCTGGGGAGATTCATGAAGGTGAATGGGTCTCTGGGAGCTCCACTAGGAAATGGACTTACTCCGTCAACAGTAAGTTATATCGAGAGCATAAAAAATTTGTCCTCCGCTATGTATGTAGCCAGCACTAGAGATTATTTACACTTCATATGGTCCAATGATCAAATTCATTTTCTGCAGAAGGGAGAAAGGAAACATTCAAGGAGAAGGTAGAGTTTGACGATGAGAATAAGAGCGTAACCCATGTTGGCGTTGAAGGCGATGTGTTCGACTATTACAAGAGCTACAGGGCCACCTGGCAGGCAGTCGCTAGGGGCGGAGGACCAGCCATCGCCAAGATGATCATCGAGTACGAGAAGTTGGACGAGAGCATGCCTCACCCGGTCAACTATTTGGATTTCATGGCTAATGTCACTAAGGACATTGACGCTCACCTTGTCAAGGCCTAAGCCTACGTAAATAAGCATAAATAAGCAGGGAGTGATCAGCTCTAATAAGTGCTGAACTCAGATCTATCTGCGTGTCTACCTCCCTCTACTAAAAATAATGTCTCTTTTAAATAACAACAACCACTTCTATGGTTGATTAATGCTCAGACGGCATGAGTTTGTCTGAATTAAGATAAAGGTCAAGTGAAGCTCCTGTTTAACCAGACTCTCGTAACCTTCAAATGGGTCCGGTCCACAATTATATCAAACCATGCAATGTCAGCTCGAAAAGTATTTGTTCTAATGTTGTAAAATTTCTTGGGTCCTTGTTTCTCCATCGAGACGTTAGGAAACTGATCGAAACCAAAAAAGGAAACTAAATTAAGCACAAGATCTGCGTGGTTCGGATGATGGGATGTAAGTCTATGAGAAGAGCAAGAGTTCAATATGAAACAGGCAGTGTAATATAGAAACTAAGATTACTCAGCTGTGAATCACTTAAAAGCGGTCTTTATGTTCCTAAAGGCACGACTATATATTCAAGAATCGCGAGAATAAGCTCTTACAAGATTTCTCGCCGAAACTTCATTCTGATTGCAAAGAAGAAAATCTTAGAAACCGTCTCTCTAATAGCTCAAGTTTTTTGCATGGTCTATACCATGCTGACCAACATTTGTATCTTGCTGATCAGAATACCGGCTAGAGAATGAAGAAAATAAGAGTAAAAATGATAAAATATGATATTTTGCGCATTTAGTTTGATATTCTTTATACTACCCTAGGACGATAAAACATTACCACCGGGCCAAATAAAAGGCCTGAAATAGAAGATGCAAAATATGCTTTATACCATCCTAGTAAATACTGATACAATATTACTATCATGCTAAATAAAAGGCCTGAAATAGAGGATGCAAAGGATTTCGAGAGTCATCGCTGGTTTGATTTATTGCATGGGACGTTTTCTTTTCCATTTACCCTTCCTTTCTTTTTGTGGGAGTGAATCTTGACAACTTCGAAAGTTATTGCACGAGACGTATTCTTTTGCCTTTACTCTTCCTTTCTTTTTGTGGGTGTGAATCATGACAACTTCGAAAGTTTATATCTTCGAATAGGAATGAAATCGACAACAAAAATCAAAGTCACCCGTGAATTCGAACACCATTCAAAGTCACATCCGCACCCAATGAGATCGTGATATGAAACGTGTCTCAAATATCAAGAACACCATTTAGAGTTCTAGACCTTAAACTGGATAATATAAAAGTTTATCATCCTGGAAATAAAAGAGAGAAAAAAAAAATACTGGTATGATCGTGGACACCGCCAGTCTTGAGGCACTCTCTTTTCTATGTTTTCTCTTATGTGTATTCTCTCTTTGTCGTGCTCTAAGATAATGTAAGAAGAGTTCTTCAACTAAATAAGGGAAAAATTACCAAAAAAGTCACAAACCTATTATAATTGTGCTAATTCAGTCATAAACTTATTTTTCTTTTTACCAATTCAGTCATAAACCTTTTTACGTTTTTCTAATTGAGTCAGTCCAACCAATTTTGGCCGAAAATCGTTGACATGAATGCTAGGGGTCATACGTGGTATGACCAGCGTTGATGTGGAATTTTCTTAATAATATCCTAATTTTTCTTTATAATTTTTTCTTTTCTTTACTTTTTCTTTTTTTTCCCCCTTGGCTTAGGGCCGGCGAGGGTTGTTGACCAACACTCGCCGGCCATAGGTGAGGGCCGCGATGCCCTCGCCTAGTGCCGACAAAGGGCGTCCGGCCATTACCCGTGGTTGGCGAGCCTTGCCGACCCTAAGTCTAGGAGGAAAAAAAAAGAAAAGAAAAGAATCATAAAAATATTCAAAAATTATTATTAAAAATTGTCTATGTCAGCGATCGTGCCATGTAGGATGAGTAGCATCCACGTCAATGGTTTTCGGCCAAGATTAGCCAGACGGACTCAATTGGCACAAATAAATTGTGAATCGCTCAAAAGCGGTCTTTATGTTTCCGAAGGCCCGGTTATATACTCAATAATCGCACAAATAAGCTTCTACAAGATTTCTTACCGAAACTTCATTCTAATTTCATAGAAAGGAAATGTTTTCTCAGAAATCCTATCTCCAAGCGCTTTTGAGGGTTGAGGTCGCCCACGGCAACTGCTCTTTGGAACAAAATAAAACAATACAAATGCAATTTGAACAAAAATGAGACCAAACCGATTGTAGTTTGGAACCAAAAGGAATCAAGTGACGGTTCGATTCGGTTTTGGGAATCGAACAAAATCATTTTTTTTCTTCTTTCGTTTTTGTGTCTTGATCTTTCTCGGTAATTTCATGAGCTTAATGCATTAAAAGTAGTTTAGAAAGAGTATTAATATCGCGGAGAAATCGGCCTTTATAACGATAACAATTAATCAGTTCACACAAGATGAAAGAGATAATGCCTAATTAATCATAAACCTATTGCATGGATGCCACTTAGGTTCTAAACTTTTAAATTTTGCCAATATAGTTCTAAATATTTTGCTCGAAATTCCAATATAGTCATTTTAATCAATTGCTATCGAAAATTGTTGAGTTGGCATCCAATCATCGTAGTTTGTCATGCCATCCTAAGTGACAAGATGATTTATGGAAAACAACTTGTGGATCACCACCGCAGCAATTTTCGACTGCTTTTGGCATCTATGACTACATTAACATTTCGAACAAAGGTTTATGACGACGATAGCAAAGTTGATAAGTTTAAGATTAAGTTGGCATTTGTGCAATAAATTTAAGATTAAATGGGTAATTTTTCTTAAAATGAAAACCCGAACTACTTTCACATTTTATGGGAAACATTTCTTCATTTGTAATTCGTAACTAAAGTTGAAGTAGTAGTAGGTAGTAAAAAACGTCTTGCGGTCTCGTTGGGTCTGAAAGAATGAAACCAAATCAAATTCACCAAAAAGGTTTGGTTCGGTTTGCGAATTAATTCGTATTTTCGTTTCCCAAAAGTGCGAGTAACGATGATGAACTCCGCACAAGAAGGAGGAGGAGGAGGAGCAGCAGTTGGTCGCGAGGATTAAATTCAAAACATATAGGTTGTCTCCTGAATTTAGAGGATCACAATCCTTCGTAAGGAGATCATATCATGCATCACGACGTATCCATTAATCGATCGTTCAAGTCTCTGCAATCCGGTTTATCCATCGACTTCATCAATTGCTGAAGGTAATTACAAAATTATTCACGTTTCCGCATTCGATTCTGATCATACATGAGTTTTATTTATTCATGAATAATCAAAATCTTCAGTCCTTTAGATTTCTAACAATTTCGGGATACGGAGATTCATAAAGAAAATTCGACCTTCCCTATGAGGCAATATCCGGCGGATATCGTTTAATTCGACCTTCCATTAGGACCATTCCCACACCCAATTCCTAGCAAGAACCGACTCGATATATCCTCGACCAAAGTCTCCATTCAACTGAGGAAACTTTTGGGTTTCCCTCATATCGATCCTTACACATGAGACGAATGTCTTCTTTTCTTTTTTCTTTTCTTTTTTTCTTTTGGTCGAAAAATGTCTTCTTTTCTTGGGTAATGTGATACTGCTAGTTCTTGAAAGTTTGCTAGTTGTTCAATGTCATTTCTAGAATTTCTTTTGTTGTTGTTCATTGTTATCCTTAGACTTTTATAATTCAATTCAATGTGATCAAGTTCACTGCTCCTCCTTGTTTTCGTGTACTCTCTTTCTATGCCCGCGCGTGCGCGTGTCTATACGTGTTTGGTGACAGGCCTTGCCTGAACAGGGTTTAGAAGAGTTTAGTAATATATGTTGGCAATTCGTAATATCGTGCCACCGTCATATCATGTCATACTTAAGTTCACACTCTAAATAAAATATCTATCGTTTCACGACATTAAAACCTAAAACACAACGCGTTAGTATAATGGGTTTCGCCGCACAAATAATCTGATATGGACTCTAATAATAAAAAAAATGGGTGTAATTATCTGTTTACATGTTGGAAAAATGCCTGATTTTTCTTTATAAAAAAAATGTGTCGACAGCATAGCAAGTTTGCTAGCCAAGTCCTGCTACAGTGCCAGTCCTTTACTCAGAATTTTAGACACAACTTGTACAAAAAAAATTCAATAGGCGAATTTTATATGTTTGTTGAAACCAGCGCATGTTTCAATTTCTAATAATTGATGATGCGCGCAAGCATGACAAGAGACCTGTAATATTATATGTAGCCTAACTACACCAGCTTTGTACCAATCTATAGTTTCACACCTCCTAATGAATGTCTCCATGCTCCTTGATGTTAGGATGCACGTGTGAGTGAGTTGTGTTAAAAAAACCCCACATTGGAGAATTAAAGTGGTGTAGAGCAGTTAATATACCTATGTTGGCCCATAACTTATTAGTTTAAGCTTTCGAGTGAAGGTGTATTTGATTGGATATGTTAACGTGCTCGGACTTGAGCTCTCTCTTGGTGATCTCTCCGGGCAAAGGTATCGGATTTCTGCTGCGCGCTCCCATCAAATGGTATCAGAGCCGATAGGTGGTGTGCAGGCCCAAAGGTGGACTTCATGGTTATGAAGTTGAGCTTCGATGGAGATATAACTTGAGATAAGTTGATGCGAAAGGATACTTCAATTAAGGGGGAGCAGACCTAACACCGAGCTCACACGCGAAGGGGAGATTGTGAGTGAGTTGTGTTAAAGAAACCCCACATCGGAGAATCGAAGTGATGTAGAGCAGTTAATGTAACCATGTTGGCCCATAACTCATTAGGTTAAGCTTTGTAGTGAAGGTGGGCTTGATTGGATAAGTTAACGGATTCGAACTTGGGCTCTCTATTGGTGATCTACCCAGGCAAATGTATCGGGCTTCTACTACACGCTCCTATCACTTGATTGCGCTTTTCAGCGTGCTAATTAATAAGATTATTCTAATTTAAACATACACTTAAAACTCACCATGTGATTCGTAAGCTTTTCTATCTTAACTCAACTTTGAATCACGATAACGTCGTCAGCCAAAATATTCAGAGAAAGCTAAAGGTAGCTAGGTTTTTTAGTGAAAGAACAATTGGTGGATCCCGTTGATAAGTGAAGGGATCATATGAATATAAAGAGCATGTAAGACACATTGTCAGGCGATGTGCAACAGCTTCAACACAGATTTCGTTCCAAACATACCAAAATATTGTACTTCCCCTATAGGTATTCACATTCCGAAAACTATGACACTTGGCTCAATTACGTTTCCAATTACAAATTATAATCGTACTTACAAATACAAATTCTGTCAGCAATGACCGATTATGAATCAACCCGTGAAGATTCCTGAGGGACGTTGAGCGCTCCATCTCTTAAGTCACTATAACTTACCGATGTCTTCGATTGGGAACTAAGTTATACTGTCCCTGTTAGACAGACATTTTTTGTTTCTCCAAAAGTTTAGAATGTTAGAAAACGGGCCCAAACAATACATATAAGCATATTATTTAAACAGGAGCCCTGTCGATAGAATTGCAATTAAAAATACACGAAGAGAGCGGAGAACCAACTTCCCTAATTACATCGTACAAAGAAAAAGTTGTCCTCAACAAATATCAAGTCTTACGTGCTCACGTGGTGATTCGTAGATTGTGCAATGAGAATACGCAAAACGAGCAACTTGCTTTTGTTGTTCTTCTCCCCCATCAGAAAACAATGAATCAAGCAAATCCAAAACACAATGAATTATGCAAAGTTGTTGACTTCGTCAATGGAGCAGGACCGTCTTAGATAATACAATGAATTATGCAAAATTGGCGATGGTAATTGTTAACATCTTGTGGCATAAGGATGAAGTCCTTTCCTTTTTCTATATAAACAGGGCACAAACTAGCTGTCCTCATTCACCAAGTACCATCAAACACACTTTAGAAAGTAACTCATCTTGTACTTGTTCTCTCGGAAAAGATGGCCATGGCCGTGAGAGGGAAGGTGAAGGTGGAGGTGGAGGTGGAGGTGGAGGTGCATCTCCGGTCATCGGCCTATCAGTTCTACAGCTTCTTCAGGAACACTCCGCACCAACTTCCCAATGCTTGCTCTGATCTGCATGCTGCGGAGATTCATGAAGGTGGCCGGGTCTCGGCGGGCTCCATCAGGAACTGGACTTACTCTGTTGGTAAGCACCAAATCTTAGGAAAAACATGCAAAAAAAGAAAAGAACTGTGCGTAGGCACGCACAATCTCACATAAATACCCGCTTTCGGGTTTGAGAGATCTCGTTTTAGTTTGGCCTAGATTAATTACGCACTGAATCAATTGCAAATTAACAAGGACGTGTTTCGTTTCATTCTCAATATATTCATTCCATTCCATCACGTTGAAATGTTCGAGAATGGAGTCAAATTTGTCCTCCGGGCTATGTAGCTACCACTTGAGATTATTTACTTTTCATGCACTTAGTCCGCCACCACATTAAAGTTTTCATGAAACACGACAAGCGACGCAGAAAGATGTCCAAACTCTCTTTGAGTGGCCCAATGGCTAGTTCATTTTGATGAAAGGAGAATCATTTTTCCCCCCTCCATTTTTGTTGTGGGGGGTGTGTGATTTGTGCAGAAGCGAGGAAGGAGACATTCAAGGAGAAGATAGAGTTCGACAATGAGAACAACACCGTCACCCACGTCGGCGTCGAAGGCGAGGTGTTCAACTATTACAAGAGCTGGAAGGGCATATGGCAGGCAGTCCATAGGGGCGGAGGACTGGACGTCGCCAAGATGATCATCGTGTAGGAGAAGTTGAACGAGAGCATGCCGCACCTGGTCAACTATCTCGATCTCATGGCTAATATGACTGAAGACATTGACGCTGACCTCCTCAAGGCCTAAGACTGCAAGAAAAGAGGAGAAACGAATTATAACGTCTGCCTGTGCATTGAATATCCAGATAAGTAAGCATAAGTAAGTGGGGTAGTGATCAGCTCCATTAGTGCTGTACTGTCTAATCTATCTTCATGTCTCTCTCCCTCTCTTGACTTGTCTCTTTATTGCTAATTATCGATAACCATTTCAACTGTTTCAGAAAATAACTTTCATTAAAAAATTTATAAAAATTATCCACATCATCGTCGATAGTCCTACACCGGCTGTGCTACATAGGATAGCCAGCACTGACTGGATCGCCATAACAGCAATTTCCGAACAAAATTAGCCGAAAGGAATAAATTAACAAATTATCAAAATGTTCAAAATCTCATAATAGTTCTTACCAAGACGCGATTATGAATCTCATAGAAAAGCTCTTAGAAAACCTCTCTCAAATGAGCAAGTTATCGACTCAAGAGATAGAGAAAGATGGTGCGAGAAGGGGTGAGTTGGTTCGACTTCGACATTAAACCAAACCAAGCAACATAAACGCGGTTTAAACAAAAATGAAACCCACCAAACCTTTATTTTTTTTTTTTTTTGGCGGTTTTGTTCGGCTATGGAATCTAGTCAGATCGTTTTACTTTTTTTTAAAAAAAAAAATTTTCTCTTTATCTGTTTCGGTATTTTCACGAGCTCAAATCCACTAATAGTAATCTAGAAAGAATGTTAATTTTGTGGAAAAACTAAACTTTACGCGCATAATAATTCATAAGTTCACAAACAAAATGAAAACCTAGGCTACTCTATATTTAAAAGCTAATGTTACTTAATATTTCATTGATAAATATAATTAAAATATCGGTAGGTAGTACAAAATGGTTTTGCGGTTTGGTTTGGTTTAAGGAAAAAAAAAGAGGTTCGAACTATAAACCAAACCATTTTTTTTTTTCACTCCAAATATGAAGGGAAAAGTGTCTACAAAAGTCTTAAAACTATTGTATTGGTGTCAATTCAGTCCTAAACTTTTATATTGTGTCAATTCAATCCTAAACTTTTATACTGTGTCAATTTAATCTTAAATCTTTTTTATTTATGCCGATTGAGACCTTCCAACCAATTATGACTGGAAATAGCTGACATGGATGCCGGTCGTTGTATGTGGCACGGCTGACATCGGATTGGACTTTTTTTTATAGTTTTTAATATTTTTACTAGATTTTTTTATTTTTTGTACTACCAACCCCAAGTGAGGGCCGAAGACCCTCGCCGGCACTAAGGGAGGGTGTCGACACCCTTGCGGGGTCTTAGGAGAGCCGACGGAAAAAAAAAAAAGACTAAAGGAAAGAAAAAGAAGAAAAAGAAAAAAAAACCAAACATTTTTTATAAAAAAAATTGGTGAAATTTTATACAAAATGTCTACCTCAACGCTAGTTATGCCACATAGGATAACATGCATCTAGACCAATGATTTTTGGTCAAAATTAGTTGGATGGACTCAATTGGCACCGGTTCATAAGATTTACGACTACATCGGCATAATTAAAAGGTTTATAACTAAGTTGGCATCAATGAAATTGATTTAGGACTTTTTTGACACTTTTTCGACATGGAGTAATGATGATGAGTTGTGCACGGAAGGAAGGAGGAGCAATCAGTCGTGGCCCTTGGGGAAGAAAAGAAGATGGGAAAAGGGGCAAAAATGGAAAAGAGGAAGGAAAACAAGAAATAAAGGAACATGAAAAGAAAAGAAAAAATAACATAAATAATCCTTGAATTTTAGCCCAATGCATAATGTGATCTCTAAAATTTTAATATGTTCAATATGATCACTAAACTTTAACTCAATAAGCAATATGGCTCCTGAACTTTTAATTTGATTAATGTAATCCAAGAACTTTTGATACATGTTCAATTTAAACTCTTGACTATAAAGAAAATATTTTTCGATTTTTTCGGTCTTCTTTTCACAAAAAACAATGAGTGAAGAAAAGTATTTTTCATCAATGGAAAAAGCACATTCAAAAGTGAAAAAATGATTTCCTCTTTTTGAAAAGAAGAAATTATTTTTCATCCTCATTCTTTCATCCAGACCAAGCACGTTCTCCTTTGTGCACTCCTTTTAATTAATTTTATTTTTTATTTTTATTATTTTGTCCCTTTTTAAAATTTTGGAATTTTTTATTTTATCTTATCTTATTTTCTCTTTTTCTTTTTTATCTTTTTTTTTATTTTTCATTCTTCTTTGGCCGATTGCCAACGACCGACCTCGGGCGAGAATCTGGTGAGGCCTTGGGCCTTGTCGTCCTCGGGAGAGCTTGAATTGGCAAGGCTCGAGCTTACTTGCATCCGGCGGCAGAAAAAGGGAAAAAAAAATAATAAAGGAGGAAAATAGATTTTCTTTAAAAAAATAATAAAATAAAAATAAAAAAGAACATAAACAAAGAAAAGGAAATAAAAAAAAATTAAAAGGAGTCTACGGAGGAAAATCAAACTCGATTTTCCATACCGGATGGGAAAAAATATTTTCTAGTTCATTTTCATGTTTTAGCAAAACATCAGAAAATATTATCATTTTTCACGAAAAATGACTTTCTGGAAAATATTTTTCAAGAACTTCATATTTTTCGCGAAACTAATGGAGCTTAAATGTCAAGATTTGAACCATTGACCCATGCTATAATACCATCTTAGACAAACTCCCATAAAACTTACACCGTTAAAAAAACTAGCGAAACAATTCACGTTACGTGAAATTCCCACGGAAATCGGCTTAAATTTCCATCATGCGATATTTAGTCTCTGGCAATCTCAATCCTCATGATGGCCCCAAATCTCTCAATCCTCAACATCAATGTTTTCCTTCAACATAAAGGGCAATAGTTTCCTTTTTCATCTTTTCTCTTGTCTCCCAGCCGAAGATAGGAGGTCTTTTTGACTAAAATCAATAAAGTTGGGGACAGAAGTAGTCATAGCTATCCAAACTAGCCATTGATGTGCTGGGGAACGAGATCGTGCGTGGTCTCTATCACGGTAAAAAACAACGATGCGAGATCCGATTTTTGTGGACATACTTCGGCCCACGTACGTAGAGAGAGAGAGAGAGAGAGAGATGGTGATTTATAACGCAATTATTGAGGGCATTCGTCAGCGACGTCTCCACGGCATCTTTGAATTACGGATACGTTACCGACAAATTGATTTAACGGCACCATGCGAAGTATAAATTGACAATGCAGAAATCGAAGCTCCAATAATTCATCAAAGGCACAGGACGTTACTACACGACTCTACCCAGTAGCAGCTATCCGAAGATGACGTGGAGTTTACCTTCCTCACTATCACCTCCTTAAATTAAGAAAAAAATATTTATTTTTCTTTCTTTCTAGAAAAAATTTCTAAATTTTAGGTTTTAGAGTTTAAATGAAACAGTTTAAAGATTTTATTTAGGTCCACTTGCATGGAGCATCTCACCGTGATGAAAAGCGAAAACCCCATGCAACCTGGGGACGCTAACCAAAATAGTGATCACTCACCCTCCTAAAATATTCGGTTTTCCTTCAACTTTCATTTTATATTAACCGGGGGAAAAATGTAAATTCTCTTTATGTTTTGTCATAATTTAATTAAGAGCGTGATTAACTATCTAAGCACGTTTCTAGGCATGTATCATTCACGGGACAATGCTAATGAAAAAAAAGTCGTTCACAGCCAACATGCATGATGTGTATACACCTAATAAGGTCCGTAATGGGATATGCGATATCTCGGTAACTGTTTGTCATACGAAGCTAAGGATATGTTTGTTTTTTAGGAAAATTTCATGATTAAGAAAAGAAATTCATGAAATCATTTTTTAGGAAAGTGTTTTTTCAGAGAATTCAATCACTTAACTTTAAACATACATATTTTGTTTGAATTATTTTTAATTGGTTGATCATTTTTAGCAATCAAAAGCGTGTGGAAGTCTAGATAATTGATTAGCAGAGCTATCTTTTCACTCGAACAAACACACCTTACCGTCAACCAAGCGTGTCCATGACAACTAAAACTATTGTAGTAATTGACCGCAGTCTTTTCACAAGACATGACGTTTAGGTGAAGTCTCACTCTTTATTTTTGCTTTTTCATTCCCCAACAGAGCCACACTTTCCTTATCTCCATGTATCGGCTAGGTTGCATCTATTTTGTCCTAGACCATATGATTCAAATTAGGGCTCAGCATAATAAATAAGCCGAATTGATCTAGTTCTGGGGGGCTCCGGTTCCTGATTCTAGAAGGGAATTGAGCCAATGAACCGCCCAACCAGACTAATAATTTAAAATATATATAAACATAATATAAATTGGATGGATAATACTCATCCATGGCTTGAGTCATTTTCATTGAATAAATTTGACCATGTTCTTCTGCTTTCTTGATCTTGAACATAAAGAAATGAAATGACAAAGATGCCCCAGTCAAGCAAAACAATGACTCAAACTTCCTGAGAAGCATGAGAAAGATGTCCAGGAGATGGATTTGTTTAGAGATTTGAGTTACATATCAAATCATAAGATGGACCGCTCAGAAACTACTCAAACAACAACCATCTTCTTTTGCTTTTTTTTTTTAGCAGTTTCCAGTTTCGGAAATTGGGAACCAAGACCCAGAATAGGGACCAGCAGTCCAATTCCTGATTCTCAGAGGAAAAAAAATCACCCTAATTTGGATGGGTCGATCTCTAGACAAAAACCTAACACTAACCGGAGAGCCAGGAATTAGTTCTATAAAATTAGTAAACCCGAAATCAGGAGCTGAACAAATAGGTTTAAAAGACAGGTTATCGGTACTACCCTTTAATTTTTTTATATCAAATTTTACTAAATTGCAAACTATAACAACTAAATCCGAGTATAAACTAACAAAGCAATAGAAACTTGTCGAAACAAACTAGAGCGAGAGATAAAACTTAACTAAAAGTGGCTCAATCCATGACAAAGTGGTGAATTTTGAGTGGAAAAGTAAACTCAAAACCGTTGGCACTCGATGCATGTGCAGGATGAGCAAATGTCGTTTTGAGTGATGTTGATGGTAAATGGAAAATACAATATTTATTACAATCAGACCCAAGGCATACAAAATATCACCAACTAAGGATCACAATAGGGATCAATAAAGTTCGCCACCAAGGCCTACAGAATGCCACTAGCCGAGGAGACATGACTTTGGATAGAAGCTTACCATCAAGGCTTATAGAATATCACCAACCGAGGATATAGATTCTTCTTGATTCACCACTAACAAAGGACCCAACTTTTGAGGATATAGATGTGAGGGATAGATATTTCCTCACATAGTGGCAAATCTCATATATTTTTCATTCATCAAAATTATCTGTCTTACATTTAAGAATTCGCCTCTTTCTATAGAGAAATTAATACATAGGAAATAACTAAACAATAAAAACTCAAGAACTACTCAACCAACAAGGACATGGGAATTCAAAAATTATTAACGACCTAGTAACTAGAAACGCATTAAAAGACCTAGGGACTAGAAAGCATTAAGGACATGGAGACTTAAACTTGGACTCTTAATTCGTTCGTCATCCTTAGAAGCTTAAAAGAGCAACCCTTGAAGTGGCTTCCCCATTCTGTCCATCCATGATCGACAATTGCTCTTCATGATTGACATGCCTACGATGCTTATCTCAAAAAAACTCAAGACATGAAAGTTATAGATCTAAAAGTCCTTGAACTTTTGGCGTTGGGATTAGGTAAATCTGATATGCATCTAAAGAGTTATGATCATTCTCCCGAGCTAGCGCGGGATTAAAATTTTTGCTCATTGTTATGACGAAATCTCTGTGCATAAGTGATTCTCCCAATCTTCGACATCTTCATCATGAACTTGTTGATAAGGTGTGATGCTCCCGCATCAGCACCGTGCCATGCCAAATAAGCTTTCTGATAGGTACTTATAGTGTTCATAACTTTATCTAAATCAAAAGTCATGCCTCGTCAAAATTCAGGCATCGCTACTGCCCACCTCTGTTTCCTATCAAATTTTCATGGAGTATCCAATAATCAGAACTGCAGAAGCTATCGGCAAAAATATTCCATAAAATGTAGTTTTTTCGTTCTTTTGAAGAAGAAAACCTAGAAAAGATTCAAAGAACAGTTGAGTTCTACTCATGCGAGCATGATCGTTTGGCTCTAGGGTCGAGCCACTTGTTCTGAGGCTGAAACCGAGAACCTAGGCAAGGTGAGGCCAGCCTCTAGGCTTGTGGGTCGTAACCGGCCCCGGAATGTGACCGGCAACTGCCTCGATCTGCTCTCTGGTCACCGGGCGGTGCTCATCCGATCTTCTGCTTATTTGAGAGTTGTGCATGAGCTTGACGTATACCTAAGAATCACAAACATCCAAAAAATCATTCATCCCCCCACCAAAGCATCTATAAATAGGAGATCAAGTTCAGAGCCAACACACCCCTATCTTCATTCTTGCAACTCAGTAGTACAATACCCCGACAGATACTTGTGCTCTAAAACAAGCTGCTAAAGAAAATGGGTCTGGAAGGGAAGGTGGAGGAAGAGTTCGAGATCAACTCGCCAGCGGACAAGTTCTACAAACGTTTGAGCTACGAACTCCACCATCTTCCTGATGCCTCACCGGACAAAGTCCAAGGAGCTGAAATTCATGAGGGCGACTGGGTCACTCCCGGTTCCGTCAAACTCTGGAACTACACCATCGGTATGTTGAACCTAATATGTTGTCGATCCATCTTAGAGGTTATGTCCAAATCGTGTCCCGTAATAGGGACTTCGGACTTGTAAATACAAACGTGCAGATGTGTCCACAATGTCGAAAATCGACTCACAACATCATAGAAAGCTCTTAGATTGTTAAAGCATATATGTTTAACGATGAGTGAAACACGTTTAACTGGAACCAACTTGCAGATGGGGTACAGGAGGTATTCAAGGAGAAGGTGGAAATAGATGAGGAAAACAAGACGATGACGATGGTGGCTGTGGGCGGGCACATCCTCGAGCAGTATAAGGCCTACAAGATCGTGTACCAGGTTTTCCCCAAGGGTGAGTCGGGGACAGTGAAGATTTCGTTGATCTATGAGAAGTTCAAGGAAACCGATGGCGAGCCGCACAATTATCTGCGGTTTGTCGTCGATCTCTTCAAAGATCTCGACAAGCACTTGACCCCGAAACAAGGTTGAGGTCTATAGAAAGAGCTGAAAGAGGATGTCGTAAGTCCTTTGTGTTGTACCGAGTGGTGAAATAAAGAGAAGCTACTGCTTCAGACTTCTGAGATGTGTGTATCAGTGATTAAGTGTGTAATGCTGTGGGTTTATTATTGTGCAGAGTAAAAGCTTGTAAGAATCACCACCTTTTCATGTTGTTTAAACAGAAATCGTGTGCCTTGTCTTGTAATTAAATTTCTTGAAGAGTTCCGGAGCTACACATTGCAAGAAGGAGCTAACAATAATCGCTGGAAAACTTTAATCAATTGGTTTTGGAGACTCAAAATACAAACCAGTTGTAAAACTTAGTGCTGGTCATTTACATGCTGGGGTTGAAACACCTCAAATCACATTGCCCAAATGGACATGGTGGAGATTAGGGAGCAGACAAACAGATTGCAGACCATTCCTGCAGAAGGCCGAATCCCTTGTCATTGCCTCGTGAATGACGAGGTATTGGAATTTTAAACTCGAGGGATGACCATCAGCAATCTACTGACCCGTTACAGGCTTCTGATGAGTTTCCTCGTACCCGGCTTATGACGAAGTGTTCGATAATTCTTACAGCTTCTAATGGGTCCTGACGGGGAGCTGCAGAACTCAAACTTCCTAGGAAACTTGCTATGGTGGTTTCACTGCTGTGGTTTCTTGTTTCTTTATCTCGATCAGGATTCAGCTTCCATAATCCGCATTACAAGGTGGAAGAACAAGAAAAACTCGCAACAAGCTCAAGTTTTGATATGCAAAGATAAGTCATTATTGTTGGCGACGGTTACACGATGGAGAAAAGGAACTTCGATTGTTTATGAACGATGGAAGTTCCCCAATATATGTCAAGGACATACGGACAGTTTCGATGACCTTGCCGTATCAAAATCTCGGTTTCCATTCTCCTATTTACATTTCCATACTTTCTGTACAAGTCAGAAATCCACAATAGACTCTGCATATCAATGCTGTGGTCCAAATGCCCTTCTCAGGGCAAGTTTATCTTGCAACCGCTTGCCATGCCGACAATTTCTACAGCCCTAGTTGCAATTAGTAACAGGGAAATAATCAATTGTAGAACCCAAAAGTTTCTGACAGGCAATGCTCATAAGGTATTATATTACCAACACATGCTGCCGGTATGAGGTTTCTACTGCAGAATCCCAAGGCGCACAGAGCATCATATCCGCTCTTAAATATTTTCCAGCGTTCACCACGGACCAACATATATATAACAGACCTTAACACTGAATCTAACTGAGCAACCGATGCCCACCTGGGTGTTAGACCAGTTCCCGAGACAAACCCACATTAGCACCAACAGTGCCAGATCAACGTCTTTCAACCAAAATTGGTCAAATGAACTAAATGAACTAAATTGATACAAATGCAAAAAGGTTTAGAACTGAATTGAAAAAAAAAATTATGACTAAATTGGCCAATTGCAATAGGTTTAGGACGTTTTTGGTAATTTTCCCGAACAAAATCCAAGGAGGTGAAATTCATGAGGGGGGCTGGGTCACTCCCGGTTCCATCAAACTCTGGAACTACACCATCGGCACATATGAATGAACCTAGTAATGTCAATTATCTGAGAGGATATGTCCAAATTGTGCCCCGTGATAGGTAGTTTGGCCTTCTAAATATAGCTGTTGGCGGTAGATATATTCATCTTGTCGTCAATCAACACACAATATCATAAAAAGCTCTTAAGACTTTTGAAGTGTTTGAACGAAACACATTTAAGTGGGACGAATTTGCAGATGGGGTACAGGAGCTATTCAAGGAGGTGGAAATAAATGAGGAAAACAAGATGACGATGGTGGCCACAGGTGGAAACATCCTAGAACGGCACAAGGCTTATAAGGTCGTCTATCAGGTATTCCCCAAGGGTGAGTCGGGGACGGTGAAGATTTCATCGACCAATGAGAAGTTCAAGGACACCGATGGCGAACCGCACAATTATCTCCAGCTTGTCGTCGATGCCTTCAAAGATCTCGACAGGCACTTGACCCAAAAACAAGGCTGATAAGAAGAGCTCAAAGAAAATGTCCCGAGTCCCTTGTGTTTTACCGACTGGTGAAGAGTAGAAGTTGGCCAAAAAATAAAATAAAGAGTAGAAGCTACTGCTTCCGATTTTCTGAGATGTGTATCAGTAATTCAAAGTATGATGCTGTGGGTTTACTATTGTGCAGCATAAAATCTCGCAAGAATCACCAGCTTTTCATTTTGTTAAAACATTAATGCGCCTTATCATGTAACTAAATTCCTTGAAGAGTTCCAGAGGTACAAATCGCAAGGAGGAGCTCAAAATAAATCATGGAAACTTCTAATCAATTACCTTCAGATTCTCACATACAATTCCAGTTGCAAAAATTAGAGTACTGGACGTTTTAACTGGAAGCCTAATTCCCCCGGAGTATTTCTGAGCTTCAATTCCAAAATGAGGGCCATTTGAAAGCCCCCCAATGAACAATGAATAAGTGCACGGTCTAACTACAGAAATATAGACCATAAGTAAATTGCTTGTAGTTGTAGCAAGTATCTTTCACTCTAAGCTCTGTTGTACCTCTGACTTTGTTGTACTCCTCAATTTTTTCACTCTTTCCTTCTTCAATGTATCTCTTTATCCTTCTAGCAATCAAAGCAGCATTTAAATGTAATTCTCCCTTATTCCAATCTTATCAGCTAAATATGAAAGAATCGAATAGCTTCTCTTGCTTTCTCTGCAGGAAAAAAATCAAACTAATTGCTTCAACGCAAGACCAACAGAAGAAGCTGCTCGCCATTTAAGCAGAATCCAGTGGTACATTGATATCATTACTTGATCAAATATTACATCATAGTATCATCTCTTCTAAACAACAAGTACAGAATTGTGGTTTGAAATTTTCTCTACAGATTGCAGTATTGAGCTAACAGCAGAGTTGAACCTTCAACCAGCCAATCTATATCAAAAAATCACAACTGTGAACATTTGTGTGTACAGAAATCTATTTCTAATAAAGAACTGAAACAGTACCTAATAAGTTGTAGTCACCTTGGCTGTTGCAAGCGTCACCTAAATGAGTGACTCGATCTCATGAAGTGTCAGAAGCAAGGCAGCAAACATCCATCACTGATTTTGATTCGATGAAAGAGTCATGCGATCAATAACCAATCGCACAGTGAGAGAATAGGCCTTTTCAAGATTGACTCTCTTGATCATGTTCATGTCTCGTGCTAGGTCAGCCTTGATCATGTTCTCTCCCATGCCAGGAAAAGCGAAAATGTGGAGAGCACATGCCAGAGTTGAAACACCTCAAATCACACTCGCAAAGTTTACATGGTATAAGACATACAGATTTCCAACCGTTGCTGTATAAGACTAAATCCCTTGCCTTCGTCTTGAGAATGATCAGGTATTGGATTTTTATACCCAACTGAGCGATATCGTTAGCGATTTACTGAACCATTACAGGCTTCTGAATGAGTTTTCACCATCCGATTTATGATAAAGTGGTCAACAATTCTTACTGTTTTTACTGGGTCCAGTAAGGGAGCTGCGGAGCTCCACTTACTAGGAAACTCCCTAAGGTGGCTTAACTGCTGTGGCTGTTTTGGTTCTCCATCCCAATCAGGATCCAGCTTCCATTCCTTCGGAACCTGCATTACAAGGTGAGTCACTATTGCTGGTAACAGTTACACCATTGAGCAGGAAAGCATCGTAAAATCTGGAAAGAAATAATTTATTAATGTTCGGACCAAACAAAAGATACTTTAAATTGGGTAGAAATGTGTTCAGATAGACTTTTCAACTATGAAGTTCTCCATTTCAAGTCAAGGGCATACAGAGTTTCAATGACCTTACTGGATCCAAATCTCTGGTATCATTCTACTATTTATCTTTCCCTATTTTCTTTTACCAGTTAAAAATCCCTAATCGACTCTGCATGTAATTTCCCTAGTCTTTTATCCTTCTTAATGCAAGTTTGTCTTACAACCACCTACCATCCCAGTACTTTCAACATCCCTAGTTGCAATTAGTAACAGGGAAATAGTCAATTGTAGAACACAAATGTTTCTAACAGATAATGCTCAAGAAATATATCAATACCAACACATGCTGCCAGTCTAAGGTTTTACCACAGAATCCCAAATTACATCCCTTTTTTAAAGGCATGTCTGCTCTTAATTTCTGTTAGCATTCAATAGGGAGCAACATATATTAACCGACCTTAGCACTGAATCTGACCACACAAGTTAAGTAAATCTCACAAAACCCAAGTGTTGACCAGTTCCCAAGACAATGCACTTAAGTCAAACTCTTCCGGATATATTTAACAAGCCATGACATTCAATCCTCATAGAAGCAAATATATTTTATATCGGAGAACCCAGTACAACAGGAGACCACTTCAGAACACAACGTACTAAGTCAAACTCTTAGAACCTTTTCTTTATTGCTGATTTTTCCCTTCCTGAAGAACCTTGTCTGTAATATACTATAAGTACTTCAAATTTAATATAGAGAAGATACTGGTAGGGAATCAATTAACACAGAAAATCAGAAAATCGTCAAAGTTTTCTGCCACTGGTTTATTCCAGACATTAGTGTATGTAGTAACGGTGCAATATATAAACAAAAAAACAAACAATAGCAATAATGATATCCACAAATAGTGCTGCTTCAATTTCAAATTGTCCAGAACGAAATTATACTGCTTAAAATATCAATGACAGAGGAAAGAATAAGCTAATGTATTTCATAATCCTAGGGAGCATACTGTCTACGTAACTAAAGCAGCAGATAGTTCTGACCACTTACCTTATCAACTACTAGGGTATAGACTTCAAGATCACCTTCACTGTTTATGTGGAATCGTGTAAATCCCTTGTAATTAGCAATTCGAAGTGAGGAGAAGGCCTCATCGAAGTGTAAATGAAGCCAGTTAATGCAAATATATAAGTAGCTTCCAAAAACTAGAGAGACAACAGGAGTGGAAAAGACCCAGAAATAGAGAAACACAGAAGCATAATATATTGCAGCAACGCCACGTGACAATGATTCCATTCCCTTCTCGCAAATGTTTGTCCTTGATACAGCCATGACCTAGCAATTCAATCCGAAAAACAGTCACATTGTAAAAAAATGTCTTATGATATATTCAAAAAAACAGCACTATGAGTATAAAGGACAAAAACCTCAGGGACATCGAAGGCGGACATGAGATATTTGATGCAAGCAGGATATAGACCCAATGTCCATTGTTCTATACGAGCTCGAAGGCCTGTTGGATCTGGAAAGTGCTCACTCTCTACAGTTCGGTACCACTGGTACAATGTGTGATAACCTAAGATATAAAATTAGGTCAGAGTCTCAGACACTGTGAATGCTTACTTAGCCAACACAAGAACATGACACACAAGCTCAAGAAAAAGGCAGCTTCTTATTTTGTGAGTATATGTGCTACAGGAGGAAAATTATGAAGGTAATATTCATCAATAGAACATCAGTATTCCACTCCATACGCACTCGCTTCTCCATTATGTGAAAACAGAGGAGCAAATCAAGCATCCACGATTCATATAAAATCAACGACTGAGTCAGAGAAATACACATACAACAGAAAGTATGAACACTGACCTGAAGTAGCCAAAAGTTTATGCCTGATGCAGGTCTCTACACCCAGTTCCAGCAGTAGCATAAGAATTAGTGCAGCAGTCAAGTGCGCAAAAAAATGAAGTACGCCAATCATCACTTGTCTCTTCCGTGACACTTTTGATGGTACAAATGTGACAGATACAATTAACAATAGCAAAGCACCCGCTAGTGATACATAAGACTGTCCCAGCAAGTACTTAAAAGCGGCCCATACAGTGACAAAAAGGCTCCTCAAATGACCAGAAACAGAGTCACCTTGTAACATGTGATTGAGATTACACTGCAAAGGAAGCCCATGAATAAGCCAACTGCTCAAACATATCAACGTAATAATCAATAAGCAGCAGGGTAAGTAGGCTCCATGCTATTTGTTTGAGCTATCATCAGAACATGAAATATGTCCTGGGAACTTTGACTGCTTAAAAGGGATTCCCCAATGAAGAGTTAAGTAACATGAAAACCCCCCTTTGTGACCAATTGGATTAATAAATAAGGGTTATGCTAAGTGCTAAGTGCTAAGTGCTAAGTGACATGATACCAGTCTACCAAGAATCTGAATGCAAAAAATCACATTCAGCTAAAGGAATACTCACTTGTGGGAACATAGAAAAAGCCAGCACGAAGTAGATAATACCACCAATAATATCAAACTGCCAGTTTTTCTTCCGAAATTTCAAGATATTCCCCAAAGCAATCTGCAAAGTAACCACATAAAAGTAATATATTGCACTACAGCTCAAAACTAATTGATCAAAGAAGCTAGAAATCATCTTGTCATATACCCTGCTAGAATCTTCAAAAGATGGATAAGAAGCCTTGGTCTCATAAGTAGCTCCACAGTATTCCTTGAAGTTTCCAAACACATGGGTTGGATGTAAAAATGCCCCACCACAACCATTCACAAGTAGATGTTGCACATAAACTGGCCTATCTGAAGGTACATACGAGTGACGCATATAATGATGCAAGTCCCCAGCAATACGAAGTTTACATCTCCCCTTCAAATAATCACAGATCAAATGAGAGAAGTTCTTTCCAGAAACACCATTCCAGTACCAATCAAGAAGCCAGTTAGGTTCATGTGTAAGTATGATCACTGAATCCTCATCCCCAACCTGCATTAAATGTGGTATTAGATACTCATTCTATCAAGAGACAGCTGTAGATATCATGTTATGATATAGAAGTTTTTGACTAGCTTTATTCCCTAAGAAAAAGTTCCAATTGGTACTATAGTAATTAAGTGTGTATCTAGAGGTACCAGAAACATGAAAAAAACACCATAATCTACTGTGGAAACTGTAATTTGCTAGCAGTAATAGAGGATATGAAACAAAATTTTGATAATAAATGAGTTTAGATTCAGTTGAAGATACAATTAGCATTATCATGTTTCAAAGCAAATCAATCACCATATACACAGATTAGCTTTGACAGAGATGAGAAATTATAAGATCCCTAGATAATAATTCCTAGATTCCTTCAATTTTCTATTCAAGAGCAAATGTCCAAACTCAAATTTAAGCCACGCACATGCTACCAATAGAGCAAAATGCCTAGGTCAAACAGACTTTTATCCTTGGACACTAAGGCCATTGATAGAGGACTTCTCACTCGGTCCTAAATCAGGTCTGGGAGAAATTTTAAAGCTGAACTTGACATTAGAACTGAGATCATTAACAAAGGATAATATCCATAAGCTCTCTCTAGGAATATTTGAATGTATAATAGCACTAAAGCTGTTATTCAGAGGCTAGAATTATTGACCCCAACAGGAGTACATCACAAGCTTATAACTTAACAAGACAGATAGATGCTCAGTTCTGCAAGAGACTTCTAATAAAGATAGAAAAAAAACTCTGAGCCTCTCTCTCACCAAATAACTAGCAGAAAAATATATGTCCAACAGTAAACAACTTAATAATATATCATACTGCAGAGCAATAGAAAATAATGTGCTGGAAAAAATCTAAAATGACGACTCAAAAAGCAGAAAGATGCCATACAATCTTGAGGAGTATCCTCAAGAGTGATACAAACTATCAACTATGTGTCCCATGCAGGATCCTTCAACTCAAGCAGTTCCCTCATCTGGTTGTTTTTCTAGCAAAGAATGTCAAAAACTGCAAAGAAAATTTTAGGAAGTACCTTCTTCTTTACCAGCTCTGAGAAGAATTTAAATTGGTACACATCAATATCGCCATGGAGTGCCAGATCAAGGCCAAATACCCACCAATTTTTAGGGAGTTGCAAAGCAAAATAACTCTTTTTCTGAGGCATCAACCACCCACCTAACCAACTCTTATGACATATGTACCTCATGAAAGTATGAAGTCCATCAAACCAATCTGTAAAACCACATGAACAGGATTTTATGAGGTAACCATTACATCTTCATAGCACCAGATTTGAGAAACTTCTAACAAGAAAAACAACTAAGTACATGGAGAGCACAATGTAGCGATGTTAGTATTGAATTTCCAAATGATACTAAGTGTTCTCCAAGAGCCAAACAAAAAAATCAAGCAAGGGTCACGATGAAAACCAAAACTGACCGTGATTTCCAGGAATTAGGAAAGCCTGGGGCCCATCATATTGCTTTAGCTCAGATAATCCAGATGGAATTTCAGGCTTGTTCACAGCGATCTGCTCTAGTTTGTACCAAGGTGGAGGCTCAAGAGCACACTCAAAAGGACGAAAGAACCTCTTTTCGTAAGTAAATGCGCAAGGATTTGGATATCTACAAAAGAAGCATAATAGTTTCTTTAAGCGAGAATGAACATTGCTAGAAAACGATGCACTTAAACAAGCAAATGATGCCTAATTTTCTGTTCACCGTGCTTCGCTCAAAATCAAACCAGCTGACAATTCCTTTCATACTAGGCATCAAATGTGATCTAATGAAAAATGCGATATTCAACACAACCAAAATGAAAGAAAACGAGTAAAAGTAGACTAGCCCGAGCTTACAATATTGACAGATGATATAAAGACATAATTGGCTCTCCAACCCATAAAGCGAAGACTCGTCCATTAAAAGTATTGACAAAATTCTCAAGATCATTGTGGTTGACAAAGTGCTTTGACTCATTAACATTACAACCCAAATCAAGATAATCATCTCAACTAGCATACAGAATTGTTCATTGAGTGAAATCGAGTGACACAGCGCGTTGACTCGTTAAAATGACTAAACTCGTGATCTGAATTGTATTGACTCATCTTTTATCTAAAAGACTAGTATGACTCAGTGAGATTGTTTATTTCTACCCTAATTTAGTTAAGAGTATTTGCATTGTTTGAAACCAAAAGCTTAAAAATACTAGCGTCAGTCTATCCAGCGACAGTGAAATGGTGATTTTCGCCAATGCCTGATGGAAGTTCGCTTCATAAAGAAAGAAAGAAAACTGAAGAGAGATTCACTGCTGATTTACGGCAAATGATAATTCTAAGGGGAACAAAAGATCAAAACAGCCTCTTCTTCAGTCTCTGTTTTGGTGTCTTGCTCAACAACTTCATACATGACAACACCAACCATCCCCTAAATCTATATGGAGGGACTTTGATGGTGAAAAGTGACACTCCAGTAGAAATAGGCATCAACAATTGTCACTCTTAAAAGAACTAATCTCATTGGTCCTGTATCATTTTACTGTTACCTTACTGAAAATCTGATAACTTCAAGTTAAATAAATCTATACAGTTTAGTCTGCAGATTAGTCTAGACTTCATTCGGAATGGCCTTTTACTTCGCAGGTAATGTGAAGTAAATTAATTTCATTAACTTTTCCACATATTTATTCATCAATCTAGAACTGTAAACCATGCGTATAAACTAAGCGGTTTTTTAATAGATTAATTTGGTCAATATTAGTAGATTTCAGAACATTTGTACAATATTGGGAGCATGGAACCACTAACATCTCCTATCGTTTAATTTAATAGTTTGGAGTATAAGACTCAAACTTAACCTAGCTGTTTAAGTATGTAAAATGTTACGATTTAATTATGGGGTCCCATTTTATGACGATGTCAGTAAACAAAGAGAGTTTGACTATCTTGCTCAAGATGCAATTATTCTCCAAAAATAGAGCATGTGCCAGCTGCTACATAGGGCTGAAAATTAGGATGTGTCCAGAGTGGCTTTAGTTTTACTTTTTGCTGTTTTTCAAATGTTGCGGTGCACAGTCTTTGACTTTTTTTTTAATCTTCAACACTAGAAACTTTCACGATATAGTAAATGCTGACACGTAGAATCACATATATATTTTTCATAATGTACTGAACACTATTTGAAATTTTGGCAAGAAAGTACAAAAATTGCATTGGCTTTTCATAAGTCAAAATAAACAACCCTGAGGTAATCAATCGCATACCCGAAGTAGCCAATGAGAGTTTCAAAATCAATGAACACAACATATATCTAAAAGCCTAATGGTACAATAAGGGCAAGTTAAGCCAATTAAAATGCTCCACCTGCAAAAGTGGCTGCAGAACAAGCGGTCTAGACAACATATAAAACAGACCAGAAAAGGCTCAAATGCAACATTTAACCAATCAGAAAAATTTGGTACTGTTTCATATAATTAAGACTGAAGAAACATGGGTCCATATCATTGCTAGCCAAAAAAGAAAATTCTGCTTAACAAATGAGAGAGTAGGAGCAAAGCAAAGTTCAGCGCAGGGCCAGACTTACCAAACAAACAAACCAATTCAAATTTGAAATTCAATAGACCAGAACTACTTACCATAAGCACTGGACCCACTGTGTAGATTCAATTTATACTGGTTTATAACACAATTTCCTTTTCTATGACTAACAGTCTTATACTATTTAAGAACCACCAATCATCAAAATGAAATACTCTACATGCTCTGGTTCAAGCAAGAGATGCAATATAACAAGAGCAAGAAAATTACTTAAAACTGATGCAAATCATCATGTTGTAGAATAGAAAAACGTGTGATTGACTTACGCAAGATCACCCCCAATAAGAAGCAAGTTCCCTCGTGGTAAGGAAAGCATAGAATCACTGGTCGTCACATTAAGTGAAGGCTGAGCCAGTAGCCGTGCAATGCTGTAAGAAGAGTTCCCACCATCACCAGTATCAGCCATGAAATCAAACCAAAAATCATCTTTTTCACTGAAGTGGTCATAGAAAAAATCCTGCTCAACTCCATCTTCGACCTTGTTCATTGCTGCCTGATGAATCAGAAAGATGAAACAAGGCAACCACTGCGTTAACTATATACACGTATTTTTGTACTTAAACAGGATCAAAAGGCTTAACTTAGTTAGAGAATCTATACTATGAACAAAGATTTCATTTGTACTATAGTGACAACAAATTGATTTGATGAAAAGATGGAGAATGTGGAAATAAATGATTGAAAAGAAACATTGACAATCAAAGTTCGCAAATAGCAACATTTAGATCGATTGCCAGCACAAAATACTCATTCGAACTTCAAACAATCCAGAAACTATTTCTTCCTTTTCTTTGCCTTTTTCCGTCTCACAAGGAGTTTAAAAACAAGTGCCTAAGTTGGACAACAAAATAAGTACATGATACAACCTAAGCATAATTTGATGCTGTGTTAGTAATGCATAAGTTTCATGATGTTCCTTTTGTTAGGATCCAACAAGGAAAGAATGTGAAGGAAAATCTCCTGAAATTATTTCTCAGGTCAACTATCTTCTTAGAGACATTTATAGACAGATAAAGAGAAATGCAACACCGCAATTAGGAGGGAGATTTACAAGAGAAACAGGAACACCATAATTAAGCACTTAAAGTTTAGACAATGGAACTTTACCTGCATCATGCGCATGTCAAAACGGCCAACAAAGACTGTTACTGACACTAGGAGGTCAAACATTGTCTTGAAAAGGTCAGCTGAAGTTCTGCAGTACACAACGAACAACTGTATGAGGAAAAATAATGCAAGATCCCAAAAAGAAAATGGCAAGAAAAGAAAAAAGAAGAGGGAAACAGTATACCCAGAATACCAGGGAACCATGTCCAAAAAGTTTGGTTTCATTTGCTTTTTCTTCGACTTTTCAAATTCTTGAACTGATAAAGGGTGAGTGAGAGCCCACCTGCTTGTTATAACATTCAAACATATTAAGGTGAGAGTACCACAGAACGGTGAAGAAGATTATGTTAACAGGCAAAAGTCGAGCTAAAAAGATACAAGGGCATCTATTAGCACAAGACCGGTCTACTTTCTACCGCGTAGTTCTCAACTGCATTATCATAAAGAAGAACTCTATTACACAGAAGAATCATCCATCACATTCAGGCTACCACTTCCTCAGATATGTCTCTTAATTGGCTAATCAAAACACCTAAAGTGTAAACTATTGCACTAGAACGAGAATATGAACAATTTATCCATCACAAAACTATGTCCAAGGTAAGGGGGCAAAGTTTTATCAATTATTTGAAAAGGCTGAAAAAATGTCACTCACCCTGTTGACCTTTCCACAACATAGTTGGCAATGTAAAGGCCTATAAAGGTTGCCCATAATGAGTACAAAGGAGAAATTTCATCAGAAGTACCCGAGCCCTGCAACAAACAAAAAAGAGATCTTAATAACAATTAAGTTGGTGTATGACAGATTATCCATGTTTAAAAGTCATAACAATTAAGTTGGTACATGACATATGATCAATGTAAAAAGCCTTCGTTCTGTACCTCCCCGTATATGACCCACTTCGACAAAAGTGGATAATCATTAGCAGACCCAACCGGTGCAAACCAAGATGAGCAAATCTGGTCCTTAAACTCATGAATCCGAAGGAATTTCGAGATCAATGTGTTCCTTTCTTCTTTCTTCCAAAGAGAGAACCAACCAGAACTTTTTCGCTCAAATGGCCTTTGCTTCAGAATAGCACGGTTGCCGCAGTGGCTATAAAATACACAGCAGGCAATGCTTAGAACCTAGACATAACAGGAAATGCATTATATTAAATACGATAAGAAAAGGCCAACGCCATATAACCTTAAAAGAAATGGATCCTCAGAACTAACCGCGCAATTCTGCAGTATGGTCCAAATCTCCGGCCTTTTTCCAGCCACACGAGATACAAGTCCAATATACCAAAGACCAAGGAATATTATATGGAAGACAGCAAGGAATATAATGGAGGAGACATAAATTGTCAAAAATAAAGACAAATTCATCCTCAAATCCACTCCCATTGACTGAAAACTGGGAAGATGATACAGAGCCGCCACTAAAATCCACGCAATGTACCTGCGAAGGCAAGCATTATCCTCCTAGACAGTTAAAACAAATGACAATGCACTCAAAAGAATTACCCATTTCATAGGAAAAACAATCATTTAGGCTTACAACGTTATAGAGTGCTCACCATCTGCTGAAATTCGAATAACTTGGCTTGATGGTCTTCCCAACGAATGGAGACGAAAAGAAATAGAAGAAACCAAGCAAGCAAGCATACATGGACCACCACTTGATGTTGTTATCCAACTTCTCAATAAGAGTGTGCATATTGTCCGAAGATATGAAGAATAGGCAACCGACAGCTACAGCAATTACAGCATGCCTCGAATGCTCGTGAGGGTAGGGATAAGTGTGTGTCAGAATAGTCCTCATTCGCTCCATTTTAAGCGTGTCCAGGAAACCCATGGACTGCTTCTCAGAGCCCATGCTCGCGATCCTCAGCTCGCCCCCACTCGTCACTTCACCAATTTCAGCTCCTTCCCCACAACAAACCGAAAACACCAGCAGCAATCGTATCTGAAGAGCGAGCAATCAATCAATCAGCAAGCAGTGGAACACACAAGCTGCTTCACGTCACGCGCTCATTCTATCGACGCGAGCAACAATCAACATAGAACTTACTTCAACCGCAAGCTTCCTCAGCCGCGAAGCAGAGCACTAGGGTTTTCGCTGCAGCCAACGGGCCAACACAACCGCCGCAACCCGGAAGCTCCGTCCACGCCAGAAGTCTCGAGATGGGGGGCACCGCCGGCGAGATTGAGCAACGAGGGGATTGGCCAATCGAACAGCGACCGCGAGCGAAGTCAGCTTCGAGAATCTTGATGACGAAGAAATTGGAGAGAGAGAGAGAGAGATGAATTGGCAAAGCGAGCGACGGAGCGAGCCACACAGAGAGAGAGAGCGGGCATGTGCGAGGAACTGCAGAAAAAGGGGAAATGGTGCGGGAATGACGTGCGAGTGCATCTAAGCAGCAGCAATGTCAAACCGACTCGGGGAATCCGAGAATGTCCGCAAGGCACATCGCATTTAAAGCATATTCTCTCTTTGCACTTCCGCAGCAACCGCCCATTCATTTTCCCTTCATCCAGGCAATTTTCCCACTGCCTTCTTCTTGTCAAATGTCTCCATTGGTTCATCATCATGTCTTAATCATCCGTCCTACCCAACCCGAAATACGCCGAATTCGAGTTAACACGTGAAGAATTCGACTTCTGGTAAACCCAAAGAACAAAAGCGTCAAATTTACTCATGATAATTTCCTAGATTACGAGGATGGTGATATGTTTTCCTAACTACGCGAAGTAATTTAAAATTTCAATTCATTCCGGCCCATTTGTAATTCGATACGATTCAATTTAGATCAGAATGCACATAACATATACGTCACATGCTTTATTACATTTAGTGTCATCAGCACTAGCAAATTTTTTTATACAACCGACATCCAATTGTTAAGGTGCTTCCAATTACCTTAGGTCATTAACCGTTCTCGATATTTGAAGATTGCCCTTTTTTTTTAACTTCACCTTGTTATTCTTCGTCACGCGCGATTGTCTTTAATACCTACATATCTTCCATGTGTATGCCAATTTAACTCTGGAGCTTAACGACATAAGTTTATGGAAACAAAATATTAACCCGATAGGACTTAATAAGTTCAAGTCACAACATACGAGTGTAATGCTAAAAAGAACGAGGTTTTTGACTTTGTAGTCCATAAAGCTTCCTCATTTCTCTGAAGTGAAAGTCTTTAAATCCTCCGCATCTTCATCCTATTTCTTGCACATGACCTTTCTTTCGGAGGATGAAGGGAACGTGGGCTCTTCATGGGCTAGCCCAAAAACAAGGCAAGCTTTGTCAGATGATTATAAGGCCCTGTGAATGCCATATTTATGCTTTCTTTCAATTTTATTTTTCTCCATTCAATTCTCCTATTAAATAGACATAAGCAATCCGATAATTACTATTGGTTATCTATAATTTGTCGTTAAGCCGACTAACCATTGGTGCTTGATTTTTCATACATAATAACCATCCCGTTGGCAGTGCTGTTTATACAACTTCGGATACCATTAGATGATGCATAAGTAAACTTTTACGTTTTCCTCTTTAATGCACGCTTGAAATTAAATTTAAACTGCTAATTTAGATAAATAACTCAATGAAAATATGTGCACTATTCAGAAATTCATGGGAAGCTGAAAGCTAGTCACTTTTTAAGGATCATCCCCCCCCCTTTTCCTCTTCAAAGGCCTAATCTCATCCATCCCAATTTTCGATTTAGAATGTGTTTGATTCGCAAAAAATTAATGATTCAGATTTTTTTAAAATATGATTCCTTGCATTGATTACAAAAATAAATGAATGGAAAATATTTTTATTGTCCACTAAAATGTTTAGACATGAATTGCTGTGACCAATGACAACATTTTTGTTGAGTAATTATTTATAGTGATTTAAATGATTATATTAGGAAAATATTTTTCAAATCATTCATTTTTCGCATAACAAATGAAACTTTAGTTTTCTCTTGGTTTCTCTATCTCGACTTTGCATTTAAGTCAAATCATTCACATCTGAGAATTTTAGATTTCGAATACTCGTTTGTGTTTTACCCTTTCTAGAACTAAACTAGATCACTCTCATCTGATATCATATCATTAATCAATTCAAATGTCGTTGTTTCCTTTTTGTACTAAACGTCAAAATACTTTTGGCGTGGGATTTCCGTTACTAAACTATGTAATTCGCCGTCACGTCAGCAATGAATGGAATATTTGGACATTAACATATTTGAGACATATATATATATAACAATGAATGGAATATATATGTGTGTGTTTTTGTCTGTGTGAGTTGTGCGTGTTTTTTTTTTTGTATCCGAGGATCCGCACGGCTTATGCCTGCAACTATACCTCGCCAACCATGTCATGCATGGATGGGTGTTGTGCATGCTATTTTATGAGTATTTTAATACATGTTTTTCACAATGAACCCTATTAAGGTCATACCCTTTGGGCATGATTGTCATTTTCTTTCTATGCATGTATTTGTCCTTCTTTTTGGATGACCCACTGTCTGCTTTTAGTTTGTTTAGCTTCCGCATGCGCCCTCTGCTATATCTAATATCATATTAAATCAAAGTTTGTAACTAGTGTTGAATGACACCTTGCGACATCGGAGCTCTGATGAATAATTAAGGAAAGGCCCGTTACATGAGATGTTGCCGGCGTCCGGTCGGGCGAAAGGGAGCTTCGGACGGAGAAGGAAGAAGAAGAAGAAGATGATGATGAAGAAGAAGAAGAGAAGGGGGGCTGTCCACGAAAGAGGGTGGGGGCAAAATGAGGTGAGAGAGAGATAGGGGGCCTTATATAGAGAGGTGGAGCCGTTCTTGGGGGCTTCGTGGTTCAAACCGCGAACCGACTTCGCTCCGAACCGATTTCGTACTCTGACGTTCCATCAAATAAAACACGAGCCATCCATTATTATCGCGCCCAAACTTCATCCTTAAGTTACTAATATTTTTTTGTAATTTGCGAATTACCGACTTTATTTATATAACTTATTAAACCTTGAATATAGTAACTCTAGAAGTTACCAACTCAAATTAGAGTGGTCTTTCAATTTTTGTCAAATTAAATTGTCAACAAATTGGGTTATCAATCTTTCTTTGAGTAACTTACCAATTTTTAATTTTCTTTTGATTTACCAACTTTCCAATCGAGCTACCAACTTTTATTTATCTAGTTTAACAACCTCTTATACATATATATATTAACTTTTTTAGAAATTAATGGGCTAGATTAGCATCACCTACTAACTTTGTTTCCATTAAATTATCATCTGGGTTATTAACTCTATTTTGAGTTACTTACTGACGTTTATTTGATTTTTATTAGGCAATTATTGTTGACAAACTTTCAGTTGCATTTCCTTCCTTGTTAAACTTTAAATTTACCAACTCTTTTTAGAAATTACCGACCCTAATTAAAGTGACTCCACCCACTTTGAACATGATGGTGGAAGAGTCGTGAATCACCTGGTACCATGGGGCTAAGAATAACAAAGTTGAAATTCATGGAGATATGTTGATATAAAATAGGAGATGACAGCGGTAGGGCATATTTAGGGCGTACATATAATCAAGGGACGTTCCTGCGATGATAACCATCTGTCACGACCTTAAAAAATAAACAAGTTAATTTTCGGGCTAATGGATTATCAGGTTAATTAATTAACTAACCTAACTCGGACTCTCCCAAGTCCATACCAAATCGCAACTTAAGGTTCAAATAATTAACATGCAACGTGTTTTGAATTTGGAGTCGCCACTAATCATTTTCGGTAGGTTGATTAGAAACCTAAATAAAATAGCGGGAGAAAACTATCTTATTTCCGCGAACCGGAGATTTTGAATTCGGGGATTTGATTACGCTAGATTACTCTAACGCCCTTTCGGTACCATTTTCATGAAAAATATTTGATTTGGCAATTTTGATGGATTTTACTTGAAACTCAAAAATGCAATTTTTTTGGTTTTTTCTTCTTTTTTATGGGGATGTAAAACATTGAACTTTGTACGATATACACCATGGGTGATTTAGAAAGAAAGAAAACGCAGCCAATCACGAGTATTTACAAAAATAAATTAACATGTAATAATGCTAAATTTTGGGACACGTGACATGTCTAAAATAAACAAACAAATGTTCACACCAAACGATTACATTTTTGTAGATCGAGATGGAAAGGGTTACCTTCTATTACACAAAATCTTACTCACGTACACGTTATGGCTTCCTTCAAGATCTCGGAGTTGGAAGAACGTGGCTATCGTCGAAAAAAGGCAAGCGGTGGCGCTGTTGGATGGCGAGAGGCGAAGTACGTGCCGGGACTCGTCGAAGATGATGCTCGACTAAAACTCTTTTCTTCACTCTCAAATTTTCTCTTACGATTTTTCTCAAGAACTCTCTTTTTCCTCTCTAAAGAATTTCTCTCACAAATTCTCTCAATTCTCTTCCACTCTAAAACTCTCTCAATTCTCTTTCCCTCTCTTATAGGCAAAGTTCTTCATCCTTCATTCTTCATCTTCATTTCTTCACCTTCCATCTTCATCTTCTCTTCTTCATCTACATCTTCTCTTCTTCATCTTCATTTCTCCACCTTCCATTTTCATCTTCTCTTCTTCATCTTCATTTCTCCACCTTCCATTTTCATCTTCCCTTCTTCATCTTCATCTTCATTTCTACACCTTCCATTTTCATCTTCCCTTCTTCATATTCATCTTCTCTTCACCATCTTCCTTTCATTATCTTCTCTTCACCATCTTCCTTTCTCCATCTTCTTTTGGTATTTGCAATACAGTCCCCGAAGTTTCAAGTATTTGCAATACGGTCCCCGAAGTTTTAAGTATTTGCAATACAGTCCCTGAAGTTTCAAATCTTCTCGGTGCATTTTTCCATCACGTGCCTAGTCTAGACGCATGCTAAATTAAGTGTTCTACTTGCCAAATTATATGCCAATGCAATGTATGCTCAAAATAAATATGTGAGATGATTTTTATAATTTTTATGCAAAAAATGGATTAGTCAAAATTTAGGCGTCAACAGCTGCCCCTCTTTGAGTGGAGGCTCGTAGAGGTTCCACTCAAAGACAAAATTGAATCCTAAATTTTAACAGTGCAAATTATGGATGAACTTTTTGGCGGGAGTTTTAATCCCATTTTTATGAAGTGATGCATGATATGTAAGACCGTAAATAACATGTGTCATAATTTCCCTTTTTCATGTTAGAGAAACCTGCACATGGATCGCATACAAGAATACATGTTTTACCAAATTTCTCGTAAGCTAATGGTTCTCTTAATTTCTCAGTTTCTTGCAAACACGAGGACCTTAAGGTATTTGGCCTATCCGTTATCGGAGACTTCTCCCTAATGTGAGACAGCGCAAGATATGTGTGCCCTTCGAGATCACAAGAGCTATGTCGTTGTGAGTCGAAAGAAGTGGGATCAAGTTCACAAGAGCTACGTCGTTGTGAGTTGATTAAATGTTGAAATCGCCAGTGCATATGTCTTCATGATTTGATAAAGGAGCCGAAAATCATAAGAGCTATGTCATTATGAGTCGACTAAAGGTCAAGATCACCGGTGCATACGTCTTCGTGATTCGAAACCGAAATCATAAGAGCTACGTCGTTATGATTTGATAATATGTCAAGATCGCCAGTGCATATGTCTTCACGACCTGATTGAAGAGGCATATTGCCCGAATTGAACAATATTTGATTGGAGCACCATCGAATGGAATCGATAAGTACAAAATGGGCATATTGCACGAATTGAATCATAACAACTATCATCAGAAGAGTTGTTAATTTGAAAAGGGGTTCGGAAAACTTACCTGGGTTCTCCAAACGATTAATCAAGGAACGAAACAGATTGGTCGTATCGTACACGGTAGGCATTTGCCAACAAAACTTGCTCATTCAATAATCCTTGGATGAATTTCGAGACCTTGGGAGGGAACTCGAACATCGAGAATGTATTACCTATCATAGAATGTCAGAGGTAACACACACCAACATATTCAACAATGAGTATAATGCAATCACTCATACTATGGTTCATAACCATTCTGTCAAGTTTGCATTACCAATTTTGTCCAGGGAGGTTCTCACATGACGAATACCTCGAATGTGAGCTGAATGGGGGACTTCGGTCCGAAAGGGCTTTCTCTCACTCTCGAGAAAAGCTATTTATCCTGTCTGCAGGATTCAAGAAAAATCACTTAATCTTTCCATCATCGCATTCGATAAGGATCCAAGTAATCTCGCAATTGATACGACCGAGCCGATCTGGAGGTCTTGATTAGGACCGTAATGAGGGCTAGGTCAAAGGTTTACAAAGGGGACTCTAATTGAGTCAAGGCTGCTGAAATGAATTTCTTTATCATCTGCTCCGGATTTACAAGTCAAGAATCCTGCAAAAATGAGAGAGAAATAATCTTGCTCGAACTTCTTCGAGTGATGCTTAAAATCATTTAACTCTACGTTAACTCAAGTGCCCTAATCGGAAGAGACTTTGGAGGGTTATAACGTAGGCTAGGATTGGGGATTGAGGAACGAAAAGGCTCGTTTTGGCTCAGAAATTAAATGAGAAGGGGCTTGACGTTGGTGATCATCGCCGACTAGTCACCGATCTTGGTCTTCCGGAAATGTCTTCGGAAAGAATACCATCATTGAATGAGGGATGGTAGTTTTCTACTGAAAATTGCACTTTACAAACCGATTTCTTGGGGAGTCTTCTTCACAACAAGTGTCTGTCAAGGATTTGCAAGAGACACAATGCAAACATGTATATGGAATTTACAACTTAACATGCAAAAATGTACATTCAAAATTCAGAAGTACTTTACAAATGAATGTGCATTGGCCTTACTTTTGGTAGGCACTTTGCTTTTCCTATGCTTGAAATTTTCATATGAGATCGGTCTTTGCTTTTCTTACTCCCGACTCTCATTTTTCTTTTTTCTTCTTCTTTTTTTTTTTTTTTTTTCGAGAAGAGATTTCTTTTCCTTTTTTTTTTTTTTTTTTTTTCGAGAGCGGGCCCTTCTCCTTTAAGTTGAGTTTGCCTCTTTTTTTTTTTTTTTTTTTTTTTTAACAATCCCATGATTTTGAACCAAGAATTACAACAAACATAAACATTTACAAAGAAAAATTATGTAAACATAAAAAAATCTAGCATACAAGAAATGAGTCCATTCGGGAACTCTCTGTTGACCCGACCATCTCCAATTCTAATCCTTGGGAAAATGCTATCTTCGTCTTTGGAATGAGCAAATGATCACCAACATGGGTTTAAGAAATGAATTTGCAGGCTCAAGTGGGCTATGCAAAGAATGAAGTGTATAGGATAGAGAAGTGAATGCTCTTCATCATCCTAACGCACTTGAATTAAAATTCGAGTATAAATGCAAAGAAACACCCGAAGATTAATGTTAGTCCGAGCAAGAAAATTTCTAACCATTTACCTCGTGTTGCTTTGCTAGAATTAACCCGTCCTGGACCCCGATGTGGGGTGGTTCTTGACAGGGGTGAAGAAATAAAACCACCGCTCAAAAGGGGTAATCAATGGATAACCCGTAGTGTTTAGGATAGAGAAATGAACGCCTCCGTCACTTCAGCTATCGTACCTTTCGCGAGAAAACTCTTTACCTCGGGGAATGCGGAATTTTGCCACCGTTCATCTCCCCGAAAAAAAAATTGGACGTGTTTGGGAAATGATTGCCTTTCATCATCCTGTCATGCCCCATTCCATACATCCGATGTATCTTATGTAGTTCATGTTCCTTATTCGAGTTGGTAAATTAAATATGAGGAACAGTCATGCACAAACTATGCAATGTATGAGTGTTTTTGAGCATATAAAATGTAGCAACTTTTTATCTTGGTGCAAGCACGTAAGAAAATTTTTAGGGGCGTGGATCGTGAGTTGCCCCTGCTCATGCAAATGAGTTGCAAAACTTTATTGTCTACTTCGAGACATGAGATTGTCAAAGGCTTCAAAAAATTTCTCGGTTCATTAATTTTAAAGAGAAGGGATACTTCCCTATCCGGAAAGGCGATTACCCCTGTAAAAATCAAAAGGGAAAGCGTCAATGTACGTTCTCATGTTCTAAACGAGTTGAAACGATACCGCTTTACCCTTGTACGAATTTCTTGTGAACTTTGAATTGAAAAGATTAACTCATCTGGATCGGATTGTATGTCCGGGATGTTATATCTCCGGTTTTGTAACCATTGGGCTGAGCTTCAATCGGCATTGAATCTGCGAAGCAAAAAGGTTTTTATTAATCTTTGTACATTGATGCCAAATCCCGGGGATCGAACCCGGGACGCCTCGGACCCTTGTCATTCCCCCAACCACTAGGCTATGGTGATGTTGGCGTCCATGGTTGGTTCGCTTTTTGCTATATTGTTCTCAAAACAGTTGGCAATCCCCTGTTGAGAATGAAATAAGATTAAATTAGAGTTTGAAACGACTAAGAGCCAATTGGGACGATACGGAGTTACCCATCTTTGAGCCCGCTTGGTCTTTTACTCGTATTCTCCCAAGTAAGGCTATTTGGAATCTCTCTTTACGGATGTTCAGGGGCGTCGTCCACAAATTGATTTGCTACGGGCCTAGCTTAGTAAGGAACTTACGCATTTGACAAGAGAGGAGAAAATTCGTCCTTTAACTCTAGGCAAATTCTAGACAGGTTAGAAAGTAAAAAATATCCCACGTAGGGGAACTATACATGGAATTAAAGGAGTATTCATGCGAGATTGGTTCCACCTCTCTTCTTGGCCACTTCAACGATCAAGCGATTCTGTCTTGGACTAAACACCAACAATCGTTGTTTGAAGACCCATAATAACTTGCTTCGGATCACAGCTCTGGAGGTCCTTCATTTCCAAACAGGCTCATCAAGGTAGCAAGCTCATCATCAAAGTAATCTTCTGATTTTTCGAGCAATTGATACTCGAATTGGGCATTGTTACTTGCTAACACCGGTGATGATTCTTGTGAGCGATCGACTCCTTAAGCTTGAGCCTCCGTCGTTGCTCGGGAACTTGTAGGGATGATCAACTGGTCCGCTACTAGAACTACCAGCGGAAGGTTGGTATGACCTGTATTCTTGATTGGGAAGTGGTCGGGTACCTTTTGCTCGGTAGGTTTTCCCGGAATTGATCTTCCAGTCAACTCCGGTCCGGTCGCCTTGGTCCCAAGCTGCATCGTGCTTCCTCGGCTTATCTCTAACCCTTTGAAGGTGATTTGTGACACTTTGCATGGTGAGTCCGTCTATATTCATCATTTTGTGTACAGCCGGTGGTCGTCTTGAATTGATTCCTAGTCGTCGAACCGCCTCAATGAATATAGAATGAAGCTTGGCGGACCAAAGGGGCCTTTTCTTTTGGACAAAATCGTCGTCGTCGACTTGGTCGTGGTTTTTTTGTACGAGTAATTGCTTCCTTACAGCATGCTGCCAAATGTTTTGGAGCACTCGAACGCGGACCGGCTTCGTAGGACGTCTCGAGCACCATGCGATATGGCCCTCGTTATGAGCTCGCGATCATTACTTGCGATACTACGATGACCTGTATGTCCAACTCGGAATCAATGATCTTTAAGAGACTCGAAACCGTCCATATCGATCCCTACCACGGCTGTGACGACGATGTCAAAATCATATTTGTATTGCCTCGGTACTTGTAAGGCATCCGTTGCTTTCGCATAAGCAAAAATCCCGTACATGCAACTTCTCAAGCATAGCAACGAGGATTGAGAGGGAAATGGGGTTGCCATCAATGACCATGACTTGCGAGATCTTCGGGATAGGAAGGTTCCCATACTTCCGCCTGGAATGAACGTGTTTTTCTTTTAAAACCTTCCATACGTAGATCGAAAATGGTCTGTTTCGACCGGAGACCGAGCTTTAGATGTTCTCGGACTTGCAAAACAATCCGCCCGAAAATCACAAAAGTGACGGTGGTCTTTCGTGACGAGTTCTGGTGGTCATTTATAAACTTTTTCTGATTTGTTAGTCTCGCATATAGGTTCTCGCTTTTTCTACGAAAGAGGACAACTTTTTCTCTCCTTTCCGGTCTTAGTGCCTTGGATCCATTTCGTAATAACTCTTGCCTCTCACTCAATCTGTCATCTTTTTCCTTTTCTGATATGTAGGAGCCCTCAAATCTTTTCGCTTTCTCTATAAACGAGGCAGTTATTTCCCTCCTCGGATCTTTTCGGTTCCCCCTACGAACGAGGCGGTTATTTCCCTCCTCAAATCTTTTCACTTCCTCCCGAGGCGCTTATTTCCTCGAATCTTTTTGCTTTCTCTAATAACGAGGCAGCTATTTTTTCTCAAATCTTTTTGCATCTATCTATGTGAAGGCTTTTAATGCTTTTCCTTTCGGCGTTCAGTCAAATCTGACAAAGAATTCATGCATTTAAGTATGATGATATTTGCGGATAGTACTGTTCTTTGCCCCTTGATTAACTCTAGGCATAAAAGGAAGAATGTCTCACATGGGGACTTTGTAACAAACAGTACATTCATTCACGCATGTCTCTACTTCTCTTGAGAATTCATAAGGGCTAGCTAGTAATGCTCAAAAGAGTGATATTTTGAAAGCCCATAATAAAAACTCAAGCTTCATGTAGGCTACAGATTCGGAGTTTCATCGGTGTTGAATTGGCCGATCGTGACATCGTGGAAACTCCAATTGTAGTGATGCATGTTACTTCCCTCGAAGGGCATCGGTTACGCCTCCGCAAGGCCGACTTTCCGGGATGTATCCCCAACGAAATCCGATTGTGCGAGAACTTGCTCGGGAGGATGAATCGATAAATGAGCATTTTCAATGCTCGGATGTGGCTCATCAAGGAACATGCCACCAAAGGTGATGGGGTTCTTTGCAGACATGGCAAATAGCGATGTTAAGAGCATCCCTCTACCTCTTGATCTCCGCTCGAAGCTCTTCATTTTCTTCCTTTAGAGACGCAAGTTCATGACTTTCACTTCGAACCTTCACTCGGGCCCGCTTGTTTTGAAACCAAAACCCGACCTTCAAGGGCTCCATTCCTAGCTTCCGGCTCAACCCATTTTTTCGTTTCCCGTTCACGTAAGGGCACTCCTTGAAGGCAGCTTCAAGCTCTTTGATTTGATGTTTTCTTTTCCGGGGTTGACTACGGCTTGCTGCTGCTTTGCTATTGTTGTTCTTTGTTATCGAGATCTTGAACTTCACCGCCAAGGGAGTTGGGTTTTACGGCCGCTTCGGCTGGATCCGGCCTCGAAATTCAGCAGTTCATTCTCGGGGATGTCTAGGTTGGTTGCCTCAAGTAAGTGCTGGTAGCCTCCAAACATGTTGGATTGAAATAATTCTTACTGCTTTTTGTTCACTCTACTCTCCGTTGTATGCTTACTCTCTCCAAATTCTTCCGAGTAAACATGCATGTTTCGTAGCCTCCCTTTTAACGTGGATGAAAACCACTAAGCCAGTGCTTCTCCCAAGATTTCGTGTTTCCCGCTCTGTCTTCTTCATTTCCTTCTGACATGGTGGGACCCTCAAATCTTTTCTGCAGTATGCTTGTCTCTCTTTTAATATAGCGGAACATTTAAGTCATTTCGCAACTTTTTTTGAATTCGTGAGCCTCGAGATGGTAGATCCGTGATTCACGGACGAAACGTCTGTAGTTTCACCCGGATAATTAACTCGGCCCCCACAATAATTATTGCTATGACTTTTCCTGCCCTTTAAATTAGGATTTAACGCCGAGATGATCATCGCTTTCATATCTTCATCTCCAACCTTCTAAGCACTCTTTCGCATCCATTCTTTTTCGGTTGCTTCAACAACAATGGCCTCCCTCCCCGCACACGTCTTCTCGGCTGAGGTTTTGGCCAAATGGGAGAAACTTTATAATCTCCTAGGCTAGGGCTACTCTTATATAGCCAATCATCCGGAGGTCGAAACTGAAATTCGTCTTATGTTTAGGGATATGGACACTACTTCTATTCAAGGTACCAAGTTAGAAGAGGAATATAGGATCTTCCCTACCCTCTTCACTAACTTCCTGGAGGCTTACAATCACGCTCATCAAGATGTTACTTTGGCCTATCTTGTGAGGGCACGCTATCGGGATCGGACGAGATAACTTGGTGTTGGTCGGATCTTGTAGCCGACAATTATAAGAAGGCCCTTGACTACGGTAATGATCAAGTCTCACTGCTGATTCGTGAGAGGGGGAACTTGGTGGAACGTTTGGCTATGTCTCGGACCATCTTTGAGCGTGATCCGCTCAATATTGTTTTGAAATTCCAATGCACATGGCTGGAAGAAAGGATGGACGATCGACCCTGGATATAGCCCGCGGGAGAATGCGATCCATGACTTGGAATCTCTGTCGAGTATCACGAGGACAAGGTAGCCGAGCTTAAAGAGAAATGTGAGCTCCTCCTCTTTAAGCTGGCGGATCTTGATTCTCGAAGCGATCGGTGTAGGCGGAGCATCAATTGTATGGAGGACCGAGTTAAGCTCCTTTGTGATGCTCATTAGGGCTCGGTTGGCTTTACGTTCCCACCCCGATGATCTATTTGTAAGGCTTTCGATGGATGAAATGAATGCAAGTTTTTACTCGATTTCATCTTGGTCGTCATACTTTTTCGCAAGATAACCCCTTTTACTCGTGAATATGTAAATCTCACGCTACCGATGGCCGATTCAATTGGGCCGAGAGACCCCCCATTCGAAACGATCTCTCGGCCAAAAATTGGTAGCGATGAAACAAACGAATGCCCAAATGTGAACAACTTGTGAATCCGTATTAATATTATAACTCGATTATGAAAACATTAGAGTAAATCAAGTATAATATTTCTTTACTGAGTCAGAATTCACTGGGTTGGTAAATATACGACCATCCATCTCGGCCAGAATCAAAGCACCACCAGGGAGCACCTTCTTTACTATATATGGACCACCATAGTTTAGAGCAAACTTCCCTTCTGGGAGTGGGACTATTGGCAACAATTTTCGCAAGACCAGGTCATTGATCCGAAAATATCGAGGCCGAACTTTTTTGTTGAATGAATTAGCAACCCTCTGCTTGATAACACCGGCCATGACATATAGCCTTAATTCTCTTTTCATCGATCGATTCAATTGGCTTGCCCTCTGCTTGGATCCATTCAGCTTCCGTCAAGATAGCTTGAGACAGTATACGTAAGGAAGGAATTTCCACTTCAACTGGTAGAACAGCCTCCATTCCATATACAAGAGAATACGGGGTTGCCCCGGTAGATGTCCGGATTGAGGTCCGATATGCCATAAGTGCAAATGGCAACCTCTCATGCCAATCGCGATAATTTTCAGCCGTCTTCGCCAAGATTTTCTTAATGTTCTTATTGGCGGCTTCTACTGCTCCATTCATCCGAGGACGATATGGGGAAGAGTTCATATGCTTGATCTTGAATTCCTTAAACAATTCGTCCATTAGTTTGTTGTTTAAGTTCGAGCCATTGTCGGTGATTATGGCTTCGGGTGAACCGTATCGAGCAATGATGTCTCGACGGATAAATTTCACGATATTTCGTGCCGTGACCGCTAAATAGGATGCGGCTTCGATCCATTTGGAGAAATAGTCAATTGCCACCAAGATGAATCGATGTCTATTGGATGCTTTAGGGTTGATAGGGCCGATAACATCAATGCCCCACATAGAAAACGGCCATGGTTCGGATAATCGATGCAACTCATTTGGAGGGACATTAATTTTGTCACCATGAATCTGACATTTGTGACAACTCCGGACATGCTGAATACAATCTCTTTCGAGCGTGAGCCAATAATAACCCAATCTCATAATCTTCTTAGCTAACAAGTGGCCGTTCATGTGTGGACCACGGATCCCTTCATGTACTTCCATCATCAGACGAATCGCTCCGGTTGAGTCAACGCATCTTAGCAAGACAGAATCGAATGACCGCTTGTACAAATTCTCTCCGTTCAAGAAGAACTTCGAGGCCATCTTCCTTATGTACTTTTGGTCGGATACGGTACTTTTTTCGGGGAACTCATGTTTCTGAATATAAGTCTTGATGTCATGGTACCACGGCTTACCGTCGGGTTCATCGATCATGACCATACAATATGCTGGCTTTTTTAATACCTCGATCTTCAGCGGGTCAACCTCAAGTCCATTGGCGACTTCTAACATTGAAGACAAGGTAGCCAATGCATCGGCGAATCGATTATGAGTCCTGGATAGATACTCAAATGAGATGTCCTCAAATTCCTCCACCAGTTCATCCAGATACTCATGGTAGGGTAGCAATTTAGCATCTCTCGTCTTCCACTTTCCGACAGCTCGAAGGATAATCAAAGCGGAATCTCCGAATACCTTGAGTCGGGCTACCCCCATTTCAATCGCAGCCTGCAAGCCGAGGATGCATGCCTCATATTCTGCTATGTTGTTTGTGCAAGGGAAAACCAATTTTGTTGCCACGGGATAATGCCGACCACTTGGAGATATTAGAACCGCGCCCGTGCTCGATCCCGATAAATTGACAGCTCCGTCAAAATACATAGTCCAGATATAAGCCTCCACCGACATGATTCGATCCTCAAAATGATAGGCATCATCATCTCGCCCCGGATTTTCAGCTAGGACATCTGCTATAGCCCGTCCTTTGATTGACTTTTGGGACAAATATTGAACATCAAATTCGGAGATGAGGATTTGCCATTTGGCAAGTCTACCAATCAAGGCGGGTTGATTAAGCAAGTATTTGATAGGATCGCACTCTGTCACCAGAAGCACCTGGTAATGCAAGGTGTATTGTCGAAGCCTGTGCAGCACCCGGACTAACGCCGCACATGTTTTCTCCGCTTCGGAGTAGTTCATTTCCGAAGCTGTGAATTTCTTGCTCAGATAATAAATGGCTCGTTCTTTTCCATCCTCTTGCCTCTCTTGGGCTAACATAGCACCCAAGGACTCACTAAGGATTGTGAGGTAAAGGATTAAAGGTTGCCCCGGTGTTGGAGGAACAAGCACGGGTGGACTCATGAGATCTTTGCTTAGTTTCCCAAAAGCTTCTTCACATTCGCTATCCCATTGGATTAGCGCATTCTTCTTTAACAGCTTGAGGAATGGCTTAGCGGTTTCTGATAACCGAGAGATGAATCGAGCAATATAGTTTAGCCTACCCATCGGACTTCGAACTTCTTTAACCGTCGTCGGCGGCTTAAGCTCACGAATAGCCTTGACTTTAGAAGGGTCGACTTCAATACCCTTATTGCTCACCACGAATCCGAGCAGCTTGCCCGAGCTGGTCCCAAAGACACACTTGGCGGGGTTGAGGCGTAACTTGTACTTTCGGAGTCCGTCGAACAATTTCTTGAGCGTTTCGACGTGATCTTCTCCATGCCTTGTTTTTGCTATCATGTCATCAACGTAAACCTCAATCTCATTATGCATCATGTCATGGAAAAGGGCAACCATGGCTCGTTGATAAGTAGCCCCAGCATTTACGAGACCGAACGGCATCACCCGGTAATGAAACATTCCCCATGGTGTGGTGAAAGTGGTTTTCAACTTGTCATTGACATTCATCGGGATCCGATTGTACCGGAAAAACCATCCATGAATGAAAACAATTCAAACCCCGCAAGATCTACAACGAGCATGTCAATATGTGGGAGGGGAAAATCATCTTTAGGACTCGGCCTTATTCAAATCTCGGTAATCGACACGGACTCGAATACGTCCATCCTTCTTCATGATCGGGACTATATTGGCAACCCAATCAGAATATTCTGTAGTCTCCGGGAATCCGACGTCAAGCGCCTTCATGACTTCCTCTTTGATCTTCCGGACCAGTGCTGGTCCGGCCCTCCTTGACTTTTGCACTACCGGCTTAGCCGAAGGATCGATCGGCAAACAATGTTCGACAATAGAACGGTCAAGACCGGGCATATCTGCATAGGACCAGGCGAAAATGTCCCGGTAATCCTTCAAGAGCTTAATCAAGCGCTCGGTCATCTCTTTGGAAAGGTTTGCCCCGATCTTAACTTCTTTAGGGTTTTCTGCATCGCCTAGGTTGACCGAGACAGTTTGTTCACCGGTCAAGGGTTTGATCTCCTCATGTCGTTCGAAATCCCGACGAATTTCCTCATAATCTGGACCGCACTCATCTAGGTCATATACTTCTGAATCCACTAGATTTCCCTCCTCATGTATCCCCCTGAAACATAAAGTAACAAAATCAGAAAAACAAACAAGGTTTAATTGCGGTTTTTTTTTTTTTTTTTTTTTGAAGAACTTTATTTATTTTTTTTTTGTTATTATTATTTTTTTTTCAAAACCGTGGGACATGAATTCTTGAAGAAGCCCAACCCTCGGTTCTCACCATGATGACAAACTTGTTGGTCGTTTGTTATCGTCATCGAGTTGGTTTGGGATACTTCAACAAGATTCGAAAAATAGTGCAATTTTATTGATATGAAATTACATCTTCTAGGAAAAAATTCAAGAGTGCAACACGGAATAGAAATCCCAATGTGACCCAAAACCTAAAGGAAACAGAAAAGGTCCCACGCAGGGGATTGCATAAACATAAAGATGTTACTGCGAATCTAAACCCTCCAGTGGATCATCACATATGGCATTGACGAATGATTTGGAAGGTTTAGGCACCAGGTAAGGTTCCTCTTTATGCGCTCCGTCTTCGAGATATAGCAGCAATGGTTACATCATCAAAACAACCGGCGATATCGCGAGACTCCTTCATCCTTACTAGCACCAACCCGTCGATTCCTAGCCCGAATAAAGATTAACTTTACCGGAATGATCCGGCAAAGGATTATTCTGGACATTTGGCGGTTTGTTGCCTTGGAATGAGAATGCCTTAGAATCAAGAAGATCTTGAATCCGATGCTTCAACACGAAACATTTGTCGGTGTCATGTCCAGGCTCCCCACAAGTGGTAATCACATTTCTTTGATGGATCATATTTTGGCGAGCTCGTGTTACCGGATCGTAGAGGCTCGGAAGTCGATAAACCTCTCTTACGTAGAACCGCGAGTACTGTGACGGGGTTCCTGGTAGAGGAGTAAACCGTCGAGGGGGCCGTTGATTCCCTCTTTGTCGTTGTGCGCCGAAATTAGCCTGCTTGCTGATTAGGAATCGCACTGGCGGCGTCCGGGTCATGGGTTTCGGGCTGTAGGTCATGTTAACTCGTGGAGCCGGTTCCTTATCTTTCCTTACCGCAAACCTCTTAGTCGTCGTGGTGACATCATCGTACCAACCTTTCTTCATACCGTTCTCGATTTCTTCAGCCATTGTGATGAGATGGCTGAATGACGTAATGACGGATCCCCGAATCGGGTTTTCATAATTCGCGGCGAGTGGAAACAAACAACTTCATGAGCTCCCTTTCCGGAGGGACTGGTTTCAGGTGAGATGCCACATTCCTCCACCTGGTGGCATACCGCTTGATTGTTTCTCCTTTCTTCATCTCAAGCTGTTCAAGATCTTCTCCGGTGGTGAGTACGTCCAAGTTAAAGCTGAAATGTTTGATGAAAGCATTAGCTGCCTTCTCCCAATCATCCATCCGATAGATCTCGTAGTCCGTATACCACCTCATGGCAGCTTCTTTTAAACTAGCCTGGAAAGTCTGGACCATTAGGGGGCCGTTGGTCGCGTGCTTATTCATTCTTGCCTGGTACATCCGGACGTGTTGAACCGGGTTAGAAGTCCCATCATACTTCTCGAAGTCGGGCATTTTGAACTTCTCCGGCACTGTGACCTTTGAAAAGACAGACAAGTCAATCTGGGGTATGTTGTGAGTCCCCTCGACCTCTCGGATCCTCTGTTCCATTTGGGCCAACCGCTTGGCCGTATCACCATTCAACTCGGGGGCCACGGGGCTGGCTTGGGGGATTGGGACTACGGGCGGCGTGCTCGAGCTCACGCCCGTGAAGATCACGTCTTCTAGCGGCATTGTCTGATAGGGAGCAGTTTCCAGGGCTTTACCGGAGTTGTCCATAGGAGGAATTGGAGCAGGAATGGTTAGCGGCGGGCTGGTGGTGGATGATTGAAGTTTGGCGGCAAAGGCGGCCATCATTTCCTCCATCTTTCGGGACATCATCCCTTCAAAGCGCTCGGTCAAGGAGCCAAGTTTCTCATCCGGGGCAGCACCGACGGTGGCGTTGATGTCGGCCATCCTTTTTGCTGCTGATCGGGCGATATGTGGAGGATCCGTGATAAATTACCTGTAGAGAGTAACAAACCCAAAATGAGTACAGGGAGCAAAAATAGCGAGCCGGCCCATGGCATCCCTCTAGACTCAAACGAACAAAGTGATTATGACCAAAGGATTGAAACATGTAATTTTCAGTTTATCCGCTTTTACGAAAAAATTTATATTAATTCGTACGTTGATCAAAACATGTCCAAATTTTACGAGCTTGTAGTTGAGAAGATGATGAACAACTTTTATGTTGGCCAATCGGACTAGAAATGCATGGATCAAATCAGTTTAATATGTTTTTCCAAAAAATCGCATTCAGAAAACTGTTATAACCGCAGGTAGTTGAAAAAACGAAAGGCCATCTTAAATTATGAATTTAATTCTGAAATTTTGTAGGATATTAGTTGAAACATAGGTCTACAACTTTCGTGTTTGGCACTTACTCAAAGCTCGATCATAGAATTTAGTAAAAATCGCACAACAAAAACAAGCCAAATCAGAATTGAGGACAACCGATGAAATTGTAAAAGCTACGGAAGCAAAGTGCGAAATTGGAAATAAGACAACGATACTCCTAAACCATGGACCAGCTCAAAATTAAAATGAGATAATAGGGTAAAAGAGACAAGAAATTACCGTTCATAGGAAGAAAATGTCAATCACAAAGACATGCGCATGAATTGTGAGTTTAAATCTTATTCTATCTATCCAAAAGGCTTTTGCAAAGTGAAATGATGAACGAAACGACATGCCGCAGCCTCGCGCGCAATCATCATGACTAGTCGCAGCCTCGCGTACAATAGTCATGACTAGTCGGGTTCAATCACTTCGGCTTGGTTTGGTCGACAAGGGCAATTCTCATGCATCGTAGCCTCACGTGCATAAGAACGACCCTTGAGCCATTTTTTGAAAAAAAATTTCGGGATCCAGATGGGATAACCTTTAGCGAAGCCTTACCGCCAAGGTTAAAGGACCATCTAAATACCATCTTAAAACTATTAGTGTAACCCAGGTCCGGTCACGGGTTGTGTGCGATGTAGTGCAAAGACGATAAATCATGCACAACAATTAAAAACAAACACCGCTTCAATGATTCAAAAGTTAAATCACAATTCCAATTCACCAAGCCTGCAAAACAAAGGGTTAGCCAATCACTCCTCCCCTTATAACTCCCAATCTGCAAAAAACATTTAACACCTAAGAATGAGAATTCAACCAAAGTTTACCAAATCATGTGATTTCTTTTTCATGAAATTATCTGGCCTAAGTCCTCTTTGGATCCCCAGCTGAGTCGCCAAGCTGTCACGACCTTAAAAAATAAACAAGTTAATTTTCGGGCTAATGGATTATCAGGTTAATTAATTAACTAACCTAACTCGGACTCTCCCAAGTCCATACCAAATCGCAACTTAAGGTTCAAATAATTAACATGCAACGTGTTTTGAATTTGGAGTCGCCACTAATCATTTTCGGTAGGTTGATTAGAAACCTAAATAAAATAGCGGGAGAAAACTATCTTATTTCCGCGAACCGGAGATTTTGAATTCGGGGGATTTGGTTACGCTAGATTACTCTAACGCCCTTTCGGTACCATTTTCATGAAAAATATTTGATTTGGCAATTTTGATGGATTTTACTTGAAACTCAAAGATGCAATTTTTTTGGTTTTTTCTTCTTTTTTACGGGGATGTAAAACATTGAACTTTGTACGATATACACCATGGGTGATTTAGAAAGAAAGAAAACGCAGCCAATCACGAGTATTTACAAAAATAAATTAACATGTAATAATGCTAAATTTTGGGACACGTGACATGTCTAAAATAAACAAACAAATGTTCACACCAAACGATTACATTTTTGTAGATCGAGATGGAAAGGGTTACCTTCTATTACACAAAATCTTACTCACGTACACGTTATGGCTTCCTTCAAGATCTCGGAGTTGGAAGAACGTGGCTATCGTCGAAAAAAGGCAAGCAGTGGCGTTGTTGGATGGCGAGAGGCGAAGTACGTGCCGGGACTCGTCGAAGATGATGCTCGACTAAAACTCTTTTCTTCACTCTCAAATTTTCTCTTACGATTTTTCTCAAGAACTCTCTTTTTCCTCTCTAAAGAATTTCTCTCACAAATTCTCTCAATTCTCTTCCACTCTAAAACTCTCTCAATTCTCTTTCCCTCTCTTATAGGCAAAGTTCTTCATCCTTCATTCTTCATCTTCATTTCTTCACCTTCCATCTTCATCTTCTCTTCTTCATCTTCATTTCTCCACCTTCCATTTTCATCTTCTCTTCTTCATCTTCATTTCTCCACCTTCCATTTTCATCTTCCCTTCTTCATCTTCATCTTCTCTTCTTCATCTTCATTTCTACACCTTCCATTTTCATCTTCCCTTCTTCATATTCATCTTCTCTTCACCATCTTCCTTTCATTATCTTCTCTTCACCATCTTCCTTTCTCCATCTTCTTTTGGTATTTGCAATACGGTCCCTGAAGTTTCAAGTATTTGCAATACAGTCCCCGAAGTTTTAAGTATTTGCAATACAGTCCCTGAAGTTTCAAATCTTCTCGGTGCATTTTTCCATCACGTGCCTAGTCTAGACGCATGCTAAATTAAGTGTTCTACTTGCCAAATTATATGTCAATGCAATGTATGCTCAAAATAAATATGTGAGATGATTTTTATAATTTTTATGCAAAAAATAGATTAGTCAAAATTTAGGCGTCAACACCATCATGCTATATAATGTGCAATTTGTCAATTATTAAGTCGCACTTACACCAAATTTGACAGTGTTCCATGCCTATGACAATTCTCGATTAGGCAATTGTTTACGAATTTATAGCAAAAGATTTGGTCACCTAATTGTGCGTCCGTGGAATAGCTGTTCCATAAAACAAGTGTCTTTCTTCCCCCACACTACGTTATTTTGATCATCAAAGGATTCGTTTCCCTTCGTCTCTAATTAGAGAACATACTTTTAAGTGACGGGTCACAAATATAAACATCGCCACATGCAAACATAATTCACAGAAAATTAATAGAGACGATGATATCTATGTTGATAAGCCACTAATCGAAAGATTAATTGGAAGAAAATTCCCTGAGGAAAATATGGCCTCTTATAGAATCTAAGTACTTGTATCATAATAAATGTCGTCCTTTCAGTTAGGTTGACGAGGCTCGTAAGGATTTCTTCAAACAAGCGTCTGTTGGATAGAATAGACAAACTCCTTTGTTTTTTCTTTCCATATATCCTTCTCAGAAAGATGGTTACTTTGCCACCTCGTTCGCTGCTCCCCCCATATGATTCAACCATGCTTGATGGGGTTCTTGATTGGTATTTAGCTAAGTATAGTGTAAATGAGTATCTTCTTTGGTATTGCCACGAGGAGGGGCATGGTATTATTACCAGCCGGTCTCTCTACCCTTAGCTCCCGAGGAACAAAGGGATCTTTAGGAGGCACCAAATAAATGACTACTTCCAATGACAACGGCCTCATTCGACAAAGAAGTACAAAAATTATTGCACTAACCTTATTTGCTAGAAGACACCGAATTTCACAACTAGGAGACAAATTCGTATTGCCCGGTCTACCTTTTCTCTTTTGATTTTTTTTTTTTTTTTTAGTGTGTAAAGGAGGTTGATTGCATAGTTTGATGCCCCAAGCATCAAAAGAAATAAGTGTATTCTATATACAAATAACGTATATGCAACATGAAGCTTCCTGTGTATACGTTTAATAAATGGAGTCTTCTCGAGCAACTTTTATGATTAACTTCTGCAGGAGTTGCACATATAATTGATAATTTTAGTTGCCTAAGTACTTGTCAATCTGGCTAATGTCTAGGGTCCTGTTCATTCCGCTGGGAAGGATAAACCTGAAAGACAAATAGAAAAAAAGGAAATTAATCAGCCAAAATGGAAAAGGAATTGAAATTCCGAATATTGCAGGGTCAAGAAAGATATATTTTGAAACGTGAAATTTGATGCGACATACTTGTCTCTAAGAACAGCAGTCATGGACCGACAGCCTCCGGGCACTGTCGATTGCATATTTACAGCAATATTCGGATTGTGAATACTCTGCCGGATGTGTACCCAGCCGTACTGCCCATTCTCCTCGTCCGAAACCTTTGCCCTGTGTTTTAAAGGTAAATACGTAAAAACAAACGTATACTTATGTATGTAATAACAAATTACAAGTAGCTACCAAGTAATGGATTAAACAAGATGAATTCTATTCTCAATCTAAATTTAGAAAAAGTGAGAAAGCCGATCGCTGTCGATGTTGTACCGGTACATTTGAGCATCAATGGCCGCCGGCGTCTCGTTCGAGTCGACGAGGCAACCTTCGCTCACCCAGCAATCTCCACAGGAATCCAGCTCCCATCCCTGAAGCCTCCCTTCCTACAAAAAAAGAAAAAAAGAAAAAGTAACTCTACTGTTAGTTCTTTTAGGATCAATGGATTTCCTCGTACGTGGTTCGGCTAACGATGACCGCACTCATCGCCGTGTAATTAGTACCTCAATGTATTGTCGAAACGCCTCGATCGCCTCTACGGCCTTCGCTTTCGCCTGTCTAGGCTCCGCGATGACATTCATTCTGAGTTCCGTGGACTCTAATGGCTCTTCGAGGTCTTCTATGAGACTACCGATCCCATCGTTAGATCCCGCGAGCTTCATCCGTACCATCTCGATGATGATTTTAACAACCATGTAAGCGCCTAGCCATGCCATTCATTGAAGGAAATAGCAAACAAAAATTTCATAAGCACCATCGTGATTTGAAGCTATCGAAGCGTTATTTCAGTTGTTTCAATTTCTTTTCCTATTGACATGTTTGCGAAGGAAACAAATAAACAACCCTAGTTTGCACAGGCCTTTTCGTGAGATTTTATAGAACTACCATCAATCATTATAAAAGCTTACCATCATCAAGAAAATAGTTCTCCTTAAGTGCGCCGTGGCCGGACGTTTCCATCATCAGATGAGTCTCGACCCCCTCCTTATTGAGCTGAACACCCTTATCGATCACATTCCTATAACCGACCCGGTACAAGCAGTGATGGCCTCCTCTATCCGTAATGAACCTCGTGAGCGCAATGCTCGTGCGGGCGTCAGTCACGACCGTCGTCCCTGGGTGCTCCCTCAGGACGATCGCGGACATGAGGGCGATAAGCTTGTCCCCATTGATCGGGTTGCCCTCAGCATCGACCACGCCTCCGCGGTCCACATCGGTGTCGAAGACGATCCCGAGGTCGGCCGAGTTGTCTAGGACGGCAGCCCGAGTGAGGGCCATGGCGGTCTTGTCCTCGGGGTTCGGGATGTGGTTGGGGAACATGCCGTCTGGGTTGAGGTGGAGCGAGCCGAAGGTGTCCGCGCCGAGCTTGTCCAGCACGTCCCACGTGAAGAAGCCTCCTGAGCCATTCCCAGCGTTTACTATGATCTATATGCAAATTCAGGCTCAGTGTCAGCAATTCCAATGGCCAGGCTAAATATTACTTTCACACATAGATAAACCAAAGCCCGAGTTTTTTTCAAGATAAGGACTTTGTGTAGAGAGGACAAAAAGAACTCTAGGAATCAAGGCCATAGGAACTGGATAAGATAGCGCATTGCAATATGGTCCAATAATTTTTAGGTTGAGCATGATTTTAGAGTAGACCTTGAAATCTGGAAGCGCACCTGAGGGAAATGTTCAGTTCCAGGTTCCTAGGTATGCATTATGCGGGGTATGTTTCGGGTTCAAAAATTGATGAACTTATTCCGATGAGTAGGTTCCGGGTTTTAGGTTACAAGTAAGTGGAATTTAGAACCCGTAATGTAACCTATAACAAGTTTTTGTATTTTTCATGGTATATCTATTTGCTCGATCCCGCGGTATTTCATGACTTCCGATAACAAGTGCGTAATTTGAAATCACTAGTCCGAGCTTCATTTTACGGCGATACTTATGACTGAAACTTTTACTTTATTAATATTTCATATTTATTCGTATGTCTAAATATGAGCTGTGGTTAGTAAATTGTGGCACAAATAATGGTCATAAAGGTGATGATTTACTGCAATTGTTCAATTAAAAATACATGTGGAACCTATATAGATCATGGAATCTGTGACACCGTAGGTTCCAAGGTATGGAGAGTCGGTTATAGGTTCCAAAAAATGAGAAACTTTTTCCCAAGGCCGACGAGTTGGTTTCGGGTTTCAAGTGAAACTTATACGGAATTTAGAATCGCTCATCTATAATAATTTTTATGTAGGACATTGACGAGCGTCTATACACAGAAGATGTTACCATGGGAAATTCGGGAAAAGCTATTTAGTCGAGAAAATTTACCTGGAAGTTTTTGAGGGGCGTGTCATAGTGAGTGGGGTGGTTCACTCTTTCCTTGATGATGCCGCGGAGGTGCGCCGCGTAGGTGCTCATGAAGTCGACCCGGGTCGGGGGAGTGGCGAGCATGGTCGACACCTTCGCCAGCCTGTTTGCGTACTTGTGAGCAGCCCGGTCGCATATCTCCTCCACCTCCGGCGAGGTCAGCCCTCCCTTCTTCGTGAAGAACTTCAGACCGTTTCGGGTGTAAGGCAAGTGAGATGCAGTCATCTGCGATAGCAAAAACCTTTTCTCAGTCGTCTCATTTCCCGTTTGAAAATGAACTGCGAACTTCAGCGGTTCATCAATGAGAGTAAACAAGACCCCCTTGAGCTTTTTATGCTGTTGGACTTTTCCCCACAAGTACCAGAGATGCCTCATGGCGTAATCTCTCGAAACAAATTGATGAGAAAGAGAGTGCTAACCGCGCATGGCTACACTACCATAATGGAAGCATCGTAAGCGAACGGGTCCAACACCGTGCTCATGAAACAAGCCGGTGTCGTCGCAAGCCCGATGTCTAACGCCACGCAACCAGCTCTGGAAAGCCCTGCAAACACAGCCACGCTCAACACCGAGCCGGAAATCCTGGGGTCCCTCCCCAGGGAAACCCTAGCGCCCTCGGCCGGCCTCCCGTTTTCGCTCTCCAAGCCCTTAATCACCCATTCCCCGAAGCTCTCCGCGATCGCATCCACCACAGGTGGTGTCAGGTCCACTGTCCGGCCCTTCTCGCCCTCCAGTGCGACGCCGCGCACATCCGAGCCGTTCTGGAGCCTCCGGATCTTGTCTATCTCGTCATCGACCACAACTTCATCGTACCTTGCCACTCTCAGCGATCTGACTCCGTTACTCCTTATAGGACGGCACATAAATATCACACTGATGTTCGTCAATAACGGCTTCCGGGGGGAAAATGAGGGGATAATCGTCGATTTCTGGGCGCTGGTGTTTTGAAGTGTTATCGAGGATGGCGAAGCCGATGCCATGTCGCCAATGTCCTTCGAGTCGAAGTCCCGAAATTGTGGCAGTCCTCAGCAAGATTTGTTGCTAAAAGACGATTTTTTTTCCTCCCCTTTTGCGAAGAGAAAACCAGATTCATGTATGTATGAGAAGATAAGAATGGAAGTGAGTTCAATGGTAACCTCACAATTCCAATATCTGCAAAGTGTTGAAATATCTGGAAACAAGCTTCCAAAGAGACGAGATATTTTTGTTGTTCTGTTCTGAACTGGTCATCTTCTTTGTCGTTCTAGTTCCGATATTTCATTCGCATGCAAGGAAGATGAAAATGGTATATTCTCTTCCTCTGGACATTGTTTGGATTTGGTAGATATGGCTAAAACGTGCATGGACGATATCGAGCCAGCATGCACCGTTCTAAGGTTGAGCAGTAAGGGTTGAAGAAGAAGCACGACCCCGGGCTTCAACAGCATCTTCCACGGGCTCGGGAGCGGGTGCTATCCGAGAATATCGATCATAGACCTAGATTTGCAAGCCACAAAATTTAGGATTGAGATCCTCTAAAATTATTAGAGGAATTCAAGCTCAAATTTACTCCTTAAGGAAGGAAAGAAGAAATGAGAAAGGAGGAAAGAAAAGGAAGGAAAAAAAAGGGAAACAAATCTAGACCATGCCTGCGTAGCCGCCAGCATCAGTTGTGATCATGCGAGCCACCATGCCGCCGTCGCGGGTCACCGGTTGCAACCTCAAGTCGCGATCAGGGCTGCCATTCGCGGAGGTAATCACATTTTGTTGATATAAAACCGTAAAATACATGTTGAAAATCCAAGTATTCAATATTTATTGGTAAAGGCCTCCTAAATGCTGATATTTAAAATAAAAATATTCTATATTATTAGATGAAATTAAATAACTAATTTTATTCTTTTCTTACAGTATGTGTAATAGTTTCCTGCCCTTAATGTTTATTATTAAGTGCAGAAAACGTTAGTTTTCAACTTTGAATATAGTTATCAAACACACCCTCAGTTTGACCATTTAAGTAACCGGTAAATTCTTGATTTATGTAGTAATTGTAGTACATAAGCGTAGTAAAGTTTACGTATGGTAACTTATTACTCGTGTGTTGCACTCTTGCTTGATTGGTAATTCTCATGTACACTGGCATATCATTGATTATATATTTGTTTCGAGGGAAAATTATCTATAAAAAAAAATCCGAAACACATTATATAGTAGTAATTCAGTCATAAAATTTTTAATTGTATCAATTTAATCTTAAACCTACTGTATGAAGGGTAACTCAGTTTTAGAATTTTCAATTGTGTCAATTTAGGCATAAATATTTTGAGAATTTACCAATTTAGCCCTTAACTTTTTAATGAATTGTCAATGTAATCCTTCCAACCGATTTCGGCCGGAAATCAATAAAGCGATGATCTAGTCGGTGCCGGCTATCTTATATGGTGCGGCCGACGCTGGCCTTCTAAAGATATTGATTGTATGCTCGGGAAAGACGATGGAAATGGCTGCACAAAAAAAAAAAATTTTGAATTTCGTACGGAGAGACAAATGTTGCTGCTGACGTCGCTTCTGCATTAGTTTATCTCCGTCACCAATGCCGATGGCCCGTGGTTCATTGTGATCTGAAGCCTTCCAATGTCCTCTTGGATTCTGAGTTTGGTTGGACATGTTGGCAACTTCGGTTTAGCAAAAGTTCTCGTCAAGTCCCTCCTCCGATGCTTCAAACAATCGATGATTTCTCTTGTGGCAAGAAAAACAGTTGGGTATCTTGCTCCTGGTATCTCTCTGTCTCTCTCTCCCCCACACACAAACACCCACAAACACACGCGCAACCTACACATACCCAAGTAATAATTGCCGTGTTGATATGAATGGACCGCAGAGAATGCAATGGGAAGTCATGTTTCTCGAGAAGTAGATGTCAAGAAGGAGATGTTTATGGTTATGGTGTTGGAATATATAAATATTACGAGCGAGAATGAGATGTTTATGGTTATGGTGTCAAGAAGGAGATGTTTATGGTGTTGGAATATATAAATATTACGAGCGAGAATGAGATGTTTATGGTTGTGGTGTCAAGAAGGAGATGTTTATGGTTATGAGAGTCAGTGTTATCCTTTTCGCGAATGTACGTGCGTCCACCCCCCATTATTCCATGTGCCCCGCTTGTAATCCGGCTTGCATGTGAAAGGGGGTGTTACGCTTGTTATCTCACATCATTTAAGAACCGGTCTTATATGCTCTTTATATTCATGTGAACTCCCTTCACCTATCGCCTTGAGTTGATAGAAGAGGCGTGGTTTAATATTTATATATTCCAACATATGGCGTCCTCCCAATAAAGATATTCACGGGACAACTTCACTATTCACAATTTTGTCGTGAAGGCTGTGCCTGAAGATCCTTGAAGATTACCGATGATGTTAAATATGTCTTGAATTTTATGTACTCGGTCCGGTTCATTACCCGACCTAACATATTTTTTTGTGCGACCCAAGAGTGGAGAAAAAATTGAGATTTAGTTCGTGACACGGAGAGTTGGGCTAATAGGCTCAACTCAGAGCAAGCGAACAAATCTCTATAGCGGTACAAACAGATCTCTATGGGGGTTCGAGGCCAACGCCCCCAAGAAAATTTTTTGGGCTCTATTTATACTGCTGCTAGGGTTTTTTCGTTTACATTAAGGATTTTCCTTACATGAAAAACTTGTAAGCCGTGTGTTTTTGTTCAGTCGATAAGACCGACTACTGTAATCTGTACTCTCTTTGATTATAGTGGAATCTTGTTTTGCCTCGCCCGTGGACGTAGATCACCTTGATCGAACCACGTAAATCCTTGTGTTCTATAGTTGCTTTTCGCATTTGTTACAACACATGACATTCTTCCCCCGGCGGTCCTCTGTATGGGCATTGCAAGACAAAAGACAGCTTGGTGGCAGTATATGAAATTGGACTCGCTTGCTCCGTTGCGGCGCCTAGAGAACGGGTGAGTGTCGCCGAAGTTGCAGCTCAGCCGCGTTTGATCTGGGACAGAGTTTCTGCACCTGGTTTGCATTGGAAGATAGTAGCATCTATGGGCCTTAGCAACCCGGTCTGCAACTTCATTTGCTTATCTAAAGCAGCGGGCTACGCACAGGTTTGCGAAACGGGCCATCTCCAATTTGCAAGCCTTGATAAGAGACTCCTCTTCCCATGAATCCTGTTCCTGATCTGTCGCCATGCGTATCAGAGTCTAAGCTGCCTGACTCCAAAACCAAGTGCAGAGAAGTGTTTGACCGTAGATACCGGCACGCTTCATGGAGAGCTAGGGCTTCGGTTTGTCCTGCAAAAGGCATCTTCTCCATCTTCTCCCTTGGGAAGGATGCATGACACAGCTCAATTGTCCTGTGGCAATCGAAACTTTGCTAAAAAGTTCCATGAAGAGCCCGTGCTTGCTACAAGATGACAGATAGATAGCAACCGCGTGTTCCCAAACAGTGATAATTTAAAGTTAAGCAACATCACATTTTATATCATCCCATAAACCCCTCATGGATTCCAAATCTAAATTGATTTCCCTTATCCTGCAAGAATTTAAATCAGTTTCCCAAAAGCAATCCGAATTTCACATTGTAGTTTGGGAAAATTTTGAATAAGGGTCAGAAATGCCATCATTTTCTCAAATAAGGATCAGAAGTGAAGTTTGTTTCAAATAACAGTTTGAAATGCTCTAATTGTTCCAAAGAATGACCTGACCAATGATATTTTTATCATTTTTTTTATTTTTTCCCTTTTTTTCTTTCTTTCTTTTCTTCTTATCACTTTCTTTTTTTTCCTCTTCTTGCCGGTGGCTAGCCAACCACCGGTGAGGGCCCTTGTCGACCTCAACTCGCCCAAGATAGGGCAAGCGAGGTCGGCGAGAACAGCCCTTGACTCGTCCGGGCGAGGGTTGCCGTCGCCCGAGATTAGCCACCAGGGAGAAGGAAGGGCAAAGGAAAAGGGAAAAAAAAAAGAAACGGGAAAAGAAAAAATCAAATGACAAAAATGCCCTTAGTCAGCCCTTTTTTAGAACAATGTTCAATATCACGAAAAACCATAAACTTGTACACCCGTAACAAACTTACCCCAAACTATATTTTTTACCACAAAAAATTTCAAACTTATACACTTGTGAAAAACTTACCCCAAACTATTTTTTCGACTACAATAAACCTCAAACTAGTACACTTGTGACAAATTTACCTAAAACTATTTTTTTGACCATAAAAAATCCAAACTAGTACACTTGCGATAAATTTACCCAAAATTATTTTTTAACCATAAAAAATCTCAAACTGGTATACTTGTGACAAATTTACCTTTCATTAATTTTCATTAAATTGGATTAATATCACAAAAATCTCAAATTAATACATTTGTGACAAATAGAGGGTAAAAATCTCAAAGTGATATACCCATTAACTGTCGCGTGTCATCAAAATCAGCTATTTGGCGGTAAAATTTAACAGAAACCGACGGATGGTAAATATGCCACAAGTGTACAAATTTAGAATTTTTTGTGGTCAAAAAATTAGTTTAGGATATTGTCAAATTTATACCTTTTTGGAGTTTTTTGTGTCAAAAAAATAGTTTGAGATAAATTTATCGAATTACAAGTTGGGGATTTTTTTTTTGTCACATGTGTATCGATTTAGGATTTTTCGTGGTGTTACCCTTTAAAACAAATACAGCATTTAAGATTTTTATATGAAAAAACAAGAGTATTTCAAACTCTTATTCGAAATTTCTCCTTATAATTTTACTTGATTTTTAGAATTCCTATAAACGGTTTTTTCATAAGCTCCGTTGTCAGTATCATAAAACTTTAACGCGCAAAAGATTGGGGGTTTTTTTTTTTTTAGTCACACGTGTACCGATTTAAGATTTTTCGTTGTGTTACCCTTTAAAACAAATACGGCACTTCGGATCTTTATATGAGAAAATAAAAGTATTTCAAATTCTTATTTAAAATTTCTCCTTATAATTTTACTCGATTTTTGGAATTCCTATAAACGGTATTTTTATAAGCTCCGCTGTCGGTATCATAAAACTTTAACACGCAAAAGATTGAACGATGGACGTACAGTACATATTTGAAGATAAAAAAAAATGTACTCCTAAGAATAGGAGAAAAAAAAGATTCACTTCACTTCACTTCACTTCACTTTACGCAACGGATCTATTATGCATTGCTCTTTTCAGCATCTTTTCCCGTGTCTATTATCTCATGCTCCGTTTGTTTCGGTAAAAAATGAATGATTTAAAAAATATTTTCGTAAAAATAACTGCTTATATCACTTACGAAGATTAATGAAAAAAAAATCGACAACGAAAATAGATAGTCATAAATCGTTATTGCTAAAAAAAATTACTGACTAATTATTTCAAGCCATACAAATGATCTTTGCTAGGGAAATATTTTCCGAGTTATTGGAAAGCTCAATCTTATGCATGCGTCAAAACTGAAAGCCTGTCTCCGTTACCGAATGATGGTAAATTTTTTGTTAACCACCTCATCTTATAGTCCATCTTAAACCTTTAGCTGCCTGGACCGGACTAAGTGCACCCTTAATAAAAAGAGGAAAAATATTAGCCATTTGTCCTAAAGCTACTCCTCAAAAAACTTTTCAAACTTGAAAATATAAAAAGAAGTGCTTCCCACGTGTTCAAATTGTCTTTCAAATGTGTAGAACCATGTCATGATTTCTTAATTTTCGTGTGTCATAGAAAATTCTAAATCCGCGACAATAATGCTGGAAAACAGGTCGGGAAAATTATCAAAAAAGTTCTAAACTTTTCACACTTTTGCCAATTCAATCATAAATATTTTAAGTTTGCCGATTCAGTCCTAAACATTTTCACTTTGTGTCGATTCAATCCTATTTGTCGGAAATCGTTGACGTAGACGCTAACCGTCCTATGTGGCATCGCTAGCACCGACGTGAATAATATTTAATAATTTTTTTTTGAAATTTTTTTTTTTTTTTTTTTTTTTTTTTTCTATTTTTACCTTGCTAGATTCAAGGCCGGTGACCCTCGCCGGATTAGGGTCGGCAGGGGTCGCCGGCCACTGGGCGAGAGCCGGCGAGGGCCAACGACCCCTGCGCAGTCCTTGGGCAAGGGCTGCGGACCCCTCGCGATCGAAGGAGAGGGGTTGCGACCCTCGACCTCGCCGGCCACGACGAGGGCATTGCAACCCTTGCCTGCCCTCGCCATGGCTAAATTTGGCCATGGCGACCCCCGCCAGCCCGGATCCGGCCACGGGGAGGGCGGACAAGGCGATGCCCTCGCCATGGCTCACGAGGGCGAGGGTCGCAACCCCTCGCCTTCGGGCACGAGGGCTTCACGGCCCTCGCACACCGACCCGTAGGGGTCGCCGGCTCTTGCCCGGGAGCTAGCGACGCCCGCCAGTCCTTGCCCGGGGACCGGCGACCCCTACCGGCCCTAATTCGGCGGGAGTCGCCTGCCTTAGAGTTAGCAAATCCAAAAACTAAAAAAAAAAATTATTAAAAATTGTCGTCGGGATCCACGTCGGCGGTTTCCGGCGAATAGGACTAAATCGGCACAAAGTGAAATGATTTATGATTGAATCGGCAAACTTAAAAGATTTAGGATTAAGTTGGTAAAAGTGGGAAAGGATTCGGATTTTTTTGACAATTTTTCCAACAAAGGTCAGTTCGGCGACTCTTCCCTCCCAAAATCGTGCTCAATCAACACATGGGAGTCCGACCCAAAAAAATAAACACGTGGGTGGCCCTGGCCCGAGTCAGACAAATGAAAACAGGTCAAATTCGACGACTTTTTCCAATCCCCCTCGTGACATTTTTTTGCCCAGAATTTCCAAATTCGCGCGCCACTTGCGAAAACGAGAATATGCCGCTCAGAAGAGACAAGCATCCGAATCTAGCCATCTAGTCCGAAAATTTAGACAGCAGGGTCGGTCCACAACGACAGCTTGCCAACACCCAATTAGATAAAATATATATATATATATATAAAGAGAATTTCCGTAACGTTAATGTTAGATAGCACGTTTTATGCCATACGATAAGCACGGAAAATGTCCTTCCTGGTGGCCCTTTGGTTCCTGGGGTTTTGCTTCTCAGTCAAGACGGAATTCGGTGGAATGAACAAATGAAGATGCACGCATTGCTCTTTTGGTGGCGTTAGGTAAGAAATCACAACGTGGTTCAAAAAAATTGCCCTCGTTATCTTACGGTTAGGTCAGATGGCGATGGATGTCGTGGTTTATAAAGACAGATTGAGCTGGATACGTGTTAGCTAATATGCATTACCGGTTTACGATGAAAAGAATAGAATAGTGTGATTAGGTAGAAGTATGCCGTCCACGTTCGGCGGGACTAGATGATTACGTAGGAATTACCTGTCTCGTGACACGATCCGAAATAATTAGACCCAGCAAAGGTTAACTCGTCATTCCAGCAACGTCGGATCCCTTATTTATGGTTTTGTTAAGCAATCGAACGAGGAAAATAGAACAACTTTCAATGCACCTATTGTCTCCATGATATGTTTCCCCATTTATTGATGTACATGTGTATTAGGTGTTGGGGAAACATTCTATGATATTTTGAAGTTAACAAAATCATCTATATGTCGTTATTATTTTGTAAATGCAGATGTTGTTTAATTACGGGTAATGTTGGTATTAGGAAGCTCTATCTGCATTAATAAGTTTCGTGGTGCAAAGTAGAAAGACTTGCGAAAACTGCAAGGCCTTGACAGGGGATGAACAAGTCGTTGACCGAGAAGTTCATTTATCAAGTGTTTGTCATTAATTTATAGCACCGGAAGAGACACACGAAGGAGAATCTAATTAGCCGTCAATCACCTTGGTGAAAAGGATTATTTTCTAATATAGGCAACTCTAAACACCGGTGCTAGGGAGATTTGCTTGTACGAGTGACCAAATCTCCCGGCGATTGTGTTGTTTATCTTTAGCGGCTAAATCGATCATCTCGAATATTCTGTAACGGCTAATTTGGATATCGAAACTATGTAAGAACATCAATGCATGTAAAAGAAAGAACGAATCACGAATGCAACTACGAACCAAGAAAGCTTGACTCTTGATACGTACATATACTCTTGACGAGTCGTCGAGCGAGAAGTTCATTTATTGAGAGTGCTCGTCACTAATCGTAATCTCTTTTGAGAAGTGTACGGTTGTTTTAATAGTGCTTGAGATTTGATAGTGTGATCTACTAGTTTCAATTAGAAGTAGCACAGGATATGCTCTGACATCTCAAAGAATTACTAGTGCATTCCAACTTATTGGTAGTTATTATGGGAGGTGCTTAATCTAATTCGTAACATAATAAAATATGAACGCGGTATCACCATCTCCTTCTTGCATAAATCAATTTGTTCCCACCTATATCAAGCTTGCTTATGATAATTCTGCAAGATCTATCAAGTTTCAATTATCAACCTAATTCTTTTTTGGGGCGACAATTATTGACCTATTCACTATGCTCCCCTCTTGGGAATCGCAAATAGTATTTGTCACAAGTAACTTGGGCATCTATTAGGTAATTAATTAAGACAATATCATAACTTTAGGTAATTGCTATGTCAACGGAAGAAAAATTCACACTCACCATTGGAGCTAGTTTCACAATCCAATTATTTCCCATGTCAATAGGCCAACGATGAATCTATAGGTAATCACAGGATACCTATAAGTACATCGATTAAAATTTCGCATTTTCTCTTTACGTATTAAATTTTCTGGAGAAGTGTGTACCTTTTTTTTTTGGATCTTAGAGATGGAAAATCTTCTAGAAGTGTGTGTGAGTGTTTTTTTTTTTACTTGTCTAGAAGAGTATGGTTAACGTGGATCAGAGTAAAGTCTTTAAACCGCTTCGTCCGAATCCCGAAATGTAAAATTCGGGGATATTCCTTAAGACGAATGGAAGAAAAATATTTACTCTCAACTCATGAGATGATGGTGGGGAATGGTAGATTCCACGTCATCTTTGGATGGTCACCGCGAGGTAGAGTCGTATAGTAGTGTTCCACGCTTGAGGTAAATTATCGGAGTTTCCGCTCCCGCATCGTCACAATGTTTTCGAATCGATTTGTCGGTCGACGTGATCCCTTTTTTATTTTTTATTTTTTATTTTTGGATCTTAGAGATGGAAAATCTTCTTGAAGAGTGTGTGTGCGTGCCGGTTTTTTTTTTTTTTTCCTCGTCTAGAAGAGTACGGTTAACGAGTGCGTCGTTGGTTATGTCTTGAAACTTGAAAGGGCAACGGGACCTCCAATGACAAGAAGAGCGGCTATTAAATTCCTGAAAACGAAATAAGTGGAAAAAAAAAAAACCGCCGAGGAGTTACAACGACTGGTCGGCGCGAAACCGCGGGAGGCCCCTCCCCCACCAAAAAAAAAAGAATCGCCGACACAACGGAGCGGAACCACATCGTCTTCTCCAGATTTCTATCCTCTTTTAAAGACCCGCCAAGTTAAGCAAGCAACCAACCTCAACCGAACTCGATCTTTAGGGGGACGACGAAACCCTAACCCTAATCCCGCCAATTTATAGACTCTCTTCTGTCTCTCGTTCACCGTCTCATTCCCATCCGTCCTTTCTCTCTCTAGATCTCTCCCTCCCCCCCCCCGACCCTTCTCTCTCTCTCTCTTTCTCTCTTACCCCTTCTGGATCAGTTGGTGGATCCCCAACTCGTTGTGAATGGTGGAAATCTCGAGCAGCAGTAGCAGTTTCATGCTCTCCCTTTTCCGATCAAGGGCGAGCGCTCTCGTTTTCGCGTTCGGTTCTTGCAAGGAGGGCTGGTACTATCGCTGCCTCGGCGTCGACCCTTGAACACCCCCAACACCCCCACCCCAAACACCCGATTCCCCGATATCGCTTCCTGATTTTTGCCTCCTCTCTCCCACCCTTCTCCCTCTCTATATCTCTCCGTGTCTCTCGCTCTTGATCTCTCTTTCTTTTCCTTCCCTCCTCGGGATTATTGGTTAATTCTTGTTTTGGTTTCTTCGATACCGTTTGGATTCGGGTGTCTATTTCGGTTTTCCGGGTCGCGATGGGGCTCTACAAGCAGAAGAAGAATCAGAGCGCCAAGGGCAATAGGCTCCTGATCAGCATCAACGTGCTGGGGAGCGCTGGCCCGATCCGGTTCGTGGTGGGCGAGGAGGAGCTTGTTGCCGCGGTCATCGACACCGCGCTCAAATCCTACGCCCGCGAGGGGAGGCTCCCGGTCCTGGGATCCGATCTCAACGATTTCTTGCTGTACTGCCCCACTTCTGGATCAGATGGTATGTTAAATGAGGACAAACGTGGGGGCGTGGAAACATGATTGAGTGTTGATGCCTGGAACTTAAAAGTATATGAATGTGGTCTCTGTTTCCTCGTTGAATTTGACTTATTAGGAGTCTGTATTGTGATTTGGTTTACAGATTAATTCAGCAGAGCCTGAAAGTTCCAATTTGAATTTGTCATAATCTTAGGACTGTTGTGGTAGTTTTTGCAATTGGGTATGCGACTCTTATGATTCTTACGAAATTTGCCATTGGTTTCAGCTCTGAGTCCGTGGGACATGATCGGGTCGCCCGGAGCTCGGAACTTCCTTCTATGCAAGAAGCCGAAGACGGACCTGATGGCCGATGACAGGAGGTCCCCTGCTGCCACCATCACGAGGAAGGGCGGTGGAAGCTGGAAGTCGTGGATCAACAAGTCCTTCAGTCTCAAAGTATCTTCTCACTGAGGGATTTATCTTTTATTAGGTGATTGGCCTACTCCTGGTTGTGAGTGGCTTCTTCTACGTTCTATTGATGGTCTAATTGGTTGTGCTGGTCTTGCCATTTTTGGTATTTCGTAGATCCTTGTTACGGTGGTTGATCAGAAGACTATTCTCGATCAATAAAATGCTTTGTTGCTTTTGAATATATTTTGAGCTTCACAAACACACAGATGCTCTGCCTCTGTAGGTTCTAGTTGCATCTTATTAGTTCCCAGTCGTCCCCGAGGTTCCCACAAAATCTTTCTGGTTGGAACCAGGAAGGAGGATGTAGCTCAAAATTTCTCAGGATCACTAACTTGTTGGTCCATTTGTATTATAGTTCTGGACCTCAGAGTTGGAAACAGGAAGAGGGCATGTATGCTCATAATTCTTCAGGTTCACTGGCTTCTTGATGATGGTCGATTTATTATAGTCTTGACTGAGCTGCCTGAACTTTTGTAAGTGCATTCTTCTTATTAGGATTTGAATCAATGTGCATGTCACATGGTTAGATATGGTGTCTGAGCTGAATTACCTCCGCCATCCACGGGATGAATCACATGACTCCATGTGAGGAGCGCCAGTGTGGTGTGGGGTAAGGTCGAGATTTGTTTCAGCTCTTGTTGATATCATGTGCCGAAAGTTCTTTTGGATTGTAGCATTAAAGCTGAAGAACTCTTGCCACTTGAACACTGGCTTAGAGAGTAGTAACGTTCGAGAAGTGAAAATAGGCTTTTCTGACCTATCAGTTCTCTCTCTTTCTGATCTTTTTTTAACTTTCTGAATGTGAGGTGGGTCACGAGAATATAAATTCTGACAGTGATTTTTTTTACGAGTATCATGGTGTCACTTGTTAAGCAACTAGTCAAGGAAACTTTATAGTTCCTATCGCTCCGATTGTCATTGTTTCATGCGCGATCAAGCATTGAAGATTTGGATTATTCCAAATAAATTGAACTTGCTAAGTGTCTCGGAAACATACCTTAACACACGATTCTTCCGATGCTACCCTATTTCGTTCAAGAATTAGGTTGCATTGTTTGGATCGTGGTCCAAGGCCGGGGTAAAGTCGAGGTACGGACTTGCTAACTTGTTCGATCTATCCAAACTCATCGACAGGCAGCTTTGAAATGAGTGTTAGGGGACACATGGTTAGGTGACCTTTACTCTTCTTATGTGGTAGGTGTTGTGGATCTTCCGTATAAATCCTTTTGGTGTTTTAAAGTCAAATTGAGAAACCAACATTAGAGCCCTTTCTGAGCCATAGCCTATGACTTTTGCTTTAGTGTTTTGTTGGATAAGAGCGCGTCTCTGAAAAATAGGACGAAGGGAGGGTGTTTTTTTTTTGTTTTCTTCAAGTCTTCTTGGAGATGGTAGCGAGAGAACACAATGGGTGAGGCTTCGCTCGGGGGTGGGATTGAGTTCAGGGCCTTCGGGCTACCTCTACTCCATTCCGTGACTTTTTATCTCTCTTCTCCCTTTCTTTTTCTGTTTTTTCAGTTAGTTTTCTTTTTGTTATTTCTTTATGTTATAAGTGAAGTACATCATTCAAACATCTAACAAAATATTGGAACATTTATGGGCTAATACAATTTCTAATGTGGTCATGACATTCGATACTTATAAAGTAAGGGTGAGCATGGTCCGGTTCCTTGAGGAACTAGGGATTGGACCGGAGGTCCCTCGAACCGGTCCGGTCCGGTCCCAATAGCTTTGATGTCATCGCGCTATATGTCTTCGTGGTTTCTCTTATGTTATCAAGTTGTTGTTTGGGGTGTGCTGGTCTTCCATGGAGTAAAGTTGGGTTCTTTGTGTGTGATTCGCAAGCCTCTCGTCACACTCTCGTTTATCCTGTCCTAAGTTTGGTTCGAGGGTCCTTTTTTGTTTTTTTCCCGAAATTATCGAGTTTGGTTTCATCTCTCTTTCTCTGGCTTTTTCCTTTTTTTAGGGGTTTTACTCGGGTACGCTTCATAAAGGCGACAGAGACCGCACAGATGATGAGCAATCGCTCACTTTACTGGGTTCTCTATTCCCTGATCACCCTCTTTGAACTATACTTTTGCCAAACTCCACGAAATGGTAGTCCAATCTGTTCAACCAGGTCGGCCAAGTCGTCTGTGTGAAGCGTCGAGCCCGAGCAAGAGGGGAAGAGATTTTAGATTATTAGGTTTATATTTAAAAAATAAAAAAATAATAATCGGCCCAGTTCTTCCCTTGAAATCAGGAATCGGATTGTCCGGATGCCGGTTCCACTTTTGGGAATCGAGAATCGGACCGAACCGTCGGTCTATTTTGCTCTCTCCTATTATAAAATCGCTATTTACGTTGCGGGTGGCATAAACTGTTATTTATCTATCTTGTGTTGTATGCAAGATTTTGTCTTGAATCTGGTATTGTTAGGTCATAAGTTTTCTTTTTTTTCGTTTTTTTTTTTTTTCTAAATAGGTCTTTAAGTTTAGCGGCTCTGGAACTGTCCATTTGGATTAGGGCGTCCCTTAAACTCTAATATTCCATATGTGTTTGATATGAGGAAGGGACTGACTAGACGGCCCTAGCTGAGACCATGTCTATTCATACTCATCACCTCATGGCGTGTGGTTATGTTTTAGACATAGAATTAGTCACCCAAATTGTTTCATAACGCAAGTCATGTGGTAAGAAGAATTATGGGGTGACCGTGTATTGTACATTAAAATGCTGATAGCCAAATTAGGTGCATTCTATAGGTTCATATGGAATTCGCCATGATAGATGCTTATATTGTGGACTCATTAAGACATTGAGTATATTTGTTTTTGTTATAACGGAAAAAAACCCCTTCAAAAGCTTTAATTTATGTCAAAGGAGACACGTTATCTAAAAAAAAAATACATAAAGCTTTATATTTGTAGTCGTGTTACATATTTATTGACTTTCAAGGTTCCGTGAGCGAATGAGGAGGAAGAAAAAAAAATGAAAATAAATACATAAAAGAAGAGGAATAATTATTTATTGTATTTTTTTTGGCCAAATATTTATTGTAAAATGAGTTGGCATATTTTTTGCATGTTGGAGTCAATTCAGTTGCTTATGCTTTCCCATTAGACCTGCTCATTGACAAAATCTCGATGGAAGATAAATATGTCATGTCGGCACAAGTTTGAGATTTCTGCCATCTTGTTGTCATATAAAAAAGAAGAAGTTAAAGTAGATGTGTCACTATGTGTATAGTTTGAGGTTTTTTGTGATTTTTGGATTAAAAAAAAACAAAGTTCGTATGCCTAAAAGTCCAACAAATTTTACTGTTCAAATACGAAATTGTTGTTTCGACCAAAAAAATATGAATTTATTTATTAATAATTATGGATTGACGGGCGCAATTTGCCCCCTTAGTACTTATATCATATATTGAATAATTAATATTTAATGAAGGCAAAACCCAATTCGAAGGTCAAAATAGTGTAACATTTTATCTTTTAAATCACATTCAAGTTTGTCTCCCAATTATTAAGGGTGCACATGATAATACTTCTGCTTCAAAAATCAATTTATGGCGAAAAGTTGATTTTTCTACTTTTCCTCAAAAGAAGAAATTGATTTTTCCACTTTACCCCAAAAGGTATTTCTGATCAGAGAAATTCGTTTGATAACAATTGAAAATTTCTACTTTTGAAACATTATGAACACAAAATATTCTATGAAAAATTATTATCGGTTGCCGAAAAATTTCTACTTCATTTTTTATTTTTATTTTAAGTTTCTTTAAAAATGATTTTTATTATTAAAATACTATTTAATTTTTAAAATAAAAAATTATTATTTATTTTTTACTTTGGCGGCCGGAGACGGCGACTTGACGGTGACGCCCGGCGCGGTGGTCAATGGTTGGCATTAGGGGGCGGCGGTCGCGACCGACAAAGATTAGTTGTTGGCGGCGATAGCGATCGGTGAAGGTTGGCGGTGGCGGTGGTCGCCGATTGGCAGCACCTGGTGGAGGTTGGCGGCGGCGCCCGACGGAGGTCGGCGGTGGTTGTCTATTGGGGCCGATCGGCAGGTGGCGGGCGACGGAGGTCTGCGGTGGGCAAAGGCAAGCGATTAGCGGTGGTCATGGGTAGCGGCCGGTGAAGGTCGGCGACGGTCCGCGGAGGAAGAAATTTACGGAGGTGGGTATGATTGAAAAGAGGGTGAGGGCGTGATAAAAAAAAGGATTAGATAAGAAGTACTTCTTGAATTGGAGAAGTTATTTTTTTTAACTTTTCAAATTAGGGAAAAAACAACTTCAGAAGTGAAAATTTCTTTCAGAAGTAAAAATTTTTACTAAACGGATTTCTGTTTCTGAAGTTACATTACCCAATGAATTTCTGCTCCAGAAGCACTTCTGCAATAGAAATCCACTTCCATAAGTGTTATCATGCACACCCTAAGTAACTCCATGAGTTAATTCAAACACATGGATTTCAAATACACGTTTTTGTTTATTTGACAATAAAGATACCATAACGTTTTTGTTAATTGTGGCAAACGTCGGGCAACACTCTTGTTCATCCTTTTAAGCTTCGTAATTGGATTTCATATCATGGTTTTTATGAATTATGAGCAGCCACGTGAGATGGCATCTTTGCGATTAGACCTTTAAGCATAATATTTACAGTGTCTAGATGACCATATCGATCGTGTCATCATAATAAGGGATGATGTAAAAGTGGGTGATAAATTTGCATTTGTAATTCACCGCCGAAGATATGATTGATGGAATAGGGATTTAAGGAAAACAACTACGCGAATAGATTGTTTGCAACAAGAATATAAGAAATATTCAAACCTTATCTAAAGGTCAAAGTGAAAATTCAACTCGAACTTGTACCATTTTACTGACCGTCCAAAAATGTTGGCTAGTTTTTCATGACCCATCATTAAAGTGTATTTCATATCTGTATTAGTGAACATGTGAGCCGACATACACTGAGTGTCGTGTTTTTCTTTAATTTTTGGAGCTAAAATTTGCGACATCGAGACATCTTTAAAAAGCTCGGGACAGTACTTATTCATATTGATAAGAAAAAATTTATCAAAAGCAAAGAAAACAAAACTTCATTTGGCAAAATGACACAAATGACTTTTGAACTTTGGTCCAATATGTAATATATTCCCTAAAATTGAACCCAATATACTATGTGGTTACTGAACTTTTGATTTGATCAATATAGTCCCCGAACATTTGAAGCATGTTCAACTTAGTTCCCGAATTATATTTAGGGACCAAATTGAATGTGCTCCGTAAATTCGGGAAAATTAAAAGTTCGGGGATCATATTACATATTGAGTTAAAGTTCGGAGACCACATTACATATCGAGTTAAATTTCAGGGACTATATAAGTTAAATTTAAAGTTTAGGGACTATGAATCCAAAGTTCAGAAACTATTTGTACCGTTATTTCAAATAAAAAGTAGGATTACATGAAAGTCTACTCTCTATTTTATGTGGTCAACAGATCGTCAACCTATTCATTTTAGCGCATAGGGATTTTTTCTTTCCGACAAAATAAAAAGAAAAGAAAAGAAAAACTCTTCTGGTAGATTCCTAGAAAGCCAAGGTGCAATGGAGCGTCCTCCGAGCGAGAAATCGGCAGTAAGACGAGATATCTTTCTTCTTCTTCTTCTTCTTGGTACGAACTGAGTGGCGGAGTCTTCATTCAATCAACTGCGAGTCGGCAGACATCTTCCCTAGCCGCAGCCATGGCTGCCACAATCTCGACCCACTTCAGTTTCACGCCTCACCGTCTCCGGCAAACCGTTCTTTCGAACTCCCGTTCAAAGGCTATTCGATTTCCGAGTACCAGAACCCGGAGGAGGATGCTGGTTAATCCTAAATTCGATGCCGGCAGTTCATTAGTCGCCCGGGTCTGTGGCGATGGTGGAGGCAGCAGTGACGCTTTCGCACACCAGTCCACGTCTTCTGTGAGTTTCTTTCTCTTGGCCTCCTTCGTTGCTGTTGCGGAGTACTTCGGTTTCTCAAGGTTTTCAGCTTTCTCGTTCTTTTGGGTGTGGTTTGTTTGGGCATGCTGGTTTTTTTTGTATGGGTGGTAGGTGCATTTTCTGGGGGAGGATTTTTGACGGTTGAGTTAGAGGATACGGGATTGTGCCTGTTTTGGCATTTGGGAAGAGAAGAGTGTATGTTGCTGTTGTTGCACATAGGAAGTTCGCAGTCGTTCATCATTGAAGTTATGTCATTTTTTGATTTAACAATTTTGGAGCTGTCATTTGTTGGTGGATACATGTTTTTCTTTTAATTGTTCATTGAAATGAGGAACGGGCACGGCTATGTCCTTATTGCAAAGGCGCTTATGTCCTATATTTCCTCTGTTTATGCATGGTTTTCTATAGGTTCTTCTAGGAAATAATCTAGCACTGTCAGAGAATACGTTGCTCGTGTTGCATTTTGCTTTGGAATGAGGACGGGTCCATTCAAAATGCCTGTGGGCATTGGAGTGTACAGTGATTTTAGTGCATTCTTTCTGTTGATATGATTTTTAACTTGCTTGCTTACATCGATGATAGTAAGGTTAGTTGCTGAGGGTTGTGATTTCTCGTCTCTCCTATTATTCTTCCCTGCATATGTATCTTCCTTCACCTGATTATTAGGCAAGAGAAAGTTGAAGGTGATATGATTGTTTCATGTCATCTCCTTGCCCGTATCCGACTTTGCATTATGCTATTTGGTTCACAATTGTTCTTGTTTTGTTACTTGAGATCCAGAACATTGAAGGAAAAGATGGTGACAATTCCAGTTTCGGGGATGGTTATGTGGCCTTGTTCGTGCGGATGCTTGGCCTAGATCAAGATCCCCTTGACAGGGAACAGGCGGTGGTGGCTCTGTGGAAATACTCACTAGGAGGGAAGAAGCAGATCGATGCCATTATGCAATTTCATGGATGCATAAATCTAATAGTAAATCTTCTTACGTCAGACTCAACTTCAACATGTGAGGCAGCTGCAGGACTTCTGAGATTGATAGCATCCGTAAATATATACAGAGATTCAGTAGCTGGAGCTGGAGCCATGGAGGAGATAATTGGTTTGCTAAGTCGACCTTCTCTGACTCCCGAGGTATAGGAGAGGTATCCATTGCCAGAATTTCTCTCCACAAGTATACGAGTCTTGGAAGGAGAAATTGAGACATTTTATGAACTAATCTCTGCAGGTAAAAGAGCAATGTTTGTGTACTTTGTGGAACCTGTCAGTGGATGAGAACTTCAGAGTAAAGATTGCTAACTCTGAGGTCTTGCCATTAATAATTAAATCCCTGGATGATGAGGACATAAAAGTGAAGGAGGCTGCAGGAGGCGTATTATCTATGTTGGCGCTAAGTGAATCAAGCCACGAAATCATGGTTGAATATGGTGTCATCCCAAAATTGGTTAGGCTTCCTCTAATTGTATAGTTCCTTGAACAATAATTGATTGATAGTGCTTTGAGATTTAATGGCACTTTATTTAGTATGTCAAACCAAATATTAATGCAAAACGAACATGAAAACGGTCACCATTTTTTTCTTTGTACCAAAATTAATAGTGTTTGACTAAATTTATCCGAGAAATTTGATTTTTTGTTAATTGTTAATAATTTAGGAAAAAGCCACGAAAAACCCCAAACTATGCCTACCGTAACACATTTACGCTAAAGTATTTTTTTGTGACGCCATAAAGCCCACTTGCACCAAATTTACTCAAAACCTTTTTATGTGACACAAAACTCCCAAACTTATAGCCGCGTGACACATTCACCCCAAACTCAAACCCGTGTTTAACATTTAAACCCATCAAAACTCTGCTAACGAACGCTGCTAAAATGTTCCTGGATGTGCACATGGACGTTGGAAAGCAAACGATACTAATGTGGCCCTCACGTGGCAAATATATGTCAATTCATTGTATTTTCTACTGTTTTCTTTTTCCGTTATTTTAACTTCCTTGTTCGTTGTCTTCCTTGGTTTGGCGATGGTGACGATTGCAGCAATGGTCACGGTAAGGGTGGCAGTAAGACGGAGGATGGAGGAAAAAAAGAAAAAGGGAAAAAATGTTGATGGAGGGTAAATGTGTGGCACGGGTCTAAGTATGGGATTTTTGGTGTCATAAAAAAAGTTTGCGGTAAATGTGTCACATCAATACAAGTCTGGGGTTTTTCGTGTCACAAAAACAGTTTGGGGTAAATGTGCCACTCGTGTATAAGTTGGGATAAGGTTGTTACACGGGTGCAAGATTGAGGTTTTTGGTTCACAAAAATAAGTTTTGGGTAAACTTGTCACAATGGGTATAGGTTGGGGTTTTTGGTGGCTTTTACCCTAATAATTTAGTAGTGCATCGTCTCAAGTTCTTGCCACCCAGCATTGAGATGTATTCGAAAAAAATGTTGACTCGTACAATGCCATTATTCTGACTTACTTCGAAACAGTGCTTCTGATTGAATACCAGATGAACACCCATTTTCATAAACCATGATTAATATTTTCTTCTCTCTTTTGTATCTGTGGAGCATTTACTTGTCTTCATTGAGTCATGTGCATCGAAACATACGTCACATGTATAAAATTGTCATAAATCAGTGTAAAAATGAATAAGTACAGTGACCGTAGGAGGCTTGGAACAATATTGATCCATAGTCTCTTTGATTTCGATGCTGATAGAACTATCTTAAGAGATACTAAACCGCATTTGTTGAGTGGAATTGGCAAATGCATTTGTTGATTCATTCGATCTACTTGTTTTCCTCTTCTTTCTCTGAATGATGATTACTTTGACTTTTGGTTTTTCTTCACAAGAGGCTAATCTATTTGGTGTTCCAGGCGGAGGCACTTTTAAAGACTGATGCAGAGGGATCCAAAGTCATCAGAAAGGAAGTGAAAAATGCCTTGTTGGAATTTGCTAAGAATGATTACTATCGAATTCTAATTATTGAAGAGGGCCTTGTTCCTGTTCCCATGGTTGGTGCACACGCATATAAATCCTTTAGGCCATCTTTACATTCTTGGCCTAGCTTACCTGATGGTACAGAGATTGAAAAGACTTCCAAGGGTCCTTCAAGGTTCGGTGCCTCTGAGTTACTGCTTGGGTTAAATGTAAATGGCGAAAACCTGAATGTTGAGGAAGCCAGAATAAATGCAATAGTTGGACGTACTCAGCAACAATTTCTTGCCAGAATTGGGGCTATTGAATTAGAAGAGGAAACAAAATCCCAACCTGGTAATTCTTCTGGTTGGAGGTTAACACTTCTGCCATGCATGGATGGTGTAGCTCGGCTTATTTTAATTCTTGAACTTGAAGACGAGTCTGCCATAGCAAGAGCTGCTGAGTCAATTGCTGATGCATCTATCAATGAATATATGCGCATATCATTCAAAGAAGCTGGAGCTATCAAGCATTTGGTGAAGCTTTTAGAGAGGGATAATGATGCTATTAAGATAGCTTCGACCCATGCTCTTGAGAGATTGTCCCTCAGGTAACATGCACCTCTTTTTGTTTCGAGGCCCTTAACCAACTGCGACAGGTATCAGTTTCCATGTATCCAGCAATCGCCCAAGATATTTTGATACATCGTTCTCTCTTTAGAAAAGAATCTATTAATATTAGAGAGATGATGGTAATATAATGTTTGAGGTGAGAACTTCAAAGAAAGATACTCACTTGAAGGTTGGTCTCTCAGCTGATTGAATTGTTTCTCTCTATTTGTTAAGAACATAAGGTTGGGTTGACAACTACAACATAGAATGCTCCACACTTTCGCTTCTTTTGCATTATGAATTCAGAGGATGCTCATTGATAGTTTGCACTTACCTTCCCTTTTTCCATCCAGTTGGGGAATGATGGGTTTGGGCTTGAGATGCTTAGATCTTTCTTCGCTATTTTGGGTTTGAGTTATCATGTTTGCTTTCCGTGGTCTATGATATCCAAAGTGGTTTGTCAGCCACCTTCCACTTAGTATTTGGATTTAGCAGCATTTTCTGCTTTTACATCTCTATCATCCTCTAACTATTTTCATTGTTGATGTTGATTATTTTCTTTTGCAGCAATGGTGTTTGCCATATCATTGAAGCCGAAGGTGCTTTGCGTCCTTTGATCAATACTCTGAAGCAGAAAGAAATATCTGATACCCTGTTGGACAAGGTTTCATTAGCCATTTAGTTTCATTTACTTCTCTTCCTCTTTTCCTAAATGGCTGAATTTTTCATTTGGATACTCTTTCTATTCTTATGGGCAGACACTAGATTTACTTGCCAGGATTTTAGATCCCACCAAAGAGATGAGATCCAAGGTAACTTGTCTCATCCTATTTTAATTTTTCATTTTTGTTCAAGATCTGTCTTTGTCAGCAAACGACATTATGACTATCTTTACTCGAATGCTTCAGTTTTATGATGGGCCAATTAATGGATCAAAAGGTAGTTCTGAGTCAGTAAGTAGATCTGATGCTGCTAATGGGTTTTCTGGGATGAGCTCCCATGATTCCACATCAACAACAAATTCAGGGTACTCGTCTGATCTCTATAACCAGACATCTTTTGCCTCTTTATCATTCTTAATGTCAGTTATTACTTAGCATATACTTTTTATTTTCAAGTATGTATGCCACGTCGATGCTGTCAAAATTATCGCCCTTTAATCCTGTCTTGTATGCTATCAGAAAATCACAATGACTAATTCAAGTACCAAACACCAAATGCAGCACAAACAGGGGTGTGTAAAATGTGCAAAAATCAGTCTATTATTGTATTGTTGATCACGAGTTTCACGAACACCTGAAGTGAACGATATCTTCATTTTCACGTTTTTACTGTGTATAAGCTTTGCTAAGTTTGTCTTCTAAATGAACATTGCATGACCTGAGATTTTAGATCATGACATTGTGTGAACTGTATGAAATGAATTCTAAAGTGTCTTCAAGCTCTCAATATGAATAATAGCTTTGTTAGATATAACTAAGCACTGGATAACTACAAAAGTTTGTTAACAAGCAGATGTCTGTCCCCAAGAAGATAAACTAGATAAGCCCCCTTAGAATCCAGTATAGACTGCATGTCCAATGAAAAAGTATGTAATCAGACCATGAAAAGAAAAAAGGTAGGAAGTTTATTAGTCAATTACTTTACATACTCCTTTCGGAACTGTCTAGGTATGTCCCCTAGTCTGAATCTTGCAACCTCTGCTATTGCACCCAGTAGTCTTATGCTCAGCTTGCCTAAAACTGACAACTACTCCATAGCTGAGTTGTCATCATCTTCTTCTTAGCCAGGTCTTTGTACTTCCTTCGTGTTCTTATGCATCCAGTCTCACTGGTTTTGATGGGGGACAATGCTGTACTGACGACCTCCAATTTCTCTCGAATATACATAGCATCCAGTGGAGACATAGACCTTACAGGGAACATGGGCAATCTGGAAATGATAGGGGTTCTTAGTCTCTTGTCAATTCTTATTCTCAAGTCTATCCAATATATTTGACTGGAAGATGGGTAGACACACAATGTCTAACAGTTGTATTGCTGGTTTTAGATAAGCTTCTACTCTGGACTAGGGATTCATGTATGCACACCTAGGCGTGGATAAATGAGTAAGTTTGAGGAGTTGGAGATTCTCTAAAGTAACTAATTTGATATTGTCAACTTATAGATTAGTCAAATGCATCATAATCCGGATCCAATATGGTCTTGGTTTCAGATTATATTGCTTCTATTGGTGCTTGCGGAATCTGTTTGAAAGAGTGCATTTACTTTTTGCACGCCTCGAAATAAACTGCAGGGTGCAAATGCTAGACTCTGCTGTCATTTCTCGCCTTTTTGAGATTTTGAAGACGTCATCATTAACTCTACAGAGAAAGGCAGCTTCAATCCTCGAGTTCGCTGCAATTACCTCCAGTGTGGACACAGTTGATGCTGCAAACATTGAATCTGGCCTGGTTGCGGTCTTCCAGCAAAATGTTTTGAAAGGTAAGCAAAATGTATGCTCGTGATGAGAGGATTTCAAATTTCAAGGTTACATTTCTTACCAATAATACCATGGGTTGTAACTTGTGAACAACGGGATGTCTTGAGTCCCGTTCTAAAGGCCTTATCGTTGACTAAATTTTTGCGGTGTTAGCATGAGATTCGACTGACTTTGTTAAGTTTTTGAGTTGAAGCTAATGAGGATATCGATAACGTGCGTGCACTGTGCTCACTAACTAGGAATAGAACAGGCAATCGGAGCGAGTTTCTATTCTGCAAGACTAACTTCTAGTGTTATGCACATACCTCTCAAAAACTCAAGCCAGTATGTTTTTCTTCTGATGTCCATGGAGTCGGTCATATTCGTGCATTGTGCTTGTGAGGCCATTGTTGCTTAGGTTTCATGCAAGTTATAGTGAAGGAAATTCCAGTAATGTTCTCACTGTCATGATAGTGAGCCACTTTGTTTATTAATTTGTCTGTTGTTTACTCTGACAAGGAAAGGAGTTTCCTGCTATGTTGTCATTATCATGATACAGCACTTCATATGTTTGTTTCTCTGTTGCTGTATCTAACAAGGAAACCTATAAAGGTCTTTGTTTACTCTGGCTGTTTGTCTTCAGATGACCATTTATTGTTGCGATTGTCTTCTCTCGTCCAATGTTCCTTCCTTAGTGTGGTTGATGATATTCTTTCACTCATGGACATTAATTGTCTTTGTAATTACCAGACACAGAATCTGATGTGAAGGAAGAGCAGCCAGAACAATATGCATTGGAGGTTGAAGAAGCTGGACTTGCAATATCTGCGGCATCTCGCTTGCTAACAAAGCTTCTCGACTCTGATTGCTTTCGCAAGAGGGTAGATTCTGCCCATTTCACAGTCTTACTCCGGAAAGTCCTCAAATCCAGCATTCCTGTCCACTGTAAGGATTGGGTGGCTGCTTGTTTGGTGAAACTGAGTTCGCTCTCGGGTTTTAGCAAGTATTTTGAGAATCCCATCAATGTGGAGGTGACTCTCTATGAAACAATCCCGAGATTAATAGAAGAGCTGAAGGCCTCATTCTCTCCGGAGGCTCAAGAGGTTGCGGCTGTGGAACTCAACCGGATAATCTCTGAGGGGGTCGTGGATTCCACGAGAGCGGTCGCTTCTGGTGGCGGCATCTTCCTGTTGGTTAGTCTCCTGGAAGAGGGGACTGCGAGGGCGTCTGAGGCGGCTCTGTCGATACTGTACAATCTGAGCATGGACAGCGAGAATCATCCGGCGATCATCGCAGCTGGTGCCGTGCCTGCTCTGAGGAGAATTGTTCTGGCACAGAGACCGCAGTGGACGAGAGCGCTTCGGTTGCTGAGGATATTGCCTGTATAGCTTCATGGCGAATTCAGAATGCATGGACAAAGCGATGTACATGTGAAAATAGCACAGCGGATGCAGTCCACCACAATTACGAGACTTTGATACTTGCATTATGACACTTTATGATACCCTCACTCAAAGGGCTGTTCTTATCTTATATACGAGGGTACGACAAAGTTACAAATTATGTAAATTTGATTAAATTATAACTCCCCTTTATATTATAAATCCCTCACATAATCCACATCTTTTATAACAGACAATAGTTTTTTAAATTCGATTTCTGGAATAATTCAAATCAGCAGATACTTTCTTTCTTCATTAATTTTTTTAAGAAACAAGTGGGTTGAAAGTCATAAAAGTTAGAAAGTGCAATTGAATTCTAAAATTTTCAAAAAGTGCAATTAAGTATTAAAATTTATCAGAAAATATAATTGAGTTTTAAAACTTTTAAAAAATGTAACTGAGTTTTAAAACTTATCAAATTTGTGAAATCAAGTCTTTTTATTGATTGTACTTTTTGAAATTTGTAGGACTTGATTGTATTTTGGTGATAAATTTTATAATTTGATTGCACTTTTTGAAAGTTTTAGGATCCGATTGTATTTTGTGATCTCGATTGCATGAGACTTTCAACGCACTTTATCTTTTCTTTTTTTTAAATAAGCGTATGTATGTGTTTTTATTTAGTAAAAAAAAATGAAATTTTGTCCTTTCCTTTGCTTTACTCGAGAAAAAGTGTCATAAAACAATAACTCGTATTTTCTTTGACCGATTAAATTTTGGTATTTTATTTTCTAACGCATTCTTCATCCCTTCTCATCCAGGGTTTAAGAGGGCCCGGAAATTATGACAAAAAAAATAAATAAATAAGAGGGCCCGGAAAACTCTCGCAAATTTTCTCAGGGAAAAAAATTCATCCTTTCCCGGAAAATCAAACAAGGGGCGACCCCCGGCAAATCAGGAAACCCTCGAGAAAGCACTCCCCAATCCAATCGAAGTCCCTCCGATCAATGGACAGGTCGCGCTGCAAGAGCTGCGGCTCGAAATCCCTAACCCGGGACGACGTCTCGGGCATCCTGGTGTGCTCCGAGTGCGGCTTCGTCGCCGAGCTCCACGACTTCCAGGCGCATATCGGCGGAATCAGCGGCCCTGTGGGCACCTTCGTCCGCGTCGGCACTTCAGGTACTGGCACCGTCTTAAATTACAGAGAGAAGAAAGTCTTCGAGGCCCAAAAGTTGATCGATGACTTGCTGCTCAAGTTGGGTTTGTCTAGTTCTCGGTCCGAGGACGTTAGGGACATGGTATATAGGGTCACGGAGGGTGAGTTCGGGATGGGCGAGTGGTTCTCGGTCCTGATCGGCGCGTGCGCTTATGTCGTCATGAGGAGGGAGATCCAGTCCCTCCCGATCGCCGAGGTGGCGTCGGTGATTGGGTGTGATGACTACGAGCTAGGTAGGATGGTTGTGCGCGTGGTCGATTTTCTCGAATTGAGGGGCGAATTCCCCGTTTATGACATCGTGGTTGCATACGAGAGGGCCGTGAGGAGCTTCTCAGGCTTCTCTAGGCTTCCTCGGGATAAGGTTGAGACAATGCGGAAACAGGGCATGTTTCTGATACAATGTGCGGTGAAGTGGTTCTTGACAACGGGGAGGAGGCCGCTCCCGATGGTGGCAGCGGTATTGGTTCTCGTTGCGAAGCTGAACCAAATAGAGCTTGAGATTTCGGATGTTTCAGAGGAGCTCCATGCTGCTGTTGCAACATCCAAGCGGCGGTATAAGGAGCTATTAGAGGCACTTGTGGAGGTTTCCCGAGCCTTACCTTGGGGGAAGGACGTTACAGTAAAGAATGTACTGAAGAATGCTCCATTTGTGATCCAATACATGGAGATGAAGTCGATGAAGAAGCGAGGTGTGAAGAGAAAGGATTCAGGAGTCGGGCAGGTTGATTTGGGTGAAGTGGTAAGTGAATGTTTGAGAAAAGATGAGTATGATTTTGATGTTACTTATTTGGAGAGCGAATCTTATTATTTGGAAGCGAAAGATAAATGTGATCATCAAGGACCAGATGTGCATCAGTTGGATAGGATTGAGATTTCACACGAGTGTTTGGCGTTGGTTTACTTGAAGTTCTTGGAGGAAAGGGGCTCCCTTATATGCAGCGGTGAAAATGCAAATGCTCGTGACAAAAGGAGAACAGACTTTGATTTTCACGCATCTAAAGATTGGTGGAAGGGAAAATCACAATTGAGCAAACGGTTAATGCTTAAGGAGATATTGGAAAAGGATGTGGGATTGGACGCTATGCCGCCTTCTTTTGTCAATGGTCGTAACGCCAACGAGAGGAGGAGACAGAAGATTGATGCTGCTAAGCAGCGCATCAATAGGATCATGCACCCCTCAGCTTCTGGTCTGACCGACGTCTGTGATTCCCAAACGTTGAGTTCTTCTGTGCATAGTAAGAAGAAAAGAAGGAGAAGTCAGGTGATAGATGTGGATTGGGACGATTTTATAATCGAGACCCTCCTTCTTCACCAGGTTAAGGAGGAGGAAATCGAGAAGGGTCACTACAATACTTTGCTTGATTTGTATGTCTTCAACTCTGGGGCAATGTAGGCACTCTTTCATGGAATACAGCATACGCCTTTTGGAACATGCTTGATTCTTTTGCCTTTTGTTGATAGACTTTGCCCTTCCCCCTTTTGTTCTCGTAAGGCATGTTGGAGTTGTTTGTCAACGGAGTTGCAGAGCATTCTTTTTTAAATACAAATATAAACGGAACCTGTATAGCATTATTAACTCGTTTTCCCGATCGTTTGATCCATGTGAAAAACATCAGAGAAAGATCTAAACCCCATCTGCTTAGTAGAACTCTCTGCATAACAAATACTGTTTTTGAAATTCCATGATCTAATCCGTCAAAGGAGGCTTGCGGTTTTCTATGGATTTTTAGCTCAGCCGTGTATTCACTCGTGGAAACCTCTGCATCAGATTAACTCTGGCTTGTCTTGAGCTTCGTATTTTATCAATCCATGTTAGCATTTTTGGTCTCCCTTGTTGTCTGTATTTCCACTTCAACTTCCAGTGTGTGTTCTGTCGTCATCTGTCATCTGCTTGCTCTTGCTTTATTGACCAATGTGCAGACCTGATTACAAGCTTGCCGGATTTTTTCCGGCCATCAGACCGACGCAACTTACCGTCATTTACAAAAATAATAGGGTCGTTAAAAGAATTTTAACCTCCCTCATTCAAAACGAAGTCCAGCCAGATTAAGAAGGAGACTAACAGAGGAGTAACAGGCTTTTTGGGATTTGATCAAAGGGCATCTTTTTGCCTGCTTCTAAATGTCAGTCATAAATCTTCTGCAACTGTGTCAATTCAATCCATTCAGTGAATTTTGGCATGCCGATGCTAAAGTGGACGCTGATCGGCTGGCGATATAATATTTAATAATTTTTTTTGAATTTTTTTTTCCATTTTTTTATTTTCTTTTTATTTTCTTTCCCTTCACCTTCTCGTCCCCTTCCCTGTTCTACCTCTAGCCGATCGCCAGATCGAGGCTCTTGCTGGCCTCACCATAGCCAAGCAAGGCCCAACCTCGCCGTGGCCGAGCGAGGCTAACCTAGCCAGCCCAAATTTGGCGAGGTCAAGCCTCACCTAGCCATGGCGAGGATCAACCTCACTGTCGTCGGGTGAGGATGACCGAGCCTCGCTAGCTACGGCGAGGTCAAGTCTCACCATGGCTAGTCAAGGCTCGCCTCACTAGATTTGGACTGGCGAGGCCCGCGAGAGCCTGTAGTGTTAAATTGTATGCATTTGCATTAATAGCATACTAGACTGCAATGTTAATCCTATCATTCACTAATTAAAATTCATTGATGATGATTCGCAATTAATCAGAAAATGAATTTAACAAAAAAAAGATATTTGTGTACTGATGTAATTTTTTTTGGTCGAACTGTACTGATATAATTTGATGTGTATGATTTTTTCTTAAAAAGAGGAAAGGAATGGTCATTCCCTCCAAGGAACTGCGGGAGGACGGGCATTCCATGGATATCAATGTTGCCCAACCAAATGAAATCGCCAACGAAACATGTGATTAAAAAGAAAAGGATTCCCAATCCGATGTTGCCGGCCAAACACGAACTACAAGTTTTCTCAAGTACGATATACGATCAAATGGTCGACCGATCTGTGTTTCGGTTTTTCTTTCGGTTAACCAATCACGATGGGAAGTCCTTCGGTCCTCCTTAATCATTGTTACAGGGAATTCCACGGCCGCCGGAGAATCTTTGGCCCCAAACGTTTCCGCCGGAGAGTCTATGCCCGCCCGCCCACACATACATGTGTATAGAAAAAGCCACGAGAAAAAGAGTAACTTTGAGTGGACTGGATGCATCATAGATAGGGCATTATCAACGTCTCCAGAGGGAGAAACCCAGCGGCAGCTTCCCGTCTCTTGGAGAGTCGCTCCCTGAGAAGAACTCACCGAGTCGCTATGCCTTGCTTGACTTGCGTTCCCATCGCCACCCCGCGCGCATCGGTTCACGCCTCGCTCGCCGACGACCGTTCCTCGCCTTCAATTCCCCACGGGAAGGTCTACCCGAAGCCCTCATCCCCGAGAATCAGAACCGCCCCAACTCCACCGGGGAGCAAGCAGAAGAAGACCCAGAAACAGCAGCCCACCATCGTCGAAATCGAGCGAGCTATTGGCGCCGGCTGGTTCAGTGACGCCGACCCCAAGTACTCCCTCCTTTCTTCGCTCGGTCGCTTCTTTTTCTTTTATTTCTCCATTGTGTTTCAGACGCGATTCAAAAGTCCCCATGGATGGCCTGAATTATGAGATTGTTTGCGTTTGGTTATGTGGTGAGTCAAATTATTAAACCGCGGCTGGCGCACATCCATGCCCTGGTCATTTGAGCCAACCCCGTGGATTTAGTTGGTCTGGTGTTGCTAGGCAAAGACCTGATATACTTCATTTCCATGGTCATACATTAGATTATTCATCGCAGTTGGCAATGCCTTTACATGTAGTGTGAATGCTTAATTGGGGAAGAGGGTGAATTCACTTGAGATGTATAGGAAGCTGGAGCAGAGGAAGTCTGTGCTGGATGGGGTGCTACCAACTGATGGCTGGAAAGTGGAGAGCTCGGTGGAGAGGAAGCTCCGAGAGAGCGGAGAGTGGATCCTGGATCAAACCGAAAGACGCCCAGCATCTGCAGGTAATGCTTTTATTTTTCTTCCCGGCCTTCAATTATACTCGTGCATTTGTATGTTTCTGCGAATCCGTTCTCTGGAACGTTGTGTGCGACTGTTCTTAAAGACTTTGATCGAACCAATTGATCTCTGGGAAGTTGTGTGGGCGCGCTCGAGCACTCGCACATGCTAAGTTTGATATGATTAGAGTCTTTATGCAGGAAAAAGCATCTTAGTAGCAGTGTTCCAGTGGGTTTTGCCTGCATGGGTTCTTATGCTTCTAGTTGCATCCGGTGCCGTAAAGCTACCATTCCGAGTTCCCTTTCTGGACGACCTGATTATGTGAATGCCGTGCACAGATTCAATCCCGCATCAATGCTTATTAGCCCCAGGGTGCATTACGCATTATACTTCTTGGCTATTTGATCAGGAACCTGCTTACAGCATGAGTAAACTGAAGTAGTATTTCGAAAAGGCTCAAGTGCTTTGATTGCTGAACCTGCTTTCCAAGAGCTCCCTCATGACTCAAGATACATGGCCACTGACTATAGGAAGTTGTATTAGAGGGGTCAGGAAGGATCTTGGAGGGATTTCGTGCTGGCATGGGATTCCTCCTCAGTTTTATACACAATCTCCTTCGGCACTCGACGTAAAATGAACTGTGTAACTTGGTCACTTAAATACATGTGATGAAAGGTTCCTTGCTTTCCTATAAGATTGCGGTACTCATCTGAATATTTGGTCCTCGTTTTCTGCTTCCTTCATTGCAGAGTAAGAGCGAAGCAACTTCCCATAACATTTGGATCTTTCTCAGCTTGTTTGCTCATCAAAAAGCTTTGGAAACGACCCTCCCGAATCTGGAATCCGGTTCTCATCAATACCGGGGTATTTTTCCTTCAAGGATATGCTTGCCAAGTCTTTGGGTCCTACACTAGCTACCCTCGGCGCCGTTACGGCGTCGTTCGCCCTTTTCAATCGTCATGTTGGAGATATCGAGTCCTAATGGACTATCCTTACCAAAAGAAAAAATGACACAGAGAATCTGTTGGAAAGTTTGGCTGATATGAAAGACAGCAAGGAGTATGAACAAAGCGGTCTTGTTATTTTGTAAGATGAGAATTCTCAAGTTGGACGACTACCTTTACCAAATGTGGAATCTTTTTTAATTCAAGCAGTTCATCATTGGTAAAGGGTATTGCAGCTATTGCTTGTGCTTTGTGCAAACTAGGGTCGGGCACATGTTTTTTTTTTTTTAAAATAAATCTGGTCAACAGAGTCCGTCTCGTAGTAGTATTTTATACGAGTTTGAACACTAAGCTTTGAGATAAACGATGATGATGTGCGTGTCCAGCCTGGTCAACGAAAGCGCGGTTGGTCTCTCTGTCTGGTCATATTGTTCAACCCGTCTGGAAACTGCTCTGCTATTCTCGTCTCTTGTTCTCAAGTCAAGAGCCTCGATTTGAAGCAAAGAATCAATGTAGCGCCATAGATTCGCCCGAAAGAAAACTACTCTGAGGCCGAGGCATTTTCTAATAATAAATATCGAACAAGGGTTATGGGCATTATTGTGAAGCTCTCGCAAGCAATCTCGTGTCTAATTTGAGTCATAATCACTCGTTACGGTGTGAGTTTCGAACGTGCGATACAACCGGGTCCTTGCGAGACGGATTTCGTGCACACCTCATGCTATGTGTGTATTGGTCCCCCCGTCCCGATAGTCAACAACGGCGAATACGAAATGGACCACATTGTACAAATCAATGCAAGGCTTTTGTCTGAGTTGAGCGCTTGGTTGTATTGAAAACAAGGAATTACAAGAGCAAGGTCCCTTTTTCCTAGATCTCTAGACTCTAGTAAACTCCATAGTTGGAGATTTACCTGGGAGATTTTTCTAGCTTCATTTGAGGAGTAGGTGGACTCCAACATCCAATTTCATGAAAGCAAGATAGGCTCTCTCAAACTACCGAGCGCTGTGGCAAAGTGGCATGCTATTTTTCATGAGCACACCCTTTCTACATTTGTCCCCGTAGGTCGAGTGGCTAGGGCTCAATCGAGACACGCATACTCTAGCGGAGACAATTATCCAAAAATGTACGACGGTCAATTTAATTGTAAACTTTTCAATTATGTAATATTTTGATATCTTATCAATTTAGTTTTAAGCCTTTTTTGTTTGTGTGGATTTAATCAATTTTTTACGATTTGTTAATTTAGTCTTGAACCTTTTAACGATTTACTAATTTAGTCTTAAACTTTTTGACAATCCGCCAATTCGGTTCTTCCCGCTAATTTTGATCGAAAATCTCCGACGTGACAGTATAATCAGCGCCGGCGGTCATACATATCATGGCCGACATTGACATGGATAATTTTTACAATTTTTGGAACTTCTTTTTCTTTTTCCATTCCTTTTTTTTTTTTTCCTTTCCCCCGTTTCCCTCCGCCGGCCTTCGCCGAGGACCCCTCGCGCGAGGGTCGCCTTGGCTAGCCCAAGCGACGAGCGCACACCCACCCGCCAAGGCAAGGGCGACCCTCGCCCGACGACGGTGAATGACACCGACGATGGCCGACGGTTGGAAAAAGGGAAAAATAAAAGAAAACAAAAGGAAAAAAATTATTAAAAATAAAAAATATATAAATTATCCACATAAGTGATATTTGGTTAAAATTTGCTGAAAAGACTAAATAAATAAATTGTTAAAAGGTTTATGATCACATTGGAACAATTAAAAAGTTTATAATTTTTTGGACAATTTTCCCTGCTCTTTTTTATTTTCAGTCGGAACAATTTTCCCTACTCTGTTGAGTACGAAATTCTCATTGTTACGCAATATTAAGCTTTTCACGTTCAGAATTTCTCCTCCTTTTTTTTTTTGGTACAATTTGAAAATTCAACATAATTGAACATTTTTGTCTCTAATCAAAGCCGCCTTGGGTCACATTGCATGTGCCAATTCGATTCCATCATTCGAGGCATCCTTACACACGTGCTTACACGGAGGATCCAGGCTAATTGGTTCTTCGTTTTGCCATCATTAAACTAACTCAAAACGTGTCTGAATTCCCAAATCCCGACAGGCTTTGCCTACATGGCAAGACTAATAATATTCAAACTTTTCTCCACGGTCCAATATTCCTTTCACATGACGCTATCCTGCATGGGCATGATAAATTAAGAATTTAACTATTTGATAGCAAGTGCAATGCTGGATCTCTTGCTCGCCATTAAATCTTAATCCCACCTATTATGATAACTCCCCTGATAATAAGAACAGGTGAAATGTCTACTTATAAAGTCATGCTTAAGTTCCTAACATTGGATTATCTCGACCGATTCTTTCAATCTTTCACGAAATCAACTCTAGGTATATAACTGGAAGTAGTTAATGAAAAATCCCAAGAAGTACTAATCACCGAGTATTATCCGTACAAGGCAGAATAGCGTGGGAGGGGGGGATGCATGAGAAAGGAGCAGGATTTCGCAATCTATACACGGTACATAGCACATACAGTGTAGTTTTTATAGTAGAGTAAAATAGAATAGAACCAGTCCAAAAAAAAAAAAAACCAAACTAAATCCGTGAGATTTTCCCAGGATCATTGACAATGCCCGCCTGCTTTGATACATTGTGTGATTTCGCGAGACCATAGCCAACTATTCTAAAACCTTAAACTTTTAGATGAATGAGCGATTTAATATTTATTTTTTTAACAATATCTTTAGTTTCATTGTTTAAATTTAATAAAATTGAGATTCCTTTTTTTTTTATTAAAGAAAACAAACGCAAACAAAACGGATAATTTTTTTTTCAATCGACAATCATATGCATGTTTATTTTAAACTATTAATGAGTTTTGATAAAAACGTAATAAATATTTTTCGGCTAGACTTAAGAAATATTGTTACAATATTATGCACACAATTAATTTAAATAAATGCCCGCGAAAACCTACATACGTATAAATGTTCATTTATGTAAATATGCACGGGTGTGTCCACTTCACCATGAACTGAAAGCTGAATTTTGAATACTAAAATAAAGTACAAGTCAATACACATTACCTTCCCACCAAAAAATACATATACATTACCTTTGTGGTTCTACATTTTCTCTTTTTTTCGTAGGATTAATACCTCGAAAAATTCCAACCCTTATACACCTATGATAAATTTTACCCCAAATCATTTTTTTACCACAAAATATCCAAAACTGTACACATGTGATAACTTTGCCCAAATCATTTTTTTTTACCACAAAAAATCCTAAACTGATACATTTGTAACAAATTCACCCCAAACTGGTATCCTAGCGGCTGATTTACCCAACGTTAGTTTTCCATTAAATTTTACCATCGAATTATTGAGTTGGATGACACGCGATAATTTACGGGTACACTAGTTTGTGGTAGTTACGGACGTATCGATTTAGGGTTTTTCTTGATATTAACTCGATTTAACGAAAACTAACGAATGAAAAATTTGTCACACCTGTATATGTTTGGAATTTTTTATGATAAAAAAATTTAGTTTTGTATAAATCTATCACGGATGTACCGATACGAAATTTCCCGTGGTCAAAAAAGATAGTTTGGGATAAATTTTGTCATAAGTGTACTGGTTTAAGGTTTTTTAGAGTAAAAAAAACAGTCTAAGATAAATTTATCCAAATGTACTAATTTTAAGGTTTCTCATGGCCAAAAAATTAATTTAAGGAAAGTTATTACAAACATACCAATTTAAGATTTGTCGTGATATAATCAACCCTTTTTACTTATTATATAACTTGCCGAATATGGTATTCCCGCAAATTTTTTGGGAGGTGGGCTCCGAGCTGTCACGTGGCCCCGGATGGAGATTGGAGAGTATTTTCATAATCATGACAATCAATGAAATTCTTATTCTTACGCCTATTTTTTTACCTTTATTAATAAAAAGAATCTTTAAAAAAAAGAAAAAAAGAAAAGGATGGGGTCCACCGGTGCATCAACGGCGGACAGCAAAATCATGACGGAGAGGCACCGAAAGCAAAAGAAAAAAATCCACCGTGGAATTTTCTACTCGCTCCCCAAAAGGGAAAATCACGAAATGGGTCAATAATGGATCGCCTAAAGAAACATTTTAAACTATATTAGTTTTATTATCCCCTGAGACGAGAGCACAAAAGAATTCGGTGGGCGCGAGTTTTACGTCCCTTTGATTGATCCCCAAATCTAAATTCCTCTCTTTCTCTCTCTCTCTCTCTTTCCATCTTCCTTCTCCAAAGTCCAACCAACTGCTCCCGTGTCAAAACGCAGTGGGAGAGAGAGAGAGAGAGATTGAAGGCCTGTTCACCACGTAAACGAGCGAGGGAGCGAGATCGACGGGGGGAGGAGCGAGAGAGCGGAGGGGGAGGAAGAGACGCCACTTCCGCGGACGGCGCGAGAGCGATCTGAGCGGGCGGAGGTGTAACAGATGGGCACGCTCAAGACTTGGAGGAAGGCCTACGGCGCTATCAAGGACTCCACCAAAGTCGGACTTGCCCACGTCAACAGCGATTACGCGGTACATCTATGAAATCCAGATTCCGTTCTCTCTCTCTCTCTCTCTCTCTACTTCTGCTCTTGTTCTTCCGATGTTCTTTTTCGGGGTTTTTTTTTCTTTCGTTAATCCTGATGCGGATTCTAGGAATTGGATGTTGCCGTAGTCAAAGCAACGAACCACGTCGAGTGTCCGCCCAAAGAGAGGCACCTCCGCAGTGAGTATTCCCTCCCGATCACATCGAAATTAGAGCCCTCTTGCTGCTGCTGTTGTTGCTGTGGTTGTTGATACGCTTGTGGTGTGGATGGATTGTAAATGACTCGTGGATTGGTTCTCGTCTTGTTTTGCAGAGATTGCCCTCGCCACCTCAGCAGTTCGCCCCCGGGCCGACGTCGCCTATTGCATCCACGCCCTCGCCAGGAGGCTTGCCAAGACGCATAATTGGACGGTATGATTGGTCCTTACTTTGTATCGTGAGGAGGATTTTGGATACTGTCTAATTCGATATGCTTCTGCGTGGATCTATTACCCTGTTTTGGATTTACAGCGACAGTTCTTATGGTTGCTTAGCCTGATTGGCTTTAGTATAACTACCCATTCCGCACGTACTAAAAGGAGTATATTCTCCAGTAATGACCTTACACTGACGCTGATGCTACTGATGCCCCTACTGCATTGACGTGTAAGGCCTGAATGTACTGGATTGTGGCTTCAGATTGATTTTGATTGATCACAAGGAATGAGTCCTGCAAATTTTCCATGTGATCATTGAGAGAAGAGAGTTTGAGAGAGTATCTTCTTAGGCTAGGTGGATCATATTGCTCCTTGTGAAAGTACGTTATGTCCTTTGAGGGTTTGGTTCTAGCTTGAAATAGTAGCAGTTTCTTCTTCGTGGGCTTTGTCATCTTAATGCTTTGGTCAATATAAGTCTTGGATATTACTTATATAGCAGCGACTTATGTTGTTTGACATTCACATTCACATTCACATTCACATTCACATTCACCTTTAGCGAATAATCCATTATCAGGATTCATATCTTCATTTTCTTGTCTTGACAACTAAAGGATTGTACATAGTCGTTCATGCATTTTGAGCTTAGATGATGGAGGAGTAGGTAAATAAGATGTCAAACTGGTCTAGCTCAGACTTGGTTTTGTATGAGATCTATTTGTAACACCTGTGTGCATATAGAAGTAACCTGAGCTTGGCTGCTTAATTTTTTAACTCATGTACTTGAGACCTCAGAAAAGTTGAGTAAGAACATATATCGTACCTCATTTGACAAGAACAGAGCATTCTACAGAAATTCAGTTGATACGACACTATGTTCTCTTGGTGACTCTCATCTTCCGCAAGAGCTGCCTCAAATAGCCATCACTTCTATATTATTTTGGTGCATTTCTTTGTTTACTGTGCCTAGTCTCTCTGTGCACCATGCGTGTCCCTGATATGTTGAGAAGAGGTATTGATGCTGATAGAAAGAGATGCAAATGGTGAGGGTGAGTTGTTGAACATAAAGGAAATATCCCTTTGTAAGCGTGTATGAAGAAAGTGGATTACAGGTGTGGAGTTCTGAAGGAGGGGTATTTGTTTGGAAATTGGTTGTGGTGGGAAGGTGGGTGGTATTGTACTTTTACTTTACCTTAAGGTAGGTTTTTTGTAGGGGCAGAAGCAGAAATTGAACTAGCTAAAAGTGAGACCAAAGCAATTTTTTTTGTTATATTAGTGGGTTATTACGATGAGGAACTTACTTGTTTTGTAATGAACTATTCTCTCACTTGTATATTAAGAACAACACTAGGTCTTTATGAAGTCGTCAAGTTAGTTTGATGTGTAAAGCTTTTGTTCTGTATACGGTTTTTTCAAGTTACATTTCATTAACCTGCTAATGTTCTTGAGTCCTTCATGCTTTAACAGGTGGCACTTAAAACACTGATAGTTATTCACAGACTCTTGAGAGAGGGAGATCCTACATTTCGGGAAGAGCTTTTGACTTTTTCACAAAGGGGACGAATTCTTCAGCTTTCTAATTTTAAGGATGACTCAAGTCCCATAGGTTTACCTCTTTTTCGCTCTCTCTCTCTCTCTCTGATGGCATTTGCTTTTAATTTTCTTGCACTAATCAGTGTAATGAATATGATGCTATCACTGTTTTTATGCACGGTTTCAGCTTGGGATTGCTCGGCCTGGGTGCGCACCTATGCACTGTTTTTAGAGGAACGACTTGAATGCTTTAGAATAATAAAGTATGACATTGAAGCAGAGCGTCTTCCAAGACCTGCTCAAGGACAGGAGAAGGTATTACATTTTGGTGTATCTTCATTTTCTCTCCTTAATAAGAACGTTATAAGTTGGCCAGGAAACTATCTATAGGCTTGTGATGCTGATTTTTGAGGTTTGTCGGTCTATTTATATCTGTAGTTGTACGAGAATCATATAATTTGAATTAATTATGTCATCATCGAAATTAATTTATTGCTGGAAGTATCCCATCGGTAACGATTGGGACCAAATAATTCGATAGGTGTAGTTGCTGCACTATACCACGTAGTTCCAACAACAACAAAAGCTGCAAAAAAGACGGCATCGATACTGCTGGAAAGGACAGTTTCAATAATTTCCACATGTCATGGCTTATATAAACGCTTGGGCAGACAGACACTAAGATGAAGTAGGCCCACTAATATGCCTAAAGTACCTGCAGCAATATGATGAGATGCTATTCCTCTCAGAACAAACAGATCAAAACCTTTCTATATCCCATGCTGGATTTAGAAATTGTACCAACCCATATCTTTTTTTAGTACTTTAGGATGTGATAACTAGGGGGTGGGGCTATGTATGTAGAAAGGGATCAGTCTCTATCCATCCGGATACTCACGTAGGCTACCAAGTAAGTAAATTAAAGTAGTGTCTAAATAACAATGAAGAAAGAGCAAGCCAACTCGCCTGAATTCATGCTTATTTGACATGGTCAAGTTATTGCTAGTGCATGGAAGGATCAAAATTCGTTATGCACGGAAATTTGCTAAAATTGCAAAGGTCTGGTGGGGATTGATTTGCATTATTGAAATAGGTAGTGGCAGCAGTCATTTTCTTCAAAGAGATTACATTTTGCGGATACGGTATGGATGATGGTTTCATATGAGCACGTTTCTATCATATGTATGAAATGTCAATTTTCGTTCCACATTTTGTCCAAGTGGACTTTGCAACATAACTTGTATATGAGTAATGACCCATCAAAATGAAGCATTTGGGCTTTTTGAACTCTTCTCTGGTGGCTAGTCTCTATTTTCCTCTATTTCACTAGTCAATTAGGCCAATTTCCTTGTCGCATGAACAATTGCTTCTCTACGAAGCAGTTCTTTCAAAGGAACATAAATTTAGCAGTTTCATAATTCTCTTGTCCACTTGACTATGTTTTTTTTTTTTCCATTGTCCAGTTTCAGTGATGTGTGCAATATCTGAGTGTTACTTTTGTTTGAGCTTTCACTTGTACTGTTGTTGTTCGATGAAAATGCATCAAGCTTTTCAGTAAGAAAGCATCAGTTGCATGTGCAATATAAGTGTGATCTTGTGGAAGTATGAGCTGTTCCTGTATTAAGTATGGTTTGATTTCATTAACATTTCATCTTTTGCTGGTAGGGATACAGCAAAACCAGGGATTTGGATAGTGAAGAGCTGTTGGAGCAGTTGCCTGCTCTACAGAATCTTCTTTACCGTCTTATTGGTTGCCAGGTACATACCTGAGTGGTCTACTTTCACAAGTTTTGGAGAAAGACTGGTCATTTTGGAATTTCCATATTTCACTGATGAACTACCTTCTAACACGTTTTTGACAGCCCGATGGTGCAGCTGTTGGCAATTATTTAATACAGTATGCCCTGGCTCTGGTATTTTTTATACCTTTATGGCCTTTTATTTATTTATTTAAAGCACAGATAAACACATGCCACTCTCTCTTTCTTGTGAATAAGTATATCCTTTCTGTTACCATTGAAATATGTTATGTACAGGTTGTGCTTTTCTGGCCAAATCTCCTGTACTAAACTAAAATAGCAAATACGTTTAGCGAAAAACATATGCATGAAGTAGAAGTTGCATGGACTGAAATTGGGTTGCATGAACATTAGTGAAATTTCCTTGGGGCATAGTTGCCACGTGTCTGTGAGCTGTATTTGTAACACCTCCCGTGTAAAAATGCTTCCGATTGTTTAATGTTTATGGCGTGTTTGCTTAAACTTGCTGTTAGTTCATTACCTTTTTCTCATGAAAGCCTTATTTTTTAATGTTCTCTTATAAGATCATCAATTTGAAGAACGTTGTTTTAGTATTGAGCACGTGATGGGTACTTCTCACTATCTTTAGTTTCTAGGTGTTGAAAGAGAGTTTTAAGATCTACTGTGCTGTCAATGATGGAATCATTAATCTGGTTGATAAGGTTTGTTGAGCTTACCTCTCCGTAACTTCAGATACCATATTTACTTCTAGCAAAGTTCTCTTCAAGCTTTGCAGGTTCTTTTTACTCTAAAAATTTACAATTTTGCTCCAGTTTTTTGAGATGCCTCGACATGAAGCTGTGAAAGCTCTGGATGTTTACAAACGTGCCGGCCAGCAGGTGACTGTACCGGTCCTATAATGGGGTATTTGACCAGTGGACGCGACTCTCCTTCATATATCCTAAGATGCCCATGTTTTATGCAGGCCGGAAACTTATCTGAGTTTTATGAAGTTTGCCGAGGTTTGGAACTTGCACGGAATTTCCAGTTTCCGGTCTTGAGAGAGGTAACATACTCTATGGGTGATTGAATATCTCCTTTCTTCTCTCGATCTCTTGTATACAAATTTATGCAGATGTATGGAGATGTCTACATATGCTGACTTAAATTCATCTGCACCTCGTGCAGCCTCCACAATCATTTCTGGCGACCATGGAAGAGTACATAAGGGAGGCGCCACGAGTGGTTCCTGTTCCAAGTGAGCCATTGGTCAGTACAGCATATATTTACATGCTGGATTTCATATCATTGCAGAAACTAGTCTATTTTATCCCATTTCCCTCTTTACCTTTTCTGGTTTAGCAGACCATGCAGCATACGGATTCGAAACATTTGTCTAAATTGTAAAATGACTTGGAATGTAACGATGCATGTGAAGTAATCATGATTTTGATTTATGTATTTGATAAACTCTTGTGATTCGCTGATTTAAAAAAAAACACACACACACACACAAACACAACTCTTGTGATTCCACTTCAATATAATTCAAATTGAAATTGCTTCTTTCTAGTTATGAACTCTTTACCTCTAGGGGATTCTTCTAAACTTACAATTATGTTTGTTAAGTTTCCTTTCCACTTGGGTGTTTGCTAGTTTGCTTACTTTCTTTCTTTTTTTTTTTTTATAAGAGTGCTGCGACATTCTTGATTCAGTAGTTAACAGGAAAGCTTCTTGTTATGTTGATAACCTTTAGTGTTACTGCCCACGTGATTTAAGGGAGGGGACTATGAAAGTTGCTAACAGGACAGTTGTTTGTTACCAGTTAATTTGTGGCCTTATTCATTGTATCAGTTGAACTTGTGTAATTATTGGGAAGAGCAAAGAGAAGGGTACTTTTGATGACAAAGAGAAGCTTGTTTGCTACTTTTGCGTGAGAGTAATTATTTAGACAGTATGTGGTAATTTTTAATTAGGTATGGTTGCATGCTTGGCTTTTAAAGCAACCATGAGTAGTCAATCCTCCTTTGTAGGGCAAGATGCTATTAATAGGGCGCCCAACCCCGTATAGCAGCTAGATCAGGTTTAGGCTTTCATGACAATTTTTTACACATGGTTAATGTTTGATTATGTTATGCTTCTGAAATGGTTTATGCAGATAGAATAGTTATTTTTGGTGGTCGACTCTTTTTTCCTTTTGGTTAAAGATTATTCCTCTTCTTCTTCTCTTTTTCAATTCTTTTCTGAAATATGTGTGGAGCTAATATTTAATTATTGTTAACAGCTTCAATTGACATATAAACCAGAAGAAGTTCCAGATGAAGATGCCGAGTCATCTGGTGTTGAACCTGAGCCGCTTCCTTCAGATGTTGTTGTTGCATCTACCATGGAGGTTGCTGCAGCTGATGCATCTCCTCCTCCTCCACCTCAGAATAATCTGGACACGGGAGATTTACTGGTATGAACATTAGCTTTATGAAGTCTGTTAATGGTTGTTCAGTGTAATTTTTTTTGTATATGATCTCTTTTCTTTGTCCTTTCAGGGACTTAGTTTTGACGCACCTGATGCTTCGTTCATTGAGGAAAAGAATGCTTTAGCCTTGGCAATAGTTCCCTCAGAACCTGGTAAGCATTTAGCATATGACCACATGCCCACACTTTTTGTGTTGCTTGCTTGAGCGAAGTTTGACTGGTTGGGACAGGTGCTGCTTCTTCAGCATTTGGTTCTGGTGCTACTCAAGCTAAAGATTTCGATCCCACTGGATGGGAACTTGCTCTGGTCTCTACCCCAAGTGCTGACATCTCTACGGCTAACGAGAGGCAACTGGTAATCTCCACCTTTATCTTCTATGATTCTGTAGCAAATAGATTTTGTGAGCATTAACATCTCAAACTGTTTGTTTGTTGCCGTTGCTTGAATCTATTACATGGCTAGTAATTCAAAGGCCAATTTCAATGTCTTTTCTCCCTGGCCCCGGTATTCCAGAAGACTGAACTAGCAGTAGTAGTTCTATTTGTAATTCATGGCACTGTTTTGTTGTTATATTAGTTGTGTTCTGGGTGCTTTGGTCTTTTAGTTAATGACTATACCTCCATAGATTCAGTGGGAACCAATAGTTTAGTTTAAGGCATCAGGACTCCCAGAAAAATGTCTTTTAGCACATGCATACTTACACCTGCTTACACTTGGACAATACATGGATAGACAGAGAGACCCAGGGAGGAATACATGAATATAAGCAACTAAATAAATTGATCCCAAATCTTTGCAGTACATGTAACTTAGGTGGTAGAAAGAATACACAAGTGCTGGTTTCATCATTTTCTCTTGCTAATGGCATCATCTTGTGGCTATGGTTCTTAATTTGTTATATCGATCCATGGGTTGATACCTCTATGTTGCTGTAGTTAAAATTAACATCAAGTTCATGTTAGAATGGCATGTGGGGAAGTAGCTGTACTCTGTGAAATGGTCACAGGCAGACAAATCAGAGTGGTCTACATGTCTGTGATCGAGTGGCCTCTAACTTGTATTTCTTTATCTAGAGGGTTAAGTTTTGTTGTATCTATGTTTATCAGAAAGATACATGGTATTCACATTCACTTTCTCAGTCCAGCTTGTTACTATACTGAGATGGCACTTTCAATTTGGCTGCCTGCTCTATTCGATTTGTTGCTTATTTTGGCCAAAGAAAAAAATGGTGGCTAATTATTGGCAGATTTGATTGTATGGAGTGAGAAAGTGCTCTATGACTGCTGGAGTTTTTGTAGTAGTTAAGACTTAGGTTTATTGTAGCCGGAGATCCTCTGGCAGTGCTGAAGCTCCTAGCTCTTTCACATGGCACTTGGCTGCAGTGCCACAATACAACTGATGCTCATCAGTTATTGGATTGCTGTTAACCACATCTTTATTTTTGAATGAATACGATATGCACTTTGTCTGTCATCCATTTCTTGTAGGTCCACTTTGTTGTTCTTGCTTGTAAGACTTTTCTTTTACCGTCTGTTCAAAGGTTATGACGACCACCACTCTAGTCACATTGGGTAAAGTGATGTAGTGCCATATGCATCTTCCATGTGTTGATGAGCTATAATATCAGCCTCTCAGGATGACAACAATCACATAGAGTAGAAAATAAGCACCCATTGTAGTTGTGGCACGTGGTATATTTGCAAAATGCGCAATTGACTGATTGATAACATATCATAATGACAATGACAGCAATCGCGTTATAAAAATAAGCATGTATTTCTTCCATAATGCTCTTTTGTTTAACCAGAAGTGTAGTTGTCGCTGGTGGTATATTTGCAGAACCAACATTGTGTGTAAATCCATACATGAAGAAGTGAGTCATTGCTAGACCTTTGGGTAGAAGTCGGTAATGATGCATTTATCAATTTGTTAATGGGTTTTCATCTGCTGACAGGGACCTGCATTGACATGTTTGCTGCTTGTGTTTGTTCGCTTCATAAGTTGGTCAAGAAAGCAATGTGTATTTGTTTTCCTCATTAATTTTGTCCGGATGGACATGTTACCTTGATTACTTCAAGTGTGATTATATTTTGAGAGTCACTCTTCTGTGGATTGTTAGGCTGGCGGGCTCGATACTCTCACACTACACAGTTTATATGATGAAGGGGCCTATCGAGCTTCCCAGCAGCCCGTGTATGGAGCACCGGCCCCCAATCCTTTCGAAGTACAGGATCCTTTCACTATGTCCAATGGGATCGCACCTCCTCCATCAGTACAGATTGCAGCAATGAACCAACAGCCGACCAATCCTTTTGGACCATACCAACCCACGTACCCACTGCACCAGCAGCAGCCTCAGCAACACTTGATGGCAGGACCCACCAATCCCTTTGGGGATCCCGGGTTCGGGGCATTTCCTGCGAATTCTGCCTCTCACCCTCCGGCCACTAATCCCTTCGGGAGCACCGGGTTTTTGTAATGCAGCTTCAGATTGTGTACAAACTGTAATCTAGTTATGCGGTCGGTTTTTGGTGTGCGACTTGAGAAAAGATTAGAGGCTCTTGGACCCATCAGAGAGGATGGTTTGCATGGTTGAGCAGCGAGGATGCTACACGAAGTGAATAGAGGGAGAGGAGTGATTGGAAATATGTAGGACACAGTTCTCTTTTGATCTTGCCGCCGGTTGTCTTGGTCTTGTATGCTGTCGGACGGCGATTTGTAAGTAGGAGGAATAAATACAACCTTGTGCTATTCGCAGGACAATGTATACTGTGATTGATTGTTTGATGATTCTTGCATTGCTGTGCTCGGCGACAATTCATTTTAGTCCTGAATAACTTCTAGCTTCTGCGTGAGCCTCTAAGGTAAACGTAGCAAATGAAAGCGATGCATGCGTGTGCAGCGCACCGGAGGATTGTGGAATGGAGATGATACCGAACGACAGTTTGTGAAGGTTTTGCATATGATTGGTGGGTACGTTGTATTCTTCGTGGTGTCGGAGTAGAATCAGGTATCTTCCATGTCATATCTATCTCCAACTCATTTAGCATATGTGCCTTACCTTAATTATCATAGACAGCCTCAAAAGTTGAAAAGGTTTTGTGTCTCTCACAACTGAAGAAGGTTCTCCGAATAAATCTTTTTAAGGAACAAAATGGAAAGCTAAAGTTCAAGGAACCGTATATGCTCTTCTGTCTAATCCAAGGGAAGAGAGGAAAACACAACCCAATTGGCCAGATCCATGAGATGATTATCGTCCATTTAATGTACCAATAAGGATGAAAACATGAGGCCTCGGCCTCACAAAGTGAAGATTAGCGCGTGCACCAAGTAATGATGTGGCAGGCGAAAATAGTTTCCTGCCAATTAAGTGGTTGTACGGTTCCCTGACCTTGGAATCGAGTGGGACGGTTGACACACCCATTTCTGACCAATGGTCAACATCAATGTCGCCGATGTTGGTTCCTTATCACCAAAACAAACAGAAATCAAGGCAAGAAAATCTGATTGCATGAAAGATTGCAGTTTCGAATCAATCTTTCTTTTCTTTGGTATTAGGCGTGATTGCTACTTTAAAAATCAAAATACTTCTTATTAAGCATGCTTGGGAAGAAGACTCATTCATGAGAATCCTTATTTGAGATCAAAATATTGGTCTTTGTAAAATTCGCCTCTTATGATCATATTACGTTTTGCAAATGAACTTCCTAAAAAGTGTGTACTTAATTAATATTTGTAATTCAGAAATCGCACGGGCTGACTTTTCGCAAGGGTCGTGTTGGCAAGTGTGTCGAGGGTCTACGTCAAACGTGTTATCGAGAAAATATATGATCTTCAAAATATTAATACTTCTTATCACGAGTAGAATAAAACATTAAAAAAATATAGACTTTTTAAAATCGATTGCTTTACAGATGATCAACTTTTCAAAATTCAAGATACATGTGTAGAATCTCGACTATTTGGAGACTCGTGAATCACTCTACAAAACCTCCAACTAACTAAGTTCAACTTCCAACCAATGTAGCCGATTCTGCTTCAAAACAGTTAGCGGAGATGTCTTGAACGGATGATTATTAATTCCGGATCCGAAAGTTCACGGATACCTCCAATCAGGTTTGACCCGAGTCTCCGAAACACAAGCTGGGCGGTTAGAATCACGCACCCGGCTCCGAAGCTGGCTCCACCCGGACTTTGTCGTGATCCGTGTCCCGTACGGTCTCCAACGATGATTGATCCACAATTTACCCACTCACAAGTCGCCACGTTTCGGATGCTCCTAACACCCGCAAGTACCGGATCGGGCCTCGATGAACGACCGCTTGCGACTCGCGTGAGCGAGTGAGCGAGTGAGAGAGGGGGCGATGAAATTCAAAGCCCAGGGTCAAGCCCGTAAATTCGGTCAGCCCCCTCCCCCTCACGCAAATCTCCGACAGCCCCAGCCACGTCATCGATCCGCGAGACTCGCCTCGAAGTCTCTGAGCCCGTCCGATGCGAACCCCATCTCTCCAACCCCAGCCGTCCGATCTCTCCCCCACTCTCCAACCTTCCGCTTTTGCTTCGATCTGTGTCCTCGAAAAAACCATCCCCCCCTTCTCTTTTTAAATTCTCCGCCTTCATCATCTTTAGCTCTCCATCCACTGTACTCGTCCCTCTCCATCTCTCTCGAAAATGGCGACTGAAGAGACCGGCAACAACCCTCCGCCGCCGGCCGCCGCTCCTAATTCCGCGCTCCCGCAGTACCCCGAAGTACCGGCAACTTTTGTTTTCTGTCCTTTCGCGCTCTCTCCGTTCTCCTCGGGGGGAAGCTCCGATGATATTAAAGCTTTTTCTTCTTGGTGTGCAGATGATCATGGCAGCGATCGAGGCTCTCAACGACCCCAGCGGCTCGAACAAGTCGGCCATAGCCAAGCAAATCGAGTCCACCTACGGCGATCTGCCTGCCGCCCACTCCACGCTGCTGACGCACCACCTCAACAAGATGAAGCTGAGCGGCGAGCTCGTGATGGTGAAGAACAACTACATGAAGCGCGACCCCAACGCGCCCCCGAAGCGCGGCCGCGGCCGCCCTCCGAAGCCAAAGGAGCCCGCCCCGCCGGGAGCCGTGGCCTCGCCGCCGAGGCCCCGCGGCCGGCCTCCGAAGCCGAGGGATCCCAACGCGCCGCCGCCTCCTGCTCCAAAGACGAAGGCCCCGGCGGCAACCGGGAAGAAGAGAGGCAGGGGGAGGCCGCCGAAGGAGAAGCCGGATACGGCTCCGGCTCCGGCTGCGGCTGGAGGAGTCAAGAGAGGCAGGGGGAGGCCCCCGAAGGTGAAGCCGGCTGTTGCGCCGGTCGGGGCTTGAGCCGAGCCGGAGTGACGGAAAGCATGAGAAGATTAGTTTTTCCTTTGTTACTTTTGTTAGGTGTATCACTTTAGTTAGACCTGTGAGCTGTGCTGATAACCCCTTTTTTTTTTCCTTTGAATTTGTCTTTAGGCCTTTTCTTTTTCGTCTAATTAGAATTAATTTTAATGTGGCGAGTGTTGTTAGATGAGTGGTCTACGGAGGGGGAGGTCTCTTTGTGAATTGTAATTGGAATGTACATTGTATCACCCGGCAATGAAGGCTTTTTCGGGCCTTTTCCCTTATCTAATTCTCTCCTTTCTCTGCTTTTTCATGTAGTGGGAAAGGAAAGCACGGCACTCTTCTTGGGTTCTTCTTTACCTCTTTGCTTTTTGCCTTTCTTATTCGTTTCATCTTCCCAGGGAATTGCCACTTTTGATGAGGAATGGTCTAGAATTGGGTATATGGAGATTACTATGCAAGAGCAAAAAGTTTCAATTTTTTCTTACGATTGACGCAATTAATGGATGGAAATAGCTGCAGTGCAGAGAATTTGGGTGTTCCAATTGCTTTCATTAAGTGGCAGCAAACGGTAGGTGGTTGATGTGCTTCTTCCCTGCAAAAATGGGGAGTGCCCTTCTGTAGGGTTTGGTCTGAAATGAGCTACTGGTGCCACAAATTGCCTTTACGAAAGCAATGCCTCACCCGCGACTCGAAAGTTTGAGAAGAAGATGGTGTGGAGTTGGCATGAGGTAGATTTCGGGTTTTAGAATTGTGAAATCTTCGCATGTCATACATTAGTAGGTTGATGTGGTTTTTGAGTGGAGTCTATTTCCTTGCAAGACAAGTTGATTTGCATATATCGTGATTCGATCCAATTTTAACCCACAGCATAGCTCAACATCCGAGTTTGACTCGACTTATTAGATCCGATAATTCGATACTCGATGCGAAAAGTTTTTTATGAGTTCGAGCTCAACTTGTGATTTGATTGGTCCGTAAATTCTAGTGAAAATTCAAATTGAACTCGAACTCAGGTGCATGTTGTCTCGTACTTGATTAAATCACCATCTTGAATTTGCCTAGACTAAAAAATCTATGTTCCTCTGCCTTTTCTTTCAATTTGATTCCCCCATCTTTTTTTTTTTTTTTTTTTTTTGTCGTTTTGAATTTGTATCATATCAGAATAAAGTGGTTGTGAATTGAATACTCTTGACGAGACTGCCTTTGCAAGTAAGAAAGGAGAGGCCGCTTCCTACCGAGTAATTTGCTAAAATTAGGAGGGCTTTATGAATTCATATATTTTGCCAGTATATTCTTTCAGTTTCAAATTCAACCCGAAGGTCCGAGGCAAAATTCACCTTCAGGCATGTACTCTATTAAAAAAAAAAAATTCTTATACGTTCATTTTATTTAATGAGTATATATAGTTACGTGTAATATTATATGTTTATTATTAGAAATTAGTTGGGGATCCTTGTACACATATAAAGAAGAACAAAGAAGAAAGAAAAAGAAAAGGATCAATTCACATTAGAACTAATAAAAACCCTAGGCAGGTGCACCCGGGTCACATCTACTCCAAACTAACGTTTGTGTCACAAAAACTCCCAAACCGATATATCCGTGTCATATTTACTCTAAACAAATTTTTATTTTATAAAAAAATCTCAAATTGATACATTTATACCACATTTACCCCAAACTAATATAGCTGTGTCACATTTACCCAACATTCCGATAAATTTGGGTTTTTTTGGAAGGTAAAAGTGATGTGGATGCATCGGTTTAGAATAAATGTCGCACGATCGTACCGGTTTGGGCGTATATTATTGCCGATAATAAAAAAAAAATTGTTGACTAATTTTATCAAGCAATCCATTGTGATTATTTTTTAGAAAATATTTTTCAGATCATGCATTTTTTGCGAAATAAACTCATCTTAAGTTTTTTCCTACTTTATTTCTTTTTATTTAATTCTCTTATTTCTTCTTTAGATTTGGTTTTTTCTAATTTCTCTTTTTAAATCCATGTCCATTTTAAATTTGTAGCTTTTGTGAAAAATCTTATTTGCAAGCCCAAGGTTCTCGTACTTGTTTCTTTATCGACCTCCCTATTATAATCTCAAGCCATTTCCGACGATGAGGTGCGTTCATCATGAGAGAACATTGAAAGACAAAGTTAATCAGCATCTTCTTCATTTGTTTATTTACTTATTTATATCTTGTTAACTAAATCTATCTTTTCGAGTTAAGATTAGCGTAGTCGCATTTTTTAAAATGAAAAATGGCTAAAGCCGAAATAAAACTTTAATGTCGTAAAAATCTACTGTCCCTTTTTTACCTAATAAAACATGAAGTAACTCTCTAGGTTGTAATGAGAATCTAGTGTACAAGTGCTCATCGAATCCAAGATCAGCTAGCCAATCGACAAAATGATCTATTTTTCGAAAGTTATGTTGCATTTTGAACTCGAAGTGAGAGCACAATGGCCTTTTGAAATCTTCAAACAAAGCAAGGTCGGCAATATCAATCATAAGCTCCGGACTAACAAGATCGGTGATGGCTTTAGAGTCAATCTCAATGATTTGCGAATGTAAATCCAAACCACAAAAGCTCAAAATTTTTCTTGAGTCAACAAACATATTCATATGAACGCAACAAAACCACCAAGCCAATCACCCCATTCGTTTATGAATATATCCATGCACCAGCAAGTCCTATGTTGCCTTTAGAGACCCATTACTCATTAATATTCAGTTTAAACACCCGAAAAGGCGGATGATCTCATCCAACCAAAATTAGAGAAATGTCCGATCCACTTAACGTCGAGTTATTCGTAGATTTTCTTTGTGTATGACCGAATTACTTGTACCATATTCGAAAAGAGATAATAAAATTGTCCCGAGAAAGTGACTCGATTCTCCATTGCCAAAGAAAACCACGTACCTACTCATGAAATTAAGCTCCAGTCATGACGGAAATTCAATCATCATTTACCGGAGGCATTTGAGCACAAACATTAAGACAAATTCGTCGAGAATAATTCTCCTAAATATTGTTGTAGGACAAACTCGAGCTAGATCCTGCGAACACTCGGACAATCTCTTAAGAGCATGTAAAGTTGTTTCCACGTGGGTTTCACATCTCAAGCAATATGAATTTCCTCCCCAGCTTTCGAGATCTCTTCAATTTATTAGCCGACAGTCCATTTATGAGTGGCTTAGCCAAAAGAAAACTTCCATCGGAAAATCCTCATCAAAATACCCATATGGAAATATTGGGATGCCATCTGCTGATGGCCAAACGATGATCAATACATGACATGAAGATGTGGACCATTGGATAACCAGCCAGCATTAATGAACAAAGAAATCTTAAAAGCTATTGGAATCGTTTGCGAAGCAACTTTCTTTTTCGAGGAAAAAGGAAATCGTACATTTAAATCGAAACGGAAACGGCACCAGATAAATTAATGGAGAGTGGCCTAAAATTAAGGTAGGATGTAGCCGTGGATCTACTATTGAACTTTTCGAAAGAGTAATATTCGGCCTATTTTCGGTACGCAAAAAATCCACTTGCATTTGTATTTTTTTTATGTTTACAAAATAAGTCGATTACATTTTTTGCGAATAAATGGACTATCTTTAGGAAAGGAGAAAAAGGAGGATAAAAAGGGGGAAAAGGAGAATGGATAAAAATCGGATATTCCCTTGGGATATATTTATAAATATATATATAAATAATTGCATTATTATTTTTTTCTATATTTATCCCATGTGCATGTGATTATGTGATGCTCGAGCCGATGGATCCTCTCATCCGCTCGTGCTTGCTTCGGCTTTCTTTCAAGATCTGCTGTGGAAATCGTTCCGTTACTCTCGGATCCAACGGCCATATTAAAAAAAAAACTAGTAATAGTTATTATAAAATAAAAAAACAAAAAAACAAATATATATAAATAAAAACGGAAAATAGGATTTGCAGACAAGCATTTTGCCTTCTCGTTTCTTCACCACCTTTCCCTTGCTCCACCTCAATATTCTCGCTATTTGTCTCGATCGTGCGCTGATTCGTCTCTCTGGTTTCCTGACTGCGGAAGCAATTTTGGAAGAAAATGGTGATGTTCAAGGTGTCGCGAGTGCAGACCGCGCCCATCGATGGCCAGAAGCCTGGGACTTCTGGCCTCCGCAAGAAGGTTCCTCTCTTCTCTGTTCTCCCTGTGTGTGTGTGTTCTGATTGTTCGATTCCGATTTCCAATCTCCCTTTTACGCTGGATCGGGTTGCTCTGCTGCGCCATAAGCGCGCAATTCAGCTCGATCATGTGCTTGTGCGATTCGGATACCTGGCAGAGATGTATCCCGGCAGTCTGTTTTTTTGTCTTGTCCATGTTGTCCGTGCTCGGATGTGTTCTTGCCGCTCGTTTTTCCGGATTATGTCGTTCGTCGTATTCAACGCGGTTTCTTAGCTCTAGAATTGGCTGTTTTGCACAAGTGCCAGTTTTGTTGATCAATGCCGTGGATCGAGCTTTAAGCGGACATGTCTGCGCTGGTCTGCCTCGCGATTTGGCGTGGTGCTGAGGTTGGAGGAATTAGATATTTTTCGAATGCCAGATTGAAGTCTTAGCGCATATACGTGGGATCTTGGCCCGAACAAACAAAAATTCTAGTTCAATGTGACTGTTTGACAATGAAATGTTTAGCGCCAAAGGTCCCATACTGCTTAGTTTTCTATAATGGCTAACTTCACGGGAAAAAGCCCAGATTTCTGGGCAGATACTTAATCCTGCATCAGATTAGCATGTACATAGAGAGTGCATATAACCTGGTTCTGTTGAAGGTGAGGTCATTTGGACCTCCCTCTTTGGCGTCTTAGGCTTTCTAGAGCTCACAGATACTGCTTAGTTTCTTACATGATATAGGGTTCTTTTTGGTTGGACAGTTCTCGAGGGGCAGTTTGTTCTATGGATACAATTTCCTATCATTGCCCACATATCTTTGGATATGCACTTGTCATATCCACTAGGATGCATATTTCTTAGGTTTATTTTTCTTCCTGTTTTTGTCGCTTTCTTGCTTCCCTCCATTATCTAATGTTGTTGCGTACCTTTGACTAGTTACATTTCCTCTGTTTGTTAATGGATGAGTTTTATCTATTCAAGAGACTTATCATTGCATATCGTCGTCAGTGTTACATTTGGTTATAGGCTCGATAAGTGTGCATATCGCTGTCTTCCTTTTGTTAGCATGTGCTTGTACAGGTGAAGGTTTTTGCGCATGCATGTTGTATTTAAGTTCCTGTTCTTTTTAGATTTGCGAGACACTTTAAAGTTTAAATAATGTCGCTCTTGTAGAAGTGTCTCTACATGCCACAGAATCTTACTAAATTAGTATTAGTAATACTACCGGACATTTTAGAAGAAACCTATAAGATATTTGAAGTTTTCTTATGATTTTATTTTTGTTTTTGTAATTTGACTTTGGTGTGCCTATTCCAGGTGAAAGTTTTCGTACAGCCCCATTACTTGGAAAATTTTGTGCAATCGACATTTTATGCCCTTTCAGCTGAGAAAGTCCAAGGTATGAGTACTCTCCGACACGAAGTGGATTAAGAGACAATTTTACCTCCATCCTTACTCTTTCTCGGGTTTCTGAAGAAGTTACTTGCCTTGCATCATTGTTTCCGAGGGTCTTAGTCTCATTTAATTTGTTAGCTTAAATGAGAGCCTATTGAGGGTTACAGCTAGGCTGAAGTTCCCTGATTGAGAAGTGTTGAAGAAATACCAGGAGTTATGCGCTTGAATACATCACGGCAACGTAAATGCCTCATAGAATTCCTAGTCATGAGTGTAGTAGAAATAAAAGCTCAACTTTGCACGGGCAATACGATCTTGATCCTAACTTAAGGAACAATAAGATTGCTAAGAGATGTGAGGAGTCATTTTTTTAGGTAAAAAATACTGAAGATTATTGAGATCATTCTCGAGTAGTAACTACATTCATACCTTTCTTTGTTCAGTTTCCTGTACTCTGCCTTGGGTTAAGGTACATCACTGCTCAATCAAGATGCATAAGTTTTTAGAAGCATTCCACTACAGACTAAGAATTCAACTTTAGGGGGCATATTTGTTTGGTGAGCTGTCCTAGAGCATGTGAACCATAGGTGCAGAAATACTAGTTTTCATTGTCCTTCCCAGAATATCACTTCTGCATTTGCTTGTTTGCAATGCATATGGTGTGAACTCATTTCATGGCTCATAAGTGAGGAATTACCTTCTCTGTTGTGGTGCACTGGTTTGCTTATTTGGTTTTCCGGGATAGTGTCTCTCCCCCAGCCCTAAATGTACAATGACCAGTTCCACATTTTTCCTGTTGCATGTGTGGGATAGAAACACAATATCACTAATGCTACGATGCTGAACTTTTTTTAGAAGAAATTGTGTATCACTGCACAAAGTTACATGCAGATAGTCTAGGCAAAGTTCAAAAACTTAGAAGTTGTGGAATTCTGTTGCTAAGAGCGTCTAGAGTAAATGATTGACTTGTATCGTATCATCTAGTTGCTGATCATGCATGAAAGAACTGACCTTGTTAACTTGTTTCCAGGTGAAGTACAAAGTTTATTGAACTTACATTTCTTCTTTGCAGGGGCTACGCTCGTTGTTTCAGGTGATGGCCGCTATTACTCTAAGGATGCTATCCAGGTGTGTATTATTTCCTTCTTTAGATATAGCTTAGTTTATCAGATGGGTGACTATGACTTGATTTATTGGTATAATGAACTTGCAAGCATATTCCCTAAAGGCCCTTCTCTTGTTTAAGATTATACTTCTTTTTTAGGTCGCCATTTCGAATCTTTACTAGTCGCTCTTTTCTCTATTATACCTATTACTTCTTGTCATTGTGCTGCTATGTACTTATTCATTTGTTTGATGTGGTTACGTGCACATCTTGTGTTTTACATTCAAACCTTGCTTATACAAAGGACTTAGAGCATGCACTTTTCGTACTGAACGAACTTTCCTTTCACCTGACTTGTAGCATACTCTTGTTCTTTCCTAATATTAGATGTTCTATCGACTACCTTGCTTACTTTATATGTACTGGAATCATAGATAATAATAAAGATGGCCGCTGCAAATGGAGTAAGGCGTATCTGGGTAGGTCAGAATGGACTGCTTTCCACTCCTGCCGTGTCAGCTGTGATCCGTGAAAGAGTTGGGCATGATGTAAGCTATCTTTTTCTCTGTGGTGGCATCCAATTGTATAACTCTTGACTGTGCAATCATAATGCAGCAATATTATCTAGATATGAAGTGCTCTCTAACGAAATACATACATGATCCATCATCAGGGATCCAAGGCTACAGGAGCATTTATTCTGACAGCAAGTCATAATCCCGGTGGTCCCCATGAGGTTGGTAGAAGCTAAATCATTTAGATTTTCTTCCTTCTGAAGAACAAACCAGGACTTTATTTCATCAGACTATTGAATTCATACTTTCCGTTAAGTAAATGGATTGAGAACTTATTTTGGGAATGATCAAACCTAATTACGTTCCTGTTGATGCAAATTCTTATTCCTTACCGCTTCCTCATTGTTGGGATTGGGGTGGGAGGAGATCTATGTTTTAAGGTTCTCGGTATTTGTTGAAGCAAAAATTGAAATAGCCAACATTTGTCAAGTGTGCTCAGTGTTCCCCTGCTGTTCTCATGACTTCAACCTGTGTCTTGACAGTACCATTATAAGGAGCACACTCCCGTGGTGATCCCAATATCGATGCTCTGGTGGCACTAACATGCAGGTTATTGGGGTTTTAGGATGATGTCTGCAAGATTTTGTGAGTGGAGAGGTTGGACCTGGTTAGTGATGTTGGAAAATTCTGATGCCTAATATGGCTTCTGCATGTGAAGGAATGTTGGGTGTTGATAGATAATAAAATGCTTCTAATGTGGTATGGCATTCGTGAAACAGCATTACGGAGCAGTATTCCTATATACTTTTTTCAATGCATGAGTGGACCATGTATGACAAGGCCGTCAGAGCTTCATAGTCCATATATTGGCTTATATAATTTATCGTAACTTGTCATCACTTTTTATATTGCTTCTTTTATAGCTTCACTTGTTTGACCCCTGTCAATCATGTTCTTATTATGGTTTTTTTGTTGTTTTTTTTGCAAGCTGTTTCTAGCTGTTCAAACTCTAGCACATCTGTTGCTGCTGGGGCTTTCTTAATTGTTTTGTGTTGTTTTCGTGTGTGAAGACACGTCAATTTCTTGGTTATGAGGAGTTTTATTGGTTATGTGAGCAATGTGATTTTATGTCTTCAAATTTTGGTCCCAAATAGAGGATATAGCTGTCGAAAAGTCATGTAGTCAATGAACTAAACTGTGGCCAAGGATTTGGATAAGTTATCTGTCAAAAAGTCATCTAAAATGATGTTGAATCACTAGATTTTAGTAGGCATTTTTCAAGATGCACTATAAGATTCATTTATGGATGTTGGCTGATGAGATGTTGAAGGGAGACTGAACACAGAAAAAGACCAATCTACATTTACTCATTCTACACTTGGTGCATAAATCTATCTCCCACTTCTTCTTGCAGGATTTTGGAATCAAGTATAACATGGAAAATGGTGGACCTGCTCCTGAGGCAATCACTGATAAGATCTATGAAAACACAAAAACAATAAAAGAATATCTAATTGCAGAAGAATTCCCTGATGTAAGACCTACCAGGCTGCAAGTTTGGCTTTTCCGTTTTTCTCTCACTAAAAGTCTTCGTCATTGGTCATCTTTGTTAATCCCAGTTTCCTAATATGCATTGTTAGGTGGATATTGCTGCAATTGGCGTCACAAGCTTTATGGGGCCAGATGGTCAATTCGATGTTGAGGTTTTTGATTCGGCCAGCGACTATGTTAAATTAATGAAGTAAGCTTCCTTTTGTGTGACTTATCCTTGTTTGTAGAGATCTTTGCTCTAAGTAGTAAGCACCTCACGAGAAATTTTTGTGTTTGTTAGTACCAATCTCAGGGTGATAGAGTACGAAAAATCATGGGGTAGTTACAAGTGGTACAGATTTTATTTGCATTTGGTGCACAGACATGCTTGTTATTCTTTTTGAATCATACATATTACTTGCCTCATTTGGCATTTGTTTCCCTTGAGGAACAAATTGCATGAGGCATCTACTGAGAACTACAAAAAAGAGCATAATTGGTACAATGGAAATTACACTCATGGTTATCAGTTGCTCACAAACTGGAAGAAGTGTTGTTTATACCATTGAGCGTCTTCCAATTAGCTCTTGCTTTAAAAGTACTTGCATGTGTCACATGGTACCTTCAAGTAGTGAGAGGGAAAATTTGTTCAATGTATAAAGTGCTATTATGAAGGGCTTTTGCTTTTTCACCTCTTGACTCGGTCGTTTTAGGGACCTAGTGCGTCAAGTGTGCCTTTTTACTGCACTGGCCTAGACAACTGGTTCTGTTCTAGTGGTAACTTGAAATTCATCAAGGTTTTCCATGTAATATCATGCTTGTTAAGTATTGGAAGGGCAGTTTTTGTTTCGCTGAAAGAAGAGCAGAATTAGCTTGTATAGATTTAGTGGAAAGCTTAGAAACAGATTTAAACTTGTGGAACTAGGGGTTGGAAAGTGTAATTTATTGTCCATATCTGGAAGTCTTCTACCCTGATAGTTCCTCCAACAGTATCTCTGTTAACATGTGTAAATCTAATTTAGTTGCTCATGAAAGAGAATCTTAAAGCTTCTTTTCCTTGTCTTTTGTGCATCTTTTATTACTAAAAATGACACTTGATCTTCTTTTCTTGTTTGATGAGCTAGGTCAATTTTTGACTTCCAGGCGATCCGTAATCTGCTTTCATCTCCAAATTTTACTTTCTGGTAGGTTGACAAGCTTCGATTTTCTTGTCTCTGGTTTATGGCCCTTGATGCTCATTGATTTAAGGGCTCTGTCTTCCTATGTTCTTTTTAATGTAAAGCTATGATGCTCTCCATGGAGTTGCTGGAGCATATGCCAACCGCATATTCGTGGAAGAGCTTGGCGCACAAGAGAGCTCATTATTGAACTGCACACCTAAGGTCTTGATGCATACTTGTTTCCAGATTATGACTCATAGAATTGTGTAAATCTCACAACTCAGGACTTGGTTTAATGCGTACAGGAGGATTTTGGAGGAGGTCACCCAGATCCAAATTTGACATATGCAAAGGAGCTGGTAGCACGGATGGGTTTGGGCAAGTCAAGTCCTCAGGATGAGCCACCAGAATTTGGTGCTGCAGCTGATGGTGATGCTGATCGTAATATGATTCTTGGGAAAAGGTAGCCTTGTCTTATTTCATGAGATTCTTGTTAGGTATATTACTATGTTCTTTTAATTTTAATATCTGAAACCTTTGTCATAGGTTCTTTGTTACTCCATCGGATTCTGTTGCTATTATTGCTGCAAATGCTGTTGAAGCAATACCCTACTTCTCCGGTGGCCTAAAGGGAGTTGCCAGGTGTTTTAACACTTAGCTGTCTTCAGTATATATGCATGCGAGCATTTTTCAATACTTTTTCTTCTTTTGTCATTGGTTCTTGTCCGACGTTAGTTCCTATGTTTTAACTAAACTGCTAAGGTCATAGATCTATTCAAGGGACAGGAATTGGAGATCTTGTAGATATACAATTCGCCCATGTTATATCTGTTGTCAAACTACTACTAGAAACTGTTTTCTCTGCGACTTATGTGTTACAGAGTTGTAAGATCTTCAGCTATGATGTCACAACAATTACTATTTATATTTCATTTGGTGGCATAAAATGCTCATTCTAAGAGATGCCTATTTTGGAAGTCCAAGAAAACATCAAGGAAACTTCCTTTCGGACAATCAATTACATATTTGTTTGCCTGGCCGCTTGGCATTGAGGTGTATGGGCCTTCACAGACAGAATCAGATGAGAGCAAGATGCCAAAATATCTAGCTTCTGTTTTTCTGACTGATGCCAGACACAAGTTGCAAGGTTCCCGCGTACTTTTGCTAAAGCAAGTAACATGTATGGAATGAGGCGACTTGGATGATCCAAAGACTTCGGAGAATGGTTTATAGAAGGGTCTGTGACTTCAAATTGTGGCATCAATCTAACTATTGCTTGGTCATTTGCTCTGATTGTGTGCACAGGGTCAAATTATGTCGGTATAGTTGTTTGCTGGAAAAATATCTTTCTATTAGCCCATTGGAGTTAGGATCCTTGTCTGACAATCACTTCATGGAGAAATAACAATTTTGTGCAGTAGGTTACGTATACGTGCAGTTTTTCATGCACGAGTGTCTGCTTTATCCAGCGTGTCCGTATACACTTCTAAGTAGATCTGTAAAAGAGTATTTCTTTCTGCATTGTGCCTAGAATATCACCATAAGCTCAATTTCTTTTCTAATCAATTTGAGCGATCTTCTCTTCTGGATCTGTTTGTAGTTATATTAATTGGTGTTTTCGCACTTGCTACCTGTAGGAGCATGCCGACATCAGCTGCCCTGGATGTTGTTGCTGAACATTTAAATTTGAAATTTTTTGAGGTACTCATGTAAAAGATCTGAAATAGTTATTTGTGCTCTGGCACCAGCAGTTGTGATTCTTCTATGGGTGTTCCAGGTTCCAACTGGCTGGAAATTCTTTGGCAACTTAATGGACGCTGAATTATGTTCGGTTTGTGGGGAAGAAAGTTTTGGAACTGGTTAGTATTTACTGTACCACAATTCATAATAGTGGTCAATTTTTTCATTTGGAGTATGAACTGCTTTTGCGAAGGGAGCATGATGAAGTAAAAGGATTCACATTGCAACTCCACCTAGCAGAATAAGTTCTTTGTTTTTGGCACTTGCATAATCCGTTGCATATGTGAACAGGTTCAGACCATATACGTGAAAAAGATGGTATCTGGGCTGTTTTGGCATGGCTTTCCATCCTTGCCCATAAGAATAAGGAAAATATCCATGGTGGAAAGCTTGTCTCAGTTGAAGATATTGTTCGCCACCATTGGGCAACTTATGGTCGCCACTATTACACTCGTTATGATTATGAGGTATCCATATGTCAATTACTTCAGATGCCTCTTATTCTCTCCTTTGAACCATGATGTTTAGTCTATTAGATACTAAATTTCATTGTTTTTCTGAAGAATGTTGACTCAGGGGCAGCAAAGGAACTAATGGCATACTTGGTCCAGTTGCAATCTTCCCTTGCTGAAGTTAATGAGTAAGATTCTGATCTGTTTGGAGATTCTTCTTGTTGTGTCTAATGCTATTTTATGCACACTTCATTTTGCTTTATGTGCATGGTTTTCCTTAAGCTCGAACTGCTTGTGTAAGTCAAGTAGGGGCATCTATGGATCATTTTTGCCGCTTAGATGTTGTGAAGCGATTAGCATGTATAGTTGATGGTGGTTTTTGATGTCCCCTGTGTGCTCGCATTCATGTGTTTTCTTCTCTGTTTTCCATTAGAGCTAAATTCCATTTTGATGGCCTTATCCTTAAATTTCAAGGAACTAAAACAGTAGATAATGATAATCTGTGGTAGTAAATGTGAGAACTTAATGCGTGTGAAAAACAGAAGGATAAAGGTTAAACTTCTAGCAGTTATAGAAAAATTTGGCTGATCGAAGTGCCCACTTCACGTCCAAGTGACTGTCCTTCAGTTCAAGAAAGATGTTGAAGGATAGGCCTTTCTTTAATGTATTTGGTTGGGAGGTGAAGTTACTACCGAAGATTGACAATTGGATTTGGGAATTTGCAAAAATGTAACCTTTTCATATGGTGAACTGGGGCTGAAGTCGCACTGTTCTGTTTGTATATTAAGAGATATTTACACTCACGGGAACATGGTGTAAGACAACGTCTGCAATTACTTGCTTTTGCAGGATTGTCAAGGGAGTACATTCGGATGTATCAAATGTTGTACATGCTGATGAATTTGAATACAAAGATCCTGTTGATGGTTCCATATCAAAGCATCAGGGTATTCGATATTTGTTTGAAGATGGGTCGCGCCTGGTGAGTAGGTCTTTGTGCTTTGCTTCAGAGGTTACTCCACAAAGAACTTCAGCATGATTAATATGTCTTGAGCGAACTTTTTGTGGAAAGTTCTTCAATATGAATTGTTAATACGAAGTATCTAAGCAGTGCTAAAGTTGCAAAGGCTATTACTTGACAATGTTGCTGTCAGTCTTTTTTTACTATATATCTTCTGGTACTTCGTGGCATAACATTCTCTTGTATTTACGTTTTAACTATGGTTCTGTCATTAAATTTTTAGCTCGTGTTCATTTTAACCATAGGAAGAATGGATGCTGTGATTCTCCACTTATACAGCAATTTCTTTTCTTTAGTTGGAATAAGTTGATCACTAGATATATAAACGTTTCAGATCTTCTTTAGTGGAACTAGTCTATTTGTTGCTTAGTCAATGCTCAACTTATGCTTGTTGGCATTTGTGTCATCTGTGATCTTACTTGATGTATAGGTGGAAGAACACTATGCCATTGTTAAACTTATGGGTAAATTGGGAAACAACGTTATTGGCTTTCACAATGATTCCTCCTATATGTACTTTGCAGGTCTTCCGCCTTTCAGGAACCGGCTCAGAAGGGGCAACTATTCGTCTTTACATTGAGCAATATGAGAAGGATCCCTCGAAAACTGGGAGAGATTCTCAAGAAGCTTTAGCTCCTCTGGTGAGTAGCCCTGCATATTCCTCACCCAAGCTTTTCGAGATTTGTTTGGGCTGATGTTTATGCTTTATTGCAGGTGGATGTTGCACTCAAACTCTCCAAGATGGAGGAATTTACTGGCCGATCCGCTCCCACTGTCATCACATGATGGGCATGCTAACTAAATGACAGGAAGAGCAGACTCAATGAATATGAGTGTTCTCTAAACAGATGGCGACCCTGCTAGACCTTTCACATGTTCGTTTCATATGACAGACTTCATGAGAGGCGCAGCTCGATCTCTCTGTCCTCTTTAAGAATAAGTTCTCATAATAATACGTGCTATTCTGTCTTTTTTCATAAAATACAGTTGCATCCCCGGTGGATGCTCTAATCGAGCTGTGTAAACTGAATGTGTTGCGCCAAAGTCTTCCTTCCACAAGACTAAGAGGCATATTTTTTGTTTTTATATAGTGCCAATGCACTTTAGACATTCGTTTGGGGCTGGAAAATGAAAGATTCCCTTTAGGCAACTTAGTTTGCAGTTCAAACTGCAAGCTGGCATGGTCCCATTGCAGGTACGATGTCGAGGTTATATGACAGAAACTCCCTTGCGATGATTGGAATAGTCGCAAGGGCCGGAGTAACAAAATTGGTTGGTGGTCAGTTTCTCAGCCTTCTGGAGTTCTATACTGACCGCTCTAGAGTTTGATGTGATTGGTAGGTGGTCAATTTCTCTGTTCCTTTCGTGGCTTGCCTCCTGTCATTGGAAAACTGCGAGTCGTGCCAGACGATGCAGCTTTGTTCTCCTTCCTGCATTCGAATATCCCAAGGGCCGAGCAGCACAATTGTAGAACCTGTGTTAGGCTCGGGACAAAAGCAACGATCGTGAAGTAGCTTGCAGTATCCTCTACACTTTTGTTGGCTGGTTTGGCATTGTCTTTCGTTCTCTGAAGTTCGTCTGGAGGCTCAATGAATCATCGTCGGCAAAAGGCAGTTCGGGACCCTTAATATTTGATTGAACACGTATTGCTCACCCCAAGCTTATAGATGTCTTGCCGTTTGGCTCAAAATTTACCGGCCTTTTCTTGCTAGCGCTAGCCCAATGAGTTTTTCCCAAGGGCTAACACGGGAAAATTACAAAAAAGTTCTAAACCTATTAAAATTGTGTCAATTCAGTTCTAAATTTTTTTTTTGGCCAATTTAGTTCTAAATCTTTTGCAATTATGTCAATTCAGTCTATCCGGCGAAATTTAGCTGGCTGGCGTTGGCCGTTTGGCAATATAATATTTTAATATTTTTTTATTTGTTTTTCCTTCTCTCTTCTTCTTCTTTCTCTTGCCGGCGACCGGCCAGAGGCAATAGCTGGTGAGGTCGGCGTCGCTGTGGCCATGCAAGGTCTTGACTGCCCGAGACCTTGCTGCAACCACCCGCCCACTGGAAGGGCTTTTGTGCCAGGCAAGGCCACTCGAGGACTCGCACAAGCATCGATTGTGGAAGTACACCGAGTAATTGAAGCTCTGAAATCGCCAGCCCACTGGAATATGCCCGAACAACCGATTGAAGCTCACGTTCAGGAACTGGAGCTTCAGACCCGCCGTGGCCTTTGGAATCATAAATCTTATTGTGGTTCAAGTCCAAGGTCGTCAGGCTCTCGTTAAACTCCACCTTCTTTTTTTCAAAGTTAATTCCACCTTCGACAAGTCGAACTCGAACTGGTTCCTCGAGATGTCGATGTAGTACATGCTCTTATTCCTCTCGAAAACTAGTGATGTGTCCCCCTGAAACCTTGTTCGAGACTAATGTAGCCAAGTTCCCCGAGGCCTACTAGATCTGGCGGGGCCGACCAAGACCTCACCAAATCCGGGTTGGCGAGGCCGACCTCGTCGGCCATCGCCTCCGGCCGGTCGCCGGCAAGAGGAGGAAGAAGAAGAGAGAAGAAATAAACAAATAAAAATTATTATAATGTTATGTCACCGGGCGGCCGACGTCCATGTCGGCTCTAGTTGGCCAAATTTGATCAAATGGACTGAATTGACACAATTACAAAAGCTTTAGGACTGAATTTGCAAAAAAAAAAAAAAATTAAGACTAAATTGATACAGTTATAATAGGTTCATGACTTTTTTGATAATTTTTTCAGCTAAAATTTTAATCGTCCCCTGTTATTTCTCCTAGTGATGATGACGACGACACTTTTCTAACGAAAGAACAACGGTCAAGTTGGCCAAATCATGAAAAATTAATACCAGCCAAGACTATGACTTCCGATGCCGAGTCCTTATCGGCCAGTCGTCGCATTGATAGTTTCTTCTTATTGGCTAAGGACAGTTCAAGATGTTCGCAAAATAAATTATATCTGTTTACGATAGCATTAATGCATCTATTATTGAACAACCGGCCCTCTAATTTCGAAATCAAGTGCCCCCAATCTTCAAGGCGTAGGCCTTCCTTCAAAAAGCTTATCTTGGTTAGGCCGACATACTTAAATTATTTGAGAATGATAGGCGAAGCATACGTGGAATGTACTAAGGTATGGTTCATAATCCCCATCGGCAACAGGAAGGCACGGGGATCCCACTCAAAGGTGGGCGAGTGGGGGTCCTGTAGGGCTGTCTCCGAGACACCATAGGGTTATTATAGTTTAAGCCGTATTTTGTCGGTAGTTTGAGTTTGAGTCCATGAATAGCTATTTATATATATATATTAACGGAGTAATGTAATAGAAAGATGTAATATGCTAATTATAATATAACCCTAACGGAACGTAAAGAAATGAGCATAACCGTTGGTCCTTATCGTTGCTTATCCGAGCCATTAGTGCTCGCAAATCAACGTTTACATCTGTGGGTACGAATTAAATTGTATGGACGGTGGGTGCCCCGTCAACCAAGACTTGAGGTCCGACAGAGCACAGCAATCTTTTAGGTAAGGGGTCCGGAACCTGTGGCTGCTGTTTTAAATGAATTAACTAAATTTCTGTGAAGTCAGGAACATATGCAGAATCACAAACTTTTATTAGAAGAGAGACTCCCATCCAGAATTATAAGTGCTGTCCCACATAGAGCCTAGAGAGCTTTTCTCACAATTTTGAGCGGCAACTTTCGAAGTCGTTAGAATGTCTAATCAGAAGGCTGTCAATAGATGTCGGGCGACCACATCTATATAAGTAACATATAAACTCCATAAACGAATAACGTGGGTTACTTTAATAGAAGCGTCTGATAAATATTTTACGACTGTAATGTCAAATTCTACACGGCTATAACACCCCGACGCCTTTCAGGAAATAATTCCACCCGACGTAAAAGGGCATTGTAACTCAGATGTAGAAACAATGTCTGTATCTGCATTGTTGGTCCTTGACTATTTAACCTTTTGGGAAGTTGGTTATCAAGCAGAGGGCTTTGATCATTCTTAGGGTATTGACCACGTCACGATGCACGAGATACAAAAATATTGGTTCCCCAAGGATACTAGTTATACTAGGTCAATAGGAAAAATAACAATAAATGTGTTCTAAAACCTTAGATTTTGAAATAATTTCATGTATACGAGAAGACGTTTCTTCAAAATTTAAGCGAAATAAAATAATAAAAAAATTTGCCTTGAAAAAATTTTCTTTGGCAATGGAATAAATAAAAGAGATCTAGATAAGTGGCGTCGTTAGCAAGACACGCATAGAATAATTAGTTATGATTACGGAATCTCTAAACTCGAGCTCTATAATGACAAGAAAGTTGCGAGCCAGACAGCCCGACAATACTATCGGTTATTTATGACTACATGATATCCCAACCAATGAGTGTTTTATGCAAAACATGCAATGATAGTGTGCGGATTTACAATTCAGATTGTATCGTTCCTGATAGTATTAAGAGGGAAGCATTTCTCATAATGACAATATTCATGTAAACCCTTTTCTCCACTATCAAATATCGATGAGCTTAATAAGAAGAACAACAAGATTTTTGTATTAATTCAAGATCATTGTGCCACGGGATGTTATTTCCTTTGTATAATTTAGAACATGAGCATAGAAACCGCTATTTGGAGCAAGAGTGATTGATTCTCAAGTTAGGCCAGTTCCAACCTGGGATAGAAATCAGATTGGATCGGATTAGAGGTTTGGCAATTTCCTTTTCTTTGGTCTTTAAAATAAAAGGAATAATTAAAGAAAAAAAACACATATCGGTTTGGGCAGTTCGAGCTTGCACCTTGAAACCGGGCTCAATTCCCATCCACACCTCTAATTTGGAGGTCTATGAACACCTTGCAAGTCCCATAAGACGGTTAAAAATCGTATCGTTATTTTATCTAGATGGTCATGATTCAAAGCCCTTTGAACGCGATTGATGGGATTCGAACTGTTAATCTTCGGTTTCTGAGTTGGGATTTCTTTTTCACATCCGCCTAACTACCCAAACTTGAAGTCTAGAGTCTTAAAGTGAAAGTACCATTAACCCTCGAGCAAATGACTCAAACAAAAGAAACTACAAGAGGACGAATGGGACAACCCTTTCAAATTGCCAAATCAAGCGGGCACCCTTTGGAGCACTTCATTTGTTTTCGTGGGATTGACAAAGTGAACACAACCAAATGCATCTTCCCTCACATTGTATTCACAACAATACCATACACAAAAGTACAGGACCATACACATTTTCACAACTTGATGGCGAACACGTCCCTATCATATTTACACATATATTTGACACATACCCACATTTCCTATGGAGCATGCAAAAAGACAAAAAAGAAAATCATTCCCACAACATTATCTCAGAGCCCGGCCAAGAACGGCACTCCGGTTGCTGGAAGCCACGAGTCTCCAGCCAAGAAGTTCCCAACCGTGAACTTCGCCGCCTCCGTCACGCTCATCTCTGCGTGATACCCCGGCCAATTCACTCTCCCACCGGTCCCTGCGCCGCTGCCAGTGTTCATGTACTCGCCGTAATAAAGAGTGCTCAAGGCGAAACTACCGCTCCACGGAGCCCAGCCCTGAGGGGCAATCAAGCCATCCAAGAAGGTCTTCATGAACACCGTCCTCGAATACTTCTGCCACGGCCGCCCGAGGTAGTTCTTGAACGAGCCTTGCACGGGCTTCATGTCCGAGGATGCCGTGACGCGAGAGTTATGGACAACGATGCCCGTGTTCTCGTTCGGATCGGTCCTCCCTTGGGCCGTGACCGTGTTCTTCTGACCGCTCGTTGGTTTCCTTATGTAGATGTTGCAGTTCTGGAGGACGGCCACGGCGTTCCCAAAAATGAAGTCTACAGTCCCGTAGACATCGCAGTTACGGTAGAACTGGCGTTGAGAGTAGACGTACAAGGTGTCTTGATAGCCCTTGAAGCTGCAAGCGTAAAAGACCGAGAAATCCGAGCCAGAGAGGAGCGCCACAGCTTGGTGTTTCTGCGGCCCGGCCGTGTTCTGGAAGGTTATGTCCCGTGCTATGAATCCATTGCCCATAACAGCTGTAGGAGAGGGTATCATTATTTTAAGTGAGCAAGATACAAGCTTTATCTGCAACTTTTGACTTACATGTATGTATCTTCCTTTTCACTAGTATTTGGTTTGTTTAAGGTTCTTGAATATCTTCAATTCTAGGTTGTTCATTTTGCAAATCTTGGAATATACGTTTTTGGAGTATTTGTCTATCCCTAGTATATGTAACATGAAGTTGACTCAAATCGGTTCCCTCGGAAATTATGAACTTTTTCAAATGCTATCGTTCGTTCTTTGATTATTGTTAAATCAGTGTAATTCTTTGTTTGATATGACTCATGGGGCGTGAATAATTTTCAGTTCAGACACCACATATCGGTCGTGCTAAAAACAACTAGAAAACGACTATGTTACGTGGACAGCGGGTCAAACCAGGTTGTCAAAGGCTGTCTCATTTTATGAGGCCATGACTACAACTTGTTAACTAAATTGACAAGTCTAACCAAGAAATTTTATACTAATCAATCGAGGGGTGAAGAGAGCATTCATGTGAGTTTAAAGTAGTTCTCGGTCACGATATTAAAATAGACGATGAGTAGAGAATGCTTGTCAATTATCGAGAAAGATATTTACTACGAGGGTATTGTTTATGCGATCTTACATGTTCATGCATACACTTTTCCTATACTTTGATTTCCAGGATCCGCATAGAGGGATTGTAACGCACGAATCATTTATCTTAAACTTTAGTTAACTCAACCATCATGAACTATAACTTAGAAAACTTTGAGACAATCGAGCTTGACAATGTAACTTACCAAAAGTTGCGGACCTGAAAGTGGTCGAACCATCCTCAGCATTCTTATTGCCGGTAACGATAGTGGCGTCAATTCCATCTCCAACAATCATCAGATTCTTCATGGACCTAGCAACCTTCACATTCTCGCTATATACACCTGCTTTAACGTATATAACGAATCTCGAACTCCCACTTCCCTTACTAGACGATGCTGCCACCGCCTCCGAAATAGTCTTATAGTTCCCCGAGCCATCTTTTGCCACTACAAGGTCAGGTTTGGCTGGTGCTCCACTCGTTTGAAGAAGCTTCCGATCGGAGGCCGAAACCCATGATGGAAACTTTCCACGATCGCCGAGCAACCGCCTACCCCTGACTTGTTTACTAAACGAAACCCTCGCTGATGAATAAGGAGGAGACGAGACCTTATTTATTGCTAGGGAGTTACTAAGCAACTTAGAGAAGTTGCTCAACATCAAAGGGAAGGATTCTAAGTGAGATGCTAAATTGAACTCCTCGAACCCATTTCGGCAAGTTTGGTGGTTTGTGATGGCAGCGCTTAGCCATGTTTGAGAGTCGCTAGGGTTTCTCGAGCTCAGGGAGTGATTGAGCAACCGCACCGAGTCCTCATAGAGCTCGATGCAGTCAGACCAGGCCAACCTAGCTCGGTCATCAAAGGAGCTCGGGTCCATGGAGGACACCAGCTCGTGAGCTCGTAGAGCTTCACCCATAGTGACCTTGAGGGCCACGTCACGGAAAGAAAACTCCTTCCGCTCGAGGTCCGACATCAATTCGGCAGTGACGAAATAGTGGCACGTTTCGGGGAACGGGGTTCGAGCGCACGACGCCATCGGGGCACCGTGCGCAATGAAAAACCCAAATGAAGAAGAAAGCAGAACACAGGCGCAAAGAACAAGTTTGTGCACCATCTTGTTCATATCGAAGTGGCAGGGCAGAGCCTTTAGGAGAACTATGGTCTGTTTTAGGGTTCTGGGGGTTCGACTTATATAGGGGGATAGTACGTGAGTACTGGTACGAACGAACCATGGAGTTTGAAGGCATGATGGTTTGATTTTCCAATACGTGTTGGGCCATGCAACGACACTTACGTGAAAGGGGAACTTTTGTGGCTTGTCTTGGGAGAGTTCGTGGTTGGTTTTGAATGCCACGTAGTTTTCTAGGGTTTTGTTTTGAAGGAGCTTCTGGTTTTAGATCCCTCTCAACCTACCCCACAATAGATTTCCCGTGCGTGTTGAGAAGTGCAAATCTCTCGGTTTACATGACATTTGAGAACGTATTTTTAATTTCAACGCGTAGGGATGAAGGAATGAGATATGGGAATTGGCATCTTTGTCGTTGCTCCTACATAATTGAGAAAGGCATCTTAATATTATTGTGGGAGCATAGCATTTACTTGGAGAAAAATTTGTGGGTCAACCCAAGAGTGCAAGTGGGTTTCAATAATTAGACTTTGCTGATTTTGATTTGCGTGTGTTTTCAAGCCTTGTATTCGAGATGACGGCATTCTAAGTCTTGGATTAATAGAGACAATACACCATATAGTTTGTAGCCATATTATCATGATAAGGTTTTCACGGGATGCAAAAGCAATATTTCAAACAAAAACCACGTTCGTACATCTTGGGTAGGTTCATGACGATCATCGCCATTAACTTTGCTTTTTCAGGATAGAGTTAGTGGATATGCATTACACCTATTGCCGGCAAGAAAGTCTGTTTAAAGAAAAAAAATTTCTATAAAGTCGTCCAAAAAAGTTTATAGAAAGTCTGAATTATGGGCTTTAAAAATTATTTATTGCTTTCTCTTCGAACCTTCAAGAATGGAAGAGAATAGTTTAAATTTTTCAAAAGATATACATGGAATAACTCTAAAGAACTTGAGATGGCAATATTCTGTAAAACTTCGAATGAAATAGTAAAACGAAGAAGAAGAAGAAAGTAACGCCTAAGAACCTACCCATAGGAGGAGAACAATAGCTAGAAACAATCGCTAATACCCAATAGGATGAGTAGCAAAAGGAAGAATCCTCCGCTTGCATCCGATTAGCTAGTTGGTGAAACAATAACCCACTAAGGCGATGATCGATAGCTAATCCGAGAGGATGATCAGTCGTATCGAGATAGAAACGCAGCATGAACTCCTAAATACATCCTAAGTTTGTCGTGTGGTTTGCACGTAATTGTGCCATGATCTCCACACTCGAGCAAGAGGAAATAGAAATGGGATCATCATTCGATAAATGTTACAAGTATAATTGCAAAAGCTCAAGATGCTATCTAAAATCTATTGCAATTTTCCATTGATTAAATGCTACGTGAACACGTAATATCATCTCGATCCACGATCAATCACAAATTCATCTTTCTTCATTAATGAGTGTAGGTGCTGCTTTTCACTAGAACCAGTTAATCACCACGGGCTTTTCTTCCCAAAGAAACACACGAGACGATGATCATCACGTGAAGCTTTGGGGCTTGATCACGATGCGCTTCATATCTTTGGCTTCTTCTCCCGACATTATCAAGTTCTCTTCCTGACACATGGCGCCATTGCAATGGTTTTGAATCCTGCCTCTCAGCTTTCCCCAGCTATGACACGTGTCACGCCCACAGCCTTAGGTGTCACCCTGTGTCCGGTTGCCTGAAAGTGATGATCAAAAAAGATTGATTGACAAATGCAACATCGCTTCTCGAGGGTGTCTGAATTTCTTTGGAGCTGAAATCGCGACTAATTATTTGGTCGATTGGGATTGGACATAGGAAGCAACAGATGATTAGCATTAGTTAATCTTAGGCCGGAGATTTTAATCATGCGCTTGGATTTTTCTCTCGAGCAATGATAGATGAATACAACACATATTTGCTCAAAGAGGTTCTTTTTCTATTTTTATTTACGAGGTATCAACGGGCGCTCCACAACCCCGATTAATATCCGATTCGAAATATGAAACTCAATAATGAATTTCTACCGACTCCGATAGAAGAAGTTTTTTGATTTTCACTTGGTAAAATAGTTCTAAAATATTTTATGTGAATGCCATCAAAGGAAATGCAGTTTTATGTTACACAAGCGATTCTATAATACTCCGGCGGCAGAATGCTAATTGCTAATGCTTGAGTTGGTTTTTGTCGGATCACTTAAGTGTACGTATACCAATTTCAACGGAAAAGAGAGCATAAAGCTTAAAGGAAACTTCGCAAGGAGGAGAAATTTTGCTTCATGCTTATACTTATAGAAACCTCATTTTCTACTAAAAATTCTTGAAAGTTTGATCAGGTCACCTCATACCAATTGCTTTTGATAATATATAACGATGGGATCTGCCATGCGAGACCCACCAAAAGACCTCAACGTCATTGCTATTACTATCATCATTAGCGTTATCTCGTCAATTTTGTCATTGAAAGGCAAATTATTGGTCCCTTCGTATGACTCGTACCTTCTAATTATGGCACCCTAAGAGCATTTCTATTGGCAATTTGTATGGACGTGGGCGCCAAACATTGGCGGGGCTCTTATGGCATTACGTAACCGGCTTAAAAGTTCCATCGATTGGACTTTTGGATAACGAGCGAATTTAATCTTTATTAAAGGCTTATTTGTGAAGGGTTTAAGTCAAATTCAAAGGTTGGGAAACCATTTGGGACACCTCTCGAAATTTTTAGTATAGCATATGGTTGGCCCTCTGACTATTAGTAGCTGTTGATAAAATGACTTTCCATGGAAATTGTGGTTAAGACTACATTATTGGGTCCAATAGCTTGTCGATCATAAGAACCAGGTGAAATGAGTTATGTCAAGATTGGTGACCGAAAGAGGAAAATCAAATCGGAGTGAGAGATGTTGAGATACACGTAAGAGTTGTGTTAGAGAAATCACACATCAAAGACCTAGTGTGGTATTGAGCGGTTAATATATTCTAACTGGATCATAACTCACTAGCTTAACCTTTTGACTTGAGATGGATCCAACTGGATATATCGACGGGCTTGGACTTTAGATCTCGTACTAAACCTATTGTATTTGTGTTAATTTAGTACTAAACCTCATTTTGGCCGGAAATCGCTGATGTGGATGTCGGTCAAGATCGAACCTAATTTTGGTTGGAAATTGCTGACGTAAATATAGTTTATCGTACGTGGCACAATTGATGCTGACGTGGATATTTTTTAAATTTTATTAATAATATTTAAATATTTTTTCTTTCTTCCTTTTTATTTTTTTGCACTTTTTTTGTTACCATGTCAATCGTGCCACGTAAGACAACAGGCATCTATACTAGCGATTTCCGATCAAAATTAGTCGGATTGACTTAATTGACACAACGCAAAAGGCTTATGACCGAGTTGGCACAAATGCAAAAGGTTTATGACTAAATTGGCAAAAATGCAAATGTTTCAAGACTAAATTGGCGCTAAAGAAGGTTTAAAACTGAATTGCCACCAATACAATAGGTTTTTGACTTTTTTTACACTTCTTTCCCTTTCCCAAATTTGGGAAACCTTTTAAAATCAGTTCCATCTTCTCAATTAGATGGTCGAGACGTGTTTCTACTTTTTTGTGTTTAGATTCTATAATGTCGACCTATGGAATGTGTCGTGACTTTGACCTCTTACGCACAACCTCCCATAATGTTTAGCATAGAAAAATACTTGTATTCATATGACAACTTTTAACTCGAACTAAACTGGGCCGATCCACTGCCAGAGCTGAGATCACGACAATTAGTGATTTGGGCTTTGGGCAGCAAAGGATCACGTCCAACAGTCAACAGAAGATGAAGTGGGCAAGAAGACTAGGGCTGCGTCAGGCCCAAAAAGAAAGACTTCCATCTTTCTAAATAAATTAAAATCTTCCATGCCCGCTCAAAATGAAAAATGACAGGCGCATCAGCTTAATCGAAATCCAGTCGTCGCGGTTAATCAAGTTCCACCAATTGCATGGGAAGCCATAGTCTCCAAACCAACCGAAACTCTAATCTGCACCCGCGCTCCAATCGATACGCAACAGTTGATTTTCGACACAAGTTCGGCTACAGTCATCGACCTTTGATCTGGGGTCGACTATGACGGGGTAGATGGCATTCGAGGTGGCAGAATTTTGGGGATGGATGCATTGATGCCCCGCAAAGGAGCTCAGATCCGCTCGGCACCCGCGTCATACTGGTGCATGAAGAGATAGAGAAGTTTGAGACTACGGTTTAATGGGTAGGCTCTTCCCAGAAGTGTTGGGGCATCATGATAACAGGTAAGTTTTATAAAACCTCCAAAAGGCATGTCATTTAAAAGATAAAAACTTAGCCTTCTATATAAGAACATGCTTGGATCATTCCTCTTGTATCATCAAACTTGAGATCAAGAAGCACTAGAGAGAAAACAGAGGTTCCATAAGGAAAAAAAAACCAGTGGTGGACATGACCAGGAGGGAAACAAGAGTTGCATTCCGTGAAACTTTTCAAGCACCTTTCCACCGGAATTGAGCCACGATAGCAAAGTCCTAGTGTGAACCCCTGGTCGAAGCTATGTCTGTTTAGAAAAAAACGAGTGATTTGAAAAATTATTTTCTAACAATAATCACTTATAATGCTTATAAAAATAAATGAACGAATAATCTTTCCATCGATAACGAAAATATTTTTCGCTGGATAACTTAGCAATACAGGTTATCACATGACGTTTTTCAAATCCCTCATTTTTTACGAAACAAACGGAGCCTGAACATTTTGTTCAACTCATCTCCTCCCCTTGAATTAAATTAACGGGGACCCACTTTGTCCATTAGGTTTCCTCTTATTCAATCCCAGATTCGAGGTTATCGTTCTCGATTGTCCAGCTACGGATGATTTAACAAATCTTAGCAGATTCACAAGCTCCACAGCGTGCTGATTGATTAGATTCTTCCTCCTTGCTAAACCTTTTGTTAATTTTAAGGATTCATAAGGTCTCGTGCCCTAACCACCTTACGAGTCCAACACCCAAGTGCCCAACCATTCCACCCACTCGTTACGGTTTATTTATGTATTTTTACGGCTCAGATCGCTCGTTACTTTAACAGGCATTAGCTGCGGGTTCGTTGAAACAGAATCATAAAATAATGATTAGACTGTGTTTTTGTCCTTGACTAGTTAATTAAATGGAGTGGAGGACCCAATGTCAATGGCCGCAATGTTCCTCTTCCTTGTCTCTCTACCTAAAATAGTTGTTCTTAAAACTTCACTAAGGAGTTAAATAAAATCGCATCTTGATCATCAGTATCTGTAATGATGAATGCCGAATCTGCTTCGCGGTTCACACTTTCCTCTCTGCTAAAGGGAGGAAAGTTCACATGTGCAAGTTATTGATATGAACCCAAAATGACGTAATAAGGTTTTACATTAGTGCTTTGAATACGACCCGCATGTTTGAAGGTCATTTGCATTCAATAAAATTATCAAGTACATAAATTTGTCTTTTCATGATCGCGTGGATTTCGATTTTGTCAACTGGTTAGTTGAACTAGCATTGCTACGTTCAACAATTTCCGAATCAACATCCCGTGTAACCTAACATTCTTTGGTTGAGAAAATTCCGAAACTCGTTAGAGGGTCCGCCCCGGAAAAAGGGAGCAATCACATAAGAGAATGCAGCAATTTTCAATGCACTTCTCCTAAAATAATCTAGAATTAGGGTAGCAAAAAAAGGCCATAGAATTGACACCTACAAGAATATAACTCTTTCATTTGGCGAACTCTATGTGCATTAGTAATCACACAAGAAACCTAAAATAAAATGCATATCCAGGCAGTGAACAAAAGGGGAGGAAATGTAAAATTATGGGGAAAAGAAAGGACTGCTTGAATATCTCATTCATGGTGCCTCCTTGTTCACATAGCTGTTCACCAACGCCAATGCGTTGCTCGTCACTTTCTTCACCTCCCCCGCCCGACCGCAGACGACCGACTTTAACTCCCCTTCCGGCACGTCCTCGAACCCGTCCGTGCACGTGTCCTCGTCCGTCAGGGCGGCGCTCATCCACGTCTGCACGTTGCTCATCTGGAGCCTGAACCCCTCCTGGCTCGCGCCGCCGCTGCCGCCGTCGCCGACGTCCCCAAGCCTCCGCATCTGCTTCAGCGAGCCGCGCATCTCGCCGACCGCGTCCCCCATGTTGGTGAGGCAGTCGTGGAGCGCGGCGGAAGCGGCCCGCGGCTCGGCGGCACGGCGGCGAGAGAGGTCGGCGAGGTAGGCCGCCATCGTGTGGGCGCTCGCGAGGCTGACGGCTATGGCAGCACGGGCGAGCTGGCGGGGGCTCTGCTGCACGGAGCCGGCGTAGGTGGAGAGGGAGCTGTAACAGACGTCGGGGTAGAGGGTTTCGCCGCAGCTGGCGCGGATGAAGTCGGTGCCGTCGGATTGGAGAGCGGGGACCGGGGAAGGGACGGCGAGGAACGGGACGATGTGAAGGAGCAGCGCGAGAGTGCGTTGGGCAAGCATTGTGGAATGGTTCTCTTCTTCTGGAGTTCGGGCGGGTTTTAAACTCCAAGAGGGTTACCGGACAAATACGAAGATGGCCTCCGTACCGAAGCAATACAGCAGTATGCCACCTGTCTTTTGTTCGTCGCGTGTTGTGATTGCGACGCGACTCAACATTTTACCGGCCATGCTAAACAATGACTACAGCAAGGCAACGAGCGACTGGGGATGGGGCGGAACAAATTCAGGACGATAAACATCGTCCGGAACCTGTCTCGTAACTCTTGACTGTCTCCCTAATCCGTTATGATTTAGACATAAAATGTCCTAAATTTATTTAGCAATGCCAATTCAGTTTGAGCATTTTAATTTAATCAATTTAATTCTAAACATTTTAACGATTTACTAATATAGTCTTTCGGGTCAATTTAGCCGGCTATCATTGACGTGAAAGCCAGCCGACCTATATGGCATGACTAGTGTTGATGTGAACTATTTTTATTATTTTTTAAATAATTTCTTATTTTTCTTCATTCTTTTCCTTTTCTTTATTTATTTTTCTTTTTGTGGAATGAGGAGGGTCGCTGGCAATTGGACAAGGGCTTGCAGCCCTCGCTTGCGGCTGGCAACCTCCACTGTGGATTGATAAATAAAAACCTCCATCATGGACCAACAGAGGGAATAAGAAAGAAAAAAAAGGGGAAAAATCAGAAAATTTGTCAATATCGTTGTCCAACGTGCACATAAGACCGTTGGAGTCCACGTTGGTGATTTCTAGCCAAAATTCGCGTGAATGACTTATTGACAAATTGTCACAAGGTTTAGGGTAAAATTGGCAAAATTGAAAAATTTATAACTGAATTGCAATTTGTATAATAGATTTGAGACTTTTTGGTAACTTTCCTGAAACACCGACGTTAGCCACCGCCACAATATCTTTTCTATGAATGAATTATATCACACTCGATATGTGAATGATTCACATCATACGTCAACAAATATCGATTTATTTATACATGTGTATTTTGTATCTCTATTAAAAAAAGTGTAGAGAATCGTTCAATATGACATTTTAAAAATTAATTGTCAATATGGTCGTAAGAATCACTCGATTTTAACGCTTATTAACAATATACCTTTCAAATTGCAACATATTAACACTTTATACGAATCATAAGGAAGCAAAAATGTGTAAAACAAAATAAACGTAATCAGTAACCCAAGTTATTGAGACGCATTTTATAGATTCCAGTCGATACACTTTTTTAGCTTGAAGACATGCATAGTTACTTTATTTATAGTTTAACAGAAACTCCGAAACTAAAGCAACTAATATCATAAAAAGGAAATACCACACGAGTTTACAAACTGAAAATGTCCGAAACATTTCAAGATTCTCTCCCGCAAAAAGATTGGGTTTCCCTCTTTTTAAGTCGGTCCAACTTGCCGATCTCCAACAATTTTGGGTTCAGCATGTTTTACTAGTCCAATTAGTTTGGTTTCAATATTGTTAAGGCTGAGGCAAAGTCACGTTTGGTTCACTAAAGCTTCGATTTTCTTCGACTTTGAATCGGATCGAACTTAAATGATTGAATATGATTCGATTTCGTGGCACTCGGTTAATTTCGATTATTTTCAAGTGGTTGACTTTTCTTAATCTAATTCAGTTCGGATCAGATCGGCTTGTGGGTCGATTCTTGTGGTCGGATTTTGCCGTCTCTGATCAAGATGTTGTGAGATGGGAATCCTATGAACGCCAAGCCGACCGCCTCCCATTCCGACCGGCAACGGGAAACATTTGAGAACTACAGCCTACAGGTAGGCGCCAATAGTTTTTCCCTTGTCAGCCCCGTGAACCAGCGTGGTTTCTCAATAACTCCTTCAAATTTTCGGATGCAGAGAAGGATCGGGAAGGCAGAGGTTTGGCTCCTCGGGTTCTGCGTGCTGTCCTTAGCAGAAGAACCGCTGTGATCGTGCCACGTGGCTTCGAGTTCACGAGGTCCTTCATTCTCTTTTTGCCGTTTTTTCCTGCTACACACACAAGTCGAATAGTCCTTGTCGGAGAAGCATCCCGACTCCCGAGAACCCAAGTCAGCATCCAACTTTTTCGTGATTCTGCATTTGCCCGATGGAAGTGAAGCGGCGATGTGTTTTAAATCTTATGAAAAATTTTAAATGAGAGTTTGAAATCCTTTTATTTTTTTAAGTAAATACAGGATGTGATTTTTAATGACAGTTTCAAAAAAGTGCATGAAGTGGCCATAGCTATTTCAAATGAGAGACTAACCTCGCCGACCGGCTAAATATTCCTGTTTGATTAAGGATATTTTCATCAAATATAATTTTAACTTAATTTTTAGTTAAGCTAAAAAGAAAAATAGAAATAGAGGCGAGCAGCCCCAACAGCTATCCTAGCCGCCCCACCAGCCGGAGGGCTGCCTTTCCCCTATGGTTCGTTTTTTTAACTTTTAGTTTTTTAAATTTTTTAAAAAACATAAAAGGAAGAGAAAAATTAAAAAAATAAATGAAAAAAATACTCTTAACCAACTGGTGAATCAAGCCTTCTTTTAAGATTGACATAATCATTTCAAGTCCTTATTTGAGAAAATTAGAGTATTTTAGGCCCTTATTTGAAATTTTCCCTAATTATTATTGAAAATCGTAAGTAATGAACGACAGGTCATAACATGGAGAGGGTCCACGAAATTTGCAATTTAAACGGATCTTATGATGCTTAATTATCATGTGGACGTGATATTTGTAGAATATCTTAAGTCTTGCTCAAAGGAATTTAGAGTGTCGGCACTGACTTTGTAAATTCTCAACCGCGCGCATTAACCATCTTTCCGTGGATCAAAATTCTGAATGAAAAGCCATCTTTCAGGCGTCCCGGCACGGAAGTTTTAGGTGCAATGATGAAAATGAGAATTACAAGCCCTGTGACCTCCTTTTACAATGCTAATTACAGCATTGACAAACTAATTTCCTGGAAAAAAAAAAAAAGCAAGCCATCGACCTCAAAGCCTCTCATATATCAACAGAATTTCCAGGGACAAAAATGTTGAGAATTCAGACCGTAACATGGTATATATCATGATCGGGGATGCGACTCAAATTGCTTTTGGTGAGAAAACAAGATCAAAGTCGCGTCGATTGCGGGATGGTGGTCGGCAGAACATGGCAAAGGCCAGTCACTGTCCTAGGACAAACACCCAAAAATTGAACGGGAGGACACTGCTTGTACCGGAAAACGAGGGGCCGAAACAATGGATGAAAATCTTATGTGGGTTCGCTAATGATGAGCCCGCCAGAAAGTTCCTGCACAACAGGCCCACGCTGGTGCGAAACGAGCCTGTACCCGGTGATCCAGCACGGGCTTCCACGATGTACGTGATTCTTTGTCCGTGTGTTCCCTTCCCTTTTCCTTTCAATTTGCTCGTCCAAGGACGTTGAATTTGTTGGACTTTATTTGTAAAACAAACAAAAGGGCCGTTTTTCTTATCCTATATAAGAAAGATGGGAGAGTGAAAGATACCCTATTAGTTAGTTAGAAACTATCCTAGTCTTTCAAATGAAAAAATGGGCAAGTGGGTTGCACCCCACTATACCCGGTGTGGGTGTGCGATTATTAGGCGTACTTAGCACTCGGCCTTACTACTCACATAGGAGTTGAAGATAATTTTAACTATCACTAGTTCAAACGTGAATAGGTGTGTTTGAATGGTGCGATTATTCGGACATAAGGAGGTATGTCCAAACTAATCGTAATTGGATACGAAGAGTGGTATGGGGATTAACTGCTTTTTGGATAACTTCACTTCTTCTCATTCCATTTTTCGTTCTTTCAAAACAAAAGAATTTTAGCCTTTTGGTTCCAATTGTTTCCTTAGAGAATTATCAGAATTACTATATGCTATTGTTGTATCTTGGAGGATATCTGCCGAAAATCGTTAGCAACGTTGTGGGGCAACTAAATCCTTAAAGAGAGCATTATTACGCATCAAAGTCTGATTTTGTTGTTCATCCCATTCGACCATATTTTCCAACAGAATTTGTCTCCCAACGACCGTTCGCATTGCTTATCTTGACATCGTGCAGATATTATTCTTCCTAACACCTTAAGTTTCGAAAGTAATTGCTCAAACATCTGATTACCATTGTAATGTCCAGTACCATGAAAAGACGTAACTAATCAGTCCGTCATATTTGCATGTGAGCCACATGCCAAAAAAATGGCGTAACACTGCCATAACCAAGTGTAAAACTGACGTTAAAAAAAAACATATGAAGATGCAGTACAATAACGTATCTTTGAAATTCCCAACCTAGACGTAAACCTGTCAAACTAGTGGATTGGGTCGGGTCATAAGTTGTTCAACACAGATAAATTCATTTAAACCGTTTATGACTCATTTATTACAATGCAAATCTAATAATCCATGTCGACTCGACTCGTGTTCCTAAAGCACTTCAATTATTTTAATTCAATTTATGAAAACTCACGTCCAAACAAATATGATTATGTCTAAACATTTCGTTGATGAAAAAACTTTTCATTTATTTATTTTTTTATAAGTAATACAAGCAACTATTAAAGAGAGAGAGAGAGAGAGAGAGAGAGTAAGCGAGTAAGTATGAGATCAAGCGCGGGCAAAAGAAAATGAATAGAGAGTCGTGAAAGTGAGTTGGATTTAAATAAGTTATAAACCCATATATAATCAATGCACGATTAATTTATTACACATTTAACACTTATTTTATATTTAAACTTATTTATGATCCGTTTATTAAATATAATTAACTCATGTCATGAGTCAGCCCACCATATGTTGATTAAGAAATATGTTTGTGACTTATTTTGATGGATCTACCTAGACACTCGCGAATCGGAAAATGTACCAGGATGCATTGTATCCGTTGCCAACCTCTGATCGGACAATAGGCCCGTGAGAAATAGGCCGATCGTAGCATGAAGACTCCATCTCTCTCGCTTCCGAAGGATTAATTCTACACTTCCCTCGCGACAACTTAAAATTGTTCTTTTTTAGACACGACATTAGTAAATAGTTTTCAACAAGAATTCACATGTCTCATTCCCACCTCCGATTAAAGTAAATTTACCCACCGATGTAATAATGACGCACAACAACTACGCGGTCAACGCAGCATCCGACGCTGCACAATCATTACCACCACAGATCCGTTCATCAGGAGGTGGTGGCGATTCCCTACGCTTGTGGAGCCCACCGGGAGGGGACCCCCCTTCACCACGTGTCGCTCATCAATACGTCGGTGACCACATGCTGTCAATCATATTTTTCTTTTGACTCTTAGGCCCCTCCTTAGAATTTGGGTCCCTCCCTTCATCCAACCTTTTTTCCGTTCCTTCTTTTGCTTTGGTTCAAAAGCCTTTAACCGATATTTTTGGAGTATTTATGCAGAATATGCAAGTATAAAATATCTTGATTTTTATAGTAGGGATTACGCATTAGAACATTTAATTCTTTCAATTAATTTCTCACCAAATACTGAAAAATACTCGCTGATAAACTACAAATATCACTGTTAATAATTCAGAGCCTAATGATTTGATTATACAAGTCATTAAAATTCAGCGACTTTCAATTGAATTTAATCCCAATACTCGAGTCAATGAAACACTCGAGATACTTTAGTTTAATTGGCATGTTTGTTTACACTTCGAAAGCAAATAGTATTTTTCACTTTATAGCTAGAGTTTATGTTATAATTACGAGCTAATGGCTTAATCATTTTGTTATCTTTAAGAGCCGAGTCTCTCCAGTTATGTGTCATGTCGGTTCACGAGTAGTGGATTAATTGTCTTTAACAAGACGTGACTCTCGTGTTCTTCGTAAATCGTTCTTAATTCATTCCGAAGTTATTCGCAAGTCATTCTCGATGTGTGCTAGTTTTGAGAATGATTCAATAGAGTCGTGTTCGTATAGTGGTAATACAAAAATGTTGAAGATGTTGTATCTCCAGAGGTATATTTTTTGAGTTTGCATAATACCGTTGGTAGGAACTAATCACCTTAAGGAGATTCAAGAATGCGCAACTCACCTCATGTTTAATCTTGTTACAATCCATTCGAGTTTTCTCACGTGATGTAAGGCAAAGTCTATTGCAAGGCAGTTGCGATTAAATGGAATAATTTCTTTGGACTTTGTAAAGTCCAAGGAAAACGTTATGAATGCACTGATAAAAGGTTTGTCAATAGAGCAGGTAAACTACGCGTTGAAGGAAATGAGGTTAAAAACTTTAACTCAATAAAAAGGCTCTAAGATGGAAGCCTAACCTAGCGATTGGAGGTCCCACAGAATGGGTTCGATGGGGCAATGCAAACTTTGGAAACTCTAGTATGCGCATTGTCCCCCTCTCCTATGATGCAACAATGATTCCTTAAGCATTTTAAGGGTACGCTACGCTTTTGATAATTCATATATCTTGGAATACAACATTCTAGCAAGGTTTGGTAGGATACCTTTGACAAGAATGTACTTATATGCATGGAGCTGGCCGACTTTATGAGAATCTTGAAAGGCTATCTTTCCTAAAAAGCATGCACGAATCTAAGGACGTTCAAAGTCGAAAAAATGAACACAACTAAGAATTGATCTTGAATCGAAGGGACTTTGTGTGAGGTTTATTGTCTGGCTTACAAAAACTATTAACGATTCAAGCCTTAGTCCATTAACTAGTTAAGTAAGTTCAATAGGCTTTCACTAACAAAGGTTCAAAGCAAAAGCTACATGTCTTGTTGATCCATTGCTGTAGGGGATTGTTATAATTATGCGTCAATGGCTCAACAGTTTTGTCGTCTTTAAGAGACATGTCTCTTTAGTTCGTGTCTTTTCAGTCGCGTGCCTCTTTAGTTCGTGTGTAGTGGATTCTCTGTCTTTGAGAAGACACGACTCTTCCGTTCTTCAGAAGTCGGTCTAAAGTCGTTACAAAGTCGTTCTTAAGTTGTTATGAAGTCATTCTCAAGGCATTTTGAAGCCATTGTCAAGTCTTTCTTGATATGTGCCGGTTTCAAGAAGTGTTTTGAACGAGTCTTGTTTGTATAGTGCCGACATAAACGTGTTCAAGTTGTCATATTTTGGGAGGCATAGTTCTTAAGTCCGCATAGCATCGCTAGCATGAACTAATCGCTTGAAGGAGATTTGGCAATTCGTGCCTCGCATTCTATTTAATTTTGTTATAGCCAATTCAATTTTTCCCACATGACGCATGGCAAAGTCGAACAACTGTGGCAACCAACCAATGAAACTTCTGAAGAGAGTCCATGGAGGCTCCGCACGCATCTTTGTCTCATCGTACCGAGTGAAGGGACTCTTGCGCTTAAAGCATCTCCTCGTTTTTGAGATTGCATCTCTCAAGAAAGTAGGCTCGACGATTTTTCCTAAGCCGATGCCTAGCACAAAATTAGGCAATAACATGTTCAGTTCGTCCAATGGCTATATTTATCAGAGTTAATTTGTTATTACTTTCTCATAGTTATTAGTTCTGATTAGTTCATGTACTGGTTACAACAAACGGTATTTATTCCAACAATTAAAATACTATATAAATTTTGAGCAATTATGAAAAATTATTTATGTTCTCATATGTCAACATTTATCTATCGTGAAAGTTTCAAATATTTGGAGCAAAAGATCAAATCTTTTGCAAGATTCAGATCAAACAAAAGCGAAAAGTAAAACTTTATCCGGATGGTCCCTTATTCAAGTTGATTGTCACAAATTTTAGTGGTCCCCAAAAGAGCTCATATACAATAGAAATTAAAAAATTAAGATATGTTTTATACATTTATAGATGTGTACATCTATGTGTATATGCTAGGCATGTCTTATGTGGGTACATAAGCACACGAAGAATATTTTAATTAGGCTCACACATCTTGCATCCAAAACCCCTTTTGCAATTTTTTTTTTATCAAACAGCATTTAATCCAAAGCCCATTTTCAAAAGAGTTTATATCAAACACAATTAGCATTTTCCCAAACCCCTTTAGGCTAAAGGCATTTGCATTTTTCCGTAACCCATTTGAAATGCTAAACCAGCGTAGTCAAAGTCTTGCTTTCACCTTGCTTGAAGATTTTTGATGTTGTGCTTAGTCTTCAATTGCTTTTACTCCGAAGAGAGTCTTCCTTCTGTCTCGCTCGAAAATCTTCAATGTTGTGTTTAGTCTTCAATCTCTCGTGGTCGGAAATCTTCCATCTCTCACGTCATAGAATTCGCGCTCGAGATACTCGGCTTGAGACGTCAAACAGCTCGAGTTGGTGAATTTTCCATCTTTTGATTGCCAAGAAAAATTTTGGACATAGGGTTAAAAAGAATAAATTTGGGACTCAAGTAAAAATTGATGGCTTTTCACGAGACAACAAAGTTTAGGGTTGAATTAGGATTATACCTAAAGTTGAGGATATTTTTATGGGACTATAAAATTTAGGGTAAAATCAGGGAAAATTTTTCATTTTTTTTTTATGGTCAGTGCAAAATTTTCAAGTTGAGAACTCGAGTTTGAGCATTCCATGAACAATTCGGGCCATCCGACCCGACGATATCCACAGACCCGAGACGAGCCAGTCGAGCATGCGACGACTCCCTTGGAACCCGAGAACCAGATGGTACTGCTTCATCCACGTGGCCTCATCCAGTTGGGCCATTCTCTGGAATCCAATGACACCTTTTTTGGGGTTATAAGAAGCCACTGTCCTCCGGCTTGCCTCACCCACCACCACCTTTGCTCCGCCAGCAAGAAAAATGGCGCCAAACGTCCTCCCCTCGCCGACCACCTTCCCAGCGCTCCGCGCCCTCGCGATCCTTCTGTTCCTGCACCCTCTCCGTCGCGTCGCCGCTGGACACGACTACTTCGACGCCCTCCACAAGAGCATACTCTTCTTCGAGGGCCAGCGCTCCGGCAAGCTCCCCCCCGACCAGCGCGTCAGCTGGCGGCGCGACTCCGCTCTCCACGACGGCGTCACCGCCGGTGTACGTCACCCACCACACCCCCACATTTTCCCATTCCTTTTCCTTCTCGCAATGCAATGCGTGTCGAGTTCATTTTGACATGTTCTCCGACATTGACGTGAGAAATGTGATTTAATTAAAAAAAACGTGAGAAAATTCTAATGCAATCTGCCACAATCTGCGAAGTGAGGGGTGTAATTGTTAATAATTTTGCGTTATAGCATATGAAATTTCATGTTGAGTTTCTTGATTTCGACGCTGCGAACTTCCTAACCGAAGTGTCTGCGTTTATCGCCGCATCATCAGGTGGACCTGACGGGGGGCTACTACGACGCGGGGGACAATGTGAAGTTCGGGTTCCCGCTGGCCTTCACGACGACGGTGCTGTCATGGAGCGTGATAGACTTCGGGCGGACAATGGGCCCGGAGCTCCGGAACGCCGTGAGGGCGGTGCGGTGGGCGACGGACTACCTGCTGAAGGTGACGGCGGTCCCCGGCGTGGTGTTCGTGCAGGTGGGCGACGCCGTCTCCGACCACAACTGCTGGGAGCGGCCGGAGGACATGGACACCCTCCGCACGGTATACCGCATCGACCGGGCCCACCCCGGCTCCGACGTGGCAGGCGAGACCGCCGCGGCGCTCGCCGCCGCCTCGATCGTGTTCCGGTCGCGTGACCCGGGCTACTCTCGGTTGCTGCTCGACCGAGCCGTTAGGGTACGTCCCTGTCTCACTGAATTTAGACTCTGTCGCTCTCCGTTTTCTCCTCTTTTCCCTATTTCATTATCGAGGAAATAGAAAAGACGACGGAAAATCAAAATGCGTCGAGCTTTTTCTTGGTTTTGATTGGGCGATTTCTGTTTTACTTTTGTCTTTCACTGAGATGGGAACGCAATGGTGGTGATGTGGTCAGAAAAAAGGTCGTGGTCGCCTCTGCAGATGATTTCTTTTTTTCATTTTCTTTAGCACACTGCACGAGTTTGTTCAGGATTATGGCAGCAGCATAGATTGCGCAAACATTCCCGGATTTCGATGCACGTTTAGAATTGTCGTAAACTCGTAATTATCGGTGAACTTGATCATCATTTGCTTATGACAAACAAGAATGTTTGCCGGGCATCACCCATTGTTCCGCAGTAGCCCAACATTCCTCAACACGTAAAAGTTTTCATTTTGCTGCATCATCATTTGAATATAGTGAGAAAGAAAGTTGCTGACAATTACGAAATTAGTGCAAAAGAATACTTTTCCTAACAAGCCCTTGAATATATTTGCTAAGTAATTGAGTAAGCAAAAGTTGCACTTTTTTAAAAGGTGAGCTGTTGTATTTTTTTTTTTTATTTGTAGTGTTGCTACTCTGGAAAAACTAAATCATTATATTTGGGGTACGTGAAACATTCGTCAAGAAGCTACTTGACAAGGTTGAAAGGGACCAATAACGTTAGTCGATCAGAAACATTCATTGCAAGCAAAAACAAAAGAAGAAACGCGAAAAGAAAATATCGAGTGACCGTTGCGGTGGACAGGAGTATGAACGGTCTATTTGTTATTGAGTTTTGTTTCTCTCTCTCTCTCTATCGGTGTGAAGGTGTTCGCGTTTGCTGACAAGTACCGGGGCGCGTACAGTGGCAGCCTGCGCCGGGCGGTGTGCCCTTTTTACTGCGACGTCAACGGTTACCAGGTAAGCCTTGGATCCCAAATCTCCGTTGGATCTGGCCCGAACAAGTTTCAGGAGCCGCCGTATTGACGCGGGGGTTGTTGCCGCAGGACGAGCTGCTGTGGGGAGCGGCCTGGCTGCACAAGGCGTCGCGGCGGAGGCTGTACAGGGAGTACATCATGCGGAACGAGGTGGTGCTGCACGCCGGCGACACCATCAACGAGTTCGGTTGGGATAACAAGCATGCCGGGATTAACGTCCTCCTCTCCAAGGTATTATTAAACTATCAATTAAACATCATCCCTTTTGGTTACTCGGAACCATTTAATTAAGTGTTGCTCGGAGAATTCATTAGCATAGGCGCACCTGCTTATCACAAACAAGCAACGCTATTTTCAGTCAATGTGCACGAATTTGGGCAAAACGGCACACACTTTCTAAGTTAAAACTTCACAATGCCCGCTTGCGCGAACATCTTCCAAATTTCCCAATGAAAACAATTATTTTTTTCATATGGGTGTTTTGAATTTTCTTTAATCAAGTCGTGGGTCAGCATTATCCTACGATAGAAGTGGTGAAGGCAGGAGCGGTCATTCTCTCGAACCTAGCACCCATGCCTACTCGTGCCATGCCGCTTGTGCTCAATTGTCACATGGAGTGGCAGTGGCATTAATCTTTTCAGCTGCCAAGCCACGTGTATGACAGGGGATAAGTACTGGTAAAATAAAGACGAAAATGTTGGTCAATATCCCTCAGTTTTCACATCCATTAATGGGGAGCAGTCGGAATGGAGAGAATTGGTGGGAGGGGGATGTACTACCGTGGTGTCACGTGATGGTTACCCAAAGATGGCGAGCTACATATGAAAAGTCTTGAGATGGGGCCAAAAGCATGTACCTTCTGAGAAAAAAGAAAGAAGAAGAAAAAGATTGGTTTGAAGAGATGTGGATGCTCTTTGAGGGGGACATTAGCTTTAGACTTCAGCTCTCATTTGTCGAGAATCATGGGGAAAAGGAATTTGAATAATTCAAGGGGGTCGATGCTGGTCGTGGGCTCTATGGACCCTACATACTTATTTGGGCTCACGTAGAAAGTTAGGTGAATTGTCTTCTCATTATAAATGCATTTAGCGGAAAGAATTAATTTTTAAGGCGTTGGTCACTTATATTATGACAAAAATCAACACGTGGAACGATTATAATACTTCCACAATCTCATTAATAAGCAAACGTGTAGATTTATATCTTGACCTAAAAAAGAACTAAGTTTTACACGAAAAATTGCCGAGATAAACAGGAGCAAAAGTCCCTCTCTCTCGAAAAAAAAAAGAGGAGCAAAAGGCACCTGTGAATCCGATGATTGCACATGATGTTGGGCGCCACCTTTCGCTTTCATTTTGTTTTACTTGTGGGGGCCACATAGTGATCTTTCCAAGGAATTGTATCTAGACACGAATTCCAGTGCGATCGCAAAAAATTTGTAGCGGAAAAGCCGAAAATGCCATCGCGGTGGCCGGTGGGGTAACTACGTCGAGCCGGAGCAGATCGTTGATTAGTCGTGGGCCATTTCTGTCTTTTGACGTTGCTGAATCGAAGGGACGAAAAGGGAGGTGGTGGGGGCCACCACCCAAAGGCCGGGTTTGTTTTGGCGACGGAGTGAAGAAAAAGTCCTGAATGCTATTTTCCATACGCGTGGGGCCCCCGCTCTGGTCTGAGCTGCACCAATCACCACGCCGAGGCATGTGCTTAAAGCCTGTGACGACGGCTCTTCCCCATGCTCTTACCACAAAAATTCCTCCCCCTTTTCTTTCTTTTTTTTCTTTTTTCGGGCTCACTCGGGAAATTAAAAAGTTAATAATTATAATTTCTCTACGAAAAAGGCAAGAGAGAGAGAGAGAGAGAGAGAGAGAGATTTGCTTTCGGGGAAAAAGTGAAGGCGACTTCTCCATAGCTGCGTGCGTCTCTGTTCTTACAATCAGAAAGATTAGCCAGTTGGCATTGCATGCCAAATAATTTTATTTTTATTTTTTAATTTTGGGATTATTTCGTTTTTGAGGAAATGTTGGTTACGTAATTTTCTTCAGCGCATCTCAATTGATATTTTTTATTGGATTGCAGGAAGTGCTGATGGGAAGAGCAGATTACTTCCAGTCGTTCAAGGCCAATGCAGACGGGTTCATCTGCTCTGTTTTGCCCGGCATCTCTCACCCTCAAGTTCAATACTCTCCCGGTACACATTTTACCTATTTGTTTATTCCATACCGCCGCTCGCTCGACGGCCCAAACCTAAGCTAAAGTGACAGCGGAATGAGATTAAGATCTTTCTCGTACGCACCGTTCGATTTAAGGAATGGTTTGTTCCTGTGGTACATAGTGCTGGCCACAGTAAATTCACGTTTTGGATGCTTGCGGTTTTCAATTCTGCGCTAATTTTCTTGAACATTTTCTCGGCGGAAAGGGGGGTTGATATTCAAGGCGGGAGGGAGCAACATGCAGCACGTGACGTCACTGTCCTTCTTGCTATTGGCTTACTCAAACTACTTGAGCCACGCCAACAAAGCCGTCTCCTGCGGCGGCACCTCCGCTTCTCCCGCTCTCCTCCGTCAGCTGGCGAGGCGTCAGGTCTCTTCTTTATCCTCGCTTCGAAATAAATTTTCTTTTTTTTTTCTAACAAATACTCTAATATTAAATAAAGTCGAGACCGCACCACTTTCGATCTCTTCGAGGGACATGTTGGTTAAGGATGTTTTTCGATTTTATATATTTTTATCAGGTGGACTACATTCTTGGGGATAATCCGCTGAGCATGTCGTACATGGTCGGCTACGGCGCGCGCTACCCGCAGAGGATCCACCACAGGGCCAGCTCGCTCCCCTCGGTGCGGGCCCACCCGGCCCGCATCGGGTGCAAGGCGGGCTCCAGCTACTTCCTCAGCCCGGACCCGAATCCCAACCCGCTGGTCGGGGCCGTGGTCGGCGGGCCCAACGTCACCGACGCCTTCCCGGACTCGAGGCCCTTCTTCCAGGAGTCCGAGCCCACGACTTACATCAACGCCCCGCTCGTGGGCCTGCTCGGGTACTTCTCGGCCCACTCTTGACTTTACCCTCCTCCACAGGGAAAGGCACAAAAATCTGAAGTGGTGCGCGAAGGTCACCCTACCAGTGTGGAGAGTTGCATTTCTGTTCCTTAATTTGTTTTTTTGTTTTTTTTTTAATGATGGAAAGTTTAGTCTTCAAATGGTAATTTGTGTCATTATTATGGATACGTGAATGAAGACTGAAGTCGGTCACTGGCTCTGCCACTTTTCTTAATCCTCAAATGTCCGAAAGTAGTGAATGTATTTTCTTATCTATTAAGTGTAATAATATTTCTTTTACCATCAGTCTACTTAAATTTCGTCGCTTCGATTTATCTCACAATTGAAAATGATAATCTACACCATCGATCTCTCTCTCCAGTTTTTAAGGAATGCTAATCCAAATCACAAGCTCTTAATGGGTCAACAACGCTGGTAGTATCGGCGATGGAGTTGGGCGGTGGCTGATCGAACATCACTAATATAAATCATCAAAAGAATTTGGACCATTTTACGAATGTAGTTTCAGTTTGTTGTCATAAAAAGGAGGGGGAAATTAAAAAAAAAAAAAAAAGGTCCTAAACCTATTACGGTTGTGCCAATTCAGCTCTAATTTTTTTTTTTTGCTGATTGAGTCATAAACCTTTTTATAATTGTGTCAATTTAGTCCATTTGATCGGCTGTTGCTGATGTGGCAATTTTATCAATTTTTGAATTAATTTTTATTTTTAATAAATTTTCTTCCTGTCCTTTTTTTTTTCTTTACTTTTACACCCGGTCAAGGGCCGGCGAGGGCTCCGACCTTTGCCCGGCTATAGGGAGGTCGGGGTCTGCAAGCCCTCGCCCGGATGATGGCCGCGGTGAGGGCTTGCGACCATTGTGCGACCACAAGCGAAGGCCGGAGATGCTCGCCACGGTTGTCGCGGCCTTTGCCTAGTGGCCACGAGGGCCGCGACCCTCGCCCGGGGCTACCGACCCAAATCCCTTCCCCCCAAAAAAAAGTAAAAAAAAAATAGACAAAAAATTATTTAAAACATAAAAATTAAAATATTATTAAAAATTGACACGTCAATGTCGGCCCATCAAATAGACCGAATTGACACTGTTCTAAAAGGTTTAAAACTTAATCGGCAACAAAAAAAAAAAAGATTTAAAACTGAATTAGCGCAATATCAATAAGTTTAAGACTTTTTTGGTAATTTCCCTAAAAGAAGGATAAGCTATTTTTTTTTTCATTTTTTTGACATACTAGTTGCATCATAACATATATTTATAAAGATTCAGCGCACAATCACAAAGAAGTAAAGTGTCAAGAACGAAAAAGAAAAATCGAGGCACAAGGTTTTATCATGGTTCACCTTTAAACCAGGACCACGTCCAATAGATGATTCATCTATAATTATCATCTCGCACCTCTCGTCACATACCTCAATTAATAGAGAAAGATATATTAAATAGCAATAGTTGTTCATGGGCACAAGCCCAAACTACCAATGAAAATATATGGGCTCAAACTACAAAAGTCTTCTAAGCGAGATCCCGTGCTTTCTTGACGATGGAGAGTGTAAATCAAACCCCCAATAACATTGTCACCAAAAAATCAAACCAATACATTGATCGAGATATGGATGAGAGTTAAGCTTGTGCGTTTACGTTAATTTTGATTAGTTAAATATGATATTCAGCAAGTCAGGTTAACTGTGGCACTCAGATTGCGTCAGTATCATGGAACGGCGGGGATCAACTAATTTGATTTGGCTTTGGACTAATCTGCGACGCCCTCATATATTCTACAGGGAAGCAGCAATTGGAGGTTACCATGCTAAATTTTCTATCGGAACAAACAGATTATTTACCAATTTTCAATTGTCGTCATCGATAGGCTTTGGCCCTACCGGGCATAAAAAGTCTCGAGGAAACGTATGTAGTGTCGGCACTCGTCTCCCCTATCATCCATTCGGGACTAGATTGAGTCAAACCTTGTAATTAACTCGAGTTCGGGTCAATAGTTCCTCGAGAACAGCTCACCCGAGTATCGCGACCCTCTCTCGGAGCAGAGGAAGAGGGCTAATGGGTCGCCCTTCCGGCCCGGTTGCGTGTGGACCTTCGGACGCGGGCCCCTCCCAAGGCCCATTACCCAAATCGCAACGGAGGATAAAAATCGAGTCGACCTTTCGGTGCGGTCTAGTGACATGTGCTACGTGTGCATGCCTTGGAGTCGCCACCAATCGTTTCGTGGAAGGTACGATTGGAAACCCTATCGAATAGTCGGGAGTTTCTATTCGATTCTGCGAGAACCAGAGAAGTGGGTTCGGGGACTTAGTTACGCCAACTATCAGAGTTGACGCCCTTTCGGTACCTAAGTTGAATGAATTTTCTAACCTCGGATTTCATGCGGACGAGTGGGGTACGAATCCTAATCTAGGAGTTCATGCGGATGGGAGTGGCTATCCTAGCAATCACAATCAATTAAAATAAATGCGCAAATCAAGGAATCCATAACGTGCGGATAAATCGCATCAAATCACCACGACGTTCCTAATATAGCCCCATTGGCTTAGAGAAAGGGTATTCAAAGTATAAGAGGGGGTCATGAGTGATTTGGAAGCGATTCATCCATGAGGGGCAAAATCGTAATTTTGAGAAAATTTGGGGACCATTTGCCAAAAAGGGCAAAATCGTCATTTCAGAAAAGACCCGGAGTGAAAAGTGTTGGAAATAGGATTGGCCACCTAAACTGACCCATTTCCTAATTTTCAACATTTTTTAGAATTTTCTGAAATTTTCTAGAGACAAATTACCCCCTAAAGGGTAAACATGTCATTTTGGAAAGATCGGGAAAAGAAATCTCAAAAATAGGATTGGCCAGTTGATTGTGGCCATTTCTCAATTTTTGAGAATTTCTGGAATTTTTTAGGAATTTTCTACAATTTTCCTAATTTTTTTTGGATTTTCTATGATTTTTTTATTTTTTTGGATTTTTTTAAAAATCATTTTTCGAATTTTTTTTATTAAAGGAAAATATATTTTTTATATTTTTTTTATTTATCGGACCGGGTCAAACCGGTCAATGGACCGGTCAACCCGGTCCGAACTCACACCCGGATCCGCGCGGCACCGAAACGACGTCGCACCAACATTTTCGTTCGAATTTTTTAAATTCCCGCCTAAAATGAAATGTGCGTCTCAGATTTCGCCACGTGGCGTTCTCTGGACGCTCCGATCGGACATTAAGATCGATGGCTCAGGGTTCGCCACGTGGCGAAATTATGGCTCTTTGACCAGAGATCGAATCTACGGTCGGGATAGAGACACGTGGCTAATCCACGGCCGTTTGATCCTCCGATCAGATCTACGGTCAGGATCGGACGACGTGGCTAACCCACGACCGTCCGATCAAAAGTATTTTATTATTCCAAAAATGATTTTCCTTTATTCTTTTTTTTTTTTTAAGAATGATCCAACGATCAGAATTGTGACACGCGGCCAAACCTGGGCCGCGTGATCACAAAATATTTTTTTTATTTTTGAAAAATTGAATATTTTTCAAAAATGATTTTTATTTTCGGAAAATCTGAGATCTCGACACGTGGCCTATTTTGGGTCGTCGGATCAAGGTTGTTTTTTTTTGTTTTTCTGTTATAACCGCCGGCTGACGTGGCTGCCACGTGGCCGCCACGTCAGCACCACGTCAGCGCCACGTCAGCGCGTTGACCCGCTGACCGCCACGTCAGCTTCGTCTCCTACCTCTAGACTCCGACGAGATGGACGGCCGACGGCTTCCCGGCACGATCCAACGGTGAAATCTCGTCCGATTTGGGCGATCTAGGTATCGACGGAATCGTCTCGACGTCATCTATAACATATCCGAAAATCAGCACGATCAAACGGGGGGAACTATCCTTAAAAAGGTCAAACAGGTCCGGCCAGAATGCACTTTTCCGGCGAACATCATTCAAGCGATTTATACTATAAACAAGCCATTTAATCCACCGATCAGCATATATGAAGGATAAGGAGACTTACCTGCATCTTCTCCGGGTTTGGTTTAGCACGAAATGAGTTCGGGAGCTCGAGACGAATTTTTGGGTTCGGGGTCGAATCAGTGAGATATATGCGACGACAATGCAAAAAGAGAGCACGTATGTGAGCAATAAAGTATGATGAGTAATCTGAATCAAAAAGTTTGAAGAATCGTGGTCTCGATCGCAAGTTGCCATTAACGCGAGCTAGGGCGGATGAAAACTGGCCTCACCTTTTCCGACGACGAGATGACGCTCGATCGGACTCGAGCTCCTCGTATGGACTCCACGAAGCTCGCGGAACCGATTTCGTGGCTCGTCTCGCTCTGTATCGTTGCCGCCGAAGCTTCAAAGCTTCTGCTCTGTCCTTGGTGATGGCGAGCCTGAGAACTTTCCGATCATCCCCTCGATCGCCTCTCTCTCTCTCTTTCTATCTGTTCCCCCCCCTGTTCTCCCTGTGCGAGCTCTCCTTTTGTTCCTTTCTCCCTCGGTCTCTTGTTACCGAACCCCCAACCTTCGTTCGTTTGTTCTCCTTTTTGACCCCTCTCTACCAGCACTCCCTCGTCGACCTCTATTTTTATTTTTTGCTTCCCCCCTAAACAGAAATTTTGGTCCCGAGTTTGTTATGCTCGCTGGAAGTCGCTCCCCCCAAAGTTCCCTGTAGTGACCAATTTGATTTTTTTAAAAAAATTTGAACTCAGGCGAGTTTCCGTTCTTGAATTGTGTGCGCGAACACACTGAACGAAGAGAAGTTCTCGTGTTCCTGCGTTGAAGACCCTATTAATGCACGTCTGGGGACTGAGGGAAAATGTTGCTGTCCTTGTTAGGTTGACTTGGTCAACTGGATTGACCAGGTCAACTTTGTTTCTTTAAAAATGCAACATTAATTTTGACCTTTGTAAAAATTTGATCAATTAAGGTATTTTTTAATCACTAGTCCTCACCAATGTGTTTAAAACGTTGAAGAACTTATGGGTAAAGGTTCATCTGTCCATGGGTTGGGTTTTACAATCGCCAATTTGACTCTGATTGAAAATCGCGGATTATATCGGAAATGCAATCTGCTCAAAAATTGAAATTGATTGGACCAAAATGCAATTAAAGGTGTAAGAATCAAATGTCATAACTGACTAAAAGTAAGAAAAATAATAGAAAGACCTCAAATGATTTTTTTTTGCTCAATTTAGGTCCACATTTGCAAAGACTCATGTTACCCCAAGTTGAATTTTTCAATTTTCAAAAGGTAAAAATGAAGAGAGAATTAAAGGAAAAATATTGGATATTTTCCCATATTTTTTAGGCCACAAATGCTATTTTTTGTAATTTTTGGGTATTTTTCTAATATACCAAAAATATCAAAAATTGTGAAAAATACCAAAAATATATTTTTATTCAAAAATGGATCCTTAAGCTTGGCCAAGGCTTCCAAAATTGATTTTTCAATTTTATGAATTTTTATGGATTTTTGAAAATTTTTCTAAAGAAAACATGATTAAAAATCGAGTGTCAACACCGAGTAAGGCTATATTTGTAAAGACATATCATCATAAGCATAGAGTTGACAAATTCTATCTACTATTAACTATAATACACTCGGTTGAAAATCCCTATCATATACATATATGCGCGTGTGTGTGTGAAGATAAATAGAATAGTTGTGGTTGGTGATATGATTTTATATAATGAATTAAGATGACGTTCTTTAAAAAGTACAGGAGATTTAATCCAAGCAACTAGGTCATGAACTTCATATTTCTTTCACATTCAAGTTCCGCGTATTCTATGGGGAAAGCATCCCGAGGTTTGACTTGTTCTAAAATATGACATGAAATAGGACAACACCTTCTGTGGCCTCTCCAAGCTCTCCTTCCAATACCCCACCATGTGTTCCCAAAACGGCCCGAACGATATTTTCCCTTGGCAAAAGGTCTCGAAATGCTCTTCAAAGGACCACTCCGGCTGGTCCTACGACCGCGCCATCCCGAGGTAGAGGTGCCAAGAGGAAATCACAATGGCCTCATGTTTTCGCTTGGAAGTTCCGCTGAAACGCGCGGCACTATAGTCGGGCACCAAAAGTTTTGGTAGGAGTACGAAGGAGTAACCGCCCCCTTTCCTTTGGGGAAGTGAAGCAATATGCTCATCAATGGCCTCCTCCTGGTCTTGTTCTTCGCTACTTACAATGGCGGACTGCAAAGAGACTTGCTGGTAATTATTAGAGATATGCCCTAAAGTGATTATGTAATAGTTACATGGTAAAGATTTCAGTTGTATTTTCAATTTCTTATTTGATTAATGGCAAATACGTATTTATTCATTTATCCAATTATTTACTTATATGAATAAATTCCATAAGATCAGTTGTGATTGGACCTATTCTTGAGACGTTGAGAATATGTGTGACGGGTTCACGATTAAACCGAATCTTTAAAATGTTCCCGATCAATGGATCATTGAATGGATATCAATGATCCCGTTGAGATCGGTGTGTTCTTGACTTCACAATTAAGTATTGGATACTTAAAGGAATGACGAGTCACAAGTCATTGGGTATTGCGATGCCCGAGTTAGAACACAAGTGCTTGTACGAGACAAGTTCACTAAACGTGACACGAGTTGAACGATTAGCGACATGGAAGCTTTTAGCGTGGTCAATGTCTAATTGTTCATGCTTTGATCTTGTATAAATAATCCTTAGACCCGAGGCACGGTGTTGACTTGTGTGTTGGATGTCTATGGTTCACGAGGATGCATATTGACGGTTAATCGATCCGTCTTTGTACTTGATGGTCACAGTTCATGCACATACAAAGTCACACGTGTGCACAAAATGGAATCTGTCTCCTTGTCACATGCAAGGTATAATATCCTATGCAATTTAATTATGACAATGCATTGAAATCCTCGACCGGGATTGTAACCGAGAATAAAAATTGCCACATCATATACATATATGTGTGTGTGTGTGTGTGAAGATAAATAGAATAGTTGTGATTGGTGATCTGATTTTATCTAATGAATTAAGATGACGTTCTTTAAAAAGTACAGGAGATTTAATCCAAGCAACTAGGTCATGCACTTCATATTTCTTTCACGTTCAAGTTGCGCGTATTCTACGGGGAAAGCATCCCGAGGTTTGACTTGTTCTAAAATCTGATTGAAAATTACAATGAAAAGACAAAATGCTGGCAACCTCACAACATTTGTTAATTGCCATATGGTAGTCATTAGGAAGGGTCAATTGATCCGTGGGGTGTGACGTGGAATTGGGCCCTTCGATTTGTCCTGCTATTTAGGTACCGACATGAAAATGGAAGTGGAAGTCAAGCTTATTTATCATCAATATCCGATTAATCGTGGCATACATCGATAGTTATTTCGTAAGCAAACAAATAATCATTAGTTAAGTTTACACATCACTATTTACAAAGTCACCGATGAGACCCTTCAAGATACCTACAATGGATTGCAAATACACTATATCTACGGAGCCGGATTGGAATAGCTGTCGCTAAATTGTGCCAAAACATGGGCGAGACGATTTTTCAAAAGCCGTTATAATTTGGGAGGTGCTGGTAGGGTCGGGAGTTTGTAAGACACTTTGATCGAGGAGGACTCGACGATGGTTCATCACATGAATCCAAGTACTTGAGCCAATGGCGATGGACCCCGTCAATGGAGCGAGGAAGACGCAATTGGCACTGGCAGGCACCACTTGACTCCGTAAAGGACAAGCCAGTCTCGCCCACTACTTGCAGATATAAATTGAACCATGCACATCCTTCCAACTCAGTTTCCAACCAAAGCAACTCTCTCTCTCTCTCTCTCTGATGGGTGCACCAAAAGACCCAAAGGCTCATGACGAAGCTGCTCCTTCCCAGGAGTCTTCGCTGCCGCCGCCGCCGGTGACTGGAGTTCCAGTGGTTGCTCCGCCTCAGCAATTCGACTACGTTCCCTGGTCCACGGATCTCTGCGACTGCTTCTCCGACTGTAGGCGCTGTAAGTTCATAGATGTCACTCCTTGAAGCCCGTGTGATGAGTGAAGCCGTGTATCTTGTTATTTTTTTTTTGTGTGTGTGCTGAAACTTAAAAAAAGGAAAAAGGCAATTTGCAATTTCGAGTATGTGGTATTTGTAGTCAATTAATGAATGAATGATGGTGGTTTGTGCAGTTTGCATAAGCTTCTGGTGTCCTTGTGTCACGTTCGGCCAGATTTCGGAGATCGTGGACAGTGGAGCTTCCTGTAAGTACCCTAAGAAACTGCGACTTAAACTAAGCAGAGAGATAAATGGAAATTGCTATTTAATTCATGGTATCTATCTATTCTCCAATGATTCTATCTTTACGAGCGCTCGACGATTGGAATCAAAATCCTAAGCCAATGCGCGAAAATCTGAGGTTTACTTCAATCAAAGTCGGAAGAGAGAGAGAGAGAGAGAGAGAGAGTGATTGGTGAAGTTGGATCTTGAAGAAGCATAGAAGGAGGGGGGATATTCGTGGGGTATATTTGATTTTCTACTTTTGTTTCTTGCCAATTGTTGACCATGGCCATGCTCATATCACTTTGACTTTTAGTCAACTCGGGTCGATCCAGATTCTCCAATTGGAAGATGAAACGAGTTTGGTTCATAGGACAGTTGATCGATTATCGGTGGTCAAATTCATCATAATTCATATGTTTTGCAGCTTGTGGTCTAAATGGCGCTATCTACTTCCTCATCGCTTGGTTGACCGGGTGTGCGTGCTGCTATTCCTTCTTCTACCGTCTGAAGATGAGGAAGCAGTACAGGATCGACGGGAGCGCCGTCGGGGACTTCGCCATCCATTGCTGCTGCGAGGCGTGCGCCCTCACCCAAGAGTATCGCGAGCTCCAGAACCGCGGATTTGACCCGTCCCTCGGTAAATATCATATTTAGGACATTTCCGACCGATTCATATCTGTGTCACTGAACTTTGAGATACTTGTTCAGTGGTTAATTTGACATGGTGACGTGTGTAGGTTGGCTTGAGAGCGTGGAGAGGCAAAACCGCGGGGTCGCGATGGCTCCGATGCCACCGGTGGCTCCAGTCGTGGAGGACGGCATGAAGCGTTGATCGTTTGGAGCTTGTTTGGAGTGCGTCGTTGAAATGACTCTAAGCTTCGTGTCGTGATTATGTATTCGATATTATTGGCGGATCCAAGTAATCCGAAAGACAAATGCGGGTTTTTCTTATATGGCTTCACGAAAATGATGTGAAATAAATAATATGTGATGTTATAGTCAAGTGTTGAGTGTCGACCATTTGTTTAAATTATCACTCGTACTTAATTAAGATATTGATTAAAAATAAAAATTTTGGCCAAAACCACGTTGTTTTAACATTATATTTCATGTTGTAGCTACGTCATCACCACGGAGGAGAGAGAGAGAGAGAGAGAGAGAGAGAGAGAGAGAGAGAGAGGATATTTAAAAGAACCACATCGGTATTTTTCGTTAATCTAAATGGATGGAATTAACGGAATGACTTGATTTCATCAATTTAACAACTTTTAGGACTTTACACTTTTTACAAGTTCTGTGACTCAATCATATTTTCATGACAGGTCTTAGTACTTTCAGTGCACATATCCCCTAATTATATTCATATATGAGTACACAAGCATGCTCTCTCGACATTTCTCCAAAAACCCTGGCCCGAGTGGCCGCCACTTCAATTCTCTCTGCCTCTCATCTCACACAACTCTCTTATTCTACGGTTTCTACCTCTATGGAGGGGAGGGTTTGAGCTAGATCTCTCCCTCCCCTCCCTTCTTCTCTTTGTTAATTGTTTTAGTTTATTATTTCTTGGTTTTTTTTTTTCCATTTGTGGAGCTTTTTTCTCGCGATCTAATCTAGATCCGAAAGCTTCTCTCTCATTTCGTGGAATTTTTTAAGCTATGTTTTAACCGGGCGCCCGTTTGGTAAAACTGTTGTGTTACTGTATCTTTGATGTTTGGTAACTCAAAGTTGGGTAAAACCGCTTTTCAAGAAGCTGTTATAAGGTGCCGTAACTTGAGAACCATCGGGATTCGAAAACAAATTAATTGGAGTCAATTAGTCGAGGAAGACGCGTTTGGCAGGGACGACTTGACCCTGCAATGGACAAGCCAGTCTCCCCCGTTATGCTTGTATAACATCACCATTGCTCATCCACCGAGCACAAAATCCAAACAAAGCATCTCTCTCTCTCTCTCTCTCTCTCAACAAAAGATAACAAGATGGGCGCACCAAACGACCCAGAGTCTCCCGACAAGGCCGCTCCTTCCCTAGAGGAGCCGCCGCCGCCAGTGACTGGAGTTCCGGTGGTCGCTCTACCTCCGTTGTCGGATTATGCCGCCTGGTCCACGGGTCTTTGCGACTGCTTCTCCGACTTCGAACGCTGTAAGTTCATATTCATCGCTCCTCGAAGCACGGGGTGACGAGTGAAGCTATGCTTCTACAGCAATTAATCGATATGATTAGTTGGTTGATTAACGGATGGTCTGTGCAGTTTGCATAAGCTTCTGGTGCCCCTGCGTCACGTTCGGCCAGATTTCGGAGATCGTTGACAGAGGATCTTCCTGTAAGTAACTTGAAAACCACGGCTTAAATTTAGTAGAGGGATAAATGAAATTGCTATTTGTGTCCGAAAATAGAAGGTTTTCACTTTTCATCTACCAAATTGAATAGAGAGAGTGCAGGGAATTTGATACTGTTGGATGTTGAAGAAGTCAAGATGGAGGATAGGAGTTGAGTCAGGCTAAGCCCCACAAGCCAAAAACCTATCCTTTTTTCTTCTTGCCAAGCCAAGTCGGGGTCGTGGTCCTATTTAATTACGGCATAATGAATGAATGGTCCCGCCCTCGCTAGGCCAGCCGGCCTAGCCATGGCTAGTGGCTGGCCACCGGCAAAACGAAAAAGAAAGGAAAAAAAAATAAAAAAATATCATTAAAAATTATTCACATCAGCGTCGGTCGTTCACATAAGAAAATCGGAGTCCGTGTCTGCAATTTTCAGTAAATTGACTGGATGGACTCAATTGAAAAAATATGAAAATATTTATGACTCAATTGGTAAAATTATAAGGTTTATAACTAAATTGGCAAAAATGTAATATATTTAGAATTTTTTTTATAATTTTCCCCGATGAAACAAGTATCGGTTAATTGGACGGTTGAATTTGATTTGTTGGTGTCCGTCCGATTCCCCTAGTAAGAGTTATTTAACATGTAGAGACTCTAATTTGATGAATGTTATGAGTGTATAGTTCATTCCACCATGCATTGATCGGCATAACTTGATCGTGCTTGGGAAATTTCTAACACGATCATACATGATAGATGATCGATTATCGACAGCCAAATTCATCACAATTCATATGTATGCAGCTTGTGGTCTCAATGGCGCAGTCTACTTTCTCATCGCATGTGTGACTGGGTGTTCATGCTGCTATTCCTTCTTCTACCGTCTAAAGATGAGGAAGCAGTACAGGATCGACGGGACCGCCGCCGAGGACTTCATCGTCCATTGCCTCTGTGAGGCGTGCGCCCTCACCCAAGAGTATCGCGAGCTCAAGAATCGCGGGTTCAACCCGTCTCTCGGTAAACATCATGTTTAGGACATGTTTCCTTTCGGTTCATACCCGTATCATTGAACCTTGATATACTTTTTAATTGGATAATTTGATATGGTGACATGTATAGGTTGGCATGAGAGCGTGGACAGGCAAAATCACGGGGTGGCAATGGCTCCGATGCCACCGGTGGCTCCGATCGTGGAGGACGGCATGAAGCGTTGATTGTTTCGAGCTTGTCTGAAACGGCAACTTTAAATGTCTTCCAGCTGTGTATTAGTGTGTCCTAATAATGCGAAAGACGAATGCGAGCTTACTTACACTGCTATAGCGTTGTCGGGTGTTGAATATGAATCCCTTGTCTAAATTCTCACCCGCAATCCTTTCGTGTAATATAGTATACCATGTTTATAAATACTGGTAATGTACCACTTAACTCGTGGAGTAGACATCTCGGCATCTATGAAGTACGGACACTCTCTGGGGGTTTACGTGTTGTGTTTGACATTTCCCGACACTCTCCCGACACTTGCCGACATGCGCCAAACCCGTGGTCAACACTTCAAACACACCATCTTGACACACACGGGTCAATTTTAAACATTTTTAATAAATAAAGGATCAAAATGTAAATTTATGAAAAATATATTTACTTAAATCATATATCAAGTCAACCCAAAATTAATATGCTCGATCAGCCAAAAAAAAAAACTAATCGTGATATAACAAAAGAAGAAGGAGGAACACGTTGTCGATATAATTTATTATGTATATGTAAAAATATATATTTAATATACAACGTGTTCCAACGTGTTGGAATTCTTTATTTTTTTTTAGAATGACATATCGGCGTGTCGTGCGGCGTGTCGCATGTTGGTGTCAGATCTGCTTAGCTCGTCATTTGAATTGAATTATAAAAAAAAAACTGTATAAGCATAAAATAGAAAAATAAAAAATTGCTTCTTGAAAATTCAAGGATTGAAGTATAAATTACGTCACAGAGTTCCCGATATGGAGAGTTTATTACCGCCTCCCAACCAATGACTAGCTTGCTCGCCCCCCGTCTCTCCTCCTCTCTTTGCATCAGCCATCCACATTCATCGACTGCAACTATCGTGCCGCCTCTATTGCCGAGGTTGTCGCTTGCCGTTGCCACTTTCGAAAGAAATCACCGCTAGCGTCGGTGCTCCACGACCACCATCCATGTCGAGACTTCTCTCCTTTCGACCAGACATGATCGATGGGCGAGCCCGTTAGTGGACACAAATTCTTGCCTATGCTTTGCCCATTATGAAACAAATATCAAAATCACTTGGAAATTTGATTGGGCTTGGATGACTTCGGGCAGGCCGAGGGAAATCGCTTGCCCCGATTCAGTAGGCCATTTGAACCCGACCATGCCTGGGCTAGCCCATCGGGCCGCCCGCCGATGATCAAGTTTTCTTTCCACCATCGCGGCGCCTTCGCTCGCTACCACCACAGTCGCATCTACTTTACACCATTGTTCCTCTGGCAACCGAATCGATGATACCTAACCCGCTCTCCCTGTTTAAGCCTGACCCGTTTACAGCCCACGGACCTAATATCACGCTCCCATGGGGCCCGATTCGAGCATATCAAACCGGGTCCGTCTATCCGGTCCAATTCTTAGGCGCGTGTTAGAGTTGGCGGTCAAAGGATGGTCCCACTCCGTACAAAAGGAGCCGACCGGTTTTCAAAAGGAGAACAGTCATTGGGACCCACACATCCTCTATACATACTTCTTTTTCTTATCTGCGTCCTCCTTGTCTCGACTCGGAGAAAAAAATTTCCCTCCGCATGGAACGGCACTCTCTGCGTTTTTTCAGTTTTCTTTTTTTCTGGTTGATTTGGCGTTTTCCTTCGTGCAATTAGTTTTGATTATCCCGGGGGTGGCGAGTTTAGCAATCCAGGGCTATGAAGCACCGACACGCCAAACCCCTCGGCGTGTCGGTGTCGGACACGCATCGGACTCGGACACGCGTCCGATACGCTCCGACACGCGTTCGACACGCGGTCAACGCGTGTCGGAGGTCCGATACGTAGTCAACGCCAGCGACACGCCGGGGGACACGCGAGTCGGTGAGGAAAGAGGGCGGGGAAAAGTAGATCCGAAGGGCAGAGAACGGTGGGGGAAGGAGTAAGAGCGTTTCGGGCCATGAGAGAGATGAGAGAGGGAGCCGGTGACGCGAGCGCCCAGGCAGAGAACAGCCTTCGTGTACGCCGGAGCAGAGAGAGCGAACGAGCCGGAAGACAGTGCGAGAGAGCGCCGGAGGACAGAGCGAGTAGCAAAATTCATGGTGGTCGACGCCACGGTTGGTTTCGCGAGACAGAGAGGACTGACGGAGAGTGGGGGGTGAGACTTTTTCAGGAAGTGAAGAGACAGAGAGGGGGGCAACACAGAGGAGAGAGGTTTTCGGTGGTGTTTTCAAAACAGAGAAGAGGGGGAGAGAGAGAAGGAGAAAGGTGTCAGAGATTTTTTAAAAAGTGAAGAGAGAAGGGGAGGAGACGTGAGAGAGAAGAGGAAGCGTGCAGATAACAGGAATTTTTTTTTTTTTTTCTAGGCTGGTTGGGATCAAATTACGGAAGTAATCATGACATGAGCTTTTTTTTTTATTATTATAAGACCTCTTTTGGTAAATTTTCTATTTTATAAAAAATTATAAAAATAATAATATACCATGCATATATAAAAATATATTTAATATACAACGTGTCCCAACGTGTCGGAATTCTCTAATTTTTTAGAAAAGACGTGTCGGCGTGTCGTGTCGTGTCGTGTCCCGTGTCCCGTGTCGTGTCCGTGCTACATAGATCCAGGGGCACTTACGGCGGATCATGTGTTGCATTTTAGGGAACGTTTTATTTATTTATTTATTGATTGGTGATTCGAGGAAAATGATTTCCGTCTCGCCTGGATAAGAAGTCGTTTTTCTCTAACCTAATCTTGTTATTTTCGTACATGGAAAGTCTTTTGTTTTGTAAATTAATTAGTTTTCCGTTATCCGAATATCACGAAGTCAAAAAATAATTTCAGATGAATGGTTTTTCTTGAAACAAACACACCTCATGGCTCCATTTGTTTGGCAAAAAAAAAAAAGAAGAAGAATGATTTGAAAAGCATCTTCTTAAAAAAAGCATTTTCCTAAAAATAATTGCTCATATCGCTCGAAGATAAATAGTCAATAAAAAATATTTCACTATCGATAACAATTTTTACCTAAATATTTTCGTAAACAGTAAAAATATTTTACTGTTCATTTATTGTTGTAAGCGAGATAAGTCGTTGATTTTAGGGACATATCTTTCAAAATTATTCATTTTTTTCGCGAAATAAATGAATATTTTATTTGAAGTGGATTTTAGCTCTAGAAATGGACTTTATGGCTCTAACCAAGGATTTTAAGGTGGCTTGCGCAAATATGTGCATTTCTTGCGCACGGTGAATATTAACATGAACAACTCCCTCTTGAGCATTTAATCATTCGACTTCGTTGAATTTCAAGCATTGGGAAACAATATAACTATACTAGCAATTGCCACTACTTTCAACAACATATTGTACGAACATCGATTACTTTATTCGTTATGTCAATGTTTGATTTAAGCCAAAATTACTCGACTCACTCAAAATTGGAAGGTCTAACATCTGTCACTTTTGTCTAAACCGCATGCCAAATGCGAAGATTATCTCCACATAAGGTAGCAAATGCTCGAAAGCTGCTAATTGTCTACTCGTTCGAATCGCAACTATTCACAAGGAGAGACATGCGACCCATTTATCACTTGACCACCCTCGCAAGGCTGCAAACAATTGGAACCTATAACTCGAACTCGTAATCTACGGGAAGACAGATGACTCATTTTGTCGAGAGGCCACCGCCCTTGATGGTACCAAACATTTTACTTAACAAACAATCAATTTTCCGGACACTCGGATGTCAACACATATAATAACATTTTTTTGTCATAATCCAAAAGATCTATATAATTTCTTTGTAATTTTCGCAAAGAAAACAAAAAAATTGCTTAAAAATGAAGACAGACCGGATCTAAGTCCTTCCCATTGGATTTCTTTTCTGGCTTTCACTAAACATGCACTACAGCACTAATCCAACAACAAAATCTCCAAGATGTTGCAATTATGGCCTAATGCACTTTTCTGCCGTTGGCTCCCATTTGCCCCCCTCAAAGTGTTCATACACGACTTCCATTAATTAACCAACTAAAAATTTTAACTTAGGTAAAATTTCTCGAACGTCTAATCAAAGTTCCCTCAAAATCCAATCGGTCATTGATTAGCGGGAGGGGTCGGCAGCTTTGCGCTAATCGAAGCGCGCTGCGACTGGATTTTGTCTCCTCCTCCTCCGTGGTCTCTTCACCTAACCCAGCGACCTTGTCAAACATGGCTTCCAAACACAAGAGGAAAAAGATTTTAAAAAACAAAGCACGGTATGAAATGATTTTAAGCACCGATAAAGTAAATTTGATTAAAAAATGATTTTATTTTTCTATAGCTGGTCATCTATTTCACGAGACATATAATTCAGCGAATTTAAAGACGATAAAGTTCCATACAAACGCTTTGCACGTGCTCTAGGGTCTCTCTTTGTAAAAATTTTAATCTCGATTGCTTTATCTAAAATTAGAAATCAATTTTTAGTCAGAAATTGATTTTTCTACTTTTGCTTCTGAGCAAAAGTTAATTCTAAAGATTTATTTCTCGAGAGTGGTTTCAAAATTACTTTTAGAGCAAAAAAATGCTCAAGAAGTAAAAGAATAATATTGCGTAGCGAAACAAAACGAAACGAATTTATGTTTCAGAAGTATTTTTAGCGGAGAAATTCTAATTTCAGAAGTGCTAATAATTCTGCTGAAAAGAGCCTGTTGCACCTGTGAAGCGATCAAATAAGAATATATTGCGATATCCAATGCACTAACTATATTCGTGACTTGTTGTACATATAATGTTTTAAAATGGAATACACAAAAGCACGAGGCAAGCACGAGGCAATCCTACTTTTAATGACTTTCCTTTTGGCACTATCGAGACCCGTGTCTCCCCCGTTCGGAGCCTTCTCTCTCTCTCTCTCTCATTTGCTCAAACACCAGAAGCGCACTGAGCTGACCACTGGCCGCTAGCGTCGCGTCCTGCACGAATGCGAATAGCATTCTGAAGGAAGACGTGGAGGCGTTCGGACAGAGGGCTCGGGGGGGAGGGGCTCGTTTCGAGTTATGAGAGAGAGTGGATGAGGGGGACCAACATGGCGGGAGGAGCGGAAGAGGAGCTGGAGAGGAGGAGCAAGTTCTTGAGCAGCCTCATACAGAAGAAGAAGGCGGTGGAGGAGCAGGAGCAGCACGATCGGCTCAACGTCCGCGTGCGGGCGTCGGACATGCCGATCCCTCTGCAGAACAAGGCCTTCCGCTGCGCTCGCGATCACCTCGACGCCATGCGCGGTGGCAAGCTCGACAGCAAGCGAATCGCTCTCGCGCTTAAGAAGGTGAAAGCTCCTGCTTTTGATCTCTTCGTCTTCGGTTGTGGGTTTGTTTAGATTGTTAGAGCGGTTACAGAAATGCTCGTCGTGTTCGGGGTAATCTCTCTTTTAAGAGATTCACCGTTCTTCGTTTGAACTTTGAAATGCTTCATTTTGGTTCCCTCGGGATTAAATCTTTGTCAGATGCTAAACTTGAACGAGATAAGCCCAGTTTTATGTTTTTGGTGTCGGTGGTCCATTGGGTTTGTTTGCCTCGGTTCAACTGGAAATTTGGTCCAGGACTTCAGCTGTGTTGCTTGGAGTCGATGATTTCTGTTGATTGTGTATTATTGGACAAGTTGTAAAGCTTCTTCAGCTACTATTTAGTTGAGGCAGATTTCTGTTGAGTGTGTATTATTGGGCACGTTTTTATAGCTTCTTCAGCTACTATTTAGTTGAGGCGGAACTACTCCAATGGAGGTTTCCTTTTCCAATCTTACATCATATTCACTGGTTTATTTTTTGGCAGTCTTTAGGGGTAAAATGGCATTCCCATGGATTTCCTTCTGTTTCAGCTGCTTGATTCAATCGCTCATTCTTTTTTCTTCTTATAGATCAATAAGCTATTTCATTTATGTGCCAATTGAAGTGGGTCGACTAATCGTGCTGCATGCCCCATTTAACAATGTCTAGTTTTTTCTACGCCACGAGATTCTGCAAATATCACACGGCTTCTGATGCTTATCATTTACAATTTAGCCTTTACAACAATGCAAGCATTTAATCCATTTCTCCCAACAGTTATAGCACAGCCGAACACAACAAAATTTCTATTCCCGATCTTTCATTATTTAGAGTATCATGACATGCCTATGGAGTGTACTCTAATATTGACCTATCATCTGGCATTTGGGTGAGGGGGTATGCATCATTTTCATCTTTGTGATCTCCAGGTTGAGTTCGTCATTCTCAAATCACATATCCTTGTAAGTTCTAGGTATTTGTCTAGCAGGATGAGTATATTCTTTCCTACTTGTTGCAAGCATGACATGCAAATAAGACTTTTCTTTCATCCTGATGGAGTTACAATGTGGCTGGAATTATTATCAGGAGTCCACTTGTTGGGTGAACATCTAATGGCCTGTTGATTACCCAACCCCATTGCATGTTGTGACAGTGAAATAATTATTTCAAGCCATTTTTCTACGCTGGATACAAGATTTAGCTGATGTTAATTATAGGACACTGGGGGAAACAAATTGAAGACTATTGGACCAAGGCTATTAATTTGCGACTGATACTGGAACAAATGACACCATGCAATGTCAGAGTGATTTACAGACTCAAATCATTGTCTGAACTGCGAATACCTATAGCTACATCTATCATACCAGTGTAGACCTAGTAATGTCATTACTTTTGTTTAGCATGCTAAAAGAATAGTTCTGTCCCTGTATGTGTATGAGTGTTTTGGCTATAATTTTGTCTCTCTGTGTTATTTCTTTTGGCAATGCAAAATTTGCTACAGGAGGCAGAATGGTAGAGCATGCTGTATGAATTGCGAGGGTGTCAAATATTAACTTACTGATTTCCTTTCCTTTTCGCATATATAGGGAGAATTATTCAACTATTTTTCTAACTTTGTTAACTTCATTTCCTGTCATTCTTCCGTCCATTCCCCTTTTGTATGTTTTGTGAAATAATCTTATTGTTACTTCTGCTCTGGTGCATTGGTTTTTGATATTCCCCCACTTTCTGCTACTTCCATGATTGGAACTGCTGAATGAAGATAGTCTAGCAGAAAAGTCATGAAAGCAATGGTAACGTTAACTCTGGACCATCACATAAAACCTGACTAAGGCAGAAGCCTCAGTTAATGCCATCCATTAAGAGTAGAGTTTTACTGCATATATGACAATATAAACTGTTGTTTGTCCATTAAATCAACATGAGTGGTCTGTCTCACACTCTTTATTTACTTAAATACGAGCTCATTGAATGATGCCTTATGAACTTAGGAAGGGAGAGTTGTCACGCATAGAGTTTCATCTTTTCCGATGGTTTATGGTCAGGATCGAGGTGATGTTGTGCCTATTGATTTCGTCTTTTGCCACATCAAGTTCATTCTACATTTTAATCTATTTGTGCTTCGCTTGTTGACTCTATCTTCACCTGTCTGGATTTTCATCTGATTTCATCCTAGTCGTTTGTGTAGAAGATATTTATTAACTCAGACCATTATTCCTAGGTAAGTTGTATTTCCAGTGGGTTTTAGTGGGTACCCCATTGGAGTCTTAAGGTTCTTTTTTGATTCTCTAACCGTTTAATCCTTGTATATTACCATTTGCACAGACTTGGCTGTGAATTTTAGGTCTGCAGCACTACATTAAGCATTGCTGGGAGCCTGGGAAGTCTGTTTAATTAAGCTTAACATATGACAGTAGGCTGTATTTTGCACTTCCAAAACTGTCAAAGATGTACAGGCCTTTGATTTCTGAAAAGGTTTTATGGTCTTTATTGAAAGTGTACTAAAGAATTCATTCAAAAGGATCTGTCTTCTTTTGCCACTGCTATGATCTAATCTCTCTCTCTCTCTCTCTCTCTCTCTCTCTCTCTTTGTGCATGCATGCATGGACATCTGCGCATATGTGGACACTGGGTATGCCTTTATTGTGTAATAGAGCTGGAATTGTGCAGCCTGCAATGTCAAGAATAGTTAAAGCCACTTGTTGAACCTGTCTCGAGGAGTTGGTCTACACATGCGAATAACTTACTGTCTGTTTCAGGCAAAAGATTGAGCTTTCTGTTTCTTCGATAGCCGGCTAACATCTCTCTTTGTTACCCTGTGTTTGCACATTGCAGGAATTCGACTGTTCACACGGTCCAGCTTGGCACTGCATTGTGGGTACTAGCTTTGGATCTTACGTTACACACTCACTTGGAGGCTTTTTGTACTTCTCCATTGATAAGGTTTACATCCTTCTCTTCAAGACAGCAGTTGAGCCCTTGGACCATTGATCGTGTCTGGACATTCTGTGTCTTGTTTGTCATGACAAGCTTTTCTACCTAGATTTAGTATGTATAATTGTGGTTTGTGAAACTTCCAAGCCTCAACTTCCATGGTATTCATCACTAACTGCTTGCCAGAGGACTAGTGACTACCAATTCTCGTGATAATTTTCCATGTCGGATTGAATCTCAATCAAGTATCTGGTGTCTTAACATATGCCTTGTTTCGGACGTAAAATAAGGTAGTTGAGTTGTGATTTGTCACTCGTCAATGTCCTATCTAATATGAGAGACTCAACAAAAGCAAGCTCATAGGTAACTGTTTCGATATTCCGCCTGATTGCAAGCGACAGCAGTTTAACCATGGTCTATCTGCAGCCCACGTCAGAGCTTGACTGCAACCATCAATGGCCTCGGATACCATTAAAAGTTAAGAAAAAATCAAATAAATGAGAGAGCAGATACAAACGCTGCCTTGCGTTCCAATGGCACCACGATTGCGGCCCTTTCGACCATTGCTTGGTGGTCTGAAGCTGCAACACTCAAGCGACTACTAGACAGTGGGGTTGCCTAAGAGTTACACTTTCTGTTGCGAGCACGGTGGCCAAATCAGGCCACTGCTGTGGTCGCCTTGCTAGTGACCACCCACCGGTGACACCTCCCAATGAGGACGATGTTGTCGTCGATTGCTAGTCCACTTACGAGATGACCACCATGATAGAGGTGACCGCCACTATGGTGGTTGCCATGGTCAGGCAACCCTTGCACTGGAGGTCGCCATCAGCAATTGTGACCGCACAAGATGGTTGTTCTGTATACATAGCAGATTACGCTATACTTTTTAGTAAGTGATTTATTTATACTATACAATCCTAGTCTTGACTATAGATGGTCATGTACCGATGTAATTATACTATACAATCCTAGTCTTGACTATAGATGGTCATGTACCGATGTAAACGAAACCGGCGACTAAAAGCCGCTTAAGGTTTTATCCCCCAAAGAACTCGGTCTAGATATTGTGAGGAATTGATTGACAAAACAAGTGTCAAGTCATTGGACCACAGCAAATATTACCGAACCTGAAATTATTTGACCCCAGCACTGGCCAAGTCATGGTTTATGTGTGAATCTGAATCGTGTTACTTCCAGTTTTCTTGGCAACTAAGAAAACGAAAATATCTTGTTCTTCTTATCAAACCCGCATTTCACACAGTCCAGACAAAAATTGATCTAATCCACGTTTCCATATTGAGTCCAAATGTCCAATCACATCCTCCCTGACATTCACAGGCTCTTGTTCCATATCCCTCCCCTCAAAGCCTCATTCTCCTCTCCTGTTTCCAATCATAAACCAGCAAATCCAGAGATTCATGCTCTGTCAGAAGACTGGTAGAACCAAGAAATGTCGAAACTATCATTTGATGTCGATCACGCGTCTCCCAAGGACGAAAACATAGGGGAGCCGACAGAACCCGGTCGACCACATGAGGCCCTGTTTCTGGTCTTGCCTTATCTTACCTTATCCGGGCTGATTGCCGTGGGCAAAGCGTGCACATCTCTGAGAGATGCGGTGCGCGACGACGTTCTGCCGTGGCTCGAACTCGCCGTCGACGATCCTTTGAGTCGGCGGATGCGTGACGAGATCCTTATCGAGATCACTTCGAAGGCGAATGGGAAGCTCCGGACACTGGGGCTGTCCAATTGCACAAAAATCACAGACGGTGGGCTGCAAAGGGTTATAGAGAAAAATCCTCTCATCAACAAGGTAAGATGCAAATCGCTACTCTAGCTGTCCCTTTTTTTTGCTTCTGTTTATTGTGAATTGGTGGAGATAACAAATCAAGTGACCTGCATATCCTTGTATGCTGATCATGTCCAACAATTAACCATACCCTTAATCTTATTTGCTTCATAGACTTGTGGTTACGGAGCGAGCTGCTCCGTTTGCTCGCAGTAATAATCTTTTGTTCTAGGAAATATAAGTAATTTGATTTGCAGAAAGCTAACTTTAATGGCTAAAAATTGTTGTATATGCAGTTATATTTACCAGGATGTACTGGCTTGACACCAGATGGAGTCATAAACGCAGTGAAGACTCTATCAGCAAATGGGAACATTTTACAGTCCATAAAGATCAATGGCATCTACAATCTGCAGCAGCAACACCTTAAAGTGCTCCGATCCTTCATTCAAGTGAATCCCGAAACGCTGGACCACAAATGTTCCATAAAGTTTGGGCGTGAAGGCGACTGCAATGTTTGTCCTGTCGACGTGGGAATCTGTCCGAAGTGCAACGAGGTGAGGAAGGTCATTAGCTGCCCTATAGAAATGTGCGCGGGAAAGAGAGACTGGCGATTAAGCGAATGCAGAGGATGCGGCTCTTGCATTCCGAGGTGCATCCAGTGTGGCGTGTGCGTCGCACTTGAAGATCTAGAGGAGGCCGAGGCTATTTGCGCGGACATCTTATGCATGAGCTGCTGGCTCCAACTGCGCAAGTGTGACTTCTGCAACAAGCCATACTGCAAGCGACACGCGGAGGGGCGGCTCAATCCTTCGGGGCCTCGGGGGTTTGTTTGCGAGTTGTGCACTGTACACGAGGAGGATGACATTGATGTATAGCTTCGGGTCAATGTATCTTGAGAACGCACAAGCATAAGAGTTCCCTCGTTTGCATATGAATTCATCAAGGCAACGATATGCAGCCAGCTACTGCTCAATGTGCAGCATGTACCGAATAGTCTCTTTTTGCTCCTGTTAGTACACAGGTGATGAAATGATACCTTCTCTTCTCCAGAAATGAACCTTGTTTCATTCGTTTTGATGTTGCTATGAAACAGGCAAGAGTATGCGCAGTTCCGAGTTTGTGCCTGATGACCCGATTTGAACGTTAAGTTTTTTACGCGTGAAATCGTGTCGTTCAACTCATATCGGATCAGAAATCGTCACACCTCACTCCATTGATTCTATCTGTTGATTTCGCTCTATAAATCTCCATCCCAATAGTATGCGATCGATAGAGACCGATGATAAGTTTACGGAAGTCGCAAACTGGTTTATGGACAGAGTTTGGACTCGGCTTCTGAGCAGATTACTCATGGAACATTCTTACCATCTATGGAGCACAGTGCTGTCCCCTCCTATTAAACGTGCAACATCTTCCATGACTCTCATTTCGGTTGTCTTTCAGTTGCACTCTCTTACAATTTCCTTGTTCAAGTGATTTACTTGGGACAACTTAGAGGCGATTCCTGCCCTTCATTGTGGGACTATCTTTTCTTGCTTCTTTGCAACTGCTCTTTCATGATTCGCAAACTCCGGTACGATTGATAATTTCAATGGCGCCATTAATAATTGACCGATTGAAAAGTTATGAATCGAGTGGATTGTGAGGTCTTTTAATCAGATTATAATACAATAAGTGTTTTATACGCGTACGATTTTTCTCACTCCAGAAAGGGTTATTTTCTCACAAATTCAGCTAGCGGGATACAAAAGTTATATTGCAAATCATGTATATGTATGCATTTTATGTAAAAGTGCAAGTACTTCATGGCCAGAGGGCATTTTTGCCTCTTGTTAATGTCAAGCTAATTTTGCAGAAAACATTATTCTCGAATTTCCATCACATTCCAAAACTTTTAAAAAATTGCCATAACCAACTGCTATGACGAGGGTCATGACGCTTGCCTAAATCTGTAGCAAAAAATGCCAGTTCGGATTATTAGTGCGTTTATTTTTTTGCTTCTTATTTATGGATTAGGTCGATGTAAAACCTTGTTGGCATCATATCAACTTCAAGTGTTTTACAATACAGCAAAAAGCCGCCGAATTGGCCTATTTCTTGCTCGTACCGATTGAAGTATTTTGAAATGAACTTGAACTGAAGAGGAAATTCCGGCCGCATAAATTTACGGATTTTAACACTTGATTGTACAAAATTAAATTTTATAATTTTGCTGGATTTCAGATAATTTTTTTTTGCAATTTTAGGATTCACATAGCAATGACCTGTGTTCGATTTAATTTACGGATTTTTGTTAGTGAAAGTAAGAATAGTATGATTGACAATTTGGCATTTCCTTCTCTAGTTTTTCAGTTTTTAAGGTTTTTTTTTTCTTTTTTGCCCCTTTTGGCTTTGTAAGAAACTAATAAAGCCAAAAGGAAAAACATGATTTAGGGGCAAAATTCTCCTTTCAACTCCGGAGGGAGAAGAAGGCGAAGAAGAAAGCCAGCAGGAACACACAGCGACGAAATTCCCCCCGTCCTCCCCCAGAAGGCGATCGCCGCGCCATTAAAATGGTGCGCCAAGAAGAATCTTGAGGGGCTTCGTCACGTCACTCGCTGCGTGTGAACGAGAGATTGTGGAAATGGATCAGCCGCCACAGCGATCGAGCTCGGCCTCAGCCTCGCGGGCCTACCAGTTCCATCCGGCTCGTGCCGCCATCAACGATCTCTTCAACCTCTACTTAGGAGTACGTTCCCCGCTCCTCCCGCTGAAACAATCCTTCTTCGGCTTCGTGTGTTTTGACTTGGTTTTTACAGTGTCTTGACTTCGTTCGTGTTTCGCAGAGGAACAGCCGCCACAGAGCCGACGATTCCGTCCGCGAACCTCCGTAAGGACTCGAAACTCGGGATACTAAAACTGTGGCTTGTGTTGTCGCTTGTTTCTGTATGTGTTTGAAAGTGGTCGAGCTAAGGGCGTAGGAGTACGATTGTGGAGCGATGATCAAATTCCGGTCCAACTTAAAAAAAGGTCTTTTCGTTATTGGGTGAATTAGATGATTTCCACCTCCCCTTGCTCTAGGTATAAGATGAGGAGGTGATTTTGCTGTCCAAAGTTGGAAAGGAAAATTTCAATGTATTTGTTGTTTGAATGAGAGTTCGACTCTGGTTGTTGTTGGGCTGTGCATCGGATGCAATGAGAAATCTTGGTTGTTTGCTTCCCATAGGAGTTAATTCTGCTTAATTTGTATGTAAATCACCTGCAGGAATAAGGCGCAGAAGCGTGTTGTGGCTTTAAACAGAGACCTTCCTCCTCAGAATGACCAGTTCATTGTAGACTTCCAGCAACTTCAAAACCAGTTTCCTGTAGGTTAATAACTCCAATTTCAAATACATCTTCCTTTCACTTCTTTCCTTGATCTCCCCTCTACCTATGTAATTGTATGTAACTAGTAGGTGTGAGCTTAAATTGTGTGCTATGCATTTCAGGACCAAGATCAACTGCGAGCTGTGACAGAATCTGTTCTTATATCTTTGGTTGTACAGTGCAGTGGTCATGCGCCACGGGCAGAGTTTCTTCTCTTTGCTCTACGGAGCTTGTGTGGTATTGGTTACATTAACTGGGACACATTTCTGCCTTCTCTTCTTTCTTCAGTTTCGTCAGCTGAACTGTCAGCGGGTCAGGGGAGCCAGTCTATGCCTGTAGTATCACCAACAAGCTTATCACAGTCTGACAGGGTAGCATCATCGGGCGCAATCCCCAATTCGAACTTTCAGCCTTCCAATCCTACATCTCCATTGTCATCGGTTCATGTCATAGGTTCTCCTGCCCAGTCAACAATTGAACCATCATCTGGTGCGACAATGTCACCAGTAAAATCATCTGATGTCTCCTTCTCTGGTCAACAAGCCGCAATGAGAACCAGTTCATCTGTAAAAGACAGTGCTGTGAGCAGCCTACGTCAGCTATGCTGCAAGATTATCTTGACAGGTCTTGACTTTAATTTAAAACCAGTGACTCACGCTGACATATTCTCACATATGCTTAATTGGCTTGTTAACTGGGATCAAAGACAACATGGAATGGATGAATCTGATGTCATCAAGTCCTGGAGACCTGACAAGGCACTGATAGAATGGCTACACAGTTGTTTGGATGTGATTTGGCTACTGGTTGAGGAGGACAAATGCCGGGTGCCCTTTTATGAATTGCTACGCAGTGGCTTGCAGTTCATAGAGAACATCCCGGATGATGAAGCCTTATTCACCCTTATCTTGGAGATCCATAGGAGGAGGGATATGATGGCGATGCACATGCAGATGTTAGATCAGCACCTTCATTGTCCTACATTTGGAACTCAAAGGATACTAACCCTTACTACTCCTAATGTTTCTGGTGAAGCAGTTGGAAACTTACGGTATTCCCCGATCACATATCCAAGTGTGCTTGGAGAACCACTAAACGGAGAGGTGATTGGCTATTCCTAATGTTTGTAAATGATTTACAATTATGTTCTCTACAAGATCGATATGCATCGCCAAGTTTAAAGGTGATTTTATGATAGATTTTACGCATTAATCATATTTTTCAGGAACTTGCAACATCAATTGTACGGGGAAGTTTGGATTGGGAAAGAGCATTGCGATGTATAAGACATGCTATTAGGACTACTCCATCACCTGACCGGTGGAAGCGTGTGCTTTTGGTAGCTCCTTGCTATAGACCTTCAGGACAACCACCAACTCCTGGTGCTGTTTTTACGTCTGAAATGATTTGTGAGGCAACAATCGATAGGATTATTGAGCTATTGAAGTTGACGAATTCAGGCAAGGTCTTCTATCTTCATATATGTAGTTGGATTTTCCCCCTAATTAAAGGGAAAACGACACAAATGGTCCCCGAACTTTGGTCCAATGTGCAATATCTCTCATGAACTTTTAATTTGTTCAATGTGGTCCCCGAACAATTTGTAAACATTCAATCGGTCCCTAGATATATAAAATTGTTCAATGTCATCCTTTCGTTAATTGTTAACGGAGTTTGTTAATTTGGCTCCCAATTTCTTAAGTTTGAAGATTGAACAACAAAAAGTAATTACATGTAAATTATTCAAGTAAGATATTCATCTCTAATCTGGATATAATGATCCACGTCATCAACTACTGGTGGATATATAATGCCCTAATTTTTTTTTTCTCTTCAAAAAGTAGATGGATAAAAAGATGAACATGTTGCCTCATCATTTTTAAAAGTCCAACTCAGCATAGGATGATCCACGACATCAAATATCGTTTGATTTGTCATTTGAGCAAGCAAAAGGACTACATTGGACATTTATGAATAGTTCGGAGATCACATTGAACATATTAAAAGTCCAAGAATGACATTGCACATTGGGTTAAAGTTTGTGGACCGTTTGTATCATTTTCCCTAAATTAAATGTACACTAGCTTAGGAATTCTAGATATATTGTATATCACGTTCTTGCACTATTAAGAAGAATTGTGGTTTATAGTTCTAGAGAAGGAAACATATTAGTTTTGGAGTGATAACTTGCAAAATTGCATGCTTTGAATGTAAGGTCTATCTGGTTAAACATGGGATATCGACATCCATCTCTCGTTGCCCGATAACATCGGATCATGGGTTTATTATTGGGGTTTGCATTTTCTCATTGGTACTTTGATGGGAAGGAATGGGGATCGACTAAGAATCAGTCAGTGGTATGTTCAGGATCTAACTTGCTATCTAAAAGGATACATCAAGGTCTTAATTGGTTTTTTGATAAAGATAATTGTAGATAATATACTTCTCTATCTTAAGGAAAGGTAATCAAGTAGCTAGGAGATGCACAACTGATAAGCCCATTATGAAGATATTCGTGCTTATGAGATTACTGGGACTCATGATTGGAGGTCAAATTAGCCATGTAAAAGCAGCTTGAGCAGATAAAGAACCTGAGAAGAGCTTGTATGGTGAAATGATGAAATTTATTATGCCAAGCAGGCCAAATAGTACTTTCTCAAAATGATGGAAGACCACCTTAAAGTCACTCTGATGGATTCAAATAGGAACTGTTTGAACACTTAAGTACCTGAGACTTAGTTAGGTATTTGTTTAGCCATCATTTGGAGGAGGCTGTTTATCCTCTTTTTTGAATGTTTGCAGCAATTCCTTTATGTAGCTAGTGAAGTTGCGCTCTTCACTTTTGCCTAATCAACTCCTCTTAAGCCAAAAAACCAGTCTTGCTGCTGAAATTGTTGTTTTTGATACTTAAATAACTTCTTTAAATTGTCATAATGAAGCACGTCATGCTGATGCAACATTTAATCTATTTAATTGCTGGGTGAGGATCTTCACGTACAACAATAGAGGTTGTTTGGAGAACTTTTCCGGAGTAAGTTCAGTTGTGAAAAGATGCACTGCAACTTTTATAAAGTGTTTGGGAAGTGCCTCACAGCTGCAGCATCTCTGAAGATATAATGGCTTAGAACAGTTTTTAAGGATTTGTCCATCCTAGATTTTAAGATAGCTTTTAAACATGTATTGCCAAATATGCAAGCTGCAACACTTCCCAACACAGTCATTAATAGACATAGCTGCACCTTAGCCACAATTATATCAAACGAACTTTATTTTTTGAGAATATAGCTTCTAGCTACTGAGCAAGGAAATTGGGAGTTTGGAGAACGTGCTTTTGATAAGGTCCCGTGTTCCTTTTAAGAGAAAGAATCTTTTCCAAACAACAAACTCTTCTTAAATTTCTGGACAGGTGGCTCCCACGTTCATTTGTTCTTGAAGTTTTTACTCAAAGAAAGGCCTAAGTAGATGATTAGGAATGAACACTAGCACCCTATTGTGGTTGACAAAGCACCATTCATTCCGTCATACAACAAGATAAGCCCACTCTTGCTTAGGTCGATCTTAGCCCGAACACCCCTAAATAACATAAAAAAATGTTATCCAAATAAAGTAATTGCTAGGTACCATCTTTGCAAGAAAAGATAGTATTACTAGTGAAGTCCCGATGCTAATGCCCTAAACAACTTTTTCTTTTGTTTATTTTTGAATTTTTTTTGGGGTGGGACAACGATTTGGTCAAGTGGAAGGCAATACAAACATTTGATAGAGTAGTCGTTGGGAGTTAGATGTTTGTTGATTTTTAATAAGGCTCTACTTGGCAAATGGTTACGGTGAAATGTTGTGCATGGTCATCTCTGGAGAATATTGTGGCTGCACAATATGGCTTGGATAACATGTTGAGATGAATGTGTGGTTGTGTTAGGAAATTCGTATATCGGAAAATTAGTGTGGTGTAAAGCGGTTAATATAGGGTCCATACCATGAAAACCCCACACTGGTATATCTAGTTTGGGGTAAATTTGTCACAAGTGTATCAATTTGGGATTTTTGGTGGTCAAAATTGTCGCAAGTGTATCGGTTTGGGTTTTTTCGTGGTATTAACTCGTAAATATATTATAGTCAACTCATAACTCATTAGCTTAAGCTTTTGAGTGAAGGTAGGTCCGACTAGATATGCTAACGAACTTGGATATGGGCTCCTTCTTGGTTATATCCTCTTGTGAAGATATCAGATTTCTGCTGCATGCTCCCAATAAATGGTATCGGAGTCGACGATTGATCGGTGCCCCTATCCTATGTTTCTTGAATATCTCAAGGAAGTAAAATCTTGTGACAAATGTAGCTTACGGACAGCCTTCATAATTTGATCTTGCGAAAGAGATCTAGAAATGAGGGTGGGCATGGCAATGTAGCAATGCGGTCCCGATGGCAGGCTTCATGGTTTGCTCTGGAGAAAGAGACCATGGATGAAGGTGGGCGTTGGAGATTCAAGGTGAGACAAGTTGATGCGAAAGGATACCTAAATTAAGGAGGAGTAGACCCGACACTAAGCTCACTAAGGGGTAGACTGTTTATGAGTTGTGTTAGAAAATTCTCACATCAAAGAATTGGTGTGGCATGGAATGGTTGATATATTCTAGTTGTCCCATAACTCATTGTCTTAAGCTTTTGAGTCAAGGTGAGTTCAACTGGATATGTTGGTAGGTTTGGATTTGGGTTGTCTCTTAGCGATCTCCTCGGGTGAAGGTGTTAGACTTCTGCTGTCCATTTTTAACAAATAGTAGCAGAGCCGATGATTGATTGGTGGCCCACTCCCATAATGTATCGATGTTTGTTGAATATCTTAAAGAAGGAATCTTGTGCCAAACGCGGTTTCCTAGCAACCTTCATGAAGACATGTCAATGTAGAATGATACCCGAATTAAAGGGTAGTAGACCTAACCCTAAGGCTCACACGTAGAGGGGAGATTGTTGCGATGCATGTGTGAGTCGTGTTAGAAACTTGCATATTGGAGAATTGGTGTGGTGTGAAGCGGTTAATATATTTAATTGGCCCATAACTTATTTGTTTAAACTTTTGAATGAAGCTGGGGCCAATTGGATATGTTGATGGCCTCGGACTTAGGTTCCTTCTTGGCGATCTCCACGGGTGAAGGTATCGAATTTTTACTGCATGCTCCCAACATAACACGGGGTGGATTGCCAAATGTAGAAGATCATTGCTTGGTATTGGAATGTGGAGGCGGATTAGAGAGGCTAGGGACACCTTCATTAAAGTTGGTTGGGGAATAGAACTTATACTTGGAGTGACATTTGGCGTGGAAACATGCTGCTAAAAGATTGGTTTGTTGAACATTTTTGTATCGTGAGGATTGTTATTTTTTGAACTTTGGAGGGACTTCTAAGATATTGATTTTTCTTGGGCTTAGGACTTATATCGCCTCCTTTCCTAATGATATACTGATGAGGAAATATTCATAAGTGCTAACTTTTTTGTTAGAACCTTTTATTGTATAAAGGAGTTGATGATGGTTGATGATAGATTGACTTCCTGTATATCTATTTAGAAAACCAAGGTCCACATAGGTTGCCTTATTTGGTTGGGAAGCTTCTTGCAAGAACATCCTCACTTTGGACAATCTGAAAAAGAGAGGAGTTGTGTTAAGCAATAGATGCTTCCTTTCCAAACAGAGAGGCGACAACGTGACAAACCTTCTTCTTCATTGTCTTTGGATGAGTGCTTTTTCGGCAACCTGTTATGCCTCTATGGCGCTTTGTTAGGTTATAGCCAAATCACTTGAGCAAGAACTTGATACATGGCGAGGTACTATTATCCCTCGCGGCTTGTTAAGCCAGTATTGTAAATTGCTCTGTTTGATTTTTAGTTCGTAGAGTGGAATGAGAGAACTTTTGAGTGGCAAGAGTCCTCTATCAAGATCTTGGTCAAAATAGGCTTAAAAGTTCTACATCTTTGGTATAGTGGGGAGATGTTCTTGGATGTAGATGCTTTGCTTGACATTGTGGATTCCTTGTCTTGTAAATGAGACCCCTTTCTCAGTTTTGAGCTCTTTCTGGATATGAACTCTTTTTGTGCATAGGTTGGCTTCCCATTGGTGTCTCATAGTTAATTTCTCTTTACTTATCAAAAGGAAAAAAGGAGCTGATGCCCATCCTAACATTTTACTAACAACTTCCTTGAAGACTAAGGGGAAAGCTGGTCACCTTGCCAAGACCTGGGAAGATTGAAACACGCCTGTGGATATAAGAGATATCATATTACCCTATATAGGATATTTTTGCTGTAACTCATTTGATAATGAGAACCTCTCCGTAATACGATGAGGCGATTTCTATCAAATATGGGAGTGTTCATGGAGGGAAAGATAAGCTTTGGCCATGCTCTTTTGGTTTTGCTGCTAAAATTAAAATTTTCAAAGTTATGCTTTTGTGTTTATTGTGACGGAAATTGCTCTCAAACTGCAGATTTCCTTACATCCTGCCAGTGGTATGTTTAATTTTTTTATGTGCCCGGACTTGTAAATCTGCTAAAAAATGATTAAAATCTAGTCATTCATAGATTGCTGGGGATTTAGAATGGACTCACAACAAGCATACTTTGTTGCAGAGATAAATTGCTGGTCAGAGTGGCTCATCTTTTCAGATATCTTCTTTTTCCTAATGAAGAGTGGGTGTATCGATTTTGTTGATTTTGTGGACAAACTAGTTGCGCGACTTACAGAAGGTGATCAATATATTCTTCGTACAAATCATGTGACTTGGCTACTTGCCGAAATTATTCGAGTCGAGCTCGTGGTAAATGCATTGAATAACGATTCTAGAAAGGTTGGTTTTGAACTATCAATTGGTTTTGGATCACTGTTTTTCAGTGTTTTTACTGTATCTTTCCTGATCTCTTTATTTATTTATTTTTCCCCTCGGCCATACTGTCTTGTTTCTAGTAGGGGTACTTTTGCTGGCGGGTGTGAGGTAATTCACATCTTGTTGTTGGAACGATGTCTTAGAAAACAGAGAGATAAGTTTACATGATGAAGTAGGAACCCATTCCTGTTGAATATAATCCTTTCCTTATATGGTAACTCAGCTGATAACAGGCACAAAGTTGGTATGGTGATCAAAGCATTTTTTGGTCATCAATCGACATCTGACTCAAGCTTCAGAACATATGTTGATTGTTGACCATCCCAGTTTATTTGTGTTTTAATGAACATGATAATTTATTTGTGGTATTTTTGGTTCTTTCTTCAAGGTACGATCCTACAGTAATTCAACTGTCCGTGTTGTTGGTAAAGTTTTTTATGTCTTTGTAAAACATATTTTGCAGGATGCATCTACTTAATACACCTAATATGCTATCGAGTAATGTGTTCTGCTCTTCATCTATTATGCGCTTGTCCTCAAGAGGACCCATAACTTCATGTGAGAATGAAGTTATAAAACAGAAGAAAGTGAACTTGCATAATGATGATGATAGTGATAAACTAGAGAAAGAGGGAAATGCTGAATAGAATGAGCTGGAAAAATAATTTCATGAAAATCTTGTAGAATGTTGCTAGAACAGATGGTTCTTGTGAGCATGGAGATTCTAGATGAGTTATAATGGAGTATACAATGTGGAAGACTGGACTTAACTTTTATTCAGCTGAATGTAGATTTGTGAAAGTTTCAACATTGAAAGATAAGAACAACAGTCCAGTAAATTAATGTTTCCTTAGTAGTTTACAATGAAAAGGTGTTTATGTTAGAACAAAGAGGGGGCTAATGGAAAAGGTCCATAGGTTTTTGTTCAGGTGGCTGATCTTTGATACTGAATGAGTTAATTCATTTGCTGGTGGCAAAAATTTCTCATAGTACAGATATGGATCACACGCTCAAACCTTTCATAGAACAGATATAGATCACACACATGAACCTCAATTACTGAGGAACACTTAATTGATTCCATGCTTCCACGCTCAAACCTTGCATAGAACAGATATAGATCACACGCATGAACCTCAATTACCGAGGAGCATTTAATTGATTCCATGCTCCCAAACTTTTCCTTTGAGGATGAGGAGGCAACATTTTGATCATAATTGTCTACAGGGTTTCAAGAAGTTATAACTCTTCCAGAGTAACTTGCCTATGCTCGGAACACTTGTGATTCTCCAGCAATCAGGTCCTTTTAGATGATATTTGTCTTGTACTACCTGGTGAAGGGTTTGATTGATGAACAAGATTTTAATAGACCATGGAGTAAACGGACAAAATAATTACCCCCACTTCTCACTTACAGTGACTTATCCTTGATATGACATGTGATTCCTTGCAAAGTAGATGGCTGTTTTCTTTGCAGATTAATTCACAAATTCTTCAAATGTTTAACGTTGCTTGCTCTTGAAGTTCGAAATGTGGAATCATTACGTAACTCATGCTATGCCCCCTGCTAGGTGGAGACAATCAGGAAGATTTTGTCATTTCATCGAGAAGATAGAGGCTCGGATCCTAATAATCCGCAAAGTATCCTACTCGATTTTATTAGCAGTTGTCAGACTTTACGAATTTGGTCCCTGAATTCATCAACGAGGGAATATTTGAATAATGAGCAGCTTCAGAAAGGAAAGCAAATAGATGAATGGTGGAGGCAAGTGGGCAAAGGTACTACTTATAAGTAGCCTTGTTAGAGTTCAGTCATTTGATGGTATTGACATACCTATTACTACTTGTGAATTCTATCTACTGTTGCATAATCATCGTCTTCTCACTCAAGGCATTCTTTCTATTGGCTGACAAATGTTCATTGGCTTCTAAAAAAGCATAGGAAAAAATGGACTATATGCTTTGAATAAGTAGAATCTTGGACACAGAGAAAATGACATCTCTTGTGCCTAGCACCATTGATGTGCTAGTTATCATAATATTGGCTCATATGGTCTAATTTAAGTAGGAATGTACTTCTCAGGAATTTTTAATAGGAATGGCAGGCCAGGCAAAAGGAGACTTCATGGTACCTTAAAATAGAAGCTGCAAATGCATATGTTCCTCCACCCAGGAAATGTTCCTTAACTGAGTAGTCTTATTAAAGACCTTATTCCTTTCTGAAACATCTTTTTCTATTGGTGTTTTTAGACTCTGCACCCTCACTTTCCAGAATTTACACTTTACATCCTCTAACTTAATCTTCAATAATTACCTGCACCTTCTGTTAGTGTTCTTTTACTTGATCACCCAGGAAATGTTCTTTTACTCGGAGACTGCCTCTAAGCATCAAACTAATGTAAACTGCAAATCAAGATATCTATTATAATTCTGAAGCGGCATCCTAAATTTAACCATCACATATTCTAAAATAGAGATGATGAATGTGCCGATATGTGTCCATCGTCTGGTTTTGCGTCATGCGATTTCAAACTATAAAGCTTGGCATACCTTTAAATAGGAAGGGAGAGCCAAAAAGTAGCTTGAGCTGCTTACTGGAAATCACCTTTAAACTCTTCAGTTGACATAGCTTTGACAACTTATGCTCTTGGCTGCATTAATTATTCTCACAATTGTCATGTGTATTTAGTGAGCGCATCTGCTGTGCCACCCTACCACTTTCGTGCATGCATAATACGAGTTCACAGACCTGATGAATGTGCTTGCACCCACACTCACGAATTAGATCGTTGTAGTTTGAATCACATATTAACGGAGAAAATCAATCAACCTTCTGGATTATTTCTTCGCCAAGTGAAAGCTATCCTCAAGCATGTGGCCATATTCATCCCTGTTTCTTATTGTTAGCCTAGTTTTAGGGTATCAAGATGTCAATGTGGATGCTAATGGCAAAGTTTATTTGGACTTCACCATTTGCTTAAACCTGATGTCTCAGACATGTTTATGAAGTTTCAATCCATGCATATCCAGCAGATTTTCTAAAGCTCGTTGAACTTATTTTTCAGGAGATCGCATGATGGACTACATGAATATGGATGAGAGGTCCATAGGGATGTTTTGGGTTGTATCTTACACCATGGCTCAACCGGCTTATGACACGGTGATGAACTGGTTATCCTCTGCTGGAGTTGCGGAATTATTACCAGGTTCTAATATGCCAACAAATGAGAAGGTAATGAGGGAAGTAAGCCCAATACCAATGGCCCTAATCTCTGGGTTCTCAATGAACCTGTGTTTGAAATTGGCGTTTCAGATGGAGGAGGCTTTATTTTCCAACCAGGTATCCATTAATGGAGCTGTCTCCTTTCTACAATTCTGGTGGATTGTGCTTTTTTGCTTTTCCATCATTGCTCATCTTCAGCTTAATTTTTAATTGGCATTAAATCATCTATTGCCAATTTGTACGGCTCTATCCTTTGTTACTGTGTAATCTATGGTTATGCTCTGCAACACCTGAATATGAAGCGGCAGGCATCTAATCTATCCAAGATGATAATATACCAGTAAATGTTGATAATGCATGTGCCACTGCTTTGGCAATATCATCTAGTCTCTTCTGAATGCAGGTTGTGCCTAGCATTGCAATGGTGGAAACATACACAAGACTGCTGCTTGCTGCCCCCCACTCATTATTTCGCTCTCACATCAGTGTAAGCTCTTCTTTCATTTGGTCTTGGTTTTTAGTATGCCTAATCTTTAATGCAAAGTTCTGCCTGCTTGATGGTGATGTGACTACGTCCCATTTTCTGCAGCATTTGGCCCAGAAAAATCCGGCCTTGTTGAGCAAGCCCGGTGTTACGATTTTGCTATTTGAGATTTTGAACTATCGCTTACTTCCTCTCTACAGGTACTTCCGATTGGTCCATAGAATGTTGTTTCGTTTCCATAGGATTCCATGATATGCTTAACTCTGGTTATTCCTTTGATGATCGTCCTGTTTTGAAACTTCTTGGCTCCAATTCTTCATCAATCTTAATCTTTCTCCATAGTCATTGGAATAAACTTTCTTTTCAGATACCAAGGGAAAACCAAAGCTTTGATGTATGATGTCACGAAAATTATTGCTGCTCTCAAAGGGAAACGCGGGGATCATCGTGTATTTAGATTGACTGAGAACTTATGCATGAATGTAATTTTCTCGCTGAGAGATTTCTTTTCGGTGAAAAGGGAAGGGAAGGTGAGTAAAATATTAGGTGAACGAAGAACTAGTTATCTGCTCTTTTATTCTTTCTTGCCTGTTACTCCTGTGATCTCAAATACTGAAGATTGTTTATGTAGTATATTGCTAATATTTCTTTTGGCAGGGTCCAACTGAATTTACTGAAACTTTGAATAGAGTGACGGTCATTACCCTAGCAATACTCATTAAAACTCGTGGCGTTGCTGATGCTGATCACCTTCTATATGTTCAAACTATGCTGGAACAAATACTAGCAACTAGTCAACATACGTGGTCAGAAAAGACACTACGCTATTTCCCTTCTGTGCTTCGCGACGCCTTGAAGGGGCGAATCGATAAGAAGGGCCTTGTCATTCAAGCATGGCAGGAGGTTCGTCTTTAACTTCAGTTCATTGTTATCTCTACTTTTGCTAGCCATAATTATTTCAAATGAGATTGCATTTCTTTCTAGTATCGTTTGTTGCTTGCACTATATGGAGGGATTTCACAGGATCTGTACTTCCTTTTGTCTAAACATTCTTCCATTTCCCTTTGCTTGTTTTCACCACCCCATTCTATCACCAGTTCTGGCCGTAGGCATGAGGAGTCTCGTGGCATATGATTCTACTGTTTTCTGAATATTATACTGTTCAAGGATCATTTAGTGTGCTTGTATTTAGCTGAGAAAATCATTGCCTTTGGATCTGATTATTACATCTTAGATTTTAGTGTAGTTTCCAGTCTATGGATGAGCTAAGATATACGTTCACATGTGTTTTGGGCGGGTGGTGTTTGAATTTGATGCTTGCTATATTGGTAATATTGGTAATCTTTTTTGAAAGTCTAACCCAAAAGCTTAAGTTATTAGGTGGAGACCCAAAAGCTTAAGTTATTAGGTGGAGGGTGATTACATGATAGACAAGCGATTCGGGATACTTCAATACTCCCTCTCACGTGTAAACTGGGCTAAGAGTGACATATGGAATCGACCTCACACGTGTAATAAACTTGGGGAGATACCTAGATGGTAGAAAGTCCAACAAAAAAGCTTAAGCCTTTTAGTGGAGGGATCACACGAATATAAGGCTCATTTGAACCCTGTAGACAAGTGATGTATGATACTTAAAACAATCTCAAAACTAGCATATGGGTTTTGTTTAGCTGCAAAGGGGTTAAAAATGGGAATGTTAAAGACTTCGTTTGCAATGATTATTTAACAAGCTAAATTAACTTATAGAGCCAGTGTGTGCATCCTGTTCATGTACTTAAATGTCCTCTCGGTAAGGCTTAAATGAGGGAGACATGTTTTGGCTTTTCAGTTAATGAGGCAGTTATTGGAGAAATTAGTTCTCTTATACTATGAGGCCCCGTGTTTTACTCATGTACATTGCAATATCAGTTCAGGAAAGTCCTGAAAATTGTGCACGAGAGGCTTCAGGACATAGTTTTTAGCTATCAGTGTTGTAGATTATTACTCAGAATAAGGTTATCCTCGTCATTTGCACTATGGTCGTTACTAATTTTCAAATGTCAGGGTTTGCTTTAACTTCGTTCCTTTTTCTCTTTTTTTTTTCCAGGCGGAAAGAACTGTCATAAACCAATGCACCCAGCTTCTTTCACCATCCGCAGAACCTAATTATGTGACAACCTATATTAGCCATAGTTTTCCTCAGCATCGTCAATATCTATGTGCTGGAGCATGGATTCTGATGCACGGGCATCCTGAAAACATTAACACTGCGAGTCTGGTACTACAGCAAGCCTTATAGCATTTGCATGTTGCCATGTGGTGCTAATTAATTAGTTGCATGTTTCCCTAATAGCAGAATAGGTTGTTGGCCTAGTTTATTCCAGTAATACTAAGTTCTCCTTCAATCTCTCTCTAAAACCTACATATACGTGTGTTCTGGTTATAAGGTGCGTGTATTGAGGGAGTTCTCTCCTGAGGAAGTGACTGCTAATATCTACACCATGGTAGATGTTCTTCTTCATCAAGTTCAGGTGGAACTTCATCATGGGCATTCCATGCAGGTCTTTTAATGTGAACTTTCTAATAATTCCAAGTGCATAAGGACTCTCTCTCTCTCTATATAGATATATACACACGCACGCGCGCGCACGCGCACACACACAATGCAGGCATCCATTTTGATCCATGTCCAGCTCTTCCTTTTCAGGACCTCTTACTTAAAACAAGTGCCAACCTTGCATTTCTCATTTGGAACCATGAGTTGCTTCCTTTGGACATACTGCTACTGGCACTAATTGACCGTGATGATGACCCCCATGCCTTACGCATTGTGGTAATTTAAATCAGTTATACTTTTCGTTGCAATAGCTTATATCCATTTGTCATATCATATAATAATTAGTCTGCTAATTGTTTGCTCTGCTCCCCTAATCAAATCAGGCTCTTTTGCCTTCTTGCTAGTGTTGTCTTTAAATCAACAGTTTCAAGGGGGCACGTTATTAATTTTGTCTTCTGATAACATAAGAAGAAAATTTTTCCCTTATATATTAGGTAGTTGAGGCTCTAGTACGAGGGTGAACACAGTGGTGCTACTTTTGGAATTAAATGATACGACAAGACTATGGTGGATGTTATCCTATTGATGGTACTCCAACCATTTGCATCTGATGTTATACCTAATGGTTAAAATTATAGGTCAGAAGTAGTCTTACTATGATGTCTTTCAACTGTCATTATGGATTTGACCCAAAAAAAAAAGTCATTATGGATGAGTCTGTCATGTAGTTTTTTTACTCTTCAAGGAATGTTCTGTTGCTTTATAAGCTTTCACCGTGATGATTCAGCCATTTGTATTACCTTGCTATTTGACGATTGTCAATCTTCTTTTCTGTTATAAGTTGGCAAAGCTTTACCATCTTGTACTGGAAACATCTATTACTATCTTCGACTTGGCTTAGCTTCATCTGCTTCTCTCTACCTCATAATTACCTACCTTTCCTAGTGTCCTCTTACTCCGTTGACACATCTCCCCTTAGCTTAGTAGAGAGCTGCCTTAGCTTTTGCCTCAACAAATTATTTTTCATGAAAAGTGCTCATTGTTTCAGTACCTTGTTTTCACCGTAATTTAAAAATTCTTCAATGTTACTGCTCATAATTTGAAGAATTGTTAAAAGTAGGCTGTGTTGCATGTTAAGTCAAGATTAGAAGTTTTTGTTGTCTTTTATATACATCGTTGCTGTCAAATCATGGAGAAAAGCTGGATCCAAATGCCTGATAATTAGAAAAAATGAACCTTCTGATACATAGTTACAACTTGCCAAGTGTACATACTCAGTGGGAAAGCTTGAGGAAAGCTTGGCTCTGAAGACACTCCTTGAGGTGGCTCATCTTGGCCCAAGCTGAAAAACAAGTGTAGGCCCTAAAATGGTTAATAATTTATTCTTTCCTAGGGTTTTGCCTACTGCAACTTTGTATTAATCCCATGCTGAACCTTCTTGCTTGACTGGCCAACAAGTCGTTGCCAATTCCATGATGTGTTTGACTTGCTGCTAAGCTTATTAAGGCTTGGTGGTCTTAAGAAATAGTATTTGAGTCATAAGAAATAGGGTCCGATATGTTTGAGAAATAAGAAGAGCTACTGGTCCGGTCGTATAGTGGACTTCAAGCGTTTGTGGTCTCATATTTCAATCTTTTTCGATGTAGCTTTAAGAATTCACCTATCCCAATAACAAAAAAACCTGACTTTCGTTTCCGGGTAGACCAATCACTTCCCGAAAGTGGACTCGAACCGAGATGCTCTAGCACTGCTTCCTAAGAGCAGATATTTGGGGTCCGCATGGTAACTATTCTCATTCTCTGATTCTCATTCCGATCCAGAAAAACCGATTCCGGTTCAAATGAATTTTTTTATTCTATTCTTGAATGAGTTTTAGAGAATCAGAACGTGTTTGATAACTGCACAAAATTTATGTTTCAAAAAAATGATTCTTTCCCTATTTTTTTCATTTAAGTCAAATAACTATGCAGTTAATTTATAAAATTTCATCATAAACTAAAGACTAATTTTCAATGCACACTCAAATAATTTAAAATACATTATTTTTTAGCATGTTATGAATGAAATACAAATTTTAATACATGATGTTTAAAGTTCTTTAAATGTTGCGTTTTCTAAATACATAGAAATATCTTGTGACGCACGGCTACCAGTATGCATGTTGGATGCCCTCATCCTCTGCAATATTCTTTGTAGGAGAGTGAAATCTATGAAATTTAGGCCCAACTTTATGAAAATAAGGTCAAACTAGCATAATCTAAGTTTTTTCTATTTTTTAAGATTTTCTAAATTTTTTGTTATTTTTTAAAAAAATTATTTTTTATTTTATTTTATTAGGTAGAGGGGAAAAAATGACGAGAAAATTACAAGGAAAAAGTGAGAGATGTGAGACTTCATTCTGTTTGCTATTTTCAAAAGTCATTCTTTTTCCCGAAGCAATTTTTTTTTGCTTTTGGATTTTACTCTAAAATTGATTCTGATTCTCTAAAACTGATTCTGGGAACAGAATCAGAATTATTTACGTTACCAAACAACATTCTCATTTTTTACTGTTTTGGGATGAGAATGAGAATGGTTACTATGCAGGCCCTTGATATATTTCTCTTTGAATGAGATTTCAATTCCAGCCAGCATCGGCTGAAGTTGCCCACCCCGTCTCTGGGGGAGCAGCAAGATGAGCCATGTCTGAAAACGGTCTTTACATTTGATGGTTTGGTGTTTCTCTTACTGCTGTTCTATATTCCCCATCTACTTGAACAGTTGTCCCTATAAAGGAATTATGAATTTATCAAAAGAGGGATTTCTACTTCATTGGCATTGACAAGCATTACTTTCCAGATCAACCTACTTGAACGACAAGAACTTCAACAAAGAGTGAAGCAATATACTTTGAATCGTGGATCTCCGGAACATTGGACTAACACTGGAACTTTTAAGCGTGTTGAACTGCAAAAAGCACTTGGGAATCATCTCTCATGGAAGGATAGGTAAACTTGCTAGCATTGTCGCCCTCTTATGGCACATTAAAAAAGATTTGGAATTTTGCTCTTTTAATCTCAGATGGTGATGCAATGTATTTCATAAATCTGTTGTAAAATGACAGTATGCATTTGGAGGTACTGGTTATCGATTTTGTGTGTCCTTTCAGTGTTAATCAATTCCCTTATTTGTGGTAAAATGAGCCTGTTGTAAATACTTCTGTATTCGTGATGCATTTGAAGGTATTTGATGTCAACATTGGAAATCCCTTTCAAAGCAAGTCAATTCCCTTTCAGAATGTTAGGCCTGTTCATGGTTAACTGTTGAAACAATCTCACAATGCTTGTCTGGTGGATTTCGTTTGGTCCTACATATATGCAGTTTCCCTCCACCTCGAATCTCAAACTTTTGGGTTAAATTATTTAAATAGCATCGGAGCAGACGTCTATTCTTCATGCTCCATTTAACATTTTGTTTCACATGGTTCTTTTTTGGGCTTATTCCTTGTTCGTTGATTCCACATGCTGTTCTTCATATTATTTGTATGCAAGAGGGGGTTTACAAGTAATTCCACATCACTTGGGCATGAGGTTTGTCTATGCCTTGCATATATGTAGTTCTCCTTCGACCTAACAGTTTAAGCTTTTGGGTTGGATACTGTAATAGTTACAATTGTTAAGGGGTTACAGTTTGAAAAACTGATCCGATGATTTTTCAGTAAGTGTGAGATTGCATTATTGTAATCATAATCTTCCTCCAATATGATCTTCATCATGACTTTCTGCTTTGGGAGGAGAGAATCTTGATCGATCATTTAGGAATTACACGAGCTCCCGATGCTAGATTGGAGAAGTTTTTCAAATTTAGATAAGAACCATTTTATGTTAACTGTAAGTTGAAAAGAAAATTCCACTTTCGTCAATTTGGTTAATTTTGGATGATCAACAATTATAATTCCCCTTATTAAACTGTTTAATTAAGAACTGGCATGTGCACTTGTTTCAATAGAAAATATTAGTAAGAAATACCTAGGAGAGTATTTTGGTTCCTGTTTTCCTTTTCTCAAAAGGCTTGTTTTCAAGAGGAGATTTCTAAAGAAGCATCTAAAATACTGTTAGACAAGTAGGTTTTTAAACTCTTCTACTAAAGGATTAAGTGATTAGTTGCTGTCCCTCATATTTATAGATCTTATCATAGGCAACCCTGGATTTTTCAATTTAAGATCTCTTCTTTATTTGGTCGAAGTCTAGTAATTAGTTGATGAACAGATGTCTGGTGTGAATGACTCAATCTGGTTGAAGTCTTCAATGCAGGAATCCTGTATAGCATGTAAATAAACTGGCAAGGAATATTCACTCTTCCTGTTGAAACCAGTTTGTCTTGTCCTTTGTCAATATAGGAACTTACACGGGTTAGATTTGCATTTGGCCAATCTGTTGCATTATGTTCATTAGCTTGAAAATGCAGGGACATGGTGACTTTATTGTGTTTCATTTACTCAATATGCTTATTTCTGTTGCATCACCGTTTTTTTTTTCCACATCAGCCCAGTCTAAGTTGTCTCCTCGTGAATTTGATTTTCACTGTGGTGAAATCTGGATTAGACAAAACGAAAATTCCTGTTTCATGGGTTCCTTACTATGTATCAATGTTTACATGCTGGTTATGTACTAAATCTCAATCTTTCTTGAAATTTTTGAAACTATATGCATCATCTTTACATTGAATCAAGCTAATCCATTGTAGTCACTTTCAAAGGTTTGCAGTCACAGAGGGTGAGTATGGGATAGACAAGTAAAAGACGATTCAACATTGACCTTTTCTTTGTACATGGAAAAGGGGACGGGACGGAAGAGCAGAAATAACTAATGTATAGGAGAAGATACTCCAGTCATTTTTCTTTAGAGTACTTTTTCTTGCCTACTCGAGAGTTACTGATTGAATTGTTACAGTCCTCCCAAAAATTGGTCTCTGAAAGCTTTGAGGGCTAATCCATCTCACCATTTATCACTGGAGTCTGGTTTTCTAGAGCTTTCTCGATCTTCGGCTTCCAAATCTCCAATTAAATCAATTATAGTTACGAACGTGCAACGAAGCTCTTATAGCATGGATGGACCATATCCTGTTATTGTATAGGACTAATCATAGGAACAATATAGATTATCTTCTAGGTAAGAGTCTGAATGATCAAATTTTTGTGCTTTGTGCTGCATTCATTTTACTTGGACTGAGAACTTTCATCATGAGCTCCTTCTCAAGTAAGTTCTTCAAAGCTGGTTTCCATCCGTACACCTACTGTTATTGGATCTATTTAATGCAGCTTTAAGTTTTACTGCAGCAGTTTTTAGAATAGTGTGAGCTATACTTCTTGATGGTTCCAACCTACATTGATGCATGGTCAACGAGCTTAATTTCAAATATTTAGTGGACTCTAGACTGGACTGCATTCTAGCAGTTTATGTTCAAGAATAGTTAATTGGGAAAATGATTCTTGATGATGCAGGTATCCCCCATTTTTTGATGACATTGCAGCCCGGTTGCTTCCTGTGATCCCCCTTATTGTTTACAGACTGATTGAAAATGATGCCATGGATCAGGCTGACGTAGTTCTGGCTGTTTACTCTCATTTTCTAGCTTACCACCCTTTCCGATTCACATTTGTTCGTGACATACTCGCGTATTTCTATGGTAATCTTCCTGGGAAGCTCATAGTCCGAATTCTGAAAGTACTTGATCTTAGCAAGGTGAATATCCTCTATATATTTTTATCCTTTAAAATGCTGCTGTCTGTACAACCATAACGACTTCTTATTTTTCCAGATTCCATTTTCTGAGTCATTCCCACAACACATTAGTTCTCCAAATCCAGTCATGTGCCCACCTCTGGATTATTTTGCTACTCTGCTACTGGGGCTGGTCAACCATGTGATTCCTCCATTGAATTGCAACACAAAATCTGTTTCTGTTGGGGATACTTCAAATAATTCAGCTCGAGCTCCGCATAACAAAACTTTGCCAGCCCAGCCTGGCCATATGAGCGCTTCAGAAGGTCAAAAGGCATTTTATCAAATTCAAGATCCCGGCACGCACACTCAGCTGGTTCTTGAAACTGCTGTGATAGAGCTGCTTTCACTTCCTGTATCTGCATCTCAAATTGTGTCATCCCTAGTTCAGATTGTTGTTAATATCCAACCTACCCTAATTCAATCTAGTAATTCTCTGCATGGAGCCCCAAATGGTGTTGGACAAGGTTCAGTCCTACCAACTTCACCTTCAGGTGGAAGCACTGATTCCTTGAGTGCAAGCAGATCTACTCCTTCAGTTTCTGGTTTAAGTACCTCTAACTTTGTCTGGCGAAGTGCTTATACATGTCAACAACTGTCTTGCTTGTTGATCCAAGCTTGTGGGCTTCTATTAGCTCAGCTTCCCACTGAATTTCACTCGCAACTTTATTTGGAGGCTACGCGCGTAATTAAGGAGAGTTGGTGGCTGACTGATATAAAGAGGTCATCGGGTGAACTAGACTCTGCTGTTGGTTATGCATTGTTAGATCCAACTTGGGCTGCACAAGATAATACCTCAACTGCCATTGGTATGCATACGTTACTACCCCTTCTCAGCAGTAGTGTTGGAATACCTTTCCGCATATGCATACCCTCAAATAATGTTCAGCAAGCGCCTCCACCTTTTCGCTTCAAGTAATAATCCTCTTCATGGTTTTTGTTAGAAGTAACTGTAATATGATGATTTTACCCTAATAATATGTTCAGAAAACATGATGGGAGAGGAGAATGCAAAGAAAATGGTACTTCTAATGTTTTTCCTCATCTACATACAAGAATTTTAATTTTCAAAAATTTGACACTCAAATTTTTTCACACCTCCATAATCCCCAGTTTCCCAAACATAGCATCAGATATGCAATTATCATATGCAACTAATCAAGGAGCAGTCTGTGTAATAATTCCATAAGTTGAATATGTCCTAGTGTGCATCATTGCCCTTACGAACTCTCAGTTTTCTTTATGCTGAACTAATTTTCATCTTAAGCCTGTAAAGATTGCAATGATCCGGTTAGTAATAATTCTACATGGGATTTTTCGTTGAAAACATTGGATCAGTTTTAACTTACTGCCTTTCTGATGATGCGATGTAATAAATGACTCTCCATTTTGTTGTGCGGTCTACCTATACTCGGCCTGACATGTAAAATTCATGACGTGTGCTGTTTATTTACCTGACTTTTATTTGATGGACTCCGACATCATAATTCACCCAACCCATGTCCATCGCGAATATATGGATAATTATACTGATCTGTATGCGCTCTTGTGTTATTTGTATTATTCATGTGTGTCTATATTGAATGAAAAAAATCCTTAGACCTAGAACAAGTAAGTTTAGTTCCAATAAAAGAGAGGCCCTGATAAGTGGATTCAATGAATTCTGAGTCAATTCTAATATTTTTCAATGTTTCAATTGAATCTTTTTGTTATAAAAGAGAGGTCCATGAATTATGGTCCAAGCAGAGTAGGAGCTTGCATCTTTTTTGTTACTCTGATGATTGTCCTTTTGTGGAATATCCAGGTAACATAGTTGCGCTGCTTCATTCCTTCTTCAGTAATCTCCCTCAAGAATGGCTGGAAGGGGCACATGCCATCATCAAACATCTTAGACCAATTACATCCGTTGCAATGTTGAGAATAGCATTTCGTATAATGGGTCCATTGCTTCCAAGACTTGCCAATGCTCACTCTCTTTTCAACAAGGTAAAGGAATTGATCCCTCTAACTTGTATTTAGATGCTTCTATGGAAAATGCAATGCAGCGAAATGAAGCTCATTGTTCATTCAAGTATGTTTCTTTACCATTTATTAGTTGAGAAACAATAGCAGAATTAAAACTTGAGCAGGATAAAAACTTTCTGGATTATCGGACTTTTTCTTCTTGTAAATTGAAAGTTTTGAAGGAAAATGAAGTCATCTCACAATTACAAAGTTTTGAGTGAGACAGGAAACATAAAACAGAATCTATCCTTCCCTTTTGGCACATATGTAGAGTAGAGAGGGTGAAGTAACAAAGCACTACCTTCTCTCACGTGATCTTATAATATACAGAATGTCTTTTGCCAAGAATTATGAGATTCACTAAGATTGGAGCTTGAAAAAGAAAAGAAATCCCATCTTGATGTCTATGACCCGTATCGTGAGTTTTCTTCTATTGCATCATTTCTTCATTTCAGCTGTCAACTTATATTGTTTCTTTTTGCTTGCCTAGTGTAAAGCAATACCAGTTTTGTCATATCAAATATGTTAAGGTGTAAGACAATGGGATGGTTATCGTGATTCCCATAATTGGTTTGAAGTGCGAGACAATGGGATAAGTTGACTTATTGTTTTTGTTCCTTGGTGTTGTCTTCCTATTTTCTTTATTATGCTCTGTACTCTGAGCTTCAAAGGAGACTTTTTCAGCAACATGGTTGGCAACTGGAATATTCTTCTTTAAGTTTATACTTGCACTTTTATTCTTTATACTTACTGATAACACGCAAGTTATAAAATATCCTTATATTTTTCCGAAGTCTTATAGCAGGATGCTACATTTTTCAAGTGAGTGTAATCAGTCTTTGTTTAAAACTCATCATTCAGTTGAAAATACTTGATGCAGATGGTGTTTCAGCAATAGCGAACGTAAAATCCTATGTACTTGTTACGTGTTATCGGTGAATGTATGACTCTCTTGAAGTCATTTTATTTTTCACTAAAAGATAACATGAACAGCAGAACTTTGATGTGTCCGCTAAATCACTGTGTACAAAAGAGATGTATGCTGTTCAGATGGCCAGGTTTTCATGATTCTCTGTGTTCTACTTTCTGTGATTGTCAACTGTCTCTGCGCATCATAAAATTATCTGTTGTGTGCTATTTTGCACCACTCATCAAACTAAGTCGTTTCATATTCTTATCACTTCCAGACGCTATCATTGTTGTTAAGCACATTGGTGGATGTCTTTGGGAAGAACTCACAACCCTCAAACCCCGTTGAAGCATCAGAAATAAGGGATCTCATTGATTTCCTGTAAGTGGTTTTTCCTTTCGTATACTTATTCGGCAGACCATTGCAGATGTTTTTGCTGCACAGGGTTTTGGAGAAGTACTACATCACTCTAAAGTGCTTTCCAAAAAGTGCTCTGTTTTGAATTTGACAATTCCCCACTTAAGTATGATATATCAGCGTCAATTTTGTATATATGAAGACTCCTTGTGATTTTGGCCCGAACTGATCTTATCTACAACAATTCTTTTACTTCTCCTTTCACTGGAATTGCAAGCAATAGCATCCAATCTCCTCTAATTACATGTACTCTGAAATGAGAGTTGCACCCATTGCCTAATCGATGTTGTTGTAATTGTTCTGCCAGGCATCATGTTGTCCATTATGAAGGTCAGGGAGGACCTGTGCAGGCAAACAGCAAGCCCAGACCTGAGGTACTTGTTCTTCTTGGTAGAGCATCCGAGAGACTTAGACCAGATGTGCAGCACCTTTTTTCTCACTTGAAGCCTGATGTGAACACTTCCATCTATGCCGCCACCCACCCGAAGCTTGCACAAAATCCAGGACAATGAAAGCATCAATAGCCGACTCCTGGAACATCATCATATGTTTGCTCAATAAAATTACAAGGGGCTCCTCATTTGGCTGTTTTCCGCTCTGATACATGCTTGCATTTGAAAGCAAAGCACTCGCTGCCTTTGAAGCGTGAAGATATGCAAGTCTACTTGGTGCCCACCTCGGCGTCATAAATAACCCACAAACCATGTTCGCTGTATAATATCAGGTAATCTCCTGTAAATCTGTAAATACCCCATCTTGTGATATATGGATGGGTGAACGTAATTGGGGTCTTTTAATCTGACCTGTTTTTTGGTCAAATAACTTGCATGATGTAGTTGAGGCTTGATTTTCTACTAGCCTACTATTGTTAGATAGCACCTCGAATCTTGGTTATTTATTAAAACTTCAAGTGGAGTTGGGTTGTTACCAAGTTCCCCTCTCCTCTGTTCTCCCTGTATGCTTGTCTTGGATGTTGACCTGTCTAATTGGCTGCTTAATTTAATGGTTCTTGTCGATTCATCAAAAATCCCTGCCGTGTCGACGAAAAGTCGTATTAAGATCTCCCGATAATGGTGAGGCCTTCCTTTCAGAATTTCTGTACGGGATATATTGTTCAGATTGATAGTTAGGAAATGCCAAACTTTTCTTCGATAGACAAATTTGATCTCTGCAACTTCGTACAGAGAATATCACGACTGAAGATGAAGACATTTTTGGACCAAAAAAAGAAAAGAAAATGTAACCATGCGCAGTCCGAGGTACATTATATAGTTCATCGTGTAAGGACTAAGGAGTAATAGCGTCACTAGTGTTTTCAAAATTGGACCGGACCGGCGAGTTGGTCAATTCTTGGTTTGCTTTTTTCGCTAGTTTTAAGTTTTTAACCTATGTAGCACGGACTTGGGAGTTTGGGCATTTTTCGCGTGTCGGACACGCGGTCAATGTGTGTCCGAGCTTTCGACACGCAGTCAACTATTAGGACACATGTCCTCAGATAATTTGGGAAAATTAAGCTAAGTGAAATCGAAATCTAAAAGCCCCAAATCGCTCACCTAATTTTATCTTCCTCCCCTCTTTGCCTCTCTACTCTCGGTTCCACTTAGCCGCTTGCTGCCTCGTCTTGCCTTGGCTCGCCATGGGAGATTAGGGTTTACCTTCACAAGGTACACCTGCTGGAATTGGGTGATTGGGAATGCACTGCGATGGAGAATTAGGATTTCCTTCTTCAACTGCAATGTCGGGACGAGATAGAGGACGAAGGAGACTGCGACGGTGGTGGGACGACGATGTTGGAAAAAAGGAGGAGACTGAAGGGTTACAGAGGGAGACTTTGAGATGGAGGCTCTCACGAGGGCCACGACTCTATCTCTATTCGTGGAAAATTGCACGATCAAGAGAAGGCCCAAAGGGCCTGGGCTGAGAATTCTTCCAATTGAATAAAAAGTACTGTTATGACCCAAAAAAAAAAAAAGATAGAAAAGGGTTTGGAATTATAGAGAGAGAGAGGGTTTTGACTTTTAGTGATACTTTTTCTGAATTTATTTATTTTTTACTTGGGCTTTTATTTTTGTACTAGTAATTGTTCTAAAATTTTATTTTGTGTTCTTTATTAGGGAATAAAAAAAGGAAAAAGCAAATGAAATTATAAAAATTATAATTTATCATGTATATATAAAAATATATATTCAATATACGTATCCCAGCGTATTGAAATTTTCTATTTTTTCAGAAATCACGTGTCGACGTACCGTGTTATATCCCATCTCGTGTTGGTGCTACATAGATTTTAACCCCTGATTACTTCCGTGCCACCAATAAATCTGATTTAGTATGGCATCATGGGGTAGTAGTTATGATGAGAAGATGGGAGAGCAGAGATGGATGTATTGGCCCAGCACGCAGGCCTTTCCTCTCGGCCATTGAATGGGGACTCTGCGTATTAGTTTCTAATGATCGTAAATCTTCATCCTTCAGAAACATTCTCAAAGCTCTTATCCATAAATACTATCGTTGTACATTACTAATCATAACTAAAATAGAATCACATAATTCCTAAATCTATCATTCAAAATACCGAACAGATCATGGAAAAGAGATTGTTAATAATTACAATAATATAATATAAATAAATATTTCAGTAAGCTAAATTTGTCCAAGATACCATAATACATGATTTTGAAGAATTTCGTTTGCTGTAGGGACATCTCCACACGCGTATCTGCTAGCGTTTGCGGTTATTAGCAGCCTGTACCTATCGGCCACTGCGATAATCGTAATTGCAAAGTAGAAGAAGAGTTGGACCCACACTAGAATTTGATGTGTGGTTTATAGCTTTGCGCTCTCCAGCTATGCGGTTCCTTTAAGCAAAAACTACTGAATCTCTTGGAAAACAAGTTGAAGAGTGAATACAGGAGTTGAAGAAGACATACAAGGCACAAAACCCCGATTGCTCTGCACATATTACAGTAGTTTTCCTTTCACGCAGGAAGAACATAATGGGACTTGCATCGAAACTATGCATCAACCCAAGCATATGGAAAAGATTGGCTTCCCCGAATTGACATGAATCAGATGTAAGATCCCTAAAGCAATATCAAGCCAAGCATATGGAAAATATTGGCTGCACATATTACACTTGAAAGGGTCTCTTAAGAGAATCTTCTTCCTACATGTTCTCGGCAAATAACTTTTTTGACAAAAGGAATACAAAGCATCCGGCAAATAGGATGTTCTCTGGTATCTCGCCTGACAGAATGCGATGTGGACTGAACCGGAGCCTTATATAGACTTGTAACGACTCTGGAATGCATATATGCCGATTTATACTCATACATTCACAATAAATAAAATTCAATCATCACGGTGCACAAGCAAGATCTACAGATTTAAAAAAGAACATGCTCTGAGGATCCATATGACACAACCTTCGAGAATAGGAAGGTCGCATTTTGCACTATCTGTTCATGGAAGAATACGTATTGTTAAGATACATCTCTAAGGCTGGTTCTCAAAGTAGTGACTAGGCTGAAAGAACAGAATACCTCAGGCATGCACAAACATACCAGGATAAGATTTTTCTTGCGGGGGTAACTACCAGATTAGTCAATCTGCTATTGGAAAACCTTCTTCCAACAGCGACATTAACAACCCAAGAAGCTAAATCTCCACGCTCTCCCACAGGAGCTCAGTAAAGGTCTCTAGGTCAACTAAGGAACATCATTATCCTCCAACTGAAAATAGTCTCTTAACCATTGTGTGCATTAATTGTGTCGAGCTCAATTAGCATACCAGGTTCTGGGAAAATACAGAATATTCAAGTCGCAAGCAGGAATGAGTAGCAAGACCTCTTACTTCCAGTGCAGCTTATCTGACCTAGTAGAAGCGATCTGGTTGCAGCTGTTGATCCAATAAACAAACTCAGTCCGTCATCAACCTCCCACTCGATATGAAAATACATTTTGATGACCCACACTTCACACACACTTAATTGCTCCAGTCCTTAGTGCAAACCCCATTACGGCCTTATTCATTTTCAATAATCAGACTTGCATCAACTTCTAGTTCGAATTACCAAAAGGAGTATGTCTGATAAGACGTCATGTTACCATACTATTTATTGTCTTAATGAGAATTGGTAAAGCTCCAAGCATGAGTCTGATCTTATGTGAACCAAATTGAGGCTGGAAAAAAATCGATTTTCCTACTGGATTCATTGTAAAATAACTAGATCAGTGTATTCACGTTTTCTGCTGCATAAAAGATTAATCACAATCCACAGCTCATAGCAGAGCCTGACAAATGGGGAAAAATAATTCATGTTTCTATGATCGAAAGAGACGCTTTTCCTTTCAATTGTCGGAAGGCCAATTGGCCACGACTATAGCTTGCAGCATATAGCTAAATCCACAAGGACTTCCTTCAGCTCGTACTCCAGTCTCATAACTATTTCTATGAGGACCCTAAATTTGTTGGGTGAGTCCTGTACATAATGTTACTCCACATCATCCCATTCCACAACTATCTGCATTTCATCCCCTCTAAGCAAACAAAGGCTGGGATACTCGGAAACAATCAGATCAGATAGCACACAGAAAATTCCTTTTATGAACTCCAAGCTGTAAGCAAACTTAGGCTGGGATACTCGGAAACAATCAGATAGCACAGGGAAATTCCCGTTACGAACTCCGTGCAGTGCAAGCAGTTATTGCATTCCATAAAGACAGCAAACGAATGTTTAGTGCAACTGCAAATCGATTGAGCTACAGAAAAATCCTCTCAAACTGGATCCTATAAACCCTAGGCATCAATAACACTTCAATCAAACCACCTAGAAACTCACATAATGAATCTGCAAGTCAACCCAACCCCCTCCCCAGAAAATTTGACAATGTTACTTAACCCAAGCCTCAGGTTACATCCACCTTCCATCTTCAAAAACCACAATAACCAACACACCGAACCGAAAGCTAACCACAATTCTACAAGATCTCCAAACAGATTCAACAGAGACTTATAATCGGATTCCATATCGAAAGATCTTTCCAGAAAATATGGGAACATCACCGAGCGCATTCAGACAACAAAATCGAAAAACCAAAAAGGGACAAACCTAGGAACACGATCTTAGGAAAAGTCCATTCAACTCGAGAGGCGAGTACCTAATCAATCGCGGGCCTTGAGCCGCTCGACCCGCTGGTTGAGCTGCTCGATCCGCACGACGAGGTGGGTGACGGAGTAGAGGAGCCAGTAGAAGACGAGGGCGGCGACGATCAGGAGGGCGTTGCGCTGGCTCTTCATGATGGACTTCTGGTGGCGGAGGTGCTCGGACGGGGTGCAGGACGCGTCGGACTCGCATTTGGGGCGGGTCTCGTACTTCCAGTAGATGTCCATGAGGAGGAAGAGGCAGAAGGGGACCACCGACAGGAACGGCTTCAGGAGGTTGCGCGTGACGGCGACAAGCCCCTTCCGGAGGCCGTCGAGGCCCGGGAGGGTCAGGAGGAGCACCATGATCGCCTCAGCGCCGGCGGCGTACCCGAGGACCACCCATTCGAGAGCCATCCGCAGGGCGTGATGATCGAGGAGAAGCTTTAGATCTGAGCTCGGCGTGGGGTGGAGAGCTTGAGTTCTCGTTCACTGGATTTTTTCGATTGCGTAGTATTAGGTGATCTGTTAGGGGTGCTTTTCTTCGGGACGAAGGAGTCCTCTTGGAGCGTCGAATTGGGGATTTTAAGGAAGGGAAATCGGTTCGGTTACAGGTGGAGCCCACTCCACCGACACGTGGAGGTTCTGCGTTGCTTCTCTCGGTGCTTTTCATCTCAACCGTCGATCAAGCTGAGTTTAGGCCCAAGTTGAGGGCGGGACAAATGGGCCAGTCTTCGTTCTCTTCTGGGCCTACCTCTTCATGGGCCGTCCCAGTTTGGCCCAGAGCGGGTTACCGACAATGCCAATGTGACCATGGTGTTGTTCATTGCACTATGCTATTAGTTGTTAGATGCATAATATCCAGTATAAAAAAACACCCCCGCTCGGTATGAATCTGATCATGGTCCTGACTCCCCATGGACGCCGACCGAGCCACAATGGCCTGACGACATTTCTGGCGGGGTTGGGCAAGGGTATAGTGCCAGCTCGATCCTACCCAAAGATTTGTTTATAAAGACCGGGCTTTGACAAAAGTTTAGGCCCCGACCTTTATGCCCGGCCCGTTCCGCCCAAGCCCATCCAGTGATTGCACACGTTGATTTCTTTCATGCATTCTCATGTCTAAACGTAATCGAATGATTTAGATGAAATTAGTAAGATTCATGAAAGGGTTTCTGCAAATGTATATAATTGGACTCGAGCTAGCGGAAGTAAACATGGAATAAATCCCAAACTTTAGTAAATCGCAGGCCCGCTTGCCTTGTAGAGCTCAATCCCTACGCTTGTTTCGTTAGGATTCGATGTCTCAAAAATATGAAAATTTTCTAGGTAGTCACAACATAGAAGAGGGGTGAAGCCAACCCGTCAAAGGAAAATCCTTTTATCGAATACGATCCTCAGGGATGTCCAGACCTTTGGGCCACTCTGCACAATATCCACGATAGGTCACATACTAAGATCACATGGCATCTTGAGAGTGTAAACATTGTCGATTTATGAGATGTATGCTAAATTATGTTTAAAGAGAGATGCTAGGAATGTCGTCCTCAACCTTGGCTACTTAACAATGAGATCAGCATCTGATTAGGTGTTCCAATAGACAAAAGTCACCTCATCTTCGTGGATCTTATCTGCTGGCAAAATAGACATCCAACCGGCAGTAACACAGTGCAATATTTGACACACTTAAGAGTGAGATAGGCCTCTCCGTTCACCGTCACGCCAGATGTTCCCATCGAATTAGCTTTTGGAGGATAAGCACCAAGAGTTTTGCGGGATTTAAGTCAATCTCTAGGTGTGTAAAGCTTTGAAATGATTAAGCCGTTGAACATAAGTTTCAAATTCATCCACACGTCATGATATAGCAGAACAACCTGCGGAACGAGATCGAAGAGACTTCTATCGAGAGAGGGTTAAGGTAGGGATCATGTTACTAATCCTTCCTAATCTGATGAATATGTCGTGCACGGCAAGGCTCCACGCGGAAGAATTACGAATAAATGTCTTAAACTTATTGCAATTGTGTCAATTCAGTCTTAATTATTTTTTTGATCAATTTAGTCTTAATTTTTTTAATCAATTCAGTTTTAAATCTTTTATATTTTTTCCAATTTAGTGTGTCCGATTAATTTTGGATGAAAATAGTTGATGTAGAGCGGCTGGCACCGATGTAGATAATTTTTAATAACATTTCCAATTTTTTTTTTGAATAATTAAAATTTTATTTAGTTTTTCTTTCTTTTTTCTTCCCTTTCTTCTTCCTCCAACTGGTCGCTGAACCTCCATGACTGGTTGGCCAGCCATCGGCGAGATGAAGAAGAAAGGGAAGAAAGAAAAACAAAATCAAAAAAATTTGAATAAATACTAAAAAATTATAAAAAATTATTCATGTCGGTTTCGGCGGCGTCACGTCGGCGATTTCCGATCAAAATTGGCCGGATGGACTGAACCGACATAAATGCAAAAGGTTTATGATTGAATTAGCAAAAAAAAGTCTAGGAATGAATTGACATAATTATATTAGATTTATGACTTTTTTGATAATTTTCTCGCTACCACCGATTCCTCAAACCACTAATTTTCTGTAATGTTTCCGAACCATCAAACTTGTCATCCCGTGTCAAGAAAGATCGATCCTGCCGCGGAATGGAATATACAGATTTGATTCCAGCCAATTAATAATAACAACTACAGGAAATGACCCACCCAAAAAGTGGGGGAGCAAGACAAACTATAGATGATGCCAACATCTTGTTGTGTCATTACTTTATGTGGCCTTAGAAAGAGTAAAGATACCGATTACTGGATTGATTAATCGAGCTTATGATTTTTATTTGTTCACTACTGTTAGATTTGTCATAGGGAGGATAATACGAAAGTTGTAATGCTCTGCTATGGCATCACTTCTGTACACGCTTCCCTACCAAGAAGAGTACATGTAATTGGCCAAAACAAGTCCAAAATCTGTAAGATTCCGGGGGATCACTAAAGAATTGAACTCAGGATCATATGCTCTGATATCAAGTTAGATTTTGTAAGACCACTTTCAACTGTTTTAAAAATTAAGGTTAAATAAAACTAAGGTCTAATATTTAAATAGTCTATCAGAATGGACCTTGCTAGCTCGTTTGGAAAAACGGAAAAATCAAGAGTACTAAATTGTAAGCGTTGATCCATGTAAGTGCTAAAACATGAAAATAAAATGTCTGATAATAACTGAATATTGATTATCGAACTACATTTTTGTTTTTGTTTTGCCAAGTATAGAACTGTGAATACCACTGACGGGTTTTTTTGAAGGCTTTGAACGATGTGAAAGGCCGGATTTTATTTCCCATTTCGGATGCGTTTTTCCTTTTCCCAGTTGAATAAATTAAGTCCACATCCTTACTTCGCTAATTAAGTGATTTTCTTTACTTAAACTGAATTTTTAAGTCAAAGCTAGTTATGATTGTAGAACGTGCTTATTTTTATTAAGTGTTGAACACATTAGTTTTCAGCACCTAATCGATACCTCCAAAGTCCACCAAGCTCGATGTAAAAGCACAAACAAGCGCGCCCTTAATCGTATCTGTGAATAATGTAAAAGCCTCGTCCATGGAAACGAACTCGTTGATCACCGTTTGCGATTCCTCGGAAAGAATTCTCAACCGTATGCGACTGTAATTTCGGATGTCAAAACACACTTGAGCGTACTACAACCTTCGCATCGTTATACATATTCGTGCCAAAAAGGAGCGTCAAAAGAGATATCAACCTAGACCTATTTTTTCTAATTACCCGTACCCCGATATTAATACATATAATATCATACCCAAGTTCCATGCGTCGTGAATTCAAATGGAGTGTACTTCTCGGGGACATAACCTCTTCTGAATTTGAATTCGTGAAAGTGCAAACAATGAAACCCACTTAGAATCGAACGTTTGGCTACCTCAAAATAAAGGGTAGACATGAATTATAATCGGTGCTTTTATGAAAAGCTGCAAACCAACAACGTGTATAGAATATGAAAAGCAGCAATCTTTTGACCATCTCTCTCTGTGCACAACTTACATATATTATACAAAGCAGCAATCTTTCTTTTCGCCCATTTCTAGGTAAAGTTCTATTGAATTCCTAATGTATAATTCATGTACATCAGTATCATCTGAATCATTAATCATATGAGCCCATGTCGAGGTTCACATAATCAACGGTTTAGACGGACTTGATCTTACACGATTTAGGAACCCAAACCGGGAAATCAGCCAGCTGATTCTATCACTTCCACATAATTTGTTGCTCTACTTGCCGCCTGCAATATTCACAGAACAAGAAGAAGAGAGAGAACCGCAGTTTAATTGGAAAATTAGTTGAAATTCTACAGCCCAAAGCTAGGTGAGAAAGAAAATAAAAGAAGAATAAGCCTTCACCTCTTGCTCTTTCGCACATGGTTGCTGTTAAAGCGAGGAGGATAATCACGACCGCAACCCCAGCGACGAGACCGATCAAGATGACCACAGTCTTCTCGACCTCTTCATCCGTCGTTCCTGGATCCAATAACACAATCGATGCACTATCAAGTTAACTAGCTCGTTCCATCTTTTTCGCGCTTATTATACAGATTGTCGATAACAAGAAGTGCTTTACAAATCATGCGGGTTTACAAGTATAGCTCGATCCGACTTTAGAACGCCACCCGTTTCACAGTGCGCCGTCTGAGCTCACGTGCTGCAGAACACGATGCATCTACAACGATGGTGAATAAAACTTGGGCTTGCATCTTGGAATATTTTGCATCCTCCTTTAATTTAGTGACAGTCCTTTTCTTTGGTTTGATGATTAGATTCGATCGTGCACCGAGTGGAGCATGGTGCGATCACTACTTAATTAGTGGCATTGGATTCATCATCATCTCTTAATAACCTAGATTTCCAGAGGGACCATAGTGAACAATGAACGTACACCAAATACACGACCTTAAAACTCGTTTGGGACGTGCGACGTAGACGACGTTTCAGGAGAGTTGAAACCCACTTCCTGCTTATGCTAGATGACTTCTTGAGCAGTCCGTTCCCTCGAGTGATCATTCCCCAATCTTAATTCTTCATATCTATGTACACACATTGTCGTAATTTCCATATGTGGTGCTGTACTACACAAAAAATGCTCCCCTTTTGCCCTTTATATCAAGCTTTACTCATTCGATTTATCGTCTGTTTTGACCCGTCTCATATACAACTTTGGTGCATGTGTAGATAGTTTCCCAAGAGGTCATCTATCCTTGTATTGGTCTCACCCAATCGCGTCCAACATCGGAGTTCCTACATTAAACTTGACATTGTACTAGAAGGTGTTTCTTGTGAACTATTTCCATTTTCACATATGTATAACTCGTAAACATTCTTTCCGTATCTAGTGTAATAACTTCAAAAGGAAGTGAATGATGATATATCTAGAAAATCTCATGGAAACTCTAGTCGTCTTGACCAATGGAGACGTTCATCACCTTTTCTTGATTCTATGCCGGAACGTGACTGACTCAATACAAATTTGTTATCTAAAACCGTACTTAACAATCAAAGTGCATTAAGATACTATGTATATACGAAGATGGAATAAGGGTGTGAAGTGAACAGAAGAGTAACGACGTGATGTGATCTCTCGAGAACTTTCGAGAGAATTTCCTTCTTTCTTTCATCTAGTACTTTTTGTCCAACTCAAAACTACTATTTGAGCATAATCAATGCTAAATATATAGATATATAGGAAGGGAAAATCAAAGAATATAGCAATTCCTATTGGGGCATCCGATGCCATCATAGAGCAAGCCAAAAATGAAAAATGAAAAGAACAAAAAACTTAACCATATCGAGCATAAGAATCTATCTGTCAACAAATAGCTTCCACACGTTGTGGGATCATTCTTGTTCTTGCACTAAATTTCTATTCAAGCGTCAAAATTAAGTAACTTCAATTTCGAAGCCAAACAATCTCCATGCAGGAATCATAACTCTCCCTACATGTCCCACTCTCTTCTCAATCACAAGCGTGCTCAAATTCAGGACGACTGTCATTCGTCGCTTCACAAGGAAAAATAGCAATCAAAGTTTTGAACGAATTGAAACGTACGGAGACGAACACACCCAACTAAGAAGCGATGCACCGTAAGTGAACCACCATAAACGGCCGCGAGGCCTCTTACCTTGTCCGCCGCTGGTGTGATTGCCGTCCGAGTACTGTACGTAGCACTTGGCCAAGTACATGTCGCCCCACTTTGCGGCACCGCAGTCGCTCTTCAGCTGTCCAATTGCCTCCGCCAAGCAGTCCTGGCAGTCGCCGTTGCTCAGGTCCTGCACACACTGCGCAACTGCCTGGACGCTTCCCGAGCTACCGGTCCTGTATGGCTTGTAGGTCCCGTCCCCGGCTCCTACATACCCAAGCACGGCGTCGCGCCTTGTCAGCTCATCAGAATTGGCATCCCCAGTAAGAGGCCCGCATCTCCTGAGCATCACGGTCTTGTCCTGCGCACCCAGGAACGTCGTGTTGTCGTACCGCACGAGGCAGCCCTCGAGCTGGAACGTGCTGCCGGAGGAGCCGGCACAGGTGGTCCCAAGCTGGCTTACCGCATGGGACACGCAGGAGGAGCAGTCAGCCACGGTGAGGTCCCCGCGGCACTGGTAGAGGCCGTAGACTGTGTCGGAGGGGGTGGAGCCCGGGATGGTGAAGTTGTTGTAGGAGGAGGAGGCGGAGGAGCTGACAAGGGAGGTGAGGACGGAGTCGACGCCAGTCTCGAAAGGCGAGCCAGGGGAGTACTTGTACTGAGAGCAGCGGACGTAGATGAAGGAGTCGAAGGACGACGTAGAGAGGGAAACAAGGAACGAGAAGGGGAGGAGGAGGAGGAGGAGGAGGAGCGAGAGCATGGAGAGAGACATGACCGGGACTACTGTTGTGACGTGTGTGCGATCAAGGATTCATGGAAGTGGCTTGGTGAAGCAGAGCTTGTTGAAGTATACGATCGACGGGTTACGTGAGGGAGTGAGGAAGATGATGTGGATGCATGGGATTGATGGTGAGCGAGTGGTCGGTCCACTTTGGTGAAGCTAAGGTCAACGATAGATCAAGTCAAGGCGCAAACTAGAATGTCTTAGTGGAGCCGATTTGACAGAAGGAACTACTAGTCTGTTCTATTTCTTCAGCATTCGAGGAGGAACAAGGCTAAATACCGTGAAAAACGATTTACACAATTGATAGAATTTTATTAGAGATATAGATCGACCAGGTCTCTTTTCGTTTGACTGCTGCATAGCAATATTGGTATCCGAAAAGTATCCACGAAATACCTTTCGGAATATGAATTGATGAATAAATCGGTAAAGGATGCGAAGGGATCTTTGTTGATTCTTGAACATGAGACGAATGGGCTTGAGGTGAGAAATTTAAAGGTATTGAGATTGGGAATAATTATTGTTAGTAATGTAAAAGGTACTACTTCCGACCAAGGGGAAAAAAATGTAAAAGGCACTAGAAGATAAAAGTAAACAGCCGCTGTTCTTTAATTAATTGGCGGTCATTTCTACAAACTACAATTGAAGCACTTTAAATCGATTATGGACAGTTAACAAACCATAACGAAGAAAATCAAATACATTCAACGCGATTCTTACAAGGCAGCAATTTCTATCCCCAAATAACCTGCCTCGCTACTTGATAGTCATATCTTCTCCACTTCTTCACCGTTACCATTATCAATTAATCCCATCCCGACGCAAGATCATCATTTGCTGAACATTTTGCTTCAAGATTTGGTTATTTCCACACATAATCCTTCGTCGGCTAAAACTAGTCTTCTTGTCGACTAACAAAGTTGTCTGCCGACTAGAAGCTCTCCGCACTTGGCAAATTTTTTTGCTCTACCGCTTCCACCCCAATCTCTACCAACCGAGTCATCGCGCAAGGACTTGGACTTCTTTTGGTGTCAACGGTATTCGAGGACTGATTTGTAAAGTTGCTAAACTGAGGGATGTGGCAGACTCAAAGTGAATACGTAAACAAGTGAGCCATACGTCTAATACCCAATAAGAACTTATGACCTCTCTTAGTATATTAATTTTGTAGACCAATCTTACTTTACCTAGTATTTTTAAAGAGGAAAAAACACACTCTCTCCAACAACCACTGTGTTGCATTGTTCTCTTTCTGTTTTGGTGCCGGGACTCTTTTGGGGAAGGGAAAATAAAATCGACAAGGAACTCCCGGTAACTCACCACGTAATCAATCCCCTTGAATCCCATGATTTGAGTAATATAATTGAGCTTTGTTCCATGGCACGATGAGCTCAAGATCGCTGCCCGATAAAAAGGTGTTGTGTGAATCTCAAGCCCCCGAAGTACAACTTTTTATGTGCACAACGTGGGCTATACTTTAGTTTCGCGTCGTTCACGCTAAAATTAATCACACGTCTTGGATTGAGTGCCTTTTGTCTTTGTAGTGTATAACTCGAACTGAGAGCGATAAGGGAAAGTGAGAAATTGACAACGTCGTGACTCTAGAATAAGATGGAGACTAGTCCTGCCGAAGGCCGCCGAGATAGCGGGAGGTCACAGAAGTCGGAAATGGTGTCTGGGTTGAGAATGACTCGGTATTGGGCGCTCTGCAATGAGCGGCTGTTTTTCCTAGTATCAACAACACCAAGAATGCTTACCCGACAGGAAATTATATGGAAGAATGAGAGCGCCGTAACGTCATCGGTTCTGTGTCTCCCATGAAAACTGGTCTATCTAGTACCTTTTCCATTTTCTTCAATTTTTCCTTATTCAAGTCTAACTCCTTGATTTCCATATGTAGACTCAACCTTGATCCAGGAGCATCATGTGAGCTACGCTTGAAGAGCTTAAAATACGTCGGAGGTATTCATTCACCAAGCTCTTGGATGATTCCATATGGTGTCGTCCATTGATCGTTCACAACTTGCTTAAGACTGGCCAACTGGACAGGACGGTAGAAACCGTAACTGAGGGGTCTGCAATAAAATTCAAACCTTGTGCCAGTTTCTGCATATGGACTTCAAAGATACGAGAAGGCGGAAGCATTTTCATATGCAACGACACACAATTACGGTATCAAAATACAAAATGCAAGGAGAGCAAAACTTTACTGAGACATGGGGACACTTATATTCGAAACTTATTCAGCTACTGGTAGACACAAAACGAAAAACATGAGAGGGATGATTGATCTTGTCTTAATTAGACATTTCTCAATTACAACAATCCCCCAACATAAATATTTGCGAGCAATGTTACCGCGGGCAGTATATATGTGCTTATATACATAACAACAAAGACTTCCCTCACATGACACAGCACCTCACAACAAGCCCCTTTTGATCCATCCTCGCCTCTTCATTTCCTGAAATTGCACCTTATACATAAGTTTGGGGGGGAAACAAACATGGACGATGATTTCGAAACAAATCAGCGGTCATGTGTAATACCTAATATTACAAGGTAGTAGCTCCCAATCATTGGAAATATCTCACCACTCACTACAAGTAACCTACTATATTCTCCGACTACAAAGGCATGTAAGACCATTTTGAACAAGTCAATTCGAAAAGGCATACCCTTAGTGATTACAACCAGGCATGAGCCAAAGTTATCAAGATCCTTATAAGGGGAAAATGCCTGCAATTTCACAGCACATGCTAAGAGCTTAGAAATTATAATCCCAAAACCAGTTCAGAGACTTTAACTTCCAATGACGAGAGTTCGTTTGGTTCTCTTTCGTTTTCCTCCAAACCATTCCAACTTGAAAATTCAAATCTCGTGTCAAGTAGGTATATCAACATGTGTCCCCCAAAAAGAAAGTGCTTTACTAGTGTTCATTTTACAGACAGCCACTGGAAGTAGAAAGAAGAGATAAGAAACCAGCCAGTAAATTCTTTCTCACCTTCAGGAGGTTGTGCTAGCTTGCGGTTCTGTGGAGACAACATTTCCTTCTTCAGTTGCAACAATATGTCTTCCATAGTGTATTCCCTTTTCCAATTACCAAGCATTGGCATAAGACTAGGTTCAACCTGGTACATAGCCAGTAATGAGTTCAAAACAATCAAGTTCTTATGTGAAGAATTGAATCAAAGTTGCTCACATACCACGCCTGTTTCCTGATTGACGCAAGTCATGTTTATCCGAGTCTGGAACCTCACAGCAGGCGGATTATCAGGGTAATCCTTGCCGCAAAACAACTTCAGCTGATAAATACGACCTTCATGAACAGTCTGCCAGGCAGCATGTGTCAGTGAGCAAAACTAAATTTTCTCAGAAAGAAAAGGAGTGCTATATATTGTTTGGAAGTTGAATCGCATTTCGGCATTCAAAGACTCAACTAGTGTTGTACAAAACTAATAAGTCAAATACAAAAATGGAAGGTCGGAATTTGCTCTATACAATTACAGAGGCCATTTCTTTTATGAGTAAAGTTGCTTAAAGTACGGATGTCATACATATGAGCCAGTTCAGTTATGAACAAAATTTATGCAACAGCAATATTAATATCCAGTTCCTTATATTTAATAGGCAGTAGCAGACAGGTCTGAGCATCCTATTTTGACTGGATATTAGCCCCCTTAAAATTACTTGAGCTTGGAATTTAACTACTTTTTGAAGACAAGCTATGTGTGAGCAGACAAGAAGATGACATATACCCAAACGTACTTTGCCAATGTCTCAACCTAAAGCAGGTAATATATTGATACTAGTTCTCATCTCACTGGCCCAGCCAGCCAACAGCTGACTCATTTGAGTACGTGTCTCTCTCTCTCTCTCTCTCTCTCTCTCTACCTATGTATATATATATATATATATATATATATATATATATATGTATTAAAAAAAAAAAAACAAAGTCAAGTTCAATCAATAACATATTCTAGGTGCATAAAATTCATTTAAACTTCAACTTAAATTCAAACTTGCACAACTTCCTATTTCAGCATCCATTACGTTAGTAACTAATCTGTGAAATGATTGCTCACTAGGATAATCACCATTCCTTGCTCAACCACAATTTAGGAAAGAAATTGACCTAAAATAGAATCTCACAATACCAGCAAAGGGGTTTAAGGAGCTATACTCCAAAAGCAGTTGAGATGGTATACTATTATGTGATACTATTATGTGATAGTGATTCACTTGCTCAATGGTGCTTTTCCTTTTCATTTTTGTCTGTTCGGTGTTTACGTGCATGCTCAAGCATTTGTGTGTGTGTGTGTGTGTGAGAGAGAGAGAGAGAGAGAGAGAGGCATGTTCCCCCAGCTTACATTAGGAGGACCAATGATAGTGCCTGTCCACGACTGCATGTATATATCATCAGCGTCATCCATTCCATAACTGACTGTTCCATCTCCAATTCCTTTTTCTCCCCTCTCAAGCTCTTCAAGTAATCTAAAGTTCCTTGGAACTGCAAATATTTACACAAATCAGTCTCACAAGTCACCATGATCTTCACAAACACAAAATCAAACAAAATTGTACAAAATAATAACAACAGAAGCACTATAGTTTTTCAGTACAAGACTTCCAATGACAACTGACATTCTATCTGACTCACTGACACGAACCAGCCAGAAAGAGAAGCTGAGATGATGTTGTAGCTAGGGCTGACAAGTTCTACTCCATGTTAAATGTGAACTGGACCAATGACTTCACTTTAATTATCTTAAACTTTTTATGGACTGTATATGTTTTTTTTCCCCCCTTTTCTTTTGGTTAGAAGTCTACTGGTATTAAGTTTCTTGCCATGTATGTGCATCATCATCAGCAGATTCGTATGAAGAGAAAGGAACAATTTTTTGAAAGGAAATGATCGATTATTAAGTTGAATAGATTTGTAGTAGGTAGCTATTAAATATGTGTGGATTGAGTGCTAACTAAGATAAAAGAGAAAGTGGTGGTTGTTTTCACTTTAGCTGCAAGTGTAATTTTGGAAACAATAGAAAGGGAGACAAAAGTCAATTCTAGCTTAAACACATAGATCGATGTACCAAACATAGGAAAAAAGGAAACATACAATAAAAGAATACTTATTAAAAAACTAGAATATAGTTTAAATTCCCTAGTATTAATAGGGTAGACCAATCGGAAATAACCTTTAAGGATAGCTTTTTGCACATGCTTTATGCCACAAAACTAAAGTCTACAAGCAAAGCAATAGTGATTGTAGTTTATCAAAAGCCAATGTGTGAATAAATGTGCTCCCAAGCATGTAAGTTATTCTCCGAAATAATTTATTTACAGGAGACATGCACTTGAAAGCAATTTAGTTCAATCAAGCTCATTAGAATTCTGATTGTATCCTTCTTAAGTTACACATGTTCGCCAAACTGACCCAGCTAGTTATGGGGACTTCCGCTAGTCATAAGATCATATTCACATGCGATTTGTGCCAACTGTATCAGCCAGACTTTAAAGAAAGAAAAATCCTTTCCTCGATGCACCAATATCTTACAGTAAAGATCTACATATCTGTAAGGAACCAGAAAAACAAGCGACTATTCTCAAGAAGCCTTCTATTTCTGTTTGAGACTTCAAGTGTTTTTGCTCCACCTACCCTACTAAATGAGAATAATCTTGTCATCATTTGCTGGGCCAGCTAAGAAAAGTAAAAAGACACTTTTTACCCCTTTCAGCCCACATTTCAGGCTTCGCATATTCAAAAGAGTGCACTTTCCATGTCCATATGCCATATGGACGGTATCTATAACATCCCTATAATATCCAACTTTGGCTTCACAAGAACCAACAAAGCACCATAACATAATCACGTGGAGTACCAGCAGCATGAAGTTCAAAAGTCCACTAATCACATACAAGCACAAACCGTGTTCTTTCAGCATATAAAGAAAAACCCTTATTCTCAATTGAAGCACAACAATGACCAATCATCCAAATTGATCCATTTATATGTTCCACAAAAAATTGAATCGAAGTCAAGATCGGCACAAACAATAATCTAAGCGTCACAACCGAGTGCACTCACAATTCCACAAATATTAAGCATAAATCTATTAAGTTCCTCACCCATCAAAATGCACACACAGCTCTCAATGAGAGTGAAACAAAATAAGTATATTTAATAATCCGGAATGCTAATTCATCTTTGCACATTTCTCATGCTAAGAGCCAATACATAATTTTAAATCAAACAACCAGTAGGTCACTCCCAAGAAATAGCCACTACGCTTTTATTTCTTTCAAAAACAAACTCCATGCACGAATTCATACACATTCCACTGAAATACAATCGCAGGATTAGCTTTAGATAGTTTCGATTTCTTAGAATGGCCTCCCCATTCTTTCAATAGTTAAATGCAAACCATAGACAGAATATATGACTCAAAATCAACTAGTTCACCACTTTTTTCCAATGATACCGGGTATAGGTGATTTAAAAAGTGATATAAAGACAGGACTGATGCTCACAGCCAAATTTGACCAATATTTAAATCTACAGGACTAACTTCAATCCACACTACCTGAAAAACAATATTTAGCAGGGCAATTTACATAAACATCACCACCTTTGACACAAGTCAGAATCCCAATTTCATGCTTAAGATACAAGATCAACACTCCTAGCACCATCCTTTTGTATTCAACTCTAGCTCAAACTAGGGAACTAGAGAATAGCTCCAGTATAGACTCCAGTTGTCAATTCTCCATATTAGCTTGAAACAATCTATTTGAGTGTATCATTACAAAATGATAACATTAGCCAGAGACACCTACATACTAATAACAATACACTGACCCACTTCCCCTTAATTGATGATTAACTAAATAACAGCAATTAAGTCCATCTAATCATCTGATGATTCAGGATTCCCTAGTCATGAAAACTCCAGAAAGACAAGGCGACGTATTTTACCCATCAATAAAGTACACAATCTAAAACTCTCTCTACCCTCGGGTAAATTTAACAACCCACGAATTGGAACTTCAGAGGCCCATGTTCCCACACTCAAACCCTAGCCGAAATACAACCCACTTCAATCCACTGAACCAACCAGCGGATCCCCACATTTCCCAACATGAGGGTCGACACCATCCCTCGATGTCATGCAGAAAGCTTAAAATTTGGATAAAATAGCTTAGAACCGAGTAAATCGACAAATAGAACCGAGAAACAATAAAAACGATCGATAAAATCTCCTTAACATATTAGCAGTAGCATATGCTGCCCACACAATGCTTCCTCTGTCCCCAGATAAGCTTCCAAACATCAAATCAAGCATAGAGTGAAAGGGAAGTCGGAAGGACCGTACCTACAGCCATCGACACGGATCCTTAGAGAGAGAGAGCTCGTAAAAGGCCGGTTTCTGGCTACTGCCGGCCGTGGACTGCCGCTCGATGGAGGCGGTAGGTCGCTGGAGACGGCGTCGCGGAGGCGACGGCGGTCGGTGCTGGCTCTGGCCGCGAAGGTTGTGTGTGTGTGAGAGAGAGAGATTTGGGCTGGGTCGCAACAGATGAACAAGCTGTGGGGGAGCGAGTGAAGAAAACGGCGTCGTCTTATAGTTCCACTTCCACCCACCTTTTCATTCGCTTCTCTTTTTCTCTCTGTCCATTTTGTTTTTTCCTTCGGAAATAATTGGGCTTTACGCGAGAGAATCCCGGAGCTGTCTTTGGGTTTAATTTTAAACCCTCATTATCACTTAATAAAACAATAATTAACCCCACTTTTAAATTTTCGTTCAACCCTCATATGCATATCACTCGTGCAGTTTACATAGATGAAAGGTAAAATTGGTCAACGAAAAAGTAAAAAAAAGTCAAAGACAAAAACCCCACTTCCCACCTTACAATAAGAATAAATACTAACTTTTAGTCATTGGAAGAATAGGTTGGCCTTCATTTAACATTTACTTTTCAGAATGAGTTCCCAAAGTACGAAAACAAGAAAAAGTACGGTCAAGTTTTTTAAGATTTCCATCGAATTGAATCTATGAATTTCATCGTTAATTAATCATATCGAGAGTGCATGAAGACAGTCATAATAAATCAAGAATTGTTTACTCAATTGATACCGAAAACGATCATTTATATAGATTGAGAAAGAGGCTGATGTTCGTGTTTATGTAATTTGCCATCCCTCTACAGTTCGCTCGCTCGCTCGAAGATCATCTCCAAGAGCACCGCAGTGACGTCCATCAACAACGAGGCGAAGCCCAACAGCTCGACCAAATTCGAAGTCTCCAAGCCCGAAGTCAAAGGCCTCATCGACTCGGGCCTCGCCTCCACCCATCCAATGCCTTTTCTATCTGGGCCCGATCCAGTTCCCACCATCGACCTCTCCGGTACAGACTCCACTGGGCAGCACCCCCGGGTGGTGGAAGAAGTTGCCCGCGCGGCTTGCGGGCTTGGCTTCTTCCAGGTTGTCAACCGTGACATGCTGGCGGAGGTCCGACCGCAAAACGGGGGTGGTGCAAGCCTTCCGCGAATGGCCAACAAAGGGGGAAGGCGAGGGTCCACCGGAGGGAGGTGGCGGCTGGGGTTGCCTTCCCCTCCAACGTCGACGTGTTCTGCTCCAAAGCAGCGAGCTGGGGCTGGAATAGGTTCCGACTCAATACAATGCCTTCGGATAAGGGTGACATGGAGAAATCACGAAACTGGATGAATAATACATGAAGCAAGCCAGATTGATCTCTTCGTGCGAATTTTACTCAAAACTATTTCTTTGGATTGCGAACTGTGGGCTTGTAGTAGGCTAGTAGCAGACTACATAGCCCACTCGGAAAATTTCTCCGGTGAAATTATTTTCCAACTTGAATTTCCTTTAAAAACGCGTGATTTTTCTTTTTTACAGTAGCCATTCTTTACCGTCATTTTAGCTAACTCTAACTTTAATGTGGTTGAATTTGTTGTCTGAAAATCTAACAGGTCAAAACTTAAAAAATAATTTGAACCAAAATATGGAGCGTTGCTAAGCTAACTAACCCTCCGCCATTGGCCGCCCCATACCTGGGCAACGGTCACCGGCCATTGGCCAAGCCTCACTAACCCTTGACCGGCCATCCCACTAATGACATTGTTTTAATCACGTCGGTGCCGTGTAGGAGAGAGGATTAAGAAGCTACGTCAATAATTTTTTGTTAGCCAAGTTGGACGAGTTAACGAAAAGGCTTAATTGCGCCAATTTGATAAATTTTAGGACTTCACCGCACTTTTCGTAAATTTTAAGACTCGATTGTATTTTTGCAACATATTTTAGGACTTCCGATGCTCAAATCCTTAAAAAAAATTGGTTTCTCGCTCTTTCATAATTGGGCTACGACTAAAATAAGAATATACTCAAGCCGTTCAAATAAGTTTAGTAAATTAATTATGATCTCAAATTGACCAATGCAATGTGGCTCGAGGTGCAATGTTCTCTCAATTTTGGCCAAAGGTGTGGCCAATGAACTCTTAATTTGTTTTATGAGGTCCCTGAACTTTAGTTCAATGTGTAATGTAGCCCTTGAACGTTTTAATTAGTTCAATGTGGTCCTTGAACTTTTGGTTTATGTTCTATTTAGTCTCTGAATTATATGAAAATGTTCAGTATTATTCATGAACTTAAATTAATGGAATGACAATAGTGAACATTCAGTTCAAGTACTACATTGAACATGTATTAAAAGTCCATACACTGAACAAATTAAAAATTCAAAGATAAAATTATATATTTGTTAAAGTTCATGGACTATTTTTGTCATTATGGAGGAACTTTGACGAAAGAAATATTCATATGGGTGAAAAATCAGTTATAAGCCGACTGCCACCTCCCATAAAAAGTTACTAATCTCTACCTTTAGTTGCAAGATTAAAATTCACAAGAATAAAATATTTAAAGTGAATTGCAATTTGTATTCAATGACTAAAAATGTAAACTGATAAAATAAGGGTGAAATTCATCACATCTGAAAGATGTGTACCATCCATAAAGTGTAAAGACCAAAACCTTCGCATCTTTTTTTGGGAAAATTTCCAAAAAAGTCATAAATTTATTGCAATTATACCAATTTAGTTCTAATTTTTTTTACTAATCGAGTCTTAAATCTTTTGAAATTGTACCAATTCAGTCCATTTGACCGATCGGCATTGACGTGGAATAATATGATATATTTTTAAAATTTTTAATCATTTTTAAATATTTTTATGTCTTTTTTTTCTTCTCTTTTTTCTTGTTAAGGCCGGCATGGGCTCGCAGGCCCTCACCCGGTGGCCTGTGGCCGACGCCTTCCTTCCGGTCCTAAAAAAGAAAAGACAAGAAAAAAACGATAGAAAAAAATTATTACAGAATTTAAAAATTCGAGAAATATTAAATTAGTATTAAATTTATCCACGTCAGCACCGGCCGGTCAAATAGATGAATTAGTACAATTTCAAAAGGTTTAGAACCCAATTGGCCAAAAAAAAAAAAGTTCAGGACTGAATTGACATAATTATAATAGGTTTAAGACTTTTTTGGCAATTTTTCCCGTCTTCTTCTAAATGGGTGTATTCTGATTATTTCTTTTTTATTGTGGGCACAGAAAGTAAGCTATTTCTTCTAGTTTTAAGGGGGTTCAAATAGCAATACACAAACGATTTTTTCTATCAAATGAACATATATAGAATTATTTTTAGTTTGTTTGAAAGATGAAAGAAGTCAAAATGCACTTGACATGTGTTTTAGCAATAGTGCTCTTTTGAATATTGAATTCTCTTATATCTTTCCTTATATGTATTCACAATAATATTCTACTATCTATTTCTTCATATTATTTTTCACGTAAGAAATTGTATCTCTATATTGTTTATGTAAAAATTTCCATTCTTAAAAAATGTTACAAGAATATTGAGGAAGCCAGCGTTGACTTCTGGTTGAATAATATATTTTTAAGACTTTATATAACGATAACTAAGAGAATTAAAGAAAAAAATTACACCTCTTAACCAAATATGTACATCTTTCATAAGAGCTCCAAGATTCACAACTTGCCAATTTGGGCGGTCCCCATGAAAAGTCCTTCTCAATTAAGATGTATCAAAATAATACATCAACAAATAAAGTCCTAAAAAAAATCTCGATGCACTTGTGTCCTTAAATCGTGGGAATCGTACTTTAAACTCGCCAAGTCTGATTACAAACTTATTATTTGCCCACCATCCTACTTAAAAACCGATGATCGATCCAACCTCTAACGAAAAAGACATACCTTGATTATATTTCAGCTCTTCAACGAGTTTAGTAATAAGCATAACAATGATTCATAAACTTGTTCACAAATACTGTAATGAAAGGAATATATGAATTTGTCGCTAGGTATTTGATTAAATAGGATCGTCCAATTCCTGTAGAACCTATTATTAAAATACCCCTAGAGGGGGACGGGTCTAAGCGGAGCAAAAAAGGGTTTTTCACGTGATATGACATGAAAACTATTAGCCCCACACAAGGTTTGTGAATAAGTCATTGTCCGATAATGAGCAAGGAATATCCGTCTTTCTACTAGACGTAATGTACTGAACATATAATTCATTATATACATTTCATGAATGTCAACTAAGTATTATAAGTAAATTGCTCTCAAACTGTTATTCTGATGAAGAGAAGAACTTGTGATTACCTTTTCAATAAAATTTCAAACGAACGATTTCAACTGAATCTTTCGACTTCTTATTTTACAGTATGTAATTTAATCGGGTTATCTGGAGTCAGATCTTGATTCTGTACTCAACACGGAAAAAGAAGTTCTATAAGAAGTCAACCGAAGCTACACTGTTGGGGTCCCTTTAGTAAAGCAACTATCACAAGAATAAGTACTTTCTTTCGAACAGCAAATTGACACGAAAAGTGATACGGTAAGCGATCAAATTAGGGCCATACTATAATATAAATTATATAATGTCGCCGTCGGATTTTTCCGTTTTTTACAACTCAACAATTGCTCGATCATGAAATTTGATATTTGAGCAAACAAATTCCTCTCTCTTAGGGGCCAAAGCGACCTAAGCACGGTCCCTCAAGGACCATTCTCCCGTTGTATTCTAGTTGGCACGAAGGGTCATTTTCATCCTAACTCCCGCATAACCTCCCATATAACATACTGATTCTGTGGGGGGAAATTACCAGAAAAATTCATAATCTATTGCACTTCCGCCAATAAATTTTTGTAATTTGACCAATTGAGTCCCAAATCTTTTGATATTTTGCCAATGTAGTCCATCGAACCAATTGAGTCCTATATATAGATTAGTGTTGAATTCAGAAACTAAAAACAGAATGAAGACGCCAAGTTAAAGATACCAATTGACGGTTGTATCTAATGGCAGCTGAGGAGTTGTAGCGGCTTGTCGATAAGGTCGACGTGCAATTATGAAACCTAAAATTATGAAACGGTTGTAACTATTCATTTGAATATTAACCACTTGTGAGCGGCTACACTTTATAATAGGCTATATAAGGCCTCGCTGAATTATTGTAAATTGTCCACGATCATCAACCCAAGGACTTATGTATTTCTTAAGTTTCGATTTGGCCTTCCAGTATCTGCAACTACTTTCCTTTTGGATGCATTTATTTCGCGGAAATAAGTGAATCGAAAAATATTGTTTGAAAATAATCGCTTATATCACATAAAAAAAATGAATGAAAATTAAAATAAAAAATATTTAATTAATTCATTTTTTTCAAATGATACAAGCGACCTTTTTTGAAAAAAGGTTTCTGAATCACTCGTTTTCCATAAAACAAAGGCACCCTTAGTTTAAAATAATTCTTGCTACCCAATGTACTTGAACCGAATTCAATTAAAAGAAAAGACCGATGATAAACCTCTGGTGAAAGGAATTTCGCCGGGCGAAACATTAATAGACGCAACTATCAAAAAGGAATATCGTCAATTCAATAATCGTCAATGCAATAAAACATCTTAACCAGAGTGGGTCCATAATCTTAAGAGCCATGTTGATTATAGGGTTTCCCTCTGTCATTGTAAAATGAGACAAATAAGAAGAATTCTTTCGGGTAATTTTGAAATTCATGTAGAATTGGTTTTATAATTCATTGGATCTGCCGATCTCCAATGATTTGGAACCTATAAACGATACAAAAAGAGATCTCCATTTTTGTCTGCAAAATCTACTTTAAGCTACTAGAGATCTACATGACGCTGCAAAGGAAACACTATACTATGGGACTAATTGGCAGCTACTTATCAGGAGACATTAAAATTTTCCCTAGATGGAGGCGAGGTGCGACTGAACCAACTCATCTTTTTACCTCGCAACAAGTAGATCTCTAGACGAAGACGAGGTGCGGCTGAACCAACTCATCTTTTTACCTCGGAATAACTTCTACCCCGTACACAATCTTTCGAATGCCATGGTCCCCTCTATCTCCCCTTATAAATCAAACCGCCCCCCCCTCCTCCCATCTCCAAAACACACCCAAGCAAAATTCAGAAGAAAAAGAAGAAGAAATCGCTGGAAAAACCATGGGTGTCACCAACGCCAATGAACAAAAAGCCCTCGACAAAGCCCAAGAAGTCCGGCAATTCGAAGACTCCAAGCTCGGAGTCAAAGGCCTCCTCGACTCGGGCCTCACCTCCCTCCCTCCCCTCTTCATCCACCCGCCCAACGTCCTATCCAGCCTCAAACCCGTCGGGGCCAAGCCTAAATCAATCCCAACCGTCGACCTCTCCGGCCTTGACTCTGACCGGCGACCCTCAGTTGTCGAGGAGGTTGCAAGTGCTGCTCGTGAGTTCGGTTTCTTCCAGATAGTCAACCACAGCGTGCCTACAGAGGTCCTGGACCAAACTATCGCGGCACTGAAAGCGTTCCATGAGCAGCCCACTGAGGCGAAGGCGAGGATCTATAGGAGGGAATCGGAGACCGGCGTCGCCTTCTTCTCCAACGTCGACTTGCTTCACTCCAAAGCGGCTAGCTGGAGGTAACTCACAAATGCATCGTCTTGTCTACTTTTTCAACTGATCAATGAAATTAGTTTGATTAGGCATAGGAATGTCAATTTCTATGTTGAGAAGACACGACGCCAATGCGAGTGACTCAAAGTTGACATGATTTTGTTGTGTCCATTTGTATAAACCTTGTTTTTCATTTTCCTTGGAAAAGTTTCTAATCATTTTGCGGATTGTACAAAGTCATCAGTGACAAAGTACAGTGACTCAGTATAAAGCACGGATTTGTACGTATAACGTTACAAAACTCGTTCTTCCTTTTTAAGTGCGTGTTTGGAGATTGTTTTACCTTATTATTAATTTATATCTGGCGATAAATTTATTTTGATCTGTACTTAATTCGAAACACTTTGAATTTTCATAACATACTAGTATTGACACGTCAGTTCATACATAATTTTTTTAATCTTTTGAAATTTGCATAATAAATTAAAGTGTTAATACCATGGAAAACCCTAAACTGGTACATCGTGACAAATTTACCCCAAATCATTTTTTTGATAATGAAAAATCCCAAACTGGTTTGCTTGTGACACATTTATCTAAAACTATTTTTTTGCCCATCAAAAACCTAAATTGATACACCTATGATAGATTTACCATAAAATAATTTTTTTAATCATGAAAAACCTCAAACCGATATACCCGTGACAAGTTTACCATTCATTAATTGGGTTAATATCACGAAAAATCTCAAATTGATACACTTGTGACAAACAAAGAGTAAAAATTCCAAACCGGTACACTCATGAATTGGCACGTGCCATCTAACTCAGCAATTTGACGGTTAAATTTAATGAAAACCGATGAAGAGTAAATTTGTCACAGGTATACCAGTTTGGGTATATTTGTCATAAGTGTACCAGTTCGAAATTTTTTTTGATCAAAAAAATAGTTTGAGGATAAATTTGTCACATATGTACCGGTTTAAAGTTTTCTGTGGTGTTAACCCTAAATTAAACTTGAAAAGAAAAGAGGCCTTGCTTTGTAACAATCACAAACAAACAAGCGCTAAAGTTCCATGTGCGATAATTCGGGTGAAGAATAAGTAAATGAGATTAGTTCAAAGCACGAAATGATTTTTGCAGGGACACGCTCATCATAAGGTCGGGTCCTAAACTAGCAGACCTGGAAGAGATTCCGGAGGTGTGCAGAAACGAGGTGATCGAGTGGAACCAACAGGTCCAACGGTTGGGAGGCCTCCTGTTGGGACTGCTGAGCGAGGGGCTAGGATTGGGCGCGAGCACGCTACAGAACTTGACGTGCTTGGAGAAGAGAAACATTGCGGGGCACTACTATCCGAGCTGCCCCCAGCCCGATCTGACGATCGGGTTGACGTCCCACACCGACCCAAGCGTGATCACGGTGCTCCTCCAGGACCAGATCGGCGGGTTGCAGGTGAAGCACGGCGACGAGTGGGTGGATGTGACGCCCATTCCGGGTGCTCTCATCGTCAACATCGGCGACCTTCTCCAGGTAAGATTTCACTCATGGAAGTTTTAAGGCCCCGGTTAAATTTCAAAGTGGCTTTTTGGCAAAATCGATTGGCTTAGTTAGCGTCCTAAGGAAATTTGTGCTCAGCACAGCTTAACAATCACCTCATCTCTGTAGAGGATAGAGATCTGCACTAACATAAATTTGGGTTTATCCAGATCATGTCCAATGACGAGTACAAAAGTGTGGACCACCGAGTGCTGGCCAACGCGAGCCGAGAACCACGCATGTCGGTTGCTGTTTTCTACTATCCAAGCGATTGCGAGAGCCTGTTCGGACCGTTCCCAGAGCTCGTATCACCGGAGAAACCTGCGGTTTATCGGCAATTCAAGGTCGGGGATTTCCTGAAGACATTCTTCACTAACGAGTTGGATGAGAAATCTCTGAAAAATTACTTCAGGGCATGATTTAAGAGGCATATATAGGGTAAGATTTATGATGCAGGAATCAGATGCTTCCCCATTATTGAAAGAAGCAATTGCTTATGGAGTTGTAAATTCAGTTTGGTTTTTGGCATCGTACTAGTCCTGAGAATGTGTGTAACCATATTAAATAACAAGTTCATCTATTTTTCTCCACAATTAGTCGGTATGCGTCGCGATCTAAATAAATTTTCAAGTTAATGGATTACTAAGTTAATTAAATTAACTAACCTAGCTCGAGTTCTCCCCAAACTCTACCAATTTGCAACTTAAGGTCAAGTTATTAGGCCCGATACCGAAAAAAACTTCAACTTTAGTATTTGTGACAATTATATCCAATTTTTTTTTGTCTTATCAAAACCTCCAACTTTTATTTTTGTCCCAATTCTACCCCAAACTTTTAATTTGGTCTCAATTCTACTAGCCATACAAAAAAAAAAAAAAAACCCCCCTCAATTTTAGCATATGTCCCAAGTATATCCAAAACTTTTTTTTTGTCTCATAAAAAACCTCAAACTTTTATTATTGTCCCAATTCTACCATCGATAGCTTTTCCTCCACAATCATCATTAGTTAATCATACATGGCATTTCCACGTTGTTAATGAATTACACTTCGATAAAGCCGACATGAAAAAATTCTTGAACTTCTCTTCTGTTGTTTACTTTTCCTACATATTGCCGAGAGATACAGAGTTACTCAAAATGGCACTTTCCGTATTCTCTTCGGCACTCAACAGCCTAAAGAACTTCTAGACATGAAAGTATTTGGTCGAATGATCTAAATTCTTGTTGCTTGAAACCTCTTGTTTCTAAATTTTGAAGATTCATTAGTAAGTTCGGCAAGAAAATTCGAGTAACGTAGGATTAACTAACAATGATTATAGACGAAAGGCTGAAGGTTGTAGAATTGGGATAGATGTTAAAGTTGAGGATTTTTTTGGATATTAGACCAGAAAAATTGAGACAAAAGTAAAAATTTGAGGTTTTTTATGAGACAAAAAAAAAGTTTTAGCTATAATTGTCACAAATGCTAATGTTGGAGGTTTTTTTGGGTATTAAGCCCAAGTAATTAACATGCCACGATTTTAATTGGAGTTGTCACTAATCATTTATGGTAGGTTGATTAGGAACCTAAATAAAATAGCGAGGGGACTATTTTATTTTTACGAACTAGAGATTTTGGGTACTTTGGGTGCGGAAACTTAATTACGCTAGATTATTGCAACGCCCTTTTAGTACTATTTTGATTACATGAAAAAATTTGATCAAGCAAATTTAATTGATTTTAACCCAAGTCACTAACATAGGTTATCATATGGGTGTGCAATCAATTAAATTACATCCGGAAAACTCAAGATAATATGCAAGGAGCATGCGCCAAGCAATATTGTTTTCTCTTTTTGATTTTCAATTTTTTTTAAATGAAGTCTAACTCATATGCAATGCATGACTTTTAATCTATTGCAATGGCACGAATGAATTCATATGAAATTAATCTAATCTACTTGACTATTCTAAACATGCAATTAAACTAAATTATAATACAAATAATATTAAATCGACTACGTGGTTCGAATTAATTAAAGACCATACTACGCAATTCTATATGATGAACTAATGACATGGCAAATGATATGACAAATGCATGATGACATGGCACATATGACATTTTATAATTTTCGGATTTAATTATGACCCTAAAATAAACTATGCCAAAGGAATAGTTATCTTGTATATCTTAGAGTTTAAATGAACCTAAACCCTAACCTATCAAAGATAAGCTATTTAAGGCATAAAAATCTACTCTAACATGCATGTTTTATCCTAGAATGTAATCTAATCTAAATTACTCTGGAAATCAATTAAATATGCAAATTATCGAAGTGATCCTATTCTAATGATGCAATCTATCTTGAACATGCGATTCTATCTAAAATGATGTGTAAATCAAATATATATACAGCAATTATCTATATGCAATATTTTTTAGAGATTTTCAACATGCATTCAAATATTGCTAAAAAGATAACAATCCAATAAATTCAATTCAAATATGAAAATTAAATAAATCACCTTGAATATTTTAATTTCTTTCTAATCAAGTTTCGATCCGATAGATCGACCTTAAAAATTCGAAATGCCCGTTATGAAAAATAATTCCATCTAAAGCATGATATACAGACTTATTTTAATGTATGCGGTTGCGGATTAGGAAAAGATTTCCTAATTGATCACCTGTAGCTCAAAAGATTTCGTCGGATGAAGATATAGCTCAAAATAGGTAATGAAATATTTCAAACCAATAAAGATAAGAATATTACCTAATTTGCGGATGAACTTTCCAAATTCAAACTCGAACCAATCGACTTGCGGTTGGACCGGCGGTGAATCACGGATTGCTCGGCACAGACTCGATGGCGCGGTTCGCAATGGCTGTGGAGAAGGCTTGATGGGAGCTGCTGATTCCTAATTAGGACACCTGCCCAAAAGAAACAATTTGAACAAGACCAATGGACTTGTTCGGTGCAGTGAAGGGCAAGGCAGCGGTTGTCTGGAAATAAATCAAATAAATCCTTCGAGAAGAGACAGATCTCTCCACTTTCCTTTTTGTTTTGTCGTTCTCTTACTGATATAGCCCAAAAATCTCTACTCTCAGTGTTCTCTAAAATAATGCATCAGGAGTTGTTGATCTCATACATTGAACAACCCCTTTGGACTTTTTCTCTTTTTCTGGAAGAATGTGCACCTCTTTCTTTTCACCCCCTTCTCTGTCATTTGACATGGATCCATCAGGATAAACGCCATCGCATGTCTCCTTCTTTGGCCTCTTTTTCCTGGGTGTTGCCTTCAGGCCTGCACTCTACTTAGCAATTAATGGAAAAGAAATTCAACTCTACTTAGCAATTAATGGAAAAGAAATTAACTTTATCGGAAGACTAAACCAGGATCGTAGAATAATGAATGGTACGAGAAGATGGAGCTACGGAGAGAGTATTTGCCGATGTCTACGTGAGAGTGGTAAGCTCGAGAGGGACGGCTGTTCATGAACGGATCAGCAACTATAGCCGCTTCATCAGGCTGACAAATCTCGGCGACGGAGACCGCGCGCGCAGAGGACGTTGGGAGAGAGACTTCGGCTGCCTCCTCTTTTCTTTCTCTCTCACGTGATTTTCTAGTTATGTTTTCTGACTATTAAGTAAGAAAGTAAAACAACGAAGAGCAAAGATCAAAATCACAAATAACGATGTCAAAGGAACAAAAAAAGAAAGTAGCTTTAGAAGCCTTCTCCCTGATCTGGACGAAATCCACATAAAGACATCCACCGCCTCAAGCTCTCATATGTTGCCTTCCTTTGTCTTTGGCCGTGGAGAATTGTCAGTGAATTCTCCTCCTTCTGGCCGTGCTCGCCCAGTGCGTCGCCCTTCTCTCACACTCTCAAGACTCTGCTATCTATGATCCTCACGCTTCTCTCTCTTTCTCACCCTTCTCTGCTCACCTTTTTTTTTTCTTTGGACGAAGCCCCCCTCCTTCTTTTATAAGCAGCAGAAGATTGGACTCCGAGATAAAATCAAATCTCCATGCACGATTCCATGTTATTTGATAATATCTTTTCTGGTCCCGAATATATCATTTAAAATCTTGCTTCTGCATACTTTCATTTGATTCACGCTCTAAAGATTACGTTTTGTTGTGAAACACCCATACTCAGAATTCCGCTCGAGAAATGTAATCCTTCGCGATAATTGACCAGAAGATCATCGGCTAGATTGATTTTCACATTCCTGCGAGCTTAATCCAAATTGAATTAGGTTCATCCGACGTCGATCCGACTCAAATGCTAATGTAAATGTATGCTAAAATAAATATGAAAACTGATTCAATTATTTTTTTTTGTTAGAGACTGAAGTTAGCCTCCAATTTTTTAAGCAATTTATGATAAAATAAAAACCAAAATTCAGGCGTCAACGGTATGTTTGGCAACATTCGCTCATTCCTCATCCTCTTCACCATGCTGTTCCCATCCATATCACCCATCATTTAAATCTTACTTAATTAGAGTATATTAATTCTTTTTGTGGATGAAGCCCCCCTCCTTCTTTTATAAGCAGCAGAAGATTGGACTCCGAGATAAAATCAAATCTCCATGCACGATTCCATGTTATTTGATAATATATTTTCTGATCCCGAATAAATCATTTAAAATCTTGCTTCTGCCTACTTTCACTTGATTCACGCTCTAAAGATTACGTTTTGTTGTGAAACACCCATACTTAGAATTCCGCTCGAGAATTGTAATCCTTCGCGATAATTGACCAGAAGATCATCGGCTAGATTGATTTTCACATTCCTGCGAGCTTAATCCAAATTGAATTAGGTTCATCCGACGTCGATCCGACTCAAATGCTAATGTAAATGTATGCTAAAATAAATATGAAAACTGATTCAATTATTTTTTTTTGTTAGAGACTGAAGTTAGCCTCCAATTTTTTAAGCAGTTTATGATAAAATAAAAACCAAAATTCAGGCGTCAACGGTATGTTTGGCAACATTCGCTCATTCCTCATCCTCTTCACCATGCTGTTCCCATCCATATCGCCCATCATTTAAATCTTACTTTATTAGAGTATATTAGTTCTTTTTGTGGATGAACAATTTTTTTCATATCAGACTTTTGATAATCTAAGGCTTATCATTCTGCTAAGTATTGATTGATTTCCTATCTAAAAGTGCAAAAAAAAAAAAAAAAAAACACGAGTTCCTTTATCATTCTACGAGAAAAAGTAACAAGAATTCTTATGGGTAATTTTGAGAAATGAAATTCAAAGCTACTATGATTTGCTTGATGCGCAAATATAACATAAAACATGGGAGTGCGGTGACGGATTGGCGGCCCCTTATCAGGAGACATTAAATTTTTCCTCAGATGAAGACAAGGTGTGAGTGAACCATCTCATCTTTTTATCATGCAACAACTTCTATTATATCACGTGCACATTCTTTAGCATGCCTTGGTCACCTCCCTCTCCCCTTAAAAATCAAGCGCCCCCCGCTCCCCCCCCTCTCCAAAACACCACGGCCAAGTTCATCAGAAGAAGATTGCAGGTGTTATAATTATGGTCGGTTAATAGATTAATGAAACTGAGCAAAGCGAGATACGCCTCTTCAATTCACGTATCTTTTCAATTCATATGTTATTTCATTTCATGTGACTCTTCATTCTGTTGCGATTTCTCACTTTAATATTGTAGTTATTAAGGGTTAATGGCTTGCTAAATGTGGAGTATAACAGATATGACTCTTGAGTTTATGTCCTTGCAAGTTTCTGCAACTTTTTTCACTGTATATAAATAGACGTGTCTCTTTATTTCAAAATAAGAACTAGAAGAACTCCCCAAAGCACTCCTCTAGTTTTCTCTATAGTCATTCTCTAAGTATGCCGGTGTCGATAAGTGTTCGACAGAGTCATGTTTGTATAGTGAAAATACAAACGGGTTAGAGGTCTTATATCTTGGGAGGCATAATTCGTGAAGCTGCTTAGCATCGTTGACTGGAACTAATCATCTTAAGGAGATTTGGTTAACCGTATGCCACATCCAATTTAATTTTGTTACAATTTTATAGCAGTCTTTGCCCCATCTATTTACCTATTTAGTTTATCAGAAAATCGAGATAAATGATAACAATCAAGTACCCATTAATCTCCTGTGATATTACTAAAAAAGTTATAAATCTATTGTACTTATATCAATTTAATCCTAAACCATTTAATTTGACCAATTGAGTCCTAAACGTTTTGACAACTTGCCAATATAGTTTATTCAGCCAGTTTTGATTGGAAATCGCCGACGTGGATCTTGGGCATCCTACGTGGCACAACCGGCATTGAAGCATACAACTTTTACAATTTTTATTCTTTTTGGTTTTTATTTTGTTTATTTCTCTCTTTTTTTCATCCTACATTGATCATCGGGCCTTGGCAATGGCGAATGACTTGCCATAGGTGAGGCTCGCCTTCGCCATATATCAATGGGATTGCCCCTCGTCAAAGGCCAGCAAGGGAGACCCTCGCTGATTATTTCCTTTGGCCAATCGCCGGCCATCGTCGAGGCCCGGCGATTGGCGGAAAAATAATGAAAAAAAAATAGATAACATAAAAAAAAATTCGCAAAAATTATTCACGTCAATATCGGCCGTGCCACGTAGAACGATCGTGGACCGCCGATACCATGTTAGCAATTTCCGATCAAAATTAGCCAAATAGACTACATTAACAATTTTTCAAAAAGTTTTGGACTTAATTACTCAATCATGAAATATGATATTTTACCAAACAAATTCCTCTCGCTAAGGGGCAAATTGACCTAACCATGATCCCTCAAGGACCATTCTTCTGTTGTTCCAAATCGTGACGAAGGTCATTTTCACTGTTACACCCACATAACGTCTTACGTAACTTACCGATTTTGTGTGTCACGACATTTTGGGTGTGGGAGCCGCGAAGAAACTGAATCATGATTACAACTGGATAAATGGAGGTGATTGATCCCTTAACCTTATATACTAAGGTTAATACCACGAAAAATTTCAAATAGATACATTTGAGATAAATTTACCCCACACTAATTTTTTGACCATAAAAGACTATAAATCGGTATACCCGTGATAAATTTATCCTCAATTATTTTTCGTTAAATTTTACTGTCAAATTGTTGAGTTAGACGACATAAGGCAGTTCACGGATTTATCGGTTTGAGATTTTTACTCTCCGTTTGTCACATGTGTACTAATTTGAAGTTTTTCGTGGCATTAACTCAATTTTACGAAAACTAACGGAGGGTAAATTAGTTGCATGTGTACCAATTTAGGGTAAATTTATCACAAGTATACTATTTTGAGGTTTTTTGCAATCAAAAAATTAGTTTGAGGTAAACTTATCACATATGTACCAGTTTGGGGTTTTCATGGCATTAACCTTATATACTACTAGCTCATGAAATACAGTTTTATAACAACCATTGATGTAGTTAATTGCTACTAGTTGAGAGCCAATTTTCTACCACATAAGAACAAATATTTTAGCAAACCATCAATCTTGCTAATTGTTGACACCAAAAAATGACAAAGCATTTTTAATTGATGTGGCATCGATGAGTTTTGGTTTTATGTTTATATGAGCGATGAGTTATTGATAGCCATGATACAACTATCGAAATATGATGGCTATTAGTCGACCATTGATACTTTTTTTTTTTGTTGTCAAAGACCATTGATACTTAACAAACATAGATAACTATTGAATTCAGAAGCTCGAAAATTTAGTGAAGATGTCGAGGTAAAGATACCAATTGATGGTTATATCCCATGGCAAATAGCAATTGTAACCGCCTGTAGATAAGGTCAGCATGCAATTATGAAGCCTAGAGTTATGAAGATTTGGTTGTAACTGTCAATTTGATTATTAACCATCATATTTGTATTTACTTACCTTTAGTTTAAATTAGTTCTTTCTACCCAATCTACTTCTTGTCGGAATTGCCACTAAACCAAATCCAATAATAAAAAAAAAAAAAGAGATAAATCTCCGGTGAAAAGTATTACGCCGACTGGGTCAATTTCTGGTGAAACACTGATAAACACACCAATAAAAAAAATTTGTCAATTCAATAAAACATCTTAACCAGAATGGGTCCATAATTTAAGAGCCGGGTTGATTTTAGGGTTTCCCTAGATCATTCTATAATGGGAAATAACGATAATTGCACTTACTTTTGTCTGCAAAATCTACTTAAATATAGCTTAGTAGAATGGCTACTTGAGCTACTATGATCTGCACGATGTGCAAATAATACGTAAAACATGGAAGTGTGGTAATGGATTGGCGGCTACTTATCAGGAGACACTATATTTTTCCTCGGATGAAGACGAGGTGCGCAGGAACCAACTCATCTTTTACCAAGCAACAACTTCTCAGCACGTGCGCAATCTTTCGAATGCCATGGTCCCCTCTCTCTCCCTTTAAAATCGACCCCTTTCCCCCACCTCCAAAACACGTCCAAGCAAAGTTCAGAAGAAGAAGGAGATCGCAGTAAGCATGGGTTTCACACTAATGAACAACAAGCCCTCGACAGAGCCCTAGAGGTCCGGCAATTCGAAGACTCCAAGCTCGGAGTCAAAGGCCTCCCCGGCTCCCTCCCCTCTTCATCCACTGGCCCAACGTTCTATCCAGCCTCAAACCCGTCGGCACAAGCCCAAATCAATCCCAACTGTCGACCTCTCCGGCCTTGACTCTGATCAGCGACCCTTAGTAGTCGAGGAGGTTGCCAGCGCCGCTCGCAAGTTCAGCTTCTTCCAAATAGTCAACCACAGCGTACCTACGGAGGTCCTGGACCGAACGATCGCGGCAATGAAAGCATTCCATGAGCAACCAACAGAGGCAGAGGCAAAGGCAAGGATTTATCGGAGGGAATCAGAGACCGGCCTCGCCTTCTTCGCCAACATCGACTTGCGTCACTCCAAAGCGGGTAACTGGAGGTAAGTCACACATGCATCGTATTATCTTACTCTCCTATTGATTTAGGATATTAGTTTGGTTTGACATAGGATTGTCCATTTCTACATCGACACGAATGTGAGTAACTCAAGATTGACGTGATTTTATTTCATTCTTTGGTGTAAACCATAATTTTCAACGTCCTTGGACAAGTTTCTAAATATTTTGCGAATTTTACGAATGACAAACTTACAGTGACTCAACATAAAGTATCGATTTTCACATATATTGTTAGAAAACTCTTTCTTCCTACATAAGTGCGCCTTTGGATATAGTTTTACTTTTCATTAATTTGAATGTTGCGGGTGAATTCATTTTGATGTTTTGTTAACTCAAAACACTTCAAAATTTCAAAACATGAAATGAGTTCAAAGCACGAAATAATTTTGCAGGGACACGCTCCTGATAAACATGGCGGGGCAATACTATCCGTGCTGTCCCCAGCCGGATCTGACGATCGGAATCGCGTCCCACACCGTCCCGAGAGTGATCACGGTGCTCCTTCAGGACCTGATCAGCGGGCTGCAGGTGAAGCACGGCAACGAGTGGGCGGATGTGACTCCCATTCCGGGTGCTCTTGTTGTCAACATCGGCGACCTCCTTCAGGTAAAATTCTACTTATGGAAGTTTACCCACCCCGTTTAAATTGCAAAGTTGCATTCTTGCAAATTAATTGGTTTAATTAGTGTCTTAAGGAGATTTGTGCTCAACACACCTTAACAATCATACCATGAAAAACCTAAAACTGCTACACATGTGATAAATTTATTCCAAATTATTTTTCTCACCACAAAAAATCCCCAAATTGGTATTTACTCCAAATTATTTTTTTCATCACAAAAAAGAGATTATATTCTTGGTGCTCGAAAAGTTTTTTTTTTTCCTTTCCGGTAAGGATGGTGCTCAAAAAGTTTGTTATTTCTAATTTCAGAAAAATACAATAAAATCTATAAATGAAATTTTCCTAACAACCTTTTAATTGGTCGATTGAAAATAATGGTCATCATATTTTATGATTCGAACCAGACACATTAAGTTGTGCTAGATAGCCCATGAGAAACACTATCTAATCATAAAAACTAATTTAAGTTGCAATTTAGGGGGAAGTCTTTAATGTATACTCAAAAGAACATGCATACGAATGTGCAGACTCCAATTTCTTTTTCTTTTCTTATTATTACAAAAAAGTGACATGTTTGGTTGATTCTCTTATCCCAAATAATCTTTTTTATCCTGTGTACTTTTTCTTTTATTTTTTTGTGCAAGACTTATGTCCCTATCAAAATAAGACTTTAAAATTGTTATTTCTCTATCTATGACGTATGATTGATATGATTATTGATGCTCAAAAAGCTTGTTATTTATAATTTCAAAAGATGCAATGAAATCTTAAAATGAAATTATCCTAACAATTCTTTTATTGGACCATTCAAAATAATGGCCATGATATTTTATGACTCGAATTGTACACATTACCCACTGATAGATAGTTCATGACAAACTATCTAATCATAAAAACTAATTCAGGGAAGTCTTTAATCTATACTCAAAGACCATGCAAATGAATATGGAGACTTCAATTTTTTTTCTTTTCTTCTTATTAAAAAAAGGTAACGTGTTTTGTTGATTCTCTAATCCCAAATAATCTTGTTTCTATTCCCGTGTACTCTTTTTCTCTTTTGTGCACAACCATATTCCAATCAAAATATTTACATTGTTACTTCTCTGTCATATGACATACGATTGTTATTGGACGATTTCAATGGGAACAGCGGAGAGAAGAGAATGAGGAATGAGCTAGTGTTGCCAGACATACCGACTAATTGTGAAGAAAAATAGATGAAGACGTTATTTAATATAGTTACACACACATTGTTAGGACTAAGACAATGGCTTGGAATTTGGTAAATCTAAACCGATTACAACTTCAAAAGCGATTGCTTCTATCAACAACAGGGAAGCATCTTATTCTTGCATCACAAATCTTAGCCTGTATGCCTCTTAAATCACGCCCTGAAGTAATTTTTCGGAGATCTCCCATCCAACTCGTTGGTGTGGAATGTCTTCAGGTAATCACCAACCTTGAACTGCCGATATACAACGGGTTTCTCCTGCGATTTGAGCTCAAGAAGCGGTCCGAACGGGCTTTCGCAGTCGCTGGGATAGTAGAAAACTACCACCGACATGCGTGGCTCTCGACTAGCGTTGGCCAGCGCTCGGTGGTCCACACTTTTGTACTCGTCATTGGACATGATCTGGATAAATCTAAATTTACGTTAGAACAGATTTTTGTCCCTTATAGAAAGGATTAATACCACGAAAAAGTAATTTGGGATATATTTATCACAGATGTATCAGTTTGAAATTTTTCGTGGTATTAATCCTTTCTATAAGGGACAAAAATCTGTTCTAACATAAATTTGGATTTATCCAAATCATGTCCAATGATGAGTACAAAAGTGTGGACCACCGAGCGCTAGCCAACGCCAGTCAAGAGCCACGCATGTCGGTGGTAGTTTTCTACTATCCCAGCGACTGCGAAAGCCCGTTCGGACCGTTCTCGGAGCTCAAATGGCAGGAGAAACCCGTTGTATATCGACAGTTCAAGGTTGGCGATTACCTGAAGACATTCCACACCAACGAGTTGGATGGGAGATCTCCGAAAAATTACTTCAGGGCGTGATTTAAGAGGCATACAGGCTAAGATTTGTGATGCAAGAATAAGATGCTTCCCTGTTGTTGATAGAAGCAATCGCTTTTGAAGTTGTAATTGGTTTGGATTTACCAAATTCCAAGCCATTGTCTTAATCCTAACAATGTGTGTGTGACTATGTTAACTAACGTCTTCATCTATTTTTCTTCACAATTAGTCGATATGTCTGGCAACACTCGGCTCATTCCTCATCCTCGTCGCTCTGCTGTTCCCATTGAAATCGTCTAATATCAATCGTATGTCACACGACAGAGAAGTAACAATGTAAATGTTTTGATTGGAACATGGTTGTGCACAAAAGAAAAAAAGAGTACACGGAATACAAACAAGATTTTTTGGGATTAGAGAATCAACAAAACACGTTACCTTTTTTTAATAAGAAGAAAAGAAAAAAAATTTGAAGTCTCCATATTCATTTGCATGTTCTTTTGAATATAGATTAAAGACTTCCCTGAATTAGTTTTTATGATTAGATAGTTTGTCATGAGCTATATATCAGTGGGTAACGTGTACAATTCGAGTCATAAAATATCATGACCATTATTTTGAATGGTCCAATAAAAACATTGTTAGGATATTTCCTTTTTAGATTTCATTGCATCCTTTGAAATTAGAAACAACAAGTTTTTCGAGCATCAAGAATTATATCAATCATATGTCATACGATAGAGAAATAACAATTTAAAATTCTTGTTTTGATAGGGATATGGGTCTTGCACAAAAAATGAAAAAGAAAATGTACACAGAATAAAAAAGATTGTTTGGGATAAGAGAATCAACCACACATGTCACTTTCTTTTTAATAATAAGAAAAGAAAAAGAAATTGGAGTCTGCACATTCATCTGGATGTTCTTTTGAGTATATACATTAAAGACTTCCCCTTAAATTGCAACTTAAATTAGCTTTTATGATTAGATAGTGTTTCTCATGGGCTATCTAGCACAACTTAATGTGTCTGATTCGAATCATAAAATATGATGACCATTATTTTCAATCGACCAGTTAAAAGGTTGTTAGGAAAATTTCATTTATAGATGTTATTGTATTTTCTGAAATTAGAAATAACAAACTTTTCGAGCACCAAGAATATAATCTTATTTCATACACTAGAGAAATGACAATTAAAAATTTCTTATTTTGATAGGAATATGGGCCGTGCACAAAAAGAAAAAAAAATTTGAAGTCTCCACATTCATTTGGTGGGGATGGCTATATTTCTGGGAGCGAATGCCAAGTGAGTCCCAAGTCAACTGCATGTGCTACTATTGCCTCCCTAGCATGTTCTTTTGTCCATGGATTAAACACTTCCCCCTAAATTGCAATTTAAATTAGCTTTCATGATTCTTCCCACACATGGTATAAACGAATAATAGTTGTAAATACTAAAAATCCCAGAATAATTACTTTAAAGGCCTAATGCATTACTTCTGATGTGCTCCTCGTGTTGCTCGCAGTCCCGTAAAAAAATGGGAAGACTTTGCTTTAAAAAACCAACATGTTGAGCTGGATGATCCCTCAATTCTTATCCAATCTCGTTTATTAATTTGATTTTAATACCAGGTCAAATTCCATAAACAGAAAGTGGAAAGCACCCGTTGACTTTCGTAAGTTTATTTTCTTATTTAATGAATCTAGGAGATGTCTCTTCCTCTCACATCGCCTCTTCGTCCTTCCCTTTCTCTTTCCTTGCACCCCACTCCCATCGGTCGAACCGGAACTCGGAGTCGAACCATGGGCTTCGCCGACGCCACTCAACATGCCTTCGACCACGCCCAAGAGCTCAAGCAATTCGAAGAATCCAAGCTCGGAGTCAAAGGTCTCGTCGACTCCGGCCTCACCTCCATCCCTCCCTTCTTCGTCCACCCGCCCGAGACCCTCTCCAGCCTCAAGCTTGCCCCGGCCAGGCCCTTTTCCATCCCCACCATCGACCTATCCCGCTGCGACTCCGGCCGGCGGCCTTCCATTGTCCAAGAAGTGGGGCGAGCAGCTCGCGAGCTCGGCTTCTTCCAGGTAGTCAACCACGGTGTGCCGACGGAGGTAATGGACCGCACAATCACGGCGGTGAAGGCCTTCAATGAGCAGCCGATGGAGGCAAAGGCGAGGATCTACCGGAAGGAGTCCGAGACGGGGGTCAAGTTCTTCTCCAACGCCAGCATGCTCCACTCCAAAGCGGCGACCTGGAGGTAATCAACACTACCACTTCATTTAGCTTCAGTCTCTTAATTGATATATATATATATAAAATTTAAGGACGATGATGACACATCCTAATGTGATGAGTGTGATATTGAATAACTGGATAAAGAATTAGTTCAACTTCAAACCAATGCAAGGAATAATGTCGCAGGGACTCGCTCCAGATAAGGCTGGAGCCGGAAGCGGACATGGAAGAGATCCCCGAGGTGTGCAGAAATGAGGTGATGGAATGGAATCAGCAGATCCAACGGCTGGGAGGCATCCTGATGGGACTGCTGAGCGAGGGCCTAGGATTGAGTCCCGCAAAGCTACAGGAATTGGTGTGCCCGGAGAGCAGGACGATGGTGGCCAATTACTATCCGCACTGTCCCCAGCCCGATTTGACGGTCGGCTTGGCGTCCCACACGGACCCGGGAGTGATCTCAGTGCTCCTGCAGGACCGCCTCCCCGGTTTGCAGGTGAAGCACGGCGATGAGTGGGTGGGTGTGGCGCCCATCCCGGGCGCTCTCGTTGTGAATGTCGGCGACATCCTCCAGGTAAACTTCCGTTGAGTACTAGGAGCGTTTGTAAGCCAATTGAGTAGGTTTAATAGTAACATTATACTATGAAATAGGAATCTGAATCTCGATTTTCCCAGATCATGTCCAACAATGAGTACAAAAGCGTGGACCACCGGGTGTTGGCCAACCATAATCGTGAGCCACGCGTGTCGATAGCAGTTTTCTACAACTTGAACAATTCAGAGACTCAGGTCGGACCGTTGCCGGAGCTCGTATCCTCGGGTAAACCCGCTGCTTTTCGGCAGTTCACCATGGACGAATACCTGAGGAGATTTGCCGAGACCTCCCCCATTTTCGGGTGGGCATGGCTTTGAAGCTGTCGGAAATCTACCCAAAATCTGTCCTAGATCAGCCTTCTCACCAAGTCCATCTGAAAGCTCGGACGGAGGATATGATTCTGAAAATCTGGCACAAATCTGTGCACCTCATATGTTTGTGTTTGTCCTTATTGCCAATATTGTTGGCGTGTGCACTATGTATTTTGCCTATCTTCATGCCTATATAAGGCGGCAGTTTGTAATCTAAGGGGCAGACTTCGCCCTCCTATAATAAACTTGTGTGCTGTCATTTCATGAGCTCATAAACACTTTATCCTTCCTTTCGTTTTTGCCTAGTATGATTCTCTTAACATATCGAAATGTTTTGATTAATCCTAATAGCATGCTTGGCACTTGCCACTATGTGGAACCTGTGCATCAGCATTCTAGTATTATAAAGTGTTTCCACATTGTGAATCAAAATCCGAAGGAGATTTTGGTGGTTAAAAAAAAACAATTCCTATGGGAGGCCAGGAGAGCCGTGTATGTGGGATAGCATACTTGTTACAAGCTCTATTTTCATTAAGGTAAGAACAGAGCTTGTAGCCAGCCAGATCGGGGCGAGGGCCGCAAAGCCTTCAGCCCAGATCCGGCGAGGTCGTCACGGCTCTCACCGGGCCTGGGTAAGGGGCTGCGCGAAGCCCTTGCCAAGTGATCGGTGAGGGCCGCAACGCCCTCCGATGCACTTAGGACCGGCGAACTCGGAATGGGCCAAAATTTGGTCGGCTGCATGGAAACGGGCCGCTGATTGAAACTCACGCTATGCTGTGACGAATGTCATTTTTTAGCATTTCGGAGTTGTCTTCTTGGGTTTTTGAGCATTTTTTTGTAGTTTTGGTGGCGTTTTCGTAATTTTATGTTCCTTAATGTAATTAGGGTTAACACCATATAAAAGAGTATTTTAGGGTTTCGAAGAGGGGAGACTTTTTGATATTATTCTATCAATTTGATAATCGTATTTGAGAGAATAGATTGTTTCTCGTTATCAATTCTAATTCTCCTGTTCGACCAATTTTCGTTTGCGTTTCGGCATCAATTGGTATCAGAGCATAAGTTGCCTTGGACCGATGGCTGAACGTAATCATGGTGGTCGTGGACGGCAGGCTTGAGGTGGTCGGGGACATGGAGTCGTTCTTGAAGCGGATGAACAACCGCATCTAAGAGACCCGCAAGACGTAGAAATTGAAGAACAGAGAAGGCGAATCTAGGATTTGGAGCGACAACTTGCGGAGGCGAGATTGGATGTTCAATCCGAAGAAGGAGCATAATCTGAGGATCAGTCCAATGATAAAGAGGAGGATGTCAACCCTTTCGAGGTTTTGAACCAGGGACGGAATTGAGGAGTACGACCCGGAAATCAGCCATCTTCTCGTAATTTCGGGATGGAGATCGCGATTCCCGAGTTTTAAGGTAAGGCTCATCCCGATGAGTTTATTGATTGGTTACATACAGTAGAGATGATTTTTGATATTAAGGATCCGATTGAAGAGCGGAAAGTTAAATTAGTGGCTATTAGGCTACGAAAGCATGCCTCAATATGGTGGGAGCATGTGAAAAGGCAACGTGCTAGAGAGGGGAAATCAAAAGTGAATTGCGGGGATAAGATGAAGAAATTGTTGCAAATTTTTTTTTTACCTACTCATTATAGGCAGAAGGCGTTTATTGAGTATCACAATGTTAAGCGGCGTGATTTAACAGTCAAGCAAGATACCGAGGAGTTAGATCAATTGCGGATGCGTTGTGATGTGGTTGAGGAAGACAAACAAACAATTGCTCGATATTTGGCGGGGCTACGGTATGAAATTTCTGATCTTGTCCAGTTACAACAATATTGGACCTATGAGGATGTGTGCGAGTTGGCCTTGAAGGTAGAAGGTCAGTATAAAAGGAAGGACAGCAGTTCCAAATTCTAGAATCGGTGATCAGACAAAGAACCCCGAGGAAAAACATGGATTTCTTCAACCAATTCGACACCAACCGCAATTAAGGGTGCGAGTTCTAAACCCGCATCCAAGAAAGGGCAGAGTAGTACTGGAACTAGCAGGGGAGGAGCTACAATCAAGCGATGTTTCAAGTGCTAGGGTCTCTGACATTTCGCTACCGATTGTCCGAATCGACGGATCGTAACGTTTGTTGATAATCCAACTGTTGATGAAGATCCAGTTTATGATGAAGCCGATGGAGGACAAGAGGATACGGATCTAGATCGGGATGACATATCTATGTTGATTCTGGCGAGTCACTAGTTGTTAGAAGAATTTTAAATGCTGTTGTAGCGGAAGATGAATTGTGGCTTAGGCATAATATCTTTCATACTAAGTGCACTAGTGGAGGAAAATTATGTAGCATGATAATAGATGGAGGGAGCTGCGAGAATGTGGTGTCCACCACCATGGTGGAGAAGTTGGGGCTGAAAACAGAAGATCATCCTCAACCATACAAGCTGTCGTGGCTTCGGAAAAGGAACGAGGTGAAGGTGAGTAAGAGGTGTCTTGTGCAATTTTCGATTGAGAAAAGATATTCTGATGAGATGTGGTGTGATGTAGTCCCGATGGACGCTTGTCGTATTCTGTTGGGAAGACCGTAGCAATTTAATAGGAAGACACAGCATCACCGCTTCGGGAATACCTACACCTTTAATAAGGATGGTCGGATTATTATCCTAAATCCTTCAAATTTGAGAAAGGGGGTGATGAATAATCTGCTATCCAAGTCGGACTTCCAAGAAGAGGCAGTGAATGCGCCCGAGCTTTTTGCCATTGTTGTGACGGAGCAGAATTTTGATAGTCCCAAAATTCCCACTCAAGTTCTGCCCTTGCTTGAAGAGTTTGCTGATGTCGTCTTGGGAGAGATGTCACCTAGGTTACCGCCCATGAGAGATATTCAACATTGTATTGATTTCATTCCAAAAGATGTTATTCCTAATAAAGCAGCTTACGGGATGAGTCCTAAGGAACATGAGGAGCTGCAGAGACAAGTGCGGGAGCTGTTAGAAAAAGGAGCAGTCCAAGAGCATGAGTCCCTGTGCAATGTCGGCTTTATTGGTTCCTAAGAAAGATGGGTCGTGGAGAATGTGCATAGATAGCAGAGCTATTAGCAAAATCACAATCAAGTATCGATTTCCTATCTCGCGGTTTGATGATTTGATTGATCGGTTGCATGGGGTGACTATCTTTTCGAAGATAGGCTTGAGAAGTGGATATCATCATATTAGGATGCGACACGGGGATGAGTGGAAGATGGCGTTTAAGACTAGAGATGGTCTGTATGAGTGGATGGTGATGCCTTTCGGATTGTCTAATGTGCCAAGCACTTTTATGAGGCTAATGAATTAGGCTTTTCGTCCTTTTATTGGCCAATTTGTTGTCATTTATTTTGATGATATTTTGATTTATAGTGCTTCAATTGAGCAACACTTGCAGCACTTGAGAAAAGTATTTGAGATTTTGAGAGAGCAGAAATTGTATGCCAACACCAAGAAGTGTCACTTTTTAACCGATCAAGTGACTTTTTTGGGTTATATTGTATCGAAGGAAGGCATTCAGATGGATCCACTTAAGATCGACGCCATTACGACTTGGGAGACTACGAAAAATATTCATGAGGTATGCAGCTTTCATGGATTAGCGTCCTTTTATCGAAGGTTTATTCGGGATTTCAGCACCATTATTGCGCCTCTTACGGATTGTATGAAGGGAGGCAGATTTGTGTGAACCAAAGAGGCAGACGCTGCATTTGAGTTATTGAAGAATAAGGTGACTGAAGCCCCGGTTTTAGTGCTTCCAGATTTTATTGAAGCTTTTGAGGTGCATTGCGATGCCTCAAGTGTTGGTGTTGGGGGTGTCCCGAGCCACAAGAATAAACCTGTGGTGTTCTTCGGTGAGAAGTTGAACGATGTGAAGAGAAGATATTCGACTTATAATAAAGAATTTTACGCCATAGTGAGGAGCTTGGAGCATTGGAGGCACTATCTTATTTCGAAGGAATTTATTTTGTATTCGGATCATGAGGCCTTGAAGTACATCGATGGGCAGCACAAACCGAATGCTAGGCATGCAAAGTGGGTGGAGCTTCTTCGGGTTTTCGGTTTAGCCATTAAACATAAAGCGGGAACGTTGAATAAGGTAGCAAATGCATTGAGCAGAAGATATTCTTTGCTATCTACAATGCAGGTGAGAGTTCTGGGCTTCGAGTCATTATTTAAGGATTTGTATATTGATGATCCCTATTTTCGAGATATTTGGATGAAGTGCAAAACATGACATTTTCAGCAGTTTTTGATTAAGGAGGGCTTTCTTTTCAAGGGCAACAGGCTGTGTATCCCTCGGTGTTCTTTGAGGGAATCCATTATTACCGAGAATCATGTAGGAGGTGTAGCTAGGCACTTTGGGATGGATAAGACGATGGTCTTGCTATGTGAGCACTTTTATTGGCCTTGTATGGAGCGTGATGTGATTCAATTTGTAGAGAGATGCAGAATATATCATTTGGCAAAAACCAAAGGTACCAATGCTGGTTTATATATACCTCTACTTGTCCCGGTTGCCCCATGGGAGGATGTCGACCTTGATTTCGTTTTGGGATTGCCACGAACACAGCGGAATAAAGATTCCATAATGGTGGTTGTCAATATATTTTCGAAGATACCGCACTTTATTTCCTATAACAAAACATTTGATGCTTTACAGGTTGCTCCATTGTTTTTGCAAGAGATTGTTAAGTTACATGAAATTCCCAAATCTATAACCTCTAATCGTGACGTGAAGTTTGTGAGTCACTTTTGGCGAACTCTTTGAAGGCACATGGGAACCAAATTGTAGTTTAGTTCCTCTCACCATCCCCAAACCGATGGGTAGACTGAAGTTTTAAATTAAAGATTGGGGAATTTACTGCGCAATTTGGTTGGAGATAGCCCTTGGCAATGGGACTTGGTGTTACCTCAAGCGGAATTTGCTTACAATAGATCACATAATCGAACTACAAGCAAGAGTTCTTTCGAGATAGTCTATGGACGCAATCCAATTACTCATCTAGGTCTCACGCCATTGCCGGTTCACAAGCGATTCGGTTCGGACGCAGATGAACATGCAAAACAGATCAAAGAGTTGCATTCACAAGTTCATAATCGGATCAACAAGCAAAACATGAAGTATAAGCGGTGGGTGGATAGGCGTAGGAAGAGAGTCGTCTTCAAAACAGGTGATCTAGAATGGATTCACCTCGTAAAAGAGCGTTTTCTTGCTAATAGGTTTGGCAAATTGCAACCTAGAGCCGATGGACCATTCAGAGTTCTTGAGCAAATTAATGACAATGCTTGTAGGATTGAACTGCCGGGTGGGTACAATGTATCCAGGACTTTTCATGTAGCGGATTTGTCACCTTACCATGCAAATGAGGAGAAACCCGAGGAGACCGATATCGATGAAGACGAAGTAGATTCGAGGGCGAGTCTTTTCTTAGCAGGGGATGATGATGCACTTAGGGCTGGCGAACTTAGAATGGGCTGAATTTGGTCGGCTGCATGGAAACGGGCCGTTGATCGAAACTCACCACTATGCCATGATGAATGTCATTTTTTAGCGTTTCAGAGTCATATTCATGGATTTTTTTAGCGTTTTTTGTAGTTTCAGTAGCATTTTCGTAATTTTATATTCCTTAATGTAATTAGGATTAGCACCATATAAATTGGTGTTTTACGGTTTCGAAAAGGGGAGACTTTTTGATATTATTCTATCGATTTGATAATTGTATTTGAGAGAATAGATTGTTCCTCATTGTCAATTCTACTACCACAAATAGTTAATTATCGTTATATCCAAATCGACCCATCAAGAGAATGACATAAGTTTCATCGATATATTGATGTGGCTTTTGTAGAAGTTACTAATCGAGAAAGGAAAAATCCGTGATTTCGGTGAAAAGTATCTATCGAATTATTTTGTTTAATATTTATAGAGAGAAGGTAGAAAAATAAATAAATCTGAGGGCAATGCGACACCATATCTCATAGCAATTAGCATTTAAAAGACTGTCCGTAGCAAAAATTCAACAGCAAAATGCAGCCGCAAATTCACAGAACTATAATTGTAGAACACCCAAGACTGAGATAAACAGAAATATCTCTTCAAGCACTCGTACCAGCCTTGGCAGCAGTAGTGATGTTACTCTTTTAGTTATGTGGGCTGAAAGTGGGTTTCATGATAGACCCAATTCATTTTGGACTTTTCTCATCAGAACCAGTTGAGCCCATATGACAATATTGAACTAACCCATTATGACTCGATCTTTTATGTATATTTATGGCTTATAATATGTAGGGGTGTCAACAGTACGGTTCAGTTCGGTTTTTTAAAATAACCGAACCGAACCGAACAATTATGGTGAACGGATAAATTGAACCGAATTGCAACCTGAACTGAATCGGCATTGAACCGAACCGAACCGACTTTTCGGTTCGGTACGGTTCGGTTTTTCGGTTTTCTTAATAAACAGCAACAAAAAATATGTTTTTCTTTTATACATATGCTCGTGCAAAGCGTGTGGCATATGAGTGGAGCTCCGAAGCCGGCATCACCGGCCTGCCACGGAGCCGCCACCTCAGGCTCTCTACAATGCCGACCCTCTTCCTCCCAAGGTGCCGCGTGCACCTTATGAGCCCGAACCGGATCCCTCCCCCTCGCTCTTCCAAACGCCGCACCCCTTCAAGCTCAATGCAATTTCGCCGCGCAAAGCCATTTCCACTCCCTCTGCAGAAAACCAAACCGGAGTTAGTCAAAGTCACAAGACACCCACGAATAGAAACCACCATGCGAGAACGAATTTGTCGTGAGGTTGAAGGAGCAAGGCAAAGACGAACCTGGTCGGATTCGACGTTCCTCACTCGATCAATTCGAGTAAGATCAATTCCTTCAAGAGCGGGTAAAAAACAGACCGTGCTGAGCGGAGGTCGGAGAACTGGCGGGTACCGATTCGGTTCATGATTTTAGATGGAAACTAGTCAACCATCCAACCAGATCGGATCTATTGATATAATATAAATATATATTTTTTAATTGAAGTTAAAACCCTCAAATTTTCAATCACGTCTCTTGACCCTGGGCCAGCTAACCTCACCTAAACCCTCTCTAGACTATGATCTTCGTTCTCTGCAAAATTGAGTGGAGGCCCTTCTTGAGATGGCCTGAGTGACATTTGGTTTGTCTGTGAAATTCTTTTCTCTGTTAGTCATTTGTTAAAGTGAATGATTCTGGTTTTGGGATTGCATTTTTAATGCGAGCATCTCTGATCCAGGATATTGCCTTAGTTTCATTGACCTTCAATAACTATGACGAAAGCTCAGGTTGATACATGCAATTATTGGCAAGCCCTCACTAGGATTCACGCAAACATATCTTTCTTTAATGCTCCCCAATCCCAGGCATGCCCGACTACTTCCATTGTTTTTTTTTTTTAAATTTCTAGGACACGCAACTTGTTGGGCCATGTTCTGTCTTAGTCCGGAAGGGAAGGGCAGCCCGAGCTGAAAAAGGATTCCGAACTTGTTGGCCTGTAGCAAAACAATATTTGATTCAACATAGCGGTTATATTCTGGTAACTCACTCACTTTTCCTTCGAGAAAAAAGATGAGAGTCGTGAGCGAATAACAAATGAATAAGAGTTGGATAGTATTTGTTTAAGCTGATGCCTTCCATGATTCCCTCCTCGAATGCCTTCTTCATAACTAAAGACGAAACATTTGCCACGAGGATGAAACAGGCATGGGGATAAAGGAGGAGGCGTTCTTACGTCGCAATTATCCCAAGAAATATTCTAAAAAACAAAACAAAATAAAAAATAAAAAAAATAAAAATTCATCATGAAATGTAATCACAAACAAGCCTAGGTCGACTTAATAATTTACATGTGAATGGTGGAGGCCGAGGGCCGACCCACCGAAAGTTTCTGGACACGTGGATTGACGAAATTGCCCCTGATCGGATGTGAGATCAAGAGGATCAAACGGTGGCATATCTGTCCAATCGAAATTGCAAGTGAATTGAGATATTGCTAGTACAGAAAATAGAAAAAATCGAAGACGTTGGTTTAGAAATATGGTTCCATTTATAAGGCCCGAGTTATGATCCGCCTGTTTAATTGCCAAAAAGATGAAATCAATGTCTAAATAAGTCAATTTAGTCCATAATCCATAACCCACAAGAACATTTACTCGATGTCTATGATGTGTTGTCCATGCCTCGATGTAGATACGTCACCACATTCCTTGCCGGGCGCATCTTTTGAGTTGAACACACTATCGTTCGTATCAACAATCGAAGAAGACATTACATAATTTAGGCGAAGGGTACTAAAACCACCCACGTCAAGTGATTGCGTACGTCTGCATAGGCACCGAACCACGATGTGATCGGGGGATGATTGTTATCAGATTCGCCGCTGGCGTAGATGAGCGTGTTTGGAGTCGGTTGTGCAACGGAATCCCTCCGCATGACATCCATCCGACGGCGAGCGCGCGAATCGTTCCTAGTACCGCATCAGATCTAATGAAAGCACCAAGAAGAATCCCAACGTTGTGAATTGCAAGAGCACCATCATCATGCTTTTCACTAGGTTTCAGGAAACACAATTTAAGAGAGAGACCAAAGAAATGGTGGACCACTCACTCCGATTAAACTAGGAGGCCCTAGAGAAAAGAGTAACAACCTCTTCCATGTGCCGATCGATATGAGTTAGGTTAGAAAAGGAACCAAGCTTTAAATGTAATGTGCGGACACGTCATCAAGTAATATAATCAATCAAGCGTCCGGAATCTCTAATCTCTAAAAAACAAAATGCCTGGCGTTGAAATTGCGAAAATGACATACGAGCCACCCTAATAAATAAACAAATAATAATAATAGTTATTGTTGTTGTTATTATAATTTAGGCAAAAATTATTATCGTGGTCCAATTCATTTATACGAAGTTATTAAAGAACGAGTCAATCTCGTTTTCTTGACAATTGGTTTATTCATTTGTCATTTAAACTTCTTATCTTTTGTTGATTTCAAATTGGAATTAACTCACAAAATGCACATTTCGATATAATTGCGGGAATTTAAATCTTTCCGCACCCTTATTTGTCTTGCTTTGACAGTGATCTCACAAGATGCCACAGTCGAAAAAGCATATAAGATGTCAAAAATTCGACAAGTAAAGATTAGGTGGCAACAACCAGTAGTTGAATAGTTCGAATATAGTTGAATGACGAATCATTGAAAGGACGCCTTAACACCTCTGTGATTTCCCCTTCTTCTTTTTTCCTCAAAAATTAACTTCATGTAATCGAGATGCATTGACTCGTTCGTTTGTTTTCTTATTGTTACGTTGAACTTTCCATCACTTTTTTTAATTCATATCACCATTAGTGCTACTAACTATTAAAAATACAGACAGGCCCTCACCAAGTGTGGATTGAATAGCTAGTTAAAAAAAAGAAAGAAGAAAAAACAGTTTTGTTATTGTTTAAAATAAAGGAATTAAATAGTGTTTGTCATGAGCTATCTTGTAAGAAGAAGCAATGAAGGAAAGCTATGGAGGAATTGTATTCCGTATTGCTTGTTCTCTAAACGAAACTGTAGAAGAATAGACCTATTTATAATACATAGAGGTCAAACTAAAAAAAAGGAAAAATGAGATATACAGAATAATATAAAATCAATTACTATCATACAAAACCATCAAATCAATAAGTATCAAATGAGATCGTGATTGCTGTCGCTATCAAGATCTCTCATTCCAAAGGCAACCGTATCTTCAACATATCTATCAGTAGGTAATGTGTCCGATTCAAGTCGTAAAATATCACGGTCAATAGTTTGAATCGTCCAATTAGAACATCGTTAGGAAAAGTTTTCAGTTTAGATTTCAATGCATCTTTTAGAATTAGAAATAAAAAGCTTTTCGAACACCAAGAATCATATTAATCGGACGTCATGTGAGACAGAAATAACTATTTAAAGATTCTTATTTTGATATGAACATGGGTTGTGCACAAAAGAACAAAAGAGCATATAGGGCAAACAAGATAATCTGGAATCAGCATCTACCAAACCCGATACTTTCTTGTTTTAATAAGAAGAAAAGAGAAGGAATTTGAAGTTTCCACATGCACTTGCATATTATTTTGAGTAAAGATTAAGAGACTTTCCCTCAAATTAGTCTTTATGACTACTTCCCGCGTATGGTCCACTCCATTAGTATGCACGGATGATTAGCTGTACATAGCAAAAATCCCAGACTAATTACTTTAAAGGCCAAATGCATTGCTTCTATTATGCTCCTCCCGTAGTCCCATTGAAAAAAAAAAGGGGAAAAATTCCAATTAAGGACACTACGTGCCTTTATTTTTTCAAATAAGAACTCGAGGCTAACATGTTTTCGAATAAGTTGAGCTGGATGATTCCTCACTTCTGTTCAATCTCCTTTATTAATTTGATTTTAATACCAGGTCGAATTCCATAAAAAGTAAAATCAAAGCATCCGTTGACTTTCGTAAGTTCATTTTCTTATATAATGAATATAGGAGATGTCTCTTCCTCTTCGTCCTTCCCTTTCTCTTTCCTTGCACCGCACTCCCATCGGTCGAATCGGAACTCGGAGTCGAACCATGACGGGCTTCACCGACACCACTCAACAGGCCTTCGACCGAGCCCAAGAGCTCGAGCAATTCGAAGAATCCAAGCTCGGAGTCAAAGGCCTCGTCGATTCCGGCCTCTCCTCCATCCCTGGCCTCTTCATCCACCCGCCGGAGACCCTCTCCGACTTCAAGCCAGCCCAGCACAGGCCCGTTTCAGTCCATTCGATCCCTACCATCGACCTCTCCGACTGCAACTCCGGCCGGCGGCCGTCCGTCGTTGAAGAAGTAGGGCGCGCGGCTCGTGAGCTCGGATTCTTCCAGGTAGTCAACCATGGTGTGCGGACGGAGGTCCAGGACGGCATGATCACGGCGGTGAAGGTCTTCCACGAGCAATCGATGGAGGCGAAGAAGAGGATCTATCGGAGGAAGATGGAGACCGGGGTCGCGTACTTCTCCAACGTTGACTTGTTCCACTCTAAAGCGGCTAGCTGGAGGTAGTAAACCAAGCCACTTCAAATTAATTTCGTTTTAACTGATGAATATTAGTTCTTATAAAAGCTTAATTACCATTTACGATCATATCAAATCAAGCTTAGAATATTCAGCAAAACGACACGAAATGATATATCAAGGAAGACATGACACATCCTAAGTTAGAGAATTCTTTCTTATATTTAAGAGAAGAAGCAAAAAGAAATAGTTCAGACCGATGCTAAGGAATAATGTCGCAGGGACACGCTAGAGATTAGGCTGGAGCCGAAAGCAGACACGGAAGAGATCCCCGAGGTGTGCAGAAATGAGGTGATGGAATGGAATCAACAGATCCAACGGCTGGGAAGCACCCTGATGGGACTGTTGAGCGAGGGGCTGGGACTAAGTCCCGGAAAGCTACAGGAATTGACGTGCCCGGAGAGCCGGATGATGGTTGGGAACTACTATCCCTACTGTCCCCAGCCCGATCTGACGATCGGCTTGGCGTCCCACACAGACCCGGGAGTGATCACGGTGCTCTTGCAGGACCACCTCCCTGGTTTGCAGGTGAAGTGCGGGGACGAGTGGGTGGATGTGGCGCCCGTCCCGGGCGCTCTCGTTGTGAACGTCGGTGACATCCTCCAGGTAAACTTCCCTTGAACACTAGGGAGCGTCTTCAAAGCGCCCGAGCTAGTTAAAAAGTTAACGTGATACAAGGAAACAGAAATCTACTTACGTGATTTCCAATTTTCCCAGATCATATCCAACAACGAGTACAAAAGCGCGGAACACCGGGTGCTGGCCAACTCTAGTCAAGAGGCACGTGTATCGATAGCAGTTTTCTGCAACTCGAACAATATGGAGATCCAGTTTGGACCGTTGCAGGAGCTCGTATCCTCGGATAAACCGGCTGTGTTTCGGCAGTTCACCATGGAAGAATACTTGAGGAGATTCTTTGCTACGGAGTTGGACGAAAGTCTGGTAGATTACTTTAGGGCCTGATTGAGAGCTCCATAGGCCACAAAAGATGATATAAGAATAAGATGGCTTTCCTGTAATACTAGAGGGAATAATGGATCCCTCCCCTTTCCTTTTCGCAACTTATTTCAAATGTTTTATGACCAAAAAATCTTATTTTAAATATTTTGCTTTCACGACTCTTAAAAAAAAACATTTTTCAATGAAACCCTTACGCTTACGCCCCTTTTCATCAACATTACAAATGAAGGAATCGGGTAGTATTTGTCACGAATTATATCTATTAATAGCTAACTTGTCTAAATTCACCGGTTGAATCGTAAAAACGTATCTCGATCTTTAGTTTTTTTTTTTTGGGTTCCAATGAATTTTTCAAACTAGAATTCACAAGCCTTCCGAACATCAAGAATCCTACTAATCAGACACCGCATGAGAGAATAACAACGACCAAAATTTCACACCGGTTGTAAAGCAAGTGGAGTTAACCTTATGACACGATTGCGCGTAACTCTCTTTGGGGTACCCTTAACTCTCAAAATTATAGACTATTCGTCCCCATCTAATACTTAATTTGTTACGACTCAATCCAATGAGAGCGGGGAGTAGCTACTGAGGCCAAAGAACCCGGACGAGGAGCGGCTCCTAATAGGCTTCCGGAACGGAAAATGACTCATGAGTGAACCAAACTGCAAATCGAACAGGGAGATATCGTACTTGAGATATATGTGCAAAACTAAAATTAACTCACAAGAAGCACCTTCTGAGGTATTACTAACATTCAACATTAGAACTCTAATGTTAAGCGTATTCGGGCAAGAGCACTACCAAGATGAATGACTTCCCGTGAAAGTACCTGTCTACACGCCAAAATACTAAATCGTGAGCCTCGGTACGGGATAGGCCAAAAAAGATAGTACCTCAAGTGAGTTAATCATCGGGTGTCACACAATTTAATTTGAAGAAGTTCAACCATTAAATTCAAAACCAGTCTTAGATTGGTTCATGTCAATGCGAATTTCTAGTAGATTTTCACTGATTTGCCTTTGCGGATAGTAGGGCAGTCAATTACGCCCGACCATACCCTACCCTACCCTACCCAACCCAATTTTTTGGGTATTTTAGGATAGGATAAAGAACATGTTTGGGTGATAGGGGGTATTTTAGTGATTTTGGGTAGGGTAGGGTAGATACCCATGCGATACCCTATCAACGGTGCAGGAGAGCATGGATGATATGCCTTTTCCTGCATGCGAGAATCAATGAATCACTTAGAAAAACTATAAAACCAAAACATCACATAAGAACATAAATTTCATAAAGCTTATTTAAATAACTAATCATCTCGAATAACCAACAAAATTATGCCATGCCAGCATTCACACATCAATATTTCGCAGAACAAACACATAATATAGGGGGAAAATTACCCAAAAAGTCCTAAGAGTATTGTACATGTGCCAATTCAATCTCAAACATTTTAACTTGGTCAATTTAGTCATAAACCTTTTGATGATTTGCCAATTCAGTCTTAAACTTTTCAATTTGGCCCATTTAATCCTAAAATTATTGACGATTTGTCAATTTAGTCCTAAATCTTATAAGGATTTGCTAATTTAACCCTCCTGGCTCATTTTGGCAAGAAATCACTAAGGTGGAAAATTTTGCTCCATGTCATAATGAAAAATATTACCAACATCGATCTGTTAGAATTCTGACTCCATCATTGTTTAAAACAAAGGAATTAGATAGCATTTGTCATGAGTTATCTACCAATAGCTAATTTATCTTAATCCACTGATCGAATCAAAATGCATATGACCTTTAGTTTCAATTGCCCAATTGAAACATTGTTGGGAAAAGTTTTATTTTTAGGTTTGAATGGATTTTTCGAAACTAGAACTCACAAGCTTTCCGACGGTCAAAACTCATGCTAATCAAACATCATATGAGAGAGAAATAAAGACCAAAATTTTGTACCAATTGTAAAACAAAAGGAGTCTATGTTAGAATTCCCTTAATGTGGTCCCAACTAAATGAAATTAACATATACCGTTTTACAAGATTGATCTATTAAGGTATGATATACATATTCTTAATTACTTATAATATGGCCTAGCTAATGTAGGCAGAGTTAGGCCCGACCCGTAATAAGTGGGCCTATGGCTGAGAACTCTATAAATAAGCTCGAATCCCTCATCTATCTCTCATATGCACAAATAAGAACGTGAACGTACCATTTCGTTTCTTCAGTGATTTTCTCATTCGGCTAGTGTTCCCAAGAGGGAATGGAGAGGAAACGCTTGAGTTTCCATTCGTCGTCATCCCGCTTCAAGTCTCGCTGGATCCCAAATCAAATGTGTGAATCTCGTATCCTCTAACATGTAGCGTGTTTCTAATTTTGGTTATGGTGATATTGAGACATGCCATTTTCGTGGCTTAAAGTCTAATCTCATAATTCCATTGCCTATAACTCTCTGTAGGATATCCTTAACTCTGTAAACTTTTAAACACATCTCAACATGTTTCAACCTATCCAACCATAGACTATTTGCCCGAATCTAATGCTCCACTTATTACTACTCGATTCGACGAGTGTGGGAGTGATCATCAAGGCCGGAGGACTCAAACAATGAGTGACTCCCGACAAGCTTCTAGGATGACGAATAGCACGAGAATAGACCAAATTGCAAGCACCGAATAGGAGGAGAGAGTTTTCGGAATATATTTGTTAAATTGGAATTAACTCATGAGATGCACATTCCGACGCAATGGCAACATGTTGTATTCAAATTTTAATGCTAACCGTGCTTAGACGAGAGCATTACCACGATGGGTGACCTTTTGAGAAATTGTCCACTTGTATGCCAAAGTACTAAACTATGAGACTCGATATGGAATGGATCAAATCGGAAAACACACCAACTAAGCGAATCCACGATGTCAAATGATTTGATTTCAACAAGTTCAACCATTAAAGTCAAAGCCGGTCTCGGATTGGTTCAGGCCAATAGGAATTAACTCTTATTGATTTTCACTGAATTTGTCTTTGTGGATAGTACGGATCATAAGCCTTTCCTATATGCGAGAGTTCCTCAAAACAACTGTCAAACCGAAAAATTACATAAGATTGAAATTTTATCATACTTTTATAAAAACTAATCATCTAGAAATAAATCTTCTAGAAATTTGCAAAAACATGTAAGATGTCATATATTCGATCGGCTAAGATTAGGTGACAACGGCCGGTCATTGAACAGTTGGAATATAGCTGTATGGCTAATCATCGAAAGGACGCCTTAAACCTCTGTCATTTCCCTGTTTTCTTTCAAAAATTAACCTCATGTAATCGAGATGCATCAACTCGTAAGTTTTTTTTTTTTTCCTTATCTTTACGTTGATTTTTCCATCACTTTATTAATTCATCTAGTTATATTGTTACTAACTACTAATAATACAGACAAACCCCACTCCCCACCAAGCGCGGATCGAATAGCCGGTTTAATACTTTTGTCACTATTCAAAATAAAGGAATTAGATAGCGTTTGTCATGAGCTATCTATCACTACTAGGTAATGTGTCCGATTCAAGTCGTAAAATATCACGACCAATAATAGTTTGAATCGTCCAATTAGGCCATCGTTAGGAAAATTTTTAGTTTTAAATTCCAGTCCATCTTTTCGGAAGTAGAAATAACAAGTTTTTCGAGCATCAAGAAACACAAGTTTCCACGTGCATTTGCATGTGCTTTTGTCTTCCCTAGGTTAAAATTTTTCTTATACAACGAATCTAGGAGGTGCCTCTTCCTCTCACGATCGCCTCTTCGTCCTTCCCTCTCTCTCTCTCTTCCTTGCGCAAAACGCTCACATCGGTCGAACCGGAACTTGGAGACGAACCATGACGGGCCTCACCGACACCACTCAACAAGCCTTCGACCGAGCCCAAGAGCTCAAGCAATTCGAAGAATCCAAGCTCGGAGTCCAAGGTCTCGTCGACTCCGGCATCTCCTCCATCCCTCGCATCTTCGTCCACCCGCCCGAGACCCTCTCCGACCTCAAGCCCGCCCAGCCCAGGCCCGTTTCGGCCCATTCGATCCCTACCATCGACATCTCAGGTCACGACTCCGGCTGGCGGCCCTCCGTCATCGAGGAAGTGGTGCACGCGGCTCGCGAGCTCGGCTTCTTCCAGGTAGTCAACCACGGTGTGCCGAACGAGGTCACGGGCCATACAATCGCGGCGGTGAAGGCCTTCAACGAGCAGCCAACGGAGGCAAAGGCTGGGGTCTACAGGAGGGACTTCAAGACCGGGGTCAGGTTCTTGTCCAACGTCGACTTGTTCAATTCGAAAGCAGCTAGCTGGAGGTAACCCGTTTGTTTCGCGAAAAATTAATGATTTGAAAATTATTTTTCTAAAAATGATAGCTTGATATAATTAGTCGATTAAAAATATTTTCATCATCCACGACAACTTATATCTGAACATTATCGTGAACGACAGAAATATTTTTTTATTTATTCATTGTTTTAAGTGATACAAAGCAATTATTTCTTGCAAAAGGGGAAAAAAAAAAGTTGGGCAAGCAAAAAGAATTAGTTCAAACCAATGTAACGAAGAATGTTGCAGGGACTCGCTCCATATAAGGCTGGAGCCGCAACTGGACACGGAAGAGATCCCGGAGGTGTGCAGAAATGAGGTGATGGAATGGAATCAGCAGATCCAACGGCTGGAAGGCATCCTTATGGGACTGTTGAGCGAGGGCCTGGGACTGAGTCCCGGGAAGCTCCAGGAATTGACGCGCCCGGAGCGCCGGACGATGGTGGCGAACTACTATCCATGCTGTCCCCAGCCCGATCTGACGGTCGGCTTCGTGTCCCACACGGACCCGGGCTTGATCGCAGTGCTCCTGCAGGACCACCTCCCCGGTTTGCAGGTGAAGCACGGTGGCGTGTGGGTGGACGTGCCGCCCATCCCAGGTGCTCTGGTTGTGAACATCGGTGACATCCTCCAGGTGAACTTTCCGTTTTGAGTCCTAGGAGCGTCTCCAAAAGCACCTGAGTTGGTTAAAAAGTAACGTTATGCGGTCAAACATACGTCTATTTACGTTCATTTCAATTTTCAACAGATCATGTCCAACGGAGAGTACAAAAGCGCGGATCATCGGGTGCTGGCCAACCTTAACCGAGAAGCACGCTTGTCGATAGCAGTTTTCTACAACTTGAGCGATTTGGAGGTGCAGGTCGGACCATTGCCGGAGCTCGTATCCTCGGATAAACCCGCTGCTTTTCGGCAGTTCGCCATGGGCGAATACTTGAAGGCTCTCTATACTGCGCCTTTGGAGGAAAGTATGTTAAATTACTTCAGAGCATGATTGAGAGAACATAGCCCGAAAAAGATTATTCAGGAATAAGATTTACGCCCGGTAATACTGGGAGGAAATACTGGATTCTTCCCCCTAAATTCAACTGCTCATTGAAGTATAGAGCTAGAGGTGGCCGGTTCCGGTTCCTAAAACCGGAACCGGAACCGCCGGTTCCGGTTCCTAGGCCCAATGGTTATTTTTCCCCGGGCCTCCTCCCTTTTTTTTTTTTTTTAAACCGGGTCGGAATCGGAACCGGCCCTTGAGAGCCGGTTCCGGTTCCGAATTGGAACCGTCGGCCCGATCAACGGCCCGGTTCCGAGCTCACAGTTCATTTTGGCCATCTCTATATAGAGCAGCTATGTCCTATTGTATTTTTGTTTTCTTTTTTTCTTGTCAAGTCAAACTTAATTCAAATAAAACTTTTCCGAACGTTACGGTTAGAACAAAACGATGCCGTTTTAACCACGTAATCACTAAGAAAATATTAAAAAAATCCAAATTGAATGGTGTTAATAAAAAGATTCGATTGTACCAAGTTAATAAAGTCTAGAACTTGATCGATATTTTTTGTAAGTGTTAAAATTTAATTGCTCGGGATAAGTTGGCTTTTAGTAAAAATATAAAAAAAAGGAGTTTATTTTCCTCTTGCGTAAAATCATTGGTCACGCCATCGCGGGGGTTTGACTTTGACCGTTTGAGCAATCACGCTGCTCATTCACATCTTTTCCTCGACCCTTCTACTTCCTTCCTCGCGGGGACCTCACATTCCAACCCGAACACCAGAACTCAGAGTCGAACCATGGGCGTCACCAGCACCAGTCAACCAGCCGTCGATCGAGCCCAAGAGCTCAAGCAATTCGAAGAATCCAAGCTCGGGGTCAAAGGTCTCGTCGACTCCGGCCTCACCTCCCTCCCTTCCCTCTTCGTCCACCCGCCCGAGACCCTTTCCGGCCTCAAGCCAGCCCGCCCCAGGCCCACGCCCACGCCCGATTCGATCCCCACCATCGACCTCTCCGGCTGCGACTCCGGCCGCCGGTCCTCCGTCCTCGGGGAAGCGGCGCGCGCGGCTCGCGAGCTCGGCTTCTTCCAGGTGGTCAACCACGGCGTGCCGGCGGAGGTCCTGGACCGCACCATCGCGGCTGTGAAGGCCTTCCACGAGCAGCCGATGGAGGCCAAGGCGAGGATCTACCGGCGGCAGACGGAGACCGGCGTGTCCTTCTTCTCCAACATCGACTTGTTACACTCCAAAGCGGCTAGCTGGAGGTAAGCCACGAAGCCATTGATTCATGAAATTCGATGAAAATTAGTTCTGTAAAAGGTTAATTACCAATACGATCGCGTCGAATATTCAGCAAATTACGCATGCGAAAATTTATAAAAAAAAAAAAAAATTGGGGAAGCGAGAAGTATCAGCTGAAGGAATAATGTTGCAGGGACACGCTCCAGATAAGGCTGGGGCCGAAATTAGCAGACGTGGAAGAGATCCCTGAGGTGTGCAGACACGAGGTGTTGGAGTGGGATCAGCAGGTCCAACGGCTGGGAGGCCTCCTTATGGGGCTGTTGAGCGAGGGGCTGGGATTGAGTACCGGCAAGCTCCAGGAATTGACGTGCTTGGAGACGAGGGTGATGGTGGGGCATTACTATCCCTACTGTCCCCAGCCCGATCTGACGGTGGGTTTGACGTCCCACACGGACCCGGGAGTGATCACATTGCTCCTGCAGGACCAGGTCGGCGGGTTGCAGGTGAAGCACGGCGACGAGTGGGTGGATGTGACGCCCGTCCCAGGGGCTCTTGTTGTGAACATTGGTGACATCCTCCAGGTAAGCTCCCGTCAAAGACTACTAGGACTGTCTCCAAAGCAACAAGGCAAAAAAATCTTAATATTTGTTCTATGATATGCTTTCGATTTTCCCAGATTATGTCCAATGACGAGTACAAAAGCGTGGACCATCGGGTGTTGGCCAACCCTAGCCAAGAGCCACGTGTGTCAATAGCAGTTTTCTGCAATCCGAGCAATCGGGAGAATGAGTTCGGACCGTTCCCAGAGCTCGTGTCTGCAGATAAACCCGCTGTTTTTCGGCAGTTCACGTTCGACGAATACATGGGGAGATTCTTTTCTAAGGAGTTGGACGGGAAAAGCTTGATAAATTTCTTCAGGGCATGATTGAGAGGTGCATAGACCACAAAAGATGATACGAGAATAAGATTGCTTCTGTAATAATGAAGGAAATACTATATCCTTCCCCTAAATTCTACTTAACCTTGTATTATGTCGTTTCATATAGTGGTTAATTTGCATATATTTGTTTGCATATTCCATGTTTGACAGTAACTTGTCCGATGGACGAAGTTTGTTTAACCAAACTCATTCCAGAGAGCAATCACATACATGGGAACTCAACAGCGAGAATGCAACGAGATGAATAGTTTAATGTTCACTCGAAAAGAGAAGACAGTATCCTGGAAAAATATGTAAAGGCAAAGAAACAAATGAAGTTGATTCTTCTCAGCTACATGTACAGGCATCTCTACTCACATCTTTCCCCTGCCGAACCATTCGGCCAGTTCTTCATCGTCCTCAAAATCTGGTGATTCTGACTTCCTATAAATTCTGGATGAGCGTGGCTCGTCTGGATTCGCCGTTTCCTCTGTGGTCATTCTGCTTCTTTCCAGCATCTTCAGCTTCCACGTTTCCCCTTTTTCTGTGTCACGAGACAAATCGCTCACGCCTCCTGCAATTGGAAAATCAAGAATTCCAGAAACATCGTTCAATGAGTTTGTTAACTTCGGTTTCTCGGCGACCCCGTTCTCTTCATCCACAAATCTCCACCTATTTGCGACTCGCGTCTGGCTACTACTTCTCGGAGACCTCATAGAATTTCTGTCTCCGATGGTTCCATGACCTCGATGATGACTTCCAACATCATGCTCCCATTGAGAAGAGCCATTTGAATTTGACGCTTTCGGCCTTCTATAATCACACTTCAAGCATACCATATTCCTTCTAAAGTTGATGTAGTTGCACCTACCAATCACAAATCCATAAGGATACAACAGCTCATGACAGTAACTGCTCAATATATACTGTCACTAAGAGAATGGATTAGGAAGAACTCACGATTCACACTCCCACTCCCCGGGATTGAGTTGCCTTTTCGGGGGTTTCTCTTTGCACAGCAAACATCTAGTATTCTTTGCAAAATTTAAGAAATTGCACCTGCAACATGCAACAGTTTCTATGAGGGAGGAGCTCTGCTGACCCCCACCACAAATCAGTGAACAACTGAGAAAAGACATGAGAAGCAATCACTTGTCACATATCCAGTCTCCTTTCTTTAACGGAAGATGATCTTGGTCTTCTTGTAGTTGACTCAGTCTTTCTTGAGAAAAAGTATCACATCGCAAGCATTTGATGTTCTTGGCAAAGTTTAAGAAGTTGCACCTGCCATATGCAGAAAATAAATAAAACATTCAGAGCAAAACTCAAGATAATCAATAGGATGTTAACAATTGCATTACTTGGGACAATGCCAATCCCCCTGTTTCATTGGAACATCTTTGTGGCCTTTCTCTTCCGAACTTGAAGGCCAGGATAGATCACCAGCTGGTGTGGGCTTCAACAAATCAGATCGAACTATGCCGGTGCCACACTCTGCCATTTGCTTTAGCAGTGCTCTGACTGATTCCTCAACTGTTCTAGTCAGACATGGTTTATTCTCCACAGTACCGCTTATGGGGTCAAGTCCATATGTTAACAAGATTCGCATAACATCAACCGTGCGCCCTCCTTCTTCTTCACGCGCCTTCACAAATGCTCTCTCACAGTTTCCCCTCAAATTGCAGGAGCAGCAAACCTGGCAAAGCAGCTGTCTGTAATGAGTACGACTGATGAACCAATATAATCTAATGATCACTGGAAGTCTTTAAGAAGAGAACTGTGATCACATACATTTCCCTCATCGATGCCCACATGTGCCCTTAAGCGCTTACCAGAGTTCACCACCTTTCTGTCTGTGCTGGGGCAACCACACTCTGCTATGACCTGAATATGTTTCTTTGATAAATGCCTATCAGGAAATGTCTTGTTAAAACCTTCTGAATACGAGTTAAGCGACTCTGTCCAATTGTAAATGAGGATATCTCCAGTTTCTCAAGTAAAGTTATGTTGTCGGATACCTATCTGGTGATGATATTGCATTGGACAGTCATTATCCACTTTCAAATGCTGACCTCCAAATCAGAGGGCATACCGTCAAATTGATTACCAGCTAATTTCTTAATCTGTATTGTTAACACATTCCCCATGTAATATGACTCGCCTCTTTTCAGGTTATATGTCATCCAAAATTTTCGGCTCCAGGTTCTAGTTAAATACCTTCATTCTGAGAGAAATGAAAAATGATAGTGGATGGGCAAGCATGAGGCCTAAAGGCGAGTCCTGTGAATGCTCTTTCAAAGTAAAGGAGGAAGCATATAAGGCCCCATGTTGTTGCCGCTATGCAGAAAAAAGACGGACTGAGATGCCAACTAAGGTGCTTTCAACAATAATATCTCTAGCTTACTCAACAGAATTCTGGATAAAAGAAAGCTCGGGAGAAGAAGTCTAGATACTTGATAATAGGGCATCACTTTATAGTTGACATTACATGGTGATATTATCCAAGACCACATGACCATTCTCAAGTCAATAGAAAAACTACTTCATACTTTTCTTTCTTCTCCAGGTTTTCAAAATGAACAAAGAAGGAAGGAAAAAAATTTTCCTTCACAATGTTGTGATTCTTGTCCTGGTTTGAACATTCTGGAGTTACCGCTTCCTACAAATAGCAGGCTCTCAACCTCAAAGCAAGAGAAAAATAAATTGACCAGGAGCTAGCTCTCTAAATGACAATATGCCGGTGGGTATGCAAATGCAGCATCTAACAAGAACCTGGAGAAAGTCTGAGCTTTCTTGAAGCTCGTATGAGCAATACCTTCACAAGAATCAGAACAAAGCTTATAACGAACTCTGTTCCGAAGTAGCCCTACTTACACACAAACATCTACTTCTCCAGAAAGCACAGAGGTTTATACCTCACCATCGTCATCAAAACCCAAGGTCTCTGAAATTACATCAAACAGGTAAAGCGCACAAACCAAAAGCCATTCCTCTCAGTACCTCATAACGTCATATCTGTCGCGGGCGAAATTCAGGCATGCGGTTCTAATGTGATTTGATTCTTTCGGACCCAACTCCACACACTGGAACGGGTTCCCCTCGGCATCAAAGTAATCTTCCTTCAGCAGAAGCACCATCAAATCCACCCACTCGGGCCACGGATGCGAAATCTGAGCCGCCGCCATCATCGACGACTTAGAGGGCTCTGTCGGATGGACATTATTCTCCATTCCCGGAACGAATTGGGGACTCGGGTTGATGGGTTTCGCAGACTTGAGCTCCACCTCAAGCACATCGTTATCAGTGAAGTCGAGCTCGGAGTTGAGGTTCGGGGTTTTAGTGTACTGGCGGGAACGAGCGGAGGTAGTGACGAATCTGAGGTTCTGGAAGTGATTTCTCAGACGCGAACAACTTGTTAGGAAGAGCTTGTGCATTGAGCCACTGAGAGTTTTGGCGGTAGATCGAAACAGGAGACTAGCGTATAACGTGGGGTAGTTGACCCAAGACAGGTTACAATTCACGTACTGTGGAATGACGAATGCCTTTCGGTAATATATATTCCAACGCATTTTTTCCTCCCCCTTCTTTCTCTCAGTCTCTCTGCCACTAGTAAACCAGTGTCACCGGACCCGCCACCATGCCACGGTCCCGCCGCCCCGTCCAGTTGCCACCTGCACCTCCCCACTACTGCTTGGCTCGCAAAAGCTGATCTCTCTCTCTCTCTCTCTCTCTCTCTCTCTCTCTCTCTACAGCCGAGGTTGCAAGCACCTGGCGTGACCACCCAGCCTCGAGCGATGCCAAATTTGGCGTCACCTAAGGCCGTCTCCCTCTCCCTCTCCCTCTGCCCTCATTGAGGATATAGGAGAGGGCTCGATGGGTCGCAGCACGACTCCCAACCAAACTCAACCACCACGGTCACAGACCTCCGGCATTGCCCGAGGCATCGGCTATGTCAGCAACTTCAGCAACATCGCCAGCATAGACTCGACGCACAATAAAGGGAGAGAAACATGGTAGTGCGGGCTCCGGGAAGGACTGACAACGGTTGGGTCCCTTGCTGGCAGCGGAAGCTCGTCTAGGCGTGCTCGTGGTCAATGGTCACGGTTGGTCGTGCGTAGTGTAGTATTGGTGGTGTTGGTCGTACTGTGTAGATTAGCAAAGGGCAGAATGACGGTAAAGACATACAAACTGGGAGTCCGGAGCGGGAAATTTGACCTTACAAGGACCTATCTGCACCAAAATACTAGCACTAAACACCATCGCATAATCAAACGAACCCAGAAAAGAATTCCTAGAAGACAAAACAAGAAGCTATTTTCCTTTTTCTCTGAAAGAAAGGGTGAGGATGAGGACGGCTCGAATGTCATGACTTTGCTTAGCCTTGAGCAGAGACTGTCTCTTTCAACAGCAGCAACTTTATTCTTCTCGAGAGGTCTCTCATCACATCTATGATGAGCGACTTCTTTTGAATTCTGAACGCGATGGCCAGTTTCGTTGTATCAGGAACGCCCTTCTTCAACATGGATTCATCCTCCATTATTTTGGTGGGAAAATGTTCCAATGCGATCGAGCAAAGAGCAATGATGGTACGGAAAGCGGCCACCTCCGTCGCAATTCCGCATGGAGCCTCAGCTGACATAGATTTGAGGGTGCTCAAGTCATGCTTTTGCACCGATTCACTTTCACTTTCAAGGAGCACCCTCAAAGCTGCTAGCAAGCGGCCCTCTACCAAGTCCGAACCTCCTAAAGTCACCTATAATTGAAGAAAGTGCAAAAAAATGCACATTGTCAGAAAGGATCAGAACCGATTGCACACAGAAATTTTTTTTTTTTTTTTTGGTAAAGAGATTGCACACAGATATTGATGTCTACAAATTTTACAAATAGAGAGAAATGCATTTATACTCGTGTGGCATTCCCTGATGCTCAAAGTACAGGCAAATTTGGGCATAAATTCTGAAATAATAAGCGATTTGAACTGCTCTTCTGAAACATAACACCAATATGAGAAAGAAGAAAACCTTGAGATCAGGAGCTTCTCCATCTAGATTTAACTGGGACAAGATTTCTTGCTGCCACGGAGCCGGTGAAGAGAAATTTGGTGATGAAACCCCAGCAGCCAAACTTGCAGCATCTAGAAGAGCTCCATCGTACTTAAGTTCGATAGTGTCATATCGATTTGAAGGTATAACAAACCCATAATCCAGAAGAAAAAGATCATTGCTCAAACAACCATAATTCAGAAGTAAAGGATCATTAACTCTGATTTCTTTCTCAGCAACAACCTGGAGAGAGTTGTAAGAAATGAGACTAACACCAAATATTATCACAACTACATAACAGCTAACAGAACTAGCGACACTAGGTGAACAGAACCTTTCTCCCAGAAATAAAGAGAACACACAGAAAGCAAAAATTGAAAACAAAAAGCGAGAATATGCAGACATGCCTTGACTAGCATTTCCGGTTGCTCTCCACCTACTTCCTGGACAATACGCGCATTTGGCTCGAAATTATGGTTGCACATATCTATGAGAGGAAGCATCATAGGAACATCACTGTAGGCCCCTGTTGGGGACTTATTCCCATATAGCCTAAAGGCTCTAGATGAGACAGCTGACATAGCCCATCCAAGAGAAGATGCATTAATATCTTGTCCTCCAAAAGGATGATCCTTCATGTTAAGATCGCTGAGAGCATTATTAACTTCCTTCTCAAAATCAAGAAGAAATCGGCATCTCTTGTTTACCTGGCATGAATTAAAAGGTTTATCACATGACAGTTACCAAAGAAAGAACCTTGTGTAAGGCATCACTAAGGTCGCCAAGAACATACAAATGCTATGAGCTCTAATGCAAGGTCATGATAGCCGAATAACACAATATCCAATCATTTCTCAGAGGAAGAAAAGAAGCAGCAGCTACCAGGTTCACAGGCAAACTGCTAAGTTTCTGCCACAAGAACAGATAGAGGTCAAGCTCTTAACAGGTTGCAAAAGAATAGAATGCTAACTACATCTCAGAAAGCCAATTGCTCTACAACCAGGAGAATTCAGTAATGATTGCTAGAGTGGTACTTGACCACATACCATTCCCAAGAAGCCTATGACTATCATCCCTGCAATCTAAAAGTTGAAAGATTTGTTGCAGCTGGCAGCATCCAAAACTTTTTAACTATAGGTTACTTGTTTCTTTGATAGCAAGGCAAAATTTGGCTTGTATGCGTTTCCATGAGTTTCTTCATATACAGAATAATTAAGTTTATTCATGTCCAGCAGTGGCATTTCCCCAGTTTCTTGGGCACTTCATATTATGAGCGAACCCTGTGAATCATAGGCATTGGATCGAGGTCCACTTCCTATTTATTTCAAAAATATTTTGGAGGACTACCTGATAAAGTAGAGGAGCATATTGCAAGTTCTTAATGTCCTCTCCCGGAAAGAAAATGGGTACACTGTAAGTCTCAGGAAGATTGCTGATGTAGGGCCACCAGAAGGATCCAATCTTTGATCTTTCTCCAAGAAGCTTTAAACCCAACTTCATCGCCCATAATTCCTCTGCCAATGCTCCCACAATGTCCATTTTACTCATTCAAAACTCATTACAGCCTAATTCCAAAAGTTATAGTTACCAAAAATATGTTGAGCAAAGAAAATCTATAAGCCGTCATGCAGTAGCATGGATGCAGCCTATATTCTAGGACAAACAAAATGTCTACCAATTGCACAGCCTTAAGTGTCAATGAGCTAGCAATACACCATCCACCATGTAACCTAACTTTGTCCAAGTTTTTTCTATCCACAGATTTACATTGAAGACAATTAATCCTATAAGAGAGGGAGGTAACATATTTAGAGAAACAAAACATCAAAAGTTCAAGCCATTTACTGAGGGAAATAAGGGAAGAGGAAGACAAAGTTTACTAATGAAGCCTTTACACTGCACTTGATAGATCGCAACTACTAGTGATCACATTGCTCCACTATCAAGACACAAAAACATATACATATACATCTTGACATCCATTAGGCCCAAGATGACTGGCAAACATGTGAATGACGGAGTGTTAGACATAGAGATATATCATAGCAAAAGCAAAGAAATGCCTCATTTGCAAATTGTCAGCTACCATTCCAGAGCATTCATACTCGACCTACACAAAATCTTGAAACATTCTGAGCTAATAATCGCAAGTTGTAGTAAACGAAGCTACAACAATCTTCATCTTATCTCACGGAATGAAGCCTCAGACTTTAACTCAAGAAGTAACCTCTCACAAAAGTGCAGCATCTCGCCATTGCCTTGAAGCACTAACAACATTATCACCATTGCAATCTATTAACTTAATCCTCTTTTATGCAGAACCCAATCGAATTAAAGTCCGTATCAAGAATCAACTCGAGCTTATATTAGAGGACAAAACAACTAAAGAGGCAAAGAAACATCCATTTAAAAAAAAAAAAAAAGCACCTCAAGCTAACAATGCACACCACAATCGAGACAGGTAACTTCACCAGACTCGGCTAAAAGCAAGAACCCAATTTTCAGCGTACCTGGGACCTTGCTCGCCAAGTCGGCAAGCACAGGTTCGGCCACGTCCCCGCCGTCCGATCGTAACCTCAACGGCACGTGATGGGGAAGAGCAATCAAGTCGGAGCCTTTGGGGATCTTATCGGCGGCGGCCAAGCCCAGGCCACTGAGCTCGTCCTGAGCGATCTTGACGGCCTCGTGCACGAACCCGCCTTCTCGCCCGACCCATTTGATCAGGTCCGGCGCGTGGGGGACGAGGCGCGTGGGATGGGAAGCGGAGGCGGAGGCTGCGCAGGTTAGCGGGCGGTAGTGGATGAGGGAGGCCATGGCAGTCTTGGAAGCAGCCATTCTTCCGGGGAGCTCCAAACGGGTATTAAGCTGCTGTCGGTTCCCAGTGCTCACCCCGACAAAATTCTTCGGGTCTTCGATGAGGATTAGAGTTAGACCCGGTGGCTCGGATGGTCCAGTCTCAACCTCTCAACTCGCAGAGGCCTCGAGAAATCCTTTTTCCCTTCTCAGTTTTCCGCCAGTTTTCCGCCAGTTTAGATGGAAGGGAAACAGTGGAAAAGAAGTTGAATGAAAAGGGCAAATTTGGAATAAGACCTTTTCCCATCATTTTCTCTAATAAAATTCTGAAATAAAATTTTATTTTATATAAAAATCTGGAGTGGATAAATCATCTCAAATAAGACTTTAAAATGACCAAATCATCTCAAAGAAGAACTTTCGGCTGGCTGACAAGCTTATTACTACTCCAGCCGTCGGAAAAGGAATATATTTGGTTAAAAAAGAATCCTAAGTATATATTTTTATTTTATTTTTAACTTTTCTTTCCTTTTCTTTTTTCCTCGTTCCTCCCTCGGGCCTCATCGATGGCCGACAGAGGTCACCGGCCTTAGGCGAGGGCTGCCCTCACCTGGCCTTGAGTCCAGCAAAGGGAAGGGAGAAAAAGATAAAAGAAAAGGAAAAAAGAAGAAAAAGAAAAATAATTCAAAAAGCAAATGACAAAAATACCCTTTGACCCGCTAGGTCATGCCCTTTTTGAAATTGATATCGCTGCTTCAAACGGCTTATTTGAAATAAAAACTACTTTATGCCCTTATTTTGAAAAAAAATGAATGCACTTCATATTCCTATTTGAAATTTTCCCTTAAATTTACAACAATGGTAAAGTATGAAGGAACTTGAAACTTCATTTAATTTCGCAATAATGATTAAAATTGGGTGTGTGTATATATAGGGAGCTGATTTGCCAACCGGCACATATTAGACATTATAAAGGGCTCGGATGAAACTTTTGTGCCCGTCTACGAGTGTGCCTCCAAAAGCTGGCCAACTTGATCAACCCAACTTGTCGACGAGTGCCTCCAAATTGATCGTGAATATTCCCCCCGCGAGGGGGGAATCGGCGCATTGGACCTTCGCGACACTTCCTAATTGACCAAAAAAAATCCTACGTGGCATATTATATTAGAGACCCTTTTTGACTCTGCCACATTAACTAACTGCACTAATCTAATGGCACCACATTTTATTAGCATATCACCTTGACCAGCGAATCCGAGGAAATCCAATCAAGGCGTCGCGTACGAACCACGCGCAGAACATCCATAATCCTTGATTTGGAAAACTCGTCGTGATCTCCAAAAAACAGTGTTGACCAACGAACAAAAAGTCAAGAGGAGGATCAAGACGCAGATGCTGTTTTGATGGAATTTGGGTTGGAAAGCCAAGCCAAAAGGGTTCCAAGAGCAAGAAGGAAGAAAACGAAACGGTGGTGTTCTCTGGAAATTTTTACATTTAGAGAAGGATGAATCGAGTCCCATTAGAACTTGGAACATTATAGACAATTGCTCATGAAACCAAACACATTCGAGGACGAGAACTAACCCCTGTGACCCTCCAACAAACGAGGAGAGAAGATCCAGAGATGCAGAGCGAGAGAGAGAGAGAGAGATGGGTTCGTGGATTGAAACTCTCTCGATCGGTCCGTCTTCGCCATCTGCTAATTGAGGTTGTTGTTGCCGGACGATGTGCCGTCGTAGCGCGAGCCCACCATCATCATCACCTTGAACTCCTCGAAGCTGATCATGCCGTCGCCGTCGCTGTCGACGCCGCCGATCATCCTCCGGCACTCGGCGAGCGAGCTCTCCTCCCCGAGGCTCCGCAGGACCTTGTGCAGCTCCTCGGCGGTGATCGACCCGTTCCCGTCGATGTCGTACACGGAGAAGGCGTCCCTCAGGTTCTCCATCGCCTCGTCGGGGTCGACCCCCTTGGTGTTCAGCTCCACGAACTCGTCGAAGTCGATGAACCCGTCGCCGTCGGAGTCGACCTCGCAGATCATCTTGGTCAGCTCCTCCTCCGTCTCCGGGTGGCCGAGGGAGCTCATGATGGAGCCCAGCTCGGACGCGGAGATCTTGCCGTCCCCGTTGGCGTCGAACTTCTTGAACACCTGCTCCAGCTCCTCGATCTGGGACCGCGAGCCCATCGACGAGGACCGCGACCCGAGCGGGGTGGCCAGCGCGGAGCCTCCCGTGGCCGACGGCGAAATGGGTTTCTTCCTTCGGAAGAGGGATCGGAGACCCATGATCGGAACGGGCTCAACACGGCGAGAGGAAGCAAGAATCGGAATTGGGAATGCAACAAGAAACGGGTGGTGGCGAATTGGCGATCGATCGTTCGTTCGTTCGTTCGTTCGTTCCTTGGGGAGCAGGTGGCTGTGGGGGTTAAAGAGGGGGCCGACGATTGATTTTCCGGGGTCGTTGAAGGGAATTGGTTGGGGGAGACAGAAAACAGAATCCACGATTGATGGGATTGGGTTCGTTTCGGTGCTGCGAACGGGGGGAATTGTGCGGTTTTGATACAGACTATCTTTGGAGGAGATTTTTCGCTCCCTTCTCGGTTTCTCTGCGTGTGTTCGTGCTGGTGCTGGTGCTGGTGCTGGTGATTGCACCACTAGATCTTTGGGGGGGGTGGGGGTTGAGATGATGAATCTGATATTACGTTCGTTCGTTCGTCCTGTCTTCACCATTAGATTATGTGGGTCCCGCATCAGCTCAACGGCTAAGATTAGAGTGGATTCGCGAGCTCTCGAAGCCCGTCCCTCCCGCCCGCCCGCCCGCCCGAATTTTCCTGTCATTTTAAATGGGTGACTTGAAATAGATGCCATGTCGAGCAAAGAGATTTGAAGTACTTAGAAAGGGCTACCTATAAAAGACACATCTTCTTCGAATTGACATAATTTGCATCTTGATACATAAGTTAGCCTTAATTCGTCACCGGATCCAAATTCGTTTCCCTCCCCCTTTCTTTCCCTATATGGCACTCTGCCCCCAACTCTCTCTCTCTCTCTCGATCGGCCCCTTAACAGCCGAGCAAGTCACACAATTTGGTGACTGGCCGACTTCAATCCCGACAAGGTCCGAGGTAGTAATCACTGTCAACCCTCTAATGCAGAGGATGGTTACCAAATGTTGTGGAAAAGAGTGAGTAAGTGAGATCACATTCAACATTTTATAGCTTTCTTAAAACAATTTTAATATGTCTAACGCTATTTTTCTACGCATGCTTTGAAAATTATGCTCTTGAAAGAAAAAAGTCTTTTTAATCCGTGTTTGTTAGTCATGATTAGTAGAAAAGTGTTTCTTATATTCTATTTATGATAGATTGATTGCACACAAGAGATCAGAAACGAAAAAATTTCTCGAACATGGAAGTCTAAATCCTTCATAAATTTACTTAGCATTATTTTAGAATGAATTTTATCATTTCATTCACGGAAAATTTCAAATAAAGACCTAAAATACCCTCATTTTCTCAAATAAGGGTAAGAAGTAAACCGTATTTCAAATAAGGGTCTAAAGTCGTCATATTAGTCTAAAAGAAGGACCTAACCTACCGAAGGGCATTCTTGTCATTTAATTTTTATTTTCTCTTTCTTTTTTCCTTTTTTTCTATTTTTTTCTTCTCCTCTTCTTTTTCTTTTCCCCCCTTCCCTCCGCCGGACTCGGGCAAGGGTCGCCTCGCCAACCGAGGCTCGGTTCGCCTAAGGCCAGCGATAGCATGGGGAGGGAAGAGGGAAAAACAAAAAAGAAAAGAACAGCAAAACAATCAAAATATGAAAAATTATATGCATAGAATTTTTTTTATTAAAATACCCTTTCTTAGAGGGCGGAAAGAGTCACATGCTCACCAAGGCCAAAAGTCCTTATTTGAGATGATTCGGTTACTTCGGACTTTTATTTGGAATAAGATCCACTTCATTCTCTCATTTGAAAAAAATAAGGACACTCTAAGCCCTTATTTTTGAAATTTTCCCTAAATTTAACATGGACTCTTAAGCATTTAAAGTATTGCACAACATTTTTAACATTGTCGTAAATTTTAGCATCCGCTGATATTTCTTCCATTTTCGACGTTAGCACTTCCGCTTCCACATGTCAGACAACTGATGTCCGACGGGCACATAGTAATGCTGCAAGGGTTTGGGATTAGGGCAAAAGAAGTCTAGAACAAAGCTATCAAGAAGCGTTTGGGGCTGCTGTTAGTCCTAGGGCTATGCCATCTAAGGAAACCTCTAATATTGGATGACGATAATATTAAGGAAGGTTGCCATTCGTGCTTGTCACACGCAGATTTTATAATTATGTCAAGTCGTGTCATTGGACAACGCTACTTTTTGTTAATTATGCTATAAAGTTCATAAATCTTGAATTTGTGTCCTACCAGCGGAAGAGCCGATGGCCAATATGGAAAGAAATCGAACGCATGCTAAATTTGCAATAATGTTGTGTGCCTTTCGAGGCAGTTTAAAGTTCGTGCCAAATTTACGACAATAATAGATAAAGGTTGTGCAATATTTCGAGATGAATGAGTCCAGAGTTGAGATCTGGTCCATATTTGAACCATGTAATTACTTATAAAGATCGAGAAAGATGGAGACCAGAGGGCGTGAGCAAGCCTATTATTATCACATGTACACATCAAACAGGCCATTCTTTTGGACTGGACGGGATGACTTCTTTAGATGTGCGCTTGTTCTGCATAACATAAGCACAAAGAATAGGCAATTAGGGAGGAGATACCTTAGTCAGACTAAGTAGAAACGTTCAACATCAATAATCATATTCTACTCCGCTAAGCTTCAAAAGATTATGTTGAAACAAAGGCTGGCGACAACCAAGCAAGACAGCGACGCCATGAAACTTGTCAGCAGCATTCCAAAAACCTACTCCCTAAAATACGACGCAGCATTATGTGCCAGAAAATTAGCAGTCATCTCGTGAGGGGCCATTGTAATTTCCCCAGTAATTTGTTGTTTATATCAACAGTTGTACTCAGCTAAGTCCACCAACTTCATCTACTCATTTTGTATCGCAGGAGGGTATTGTTGAGAATTTTAGCGAATAAAATGAACAAAGAAATCAGACTCTGAGGCGTGATAGCACTCTCTTTACGGAATTATTTGCCCCACAACATTGCTAATGGTTATCGGTAAAAATTTTATAGGATACAACAGAGTCTCAAGCGAGAATATTGGACAGCAGTTTTAATATTTCTCCAAGAACTTTCTAGGAAACAATCGAAAACGAAGGTTCTACTTCTCTTGTTTGGAAAGAATGAAAATTGAAGAAGTTATGAACAAGCAAAATATTTGAATATATAATGAGAAAAGAACACACATTTTTGCTTCCGAAAAGGTGTTAATTCTCACAAACCTTTTCATTGTTCGAAAATAATTTTTTTTTGGTCTAAAATTTGTAATTGTTTGTGTCTAATAATGGATAGTTCAAACATACCTCCTCATGTTCTAAACTATACACTCAACCACACATTTTCATATTTCAATCGGTAATTATTTCTGAACAGGTACAAAAACTTCATAAGTTACAAGAGTGTCTATTTGATAGTTATGTCCGAATAGACACAATTTTTCAAAGGTTATAAAGTACCTTAGAAATAGCCGCTAATTGGATAGACACGACCTTTCAAAGGTTGTAAGAATGCCTTAAAAAATAACTATCAATTGAACAGATATACACTCGTGTCTTTTCATCAATTGAACGAATAAAATAACCGTCAAGTGGGACATGGCACCTCTTCGTTTGTTTTAAAAATAAACTACCACCAATCCCCTACTTTGTTTCATGAGCTCTCTAGAAATTAACCCCAACTTTCGTAAGAAACGACAACATTTCTAAACTCATATGGGTGAAGTATTGCCATGTGTTTCTGTTACTAACAAACATGATACTAAATTTTATTATACTTCATTAAGAGTATAACTCAACCTCTAAAACGTAACAGGTAATACCGACTTCTCATGGTCAGGCTAATGTCGGTATCAAACAATCACTTTCAGTAACTTATTTTTACTCATTAAACCTTATAGCTAGTAATGTGCTAAGGCTTAAGTATACTACAATTGCCAAAACTTGTGTACGGCGCTCACTTTACCGCCAAAAATTCCATAACGATCGCTTAAGTGCTAAATTTTTTGAAAAACAATCATTTTAATGCCAAACTTTCAAAACAATCCTTTAAGTGCCGGATGTTTTGAAAAACACTCACTTCAATGCCAACCCCTAAAAGTCACATCAGCTTAAATATTAGTAAAAAATAGACCCCCTCGAATTTTCGGCAAGTCACATCAGCTCAAATCGGAGTTGGCATTGAAGTGAGCGTTTTTTAAAAAAATTGACACTTAAGTGAACGTTTTGAAAATTTTAGTACTAAAGTAAGTGTTGTATACAAGTTTTGACACTTATAATGTACTTTAGCCGATGTGTTAGTATTAAGTCGAGTTACCATTATTGGTGATTTTAATCAAAGGATTCCAGCTCCATTTCTTTTGAGGTCACATTTACCATATCTCTTGGAAAAGCCTTTATAAAGGAATTGACCAAATTCTTACTTGACTTCACGTAAACAATTGTTATGGTACCATCATGAGTCAATTGTTTCACATACTCATGTCTTACTGATATATCTAGATTTACCATTATAGATACTACTATAAGTCTTTGTTAAAGTAGCTTGACTGTCACAATGAATAGAAATAGGAGGCACAATACTAGGCCATAATTTAATGCCCATCAATAAATTTCTTATTCATTCAGCCTATTTCTCACTTGCTGCTAAATCAATAAATTTGGATTATATAGTTGAGTGAGTTATGCATATTTATCTCAAGAAACAGCACATCCATCTAACGTGAAGATCCATCCATAAGTAAAATGTTTATCTCTCATTAGAAATCTAACTAGCACCAGTGTATCCTTCTAATACAACCGAATAATTGTTATAAAATAATCCTAAATTTTTAGTTCTCTTAAGATAACAAAAAATTTTGGTGATGGCATTCCAATGTTCTAAACTTGGATTACTAGTGTATCTACTCAACTTACACACGAAAAATGCAATATCGGGTATAGTACAACGCATTGCATGCATTAAAGACCCTATAGTGCTCGCATATTCAAGTTATGCTACTGCTTTACCAGTATTATAATTTAAGTTGACACTGGTATCAAACAAAGTATTCATTTCTTTGAAATCACGATGTTCAAATTTACTTAACATCTTTTCAACGTAGTTACATTGACTCAAAGAATAACCACCACTATGTTTTTTAACTTCATTGCCTAAGATAGTATCTACTTCACCCAAATCTTTTATTTTAAAGTTTGAAGTTAGATACTTATTAGTCTCAATGACCCCACTCGTATTAGTTTCAAAGATAAGCATATCATCAACATATAAGCAGATTAAAACACCATAGTCTTTAGTGAATTTAGAATAAATACATTTATCAGTACTATTATGCTTAAAACCATTTGATAAAATAAATGAATCGAATTCTCCATGCCACTGCTTAGGTACTTGCTTAAGCCCATAAAGAGACTTAACTAATTTACATATTTTCCTCTCATTTTCAAGAAGAACAAAACCCTGGTTGTTCCCTATAAATTTCTTCATTTAAATCTCCATTTAAGAAAGCTGTCTTGACATCTATTTGACGAACTCAAAGGTCATAAATGGATACTAAAGCAAAAAGAATTCGAATAGATATTATACGTGCGACAAGAGCATACGTAACAAAATAATATATTCCTTCTTTTTGTCTATAACTCTTGGCTACTAATCTAGTCTTCAAAGCTTGGATAGAACCATCAAAATTGTATTTTCTCCTAAAAACTCATTTGCACCCAATAAGTTTAGATAATTTTGGTAAGTCAGCTAATACCCAAGTATTATTGAACATAATTGAGTCTATTTCATCATCTATAGCTTCTTTCCAAAGAGAAGCGTCTTTAGAAGACATAGCATCACTAAAACTTTTAGAATTATCTTCTAAATTTAATACTAATGGATATTTATTTACCACACTATCGTTCATGTCTCCTTCGACAAGGAAAACACGAGTAATAAAGTCTGGACCTAAAGTCTTCGCTTTTCTTACTTTATTGCTTCGTCTAGGTTCAGTCATGTCTTTGGAATCATTTGTCTCTCATGAGAATCTACGTGTGTATCTATGGATTTTGAATTATTCGTATCTTGCATTTGAGCACTATTCTCAATAATTTCAGAATTCGTAGAACATTTATTTTCAAAGAATTAATTTCTTGATTCTACGATGACGTTTCACTATAAATCAAGAAGCCCATAAGCTTTACTGATTTTAGCATATCTAATAAAGGCACTTTTGATAGCTCTAGGACCAAGTTTCGTCATCTTAGGGTCGGGTATTCTATAGTATGCTAAACACCCAACACTTTAAGATATGACATGTTTGATTTTCTACATTTCCACAACTCTAAGGGCTGACGTTATTTCTTGTGGATGGTACTCTATTGTGAGTGTAACATGCAGCAAGCAATGTGTCTTCCCAGAGATAAATTGGTAGCTTCGAGTTCGAGAGCATACAATTGATCATTTCTCCTAAAGACATATTCTTTCTTTCAGCCAAATTATTTTATTGTGGAGTGTTTGGTGCTGAAGTTTGATGAATAATACAATTTTCTTCACAAAATGCTGAAAAATTATTTAGGAAATATTCTCCTTCTCTATATAAATGAAAGATTTTAATTTTCCTTTCTAATTGATTTTCCACTTCATGCTTATATTTCTTAAGCATGTTAAATGTTTTATCTTTTGATCTTACGAGATAAACATATAAATACCTACTACAATCATCTACAAAGGCAATAAAATACCTTTTACCACCAAGTGTTAACATGCGTTGAATTCACACATGTCATTATGTACTAAATCTAGTAAATTCGAATTTCTCTTAACACTAGGAAATGATTTCTTTGTTAATTTGGACTTAGCACAGATTTCACATTCCTTCATTGCCGTCAAAGTTTATCAAATCTAACTTTTTCATGTTTAGTAAATAGCAAAAATTTAAATGCGTTAATCTACTATGCCATAAATGAGGAAAATCAATAATATAAGTAGAAGACACGATATTATTATTGATGCTCAGTTGATACATGCCTTTGTTGGCGTAACCCTTTCCCACAAACAGTCCATTCTTCGATAGAATAACTTGTCGGACTCAAACAAAACTTGAAAACCTTTTTTACAAAGCAAATCAACAGCAACTAGGTTTCTCCCGACTTTGAGTACAAACAGTACATGGTTGAAATTCCCACAAATCACATATTCGAAGGATCGGATTGGAAAGGATAACGAGCTCTCCCCTTTCGGGGTAACCTTCTCTCTAGAAATAAAATCTAAAATGACTGTACCTTAGCCAGTAACCTTTGTAAAATCTTTATTTTCCATTTCGACCTCTTGAAGATGCACTTCAATAGTCTTTTCAAAGTGCTTGAAAATTGATCAATCCTTGCATATATGCACCGTTGCACCAGAATCTACCCACCAAGTAGATTCAAAAGTGGCAGAATTGATTTCAGAAACCATAGCCATAGAATCATGATTTTTCTCAGAGCTATTCATATTTGCAAACTTGGTTGAAACCATAGCCGCGTAGATCTCTTCAACCATATTTGCATCTGTCTTTATTGTCGAAGTGTTCTTGTCTTTGAATGTGCTCTTGCGGTACCTACGCTTCTTTGCATAGTGGCCTTCTTTGTCACAAACAAAGGAATAACCTTTCTTCTTCCGCAGCTTCTTAAAATTGCATTCTCTCTTGCATTTCAAGTTTTGGTGGATTTTGGATTGAAATCCATTTTTCTCCACAGCATTCACTTTGGTATCATACAAAACGGACTTATCACGTAAACGTGACTCTTCCTCAATGCGAAGATGTTTCTGTATTTGGTCCAAAATGATCTCCTCCGACCCATGCAGCATCCTTTTTCCAATAATCTTTCCAACTTGGAGGCAATTTCGCAATAATTGCTCCAACTAGAAAGGATTCTGGAATATCCATCTTGAGGACATGAATTTTATTTACCAGTACTTGCAATTCATGGACTTGCTCTAATAAAGGTTTAGTATTAATGAACTTGAAGTCAAAATACTTGACAATCAGATATTTGATCATACATTCTTACTCCTTCGCTTTGTATTTGAACTCGAGAGCATTCCAAATTTCTCCGACAGATTTATCTCGGTGAACAAATCATATAGCCAATCGGATAACACGTTCGTAACATGTCCTCTACAGAGCAATTCATCATCCTTACGTTTCTTCCTCTCCTTATTGACCCTTTCAACATCTATTGCACTAGGCTCTCCTCCTTCAATGGTAGGCGCTGAATCCGCTACAAGCATCAAATTGAGGTCGAGGATACAGGAAATCTTCAGGATAGTGAAGAGAAACATCATCTTGTCCCTCCATTGAGCGAAATTGTTGGCATCGAATTAGTCCGGTTTCACCATATCCCGATTCATAACCTTCATTGATTCCGATTCCATTGTTCAAAGAATAATTCCTTAAAATTGTTGAGAATTTGAGCGAACGGGATGAACAAATGAATTAGACTCTGAGACGTGATAGCATTCTTTTTAAGGAATTATTTGACCCACAACATTGCTAATAATTACCAGTAAAAATCCTCCAAAATACAACGGAGTCTCAAACTAGAATATTAGATAGCAATTCTAATATTTCTCCAAAAACTCTCTACTAAATAATCGAAAACCAAAGATGTACTTCTCTTGTTTGGAAAAAAAGAAAATTGAAGAACAACTTATGAGCAATGAGCAAAATAATTAAACATACAATGAGAAAAGAATACATCTTTTCGCATCCGAAAAGATATTAATTCTCATAAACCTTTTCATCGTTCGAAAACAGTTTTTTTTCTTTAAAATTTGTATATGTTCATGTCCAATAACAAATAATTCAGACATACCTCTTCATATTCGAAACTATACATTGTTTTTGTTGGTCAAAAATGTTTGAAATTATACATTCAATCACACATTTTCATGTTTAAATCAATAGTTATTTCCGAACAGACACAAGAACTCCAAAGCTTACAATAGTGTCTATTTGGTAGTAATGTCCGAACAGACACAAACTTTTAAAGGTTATACAAATACCTTAGAAAATAACCGCCACTTGAATAGACAAGACCTCTCAAAAGTTATAAAAATGCCTTAGAAGTAACCCACCAATTGAATAGACATGATCTTTCAAAAATTGTAAGAATGCCTTAAAAAATAACTATCAATTGAACAAATACACTGATGTTCTTTCGTCAATTGAACAAATAAAATAAACATCCAGTGAGATAAGACACCTCTTCTTTTATTTTACAAACAAGCTACCAACAGGCAGCACTGGCTCAGAAGAGTAAATTACTTCTGATTCCACCGTACCAAAAGGATCATATTTTGACGTTCGCCACCAAGCATGCAAAAATAGATTACCATCTGTCGATTCTCTATGGTATTTCCATTAAGACAAAGGAAAAGGAGAATCCAAAACATGCCAGACAAAAGCAGAAACGCACCTCCAAAAATAATCATAAATTAGTAAACCCGCTAGAAGTGTAGATAGGAAAAAAAAGCAACTTGACTGTTTAACATCTGATTACAAGAATATTAACAAACAAAATGAACAACAATCACAGTACCCGTTGATTGCTTACATATACAAACTGCCCCCAGACAAAAAGATAAAAAAAAAATATGTCAACTGATGGAAAACGAAGGCCAGAAAGCTACCCATAAAACAACACAACCACTGCCACTCAATACCCGATAAAAGGTTAGCCCAGCATCAATGCCTTTGTCCTTCTGTCTCATTCTCTAAGCAGATGAATAACATTCTAAGTTAGAAGCACACAAATATGATTCACTGTTTTGATCTCTTTATGACTCTCCTACACTTTACCAAATTCTATAGAGACAATGGCACCGGCATGACAGTTACAAACTTACAATCTTATAATCAACCTCTAAAGGGGTCGACGAATAATAAAAGAAAAAAAAAACCGAGGAACTCACAAACATAGCTTATGCCAACATGTTCCTTACAGCTCTTGCATATGGGCTTCTGGTTATTGGGTGCTGCGTGTTAACCCAGTCCGAGCCACATTCCTGCACAACAATGGGTATTTGTCAATGCCATGGCTATACAGGGAAGAAACAGATTCCAGACTAGATCTACTAAGGGAAAAAATACAAATAGAGTGAAGGAAGGAAATAATTAGTCGAATATAAGGCTCACACCACGACTAAGGAAACTAGTTGATCCAACACCACGACAAGTACAAAAGCCTACATGCAAACATTTAGGGTAAAGATGGGCAATGCCAAATCCTTTCAAACTTATTTTGACTACCTTGGAGTTGGCAAAATATCGCCAAATAAGGCATGACAAAATTTTGATCTCACCTAATTCGTCAGAATGAAACAGGGTCAAGAGACAGTAGGCTTGTGCAAGTAAAATTTTAACCAGCAAGTATGATCAAACGTAACTTGCATATCAGCATGAGATGCAATGAACATTAGATTGTCAGCTATGTAAAGAAGTTGAATGTTCCTGCACAGCTTGTTTCTAAGAAGGCAAACCACAAGCTCAATGTGTTAGATTACAACCAAGAAGCCTACCATGTAAATGTTATTTGGGGGTTGGGAAGAAGTTTAAAGTACTACATTTTACCCGACCATAGTTTGTTGTACCCTAGCTAGAGATGCATTTAGAAAAGCCTTGTACATAAAAGCAGACCATAAATAGGGGATGTGCCATGTATTTCGATGTTTCAATAAGTTATAGGCAACGTGCCCATATACTGATGTGAACTCCCCCAAGCATAAAACGATCCTAGCCAGAAAGCCGAAATATATTGTTCTAATGCTTCCATTAATGCAAACATCGGATAACTATATCTGAGACAAATATAAGTACTTTATGATAAGGTCATTTTTAAACAGCAGAAAGACAAACACTTCATCATAAATTGAGCTTGATGAACAAGCTAAAAAAGCCCTTTACTGTACCACCAATTTATCCAAGACTAAGATCTATAGATGAATGCGCCCCATGATGAATTGGATGAGTGTCTTTCTTTTGTCGGAAAGAGGTGAAGATTCTTTTCCCCCTTGCTAGGCACCAAATATACGGTCATTAGAGATTGACAGACATGATACTGAACCCTAGGGATGCGCATGCCAAACACATTCATCTTCCTACTTCAAAAATTTGGTCTGAATCAATCACCACACTTATTCTCTTGGGTCACTCGTAGGAGCATGAACCTGTGTGCTCCGATAATTACCTACCATGGGACAAAGGGATTGCCACACCCAATCGGGATTACTCCAATGCTCAGAGTACCAATGACCCAATTTTTACCCCAAAAGAAAGAATGTGATATCAGACAGCGTCATTATCTTAACCCAAACATGACAATTTTACAAGTACATGACACTTTTTGACCAAGAACAATTACATGGCTTCAAATATAGGAGTTGAAAAAGTACAAAGAGTTGTAGGATTATGGTACAGGCTCAACAAAAGGAGACAGAAAAAAGGATGATTTCCATATGTTAACAACCAAAAACCCGACAGGATTAATTCTCTGAGGATAAATACCAGATAGTAACCAAGTACTTGTTAGTTCTGACACAATGACACTAATGTGTTTTCTTCAGATGACAAGGAGGATAAAGTTCACATGAGTTTTGACATGCAACCAAACATGACTACTGACAAGACACCAAGTCGGTGCATCGTCATCCATGTCTAAGAAAAAGCAACTCTTATACACCACAAAATAATAAACTTAACTCAGATACAGACAATAAATATCTGGTTTGATTCACCTCAATAACATAATAGAATTTCCTAAAGTTCTATAAGCTCAGTGGAGCACATCTAAGATTCTTTGGGTAAAAAAAAAAAAAAAACATCAATAGAGCACCAAGAAGGCACTGGGAGCATGTAATATTCTATGGGAGAGGTACTATCAACTCAAGCACATTTAAAGCATAAAAGAAAAGCATAAAAAAAGGAAGCGTAAAGCAAAAGGTTCAAGGCAAAAAACCAAGACTCTGCCCCTTACCACTTAGGGGGCTTCACCTAATAATCTTTCATACAAGTACAAATAGGATGTCAACTATTCCTTAGAAATCATAATGTAACTTCATTTACAGAAATCAGAATTAGAGCGAGTTTCATTGAGTTACCTTCCCGTTAGCAGTTGAGAACTGCCGATAGGATTCTTCTGATTGCTAAACCTTTTTGATCTACTTTCATGTTCCTTGTCTACCCGCATAGCAGCAACCTCCTTCTCCATCGCAGCTACTTCCCTTCTCATCTTCTTTGCTTCAACCTCCATGGCCTTGGTTAGAGTTTCTACTTTTCTCGCAAGCATCTGCAGTGCAGGAAATTATACCAATAATAAACTGAAAAATAAAACTGTAGGATATCATAACAAAAGCTTGACAAGTTATCAACCTCTATTGCATCATCCTTGTCTTTGAGGCTTTGATCTTTCTCGTGACCAGCTTTCCTTAAAGCTACAACTTCCTTTTGTAAGATGTCATACAAAACCCCAGGAACAGTGTCTTGAGTCTCAGCAGGAGCGAATTCATTTAATTTGTTATCGGAGTTTCCCTTTGAGAAGTCCTTTTCTTCTCCCTCCTTGGATGCATCACACGACTGGTTTGGAGAGTAATTTGCACCAGTTCCATTGGAAAGTACTTTACCCCTGTCTAAAGATCTTGTGCCGCCATCAAATGACCTCGATGTTCCTTTGGCATGTTTCAATACCGTAGTAGCACCAGAAGAGAAAGATTTTGATTGCGAAGCCGTTTTCCTGGATAAGAGTCCACTTGCAGTAAGCCTCGACACATTATCAGCCCCGCCAAGAGACTGGCGCCGGGAGGGCCCATTGCTGATGCTCCTCCCCTCTAATGCACTACGATTACTGCTGCCTGAAGATCCCCTCAAACTCTCCTCTACTACTTTGAGCCTCGACTGATATCTCTCCTGAAAAATGTGGAAGATGAGACTTCAGACCCTGCCTAAATACTCCACGAAACTGCAACAGCCATAGATGCAAGACAAGTATCACCTTTAAAAGAGCCTCAGATCTCGCTGCTCTCTCAGCTATAGCAAGTTTATCGCGAAGTTGCTGCATTTCTCCCTGTACAACTCATAAACAGCAACATAAACTTTTGAGAACAGAATGTGCACGACATATTAACTCCCCAGAAGCAAGAAATGGTGACAAGGGGCCTTCAATGCCAACAACTAAGATAAGATAAGAATTACCTGCAAGAATCTTCGTTCTTCAAGCCATTGCTTGACAGGCATTACTTTGTCATTGGCATCTTTCCACTCATTTGCTACCACAGTGGCCACTCTGTTTGCGGTCACCTTTGCTCGGGCCAACTCCCTGTCAAGGGTTCTCCTTTCTTCCTGGAAAAAACAGATTATCAATAAGAACTGAAATAAGAGATTGACTCAATCAAAATCCTCTAACTGTGCATGCCGTAATCCAAAGGAATTACATTCATCTCTTGCACTTTGCGTTGATAATCCCTCACAGCATTTGCAGCTGCACCACCAGCCAGAACAGTCTCTTCCAGCTCCCTTACGGTCTGTGTAAGCTTTTCAACCTCAGCAACCTTTTGCCTGTGCAGTCTGTCCAAAATTTTATTTTCTTCCTGGTTCAAGAAGAGAGGACGAGTTTGAGAAATAATTTTGCATAAGTTCTGAGAATCAACCCCAAGTTCGGATAAAGTGCTCAAAAATCCAGCAGCCAATTTAACCTGGCAAATTTCGATTTGTTTCATCAATTCTTGATTCTTATTTTGGAGATCATCCACCATAGAAGCCTTAGCTAAGGCAACCTGAACAGTCCTCTCAGCTTCTAGTAAAGCTGCTTCTTTGGATTTAGTAAGACGATCTAAAGCTTTGTTATCATCTTGAAGCTTTGCAATCTGCATAGAAATGAGGCAAGTATCGAAAATTTCAGATCACTGGCTTCCATCATGTGGTGCCTTTTACTTTGAAAAGGCTAGTCACTCATGGAGGAGTCACTACCTCCTGCTTTGCAAGCTTAAGCTCAGCCTCCAAAGGAGCAAGAATGGCTTCAATGGGAGGCATGTCGTCATCCTTCTGAGCAGCGTGAACCCTTCGAAGAGTGGCTTCAGCTGCAAATTGAGCTGCCATGGACGCCTTCTTCTCTTCATTGATTTTCTTAATTTCCAGATTCTGTTGTTCATTTTAAAGATGAAAATAGCTTGATGAGAAGGCACAGAAAAGGGGCGTGTAAATATATTTTCATACATTGGGAAAAACTGAAGAAAAGTTTCAGTAGGTACTTTATTTTCAAGAAGCTTCTCAGTCAACTTGAGCTTCTCTTCCACCTTAGACAGTTCTTCAGTGAGCTACGGCACAGAGACAGAGACAGAGAAGTCAATATTTATCTTGCTTACTACCAAAGAAAGAAAAAGAAAAGAGAAAAGCAAAGATAGTGTTAAGAATATCTAAGGGAATAGGTTAATAATGTTTTACCCTTACAAAATAGCAATAACAACAGTTCAGCTTCTTGCATTTTGTGGAATATGCCATATGGGTTCTCTTGAACAATGTAGGGCTGCATTATCTAGATCCAGATGCTAAGGGTGCTTTAGTGTGTTTACCGATATTTCTTTAAGACACAAAGTCACATTATCGAGTAGTATCATCTTTAAATCACCGATACTCCTAATAAACCACCTTAATGAGTATCTCTTGTTTCACACTTGATTGGGATGTCATCTAATTTCCATCGCAAATACACATTCAGATTCCATTGGTCCTTGCATGCCCACAGTCTATTAGAGCTCTCGTGTCAAAAGCACTCATTTTATGCATATGTTGATATTCCAATAACCGAACTCTCCAGCCGCAAAAAATTGCCCCAAAATGGCCTTTCAAACAGGAAAGCCTTCTATTAATATGGTACATGTACATGGAAGAAAAATCTAATATCAGCCAGATGTGAGTACGGAGATGTGCATTAGTACCAACAAATGAAACTTTCAAAGTGTCGTATGTCTTTAACTATTTAATGCATGATCTAACTCTGACTATCCACATAACAAATGCACAAAGATTATATCCCTGAGACAGATAAGGAAGATATTCCCCCATGAATGTGCCCCCTGACATCCACTGAGCTGCAAGGCAGTGGCATTGAGCAAGAAGAAGACAAAATCCAAAATATGCTGACAAAACCTGTAAGAGCCATCAGGAGGCGGGCAAACGAAGCAAAAATCTTTCCTTCATGATATTTTAGGGACACGAATCGTTTCACAATGTGAAGAAGCAAATGCACTAACCACATACTTCAGTAGCCACATCAATGATGTTAAGATAATTCCGAGTAATTTGCTCTAGATTAGAAAATATACAAATACTATCGGAGCCCGTATGAACAAACGTAAATTTTACGACATAGTGTCAACGCAACAAAAATAGCAATGTAGAAAACAAAATGGAAGTATAGGCGATGATATCACCTCCTCAACAGCCTTCTCTCTGAGTCGCTCAGACAACTTCAGAGCCTTGATCTCCGCTTGGGCCTCCCCTAGCTCTCTGTCCTTATCTGAAACCCCATCAAGCCACACAAGTCACACGCGCACGGTGAGAAACGCAACAAATGGAGCTCAACATCCAAAAACACGCCAAATCAACTCGAGAATCCACACGGAAGCCGCTGGATCCAACCGCATTCGCACCTCTAACTTCGTTCTCGAGCCGATTGAGCTCGACCTTGACGGGATCTGAGCCGTGGAGCAGGGCCATGAACTCGCTGTCGGCGTCGAAGCTGGGGCGGACCGAGGTCCTCCTCCGGGAGCCGCTCCGGCCCTCCTTGAAGGACGCCGACACGGTGAGGGGCGGGGTGGCCTCCGCCCTGCCGTTGCTGCAGCTGGTGGTGAGCTCCGCGGGCACTCCCCCGTCGCCGGACGCCTCCGCCATCGCCCGATCTGATCAATGCTCCTCCCCCACTCACGCCCAAAGATCCATCCACTAGGGTTTCGACCACAGGCGAGAGAGAGAGAGAGATATCCGCGCGCACAGAGAGGGAAGAGGGGGAGAGAGCTGGGAAGAAGACGAATGCGTTGTAGAGAGAGGGGGAGAGAGAGAGAGTTCTGGGTTTTCTCTCTCTAAAACGTGGATTTAAATCTGGGTTTAGAGGACTGACAAGACTGGGATGGGGGGAGAGGAGTTGGGAGTGTGAAGAGAGAGAAAGTAGAGATTAGCAGAGCAGAGCAGAGAGAGAGAGAGAGGGGCTTTCGCTGTTAATCTCAGACAAGTGCGCGAAAGGAAAGGGAACAGTTCAAGTGTACTCCCTTCTCTGCTGATCTTTATTTTTATTATCTTTTTTTTATTTATTTTAACCACCGCTACTTCTCTCCTCTTCTTTTTTTTCTTTTCTTTTCTTTTTTTTTAATCTCCTTTTTTGATCTTTTTCAATTTTTCTTTCCTTTTTTTTGTTCGGACCTCCGGTCTCTTTTATTTTTACTTCTTTTGTTTTTACTTGGGCCTTGTCTCTATGATGAGCGGGGATGCGCAGTGCGCACCGTGCCGTCGGAAAAGGAATGCATTTCCGAGCAAGTGTCGTGCGTGCTTCTTCTTTTTTTATCTCTCTCTCTCTCTCTCTCTTTTTATAGTAAATTTGGCTTTTGTGTTGCGGTTAGATTTCTTTTATCGGTATGTTTCGTGCGGTTTTTTTTTTTTTTTTTTGAAATTGGAAAAAATATATATTACTCATTGAATTTTACTTTCACGATGATAATCACCGCGATAAATTCGAATAACCGTTGTGAAACGAAGTACTACCCGTCGAATCATTGTATTAAGTGGCCTTATCATGCAATATGGAAAAAGAGCCGATGATCGCAATCTCCCCCTAGATAAGTTTAGCCGCTTCTGCAACGATGTTGTACTCTTGTATCATTTGTAAGGACTCAAATGGATTTATGTGAATCTGAGTTTTAAAATGAGCGCACCGACGAGAACTAGAAAATGGTTGATGGTCTCCTCTACGGTCTCTTTGTGATGATATCCTCTGTGCTCTCATTTTATGTCTCTATGAATTTGCAACTAGAGATGCGTATGGTAACATTTTTGTTCTCTAAAATAATTTTTTTCCAAGAATTCTCCGAACGAGTTTATGAGCAAAATGATGCATTTAATAACTGTACAAAATTTTTATTCCCAGAATAAAAAAAAAATACCGACTATGGAGATCGGTGACCAACGAGGGTCACCAATGATCATCGAAGATCGGCGGCGGCTGGGACGACGATCGACGGTGGACTCGTGGTTGTAAAAACGAGTATTAAGTTATACTGAGCTTATTTTTTTAAAAAGACATTGTTTCTCTTTTTGTTCTCGAGAACAAATTTTTTTTTTTTACTTCTTATTTATGTTTCAAACTTATTCCCTAGCGACTAGCCACCGATCTGTTTTCGAAAATGAAGAAATCAACCGGCATAGATAAATGGATTTTTTTCTTTTCTTTTTTTCTATTCTGAGGAACAAAAGAGAAAAAAAACATAGGGAATCAAAAACGTTAACAAATCAGGCCAGACATCCACTACAACATTAAGGTGAAGTCATGAAATGATATTTAGGAACAATTAATGGGTGCTCGGAGAAAGGGAGAGTATACGTCTTTGAATGACCGACTCACATACCCACTACAACATTAATAAGTGCATTTCCATAAATCCAAATAAATATCGAAAACAATGTCCTTCAATTCGGCAACCACACCACCCCCCTCCCAAAAAAAAAAAAAATTTTGCAATGCAAAAAGAGAAAATCGTATAAATTAAGTGGGGCCATTTATAAAACGGTTAATACTATGAAAAATCCTAAGCTAGTGCACCTATGACAAATATACCATAAACTGCTCTTTTTACCACAAAAACCCGCAAATTGATATATCCGTGATAAATTTACCATAAACCATATTTTTCTACCATCAAAAGCTCCAAACCGGTATATTTGTAATAAATTTACCCTAAACAAATTATTTTAACTACTAAAAATCTCAAACTGATACACATGTGACAAATTTACCCTCTGTTAGTTTCCGTTAAATTGGATTAATAGCACAAAAACCCCTAAATTGATACGCATGTGACTACTAGAGGGTAAAAACCATGAACGTGTACATCCGACAAATGTCATGTGTCATCCAAATCAGCAATTTGACGATAAAATTTAACGAAAACTTAAAGAAGGTAAATTTATCAAAAGTATACCAGTTTGAAATAAATTTGTTAAAGGTGTATTAGTTTAGGGTTTTTAATGGTTAAAAAAATAGTTTGCGATAAATTTGTCACATGTATACTAATTTGGGGTTTTTCGTGATATTAACCATTTATAAAAAGAGAAACCAGAGGAACCGGAAGAAACTGAAGGGAGAGCTGGTGAGGGAGCTCAAGGGGTGAGATTTGAAGACCCTTCACGAGATTGCAATGGGCAAGTTGAATTTCGAAAGATTCTCAATTTTATCTCAAATTGCACAAAACACATAAGAATTTTCATAATCCAAAGGTTATTTACAAGATTACTCCTACCCCATCGTATCTTATTTCAATTTAAATTCGGACGGATTAATGCAGCCTTGTACTATTTCGTCACATCACACAATCTGTAATCTTAAGTTCTAACCGGGTCAAGTTCTGTCCGGCTCGGAACGGTCGGGATTACCTTGTTACGCTAGTCCCACCCGGTCAACTTCCCCACGTACGAATGTATTCTCATCTCAACCGTCGAATCGAAAAGGCATGACAAGAAAAGAAAGAGCTTGATTATGGATCACGGTTTCCTTTGTCCTGGAGCGTGCCACGTGGCCACAGGTTTGTGGAGATTATTCTCTCTTTGTCACCTTTTGTCCTAAAACCAAGTCTTTTGACAAGTGTAGGAAGTCCCATTTGGATGGAGCTTTCGCTGTTAAACGCTAGGGGGGAGAAGTTGGTCACCCTTCAATTACAATTTCGTGAACGCATTGCGCCCTAATGGCTATGAGTCTAGGATCTACACGTTAATTATCGTTTTTTTTTTTCGTGAAGTTCAAGAATCGCGCGGCCGGTCGAAAATGTTTCGTTAACGAGTATCTAGAAATGTTTGACAAAGCAGCCGTTCGAGGAAACGCCATAGTTTTCGACGTGCCGACCGTGTTTGTGCCGACCGTCTTATGCCAAATTAAGTATGCTTTGTTAACCGCACTCGGTAGGTTGAATTTTCATTTTCGGTACCCTAATTACACAGTGCACGGCATGTATTCTCTAGCGCATGTTGCTTATGCTGTGGTACGCGCGCTATGAATGAGCAACACGCACAAGCATATATGGTCCCTAGAAACGCCGCTTTGATAGCGTCCTAAAACCGAACGCCTAACAATTCGAGGTGATGATGCCATAAAGACAACTGGCTAGTTGATTCTCTAGTGGCACGATACGGTGGTGTTAACAGCTAGATTTTTGGTACACGATACTACTGGCGATAAAAAAGAAAACGAGACATTTAGGTACGGAAAATTATCAATAAAGTCTTAAACCTATTGCACTTTTGTCAATTCAATCCTAAGTCTTTTGATTGTGCCAATCGGGGTCGTAAACCTTTTCATATTTTGTTAATTGAGTTCATTCGGTCGGAAATCGCCGACGTGGATGTCGGTCGCCCTACGTGGTAAGATTGGCGTTGACGTAAATAAATTTTTTTTAAAATTGTTTTAACTTTTTCGAAAAAAATTTCTTTTTATTTTCTGTTCCTTTTTTTTTTTATTGTGGTCGGCATGGGTCGTTGGGCCCTCGCCCGGACCATCGCAGCTGGGGGCCGAGGCTACCTTGCCCACATTTGGTGAGGTCGGGCGAATGCTGCAACCCTCACCAACCACAACAACAAAAAAATGTAAAGAAGAGTAAAAAATTAAAAATTAAAAATTAATAAAAATTCGAACAAAATATTAAAATACTAATAAAAATTCTCCACGTTAGTGCCGGTCGTGCCACGTAGGACGACCGGCATCCACGTTAGTGATTCCCGGAGAAAATTGATCAAATGGACTCAATTAACAAAACATGAAGATGTTCAGAACGCAATTGGCACAGTTGAAAGATTTATGACTAAATTGGTGCAAACATAATAAGTTTACGAGTTTTTTCGTATACTCATGCAATGTGATCAAGGACTTTCTATGCGTGAGATACGTGAGACTAACAAAAGCGCATGAGCAGTCCCGCACAAGTCACAACCAACACCATTCAATTCAATTCAAGATACTTACCATGCTCGTCGATACTTACTCCTCTCTCGTCGAGACAACAACTTTTGCAACGCAGAGGAAACGAAACAGCAAAGGAAATGAACACGGAAGAGAGAGAAAAGAGAGACCAGCGTCCAGCAATCAGTTTCTGGTTTGGGGTCATTTGTAAACAAACGAACGCAAATGAACACCATTTCGTAAAAAATGAATAATTTCGAAAACGTTTTCTAAAAAAATAATTACTTATGTCATTTGAAATAATTATTCAATTGGAAATGCTTTCATCGTCGATAATAATTTATTTTTGCATATTTTAGTGGACGATAAAAAATATTTTTTGTTTAGTTATTTTTATAAGGAATACAAATGATCGCTTTTAAGAAAATATTTTTTCGAATCGTTCGTTTTTTGCGAGATAAACGAAGCTCAATTGCGGGCGAATCGACGGATCGGAGATGTGGACAGTCCACCTGCTCCTTGGGGGCTTTTGCTTAGCCTTCATGCGGGGCCCTCCCCTTACTTTTGTTTTTGCCTGTAGTTCCCTCCTCGTCTTGTGTGCTACTCTACTCCTCCTGCCCCCCGTAAAGAGTTTCGGCAGGCAATGATTGAAACTTTAGCATGGGCTCATGAACGCACACCTTCAGCTAATTTGATTCGATGAAGAGATGAAGAGATGAATCGGTGGCTCTTTCCATCGACACCGTTTGGGGGATGGGCGGTGTTGGGTGAGTTCATTAGGCAATGCTTACTCATCAATTGGCGGTTGAATAATGGCATTATAGATCTCGATAAAATAATAAATCTCAACCGAAGAATTTTCAAGCGTTGACAAACGACGGCCATTTGTATAGAATTGGGGCGCAAATGCACGTGATTAAGAGTTGGCATCGATCTCTCGAGATATCGTGAAAGCGCACTATCTCATTTCTCACATATGTTGTGGATTTTAGTTAGATTATGTAGGATTTACGGTTATGAGGGTGGAGTGAGTATGCTTTTAAAAATATGAATAATTTCTACGGCCTTTAAGAATCACCGCATCGAATTTATGTATGTTAAAAGAAGTCTTTTCTCGTTTGATCGCCTAATGTGTAAGATTGCATTTGATTCACATAATCTTGATCGATGGACAACCTAAATTTACCTAGGTTTCTTTTTTTTTTTTTACAGCAAATGAATGATTTAAAAAATATTTTCTTAAAAATAATTGCTTATATCATTTGCAAAATGACAATAAAAAGTATATTCATTACCGAAAACAAATTATGTCTATACATCTATGTGAACGATAAAAATATTTTTCGTTCATTCATTTTTGCAAGCAATATAAGCGGTCACTTTGAGGAAAATATATATTTAAATTATTCATTCCTCTGCGAAACAAAACGGAGCTTTAAACTAAAGCAGAAAACACGAGCATCGGATCGAAGTCCCTTATCATCCACGACTATACCCCTAGCACATAAATTTACTTAAAAATTTGTGATAAGGTGTAAGTGCAATATGAGGTCATTTCGTGGAGCAAAACATGGAAGTGGGTAATATAATGCATCATTTGTTTGACTTCTAATCAAAGGGAGAGTATAATCTACTCAATAGAAAAAGTCATCCAAGTTCCTCTTTTTGCGGATATCGATCCAGATTTTCTTCATTGACTTATGTTCTTACATTCCTTGCGAAGTGGAAAAGAAAAAATAGGGAATCTATTGGCTTATAATCTTCCTTCATGTTGTAATTGCATGTATGGGAACTTGGGAAGGCGTAGGCTAGCAGCAATAGCAAAGTCATCTCGACGTGTGAAAGCTAGCACGAATTCCTGATCTTTTGGCCTTTAGGGTTTCTATCTTTCGTATATATAGAGTCGGGGCAATATTATTTATATGTGCCATGTTTGTCTTTTTTTTTGGGAATTTTTTTTCTTGAAATACCTTGTTTAATTTCGATGGTGCAACATCGAAGATGTTTATTTTGATGAGATACGAAAGTTTTGAGACACGTGGTTGGCTTGACGATGTGTAGTAGCCTTTCTAGAGATCATAGTCGTGGAGAGCTAGCATGCAGTGATGGTCCCAAATTCAGTCAAAAGATGCAAAATCTCAAAATTAGAAGATTTCAAAGTAGCTTGCAACTTTGTTAGGAAATGGAATTTCGGCTCCATTTATTTCGCTAAAAATAAATGATTTGGTAAGCATTTTTTTTTATATAAAAAACGATCAACCGTATCGCTTGAGATGGTTAATCGACTAGAAAATATTTTCATTATCAACATCAATTTATGTCTAAACATCTTTGTGGACAATGTAAGCATTTGTCATTTATTCATTTTTGCAAGCGATACAAACTTTCATTTTGAGGAAGATATTTACCAAATCATTTATTTTTCGCGAAACAAATGCACGATGATGTGTTTTACTAAACTTTGCTTAGGGATATGATATCTAATCTACCCTCGCCACATCTCTATGTTTTATTGACCAAACATTGTACTGAATTAGGTGATGGTCGCCATGGCGACGGTAACGGTAACACTTGTAAAATCAACCCGTTGTTTGCATGAACATTGCAGAGTACGGAAAACTCTAGTAGTCAATTTTTAACACCTTCATGACAAGGATGGTAGTAAAGTGAATTGAGTAAGATGATTTTCCCAAGAAAAACTTGGCATTCGATAAGTACTTAAGTTTCGTTAGTAGTAGTATGAATTGTGCGAAAACTTATCCGAAAAATTCTAAATCTATTGTATGGTAGTCAATTCAATCATAAAATTTTCAATTGGCTAACTTAGTCCTAAACCTTTTGACAATTGGTCGGAAATTGTTGACGTAGGCGATTTTGATAATATCATTTTTTTATTTTTCTAAACTTTCTCATTTATTTCCTTTTTTTTCCTGTCATTTTCTTTCCTTTTTTTTTTTTTTGCTTTCCCTATTTCCCTCCACCGGTCACCGACCAGCCCTCGCTCGGATTTGGTGAGGACCGTGGCCGACGAGGGCGTCTTGGCCATCGCCCGTGGCCAACAAACATTGTCGGCCCTTGCCAAGGCCCCGATGACCGGCAAAGGGAAATAGGAAAGAAAGAAAAAAGAAATAGGAAAGGAAAGAAAAGGAAAATAGAAATAAAATAATCAAATATCTAAAAATAAATAAAAGATCATCCATGTCGGCGCTAGTTGTCTTAGTCAAACGTGCCATGTAGAACGGCTGTCATCCACATTAGCAATCTTTTGTCAAAATTGCCGGGAAGACTATATTGACACATCATCAAAAGGTACAAGACTAAATCGGTCAAATTAAAATGTTTAGGAATGGATTGGTTGCCGTAAAATAGGTTTAAGACTTTTTGAACAATTATCTAGGGATGATCCATTCTAAGGTGGGCAATTCCCTAACCGGTGGTCCGGTCCTGGAGTGGGTCCAGGAACCGGACCGTAGATTGAGGCGATGGAGAGAGAGATGAGAGGGAGGCGAGGCCTTGTTCTCTTACTGTCAACTATACCAATATATTGGTAACTAGCTACACTGCAAGATTTACCAGTTTAACGTAGTCCTTTGCCAATGTAGAAACATCATTGGTCACATGTCTCGTTTCTTGACGGCTTGAAGTTGGGAGTCCGGGAGGACCACCGGATGGGCATGGTGACAACGACCATCACCATTGATTCAGGTTTGGGGGTTCGCGGTTGGAACAAAATCTGGGGACGAAATCGGAAAGTTTTTTGAACTCATTGCATTGACCAAAGGCGTACTTGGTCCGATCTGGGTGGGCAGTTCCAAACTTGGGACCGGGAACTGGACTGGTACTCCCCAGTTCGCATTTATTGGAACCGGTCCGGTTCCCGATTCTTTTGCACACACTGTTATCCCATCAAGTTTGACATAAGCTTCTGCACCTATCTTCGGACCCTTTACTAAATGTGTCAAATACATACAATTCATGTTCGGTCTAGGAAGATTTTTTCACCAAGATGAGAAAATCAAGAAAATGACACCATAAATATTATAACTGTTGTACAACGTTCACTTAAGCGTCATAACTTTTCAATCGATTACTTGAGTACTAAAACAAAAAGTGTTCGTAACGAATCGCATCGCTTCTAATCGATCACTCGAGCATTATAAATTTTTTAAAAACGTTCACCACAACTACTAAAGATCCGTCGTGGCAAGACAGTTCTAGCGAACATTTTTAAAGTTACGGCACTAAAATGATAGATTGAAAGATACACTCAAGTAAACACTTTTTAAAAGCCATGTCACTCATGTAAGCACTGCACAAAAACTACGACACTTGTAATATCTTGATCCCTCAGAAGACGTCGTCCTCGGGTTATTTTCCGATCAGCGTGCATTCAAGCAGAATAAGCAGCGACCCAGTTCAGTACCAAAATGGTTTATGATAAACGACCATTTTTTACAAGCTTTAGGATAAGATTGGAAAGTAAAATCCAGTGACACCTTCAAGGGCGAATTTGCAAACGCTAGAGGTTAGTGCACCACCTTACTTGGAATATCATATTGTCGTTGTGGCTTGGGAGAGAGGTAAGATCCGTAAATATAGGCTTTTATGTGCCGTAGAGAATTATGGCATCGGGCTGGAGAGCGATTGATTTGGACACAATACTATGTTAAGTGTGTCTCCTCACTAATTCATAGGCAGTCCTAGCGGGCATGTGTCGTTCGTTTCTTTCGAGACAAAGCCACTGTGTTTGCTTTTCTGTTGTGCCCGCCGCCGGGACAACGTGGAAAGTGTTTTGCGTGCGGAAGTTGTCTTTTGGCGACACGGCGCCAATGGGTTTTAAGCTCGATATCTTCGACTAATTTTAGAGAAATGGTGCTTAGGACAATTTGCCCGCAACGAAGAAAAGATGCCCTAGTTCTGGTTGGACCATCCAACTTGGAGGACCTGGTCGTTCAAGTGAGGTATGGCTTTAATATATCCCGGCTAAGTTAGGTTTGCTCAATGAAAGCAGCTGCGTTGTGTTGGGTGGAATGTACTTGAAGCTGCGCGGGGGCTTGGAGTTGGGACTTCTATCCAGTGCATTTGATGCTGGCATGCCTGTTCAGTGAGTGTAATAAGACGGCCATCGCGGTTGATGAAAGGTAACAGAAGCGGCCGTCTTGGTGGATGTGGTGTTGATGGCAGTGACGCGGATGGACTTGGCCATAACTTGCCTTGATCAGGGGAAAATTGGCCCGATGACTTAGGAGGCGAGGCTAGTCATTTGAGAGGCGTTTGGCTTGGACCTCGACTCATCTGTTCCGATTTTGCATGAACATGACATAAGATGCGCCGGATAAGTGGACAATAATCCGATAAAACAGTATGTAACTTGCTTGGCTCAACGATCTGGTTGAGACAAGGTTTGTTAGGTTCAATGCAAGGCCCGGATCACATATAATACCTATACTTATGCATATGGTCGATCCTTATGGATCCAATTCACCCGTCAATAAGATGCGAGGGATAAGGTGGAAATATGCACATCTTTTTGGACAATAACCAATAAGTAAAGGTTTAACTGAGCTAGTGAATACAGTTAAAGAGTCTTCGATGAAAATGACTATCATAGATAGAAGAGTAAGGAGCTACGCAGCATTCCTGTGATGACAAAGTCCTCACATAGGTCAGTTAAATCACCAAATGGAATTCAGTTCCAGCTAACGATAGGTAAACATATGCTCAAGTATTCCCATTTCGCGACCTGTCTCGGCGGCCCTCAAATCTCAGGCCATACAGATGCTTTTATGAGGTGCCTGGCGATAAACAATAGCCGTCACTTGCTGACAATAGTTCCAGCAACCATAGATAATCTCCCTTCCAACCATCCTGATAGAAACGATGAAACAACAGCAAGACGGGACATGTTACTATTTACCGGAGAGGTCAACAACATAAATCTTTCCATAAAACAAAAGAAGTAAGGCAACTTGGTCAAAGTCGCAAGAATGCCGGCATTTTCAGCAGGTACTCTGATCAGTTGCCTTGATCAAGTGGTCGGGAAAGCTTGAGGACTTGGAGAACTTTTCAAATTCTAGGACGCTGCTAAGTTTGCTCCCCAGAAGACCTTGTAGTTTTGCTGCAAGTAACCTGTGCATCCATCAATGGAAAAGGTGGAGGTTCAAACGCACAAGATTTCCAAGCGCTTTGGGGATCCATCCCGAGAGTCTACGACTGAATGAAGACATTATATAATGTTATTTTCAAAGACCCGGACTGATCTCTTAGTATTGCCGACGACACCTGGTGTGTAGTCGAACAAGAATCAACTCATTCACAGACTAGTGAACGCCGGTTCCATCGAAGTACATTAAAGGTGTTGATGAGTTTTTTTTTTTTACTAAGGAATCCAACGTCTGTGATCAAAGTACATTTAAGATCACATACGTAATGCTGTGTATAATGTGAATAGATACAGCTACCGCATCTGTTGACACAGCTACCGATAATCTGATTCAGCAAACTCTGCGGCATCACTTTGCTGACTGTACAGCATCGTATCACTTCTGTTCTTGATAGCGTCATAGTTCTTGTTTTAGATCTTGGTCAGTATCTTTTAACAATTTCTCCTTGCTCTTGCTGTTGCATTCTGCATTAATCTTTTCTTAAGTGAAATAAGATGGCTCTCCTGATCCCTGTACAGGGCTGGTGGAAGGATATGATTCTCCGAAGAGGCTACTCGACAACAAGTCGTCATCCTTTGCGCAGCTGGTGGCGGAATACACAATGAGGCCAAATTCCAACAATTTGAATTAACTAGAACGCGGTATGATCGCATTGGAATAGTTCCCCTTATGATGATGAAACGTGTGACTGGCCTTCTATGTGTCGGGTCATGTTCTTGTTGTATTATAGGCAAGTTAAGCAAAGTCATTCTGGATCGGTTCCCGTAGTTTATGAGGCCACTGTGATAGAACAGGCATAAACTCAAGCCTGAGGAAGGGTTTGTAGGTTGAACTATTGCCAAATCACATCCTTGGAATGATTTACTCAAATTGTAATGAACTAATGCACCATTTTCGAGACTTAAAAAGTTACCCACAAACAAGCAAATCATTCTTCCTGGCAGATTTTTCCCCAATTTGCCAGTAGCTGCATAAGTGAGGAGAGCTAACTTCAGGTTCCCGCAAGAAAAGGCTGACTGATACTTTTGCTCCAAATAGCAAGAACCATCCATATTAATGCAGCTCTATTCAACATATGGTTCTGATCGTAGCTGAATCCTCTAGTCAGACAGCAACTGCTTCTGAACATTTTGCACTTGGAGCATCTTCTCGAAATTGGCTAGTAGTTAATGTCACCTGCAGGGGTACCTCTGGGTGCAAGCATCTAGGTATCTCATGGTGCTAGACCACTTAGATGTTCTTATCAAGAAGATTCTTACCTGGCTTTGCGCAGAATAATCTTAGGATGATGGTGAGATGATCCCTAAAGCATTCAAACTGCTGCCCTTTCGGTGTTTCATCAGAGGAAGAACATATTCTATCATCAAGTTCCTTGCATTGTGAGTGGGACTTTAATTTGGGACATCTTGAGTACAGTTAGCCAATCTTGCTCATGAACTATGCCAAGCAGCGTAAAAACCCAGCATGCAGCGCATGGCCACTCTGTAATTATATCCAAAAGTTAGCATTTAACATTCTTGAGATTGCATATTACAGTTATCACAACTATACATAAGTACAGAACTACAAAGCCAGTAAAGGCACACTCCATGCCGAAAAAATAATTACCCATGTTACCTAGAACAGAAGAAATGCAGCCAAAAGAAATGTTTCCATGTTCAGCTTTCTCTACTTTTGCATCAAAGGAAGAACTAGATTATGGCATAGAAAGGTGAGTATGCTAGTCGAAATACAGAGCAATTAAATGGGAACCGAAAGGGAAAACTGCATCTACACCTCCCTTGCTTTGGGTGCTAGGTCAAGTGAGCTAGTGTACTTTATAGATGATGATGTTAGTCCCTCAATATATTTGGTTAACCGGTAGATTCCATAAAATGTCAATGCACCAACAACGCCCATGACATTGCCACGTAGGACAATGGCAGCGGGGAATCCCATTGGAAGTTTGTCAGAGGGGGGTTCGACAACTTGTCAAAATTGCAGGGACTGATATGGCCAAATATGAGTCCAAGTGGTCTCTGACTAAAACACCCAAAATAAAGGGACTATACGACAATTATCTCCAGTCAAAATTGCCAGACAATGCCCCATTGCTACAAGGGCACTACGAAGAAATGATTGCATCCAAATGTATGACTGAAAATTTGTAGAGATCGACTATTTGATACTCTCCTTTCCAATTTCTAAATTTGTCTTGTGTGATGTCTCTCATCCCCTGCTCTTTCGGGTAGGGCCACAGAAGGACAATTTTCACCCTTCAAATTTCCAAACAATGTATCATTGCTACAAAGGCACTAAGAAGAGATGATTACATCCAAAGGTATGACATACACTGAAAGTTTCTAGAGATCGACTATTAGATACTCTCCTTTATACCTACCCTGCTCCCTCTTCTAATTCCTAGATTTGCGTTCTGTGCTTCCTCTCTCTATGTCCCCTGCTATTTTGGGTAGGGCCACGGGTGGTCTTTTTTTCGTTGATGTGGGAGAAAGAGAGAGGACTTCATTGGCAGCATTGATTCTGAAAAGCTCCACAAAGTAGTAACAGGTATATGCCTAACCAACAAGCTGCAGCAGAAGGCATTAAGCATCCCATCGAAGGAATTAACTTGAGACCCACTTGAGCCAACTACAGCAGGGGTTAGCCTTATTATCTTAACAATGCGAGCCTCCCCTCCGTGTAAGTTTGGAAATCTGGAATTACTTTTCCACTTTTAAGCAAAACCCACTAACTAATTTTGCTATTGGTAGCATTGACAATAAGGAACATCAGAAACCATAAACATGCTCAACAGCAATCAATTTCTGTCAGAATTGACTCCAGATGCTACAGTAATCCCTCCATGCAAGGGAAAATGACCTTCCATTTTTCTTAAGAAAACAAACATCCAAAAGGATCCTTAAGTATCCAGGGAACATCTCCATAACCAACGACAAAGTGATAGATAACTCAGAAAGTTGGACAAAGTCAATGCCATCCATCTGAATTTCTCGCATACGATGTGAACCTAAGTCAAGCAGGGCTATCCGCTAAATTTAAACATATCCGAATATCTCGCGTACAGCAATGATAAGGTAACATCATTATATTGTGTCAAGTTTTACAATGCATCTACTTTCTAGAAATATAATGTTTTATGGTCAGTACAATTCAGATTTGTAATTTACTATGAAATTTGAACATACTTTTGAGTATCTCAATCGGTACACGCCATTTTGCACCATCATAATCACCTTAATATTTGCACATGAAAGTTTACATTTCATAATTTTTCCTTCGGCAGGAAAAAAAAGGGACATATTCCAATATGGCATTCTCCAGTTACATGGAAAACACGAAAAATTTTAAAAGTGAAATGGGTAAATACCTTGTAAGCAACTACATGTCCCACTGGAAGCCCTTGGCTACCGCACCGTGCAAAAAGAGAAAGATCACCAATAATATCCAAGGCCTTATGGCGACACGGTTCCTCATCAAAACGCAATGGCGGGTTTAACCAACCTTTATCTGCACTGTAGATGATTTCCGGAATGCAAAATGTCAATCAATGGAGCAAAAAAGAGAAGCATGCTGCCTGCTTTGGCTTGTTGATTCCAAAAGTTTCAAAAGACAACTTTGGGACATTACGCAGCATAATGTCTCGCACCGTCTTCCAACAAAACTTAAGCATTTCTTCTTTGAAAATTCAGGTTCTAAAACTACCAGTAGTCCCTTACCAAAAAAAAAAAAAAATACCAGTAGTCGGTGACCCTTGTTTCAGCCATTCATTTAACTCACTAAGCAAAAAAAAAAAAGAAAAAAACAAGAGAGAGAATGAAGAGGTTCCAAGATCTCACCTACAAACCAATGCATTTTCTAGTGAGCCTCCTTTTATCAATCCGCTGCTGCGCATTTTCTCCACCTAAGAAAATATTGCAATATCAGATCTGGCTTTAGGTGGAAAAGCCAACACTAAGGGAGATCTTTTGCTAAAAATAAGGTCCGCATCATTCAAGACAAATGCAAATATGAGCGTATATGGCAACCATTCTGATCCGAAAAAGTAATTCTGATTAAAATGACTTTCTAATTTTATTCCCTGAACAAGTTTTAGAGAATCAGAATACGTTTGGTAATCGCATAAAATTTATATTCCTCGAACAGAAACACGTTTGGTAACTGCACATAATTTTTGTTCCCGAGAACAATTGCTCTTCCCAATTTTTGTCATTTAAGTCAAATAATTACATAGTTACTTTGTGAAATTTCATCCTACATTTTGAATTAACCGAAGATTAATTCATACTGATTCTCGTATATAACATATGCATATTAAAATATAAAAATAAACATCAAGAATCACCACGAGTCATTTTCGCCATTTATTATGGGGTTTCATCCAACTCTTTTGAGCGAACGGACAACCAACATAAGCGACACCCTCGTTTATGTAGGGAAAATGCACCGCACTACACTACCCCGCATTGGTGTGCATTTTTTGTTCTAGAAAATCAAATCTCAATCTTAATTCATCCAAATCTTAAGAACGAGAGCTTGCTAAGTGTTCACGTTGGTTATTTTTGTCTTTTTTCAAAATTTTCTAAAACCAAACTACGACTAAAGTACATAAACCTAGGCAAATCACAACCAATAAAATCAAATGCACAATCAAAGAATCATGGCATTGATAAATCACTTCATAAAACCCTAAAGAAGCCTTAAGGGCTTATAAAAATGTGGTGTGAGTTTAATTTCAAAAGTGTTTATAATTTTCCTAAAAAAGAACAAAATCTATGAAATCTAGGAAATCTAGGCCCAAATTTATGAAAATAAGGTCAATCTAGCCTAATTTAAGTTTTTTCTATTCTTAGGGAGTTTCTGAAATTTTTCTGATATTTTGGATTTTTTTTTGAATTTTTTTATTTCTTACTTTAATTTTATTATATTATATATTTTTCTTTGAAAATGAGACGTCGTTCTGTTTTAGGTCGAACGAAAAGTGAGAGATGTGGGACTTCATTCTGTTTTGTGATTCTCAAAAGTGATTCTTTTTTCCGGAATCAACTTTTTTTTTTGTTTTTTTGTTTTTTTGTTTTTTTGCTTTTGCTTTTGCTCCAAAACAGTTTCTGGGAACAGAATCAGAATTAGAATCGGTTACATTACCAAACATAATTCTCATCTTTTTTTTGCTCCGGAAAATAGAATTAGAGAACCATAATAGTTACCATACAGGCCCTTAGTAACAGGAAAATAGTTTTGTGGAAAAAAAGATAATCTGTTGCCCAGATGGCACAAATTAAGGTAATAAGACGAGTGCGTTTACCAAACAAAACAAAAGGCATAAGTGTATAGTAAACATAAAAGATAATATTCCCAACCACTGATCGTATAGCAAATTCATACTACTAATAGTATTCATGAATCACCCAGCATTCCAACACTCTTGGTTGTGAGCGGGGCAGATGTGAAATTTGCACTCAGTACATCAAATTTCTAGACTCCGTCAGTTCAAGCAAATATATTTCACAGACACGGTAGGAAACATATCAATATGCAAGGAGGACTTCTATGTTTTGTTTACTCTGCTATTATTTTCTTTTTAGCTGTCAAAAGGTAGAATAAACGCACACAAAATGCAAGCGAAGGTAATATCCAGCGATTTGTCAAGCAGCAGTAGTTTATAGGCATGCAAAATAGTTATAGATGTCAATAGTTCATCCACTAATATTAACAGATGCAAGATTGTTTTTTTCGTTCATAACTGCGTAAGTGAGACCCTCACTACGGACAATTTAGTATCCCCCAGTGCCTTGATCAGTGCTGTGATAGCTGAAGAGGTGTAAATGGGCATGGACTGACGAACTGTCTTGACTTTATAAGTCAAGTTTTCCAGTTATCAAAATCATGGTGAAAAATCAGGAAAGGTATGTTTTGTAATTGAAAAAGAAAGTGTGTGTCTAGCAATGTCGCTACACTGAAGTACAACCTTTTTCTATTGCGGTAGGGAAGGGAGATCCATGCATAGGAGAGTAAGATATGGATTGGGAGGAGTGGCGAGTGCCATGGTGACAAAATAACTGACCTCCTCGTAAATGCAAAAGGTTCGTGAAGGAGCAATTTCCCTTTTATAAAAGGAATCGTGTTCAATAGAAGAGGAGAACCACTGGCAGCCAATAGATGGGACCTGCATCACCGACATAATAATGACAAATAAAGGTATTATTTAGTGACTCAAACACCGCATTGCACCTGATGACCCCACTAATCTTCATCTGATTGCTTAGCATCTCTCAACCTCACATTTACCTAAATGTTTAGCCAATATAGATGCACGTGTAGCTAGAATGAGCACAGATCACAGATTTAGCTTCCAATGACTACTAAGTAAGGTGGTGGTATAGTGGTGCTAAAAAGCACCACTCAAGCAAAGAATATGGGGCTTGAGAAAATAACAACATGATGAGAGTTTGAATCGTCCAACAAAACCAGTCCTATTCAACAGCCACTTTGAAGCTTCAAAATATATCCGACAAGATTCAGTCAGATTAATCAAGCTAGTGACCCGGACAATGTCAGGTAAGTGTCATAGACAGTACGAACACATATAAAGCAGTGCATCCATGCACAACATACATTTGCCAACCTGAATCTGAAATTAGGGAGATGGAGATTTAACTTCTCCTAATCTATAAAAACGGAAAGTGGAGCACAGAGCAACAGCAAGAAGAGAATTGCTATAAGTGAAGAGCCATGATGGATATTACATTGTCCTAGAGTTCATCAGATCAAACGAGTAAACCCATATTTTCATCTCCAAGTAACGGAAATTTTTCATAATAAAATTTAGTTAAAGGATCGCTAATCAATATAAGAATCTTATGGTATCACCGAGGTGAGGAACATGGACCATGGTAAGGAAGATGGCAATGCAGAGATTACAACATTAACATTCGTAGCTCATTATCAGTAATTAGCTGGCCTATCGTAAATCTCTGGTTCAAATGCTCAGACACGGAATCCCTTGAAGGTGCCCATATTTTGTTCTCAAAATAAGGCTAATATCTTCTGACCAAAAATATTTAAAACTAAGCTAATATCTCAATTGAAAAAAATAAGCAAGCAATAAGAGAAGTTCCCAGCCCAAAATAGACCCTAGACTGATATACTACTATTACTAAAATCATCTTGTCCCATGATGAATCAGGAAGGTTTACAGGCAATTAGAATTCAAATAAGGAAAAGGTGTCATCTAACAGCGAGAACCACTTTCCTAATATCCAGGTTATTTGAAGGCCCATACTTCCCAATTCACGATTGTGACTAAGTAGCCCCTCCCCTCCTGTAACAGGTTGATATCTCCTTGATCTTGTTGAAAACTTGAATAATTCCATAGCTAACAAAATCTTCATTGCCAGAAGGAAATAGTTAAGAAAGGCTTAAGAAATCATCATGGCATTTACATTTTAAAAAAAGAAAATTCAGGTAAACCACTGGAAGAATTTAAATAAGTAGTTAAACAACCTACCAATGACTCTCTTTTTGAGCAAGATTAGCAATTATTAAAGAAGAGGGAATAACTTCTGTGCCTTCTAACAGCCAAAGCCTCAGCCTGTTATATAAAAGAAGATACCTACATGTGGAAAGTTGATCCCACAGCTGATGTGGACCTGTGATGAGGGGAATGCAATCACAAAAGAATCATTCCTCCAGACATGCACTGGTTCCTCCAAATATGGTGCCATTTTCTCAAGACTGTCTCCACAAGCATCTTTCGCCACCTTTAAACCAACCCCTTCTATTGCCTCCACCCATTCACCTGCTGATCCATCTAAAATAGGAACCTGCAAAACAAATATCACAAATTGTATCCGTTTTCTCATCTGATTCGATAATATTTACACCCGAGCTATTGACCTCGGAACAAGCACTGAACCTTTTTCACCATGCCCTGAAACTATAGGATCAAACATAGATATATGTCCGTTAATTGCCATGATGCATTTGACAGAGCAATCTGCCAATGAGGTGAAATTTCGTACTAAAACTACATTGAAACAAACAACAGATACTTTCTGGATTGAGATTACTTTACACCCTTGATGGGAGGGATCCTGGACTAAGTGATAAGGATACCGAGTAGCATATGTGCAAGCTCAATGGAGTTTATATCGCAATGCTCAAGGCCTTCACTGTTGTAGTTTAGAAGGGAAAAAAGTACAATCTGAAAGAAGAATTGGTCTGATCAAAGACCTGGCTGTATGTTTGTCAATATTAACTGACAAGAGAAAGGGGCAATATGAAGCATCCCCTAAGCATCAGCAAGACTTAGCTCAAAAGTCATGGAAGTTAAAGGACTATATAGTTCTGTGTGAATCATGCGGAGATACAAAATACAAAGACTGCTATATGAAAGTAACTTAAGAAATTACGGGAGACATTCTTGTTGGATGCTTGAAGACAACACACTTGTTTAGGTTGTTCGTCACGTTGCTCCATAGATCTATTTTGCAATCAATCTTCGCATTCCTAACCTTACTCGTCGAGAGTATACCAACCCCAAGTAATACCAAGCAGACAAATTCAACGGAAAGAACAACTGGAAGTATAATCTAACACTTCTTCAGAATTATCTTGTCGGATGCACTACAAAATGCAAGATTGAAAGTGACAAAAGAAAAGCCTTGTTTAAAACAAGTTCAAACATTATAGCACGAACCTCCACATCGCGATCTCCAGCATCAAGGCTGACAACCTCGATCCGGCAATTGTCGACGCCAGTGGCCTCCAAAGCGGAAAGCAAGTGCTCAACGGTGCGGACTCTGTACCCGTCCTTGGAAAGCGTGGTGCAAAGGGGCGATTCTTCAACGTGATCGATCGACGCCGGTACGAAGTGGGACTGGAACTCGAAACACCTGCCGCCGCCGGCGAGATGCGGCCGTACCGTCACCCTCGAGACCTTACCCGAGTGCAGAGCGACGCCTGACTTCTCTATGCTGCCGGCGAGGGTCTGCTGCAACTTCCCAGTCTGCGAGACAGAGAGAGAGAGAGGCAGGGGTCAATGTATATCATTCTGCTGGGGAACTCAACCGGCGTCAAACTGGTGGATCAAACGGTTCAATCTCGACCGAAGTCCGGGAGAAAGAGATGTGAGAGGAGTACAGATTTCCAAGAGATGCGAGAGGAGGACTTGAACAGGGCGTTGAAGGCGGAGGAAGAGAGCGTCATGGTCGAGCGAGCCGAGAAACGCTCAACGCAGAAGCCTCCTCATCGGTCATGAAGCTTCAGTTTTCAGCGCCTACGGGTTTGGAGGAATTTGGAGGGTGACACGTGGCATCATGAGAGAGAGAGAGAGAGAGAGAGTCGGGAGTTTGGGATCGTACTGTCTGAGTGAGGGGAGAAAACACTTTCTCCTGAGAGAGACTGCGGTAAGCGACGGTGGCTATGAGAGACGGGGAGAGGACGGTGGGCCCAATTAAGGGAAAAAAAATGTTAAGAAGTTATAAATTTATTGTGAATTCAATTTTAAATCTTTTAATTTTATCAATTAAATTCTATTCACAATTTTTTTTTTCACGATTTTCAATATAATCCATCTAATCAATTTTCCTGAAATCGTTGATGCATATGTTGCTCGGCCTATAAAGCACTACTGGCCTTGACAATGATAATTTTTGTAATTTTTAAAATTTTATTATATATATTTTTTATTCTTCCTGCACCGGTTGCTAGTCAAGGTTGCCAAGTCTTGATGGTGGCCGGTGACCGACCACAGGTGACAACAGGCGAGATGGTGAGGCTCGAACTCATCAAGATTTGGTGGATGGTGACCTCACCAATTCTCGAGGAGGTCGAGTATTGTCAATTTGTCCGATTGTCAGCCATCGCTAAAGCCCGGAGATCGTCGGAGAAAAATGGAAAAAAAATTTTAATTAAGAAAAAATAAAAATATTATAAAAATCAGAAAAATAATAAAAAATTATAAAATTATCCACTTGAACGCCGCTTGTGCCACGTATGGAAAACATATGCATCAATGTTTTGTGGCCAAAACTAACTGGATAGGCTACATTTGGAAAATTGTCAAAAGTTTAGAATGGCCGGATTAAAAAGTTAAGGACCGAATCATTGCAACTGCAGTAGATTCAAGACATTTTAGATAATTTTCTCTCTTATTTGTCATGCGGATAGATAGGAAAGATATGACACAAGAACATGCCGTGGTAACGTTCACCGTCACAGTTTCACCGTCCTATCACAATTGATTTTTGTCTTAGTATAATAATACCATTGGCCCTAAATGACAGACATTTTACGACCTCCTTCGCAATCAAACAATCTTCCACTTGTAGAAAATCTATTTTCCATTCAACTCTAGACCGGTTTGACGGTTTTATGCGTCTGACAATTGCTTTTGATTACAAAAGACTGAAAGAGTTTCCTCCTTAACCTTTTGTTGTCATGGGAAAACGAATTCCTTAAGGACAAGTTTTCAATGACTTGATGTTGGTACGCCTGAGTAGGGCACGAGCATGTGTACTAGAAGTAGCAAATTGCCAGTTGAAGGTAAACAATTTGGACGTCCTCGCGTTATAACGAGCTCGTCTACTAAAGGAACAGAAAAGCGGCCGTAAAGAGAATTTGAGATGTACATATAGATCTACATAATTGATGCCGTGAATTGATTTTGCGGTAAGAAGGCATAATAAATGACTAGAAGCGCCACTTGAAAGCATCCAGCATATAATCATACCTTCGCCTAGATACACTATGAAATAGATCGCGAATTCAAGCTAAAAACTGCGAGCAAAATAGCTACGTGGTCATAAATGCACAAGTTACTTGCATGTTCCCATCATCCTGCACAATCACATCAACCTTGTTGAGAGCTGCCTAGGATAAGTTTTCTATATACAGAGCATTAACTTACTTTCCAAGAGCGAGACAATGCACATGTTAACCTATCTATACATTCCGTCCTTCATCAGCACCACCATTGCCGAAAACAAACACAAGATTTGTCTTTGCCGATGTCAGAGGCAACTGGCAGCGGCAGATAAAGCTCAGGCCTAATGTTAGGAGAGAATACCTTAGTGCTCAAGGGTGATTAGCTCGTGACTCAAAAAGGATGAGAGTTGTATCAGATATTCACAGGGTGAACTGGATTTTTCATCAGGTATCTGCACTTATGGAGGTGCTGTTCGGATTGCTGATCGATTGCAGGGCCACTAGCGATACGTTTCCTCTCTCTATGCGGTTGCAGATGGACTCCAGAGGAAGAAGCAAGTGTGCTAGCTGGCACTGAGATAAGTCAGCAAGAATGCAAACAAGGTTCAGGGGCAACTAAAGCAAAGAAACAATTACCAAAAGAGCACTCTCCGTACTTTCAAGACCAATTTTCATTAGCTCGATGACTTAAAAGTGAACAGCTCTTTATAAAACAGCGCTAACAAGAAAAACACTACAGTAAGAGAAAAAAGACCAGACTCCAGCAATCAGATAGACATTAAAGTGAAATTGGGATCCCACCGACGGCATTCAAAATTTTTCATGATCTCATTCAATGTAATAGTAGCACCAGAACATAACGAGTAAAACCGTACAGCTTTTTGGCAATTAGAAAGCATACATGCCCCGAATGAGTTGAAGTATATGTTATGGTGCCATGCACAAGGATTACTCCTAATGACCCAATGAAAAAAGTGCTATGATTATTCCTGTCTTAAATAACAAAAGAGAGCAGCAGGATAGAAGGAAAATGCAGACAGCTAGATATTGTACATTTTTTTATGCAGCAACTCAGCAAGAGTCTTGCAGTTTCAACTTTAAACCTTTTCTCGCTAAGCGAATTCTCTAAAGATTCACGTAGCGAATTAACTCCAGCATCTCATAAATTGTAAACTACATGATAAACCTGGCTATCTAGCATGTAGTGTTGGCTTTGGCCTCTGGTCATACAAAACCAAGTCGTTTTGAATGGGTTGAAACGTGCTTATTAGCTAGCCAACTCCAAACCAACCAAGTTCACCCTTTTTGACCAATCCATCTGTTTAGTATGCTCCACACATGTATACTCAAGACAAGAATATTGTTCCTAACAAACAAACAGATGGGTTATCAAAAACAGGTGTCAAAGTGAAACTCAATTGGAACTCAGTGAAAGAATAAATATCTGCAAAGTTTTTGGGGCTGCTGTCATTCCATAAGAAGGCATGTGGCAAAAATATTTCATTCAAAAAGCCAAAAGAGGGGAAAAAAGAGAAGAATATTATGAGTCATAGAAAATTTACCCGTCACCCTGCTGGCAAGACCAAGGGCCTGGCGTAACAGAGGAGCATTGTCATTCAGCGAAACACGATCTGCTAGATTCAGAATCTCATTTTCATTGAAGGAAGAAACCAACTTAAATGCAGCCAAGAAATGCAGAAAACGGGAAACCTCTAACGAACTCTCGGCTTTTTCTGTCAGTTTCATTTTCCATTCTATTGCCAGGTTCATTGCTTCTTTTTTAACTTCATTCGTTGTTGAAGGTGAAACTTTTATCAGCTGCTCTAACAGAAAAATTTGACTCCTGAGATGATCAGTATCCAAATTCATATCCATACTATTTGAGAATTGCCTATGAGACCCCTCAATTACATACAGGATAAGTTCTGCAGGGTCAGAGGAGCTTTGCAGAACATCCGAGATTTCTTCAAGTGTTGCATGATCTTCAGTCAAAAGCTCAGTTTGGAGAAACTGCAGAGTTCCTCCAACAGAGCCAGTTGGTGGTGGAGTAATCCCACCAGAAGAATCGTCTGCATTATGCACAATACAATGCTCTGACTCCTCAGTCTTTATATGCCACTGTTGAGTGGATCTCAAGGAGCCTGTCATATACAAATCAGTTGATAAGAATCCAAAACCACCTTAATCAAGATTATTGTAGTATATGTGGTTTCACGTGAAATCAAAATCAAGCAAGAGTTTATACTAACTAGTAACGAGCTACGAGGAGTAGGAAAGACACAAGACAAAAATGTAAAGACTATGCAAAAGGCAATATCAAAAGAAAGGTTTTAAGGTTGCAACTGCTGCTTAGATATCTTAAGAGAAATATTTTTGAGATCCAACTTTAGAGCTTCAACTATTGGATGGAACCTCGCAACATCCGTATCTGGTGCCGTAGCAACATGAACCTAAGCACTACATTGAAACCTCAATAAATGGTCCATCGTTCCAATCCAAAATATAGTGAAAAAATTGCTGACTAGGAGCCTTAATGAATCAATTTGATAGAACTTTGTATGTCCATGCTAGCGAAAAAGCATAAGGTTTGCGTGGAGAAAGAAAATGAAAAGTAAATATGTTGAAAGAATAACCACTTGAAGGTTTTGTTCTATTCAGAAAAGTAAACGTAATTCTTTTTAAAGTAAGAAGAATTTACCTTACCAAAAAAAAAAAAAAGGAAGAAGGAAAGAAGGATTTACAGATAAATTCAGAAGTGTGAAAGATTAAGGAATCATGTTATGTTCTGAAGGCCCAACCTGATCAAGTTTGGAATACAGTTCAAACGAAAAGGACCTACTGATCTAGAGATTGCCAAGTTAAAACAAAAACCAAAAAGAGTGAGTTGTTTGAGATCAGCCACATATATTGGCTGGCCATATTTTAGAACATAGTAAACATGAGTTAAGACAGTTGATCTGAATGGTCACTATACATACACTGATTTGCGTTTTATTTCAATCCATCACCAGCAATAGCGTGAAGCCCGAGCGAAATTTTCACTTGCCATATGAATCAGACATTTAAAATTTATCAAATTAAATGTTAGAAAAAAAGAATCCAGTTAATGATTTTCAAATTGATTTGGGGAAATCTCGAACCTACAAGAAAGTGTAAATCAGCATCTTCATGTTTTTGCTAGCTCAAATCATTAAACATTAAAATACACAGCTATTCTCGAGTTCGAAAATTTTGTTAGCATAAAGAAATGAGAGCTGAAGCAACATCAATATTGCAAAAACCCAGGCACAAAATGATAAAGAAACTGGCAACCAGATCCATCAATGCAAGTTGTTAGCTGCATAAAAACTTACCAGGTTGTGCATCTGAAGAACCTAGGAGCTGGCGCAATCCATGCCCCTTTCTGAGTTGCAATACAAAATTGACAAGATTTTGAATTTCATTTGCATCGAAATCGGAACCCAGCTTATATGCCACTAAAAGTTGCAAAAAACCCCAGATCTCCAAATAATTCTCTGGTGATGGCAAAACATTTAGCTTCGCCTTCCATTCAAAGGCCAGTTTCCTTGCAGCTTCCCTCACCTGAGGCTTCACCTTTGCTGAAAATTTTATTATAGACTCTAAGAGGAAGATACAAACCCTTCTGATTATACCAATATCTAATCCATCTCCATTGCTCGAGTCCTGAGGATAGAATCCTTCAATGCCATCTAACACCAATTTTGCCGCATCAGTTGATGTTTGGATTATTTCCAGTGCCTTAGAGAACGCCCTGTCGTGCTCCTTGAATTGCTGACCTAGGAACATGAGCAGATTCTTTCCATCAACGCCAATTCCGGGTTGAGAATTTACTTCTGAAGCCGAAGCAGATACATTTGCTAATGCATGTGTCATTAACCCAGAAAGAGCATTAAAACTCTCTCTCAGCTCCAATTCCCTAGTGCGGGTCTCGAGTGCCTTGTCAATCAAATCAAGTCGCTCCTTCCTCAATTCTAGTTCATTACGTTGGACCTCACAATCCTTCTTTCTCATTTCGAGTATCTTACAGCATTCTTCCGTTAACAAGTCAAGCGCACGAAGGTGCTTTTCCTTGAGATCAAGATGTCTGCGGCCTTTCTTGCTCCTCTCTTCAATTTGATCCAACTGCCCTTTTCTAAATTCAAGCTCTTGAGAGCACTCTGCCATAGACTTCTGCATCAAATCCAGTTGCTTCTTTTCCGACTCGAGGGTCAGTGAGCATTCAAGAATTGAGCTTTGGATGGAAGCATACTCTTGTTCTTTCAGTTGAAGTCTCTCTGCAGATTTCCTATTTTGAATTTCGATGGACTCTAGCTGTTTCCTTTTGGATTCAAGTTCAAGATCGAGGTCTTTTATAGACCGTTTGGTTGTACTTAATTCCCTGCATATATATTCAAGAGATCTGCCAACCTTTCTTTCTTTTCCTTCGACTGAAGCAAGCTCTTCGTTTTTTGACTTCATTTCCTCTTCAAGCTGCTCTATGCACTTCCTGATACCCTCCAAATGACCTTCCTTGGACTTAAGATCTTCCGATAGCTTTCCGATAGTCATTTCAATGAACCTGAACACCTTCTCTTTCGAATCAAGTGCCACCGACCGGTCACTGATCAACTTTTCAATTGCATCATACTGCTTTTGCTTCGATTCAAGCTTTTCATTGTTCTCCTTGATCAATGCTTTTGTTGAATGAAGGAGACTCTCTTTCGATTCGAGTGCTTTAGTAGACTCTTCGACGCATTTCTTGACTCGACCAAGTTCCTCCTCCTTAACTTGAAGTTCAAGGCAGCCGTCGTTTATCTCATCTTCGAGAGACTGCAATTCTCCCTGTTTGAGCACGATCACCCTGTCAAGCTCTTCGATAGAGTGTTCCAGACTGCTCAACTGATTCTCTCTCGTGCACGCTGTTTCGTATCTATCCTCGAGCAAATTCTCTACCATACTCAAGTCCAGTCTTTTGAGATCGACCTCCCCACACAATTTTTTGTGAGAACTCCTCGTCGATTCCAACTTCTCTCTTTCCAGATCTAGTTCCCTAGCATTCTCCTCTAGCGAAATCTGCAACTGTCCAACTTTTTTCTCTAGCAAGCTTACTTTCTGTTGCAGCAGGTCCATCTCCACTTTTTTCGAACTATAGTTCCCAACACACTCCTCCATCGACTTCCTCAGAGAACTCAACTCCTCCTCCTTATCTCTGATCAAGGAAACGCAATCACTGAGCTCGCCACGCGTTAGAACTAACCGCTTCTCCTCCGACTCGCGCTCATCACACAGCCTCTTGACCTGTTCCTTCACCGAAGTCAGTTCCCTCGTCTTTCCACCAATCTCCCCCTCACATTCCTCGATCCTCCGTTGCAACGAACACAACTCGCCCTCCTTGGACTCGACTACGCGGCGGCGCTCCTCGAGCGACCTCTCCCTCTCGAGGAGCTGCTCGGAGCGGCATTCCAACGACCTCTGGATGCCGTCGAAATGCTCCTCCAAATCCTTCCACATGAGAGCGAAAGACAGGAGATTCGATGCCTGAGCGTGCACTTGCTCATACGCCTCGGAAATGCCCTCCTTCTTCAACTCCGCTTGCTTCAACTTCTCAGACACTTTCTCCATGGAAGCCACCAGCAATGTCGAGGGAGAAAACGAAGAAACGCTCCCTCTAGAATCCAAACAGGAAACCCAAAACAAAGGAAAACAGAAGAAGCCGAAAGCTGTCGCGCGAACGGAGACGAACCTGGCGCTGCTGGAGGAGCAAGACGAAACCCTAGAGAGAGAAAAAGCTGATGAGCAGGCTCCGAATCCCTTCTTGCTGGTGAATCAGAGGAGGAGGATTTGCCGGGAGGGAGCGAGCGAGTTCCTTCGTGGTGTTGCAGGAAAAACGGAGCTGATGATACGTGGTTGAATCCTGAGCGGGGAGTGTCAGGCCGCGGGTGACGGTGAGGAATTACCTTCCTACTACTACCTGTGCCTGGTGGGATGTTACGTGACAGTCTCCGATAATCATCGAACGGTCTCTCCCTCTTTTTTTTTTTTTTTTCATTTTAGACCTTGGAGTTACTCGAAAGCCGGAAAAAAATTAAGTCGAAGTGAGTTTCTTTTGTTTCGTAAAAAAATGAATAATACGATTTTTTAAAGGATGGTGAGGATAAAATATCTTACAAGCTAGTTTTCACGGACATAATGTCCTGCGATTCAAGCATTTTAAGACATCATGTCCAAGGTATCTACAATCCATTTATGCTTCATTTGTTTCGTGAAAAAATAAAAAATTTTAAAAATATTTTCCTAAGGACTATCACTTGTATCGCTTAAAATAATTAGCAAATAAGAAATATTTTTTTGTCAATAACAATTTCCATCTGGATATTTTTGTGGATGATGAAAATATAATTTGTTGATTAATTTTTGTAAGTGATACAATCTATCGCTTTTAGAAAATTATTTTTCAAATAATTCGTTTTCCACGAAATAAGCGGAGCCTTACATGCGAACCACGCTAGTTGGCGCGAGTCACTTCGAAAGCCGAAAAAAGAAAGTAGAATTAATTTAGGCTTTGTTTATTTCGCGAAAAGTGGACGATTTGAAAATTACTTTCTTGAAAAAATAATCATTTATATTATTTAAAATAATTAATCGGTGAAAATATTTACATTATTGATAATGTCTAAATATTTTTATGGATAATAAAAATATTTTTCGTTTATTTATTTTTATAATAAAAAATATTTTTTAAATTATTTATTTTTCGAGAGAAAGGCAAAGTATCTTCGGAATCCTAATAAATGCAATCTCGTATGAGCTGGCAGTCTTCATATCTTTGTTGTTTTTTTTTTTTTTGGCAATCGCGTCAGACGCTTTAGGAGTTGGGAAAAGAACTATTATGCGATCTCGTCAAAGTCAAATAAATGCTAGTGCGTGGTTAAGACTAGCGAGTTATGAACGGAAAGGAAATGGGCGTTCGCATTGAATGAACGGAAGAGCGATGCGGTATTCATTCTTCAGTTTTTCTTTATTGCTCGTTTTTTTGCAAATTTCATGATGTGTGCGCGAACTCCAATCTTTTAATTATGTACAACACAATACACCGTACGGCACGATATGTGGATACGTGATTTTTTCAAAAAATAAAAAATTTCGATATGTTGAGATACGTCATATATTAAATATATTTTTTTTTCAAAAAATAAAAAATTTCGATATGTTGAGATACGTCATATATTAAATATATATATATTTTATCTATGCATATATAAAACTATGTGAGTTTTTTCTTTTTCTATTAAGGATTCACAATTAGATTTTTTTTTTACTAGTTGAGTATATGACTTAAATATATATTTTAAATAATTCACATTTTGATCTTTAATTTATTAAAAATGCTTAAAATTGACTCTGTGGATATTGAAATGGTGTGTCGAGAAGTCGGACTCGCGTGTCGCTAGCATGTCTAGAGTGCTAGTTACGTGTCGATTGTATGTCGAAGAGTGTCGGAGGGTGTCGGAGTGTTGAAAAACTTCGAACACTACACGAAGACCCTTGAAAAGTGTCGGTGCTGCATAGTTTAGCTTGAGTGAAATATTTAAAATCACTTGAAACCTGTCTCGATATTCTGGAAATTAGACATCAATTTTTTTTATTGTGACAAGAAAGCAACTGAAAAGTCAAAACACCTTGTATATAATTCAAACATGCTAGTGCCTTTGCTTGAGCTTTTTGTTTTGCTTCAAAAAAAAGTTAAGAACCTGAATTAAGGGCGTTTAATAAATAAAAAAAAAAGGAAGCCTAGAGATCTAGTGTCAAAGAACAACTTGAAGTGGTAACTTGATCTTAACTAAGGACCTGAGGTCACATGTGCCTCTCACATGTCACTTTTTTCAAGCCATGATTGGGGACATTCTTGTTCAAGAGAATTTTTTTTTTTTTGTTAATATTACGAAAAATTGCTAAACCGGTACATCCATAACAAATTTATCATAAACTAATTTTTTATCATGAAAAACCTTAGACTGTTACGCTTGTGACAAATTTATCCTAGATTAATATTTTGGTCACAATAAACTTTAAACCGGTATACTTGTAATAAATTTATACAAACTAATTTTTTTATCCCGAAAATTTTGAAATCGGTATGCTCTTGCTAATTTTTTATCACCAAAAATCAAAAATTAGTTCCGCTGTGACAAATTTACTCTCCATTAATGTCTGTTAAAGTGGATTAACCTGTCAACGTGTCATTCAACTCAGTAATTTAACGAAAATTAACAGATGATAAAATTGTTACGGGTGTATTCGTTTGAGATTTTTTCGTGATTGGTAAAAAATTAATTTGAAATAAATTTATTACAATTAAAATAATTTGAGATGTTTTGTTATTAAAAAATTAATTTAAAGTAAATTTATCATATATGTAATAATTAAAAATTTTCATAATATTTATTATTATTATTTTGTTTTATTTTTATCTTCTTCTTCTCGAGATCACCTTCTTCCTCGAGGAAGAAGATGCGGAGACAGAAAGAGCGCAGATAATGATCAGGCATTAGGAATAGGTGTGATGGCGGGGCCCACAGGCACATGGGTGAATCTGGGGGAACCCCCAAAAGCGAAAACAAAACAGATTTTCCCCATTTGTTTAATATAGTGCCATGACTTATGTTTGGTGTGTCTTACGGGCGTTGAATTGTTGGGGGTATATATCGTTTAAGATATTAGAGCAAGGGCGTCGAAAGTTTTAAAATTTATTATGAAAGTACAATTTAGTAGTAAAATTTTCATGAAATATAATTGAATCCTAAAACTTATTACGAAAGTACAATCAAACCTTAAATTTTTTTAAAAATACAATAAGATCCTAAAACTTATTAAATTGATCCAATAAAGTTCTTCAATCTATTACATTTTTTGAATATTTTTGGACTAGATTGCACTTTAGCTACAAGTCTTATAATGTGATTGCACTTTTTTAAAGTTTTCGAACCTGGATTGCACTTTAATGACGAATTTTATGACTTGATTGTACTTTTTGAAAGTTTTAGGACTTCGATCACGCTTTCGTGAGGAGTTATCCTTTTATTTTCAAGGGAGACTAATAGGAAATTTGCTAGATTTGGTCATAAGGTTTTGGACTTTGTATTTAGATTCCAAGACTAACATCTCGTGAGGTTGAGCCGTTGAGGCCCCTATCTTATCTCTCTCTCTCTTTCTTTGTTGCTTCGAGTCATTTTGTTCTCGGCTCACAAGCTGGATTTTTGTTCGTAGCTTCATAACAACCAAGAAGAAGATGAAAAGAGAAGGGAAAAAAAAAAAGAAACGAGAAATAAAAATGCGCCCAGATGAAAATGCCAACAATCACATCTTGAAAAGTGACATGCGAGAAGGACATGCGACTTTAGGCACTTATTTCAAATGAAGTTTATTATTGATCATTTTTTTGAGAAAATGGCTCGATTTCATGTTTTTATTTGGAATATTTCCTATTGTTATCTTAAATTTTTTTTTTGTGGGTCGAATATTGTGATCTTATTTAGTCGCTGCTCTTTCGACCCAAAAAAAAAAAAAAAAACAAATGGAGAGGGGATTTTGCTAGAGCGTTGGGTGACGGCGTGACAGGCCAAAGAGAGGGAAGCATGGGCCTATCACGGGAGGATAGAGAAAGGCATGCATTGTACGACTGCACAGTACAGCACGCTAGTGGAGTCGGCTCATGTGGGAAACTCTCGTTTTTCGCAGATGGAGAGAGGGAGGTCGGATCCGAGTAAATTTATTAAATTGTTCCGTATGAATTCCGCGACCTAAAATTCGAGAATATTCTTTAAATTGAGGAGAAGAAAAATATTTTTTTCTCGACTTAGAGATATAATAATAATGAATATATACTCTATATCATTTTTGAATGGCCACAGTCGGTAGGGTCGTATAGTAAAGTTCCACGCCTGGAGTGAATTATTTGAGGTTTGGCTCCTGCGTCGTACGGTGAAAAGAGGGTGGTTCGATGGATTTGATTGGAGGATCCATACGGTGGGTTTTGATCAAGGGCCGAGATTCGTTCTTTGAAAAAACTTTCCTTTCAACGTCCTTAATGTTAAGGATATATACAAAATCTCTACTGTTTAATCTTTTTGACATTCCGACCAAAAAAAAAATATTTTTGACATATAAAATTAAAATTCCATAAAATGGATTTAAATTCGATCAGCGTTTCAGTGGGATTACGCTATTTAAGAACATATGAAATTACGAGAAAATGAGGGGAAAACATGTTAGGTAGTCAAAAGGATCTGAAAGTCGATCACATAGAGGTTTTTCTGTTTTATTTCACTGAGCTGCGAGCTTCAAACGCAGCTTGTGGAATGAAAATAAGTACTCATGGTGGTGAGATTTTGAGAGAGCATTACTTATCATGCGGTCTTTTTCATCAATATACGTAGTTACTAAAGATAGAGACAATTTGTTCAACCAGTTCTAAACCCATTGTACGCATGTAATATTGCCAATTGAGAATTTTCGTGCGAATTGTCAATATAATCACGTGTCATGTAGGACGGACGGCAATGACTAATAAACCGTCACGTTAGCAATTTTCGTGTCATGTAGGACGGACGGTAATAGTTGATAAACTGCTACATTAGCAATTTTCGACGAAAATTGACTAGAAGTATTATATTGAAATTCGAGAAAAGATTTGGAACTAACTTGATAAAATCAAACAATTTATGAGTGAATTGACATTCGTACAATAACTTTGGGTGCTTGCAAGAGTCATGCCTTCGAAATTTGGTCCGATAGTTGGACGTATGCGAGATTCCGGCGAGTCGTTTGGTGACGGCGCTTTGTCAAGGATTGTGTAGCCCTAAGGTTGCATGTCACGTGCTTGTGAGGGGGCGTCTCCTCTTCCTTTCCCTCCCTTTTGTCATGATTATCTTTCTTCTTTTCATATTTTCATACTATCGAAAAAAATATTTTCGATAGTATAGTCGTTGCATAGTATTCCCCACGAGGTTGTGATACCCCCCAATCATATTCTTAACGGGAAGAACAATTTGAAAAAGAAAATGGTTGAAGGACTCACTCATTGTCAAAAAGAAGAGAACGAAAGACCTGATTGAACAATTGGCAATCGTTGATGGGATTTCTGATAGAGAAATCACAAATGGTGAGTCAAAAGAAAGCTTTTTTCTCATCCGTTTGTTGGCCATGCCAATCAAAGGCACCTTCACCCCTCATTTTTTATCGAGATACGCTACCCAAGCCGTTTGAAAATCTTAAAAAATTAAGCGCAAGCCCGTTGAACAGCATCTTCCGCGTCACTCCCACTTTTCAGGTCCTTCTGTCTTGCGATGAATCACCCGCCATGTTCATTGTCGTGCTCCATTTCGTCAACGCAAGCGAGACTCTAGCCACACTCCACCTCCTCTTGCTCCGCAGTCGAAGCCTCTTCTTTTCGAGCCTAAAAACAAGAATCCGAAGCTTGGACCATTCTTCTGATTGCGGAAAGCACCGTAATGGAGAAAAGCCAAGAACTTGCGCTGACCCAGATGAGGAAATCAGTTCAGAAGCTGGGTTCTTCGACGGAGGTAATGAAACGTTTGCTTTCTTCGTAAGCAATGGATTTTCATAATGGTTCTTGTTTGATTGGTTTTCGAGCTTTTTCATTTGTTTACCGTTGGCCATGCAGAAAATTGGCGAACCAACGCTCATGCGGTTCTTGATAGCTAGATCGATGGACGCCGATAAGGCAGCGAAGATGTTTGTGAAATGGCAGGAGTGGAGGGCGACATGGGTCCCGAATGGGTTCGTTCCAGAGTCGGAAATAGGCGAGGAATTGGCAGCTAGGAAGATTTTTTTGCAGGGCTTGTCGAGAAGTGGTCAACCACTGATGGTCGCCATGGCCAGCAAGCATTTCCCTTCGAAAGATCAGCTCCAATTTAAGAGTAATAAGCTCTTTTCACCTGTTCAAATTCCATCTTTCTTTTGACTTTCCCATTCATATAATTGTGCAGACCATTGATGAAGATATGCGTGTGACGAAATGCAAATACTAGGCGTTCTTCATGGGGTGATATGTCGATGATACTGCTGCTGAATCGTTGCATGCATTGTCAATTTGTAGATTGTCCCACTCGCATGAGATAAAGGTTTTCAAGCACATAGCGCAACTTGAGTCAGAATGACTTGGCCTTTATGTTTTGGGTCCCAGCTTTATTTGTTTGTTGGCTTTTGACAATAGCCGGAGGTGGTTCCATGTCTTCTCGCTTTTTATCCTGTCCCTTTGAATATACTGCCAAAAGGAAATAATTGACTTCATTTTATCAATCATCCTCCAAACTATTGCTTTCTCAAAAATGGTGATTGTCGATTCTGAAGCTCTGGAGTCTGGTATTAATTACTCGTATTCTGTATTAATTAGTTACCTGATCATAACGAATGAAGTGATCTCCCTCTTGGGCCGCGGACGCATCCCTAGGATCAATGTTTTGCAATTTGGTGTATGGTCATACCTTTCTAGGCCCTTTGGCTTAGACCGAACGTGCGATGTGGTTTATAATCAGATGCTTTCTCTTCAATTTTTTGCTTGAGTTAAAGATATTAAATTTGCTACATAGATTAGGGAAAGCTTAATTAACTTAACTTGCTGTCTCCTTTGGTAAACTCCTAAGTATAAACATAACCATGGAGTGATATTGGAGGTCCAGATGCCTAAATTTGGTTATGGGTTTCAGCATCTTCCATAAATGGAGAATTATTAATTGCATGGATGTTTGTAAGATCTACACGTGATTGATGGCCAATAGAAAAAGTTCACCATATGTGATCAGTTTCTTGTGACCGAGCGTCCTCATCCATGTGTGTACGTATTCTTTATTAATGCCACCTTTGCCTTTGGCAGTGCTCAATGTCTTAGCTTTTGCAAATTTGGTACCATCAGTATTTCTTAGCTTCCTCTGTCATGTGGTGAATGTAGAGATTCAAAATATAAACTCCGTGTTGCTTGATTCAGTTTGTTATCTGTCGAATCTTGTGTCTTAATTCTTATCTTGTTTGCTTATTCCACTTATAGATAGCCAACAGGGCGATGGTAATAAACTTAACCGGGCCAAGAATGGTTTTCATCATAACATGGAGTATATTGCATACCTCACATCACATCTTTAACACTTGTTAGTTGCATTTATAAGTAGATTGTTCCTATATATCTGAGTTCTGTTATCATCAGCGCAGGAATCAAATTAGAAAGTCAGAACAAACTGGTTTTTCGTTTTCCCTTTTGTTTCATGACAATGGTTGGACCGAAGAATTGATTAACTCTGCTTCCCTATTGATGCAGAATTTGTAATTTATCTACTTGACAAATCCATTGCAAGGTGCGTACCATACTCATTGCGCTCTATAAGACATGCATGTTTGACTAGTCTGTGTTTGTTTTTGAATTTTGGTATTGCGGGGCTTCATTCATTGGTAGCTAAATTGTGATTGTTAGTCTTGACCACAAAAGTCGTTTGTCAATGAATTTGCAATTTGAGAGAGAGGGAGGGATAGGGATGCTCGGGATAGATATTCAGGATGGTTTTATTCTATTTGAGAAAAAGGAAAAGTGATCATGGGTTGAGTAGCAGCCAAAATGAGATATGTGGGTGTCATTAGACAAGTACATATGGCCTCGTGCTCGGCAGACATTCGTAGGTGACACACACAGAAAATAGTCACGAAAGAACTGAATATTACACCTGAACACCTGAAACTGGTTTTCACCTTCTTAACTTTTCCATCTCTCTTTTAGCATTGGACAATTAAAAGGATTTTTTCACCATAGTATCTTTCCCATGTCCATTAAAGGTTGCTAAAATTTTGTGGATCACCTTTTAATAACTTAAATCAGCAAATAGATAAAATTTCTGATTGTAGATCCTTGCTTATTTTTTGCCAGTAGATATCTCTATATTTGATGCTTTATGTTTCTGTCCTTCATTTCTCGACTCTCTTAAATGTTCCTTGTCCAAATTGGAGAATTTCTGGACATCGGCAACCCTGTTCCCCCACTAAAACTAGGAATCTACCTAAAGCTGATGTTAATCTCCGCTTACAAAGAGAGTTATGCTTTCATCTATGCTGAATTTGCAAATCATGTCTTTTGACAAGTACACGTGATTATTGAGGTCCTGTTTTGTGAGTTAATCAACTCCATTAAAGTGTATGCATTCCATTTTCAGTTCTTTCAAAGGGCGGGAAATAGGGAATGAAAAGGTGATTGTCATTCTTGATCTGCAAAACTTAAGTTATAAGAATGTCGATGTACGTGGCTTCATCACTGGATTTCAGTGTTTACAGGTACTTATCTCATTAAGAGTTCTGTTTCTTATTTATCTCATGTATCTGTCTGCTAGTCCTTCAGACTAGAACTGTCTGCTCATAGATGAGAATACGGACAGAATATTTTTGTGTTCTTATAAGATGATTTAGTTGGAGAAAGGATCCAAATGAATTATATTGTGCAAATATCTGATCTCCGCTTCAGTTGTAGCAATCTACAAACTAAGAGCAAAATAAATAAAAGAAGAAAAGAGCAACTGAAACAAAGGGAAAACAAACTCTGTTTAATAATTCTCTTTCGGTGATACCTTTGAAAACTTTTAGGATTACTTAATGGTACATTGTGCGAAAGGTTCCCTTAGATTTGCATTTACAATTGTTGAAAAATGTCCTGAGACTGAGACCAATTGTCAGGAAGAACACCTTTTACCCCCTCATTTCCCAGACACTGATTTTCCACTAGCAGCTTTTCTTGAGCTGTTTACTTGGGTATGTTGAAGCTTTTACAGTTACATGAGAAGAAAAATGACCGTTTCTTGCACCCGAAGTACAATCCTCGAAATGAATTCGTAAGCTAGTTATGGGTGACATGATTGACGTCGGCCAATACAACTTCACTGGCAATGAAAATTATCTATGTCATTCCTCTAAATCACAAGCTTCTTATCATGCAGGATTACTATCCTGAGCGCCTTGCCAAGCTCTTCATTCTGAATATGCCACGGTTCTTTGTCAGTGTTTGGAGAATGATTTCTCGCTTCCTTGAGAAGGCAACACTGGAAAAGGTGCACTTATTTTGCTCTGCACATAATTATTCAGAACATTTAATGCACAATTTCTCTCGTTTTGCATAGTATTCATATTTTGGCCTAATATGATATTCAACACCTTGTTTTCTTGATAGGAAGGTAGTATCGCTATAGGGCACCAAGGAAGTGCAAGCACATGTACAAAAAGAGCTTAAGCAATGAAAAAAGAGCTCAATCACAAGATGAAACATCTACAATGTCAATCAAAGAATTTGCATCAACGAGTAATTTTCCATTATGCGAAAATGTAGGACTTCAAAAACTGATCCTTAAATAATGACAAAAACTGAGGATGCCTCTCCTTCATAGGATCTCTTGTCTTGATCTCTCCATATCTTCCAAAAACAAAAGAAGGAATATGAGTTTGAGATGCACCTGATGATAACAGGTTGTAAACAATAACCACTTCATGACTCTTGCTTGTCAAGCATTCTTTCTCCTAATCTTGACCCTTCATCCTGAAATAAACACTGCAGATCGTGATTGTGAGCAACGAAGATGAACGAGAAGACCTCGTCAAGGAAATCGGCTGCGAAGTCTTGCCCGAAGAGCACGGTGGGAAAGCAAAGCTTGTGCCCATCCAGGATGTTGTTTTGCCCCCTTTGGATAATTGATTTCAGTGACTGGACAAAACAGCTTCATTTTTTGGTTAAAAAAGGGGAGGAAAAGAAAAACAAAACGAAAAGAGCAGCTGCGATCTCGGCGTCAGCTTCCTCGTATGTACTTTTCAATGTATGTATATCTTCTTCGACAAACTGTTATGTACGTAACGACTCATGTATTAACTTGCCGGGCAACTTTATATGCGTATGTTTCAAGGATCAGCAATTTTAGCAATGAAGAAAGTTAGGATGGAAGAAGAGGTCAAGTGAAAAAGGAGGTGCGGAGGAGTAAAAGGGTGCATTTCGGAACCAATGCCATCTTCGTCAAGCACCTTGTCGAGAAGGGGAGTTGCTGGGTTGGGTCCCGTTCGGATCATGTCACAAAAAAAAAAAAAACCAAACAAACAAACGAATCATTTGTCTTGTTCAACAAGGAATGGTTCATGGTGTAAATCTCACTATCCTCCACGTTGTAATTTATTTTGTCAAATTGGGGATGGGCATGGATAATCCGAGGGACCCGAATCTGCCTCTTCTATACTTTAACCTTTAGAGACTATCTCTTTACACCCTATCCATTTGCATGACTGAGTTTGGCTTGGACCGGAAAAATTACCAAAAAAGCTCTAACCGTATTGCAATTGTGCCATCAGTCCTAAACCTTTTTGTCTATCAATTGAGTCATAAATATTTGCCATTGTGTCCATTCAGCCTATCAGGCCAATTTTGACCGGTCTGTCTTGATGTGGGGCAATAAATATTATTTCGAATTTTTTTCATTTTCTTCTTCTTGAGAATGAAAAGAAAAGAAAAATAAATAAATAATATTATTAAAAATTGCCACATCGGTACCGACCCGCCAAAGTTGGCCGGCTAAATTGAATTAACATAAATACAAAAGGCTTATGATTTTTTTGATCGAAAAAAAAGGTTTAGGATTCGATTGATAAAAAAAAAAGATTTAAAATTGAATTGACACAGTTACAATAAATTTATCACTTTTTTGATAATTTTTCCGGTTCGGATACGGTCTTTTTTCTTCTAACCGATGATTTGGCGTGCGAGAATGCCGCTTCCTGGTTCGATTCCATTAGGTACATCTTGTTCGCAAGGCGTAAATGGGTGGTTAATTGTTGAGCTCAACTCTGTTGTGTTAAGACACTAGGCCCTCGGTTGATCATTTCGATCCTTGTCAACTGATGAAAATTCCTACATCTTGTATTGGATTGGAGGGGTGGCGGATAAGTTATGTAGATCCCCTCTATTATGGACTGGTGTTATTTCTCGAAGTTATTACGAAAAGAAGCAAAAGTACAGTTAAAACGAAGTGAGTGAAACGAACTTTTATATATATATATATATATATATATATATTCGTTTATGTACATGAATATGTTTAATTCATGTATCTCTTGAGTACGTGAACTTTCAAATTCAATACATTAATTTGAACTATTCTCCTTTCAAAAAAGAGGTTTGAACAAGATTCGAAGAAGAAATACATCTCTCATCTTTTCATTTCGATTTTTTTTTTCCTACCAAGTTTGCCGGTTTTAATAAGTGTTTGACATATTCCTATTTGTATAGACGGGGTTCGAGGTGTTGTATCTTGAGAGTTATAATTCGCGAAACTACTCAGAACCATCGAAGGAACCAACCGCCTTGAGAAGATTCGATCAACCGCATCTCACCTCCTATGTAATTTTATCACAATTTTTACGGCAATTGTGCGAATTGCAAATTTTGATTCGTAACAGTATCCACTTTGCTCATTGGCTTGATAAAGTTGTTATCGCTTCCTTAGTGTGATTATTTTTCTATCTACAAACAAACCGTATTACGTATCTTCCTCCCGGTACGTTACCTTAATTTTCGACGTTAATTATTATTATACCAAGGGGGAAGAATGCTAAGGGAAAGGACATCCGCTTTCTTTTTCACTGGAGGAAGGTAGCTGCCTTGTTCGGTTAATCCTCGTTGCCATGGTGCGTTGTGGACCCCATATCAAGTCCTTCCTCGACCGGCTAGGTGGTCGTTTGATTTCTCCCACGAGAGAATAAAAATCAAAGCGTACCCAATTTTTTTTTTTTTGGGTCAAAAAAAGATAAAAGAGTCTGTCCAAATTATGTGGGTCCCACCCTAATCATTCCCCTCTTCCTTTTTTTTTTTATTTAGCTTCCCCACCAGGAAGAAGGTAAAGGGCTTGCGTTTCCAGCCAATTTATTTATTTATTTATTTTTCCCCATTGCTCTGATCACACGCACCTATGAGAATGCTCCATCTTTTAGAGATTTTGACCAGATGAGGAGAGCCCCGCCAATGGCAATCCTCGGATGGGCTGGATTGGACTTTGATAAGGGCAGAACTTTGTCTTTAAATGAAAAATAAAAGAGTGATTTGATAAGCCTTCGACTCATATTAACGAACAAATATTTTTCTTTTTTATTAATTGAAAATATTCACATATTTTAACGTCCCAGAGTTCGGACGAATAGTTTTAAGGACATACTGAGGGCCCCTTCGATTCACACTGTCTTCCTTCACTAATAGCCAAATAAACATTGAGATCTATTGTAACCACTCACCTGGGTGGCACCTTTGGTTCGCGCATTCTTTCTCTCGCAAAAGGTCGAGTGTTCGAATCCCAGGGGCGTCGCAGGATGACTTACTCGGTGACACGTGTGTGGTGGGTAGCACGTATTGCCCCCGGGGTTTACCCCCCAGTTGCCGGCCGTGCGGGGGTTCCCTGGGTCATCAAAAAGAAAAAAAACATTGACATCTATTGTAAGTAATCTTGAGATGTCAAAGATGTCAACAGAAAATGTTTTTCCTTGGCGCATGCTACAGGTGCACAGAAGTGGACACAGGAGGGCCGGAAACTCCTGCGACGGGCTGAATCACAGCCCAATGGGAAGAGAGAGGGAGAGACTTCTGAAGGTGGGATCTTAACAGGAAGAAAGAGGGCAGAAACTTCTGAAGGTGGGATTTTTATCAGGGGAGAAAGAGAGAAACTTCTGAAGGTGGGATGGTTGACTTGAGTTGACTGTACCAGCCTCTCTTCTGCTTTCACTGCTCTTTTTTCCAAGCTATAAATAGGTCTCGCGCTTCTCTCAGTTTGATGCACCGCTCCCCCTATCTACAGCATTTCAGCATTTTTGGCGCATCTCTGTCAAATTCTCCGACCTGGTGAGTCCCCCAATCTCTCCTTCCTCCCGCATCTTTGGATCATCTCTCTCTCTCTCTCTCTCTCTCCTCATTTGGGTCACATACTTTCTCAAAAAATGCACGAGTTCTGTAATGGTTAGCGATCCGATGTTTGGGAGATGCATCTTCTTGTTATGCTCAATCCGTCATCGCCATCGCCATTGCCATCACCGTCGAGTCTCTTCTCTTGTATGCTCTTGTTTCTGTGTTCTTTTTATGGTCCGAAGTTCTGTCACAGGGGTATATATGTTGCTTGCTGAGGATGTCCTTATGATCCGTGATGGACAAATCGCTTAGTTTTGTTCCTTTCTGGGTTTTCCTTGCTTGTCAATTTTTCCATGTAAATGGGGGGGCAAAAAAAAAAAAAAAATGAAACTTTGGAATTCACAAGTCGAGTCCTTCCTCTCTGTGAATGGCTCAGCCTTACTTTCTTTGCGGTCGTACATATTAGGTGGCATTGTACTGAGGGTAAATTTTTCACGATCTACTGCGAGGGAAAGTTGGTTTTGCCAAGGCCGGACTTGAGATGCCTTGGGCTTTTAGCTTTCTTGCCATGCAAGTCGTAAAGGGTTTGTAATAGATCATAATTTAACGAACACAATTTGTATTTGGAAAGACTCTTTTAAATTAAATTTTTTGCATTTTCCCAAAGAGAATTCTCCAAAAGTCCAACTTATGTTGAAATTCGACAATCAACGGGAACTAAAAGGCGAAAAAAGAAAAAGAAAAACATTTTTTTTATCTCTTCCATTTTTACCTGGCAGTTTTTTCCTCCCCCCGATCTTCGCCTCTCTCATTTTTTGCCCTTTGCTGACTCAACGTCCACCGGAGGACATGTCATGGCCACGTCAACATTAGCATAGTAAAGTTAATATAACAAAAAAAAAAAAGTTAATATAGACGGAGGCGCTTGAGATGACGCGGCTGTGACAGATCTGAGCGACCACCGGTGGCGCTGCTCAACGTTCTCCTTTTATATGCCAACTCCGGCGTTGACGGTGGTCAAACTCACATTACGGCACTGAAGAAGTCTGACATCTCTCTCTCTCTCTCTCTCTCTCTCCTCCTTCTGTCGTGGCAAAAGCCACGACGGAGCCTCCGGTGATGGAGCGCTTCAGGCCACGCCGGCCGTTCCCGGGCCATCGGCTGCCAATGCCGATTCCACGTAAGAACACGACCTCTATGATCGCGACGCTCGCTCTGGTAACTTATATTATGAGCTCTCAAGATTGTTCATCTCTGTAATCATCATTTCTCGCCTTTTCGAGCGAAGTTTTCTTACTCCTACGATCGGTCGTAGATGTTTTAAAAGCCTCTTCCGGCTATCCTTCTTGCTAAGATGCTCTTACGTTTCGTAATTCGGTCGAAGATGCGTGGCCGCCGTGGGCGTAATGGAGTCGTTCCGGGGAGGGAGAGATGGAGCTACATGCTTTGACTGTGCACTTCATTTGAAATAGACGGTGTTGGATCAAGAATCCATTTAGCACTTTTTTCGGACATGGGTCGATGGACTCGTTAGGAGGAAGCGGACCAACATGCTTGTGGTGTTGTACTTGGCTCGGCCGTCTCGAGGATATGAAGTTCTTATCCTGCCGAGCGCTTAATTTGGTCATGCATTCATATATAGGACTCGGAATGCGGTTGAGTTCCGGCATAGTTATGAGGTGGTTACTAGTTGATAAGTTGTGAATAGGCACTTTTGACCACGTCTAGCTTTTGTTCTTGAAAATGTGTCTAGATGAACCTGTAAATAGTTAAAGAGGTAAGACTTGAGATTGCGTAGTTTGACTCTTTAGTTTTGGTTATGTGGAACTCAATCTGTCATCATTATGAGTATTGCGTGGAGGCAATATCCATATTATGTGTTCAAGTTAACTTCATTCTTCTTCTTCTTTTCAAATGCAGTTAGAATCTTTGAGATAGCATGGGTAGGACCATTCAGTTGTACGGGTTCTACTGGCCCATCAGTGCAGAAGCAGTCAAGGATTTTCTGGAGCAATATCTTGGCAAAATGACTGTTTATGCAGTGGAAATTCTGAAACCAAGATCTGGAGAGCAAAGAACACGTGCACATGTTCAATTTACTGCTAAATGTGACGGTGAAGATATTATTTTTCTCGCTAATTGCAAAAATCTCTGGTATGGCAATTCATATTTAAAGGCTTCGGAATGGGGTTCTGATATTGTTCCAAATCCCAAGGTCTTTGAGCACTGCCTGGATGATGTAACTTTGTATTTTGGATGTCAGACTTCTGAGAATACGTTCACTGCCTTGTGGGAGAGCCCAAATGCCTCTGTAAAATTTGGATTTGGCATGAGAAAATTGTTTTTCCTCTTAACCTATGGTTCTGTGGACTACAAGCTTGAGCTCTCCTATGAGAATATTTGGCAGATTCAGCCGCACCAACCACGTGGTCAAACTCTGAAGTATCTAGTCATTCAGGTTTGATGCTTCAACTTAATGCTTGATGGTTTAAGCCAAAACATCGAATTGCTTTGTTCTTGTTGGAAGTGGATATGTTGACGAATCATATGTGGTGGGAGGGCCTAGATAGGGCAGGTTGTAGTGAATCACGATATGCAAAAGACCTGCTGTTTTACTTCTATTGAGGATGATACTCTTTCTACGATGTTTGATATATGAACTTCCCCAATCCCCATATTATAGGTCAAGCAGCAATTTTCCCCTTTAATAGCACAACGGTTTTATATGCCTGTCAAGCTGGACACTACTAATTTTTTTTCCTTTTGATCTCTCTGTGGCCTTATTTTACCAGTTACTAGGTGCCCCTCGGATCTATGAAAAAGATTCCTGCACTCTCAAATATTTTATGGCAGCCCCTGATGACCAATGGGTCAGGGAAGTTGATTTTACCCCATCTTTCTGTATTGGCCAAGCTTCCTCTTTGTGTTTGAAACTTCAGGGTCATCATCAGCTTCCTGATTTTGATAAGTATCTTGTTTGCTGCAAAGAACAGAGTGGGCAGTTCACCCTGAAATGTACCCCTCCTTGTACTTATCATTCAGATCTTGTACCTGTTGTGCTTCCACCTGCCGGAGTTGCCTTGCCATATGGAATCTTGTTCAAGGTCTGTTCCTTGGTTCAGCATGGGTATCTGCCGTGGCCGGTTCTGGATTCAAAATTTTTCCGGCTGATTGATCCGAGAAGAATGGACATGAATGTTGCTTGCATAGAACATGCTTTGGAAAAACTGGGTCGTCTAAAACAGTGCTGTTACCATCCTGTAACTTGGCTTGAGGAGCAGTATCGGAGGTATCTGAGTACTGACCATAAACCTACAGCTGGCACTCTTTCTTTAGATGATGGGTTGGTGTATGTACGTAGGGTTCAAGTAACTCCTTCTAAGATGTATTTCTGTGGTCCAGAAGTGAATGTTTCCAATCGGGTGCTGCGTAACTATCTTGGAGATATTGATAATTTTCTCCGCGTTTCTTTTGTTGATGAGGAACTTGACAAAATTTATTCAACAAATTTGTCTCCACGCAACTCTGCAAATGATGAAAGGCGAAGCGGAATTTATAAGAGGATAGTCTCAACATTGAGAGATGGAATTGTCATTGGTGATAAGAAGTTTGAGTTTCTTGCCTTTTCATCAAGTCAATTACGGGATAGTTCTGTTTGGATGTTTGCTTCCAGGGAAGGGCTTACTGCAGCAGATATAAGGGGGTGGATGGGGGATTTTCGTAAGATACGAAATGTGGCAAAATATGCTGCCAGACTAGGTCAATCCTTTGGTTCATCAACAGAAACTCTCAACGTCAGGAAAGATGAAGTTGAAAGGATACCAGATGTGAAAACCAAAAGGCGTGGAGTTGACTATGTTTTCTCTGATGGTATTGGGAAAATATCTCACCAATTTGCTGTGGAAGTGGCTAGAAAATGTGGTCTTATGAGCTCGACCCCATCTGCATTTCAGATTCGGTATGGTGGGTTCAAAGGTGTTGTGGCAGTGGATCCGACTTCTTCAAAAAAATTATCATTAAGAAACAGCATGCTCAAATACGAATCAGATAATACGAAACTTGATGTTTTGGCATGGAGCAGGTACCAGCCTTGCTTTCTTAATCGCCAGATTATTACTCTGTTGTCTACTCTTGGAGTCGAGGATCATATTTTTGAAAGGAAGCAAAGAGAGGCGCTAAGTCAACTGGATGCTATCTTGACGGATCCTCTGGCGGCACAGCGTGCACTGGTGCTTATGTCTCCAGGAGAGAGTACTAAGGTTCTTCTAGAAATGCTTATCTGTGGTTATAGGCCAGATGTGGAACCCTTTCTATCGATGATGCTTCGAACATTCTGTGCATCGAAGTTGCTTGACTTGCGTACCAAAGCAAGGATATTTGTGCAAAATGGAAGATCGATGATGGGATGTTTGGATGAAACAAGGACTTTGAAATATGGTCAGGTGTTTGTACAACTGTCTAGTGTTGGAAATTTGCAGATTGGAAGCAAAACCATGCTAAAGCCGAGCAGAAGTGAGTCACCCCTCGACACATTTGTCTTTCAGGGAGATTTGGTGGTTGCAAAAAACCCTTGCCTGCATCCTGGAGATGTCCGTGTCTTAGAGGCTGTTGATGTTCCCTCTCTGCACCATATGGTTGATTGCATTGTTTTTCCTCAGAAAGGAAAGAGGTAAGTTTTTTTCCTTTTACTGCTGGTACTCATTTTCTTCCATGTCAGTTCTTCTCATTCCCACCGAGTAGCATTCTAGGCAGTTAAGTCTGGAATCATTTCTCTCTGTTTTTTTTTTTTTCCACTTTATTGTCTCAAACCTCCGGTCTCAGCCAACCCTTTTCCCAACAACCCCTCCCCCCACAAAAATAAAATAAAATAAATAAATAAATAAAGAACAAGAATAGAAAACCTTAGCCAATGTTACCATAGTGGGTTTACTTGGCAATTGTGACTATTTTGTAAAAACATGGAGAGTGCACTAGTTTATTAAGATACCAAGATGCCATTGACAATGTACAGAAACTTTTATGAGAAAGATTTTGTCAAAGCTATCAAGGGCAGAGTATTCAGCATGTGAATGAACTGAAAGGCATATCAGCATTTTCTTTGTTTGGTCATGTATTTAGTTATTTTTATAGATGGCAACATTCATGTAACTGGGCACTTGTACAAACAGTATGTGGGCTTCTGCACAAAAGATATTGTCCTAACAAACCCATATCGTCCATCTTAGACAACCATATGTAAGCAGATAAAATCATTGATCACATTACCTCTCAACTCCATTTTTTCATCTAGTTGGTCCACCGGCATCTCTGGCTATAAGTAGAACTTGACATATTTCTTCAATCGTGATAAACTGGTAATCATTGTAGCTCTCATGTTATTTTTTATTTTTTATGGTAAAGATTGTAGCTCTCATGTTATTTACATAATAGATGCCAAAAAGATTTATTTATCCGTTACTCGCTAGACTTCATAATTACAAGCAATCATGGAGCAGACCTAGATTTAATTTCCCTGTTTGTTCATGCAAGTTCCCGCCCAGTACCAGATAGCATTTACGCATAATCTACATGTTTTTCTGATATTTCGCTACTAACCTCCAGGCCACATCCAGATGAATGTTCGGGAAGTGATCTGGATGGAGATATCTACTTTGTTTGTTGGGATCCTGATCTGGTTCCTCTTTGTTTGTGTCATCCCATGGATTATACCCCAGCTCCTACTGTAACTCTTGATCATGATGTCACCATTGAGGTACTCATTGGCCACATGCTTGCCCGTTAAACATTATCTTTGAGAGGACCATGATGATGGTAGTTTGCATTCATATTGTTCGAGTGATATGCTTATATGCAATAAATCTTAGTTGAGACAGTTGGATGAGATCAATGACTTCTAAAGAACGGTTGCAATGGTAATTTAGTGCGGTTTTGTTTTACCCAGATATCGTATCCTTTTGACAAGCAATATGAACAGAGATTTTGATAAAAAAACCTGAGTTGAATGTTCTTATTAGTTATCAAATAGATACGCCATTATTGCTAGAACTGGCCCATAATTTATGTGGACCGAAAACATCTTCAATTTACGCGGAACTGAATTGAAAAGGAATACCTTGTCATGGCTTAGCAAATTGAACTTTTCAAATTTGTACAGATAGTTGTCATCTTTGGCATTGACATTATTTCTTCCCTTTCGGTTCTCCATCTTTTGGTTCTTCAAGTATATCCATATGTGGAACGGAATAGGCTATGTTCTGGTACTTCTGAATGGAGAGTTCTATGTGCAACCACGTAAGTCATCTATCAGGGAAACCAGTAGATGCACAAGTATCAGACATCACTAGATCCCCTCATAGTTTATGAAGCAATGAGATACTTGAAAGTTAGATCATATGGATGGCACTGTTTAATTCAAATTATGGCACAACTCATTTGGCAATGTCCGTTACAGAGCAGTTTTTTGAGCATCTACTCTGTTTTATTAGCATAGTGTAATTCTTGTTGCTCAGCACATGAACCTTATAGTTGTTTAACTTGTTAAAGATAGTGTCCTTCCGTTCCTTAGCATGCCTCTTCAAACTTGCAAAGTCTTTCTCATTCGACATCTCTATATTAGTTTCATGAGGAAATTCATTTATTAGTCTTCTGATGATAGATACCTTCTCAGTGGATAACTAATAAACTCATGCTGTCCCAATTTAATGTTTTAACATACAGGAGGTCGTGGAGTACTTCGCAGATTACATGGTCAATGATAGTTTAGGGATTATTGCAAACACTCACACAGTGTTCGCTGATAAGGAGCCAATGAAGGCGTGCAGCGAATCATGTGCTGAGCTTGCAGAGTTATTTTCCATAGCAGTTGACTTCCCAAAAACTGGTGTTCCTGCTAAAATTCCTGGTCATCTGCGAGTTAGAGAATACCCAGACTTCATGGAAAAGTCTGATAAGTGCACCTATGAGTCTCAACACGTGATTGGGAAGCTTTACAGAGAGGTCAAGGAGGTTGCACCATATACCAATTCTATAAATTCCTTCACGAGGGAAGTTGCTCTGAGCTCCTACGATTGTCAAATGGAAATAGAAGGCTTTGAGGACTATGTCATGGAAGCCTTTCAGTACAAACTCGAGTATGACTGCAAATTGAGGAGCTTGATGCATTATTATGGCATCAAAACCGAGGCTGAAATGCTGAGTGGGAATATCCTGACGAAGTCAAAATATTTTGATAAAAGAAGAGACCTGGAAGGTATAAATTCCGCTGCGAGGTCCTTGAGAAAGGAAGCCAGGTCATGGTTCAATGAAACGAAGTCAGGATCAGCTTCTGGAGGTGTTAATACATATGCGAAGGCATCAGCTTGGTATCATGTCACCTACCACCCGGAGTTCTGGGGCCGCTACAAGGAGGAGGATCAAGAAGATCATTTCTTAAGTTTTCCTTGGTGTGTTTATGACAAGCTCCTTCACATTAAATCAGAGAGAGCTTCTATAGAGAGGTTAGCAGAAATCAACATTTGACTGCAGATTCTGAGTTAAATTCTCCGAATTGTTCAAATACATCTAAGATGTATGTCTTCTTTGTGAAAACAAATGATTTGCATTAGTTGTCATGTAAGTTCCACGGACATGCTCTTATAGCATATGTCAATCTCTAACTATCTTTGGTACTGTTGTATTTTGCTTTTTATGTGTGAATATATAAGGAACTCCTTTTTATCTTAGTGTCATAGTTATGCAGGCAAATGATCCAATGTTGGTGCTAGCCGATTCAATGAAACAGCATGCACGTAGCCATATTCTTTCAAATGAAAGTTCTTTATCCTCTTTTTGGATATCTCTACCGAAATTCTTGAGATAGTTATTGTTCTTTTCTTTAGCTTCTCTCAAGGTCTGCTGGATAGGTTTGAATCAGTTGTGAAGCATTTGATAAGGCCCTCATCGACTCCAATGAGCGATTGATATTGAAATGGAAATGCTGACACTGAAATCACCATGAAAGGTCACTTAATCTAGATAAAACTGAGTAAATTTATGTACTAGCCACTTTATTTTAGTTCATCCAATTATAGGGCACTAGTGTCATCTTCCAAAGATGCATCAATGGCGTTTGAGAACAAGGAACATTAGAGTCCCTTCCTTGTAGCTCGAGTCCAGTAGGTAGCTGAACTCCCGAGTCTTTTCCACGAGACATCGAAAGAGTTCATCGACAATTTCACTTCCGAAGTGCTTGCTGATAATCCCCTCCAAGCCTGCTCTCAGGTGTATCACAATCTCCTGTGCATTGACTCCACCTTCATACCTCGATTGGGTGTTGAGCAACTCCATCGTCTCTATGTGAAAACTACTGTCCATTTTGACTAGCCGTGCAATCTCCGCTGGAGACGCGGCATACAGCGGCAAGTTGAAGCAATCCACTTGCTCTTCACTTATTGTTCCCTGCAGCGAAAAGCTCGCCAATTTGTGGCTTTCCGTCAGTTGAACGAAGCTAAAATTTTATGCTCTCATGTTGATCTCCCATGATAGTAGGAAAGGTTGTGAAATTTCTGGATTCAGAAGAATTGCGAAAACATTATTGTCTATAGAAAATTATTGTTTTCTTCTTCAGTCTGATAAAAGATTTAAGAAGACGGTCGAACAAGAGTAGGAGATATTGTGATACCATACCTCTTTGGCCATGTCCATGAGACTCAGTCCTATAAAATCATACATTAAACACACGGGTATCTTCGAATATGGAACATCATCTGGTTTTCCAGGCATGGTAAGTACGACTATCCCTCCCGCGGCGACCTCTTCTGCTCTAGATTTCAGAAACGCTTCCATGTCCTTGTTGAACTGACCTGCGTATGCATTGCACACCGCCTCAGAAGCGTTTGTGCAGTGAATTTTCCCCTTATTCCATGCCGGAGAATTTCTATTCGACATCTCGTCCGGAATTCTCGAAAGCCACTGGAGCGCGTACTGCGAGTGCACGAAGTGGAGGGAAGACTCAGGGAAAAGCCGCCCGTGAAATGACCCCGGAACCCCTGCAGCGTAGTAGGGTCTTTCTGGAGGGACGGACTTGAAGAGGGTGTTGAAGTCATTGGCGGCGTGGTCGTTGAAGAAAACCTGGAATTCGGGCATCTCGGTAATGTGGCCTCTGGATGTGAGATTCATTTGGATGGCGTCTATGGCGTTTTGCATGGCAATGAAGGTGTTTGGTCCGACCGAGCAGCCGAGGTCGGCAAGACGGATCGTGGCAGGACGGGAGGAGACAAGAGCTTCTACGTTGAGCTTCTCAATGATTGCCTCGTCGATCAAGGCCTTCAGAACATTTGTGGTCGCTCTCTGTAAAATGGTATTCAAATTCGTGAGGACGACAATCCATTCCCTAGTTGAAAGGTCGAGAGAGACTCGTAGAATCAGCCATTTCTCTCGGGAAAAAATGCATAAAAATCACGGGTTTATGGTATCTGCATCTGTTATTTACTTGCACATTTGCTTAGCGAAAACACCATTGCAGTGCATGAAAATCAAAACCTGGAAGTAAGAGTTCTTGCTGTAGCTGTAAGGTCCCTCCCCGCCGTTCATCGGGTATGTCGGCGGCATTTTGGTTTCGACGTTGCTCATCTCTCTCTCTTCTCTCTCTCTCTCTATGTGCCTCTCAGATGCGGGACAATTTGAACTCAGCTGTTATTTTTGCTCAGTGGTTCGGTACCTCTTTATACCAAGCGAACCTTAGTGGTGGTCTGAATTTTCAAGTGACTTGTCGGAGCGCGATCATCAGCAACAGCGAACATTCAAATGCGCAACTAACGTCGGTCTTGATCCTCCACTTTAGTTCAAAACCCCAATGGTTTAATTAAAGCAGCCAGAGTAGACTTTTTGCACATGCGACAACGCAGCATTCAACCTCGACTCCAAGCGTGTATCTTGGACTTTCCAACGTGCGACTATCTTAACTTTCTGGGCAAAGCACGTGTCCTCAGCTTAGCATGAGGCAGGATTTCCATCCCGAGTCAAAAATCAATTCCAAAAAGTCGAAATATTTAGGGCCTTAAGCAGTTATTTAGCTGCCAAACCCAAAATTTTCCTCTAAAGACTTGTCTTCATCTTCGACTAGCTATCTTTGGAGGGTAATGTTTATATATGCTCCTCTAACTTAGGTTGTGTGTAAAATTCGAGTGTCTAACTCTTTTTTTTTTTTTTAAAGCCATTCGTGTATTCAGTGTTAATTGTTCACCAACTACCCTTTCATCGGTTGTGGCCGTCTTCGCATTCCAACCCAAGAGTTCATATCTATAGAGTCATGCAAGTCTATGGCGCTTGAGGATGAGAACCCTAGGAGCGACACAAGATATCATAATTGGTGGCTTTAGTTTCTTTAGGTGAAAGGCCCAAACAACTTATCGGTGCATCGGCCCACGAGACGTTTTGGTACTCTAATAATTTAATTATCAAAATAGGCAAGAATTTTACAATATTTAAATAATAAATCACGCATTCATTTCACTATTTAAGTTTTTAGAATAATTGATGGTAATCCCACCAAATCTCACATGGTATCAAAGAATAGCCAAAGTCTATAAGTTCTTTTTTCATAAATACAATACAACGACCAGAGCGATTCTCTCAATAAATAATAGGATTTTTATTGATAGAAACTAGAAAGTAGAAAATAGAGCACAACCTTCCACCACAAGACAAACATTTTTTCACAAGCGAATCTTGAGTAGGGAATAAAGGACAAGCGTAGGGAATCAACTGCTATCGGACAAAGATCGAGCAATCAACATCCATAAGCACACAGGCAACTACCCATCCATCGTTATCGATACTTTATCTGCGTTTCAAAACGGTGAAGAGCTGAATGCCTTCTCTGTAGGACGCTTCGAGTTCTTGAGAGCACTCGCCGGACAGCTTCCGAACCAATCGATTGAACAACTCGGCAATTGTGTTCTTGTCGAAGTGCTTCGCAAGCATGCCTTCCATCGCCGCCCTCACATGCACCATCCATCCACGGACGTCGATGGGACCGATCATGTTGGGCGATGGGTTTGTCAGCTCCATCGCTTCAATGGTGAAGTTGCCATTCTTGGTCACCAGGGTAGTCATCTCCTCCGGCGAGGGTGCATACAGTGGCAAGTTGAAGGAAGCCACTTTATCTTCACTGACTAGACCCTAGAAAAAGTGGGTAAAATTAGCAAAGGTGGATTACTTTCTTGTCGATGAAAGCCGACCAATTTTATCGATCTTTATAAATCCCTATATAGGTACTTACTTCATTCACCATGTCCATGAGACTAGAAGCCATAACATCATACATAATCCCGCTTGGAACTCGCCGATGAGGCATACCATGTGGAATTCCCGGCATGATAATCACCATCATCCCTCCGCTCACTACCTCGTCAGCCCTGGTCCTCAAAAATTCCTCCATGTCCTTGGCAAACTGCTCTGCATAAGCTTTAACCACTTCTTCCGGGGCACTAGTGTAGTGAGCCCTACCTTTGTTCCATGCTGCCGAGTCCCGGTCCGTCACCTTCTCTGGGACCTCGGAGAGCCAGTGCAGCGCGATGGAGGAGTACACGAAGTGAAGGGACGCGTTGGGGAACAATCTGGTGTGGAAAGAGCCGGGAACGCCTGCAGCGAAGTAGGGCTTATGGGAGGGGAGGGTCGCGAAGAGGGTGTTGAAGTCGTTCGAGATCTTGTCGTTGAAGAACACGTGAAACTCAGGCAGGGTTCGAGAATTAGGGCATTGGGAATTGAACTTCCTTTGCAAGATTTGCACGATGTTTTGCATCGCTAAGATCGTGTTGGGACCAGTGGCACATCCTAGGTCGGCGAGTCGGATTGCATGGGAAGTAGAGGATAGACTCGCAACATCGAATTTCTCCGTTATCACGGCGTCTATCTTTTCGCTCATGATGTTAGTGGCTAGTCTCTGAGAATCAACTCAACAGACATTCTTAGTCATTGTAGCAATTTCTCTTCCTCCTTCTTATATAAGTCGCAATTAAGACACGTAATATCCTAATTCTGTTTTTTTTTCCTTTTGATGTAAAGAAGTGTGGTCATCGATGCTTCTCCATCACTTACCCTAGTTTGGGATTAATTTGGAATTATGGTGTAAAGAGCTCGTGCTTATTCATGCAACAGATGGAGAATGTTAGCAGCAGTGAAGAATCATGAAAAGAAAAAAGAGAAGGATGAAGAGACCTGGTATTGGGAATTTTTGCTGTAGCTGTACCTTCCATCTCCTCCATTTGTTGTGGGAGAATCCACGCCAGGGTTTCTATCTCCCATCTCTCTCTCTCTCTCTCTCTCTCTCTCTCTCTCTCTCTCTCTCTCTCTCTCTCAATGTGGACGTGCTTATAGGTGCGTCGATGGTTGATAACTATATAAATGAAAAGGAAAAATGACACAAACGATTCATGAACTTTGATCCGATGTAATCTGGTCCTGAACTTTTAATCTGTACAATATAATCCATGAGCTTTGGTCCAATATGCAATGTCATCCCGAACTCATATCGTCGGGACCTTAACCTCAGCAGCTCTTATGTCTCTAATTTTACTTTAAAGTTGAAAGCATACATTTAGTTCCACTTTAGGGGTTAGGATAAATCAATTACAACTAGCTATAGAGGGAATTATATAAAATTACTGGCACTTAGTCTAATTAATGCATCATTAAAAAAAATTACGGAGAGTATCTTTTGAGTGGTGGACAACATCTACAAAGGGGACAAAGAAAGGTCTCTTTCATGGCCTAGTAGTATCTCTAAGTATATAAGCTATTTCCTACGCAACTTGTGAGCTACTTTGGACCACCCTTTCGTGGCTATCTCATAATGCACCACTTTTCTAATTCATATGTTGGGGATAAGATAGTCACAAGGGTTGTTAATTCGTGACATGGGAATAGCCAAGGAAAATGAAGATTGCATCAACAAAAATACCAATTGCACGATGTCAATGTCATATAATCTTTCTAAAATGCCCCCGACGGCAACATTAATTTTTTTAGCAATTAGATCATGTCATCCTGAATTGTCCTTAGCTTCAGGATGTGTCAAGGCAACTATATGAGACTAATTAATCAGAAGACGTCTATGTTCTAACACAATTGTTGAGGAGGGGACCGATTAGTCCCACCCAATGAGCAACGTGGACATTGTAATGGACCTTAATTGTCCTTTGCTTGAATTAGTGTCATGGTGATTATGAGTGACAAATTAATCACAGGATGTCTTAATTCTAACAATGGTTGAAGAGGGGACCGATTAGTCCCATCTAATGAGCAATGTGCACATTGTATGGACCTCGATTGTCGTTTACTTGGGAATTTGTCAAATTAATCATGAGTGACAAATTAATCACAAGATGTCTAAGTTCTAACAATAGCTAGAGAGGGGACCAATTAGTCTCATCTAACGAAAATGTGCACATTGCATGGACCACGTCGTTTTAAATTTATAACAACTTTATTGTTCTCTGAGCTTACTGGTTTTTCCTTTGGAAAAAAATTACCCAATTTGTCATTAGATTATATATAAAAAACTATGCCTTGAGTTTGACTACATAAGATGGAATATCCTTAATTGGATCGATCGGATCAATCTTATCAACTTCATGCATGCATCCATGCTCAAATTATTCCAATTAGTGATCAGAAAGAATATCCTTTGACAGCCTTTGTATCTCCAGAATTGGTCAAGAAAAATTCATTAACGTCAATCAACAGCAACCTTTGCACAACTGTAGGCACCTTTGATCGATAACTGAAATCTTTTTTGAGTTCGAATGATGCAATTTTGAGGTTCAACAATCGGAGTGAAGGTTTTATTTTAAGCTCGAAACTTTTCTAGATTTTAAATCAAAATTGAGTTTTGCTTTGGTTCGATTCTCATGAACAAGCCATATAAGCAAAAACGAAGAAAGCCCCCCGCTTTTAAAATTTGATTGTAACTTTTAAAACGTTTAAGACTTAATTGCATTATGTATATGCTTATAGAAGTTTGGTTATTGCTTTTTCAAGTGAAAAATAAAGTACAGAGCTTACCGGCTGGAGGACAACTACTTGTTTTTTTCCCCCATTCTATGACATTTTATTATGACATTATTGAAGTGCATAGTTGCGTACCATTGTTGAGGTATTATGTTTTCTTTTTTTTTTTGCACTCTAGGCGACTTATCTTGATTACAGTTTCGTAAAAAGTACAATCACCGTTGGCACGGTATTATCATGTTTGAAATTGTATTTTAGAAATGTTAGACCAATCATGCTAAAATATATTTTATTATAAAATGAAAATTGAACAAGCGTTAAATTTATCTTGTCGAGAGAATATCGAATCACATATGAAACATCCACAATACACCTTCGATCTCTTTTCTCTTTTCTTCTTCAAGAGATGAATCAAGCCCATTTTCGGTCTCCTAAATTATAATCTCCACGCAATTTGCCCCTCAAACATTTGCTTACACAACTAGACCCTCCAACTCTCTCGACAAAACAAATTTTCCGGTTGAAAGCCATCGCGGCGTCTAATCGATTACGGTGCAACAACGCCGGCACATCGAAGAACATCGACGGGCTTGCCTTGGCCCAAGGGTAATGAGTCTTTTGCCACACCACGTAATCACACAAAGAAGGGTCCTTCAAACGCGCCTCAAGATGACGTACAATTGAATCTTTTCCCTGTAGCTGCATTCCACCTCTCGAGAGCGCTCCACGAGCTTCCTCATCAACCGATCGAATATCTCGTCCACAGTCGCTTGGTCTCCGAAATGGGCGGCGAAGAGCGGCTCCATGGCGGCTCTCACGTGGTCAGTCCACTCTTGCATGTCGACCGGACCGGTCAGCCACGGCGACGGGTTGGCCAAGTCCATGGCCTCGATGCTGAAGCTCCCGTCCCGCTCCACGATCTCCCTCATCTCCTGAGGCGAGGCTGCGTATATGGGCAAGTTGAAGGTGTCCACTTGTTCCTCCGTTATCACTCCCTGCAGATGAATCTAAACTTAGCTTCCTTATAAGTTTCCATCATTTGATGCATCACAGCGACTAGTCTCAACACAGGTCTCACAGGAACGCCAGAAGAATACAAACATCTCGATCATTATGATGCGACAGGACAGTCTGAAGTATACCTCTTGTGCCATCTCCAGTAGGGCTGACCCAAGAAGATCGTACATCACCCCGGCCGGGAGCATAGCGTGAGGCATTCCGTGAGGAATGCCGGCCATGATGATCGCCATCAACCCTCCCACCGCAACCTCTTTCGCCCTCGCCCCTAGGAAATCATCCATGTCCGCCGCAAACCGAGCTCTATATGCGCCCACCACCTCATCCGGTGCGCTTGTGTAGTGGACCCTCCCCTTGTTCCACGCGGCAGAGCCCTCGCAGAGGAGCTCCTCCGGAACTCTAGAGAGCCAGTGAAGCGAGACCGCGCAGTGGACGAAGTGGAGGGAGGACTCTGGGAACAGCCTCCCGTGGAACGAGCCCGGGATGCCAGCCACGAAGTACCGCCTCTCCGCAGGGAGCAAGCAGAAGAGGGTGTTGAAGTCGTTCTCCGGGAGGTCGTTGAAGAAGACGGAGAATTCAGGGGTTTCGCGAGTAGGGCATTGGGTTCGGTACTTCCTCTCGATGCAGTCGAGGATGTTTTGCATGGACAAGAAGGTGTTCGGTCCAACGGCGCACCCCAAATCGGCGATATTGATTGTGCTTGCCATCGATGAGAGTCTCTCCACGTCCATTTTGTGGATTATCGCTTCTTCAATTTTGTCCTTCACAACGTTTACGGCCAGTCCCTAAACGTCAGGACGAATGAGACATGAATTAACGATATCGCCCATATTTTTCAAACAATCGCTGTTGCCAATATCAAGCATGAATGCCAGGCCAAAAAATAAAAATAAAAGAAAAATCCTAGGGTAAAAATTGATATGATCCTCGTTTGCCTCAAACATAGGTAACATTTTTGGCTTTTGGCCAACTCAGTCCCAAAGTATACAATTTTTTAGGCCCTTAGAACTCCCCAAAGCAACCCAACAACATCAATGGAAAATTAGGTCACACGTCAGAAAATTTTATCTTAAATCACATGAAAAAAAGCGGTCATAATATGTTCAGCTCACGGTTCTTGCATGTACCAGACAATATTTAAAATGTTGATATTGAAGTATCTTTGCATTAGCCAAAGTATCATTAAAATTGGGGCGTCCAAGAATAGTAATTCGAAAACGAAAGTTAGATATTAGAATCACAAAAACAAGGAAACTTAAGGACTAAAAACCTCAGTTTTCAATTATCTCACTTCTATTTAAGCATTTAAATAGCTGACCGAGCTCACTAGTTGTGAATTTTTTTTGTAGTTGTGATTTATAGTGTCCAATTTGTTGCTTGAAATACTTACTGGCGACAAGGAAAAGAAAAGAATAGGGTCGAATTAATATGCTATAGGTATAAACATTTTCTTCAAATATATTCTATGGGACTGCCATAGGTGCCAACCCAGTGTTGTTTTCCGAATTTTTCTATAGTCCATTTTAAGCCTCTATTGACGAAAGCTAGGTCACATCAATTATATAATATAGTATCTCATATGTACTTATGGTTTTTTTCATTAAAGATCGTATCTTTCCATATTACTCTTTAAATATATCTCTAATCGATTAATCATATCTGCCCCGACGAGATTGAAATTGACGAGCAAAAAGCTTGATTTGATGCCGCAACAAGCGGGCTTTGACTTTTCGTGGAATTGATTGGCGACACCCAATTCATGTTTGATTCCAGGCGAGGTTGACCTGCTGGTCCCAACATATTTGTAAACTATAGGTTGTCCCGTGATTAGGTTTTAGCTCTTGCTCGTGCGTGGTCCATGTACCCTTGTTTTAATTTAGACTTAAATGAGTTTATATTTATGTTGGAGACGAGGACGTGGCAAAAGACTTGGAATATATACCCATGTTTAAGCCGGTGATTTGTGACTTAGGAACCAAACCAAATATAAGTTGAATAATATAGGGATGAAGTGCTTGAAAACTTTGTCTGAACAGAGTCTAATGGTGAGTTACAAGTATTGACATCGCGCACAAAACATGCTTAATAAAACATAAACGGATAATGGCTATACTTGTAACCCACCAATCAGAATCCTAATTAGAGAAAGAAAAATATGGTCCAACAAGATATTGCTCAAGTAATACACATCTTCCATCACAATACACGTATCTAGAGCATATAGGTACATACGTATGTACATATTCATTTTCGAAAGAGCTCATTGTCGTTTTAATGTTTGAACACGAGACATATAAAAGTTTCTATTGCTCTCTAATATTAAGCTTTCAAAGAAGGCGGTTGCACATTATATTTCAAAGTTGAGAGAGCACCGGTCTTCTCTAAGAACGGCGCATGATATATTTTGTGCTACATCAATAAATTCTGTATATTTTGCTAGCATGTGATTGGCAAAAACTAGTGGCCCGATCCATGGAGAACAATATCTTTCGATGCAACCCCAATACGGAGTATTTGTCCAAATATCAGAGAGAGAGAGAGAGAGAGAGAGAGATTGCATCCAAACTTATATGTCCAAGCGGGCCTGTCTTAGCCTTAGTCTGAGTAAGAAAGCCACATCAAGTTCCACCCCTACCTCTGATAGCCTAACTATCTTCTTTTCTTTGCTTACTTCGCTCGTTATATCGACGGCAAGACAATTTTGACTCATGACGATAATCGCCTTGAATAAGTTTAGCGTTTAGCACAGGAAAGGAAATTATTCTACCTCAGCTGGATCAGTATCGGTACCTACCGTTGGATCAAAAATACATAGATTCGACACCATTGCAAACCTTAGAAGCCCCTTGAAACGTAGAGAGAGAGAGAGAGAGGTTATGGTTTGATCAAGCGCTATTACGAAACGTAGTTAATTACCTGGTAGTACGAGTTCTTCTGATAGCTGAAACTTCCACTTCCCCCGTTCGTTGGAAGTGATGAATAAGGCACCAACGTTGCCATATCTTCTCTCTCTCTCTCTCTCTCTCTCTCTCTGCTGTGTGCGCTTTTGTTCGAGAGGGAATAGCTCGAGGGTCGATTGGGAGGCCTCTTTTATAGAAGACGGAAAAAAAAAAGCATGCACACGCATGGCGCCCCACTTTGATTCTTACTCTTTCTTTATTGATTGCCGCTTTACATGTAGGTAAAATAAGAGATTCAGAAAAATAAGTTTGGACCGTCCAAGAGCGAGTTGGTTTTTTTCTTTTTTTTTCTTTTGACGAAAGTAGGATTAATCAGTACTCTACCATTTGAGCAACGATATCTACTAATATCTAATTTAGACTTCAGGTGCGCCTCACATTTTTTCGAATTTGGCGACTATTGGCCTCTTTCTTTAAACTTGACCAAAAAAAAAAAAAAAACAAGATGGGCCTTGTTGTCGATGACATGTCCCCATCTAGAGTAAGATTTAGCGTCGCCATTATTCATCTATTTGAAAAATTTTCGAGCGCGATAAATTTTCTGTGGGTAATATTCTGGTTGAAAATTTCATGTATTAATTCGAAAAGAAAAATAACAGTAAAGATAATTCATTGTCAGTATTAAAACTGCGGTAATCTCCTTGGAAAACATTACAGACAGCCTTGTTGGGTGCGTCCATGGCTTCCAAATCGAAGATGTTTTGTTTTGTTATAGCATAGGAGAGGTGCAGAGCACACTCTGCATTATTCACGAGTTGCTGTCGTAGTTTGCTTTATTTTATTGGCAGAAAATCGATGTCATTGTCATTTTTTCCAGAAAATCTATCTTTCTCTTGATTTGACGAAAGCGGCCATCGGCTAGTTTAAGTTCAGGCCCACACTAATCAGCTTTGTCACGAGATGATAATAACCATCGAAACTTTTATTAGTTTAGTTTTCATCTCAATGACGTGCATTCCATCTCCACTGATCTTTGTTCTAGGGATACAAGGTTCAGTATACGAGTAATTCCTGTTTTTCCAGCAGAACAAGAGCAAGAGATTATGTAATTTTTTTTTTTTTTGGGTCGAATGAGATTTTGTACTTCACTTAATGAGACTAAGACAGCTTTGACCAACTTTGTTTCCAAAAGCAAAATTAATGGTTCGTGGATTGTTCTTGGATTCCCTTATTTACAGCATACTTTCTTTGTTTCAAAAACAAAAGGAGAAAAGCTTTATTTCCAATCATGATATATAGTACAGTTTCTTTAAAATAGTGTATTCCCCCTAAAAAGATGCATATTTTGCTTCCTGGTTGCCCTACCAAAAAGTCATGATACCTGTGACTCTAGCCATCTTCACCTATTTGTCGCCCTCGCTATTATCTTCGACATAAACGAGTATGGCCTTATACTCTATCCATGCAAATTCTACTTTAAGAAATTAATTAATTTTTAATTGATCATGGGCTCTTTTACCATTGAAAATCAATAGAGTTACCTCATGGGGAATTAGCCGTGTTTTGAAATGAGTCCTTTCGTCATTAAGACAAAATTAATAAGTTGATTGGCTTGCTGACACAATTTTTTGCCATTATTAAGAGGATGGAAAGCAACTCCTCAGAAAAGGGGCATTATTTATCAAGGAAAACACGAAAACGGTAGAACCAAATTATAACCAGAAAAAAAAAAAAAAAAGGTCTAGAGCGAGGGCGAGGTTTTCATGATAAAAATTGACCAATGGGGCCGCCATGAGGGGAAAAATATAAATAAGCTAGTTCAAAGGATGAAACTTTTCCTCACATTTATAAACCGACCACCAACTCCTTTCACAACCTATGTGCAATAATCTAAAAGATCTCAAGGCACAATAAATTATGTTGTAAACCATTGTAGACTAATTATTTCATCGCAAATTAATACAGAGTGTGATACTACACATCCGGAGATCATATATACCATTTTACAGAGTGTCGAATTTAAATGTAAACATTCTTGTTTAGACCTAGTCTGTCTTAAACTGAATAATCCGAGTCATGAGATTTGGTTAATCCAACGTGAAGTTCGTGTCTCGTATGGATCGTATCACTCGGTCTACGGGAGAATCATAGTAGGCAAAACTTTTTACCTTCTAAATTATGCCTACCAGTTTTTAAAAAACTATGCCTAACAAGTATTAAGTTTTTCTAGGAACATGCGAGTTGTTTGGGTGCCTTGGGACCAAGAGTAGCCACTTTTGGTCTCTTGTAATTCTTTTAGTTAAAAAGGAATTATCTAATGCCAGTTTTATGAATATAGAAATATAGGTGCTACGAAAATTTTGGAGGCATGGGAAATTGGAATTTCGTGTCCTATAGAATATTTTTGCTTTGGAGTTTTCCTTGGTACAAGTTTTTTTCGATGCAAACCGTTCGCAAAGATTGCAATGCAAACAAGCAAAACTTTATTCTCATCGACATATAAATGGATAAGGCGCACGAGGCACGACAAAGGTTCATTTTTTTTCACACTAACATAAGGAAACAATCTCATTTTGGACCCTATCAAAGCTTTGATTCGCTTCGTTATTAGTTCATAAAAATCGGTAGGGTGTTTCATAATCGGATATTCATCAATTAAAAAACATGAATTTTTTTTTTGGTTGTAAAAAGAAAGTAAAAGATGCGAAGATAATGTAGTCTCCTAGACGTGTCTTCCTACCAAACAAAAACAAACCAAACGGAAAAGTAGTTCTAAAAATCACGATTTTTAACAAAATTAATTGGCAGTATGTACATAGGGTTCTATAGCCAAAACCATTTGTTATTGCTAACCTAGGTGAAAAGAGGGGGACCAAGGGCAATAACCACCTTATTAAAGACAAATACAAGATTAACTGCTTCAAATTTTAATTAATCTGAATCAAAGCTGGCAAGCTCTACTAGAGCCTCGGCCTAGGGCTCTAAGATTCTCGCCTAGCATGAATAATTGATCACCATGTAGCCCCAAGCTAATTCGCGGTGATTTTGTTTTGTTTTGTTTCAGTTCGTTGGTTGATTTGTCGAGTCAAAGAGTCCTAGTATTATTTGCAAAAAAAAAAAAAAATGAAAAGAAGTAGCGTATCTGTCTTCGACGAAAAACGTTCCTTAAAATAAAAAAGGGCTTTGATTTGACTAATCGATATATCGTGTAAGAAGATACAAATTGCGAGATAAGTGTTGAAAAAGAAGTTCCAAACATATTGTATTAATATCACTTCAGTCTTAAATCTTTTAATTATGTCAATTTCATCTTAAATCTCTTGTATTTGTATCAATTGAGTCCATCTAACTAATTTTAATCCGAAATCACCGATGTGGACACCGGTCGTCCTATGTAGACACTTTTTTTGCATTTTTTTTATAATATTTTTCTTTTTCTTTTTCTTTTCTTTACTCTTTTTTTTTATTATTGAAAGTCGGCGAAGGTTCCTGGCGACCCTCGCCATCATTGGGCAAGGGTGTCGCGGCCCTCATTGGTGACGGCGAGGACCGTGAGCTTTGACGAAATCTAGACCGGGCAAGGGCACCGCAGCCCTAGCGTGGTCCGGGCAAAGGCTACGACGCCCTCGCCTGAGGCCGGGCGAGGCCGAGAAGCCCGGATTCAGCAAGGGTGTGCGTCCCTCGCCCAATACCGATGACCCTCGTGGCCCTCAATAAAAAGAAAAGAAAAATAAAAAATAAAAATAATATATTTAAAAAATCAAAGTTAGCTCCAGTCATTCCATATAGGATGGTCGATATCCACGTCAACGATTTTCGACCAAAATTGGTAAGATGGACTCAATTTATATAAATACAACTAAATTGGTATCAACGCAATAGGTTTAGAAATTTTTTTGACCCTTTTCCCTACAAATTGCCTTTCTATATTTGATTCATCTTCGTGAATCACGTAAGGTTGTAAATACGCCGAGATCGATTTTGACCTCATTACATAAGCACCTCTATATTTTCTAGAGATTGAAAGCAATTTTAGAAAGTTATCTCGAGGTCAAAAGTACTGCTATTTTTAAAAGTTATATCATGCACTCGCCTTCGTTCCTAATATTTCTATCAACAGTCATAGGTTCTTGCATGTATTATGCATGGTTTTGAACAAAAATTAGGGCATGTGTGGTGAAGAGATTTTAGGACAACCCAACTCACACTCTAGGTTTTTGCACAAAAGCCAAAAAAAAAATCCATTACAAGTTTCCAAAATGAATTTTAGTCGTTCATTGCTAAACTATGAGTAAAATCAACATTTGAAAATAGCTTAGACGATTAACAAGGCGATTTCTTGAATCTCTCAAACTATCTAAAATTGCATTCGAATATTCTTGGTTGTGCAACGACTTAAAATTTCAATTTTTTTTTTTTTTGAGAATAGAGAGAACTTTAAACTTAATATCGTTTCTTTAATTACTTATGCAAATCCCTTTTTTTATCTCTATTTTTCTTTGCATGCACGCGGGCTCCTCTCTTGCTTTGCTAATCCATAGAAAGATATCGTCAAACTTTACCAAGGGTCCATCAGAGAAGCCGGGCCAAACTACTAATTTTCGCACGTTGTTTCTTTTACTAGGCCCTTCGATTGGGCCAGAAATAGAAATCCCATAAAGGTAACTGGCTAATATAACATCTCTATTGAAATTTTTCTCTTGAAATAGGAATACAATGCTATTTTAAGGGATTTTTAAACTTTTACTCAGTGTGTAATATCGTCCTTGAACTTTCAAATTATTTAATATATTCCCTGAACTTTATCTCATTGCGCAATGTCACTCCTGAACTTTTAATTCATTCAATGTGGTCCCTAAACTTTTAGTAAATGTTCAATCTAGTCCCTGTATTGTATAAAATTTTTAAATATTATCCTTGTATTAATTCAAGTTCAGGTACAGTATCGAACATTTTCATATAGTCCAAAGATTAAATTAAATATGTTTCAAAAATTTAAGGACTGCATTGAATAAATTAAAAGTTCATGGACGACTGTGCACTTTGAGTCAAAGTTCAAAGATCATTTGTGTCATGTTTTTCTTATTTAACTGCTTATTTATATTTACGAAACCCACCATGCCAAATATAAGCATTGTTTTTCCTCAAATCAATTAATCAAATCTCTAAACTTGCGTAAAACCTTTCCAATTAAGCGTCTCCTACTTCAAATTGGATGATTAATTAGAGCTTGTGTGTCAATAGTCGTCGACGAGAGTCTGTGAAAAACGACGGCTGCCGCTGTTACCCATCAACGACTGCCTTGGAGTAACTACGCAAAGATGTAAACAATGCTAGATTCTTATCGCTCCAACTTACTTGCCAACTCTTACTTACGTACTAGCTCTAATTAACTCGGGCTTCATTTATTTCACGAAAAATGAATTGTTTGAATTTTTCTAAAAATGTTCTTTTGCATCGCTTACAAAAATGAATAAATAAATTATTTTTCAATTGTCAACAAAAATGTTTAGATAGATAAATTGTTGTCGATAAGGAAACATCTTCCATTGACTAATTATTTCAATTGATACAAACGATTATTTTAAAATTTTCCAAATCAATTATGTTGTGCGAAACAAAAGAGTTGCAAAAAAATTAATGATGTGAAAAATATTTTTATAAAAATTAATCGTCTATATCGATTACAAAAATAAGTGAACGAAATCTTTTTTTATTTCAATGTCCACGAAAATATTTAATCATAAATTATTGACGAAAAAGAGATGTTTTACATTGATTAATTATTTCAAGCAATGTAAATGATCATTTTTCGGAAAATAATTTTTTAATTATATTTTTTGGCGAAAGCAAACGGAGCCTTTAACGATAATTATAAAGACCTTTTTCAGCTTCACCCTCAGATATCAAATATCTTCCCGTCATTTCAAAACACATGCTTCTCTTCTTCATGGACACCTGTTACTCCATGTCGTCAACCTCGATTTGAGCTTTGAGTCAGAGCGACTATTTGCCACAAATTTGAGGTCGGCCACGATCGCGAGGGCATCCGCACCCACGGCCAAGGAGTCGCAAAGCTGTGTCTCATATTTGAGTTCTGCAACAGAGCTCGGTCAAATTAAGGTCGTCTGACCTCAAGCCAGGCCCGCCACCGTTGCCAGCCTCGAATATGAGGTGCACCATGGCCGTGACAGCGGCACACGGTCAAGTGATCGATACACGTTGATGGGCGTGTCGAACCCGTCTACCATGAGGAAGAGAGGAGCGGGTGGATAGGTTCTTTAGAGTGCGGTGACGACGATTTGATCAACTACGTTACATAATGCAAGGTCGAGTATAAAAATGTTCCTAATACTTCTCAAGCACAAGCACAGAAATCCAAGGCAAGAGGACCGACTGCATTCGCTGAAGATTATCATCAATTCAAGCACTGGAAGTGTGGATCAAGCTCGCGCAAAGCCACCCATATTTACATCTAATGCTAAACCGAAACCCGGGCCAAAACCGGGATGTTAAAAGCAGTAAACAGAAGGTGCAAACTAGTTTTACGGTTGCAAACGAATGAATGCTCTTCTCGATGAACACCCTTACACAGACTCCGAGAGCTCCGAAACGGAAGCCAGACCCTGCATCAGCCTGACGATCTCCGCTGTATCGTCCAGATAGTACTTGGCCTTGCTCGGCTGACGGCAAACGGTACACGCAAACACCTCCGCGTCGGGAGCGATGGTCGAATTGGCCACGGAACTAGTAATCACCTCGAACATGTCCTCGTCGGATCTGTCGTCGCCGATGCACAGGACGAAATCCGGCGTCATTCCCCTCTCTTGCATGGCAGACAACAATCGCTTGGCGACAATTCCCTTGCTCACTCCCTGCACCATTCAGAATTTCACTTAAGGCATTATCGGCATTACGAGGCTTCTCTGAATCTTTCTTTGCTTCTCTAAGAGTAGCGTTAATAGTGAAAATTACTGGGAATTTCAAAGGCCTGTAACTGAAGGGATTAAACAAACCCCCCACCACAAAACAACAAGACAAAGCAAAACAAAAAGAAGGCGTTCAGTTCCTTAGAGAATTATTCCTATACAATTTCCATTTGCTTATGGAAACACTCCTTTTACATCAGTGGGAGAGTGGCCAGACTCAATTGAACATATAAAGATGTACTAACCTCTCTTTTCTACAGAGAAAATTGGGTGAAGTTACTATGCCATAGTCGGCACCCGAGTACTTTCATAGGATAGAGCACATGACAAAGCCAAGGCTAATCTAAGTAAACACCATAACCCCAACTCCGATTCACCTTGTTAATGCCATGGACGCAAATATATAGTGGATAAAGGCAGGTCATATTTATGCTCCGGCTGGTATATTCAAACTTCGATTTTCTCTGGTTCAGTCAAGTATAGCATAGCGCGGCTTAGGTTTCTAGTAGCACAAAATATAGACAAATTACTATTCTATTTCACTCTAGAAGACCTAGGCTTTAGTAGTCGTATGACTCGTATTAGATTTGTGGAATAGAAGAAGACCCTTGACTTGATACTCTATTAGTAAAGCGTTAGCACCCCTATAGAGTAAGGCGCTCTTTTGGATAGCTGCGAAGCCTTCCAATGTCGGTATGGAGACAGCATAGACAATATGCCCCAAACAAGTTCTCATACCAATGCTTGCAGCAAATAAATAATGCATGGCTAGACAAGAATGCAACACAGACCTGTGGCTTAACCTCCACCGTGTTTTGCCCACTCTTCACAGTCACTGGTTCATTGGCAAGCACACTTTCAAGATGGTCAAGAAGTTCCTTAGCCTGGCACGATCCAAAGTCTGGATCTGCATCTTCATAGGACCAAACAAGTGCAGTTTCTTTGTTTTCGATGGTCGAGCCATCGGTTGTCTCGGTGTAGAGGTTCATAACTGGTTCCGCGATCTGTTTCCAGGTACAGTCTGCAACTGGAACACACGTCTCCCAATCTGCATCTCGGTTCATCCTAAAAAGCACAGAAAAGAACGAGCTAAAAAAAGGCTCACCGGTCTTGAAAAGCGAAGCACATTAAATACGCATTTTCATATTTTTCACACTGACTTACCTTAAAGGGAAGACAAACTCAAAAGAAAAGTAATGCTCACCTCAAGAAGTAACCGTGCTCAGCAGCTATCCCTAATCTTCTGCAAGGAGTGAACCACTCAGCTAGCATCTCCCTGGTTCTAGCACTGACAATAAGTACCATGTTGTTCTTATCTCGGCAGAGACTATTTACGATCTCAACCGATTTCTGAGTCGGCTTCTTGTCAATGGAACCTTGGGGCATCAAAGTACCATCGTAGTCCAGAAGTATAGCCCTCGTCGTGGTCCTTTTGTAAGCTGACACTATGTGCTCCATGACAAGCTTCCTGAAATTCAAATCCAGCGCAACTACTCTAAAACTGAGCCCGAACCCAATGCCCCAGCACCTCCTGCGAGAGTGATCTCGACACGTTCTCTCCAAATCCTGAAGGAAACTGCGGGCCCAGTATCCAACATGATGCGTGCTGACATACTTATAATGCTTTTCATGACGGAGCTGCTTCTCCCCTTCCGGCATTTCCAAGGCGCAGTCCATCGCATCAGCCACGGCATCTATATTCCAAGGATTTACCCTAATTGCTCCGCTCAAGGATGGCGAACACCCTATGAACTCAGAGACGACCAGCATGCTCTTTTTAGGAGTTGAAGGTTTCAAGCCAAAGACCTCGTCCAGTTTCTCGTTTCCTTGGCGACTGATTATGTACTCATAAGGAATGAGATTCATCCCATCCCTGACAGCTGTTACCAAACAACACTCGGCAACAACATAGTAGGCAATTCTCTCGTAAAACTTAAGAGGCTGGTCGATCAACACTACTGGCTCATAACCCGGTCTGCCAAAAGTTTCGTTGATACGTTTCACGGTGGAATAAGTTTCTGCTTGCACTTCCTTCACGTCCTTCCCTTTGCCCCGAGCCGGATTAGCTATCTGCACTAAAACAACTTTACCCTCATACTCTGGGTGTTGAACTAGGAGTTGCTCCATGGCCAACAGTTTCAAGCTAATTCCTTTAAAAATATCCATGTCATCTACACCGAGCAACATTACCCTACCCTGACCACAGAACTGCTTAATAAGTTCGCCCACCTTGGCTTCGGTCTCAGGAAGGCTTAAAACTGACTGCAATTGTCCCATGTGTATCCCAACCGGAAGAATTTTAATACTGACAGTCCGACCATAATAGTCTAGACCTATATAACCCCTCTTCGATTCATAGGTAAGACCAAGCATCCGACTACAACAAGACAGAAAATGGCGTGCATAGTCGAAAGTGTGGAACCCTATCAAATCAGAATTCAGGAGAGCCCTCAGAAGCTCCTCCCTGATCGGCAATGTCTTGTAAATCTCCGAAGAGGGAAACGGGCTATGAAGGAAGAACCCAAGCTTCACTCTATTGAACCTTTTCCTCAAGAAAGTCGGCAACACCATCAAATGGTAATCATGTACCCAAACGAAATCATCCTCCGGATTAATCACTTCCATGATCCTATCAGCGAAAATCTTATTGACTGAGACATAAGCCTGCCACAAGGACCGGTTGAACCGACCACCGAGGTCGGGCGACAAAGGCAACATGTAATGGAACAATGGCCACAGCTGTTGCTTGCAGAACCCGTGATAGTATCTAGTAAACAAATCAGAGGGCAAAAAAGTCGGGACACATCTAAAAGTTTCAAGTAGTATTTGAGAGACCTCTTCCTGCTCACTAGGGTGGATATCTTCCTTAAGACAACCAACATAGATAAACTCAGTGTCATTATCACCTAAACCATCTTTCAACAGGAGGAGCAGAGAGTTCTCATCCCAATTAAAGGTCCAACCTCTATCATTGCTATCCGATTTCCGCTGAGCTCGGATGGGCAGCTGATTGGCCACAATGATAATCCGGTCCCGTTGGGTCGATGACGAGGACGGGTCGGAGCACGACCCCTCCCACCGGTTGTCGTCGTCGACGTCCGAGATGATGCTCGCAACCGTCATGATGCGCGGGATCCGGCGGCTCATCCGGCTGAACGACGGAGACTCGCCGGAGGCGAGCTCCAGCAGGTTCGAGTAAGATCTAGACACCATCCCTTACAGATAACCCCCCAAAAATCTAAACAAGGGCTTCTAAGCAAATATAGACTGGACTTCAAACATACTCACATACAAGAGCAACCCCATCCACTCAAGAAATGAATCTGAAGCAACCCAGTTAAACTAAAACGAATAAAAAATCCAGAGAAGAAGAGGGCAAGTGGTGAGTACGAAAAAGGAAGCGGAAAGAATACCCGGGTCAAACGCTAGATTGGAAAGAGGCAGAACTAGCAGCGAAGCTAGCCAAAGATTTTGACGGAATGAACCAAATTTGGACGATGGACAAACGAGCGAGCGAGGGAGAAAAGCGAAGGGAATAGATTCAGATCAAAACGGCTAAGGCCGTCACAAATCCACAGAGAGAGAGAGAGAGAGAGAGTGAAGAAGAGAGATGTTATCGGCGATGGAGACCTTGGAAGTATCGAGAGAGAGAGAGAGAGAGAGAGAGAGAAAAGAAAAGGGCAAAGCGATGATGCAGAAATCTCGGGAGCTTGCAAGAAAAGACGGAATTTTTCTGCTGTGGGCTTGTGAAGTGGCGAGAGACGGAGAGTGACCAGGAACAATTAACGCAGCAACACCACCGCCCCCTCTACAGGAGAGCAAAAATTAAAGAGGAAGAACAAGAATGGACGAAGACTGCCGCCCGACCGGAACCAAAAAAAAAAAAATCGGCGAAATGCAAAGTCGAAGAAGAAACGATACAGCTGGAAGTCACGTTGGCCCTCCGCCAAGTCACCCGCTGTGTGGGACCCGCCCACTGACAAATCCCCCTCTTTTTCTAAATGCGGGAGATCGGAGTGGATAAGAACGAGGGGGCAACGGAAGGGGAGAGAGAGAGAGAGGGGGGGGCCAAGCGTGGTGGGTTCACGCCACGTGGTGCTGTACGGTTCCTTCTCATTTTCCGAATTTCATTCCGCTCTTTTCTTTTCTTTTTTCCTGTTATATTTTTGCATAAGGGTTATTATGTCACTGTGTTCAAAAGTAAGACTTGGATCATCAAGCGATTCTAATATCCGTGATTAAACATGGCTTGATTTGAAATAAATGTAATTTCCAACCCTCCTCCGTGGCACACATTATTATTAACACAATCAGGACACTGCAAAAATAATAATAATAATAATAATAATAATAATAATTTGATCTCTAAACTTTCGAAAATATTGATCGCGAATAACATAAAACGCTACGATCCATCTAAAATCGTACGACCCGAACTAAGCAGTTGAATGATGCGAACGATTCATTGCCAAAAATGTTTTTCCGTTCTTTCATATAACAAAAAGCGTTTCAAGTACTGCCCCTTGAAATATCTACATGCGCATACAATTGTATGTGTACGAGGTTAATTAATTCGCGACTTCGACATGTTAGGTCGATGATGCGGTCCGAAATGCGACATTTCCTTTTCAGCAGCGCGCTTAAACGGGGGTGGGTTAGGGTAGGGATGTCTTGAAATAATTTTGTAACAGCGATGAAGTGAAGATAAGGGAAAATAGTGTGGAGAGAGAGAGAAGGGATTATTTAATTAGATGGATAGAGATGAGCACGTTTCCCCTGGGAAGAGATAGAGATAGAGATAGAGAGAGAGGATAAGGTTTGGTTTTCGTCCAGTGTTGGGCCATAGAGTAGGGTGGGGCTTTTGTGATTGGTTCTTGGGAAGACTCCCTTTTATTTTTATTTTTATTTTTATTTTTATTTTTTGGGGTGGGGTCGTATGATCCGACGGTGGAATTTCGGGGATCGTTCCCCGCAGCCCCGTGGGATTGTTGCAGTTTTCCCCCGCTGCTTCCTGTGTTTCTTGTCTCTTCCATCCGACGTCTAGGGCTTCTCCACTGCCCCACCCTCGTTAGATAAGGCGGGAGGATTCACGTCACGTGCGTTGAGCTACGCGTGTAAATTATGTTAAAAAAAAAAATCTCACATCGAAAAATTGACTAATCGAATTAGAAAAATCTTAAATTAGAGAATTTATGTGGTGGTGTGTAGTGCGGTGCGGTATAAATCAATTAATACATTATAATTAGTCCGTAACTCATTGAAGTAAGCTTTTCGGTGAAGGTAGATCCAGTTTGATATATTGACGAGCTCCGAAGGCTATCTCTTGACGAGCTTTCCAAGTGAAGGCATCAGCTTGCGGCAGTATAAGTCTAGTGCATTTCATATGGTCGAACGTGTTTCCTATGAGCATGCCTCAAAAGATGTATTAAAAAGTGGATCTTTTGAGGATAATTTAAAATCCATTTATTTTTCGAAAAATATATAATTTAAAATTTTTGAAAATGGTTTACAAAAAAAGGTTAGTATGTTTTTTCGCTTTACCATTTCTCTCTCATTCCATAAGAAGCTCTTATATGTCCGAATTACTTTTATTTAAACCTGTCGAATGGGTCCAAAACCCATTTATTAACTCAAATATACTTAAATGAGTCATAAATGAAATACTTTATATTTCACGAGCATGTTATAATGGGTTTTAAAATGAGAAGACTAAAATAAATGGGTCTTAAATGGGTACGTTCTCAATCCATTTAAAACCCACTCAACCTTTTAAACAAAAGAAAAAGAACAGCCCACCAAGCCTCCTTGTCGTCTTCTTCATGGACGACCTAGAGGATCCCACTTTCAGACTCTCTTCTCTCTCTCCCCTTCGTGACTCGCGGATCTGATTTGCCGCTGCCCATCTCCGGTGGCCAAGATTGGGTGATCGTCAGCCCGGACAAGGTGAACGACTTTCTCCCATTCGTAACTCGCGGATCTGATTTGTTGTTGAGCTTCTGCTTAGCTTGGACATGTCGCCCTCGGCCTTAGAGACGCAGGAGGCCATGGCCACAGAGATGATCCTGTGAGCCAGATCGAGCGGGTTGTAAGGGTCCATGGGCGTTACGGCGAGTATCTCCGCCACGAGGTCAGAGTCGGGACAACCATTGTCGACGCCCTCTTTAACAATACCCAATTCCAATTCCACATCGCTCTGAAACGACACACACCAAGAGCAGGTGAGGGCCGCGACCCTCATTGGCCAGTGAGGGCTTCTAGGCTCTCGCTTGCGGCCGGCAAGGGCTTTTGCTTGCGGCCGGCAAGGGCGGCACTCACCTAGTGTCTGGCGAGGGTCGGTTGGCAAACAGTCGCTACCCCTGATATGTGCCGATCCTCGCCGGTCTTAAAAGGAAAAAATATATTAAAAAATATGTTTTTTAAAAAGAAATAAAAATGAAAAACTCAGATTTTTTAGAAATTAAAAAATATAAAGAAAATCAATTATAAAAATTGCGCACAATGATTTAGTAATACAATTTTTTCAAAAGCTATAAGAAACGAGCTTTCTTAGATTAGATTAAATAGAAAAATCTTTTAGTAAATGGGTTGGATCAGGTATGGATTAGATGTGGATTGGAAGTATGGGTCAAGCATTTTTGCACTACACATAAATGGGCCATAAACGAGTTAATGGGTCAAACCATTTATGACCCGACCCACCGGTTTGACAAGTCTACTTTTGCTTTCCTTATCTAACTTTTTATGTCTCGAGAAATTTGACTGGAAATTCAGTAAATAACCTTTTTTTCTGAAAATAAATCAAGATAAACGAATTAGAAAATATGCTAATATACCCTTGATTTGAGTGGTCACTATTATCGTGTATTGCGGACGAAGGGCGTATATGGCAACATTTCTGCTCTAGAAATCTTCTGTCTCCAATCATTTTGTGAAAATTTGGAAATATGTTAAGATTTTTTTGACGCTACTGAATAACTTTTGGCCTAACAACTACTCTGGCCCCCATTCTACCACAGTGCTTCATATAACGAGGTTGTAATTGTTGAAATTAATTTGATGAGACTACTTAATTATGTTTCACCGAAATTTGCAACCTGTTTTCAAACTTTGGATAAACAATATACGACTAATGAAAGTATTTCTATACTCTCTTCAATGTGTGTCGATGCATATGATGCATGAATCGATATTAATACACAGTTTCGTTTTCTTTATACATTTTCGTTTGGAATGGTTGACAGGACCCAAAAAAAAAAATTAGAACAAGAACACTTCATGGAAATTAAGGTACATCTATAACTATATCCCGCAATCTAATTATCCGCTAACAGAAGGATTATAGATATTTATACAGCTAAGAGGAACCGAAGTTGTCTTCGATTTCATGCACAATTGTATTGACTGTAGTCCCTTGCTCGACCCCATGGACAAAAATTTCGATAAAACCTAGGGAAGCATCATTAAATACTTAATTAAACCCCTTTTTTCCCATCCGATTTACTAAAACTCGATGTTGATATTTCCATTGACACATCGACTGGAAAGGAGACAAACCCTAAAAAAAAAAAAAATATTCTAAGGTCGGCTAAATGGATCTGATCATTTGGTAAAGTCAACTCTCTTCTGTAGGTCGACATTTTGAAAAAGGCTCATGGTAGGACCCAGTAAATGAGAATTTGAAGTTATTCAGAGCGCTGAAAAAAAAAAATAGGGCATAAGTTTTATGTTTTTTTTTTGTCTAAAATTAGGGTATGGATGAATGGTGAGGATATGCGGTGGAATAAACCTTATCCCAAGATGCACGCACCCGATGCTTGCGTCGAAGGCGCCCTTGCGGCTGAGAATATAGAATATGTTGCGTTGGTAAGGGGAAGTGTTAGGAGAAAGTAACTTTATGACCAAGATGAAATTTAGGATGAAAACTTCTTGCATGTCAACCAACAACCATAGGAATAACATAATAAGAGCGATGACCGGCATCGAGAAGGTCGGCATTGATGGGATCTGCAAGAACAGCCGGGGCTGATGCGGTGCTTGTGCGAGCCGACGTTCACAGAATTTGGGAAAAGTACCAAAAAATTCTCAAACCTAAGGCATTGATACTAATTTATTCTAATTTATTCTTAAATATTTTAATTAGATCAATTCAGTCTTAAACATTTTTGCATTGATACCAACCGACATCCAACAAATTTTGGCTGGAAATCGCGGATGTGGATGCTGGCCGCCCTACGTGGCCGCTAACAAGGGTTAGCCGGCGGCCTCTGCTAGGCAACAGCCAAAAGAAAAAGTCCAGAGAATAAAAAAGAAAAAAAATATTAAAAAATTCAAACTAATATTAAAATAATATTAAAAATGTGCGTGTCACCCTCGGCTATGTCACGTAGGATGGTCGGCGTTCTCATCGGTGATTAAAAGTGACCACATAGACTCAATTGGTATCAATAAAAAAAGGTTCGAGACCGAATTGGTCTAATTAAAAAGTTTAAGACTAAATTAATACCAATATAATAGATTTATGATTTTTTTTTTGTACCTTTCCTCTCGTAATCCTTGTGCATAGTTAATGCTGGTGTGGTCTCGATAGGGCCTGTGCCATATGATCACTTTGAAAATCGTACTTATTGCTAGTGGTCACTCTGAGAGCGATAAGCGGAAAAAGGTCTTGATAACAAAATATTCAAATGACAAAAATTAGATACTAAATACAAATTTTTAAATATTTTTTTTGGTATTTTTTTTTTCAAATAGCTTAATAATGTAAAATGATCGACCAATAATAGATAATTAGAAAAAAATTACTTTAGATTTTAGTTAATCATTTCTTTTTATAATTATTTTAAGTATTTTTCTTTATCGGTCTGTTTGACATTGATTAACACTTTAAATGATATACAAGGAGTTTCCAATTTTTGTCATTTGAACTTTATTGTTATTAAGACCTTTTCCCGTTTTACCTAATCTGTGTTTAGCTCTTTTGTTAAATACATCTTATTTGGCTCTATTATGCTAGCGATATTTTATCGAATTACTGATATTTATCTTTACTATTATAGCTTGTATTCATTATTTTTCTATTACTAGTAATTTAGTTAGTATTTCTCGCATCATCTGTATTTTATTTTATTTTATTTTTACAGCAATTAAGGGTAAAAGAGAGATTTCCTTGAAAAATAAGATGAAAAATATGATTTTACCCTTTAAATGCCATGTAAAAAAATGAAAGTTTATATCAATATTCATATAATTCATTAGAGGATGTTTTTTTCTCCTGTCAACAAAGAAATTTTTTATTTATATCATTTCCAAGAAAGCTAAGAAACTGGGGAGGTATGTGAAAAATATTATTTTTTCCCCATCTTTTGAACACGTATAAAAAAAAAATATAGCAACATTTTATTTTTTTATGGAATTTTTATATTAATTGTACTTTGTAATATCACAACAGAGGATTCCGTCATTTACCGGTTGAAAAGAAGAGTCGCAAGAGGCTTTTTAAATCATAGTAACCATTGGCCTTCATTATATATTCGTAACTTCGAATTCTCTTTATTATTATTATTATTCTCATCCAGATAAAAAGTTTTATAAATGTGGCTATTTTTATAGAATGACTCTTAAAAGTTGTATACCAGCTGAAAGTTTTGAGAAAAAGTGTACAACCCAAAAAAATTCAAAGGGTTTTTGTATCGTTTACCCCTTATTAATGTACCAAAAAAGAGCACGAAAGCGTTGCGCATTCTCGAGATCTATTTCATAACTACTGTATAAGTAAGTGCATTTATAGCCAAGATCGTTGACAAAGTAATGGACGCACGAACTCCTATGGAGTTTCTTTCGTTTGTTGTTGAAATTTCTACTAATGACGCAATTACTCATTTAGTTCGCGTACATCCCGAGTCCGACTAAGCAGCCAGTCCGCCAACACGAGTTTAGTACAACTTTTCATAATTAGACAATTATTAATTAGTTCACGTACATCCCGATTCTGACTAAGCCGCGAGTCCGCAACACAAGCTTCGTGTGGCAATGGAGCTTAAACTACATATGAATTCAATTATTGGAAACGGACAAGTGATTCGTGCAACATCAATATAGTTATAGTCCACTTTAATATATCTAGTAGGATTTGTCAGCACGATCCACATGAATCTTGAGATTAGGTTGGTGACATTCCTCGTGTCAAACCCCTTTTTTTTTCTGTTTTTTTTAGAGCAAAGATTGATTCCCCGACGAATGAAATAATGGATCGCATGGAAGTGGCCGTCTCCTTTACATATTATCGACCTATTTAGTCGCTAATGCGACACGACTTTTTTTGTAGTCGTGTTTTTGACATTCTGCCACTAACAACAACGACAGCAAAGCCATTTGAAAATCAAATCACAAGATGTCGAAGGAAATCTTGGGCGGCCATCGGAAGTGCCAAAAGATAGTAGTAGCCCACGCCTTTTTGAGTCCCGATAATTGGCTTAGTGGGCTCTTACCGAATTTGTAAGTAGTAAGTGGAATGACTAATCATATAATCCGATAAAGAGTGCACAACGGAAGTCCGATACCTCCACGTTACATCAATTCTCGATATGAGATTTTTTTTCTAACACAACTCACACATGTATTTCAACAATATTCTCCTCACGTGTGAAATCGGTGTTAGCTTTGTTCTCCTAAATTTAGTTATCTTTCTGTCTCAAGTTACCCCTACTTGAATCTCCAACGCCTAACTTTATCCCTAATCTCTTTCTCTAGACCGAGTCATGAAATCTGCCATCGAGCCCATGTTGCTATACCATAACGCCTATTGGCGGAACACCATACTGGTTACTAGATTTCTTCATTGAGGGCTCATTAATCTACCATCGATTTTGACAACAGTTGCTATGAAAAAATTGCGGAAATTTATAGGATCTTGCAATTAAATCAACGTGAAATCACCAGAAAAATCACCCACTTGCTTTCGAGCGACTCTTTTTTTTTTCCTTTCTTAAATGGTCTCAAATTCGATGGGCATGAATGACACGGAGTGTAATCTACTAGGGCGCTTGGGAGAACCATGTCCACGGAACTCAAGAATGATGAACAAGAGACTAAATAACTGCTCCTTGATTACAATTGTTGAACTACTTGTGGTCACCTCCAACACCACCATTTTGACAACCCTTTTGTGCTCCTTAATTCCCATTGACTTGGATTACAAGTAGGACTTTGCTTCTGTGGAGCGATTTGAGCATGTGTGATTCTGAGTCAACCCGCATCAGAAAGATTCCAATTTGGCTCTGTCCAAAAGCTAATGCTAGAGAAATCTCCATCTCTCATTATTAAAGTCGGTGTCGAAAGCTGTCCAGATAAAGAAGTGATTATGATGGGGTTTTCACCTTTAAGCGTTTTCGGGTAGCAGCGTGCTGAGGTGATGGGAAATCTCCAAATCTTATCGTCCGATGACTCCAATGTCGTGATGATTGGCCTCGCGATTTAGTGGATCGCCGTCCGAATTTGGACGCAATTGCGACGAGAGGGTGAGAATAGAGGACGAACCGGCAGATAGATTGGCTGTGGAAAATTGGAAATGACCCCCCCACCTAGTCCCGCCATTCCTTTTCTTGTAGGCCCTGTGTAAAAGCTGCGTGGCAATGGAAATTCCCAGTGCAAATTGAAATTGCTCCGTTGAAAAAGCCTTGGATAACAAGAAGAAAACCTGATCGCTCACATGATAAGCGCGTTCGACTTCTTTCGTTTAAGATTTAGATTCGAGCCATCACTGTTCCATGCCCTTCCGGAGTATCCTCCGATAGTCAGCCATTCACTAGCGTGGGTTTAGGGTTTACTTTCTCATGATGTGCCTTTTGTTAGTTAACTTTCTACACCCATCAGTTATAGGTCTTATTTTCTTATGAAAAGTGTCAAAGAAGTGCAAAACCAATTGCATTGGTGCCAATTTAGTTCTAAACTTTTTCGCATTGATACTAATTGAGTTCATCCAGTCAATTTAGATAGGAAATTACTTACGTTAAACTCCGGGTGGCTTATGTGGCACGGTTGACGCTCAAGCAAGGCATGTCCTCGCCGGCCATGGAAGAAAAGGCCAAAAAAAAAATATTTAAAAACTATAATGAATGTCCACGCCAATACAAGCCGTGCAACATAGGCCGGCCAACATCCACATCCATCAGCAAATTCCGACCTAAATTGGTCAGATAGATTGAATTGGTACTAATGAAAAAATGTTTAGAATTAAATTGATCCAATTGAAATATTTAGGATTGAATTTGTATCATTGCAATAGATTTTATACTTTTTTTTGTCCTTTTTCGTATGTTCTCCAGTTAAAAATAGAGAAAAACATGGCACTAGTAAGCAAACAATATATGTTAATGAAAAGTCGAGCTTCATTACGAAGCCTACTGTTTTATAGTTCAATGCATCCGCTCTGTAACAGATCAGTGCATGGCGTCGATGGTAGCTCGAACAAGTCCCGGATCTAGAACGGGCAACCGAAGCTTCCCTTCCGCCGCATTAAATTCCGCTACTGCAGGCGTCTACACAAGGTGACTCCGTCCCCGATGGGGACTTGAGAGATGTCGACTCGCGGGTCGGAGGCTAAGAACTCGTTGAAATCCACGATCGCGGCGTGGCCATTGTAGAAGTAGCTGGAGACGTCCTCCATCGCTCGGCTCCTGAGGAACTCGGGCAGCTCCTCGTGGCCCTTGGCCACGGAGCCATACCACAGCGTGTTGTCGTACGCGACCACACCCCCGATCCTCAGGAGCCTCATCACGCGCTCGTGGTAGCCGCGGTAGTCCGCCTTGTCGGCGTCCACGAACACAAAGTCGAACTCCTCTGCTCGGCCTTGCTCGCACACCTGCGAATTGGTTTGGAGATTTTCCGGCGCCGGCTGTTTTCCGGGCGGGGAAAAACAATGAAAATCGATGAATTTGGGTGTTGGTTTCGTGTAAAATTAAGTACCTTTTGACCGAGCATCTGGTCTAGAACTGAGAGGGCGTCTGATTGGATGAAGTTGATCTTGTCAGCCACTCCTGCTTTTTCGATGAATGGCAATCCGACTTCATACGCTTCTCGATCCAAGTCTATGGCTGTTACCTTCAGGAAGAGAGGCAATATCTTTCCTTATAAATGAAGAAACAAAGTTGTCCCAACACAAACAAGAGAGAGTATATTAAATTCTAATGTTGTACATAATATGGTTCTATCATTTCATTCAAACATGAGCATAGAAACTCAGCTAGATTTGGTAACTCACGAAATCAAGAAACAAAAGAAGTCTCGACGTCAACCGGAATCAGCGTGTCCAAAGTAGCAGCGAACATAGCACATACCTTGCCGTCATCGGGCAATGCGAGTGCGGTGGTTAGGAGAGAGTACCCTGTGAAAACACCGATCTCCAACGTTCTCTTCGCATTGATCATTTTCAGAAGCATTGATAAGAACATTCCCTCGTCTCCGGGGACGCTCAGTTCACATCTGCATGAGCCCCGAAGACATATTGTCATTCTGATAGTATCGTGCGCGTTTAACTCGTCTAGTAGATTAATACGCACGTATGCTTCATGCACATATTCTAAAACCTAATAGTACAATCTTCACCGATTTTGCACGCAAATCTCGTCTAAAGCATTAGCGAAGTTGCCATAACCTAGCATAACAGTAGAAAGAGATCGTCTTGGATGATTCCACGTCCAGTCATAGTGATATTAACCGATAGATTTATCCAATGAATCGGAGACATACATATACTAAATTGAATCTGGATTGTCAAATCTGATGAGAGCCATGTGAGGTCTGCATGAAACCGCATCATTTTCGATATTCCAAATTCACGTTAATACATATATGACACTCGCGTAATGATTTTGCTCGAGGAATAGAGATACTTACAAGTGGCCATACTTCTCGAGCGTGGCTGTTCGGAGTTGTTTGAGGAGTCCATGCTCCCTCGGCAACACACTTGTGTCCAAGATGTACTGTCGCATATACGTTACAACAACGGTTCAAGGTTCAGTCGAATGTTGCACGTCATCATATGTTACAGTATGCAAACCTCGTGAACTGATCAGACAAGAAAAAGACGAACCGAAAACATGACGAACAGAAAATTGCCAGTTCGATATACATACATACATACATACATACATACATACACATATGTATGTATAGTGTGCATAAATAAACACGATTAGAGAGACAAGGAAATGGCAAAATGGGCACCTGCTGGAGAGCTTCGCTATGGAGAAGGGTCTTGGTGACACTTTCAGCCATCGTTGGTGGAACGGAGCAGCACTCAAACAAACCCAGAATTCGACACAACTGAAAAAAGGAGGAGGAAAAACAAGGTTTGCCTCGAAGCAAATGAACTGCTGAATTCAGAGAGAGCTGAATCTATCACACCTTCTTCCTCCCCCACCTTTAATGCTCATCAAATCAGTTACTGCTTTTATGACCACCACCCCCCCTCCCCCCAAAAAAAAAAAAAAATTTCAGTTACTTCATTTTTGGCCAAAGAAAAAATCAGTTACTTCTTCGAATTTATCATTAATTTTGTGACTGTCTTTCATCGAATAAGTTATGGCGGTCCATGTTACTGTAAGAAGAAACTGTACAATTAAGTTGTTCTACTTTCGCAAATATATTACTCAAGCCTTTCCGTTCGGTCAAGTCGAGTTGAGTGGCCGTCGGACGACGTTGTAGTGTGACTTGGATAAAATTTCCCAACGTTCGTTTCTAAATTGGCCAAATTTTAACCGCATCATACGCCGACGTTGTCAATATTGGCTAAACATTTCCGTTCATGGCCATGTGAATCTGTTTTATTTAGAACCAAATAAAAATTTTGACGACTTTAAATTATGATTGTCAAAACGTAACTGCACTTGGAGTTGTGATTATGACAAAAAAGAATTATCTAACAAAGCCGGAAAATTAGAGTAACGGAACTCGATTAAAGAAACCATGAAAAGGATGAGAAGAAATAAACAATAGCAGTAAAAGTTGGCATAAATTTAATAGGACAAAAGTCATCAGAAATCCTAAATTAAGCTGTTGTGACACATTTATCATAAACCTTTTTCCGTGACATCAAAATTCTCAAACTTGTACATGTGTAACACATTTATCCTCTATAAAAGTTTCGTCAATGAGGACCATTAAAAATTTGCCCATGTGGAGCTCGAAAAGAAAATTATGTTGACATAGCGCCCTCGTGGCTTAAGTGAAATAAAAATACCATTATTTTGACTGAGAAATCATTTGATGGGAATATTGACGGATGATAAACGTGTCATATAAGTACAAATTTGAGGTTTTTTATGTCACGAGGAAAATTTTAGGGTAAATGTGTCATAATGAATGTAGTTTGGGTTTTTTTTTGCATAGCAAGAATTCATTGTTTCATTTAAAAATTAATTTGGCAGAATCGGGGCGTACTTCCATATATGAATTTAGAGGAAATTAAATTTCGGGTGATAATAAAAAATGCTTATCTATATTGCATATATCGAATACAAAATGTTTAGATTTATGAAGAAGCACATATTTATACACTGAAGCCTTACTTTATACGTTGACTTTTAAATTAACTTAAAAAAAAGGATGGAGAAACAAAGTGATAAATAAAAGGAAAAAAAAGGGCTTAAAATAGGATGCATCGTATCCAAGAATCTTTTTGGATGAATAAAAAAAAATTAGGAGTAGATAAAAACAAAGGCAAAAGCCATGAAAAAAATTCAATCTATACCAATCGTGACACGTTTACACTAAACTTTTTTTTTTCTGTGACAACAAAAATCTTAAACTTGTACCTTTGTGATATACCCTCTGTCAAAGTTCCTTCAATGAGAACTGTTAAAAATCTGCTACATGGATGTCGCAAAGCAAAATGTGTTGACATAGCACCCACATCACTTAAGTGAAATAAAAAATACTTCATTTAGACTAACAAATAATCTATTGTAACTTTGAGGGAGGGTATCTATGACACATAAGCACAAATTTAAGGTTTTTTGTGCCACAAGAAAATGTTTAGGGTGAATATGCCATAGTGGGCATAGTTTGGGATTTTCGATGTGACAAAAAAGCTCAAGATAAATGTGTGATAGTGAAAATAGTAGGAAGTTTTTTGTGGCTCTTTCCCTTAAAAATAAGATTATTTGTTTCATGGAAAATGAATGATTGAGAAAATATTTTTTTCATAAATAATCATTTGTATGACTTGAAATAATTAGTCCATGAATTTTTTTTTCATTGTTAATAATAATAATAATTTATGTCTAAATATATTCGTAGATAATGAAAATACGTTCATTCATTTTTATAATCGATATAAGTAATTATTTTTTTAAAAAATGAATTAATTATTTTTTGTAAAGGCCTAAAAACCAAAATCCATTTCCATCGACTCCCGGCTCTCCTTGCTCTCTCTTGTACATTAATTAAAGGGAAAATTCCAAAAAAAGGCTCGAAATCCTCTCATTTTCTCAAATAAGGGTCCCAAATAAACCTCGTTTCAAATAAAGGTCTGAAGTGGCTATAATGTTTTGAAAAAAGGTCTGGCTTAAAGGACATTTTCGTCATTTTCCATTTTATTTTTTTTTCATTTTTCCCCTTTTTTTTTCCTTTTTCTATTTTTTAAAAGTTACAAAAAAAAGAGCGGGAAGCCCTACCGCTCGTGGCCGCCACCCTACCGCCGGTGGGGCAGCAGCCATGGTAGGTGGGGTCGCCGCTCGGTCTTGGTTGGTGACCCGACCGACCGGTGGCGAGGGCCTAATGGCTTTCGCCCAAGTCCGGGGGCAAGCTGCGGCCCTTGGCCAGACACGGGTGTTGGTTCCCGTTGTAGCCCTTGCCTGCGGTTGGTGGGGTCGCTGGCCCTCGCCAAGGCGTTGGAGACCCCGCCGGCTATCACCGTCGCTTCGCTAGCGTTGGGATGACGGCTACGGGCGGGAGGGCCTACTCTCCGGCTTCTGTGTGTGTTTGTTTTTTTTTTTTTTTTTTTTTGCTAATTTTTAAGGAAACAGAAAAAATATTCTAAAAAAAAGAAAAAAATATTAAATAAGCAAAAAGTCTAAAATGCCCTTGAAAGTATGCACTTTTTTGAGATTTTATGACAATTTCATGCATTTATTTGAAATAATATTCACTTTGGATCTTTAGTTGAAAAAATAAGGGCACTTCAGGCCCTCATTTGAAACATGATTCACTTGAGCACTTATTTGAGAAAAAGAGAGGATTTCGGATTCTTCTTTGAAATTTTTCCTTAATTAAAAAAAAAGGAAAAAAACTCATCTTAATGTTAATTTATAGATTTAAATCCTCTCGTTCTCCCAAAGGGAGTCCACGTGGCAGACTTTTTCCCAAAATATCTCCGCATCAATCAACCCGAGACCGAGCGAGAGAGTGCTCTCGCAGAGAAGTATCAGACCACATTTTCCTCTCTCAATCCTGCCCAACCTCCCCGGGGTTCCGATTCTTGGGCGACGCCACGACATGGCGAAGCCGAGCGGCAACCGATCGACTCTGCTCGCTCCGTTCCTCAGCAAGTGCTACGATTTGCTTGAGGACGAGTCGACCGACCCCATCATATCGTGGGGAGGCGCCGGCGACAGCTTCGTCATCTGGGACATCACTCAGTTCACCCTCCAATTGCTCCCCCAGTACTTCAAGCACTCCAACTTCTCCAGCTTCATGCGTCAGCTCAACATCTATGTGCGTCATTGGTGTGACCTAACCTCCCCCTCCTTTTGCTTCTTTGCTCATCGAGCCTGTTGATTCTTTTCGGTGTTTGTGTTCACGTGGAAGTGGAGCTTTCGGCTGCTCGTGGAATCGTTTTGTGTTTCTTTGGTTGCTTTTGTTCTTGGTTTTGATGTCGGGGATGGGTTGTTTTGGCTGAAGTGATTCGATAGACAGCGTTCACTGCTTGGGAATTTGAAATTTCGGGCCTAGGTTAATGTTGGTGCGTTGCAGCTGACATTGCACAGTACAAACCCTAGGAAGTGCAATTTTTATAAGTGATTTTGTTGCTGCAATGGGAAATCAGCTCGGTGATTGCTTTGCCTATGCGCGGAGCAACAAAGCAACAATCGCTCAATTGAGAATTTGTGATGCAGTACTCATTAGAGCTAACAATTAGAATTGCCGTAATTTTTCACCAATAATTCCTTTGTGCGACTTAGAAGACTTTTTTTTTTGTTGAAGTTTGCTGATAAATCTTGGTTGAACTGATGTATGGGATTAATCCCGAAAAAAGAGAACTTGGACTTTTGTGCGGCACATCTTGTTAGGAGCGGGCAGCCCATCTTCGGCCCTGCTTTTGCCGATGAGATGATAACTTAAATATCTGTGTCAACTGGACTAGAAAGGTCCTATGAATGAGACACAACTACTTTCACTCTCCTTTCATAGAGAGAGTAGTTTATAGACGAATTGGATTTACCCATGGAGTCAGGATTCAACTGCATCTGCCCGTCAACTGTTGTACTGCTCTTTTGCTAGTCACCTTCTTTGATGTCAATCACGCATAAGCTGAGATATGTGAAGAACACATTTCTCTAGTCGCCTGTAGGTATGTGGGTCAATCTGGCTTCATCTATTTGAATATTCTAGTGGGAAATTAACATTGTTGCCTCTGTTTTTCTGCTACATCTTTGCTGTTTTGGTGCTCTAACAACTTTTTAACTCTTTTCCAATGGAAATAAGTGACGAAATCATAGAACTACAGCAGTTATAAGTAGATGTATCTAACTAAGGTCTATAGGTTTTATGACTTGGAACTTTGTTTAGACTCTTCCATAGCTAAGTGGATGGTAGACCAAAGTGCAGATTAGATATTACCAACCCTAGTCTTGCTTTGCTATGGGTTGTCTTGCCGTTTTAGTACAACGAAATTAATTTCTGCATAAGAAAGGAATTAATCTCATGAGTAGTTGTTTTTCTTCAATGCAAAATTCCTTGGAAAAAGATATCCAATGGGACTTTAGCTAATTCTGATAAGTAGTGAATGCCATAGAATTAGCTGAGGATTCAGCCACTTCATAACGATTTTGAGCTTGAAGATGAGTGACATCCGTCCCAGAAAGATTAGTACTTTGTTGTTCTTATTTTCTATTATGTATTTCAACAAATTAATCAGGTTGATCAAGAAGCTTCCTTTTTGTCTAATTTAGATTGTCTTTATTTTGCTCGATGCCATTCTTGGAGGGTTACATTGTACTGCTTAATACTTTATAGTTACTCGTGTTCTTGAAGAACACAACATCCAACGTGTTATGTCAAGATTACCCCTGTCTTTTCTTTTTCGGCCAAAGAGATTGCCACTACTTCACTCCTGGGTTTTTAAGCGTCTGATAGCTGACGCCTTTCTGTCCTCATGTAGTCATTATAGTAGTTGTATTGTTATTTAACAAAGTGATGTTGCATGAATTTTACCAAACATTTGGTAATTATTGACTGTCTTATGGAGAAACGTGAAAATCAGCAGCAACAGCAGAATATTTGCCACTTCAATGGCTAAAGAATTGACAAGTATACTTCTGGATACTGATTTTGTTTCTCATCCTGTTGATGTCCTCTATGTATGATGAGTAACTGCTGTGATTAGTGACAATTATACTTGTTTGGTCCTATTTTAAACGAGGCTAGTACAAGCAATACATATGAGGAGTTAGCTTATTATCTGCCTTCATACACATAAGCAACTGCTTGCGAATGATTCTGGGTCTTGCCTTCAACTTTTATTTGTCTATATTGATGGCTTTTACTAAAATCTCTACCAGGGTTTCAGGAAAGTTGATTCAGATCGTTGGGAATTCTCAAATGATGGATTCGTCAAAGGTCAAAAGCACTTGTTAAAGAATATACGCAGGAGGAAGAATGTTCAGGTCATGGATCAGAAAATATCATTGCAGAAGCAGGATAATTCCGTTGAAGAAGTTGATAAGATTAAAATTGATGGGCTTTGGAAAGAAGTTGAAAATTTGAAGATTGATAAGAAAGCCCTTTCACTGGAGTTAGGTAAACTTAGACAGCTCCAGGAAACTTCGGAGAATAAGTTGGTCCTCCTGAGAGACCGTATTCAGAGAATGGAAAATAATCAGCAGCAGATGTTGTCATTCTTAGTATTGGCGATGCAAAACCCAGAGTTCTTGGTTCAGCTGCTCCAGCCAAAAGAAAATCATTGTCGTGTGACTGAGATGGGTAACATGCTAGAACAACAAGGAGCAGAAAATGGATCATTGATTTCCGAGGGAACAATAGTGAAGTACCAGCCTCCAACTGATGGAAACACAAACCCTGAATTATCCCCATTATCAGGTTCGGGGGAAATGCCCAAATCTGGCCCTTCTTTTGATGGGAAAAGAGATGTTTTCATGAACAACGATCTTACGTCGATACTCATGAACGAAAAATTCTCTTTGGATACTCCATTGGTATTTCCTGACTCTCCTGATGATGGTGCATGGGAAAAACTGCTTTTAGCTTGTCCTTTCATTGAGAGTGCCAGTGAGAAAAGGCAAGACAATGAAGGGCCCAATTATTTGGGCATGGACACAGAATCAGCATTTTCTGGAGCAAGCTCAGTCTCTCATGATTTTGATGCTTTAATAAGACTGATGGGGAACCCTCAGGAAGCTGAGACTGAGTCAGAAGTTGATGGAGATGATTGGGAGGACGCCCCAAATGTTGATTTTCTAGCGGAGCAAATGGAATATTTGGCTTCCAACTCTGATCTCAAGCTTCAGGCAACATAGAGCAATTTGGCTTTCCGAAGGGTAGCTGCAGCTTCAGTTTTTTAGGGGGCTACTCTGGTTTCTTCTGCATACTATAACATATCTTGGAAATGCATCCTCCTAATCTCTGCCACTTGATGGAGCTTTCCAGCAAAGACGTAAGTTAATTTCTAACTGCCAGACTTTTAATCCATCAGAAACAGCAATGCACGCAATCTGGGAAACTGATGCGGTTAACCACAATTGCAATGCGGAAGGGAGATTACATAATCTGACTGAAGAAAAAAAAAATCATAGTACTGTGTTTTCTATCCTGGATATGACACGAAATTTCCCCATTGAAGTTCCCTTATTGATGGTAACATTCCTGTTGGTTATTGACGGAGTTCATAAGCGTAGGCAACTCAACATGATCTTTTTCTTGCAGCTTGTGGGGTGAACCACAAAACGTTGAGTATAGGTTTTCAAATGACATTGTAAATTACTTGCTGAGAATCACAATACAGATTGGATGCCACTTTGTCGGTGGCTTATTAGTATGTTTGTACATTGCAATTCCTCTCAACATTGTTATAGGAGTTCGAAATGGCTATAAAGTATGTAATCATTAGCCCATTAGCCTAACAAATCCACTTTCTATGTACACCGTCCACTTCTTTGTCTGTTTTACATCAGCGCTCAAGACGGTTGTTCTGAGTTTAAATGGAAAGATCGCCACAATGCGAGTACCACAAATTGCACGTCCTATCATGATTCTACATGATCTAGCGTCAGTTCCACTTAATAGATTACCATAATTGAAGCTCGTGTGTATTCCCCAATAGTGCATTATAAGATTGTATTCTCATGTATGAGGGAATGCGGATTGGCATTGCACTTTTCCTCTGTTTACTACCAAATCTGGAGGGAATATCCAGTTGATTTTTACCCCCATGTGAGAGGGAGCTCTGTTAACTCCAAGCTCAAGTTTCTCTGCTTTGGTCGTTTTTGGTCTTAAAAGGGGACACACATCAGAAGTAGCATGGGCATGAGAGCGCTCATTGCTTTCTCGTCTGCCATTTCCTTCTTGCTTCACTCTATTTCCAATGCAAGCTGAGGATGTGTACTCGATATGAAAAGGCCGACAGAAATATGTCCGTGCCATGAAACGCCTAGCTGATCAATGATCATGCACCAATACCATATTCAGCAGTTCAAGAAAGAGAACCAAGTTCCTCCAGATCAAGAAAAGGAAAAAAGACACTCGAGTCTCGCTAGAAGAAGCAGGATCTCATGTAGGCAAACACAAAACTGCCCTACTTATTTTGCCTGAACAGCCTTGGCCATCCCGAAAGCGGCCGCGGAGGCGACGGCGCCGATGAGCGCTGTTTGCAGAGCACTTTGAAAGGGCTTACTACCCGTGAAATGTCCCTTGGCATAGCCGAAGATGAGCAGAGCGACGAGAGTGAGGACAACAGACACGACCATAGCGTCCGTGGCCCTCGGGATGAACATGTAAGGCATGAGGGGCACCAATCCACCCAATATGTAAGCTACTGCAATCGTGAGCGCACTCTGTAACGCTCTTCCCGGGTCCGGCTTTTCCAACCCCAGCTCAAACCTGCATTCACAACACTCGCACTTCTTGGCATAATAACGAAGAGGAAAGCAACTTTTACGAATCGATTGTCCTGTACATAATCGAAATAAACACGACCATAGAAACTGCCATTGCTTGGTGTGAGCTTATCGACGTGTCGCGAGTTCTCGAGGCCCTAGTAGGCACATGGGCGACGATGAACTCTCGGAAAGATTGGAATGACGGGGAATTGGCAATCATACTGCACAATAGAAAACAACTATTGAACTGAAGAAATAAGCTCCAAGAAGCGGGAGCTATCTTCATATCTCTGATATAATGTGCCACTTCATGGTGTTTCCAAAATGTTTTCGCGCACTATCTGTTTTGCTCGAACAACCTAGACGAGAAACGGGCGGGACTGAAAAAGACATAAAACAAGAAAAGAAATAAGAGAGGTGGCGGAGTCGCCATGAAGAAGCACGTGTCAGTGGCGGCCGTTTTAGGGTTTTTTGTCCGTGTTCTGGCCCAAAAGCACATGCCCTTGACATCTTCTGTGAAGAGTTCAAAGAGCCTGCTTCAACTTTTTGTTCTCGCTTCGTATTCTAGTGTCGCATTTTGTGCGTGAACATATCAAGAAAAAAGGGTAAAAGCCAATTCCAAATTATGCCTGATATATTTATTTTAAATTTTTTGTTAGTGACAACAAAAATTTTAAATTTATATTCACATGATATATTTACCTTAAATTTATATCAATGTGATATATTCACTTCAAACTTTTTTTTGTGACACCAAAAATCTTAAAATTAGATCCGTGCAACACGCTTACCTAAGAAAAAAAAAAGGGTTTGAGCAGTTGTATTTAAGTGGACATAATTTAGAGTTTTTGCTAACTTATTTTTCCTAATAAAAAAAAAGTACTGTCGTGGTTTGGATCTTCCCAAAGCAGCAGGCGAAACAGAAGCGTGTCCCGTCCTGTCTCAGTGGTTTAAGCCAGAACGCTCAGAAGCACGTCGCAGCTTGCAGAACATACTTTTTCTCAAGGATTAGGCACTATCGCCTCGTCAGATGAAAAGGGTCTCTGATTCTCTCTCCCCCCCTCTCTCTCTCTCCAAACTTCTTTAATTCATTCTATGAAATCTTCTGCAAAGCTTCTGATTGTGCCCAACTCCTACTTTGAACCAAGCTAATAGAAACATCATTTGATGCTGTCAAGCATACAAAAAATAGGAAGAGTTCGTGATTAGAAAGACCTGTCAACACTTACTTCATCATGAACTCGAGCCAGGCTTGGGGCTTCTTCCTCAGCGCATTCACAACCGGCCTGTATTCATGCGGCTCTAATCCGTATTGCGCCAGTATCTCCGCCACCTCGGCCGCTTCTGCACGGATCCGATATTGGTTCAAATCGAGAAAGATCGATATTTGCTAAATAGGACTGTTATGTCGGAAAGGAAGTGGATGATGAGAAGGGAGAGGACCAGTATCAGGAACACTGATGATCTCTTCTTGCTCTCTTTTGAGTTCCCTCGTGTAGTGGTCTGCCTCACTTTTAGCTGCAAGATACCTGGCACACACCCATTTCACAATCCCATCAGCTTTAAATCGCAGACTTTGCAAACTCAGAAGATCAGCCATTTTCCCTTGTCATCGCACGCGGTTGCCGATATTTTTTCGCCCGCATCAAACCGAACCCATCACAGCTGTTGATTTTGTAACGGCTGGAATCTAACTGGGTCCATGTTACTATAGTAGCTACTGGGTGCTACAAGCTCAACGAGAATAATGAAAAAAAATCCTATGGTTCTCTGCCTTACGAGAAAAGTGGTTCACGTGCCCCAAAAACAACATGAAACGAAAATGAGTATGCTCAGGAAAAGGTTGACTGCAAAGCTGTCACCTTTTTTCCAGGGCAGAATCACGTTTCGCATCTGCATTTCAGAACTGATGTCTCATGACATATAAGATCTCCTGTAATTTGCTGGAGATTATATGATGAAAGTGAACTACAAAGCAACCCCCGTGCACACATGGTGAACAGTTAATGGAGGAGAGTCATAGCAGACGTACCCGCCGAGACCCATGGAGATGGCGCCGGCGGCGACCTCGGCGACTCCGGCGGTGAGGACGATGGAGGAGGGGGCGTTGGCGCCGGAGAGGCCGGCGGCGAGGGCGAAGGGGACGGTCAGGCCGTCGGAGACGCCGATGATGATGTCGCGGACGATCTCGCCGGCGGTGAAGTGGGCCTCCGTGTGCTGGTTTAGAAGCCTCTGCTTCTCCGGCTCCAGCTTGTTCCTGCTCTCGTTTGCGCTCGCCATTGAATGCGAAAGCGTGAGAGACGAAGCGACCGGAAGGAGAGAGAGGAGAATGAGGAGATGTCTCTATTTCGCTTATTTATAGAGAGAGGGGTCGGAATTTGAGTTTAGGGTAGCTCTAAAATATTTCTACGAAATAAGGAAAACTCTACCAAATTATTTTGAGAAATTGCTATCTTGTGATCGAATACCATTTCAGGAGTCGGGCCTATCGACCTTTGATGTACGGATCCGATTTCACGTTAACGAATTCTATCGAATTCTGTAAAGACAATATTTTGACTCGCATTTCACTTTGATCCTACCGTTAGCTAGAGACATAAGTGGTGAATATGGAGTTTACCAAATTGAGATGCCTTTTTTTTTGCCATTTTAATAAAGAAATCGTCAAATTTCATGATGGAAAAGGATAATTATTGTTATGATAAAAGTCGGTTTATAATAAAGGGGCAGATTCCCAACATGTTCACTTATGGGTTTTGGAACCGAATTTGGTGACGTTACATACCAACGTTGAATCCTATGTTGTTCTTATCCCTATTCAAAATGTTGATTACTACGCTCCATATATTCCTCATAGGTGTACAAATGAACTAAAGACTGATCAACGTTATATGGCGTAATCTCAATTTGCTCATATTGGCGACAGGGCTATTAAGTTATCAAGAACAAAATCAGTAGTAAAATTCGAATTAAGGATATCATTTCCTTTCCTAGGTGGGCTTTAAAAGGGCACGGATAACTTGATGTGAAAATTTAGAACGAAGAGCGACCTCAATTCATATTGATTGGGGGGATATGCCGAATAAGGATGGGGAATAAAATGTACAAGACCCCGACGTTACCATTAAAAAGTAATGAAGGCTTTCATTAGCCAACTTCACATAAGTAGGGGATTAAATTTGCCATGTTAAGGACATTAGTTAGTTACTGCTAAACACCAATCATGGATATAAAAAGCTATGATTTTCTCCAAAATCAAAACTAGGGATTTTAAGAAGGCTTGTTACAAGTATGGCCTGAATTACTTTGATGAATCATCATATCAGATCGACATAATTAACGGCTGTGTTTGATCGGATCTACGATGGCAATAAGATGCTGTGTAGTTTATTACAGCAAGGTCTATAGACGGATTTTTGTCGTTTCGTTGATGTCCCCGACATCACTTGTCAGCAGAACGATACAAAGATTCTCGAGGCGGTTTAGCTCGTCTCACATGCGTTTTCGACAGAGCGTGTGCCCACCACGGGCCTCATCCAAACGCAAAGTTCAATGATCTGATGTTTGTCGTGCTGGTTTTCTATGCAGTGCAATTGTTCACTTCGGATCGGGTTGTAGCGATTCGGGCTGTGGCCCGATGGTCGCAACTCGATTAATAAGCTAGGTTTAAGGAAGCAAAAGCTACAATGCCCGTTGACCACCACGTCACGGCCCAAGTCCAGAGCTCAATTTAAGCAAATCGAATGAATATTATCATCAGTGATGGAATTGGAAAGAAGTCCTCGTTCCTTTGCAGGGTTCAAACTTTAAGTATCAACTACTGCAAGATGGAAAACAAAAAAAAAATCGTACCGGAATTCCTAAATCTTATATACTCAGTCGAGTCCTTTAGGCGAACAATGCCGACTATTATCTATGCGACGTTTTCGACATCTTACCAGTTATGGATGTTCGGCTTCGGGCGTAGTTACCACGCTTCACTTGGCGACCTGAAGGTTCGAGATTGGTGAGCCCGGTTGCCGCAGTCCTGCTGAGACGTTAGCAACCGGAGATGTGTCCTAGCACGAGATGGACAAAGGAAAATCAAATCACATTTTCCGTATCGAACGGCGAAGAATATTTTTCAATTCGTTTTCAGGTTTCAACCGAACACGAAAAATATTACTTTTTTTTTTCTGGAAAATGACTTCTTGAAAAATATTTTACAAAAACAACAAAATTTTCGAAACATGAACGGAGCCTTGATCTTAAAAATTTTCAATTGAAGGTGCATAGGATTTCAACGTCATTCACTCGGACTAAGCATAAACAATTCGGTTACTCAAGCTATGTTTATTTGGGTGCAAGTAGTTTTAGGAAATTGATTTTTCGGAGTTTCACCCGTTCGGTTCACCAAAAATGATTTAATTAATGGAAAACACTTTCAATCGGTGAAAATTTTGTGCAAAAAATTAGGAAAGTAAATCCCTAATCCGAAGAGGTGAAAACACTTTCTGCCTCTCAAATTTTCAGTAAGTACTAGCTGGAGATGACAGAAGGAGAAGGTGAAGCATCGAAATTTTCGAAAGGTTAAAAACTATGCAACTTCTCCGATCCAACAAACTTGTATTTCTAGCTTTGAATACCTAAACAGCAAGACTAAATCGCCAATATGTTTTGCACGAAGGCGTGTAAAATTAAGGTAACATTTGAAAATCACAACAACATAATAAATTCAGAAAATTAACTGTGAAGTAAAACCTCAAACGGTAAGAAGTAGGGGTGAGCATGGGCCGGGTCCAAACCTAAACCCCGAAACCGACCATGTTATAACCGGTTCCCAGTTTTTGAAATCGAGAACCGGCCTTGTTTGTCTTGGAACCTATTTTGGAACCGACCCTGTTTTCCGGTTCGGTTTCAAGGTTTACCCGAGAACCTGTTACATGCATCTTCTACCCATCATTCAATGGCCCGAAAAAACAATCTACTCTAGTAATAAAAGCAAACGCATAGAAAGCATGACAAGTTTTCTTTTTTTAATGGCTCGGTTTCACGGTTATTTTTCGTAAGAATACTCGGAGAAGTGCATCAAGAAGTTATTTATCCGAGTAGTTGGGCCGGATTACATTTGTTATCACAATGCCATTTGTCCCGAAACTCCCATCAAACACATGGCGTGCAAGGGATGTTCGGTGAACGCAATAAACACTATCGCTGTTAGTGCACTAAACACCATCACCGAACCGTCGCTAGCAATACAGAACCACAAAAAAAAAAAAAAATAGTGGTCTTTTGAGCTTGCTCAAATGCTACAGTTGGAAAAACCACAACATATCTTAATAAGAAAACCGGAACAAAAATAGCATAACTTGAAGCTTGCCTTCGTGGAGCATTCGCCAAAGTTGGCAGGGGAGGTGAGACCACGGAGAGGGCCGACCACCGGCAAAGCGTTCCGTTGTGGAGGTGAGGGCCGCGACCCGTAAGGCAACCAAAGGGTAATCTTGGCAGCTGGACCGGACAATGCATTAGGGTTTTTTTTTTTTTTAAGTAACTAAAATCAATTCTAAAACCGGTTCGGGTGGGTCTTCACCTAGAACCGAGAACCGGACAGATTTTAACCGGTTCCCAAAAATTGGAACCGAAACCCGGACCGGTTTGAGCAAGAACCGATTCCCAATCCTGTTTTTCGGGTGGATCGATCCGAGTTTCGGGTAAACTCGATCCGATTGCACACCCCTAGTAAGAAGACGTATTAATGAAACCTATTTTGTTAGTGAAATTTACCGTTACCTCCTTTCTAGGATGCGACAATCGAGATTAACACGTGTAAACATCTAATTTGCATCGGTGTGGCAGAAGAGTTGTGATTTTGTTTCGGGCATGTGTCAAGGAATTTGAAACTTTGGCCGACAAACGTTGGAAGGAGTGAAGTACTAAATTTTAATTAGGGATGATTGTTTTTTTTTTTTTTTTCACGGCATTGTGTTTTCATCCTTGCTTGATGTTGTAGTTATTGACGAATGAGACGAGAGTTAAAAGTTAAGCACTTAATGCGATTAATATTGTTAGATAGCCTTAAATAAATCGACTCAAATGATTCAATTAAGTCAAAAACTGCTCAATTCAGTAAGTGAGGAGGGGTTATTTATTTCATTCAACGGAGCAATAATTGGAAGTAATTAAAAATTCACCAAACATATTGACAGAACCTAACAACAATGATCCTTTTCTATATTCGGTAAGAAATCAACTATATATTTTCAATATCATCAAATGACTGGTTAATTCTATTTTCAAAACTTAAGATTTTTTTTTAAATTAACATTTCGTTCATATTCGCAAAATAAATAAATAAATAAGAGTGCAACATTGCAGTGCAACACGGGCATGGCGTGTTGGTGAGAATTGAACCCTTTGGCACCGACGTAACCCACGATCGGGGGTTCGAAACTCTCCCAACGCGTTTTTCGGACTTAAGTGGGGGATCCTTGTTGGTGGGCGGGGATCCTTGATGGTGGGTCATGGGCCAGCCCCTCCCTCCAGTATAGTCGCCGTCGGAAAGGCCCATCACGTCTACCAAAAAGGTGGCTGTCATGATTGATAGATCTTGGATCATAAAAGAAAAAAACATTACAGTGCAACTACTACAATTTCAAAACAAAACAAGCTATAGATAATACGATAAATCATCATAACAAATATAAGGGGTCACACGCTCAAAATGCTAATATATGACTTCTTCAAACCAAGGCCGATCACCAAATCATCATCATAACAAATATAAGGGGTCACACGCTCAAAATGCTAATATATGACTTCTTCAAACCAAGACCGATCACCAAATCCATCTTCGATAATGTACTTATGTTGCTACGGCTTTATCTTATGTTTGGCATCCCCAACATCATCGTCGTGCGGAATAAAAAGATGAAACGAGCACAAATCTGATAATGAGAGTGGAATCTTCATGAAACTCTTCCGATCTCCTTTGAAATTGGACTTGTACGCTAACGAAATCCGATGTAACAAAACTCCGAAAACATACACACAAAAAATCCTTGCAACGGAAAGAGAAGCTTCAAGATCTAGACTACATCGGAAGAAAGAATCTCCACAAACTAGAGAAAATCAAGAAAAAGGAGAAGAGAACTAAACTAGCTAATGAAGAGGAGAGGATAGAAGAGATCTAGCTAAAACCCTCCCCTCATACAAATAGAATAAGGGAGTTGTACGGAGATGAGAGGGAGAGAGCAGCTAGGGTCTCAACAAAACTAAATATTGTCAACACATAAAGTTTAGTATCGAAATTTCCAGCACTATTTTACTAAACAAGAGTAACGCCTAATGTTGGTTAATATTACGAAACAAGTGTAATCCGACTAAGCGCTGAACTTTCAATTTTTAGTACTTAATTGGGTTGTTAAACAGGCCATTTTGTCTAAGTTACATTCAAGGTCATATATTTATTCTCAAATCTTTAAAATATATTCGAGTGATATCTTTGGCCAAGTAATAGGATTCGTTTCTCTTTCGATGGATTTTTCATTCAAAGGACTACAAATGATTAAATGAGATCAGTCAGACTTTTCAGATCTGATAAATCCTAATTTAATATAAATCTACAATGTTCTAAATTTAATTATACCATTTAAATAAGAATCTACGAGTTATTTTTTCGAAAATAGCTAGTCAATAGTTCAAAATGGAAAGATATCGATTTCAAATTTGGACCAAGGCAATAGCTTCTCATCCAATTTTTTTTTTTTAGCAACATCCCCTATGAATCTCAGTAAGGATTAATTTGATGCAACCAGCATATTTATAATCTAATCGCGTGAGTTTGTCTTGTGGCCGACCATGATTCATTTTGTTTCTTGCAAATCACGCGGCGGTCTCTACCCAAGGTCCCGTGCTCCCGCGAACACCCAACCGAATCCTTCCAACGTTCGGGAAAAGATTTTTCACAGCCGGGCCCCACCCACCATTTCCCTCCTCCGGAAAAAATCCCCGAAAAAGTTTCACGTTCCCGCTCTATCTTTCAAACGAGAGAAGCCCTTTCCTTCTCCCCTCCTGCGTCTCTTCGCTTCACCTACCACCCAATCGCCGCCTCTCTCTCTCTCTCTCTCTCTCTCAAGTCCGTCGCAGCCTTTCGAGAACGATGCCGAGCAAGCGGAAATCTGGGGCCGTAGCAGCTTCCACCTCGGCCAAGAGGGGGAAGGCAGAGAACCCGAAGGGGGCGCCCGCGGAGGTGGAGGAGCAGCAGCAGCAGCAGCTCAACATTCATGTCAACGAGAGATCCAATGATTCCGACGAAGCGCTCCGTAAGGATGGAGCCCCTTCGACGAATGCTCGTGCCGACGACGGCAGCGATGAGGAGTCGGAGCTCTCTCTCTCTCAAGTCCGTCGCAGCCACTCGAGAACGATGCCGAGTAAGCGGAAATTTGGGGCCGTAGCAGCTTCCGCCTCCGCCAAGAGGGGGAAGGCAGAGGACCCGAAGGAGGTGCCCGCGGAGCAGCAGGAGCAGCTAAATAGTCATGTCAACGAGAGATTCAATGATTCCGTCGAAGCGCCCGCCAAGGATGGGGTGCCTTCCACGAATGCTCGTGCCGACGACAGCAGCAATGAGGAATCGGAGTCCCGGTTCGTTGGGGTTCCGATCCCCAACGAGGAAGCTCGCCAGAAATGGCCAAAACGCTACCTTGGTTTGGGAAAGGTAGTCTTTCGTGTTTTTTCTTTTCTGTTGAGTCGTTTTCTCTAGGATCTGATTCAGCTCAGCGACTTGCCATTGGGTTTTGGTGCTGCTTTGTTTCTGCCTGTTGAAAAATGTTGCTTTAGGTGTCGTAGTTCCGCTATTAGAGAAGGAGGTTTTGAGAAGATACGAGTTTTGCATTTTGTATTGCTTAGATTCTGCACCTTCAAAACTTGACGTCTTTATCTTTTTTTTTTTTTTTGGTAAGGTAAGTATGTATTGATCTTTCAAAAGGCTAGATACAAAAGATACCGGACACAGAAACCATGAACTCAATACGGCACATAGTGTGACGTGAAGAGTTCAACGGTGAACCGGACGCAAAATACACCCAAGCGAAAAGAAGATGACCTAGAAGCCAACAAGCTAATAGAGTAAAATAAAATAAAGCTACCAGCAAACCAACAAAAAGAACCACAAGGCTGGAACCGCAATGCATCAACAGAAGAGGCACCAGCCGGGAGAAGCAGCAGCGGATCAGCAACTTCAGTAGAAGGAGAGTCCCCTGTGTGACATGGAGGGCATCCGCACAACAGAACAGGTGAGGGCTGAAAAATGCTGCAATGATGGGGCAGCAGCAAAATCCTGGAGGGAACAACATCTGTGAGGGCAGCTGCAAAAAGGAGAGTCTGGCGTTGAAGAGTAGCAGTGGACCAGCATAGGCGCAGCAACGAGAAGACTGAAGCCGACTCAACAGAGAGGAGCCTCGAGAGAGGATAAGAAGAGTAGTACAAGCCAAAGTAAGAATACACAAAAGCAAGGAAAAAGTATGGAAAAACGACCTCAACAGAAGGCCAAAACAAAAGTGCCAGCGAGCACATGTACAGACCACACGGCTAGAGGAACTAGAGCACAAAAACTAAAGAAGAAGATTACAACAACGATCAGCGAAGACTAGAAAGTAACAGAAGAGGAAACTGATGGGAGCTACAGCAGGCCATGCAAAACACAACCAGGGCTAAGGGGAAGTCCCAGTAGAACCAGCAGCGGGAATTAGCACCAGCAGCAGGGGTCGTCAAACAGAAGAGCAGCAACAGCAGGAGGCAGCAGCAGAGGTGGAAGGTTAAAGATGCAGCAATGAAAGCAGAGCTGGCAGGTACCGAAGTGACAGGGGCATACGAGAAGCATCAGCGGAGCAATCCAAAACAAACCAAAACGCAAGCGGTAGTGGGGGTATGAGAGCGCCAGCAGGAGTGGATCAAGCACCCGCAAGAGCAGGGATGGAACCACCTACAGAACAAAATAGAAACAGAGGAAGACCAACAGGAGGCCGAGGGGGAGGGAAAGCAACAGAAGCACCACCCACGAAAAAGGTGGGGGAAACAGAAAAAGAAAAAAGCAAGGAAAAAGATAGAGAGCAAGAGGAACAAGGAGAGAACCACCAAAAACCAAGGGTGGACCGAAGTTAAAAGAGCAGCTCACAGAACTAGGACCCAACCCACAAACAGGCACTCCAAAGGGGACGTAGCAGCATACATAGATGGATAAGGAGCATCTGAGCAGCGAAGGAGTCCCCAAGGTGCAGCAGCAGCAGAGATAGAAGAGAAACCAGCAGCCACAGCGACCAGCAACCAGTAATACAGGCGAGAACCTTTTGTGGGGTGCAGTAGTAGAATCACCCAAGTAGCATCTCCAGTCAATGGCAAGAGCAGTAGAGTATTATTGCAAACCCAGCCATAAAGTGTATAGAATGTGAGAGGCGCAGCCCATAGAACAACCAACACACAGATTTAGTGATAGAATGTACAGAACCGAGACCACCATAATAGGTTCTGTACAGGGTCTGTTGAGGGCAGAAGATAGTTGCAGCGGTACTGAGCAAATACCCACTGGTGATGTGATAGGAAATCAGCTACGAGGACGTGTCGAAAATATCAGAAGATAAACCCCAATTATTCTGAACGCGTCTGTTGCGAGGATGATCTCGAATGCATCCCAAGGTTAAAGCCTTATCCTTGACCAGTTTAGTTAAGTGTAAGATCATTGCTGGAAGATAGAGTTGCTTGTTCCGGAAAAGAATATCATTTCTTGTGGTCCAGATAATGTGACAAAGGGTGCCAAGAGCAAATTTAGCTATCGTGTTAGAGAAGGAGGGCCGACGTAAATGTTTCCTAGCCCATCTCATAAAACTTTGCCACGGTCGGTTTCGCCAATGTAGTAAACAGTTAGACGCCCAAGTAGCAGCCAGTTGACTAGTGATAGGGCAAGCAAAAAATAGGTGATCCACCGAGTCCGGTGTGACGTCTTTATCTTTTGGTCACTCTTGCATTTGTTTTTTAAGAAGTTAAAACTAGGCTCGAATTGGCTTTATGATTTGTCATAATGCTCTCATCCATTGTAATATAAAGTGTTGAAGACTTGAAACATTAGACATACAAGACATCCACTATTTGTGGAAGGTATTGAAGCTTATTTCTGATGAAGTTCTGCACTCCCAAGTAGCTATTAAGGTGCTTACTCATCAGTTCATTGGTGCAAGTATTGATCCTTTAATCTGGCGGATAATTAGCTAAACTAAACTAGCTAATTAAGCAATGGCATTTGTTCATGTTGGGAGAGTCAGTCAAAACAGAGGAACCTTTGCATTTGTTTTAGAAGTAATTAGTCTGAAACCAATTACTTTTGCAATGTCAAGTTCACATTCCAGCTCTCTACTGTGTGGATCAATAATGGAAATATCATACAAGGTCACCTACTTAAAGGGAATGAGCCCTTATACCATTCTACATTAACATACATGAAATTATCGACATGCAATTTGATTTGTTGCTTTGACTATTCCTCTTTTGGTCTGCTGATATTAACTTTCTATTGTATTATTCGTATTGATACATTGCCATGGTGCCTTGTCTATCTTGCAGAAGAAAATGGTGGTCAACGGCAATGAAGAGTAAGATTAGATTTGAATACCTGCTTATTTTTTCTGAGATAGGTAGATCTTCTTTTCCTTGTCAACAATGTTATTTCCTAGACATTCTAATACAACATTTTATCTGTAGAGGGGATAACAATATTATCCACGTGAAGTGCCACTTCAGGAAGGCACAGGTTGATGGGGCTTTGTATGATATTGGTGATGATGCCTACGTCAAGGTAAGTTATTTTATAGGCCAGCGGAATAAAAGGTTTATCTACAGAAACAAATATTGATCCAGCCGTGATTTCATTGTAAATTCAATGACTATTCTTTCTTTCTAGTTTAAAATTGGGCCAATGTGAAATGATTTAAAGGATTCAACTTATGGTCGTATTGTATAACTTGAAATATGCTAGAACATTTTATGCATCAATAGTGTAGCTAATGTTGTTTTATCTGAAGAGTCTTTCAAGTATCCTCTTAATCATGGGAGTAATATGGCAGACTTCATGACAATCAGGGCATGTTAGACTCATGCAAAGATGAGATAGATCCCTAGTATGACATAGATTACCACCAGCAACCACCCAGTGGCATAAATCTTGGCATTACACACTCTAAATATAAATTGTCTAGATTATAATTTTTTTTTGCTATTTGTGCTGTCAAAGATGAGATATAGCAATTTTGTTTGGTGTATACCATTCAATGCATGTCGCGAGTACTTTTCTATCGCGATAAGTAAAAGGATGGGAAGGCGTGACTAATGCGTATTGCTTATACTTAATCTTTATTAATAAGTTGGTTGGAAATAATTGACACACTTAATTAAGTTGTATTGATGAAGTATATGGAACATAAAACTCACAAGGTTGTTCGTATTTAACTTAAGTTTTGCACTGAAATTTTGTTTTGACGTAATTTAAGTGTATGAAAGTTTTGTTTAGATTGTATAAATTGTACTAGATGTATGGTAACATATGGAAAAAACTGTGAATATTTCTAAATTTATTTTCATTCAAAATCCATGCACATGTCTAATATTCCTGGTCCACATGGCTTCGATGATTTCTTGTCTATGTTTGTACTTTGGCTAATTAATGTGTAAGGCTCCACAATCCTTTGGCTAGGAAGATGTACTTTCTAGCGAAACGATCCATCTTGGTTTTGACTTTGTCTGTCTTCCTCATCACTTTCGCCAGGATTTTGTTAAGGAGGCTACAATCTGAGGATTGTCTCACATAGTTGGAGAGTTAGGCAGTTGCAAAGTCAAAGTTTTCTAGCTCTTGCTGAGATGAATGTTACCATTTAAGTGCATGAAAATTCCAATTATTTAATTGGACTGAGTTCTGCACAATCTTCTCCTTCAAAAGCTAATGCTTAAATCACATAGCCGTGATTTTAGTACAAACTTCTTGAACCTGTATTTTTTGGTATGAAATTCAGATTGCGATTTTAATTTTTTTTTTCAGCTAATTTCATATGTATTCCTTATATTTTGGTCCATTTGAGGGAGCTTTGATACGAAGGTACTTCAACTATGTGAAGATATTTTATGATTGATAATTTTCTAGACAATGGCTTACTAACTAATTGTACATCGACATTTATGAATTGCGATACTGCCATAAGAATTTCATTGATGACTTTTTTGCCCACTTAACTCAGGCTGGCGAAGGGGAGGACAACTATATTTGTAAGATTGTGGAATTCTTCGAGGCAGTAGATGGCTCATACTATTTTTGTGCACAATGGTATTACTGAGCTCGAGATACAGTAAGTATGTTTATAATATTTTGTTATTCTCTCATCGGCTTTGTGATTATCTTATGTGAAATTCTTTGTTTGTAACAGGTCATTAAGCAGTTATCCTACCTCATTGATGAAAAGCGCGTCTTCTTTTCCGAAATACGCGATGTGAACCCATTGGAATGCCTAGTTAAAAAGTTAAAAATCGCTCGAGTGCCTCTTGAGGTATGTTTAACATTAGTTTCTTTAGATTGAATCTTCCTTAGTGACATCACAAGAGTGCATTGATTCTGATTTGTAGCTCAATTTGGATGCAAAAAGAGCAGCAATTCCGCGTTGTGATTATTATTGTGACACTATGTATCTATTGCCGTACTCAACATTCAAATGCTTGCCTAAAGGTATGCTTTTCTTCTTGGATACCCGTGTTCCCATACCTGTTTTCTCCTCATTAATTAGATAAAAACATGATAGTAGACACATAATTATCATCGCATCTTGTTTATGCTGTAGATTATAAGGTGGATGGTTGTGAGACATCATCCACCATTTCAAATGATGATGTTGACACGGCTTGTACAACATGTGAGGTCAAGGGGGTGCTGGCATTACTAGATTTGTATTCTGGTTGTGGTGCTATGTCTACCGGTATATGTCTTGGAGCAAATCTTTCTGGTTCAAACCTTGTCACGGTATGCATTTTGTAATTTTTTTTTCTTAGAAAAAGGTTAATATGCACAACTTATGCACTCTTGATTTCATTTGTTCATAGAGGTGGGCTGTTGACATGAACAAACATGCATGCAACAGTTTGAGACTAAACCACCTAGAGACACAGGTATAGCCATTCTTTTTGGTTGATGAACGTACTAATTTTTCCAATCCGAAATATATTCTAATAGCATTGTATTGTTGACTGTTATTGTAAAATCAGGTGAGGAATGAGTCTGCAGAAGATTTCCTCTTGCTGTTGAAGGAGTGGCATAAACTGTGCATGCAATTTCAGCTCATTGAAAGTGATGGTCAACAGCTGCCATATGCCGATTTATTTAGCATAGAGGATGGAATCAGTGATGTCGAGGAAAACAGTAAAGATGACAATGGGAGTAGTGATGGTGAGGCTTTTGAAGTAGACAAAATTTTAGCAATTTGTTATGGAGATCCTAAAGAGAAGGGAGATATCACATTGTACTTCAAGGTACTTAGAATTTTGAATTTAGCATGACAAAGTTGAACACTTATTATTTCGCAACTTCATCTGACTTTTTTCTTTTTACTCCTTGATATATACGTAGTACTTATATTGCAAACCTTTCTGTTCTAGTCAATTTCGAGTCTGCGACAATGATAGGTTGTTGATGAATTTGGTTGTTTAATAATTGTTTAAATAAGTCTTACAGTCCACGTCCATTTTTATATGGACTTGCATAGGATAATCCGATCACGATGCTTTTCTGTGTACTTTAGCATGTGATCTCAATTTTGCACAACCTAGTATCCTAGCGGTGTGATTCTTTTCTAGTGCTTTAAATAATCTTGAATCGTCATTTTGTTGCAGGTTTCGTGGAAAGGATATGGTCCTGATGAGGACACATGGGAGCCAATTGACGGCTTAAGGTAGGCACAATGATCAAAATAACATTATGAAAATACTAAGTACCACATCTCTAACATAGTGTCTTTGTGTCAGCAACTGTTTTGAAAGACTAAAGGAATTCGTAGTTGAAGGTCATAAATCCAAGATTTTGCCTTTGCCAGTGAGTTTTTCATTTCCTATGTTTTTCTATTTTTGCGTCTGGTCGCGTATCCTTTGTACGAACCTTCTCCACGGTGACGTCTGCATACACTTTGCAGGAGAAGCCTTCGATTTAGGAGACTCGTTTCTTGGTTTCATCATTTATAATTTCATATTAGATATTTCCTAATGAAAACTATTCCATTCAGATTCGTGTGCTCATTGTACATGATTACAAAGAAACATTCACCTTGAGAGTTCCTTGGCTGATTTTTCCAGGGGGATGCAGATGTGATATGTGGTGGACCACCCTGTCAAGGAATAAGCGGTTTCAATCGCTTTAGAGATAAGGACAATCCTTTAGCTGATGTGAAAAACAAGCAACTTCTTGTGTTTATGGAAGTTGTGGAGTTTTTGAAACCAAGGTTTGTTTTGATGGAGAATGTGGTGGATCTAGTCAAATTTTCTAAGGGTTTCTTGGGGAGATATGCACTTGGTCGTTTAGTGCAACTGAACTATCAAACAAGATTGGGTATCATGGCCGCAGGAGCATATGGGCTTCCTCAATTTAGAATTCGTTGTTTTCTGTGGGGTGCTCGTCCCAATGAGGTGAACTTGTATATGCACTTATATCTTAGATAAAGTTGTCTTAAACTTGTATTTGTCATTATAGCAGGGATTCAAAAGAATTTCACTCATTGGTTTTGTTTGATGCTTTAGAAGTTGCCCCAGTACCCATTGCCAACACACGATGTTGTGGTCAGAGGTTTCATTCCTTTAGAATTTGAGGTATGGGTTTCTGTGTTATAATGTGTAATTTACTAAAGGCGAAGTCTGAAATTTCCTTGAAATAAAATCAGATGCACACTGTTGCCTATGATGAGGGCCACTCGTACGAATTGCAAAAGAAATTGCTACTGGAGCATGCAATCTCTGATCTTCCACCTGTATGTATCTTTATCACCCTGGTGATGTTTTTATGCTTTGATGAATTGTAATTTTGATGGATTTCAATTGACTAAGGTTGGAACTTATGATGGAAGAGATGAAATGCCTTATGATAAAGCTCCACAGACAGATTTTCAACGTTTCATTAGATCAAGTGAAAAAGGTGAATAAGAAATTTTTTTATTTATTTCCCTGTATATAAAACATCAAATGCAAAATAGTGAATTACCTACGCTGATTAATGTGGTATCATATTAGATTTCAAGTTTTCCTACATGTATACTCTTTAGATGGATGTAAATAGATTGTAGTGTAGTTCATGAGTAGATAGACATTCTTAGGTTCCATCGCTAAACCATATTTACTCTAAATGTAACTTTTAACCAGTGATTTACTCACATGCATACTCTAGCTTAAATTATGGAAAGCTATTAAAGAAGAGCATTTTGAAAATTGTGTTGATACAAGATTGATGCTCATGTTGCTTGATGGGCTCTCCCTCTTTTATTGCCTTATACTTTTTTAATTTTTGCCTTGGAGGCTAGGGTGGCATGCTAGTACGAGTCGATCTAGATGGGTCTGTCTAAGGGGAAGTGAGCTTAGCAGGATGTTTGGTCACTAAGCTTTATGGATCGAAGCTTTTGCATGTTTTTGGCTGCTTAGGTAAATTAAGCGTTCAATTCTAGTTTTTCCTTCTCTTTCTTCTCTAATCCTGAAATCTTTACAGAAATGCTGGGGATCATAGATGACTCAGTGGATTCAGATCGATTACTCTTTGATCATCGACCACTTGAATTGAATTCAGATGACCACGAACGTGTTTGCCATATACCAAAGAAAAAGGTGTTCGTTCTTGTGTTCATAAAAGTCGACATTCTTCTCGTCTAGTTTATTAGAAGCTCTGTTGTTTTGCTGAAAGTTCCGCAAATTTTGTGAAGGGCGCGAATTTTAGGGATTTGCCTGGTGTTCGTGTGTGTCCGGACAACAAAGTTGAATGGGACCCTGATGTTCCCAGGGCTTATCTGGCCTCGGGGAAACCATTGGTAAAATTATACATCAATTTATACTTCCCTCAGTTTCTTTTTTTGACAGAATTTTGCTCATCATTCCCATTGACATTTAGTTCTCTCGCAAGTTTTATAACAGAATTGTTGTCCTTCTGCAGGTCCCTGATTACGCAATGACATTTACGAATGGTTCTTCCTCAAAGTAAGTGTTAAGGTGCTTCGGTGCATATAGTCTTTGTAATTTCAGTGGTCCAACCTCTTCGAATTTTGTAGGCCTTTCGCACGTGTGTGGTGGGATGAAACTGTGCCTACTGTAGTGACTAGAGCAGAACCGCACAACCAGGTATGCTACTTCCCTTTGATTAGGGGCAGAGTTCGATTCGGAGATGACTATATGTCCATCTTTTTCGGTTTCTAGACTTGTGGTTGTTGAATAATATGGAGTTTCTGAAAGTTAAATTCTGTCTAACCTCAGTGACGATGACCTGTGTCGCTCGATTTTGTTGAAAAAATTTTGCTAACCATGATGAGATTTTTGTTTTATAAATATTGTTCCGAACGTATGAAGTCGTTTCACTGTAAAGTTAATGTGTTGTGTTAGCTGAAACTTGGATTTTTCTTGCTGCATATCCAGTATCGTGTCAAAAGTTACTGTCTATAAAATCTTTAAGCTGAAAAGTCTAGCAAAGTTACTCATGTAGTTAGAAATGATGAATAAGCAATGGCCAACCAATTATTTGATCAACTATGCAGGCAATATTACACCCCGAGCAAGACAGAGTTTTTACAGTTCGTGAAAATGCAAGACTTCAGGGATTTCCTGATTATTACAAGCTTACTGGCCCCATTAAGGAGAGGTAACTATTTTATAAATGATGCCTTTCTTTTCATTCGTCAGCTTTACAAACATCCGCATTGTATAAAGGTCATTAGCTAAACCGAAATGCGCCCCAAATTGCAAGGGAGTTCTTTAAGTATGATTACAAGATGTTGTGAGCTGCAGAGCATGAATGCCAATAGGGTGTTTATATACTTGGGTTGAATGTATGTTGCAAGGCACTAATTATCTTTTTATTTTAGAATTTTTAGGATCAAAGCTGTTATATTTTCAGCACGTCTTTTTGGCTTTTACGATTTTAAATTGTGCTGGAGTGAGGGCGTTTAGTTCCTATATCTACCGAGGCACTAGATTATAACATCATCAAGTAGATCATTAACCATCAAATTCAGAGACAACTTGTGTTGATTTTACCAGGCATATCAATTGTACTTTAGTCGCTAGAGTTCGGATACAACGTACACTTGGTACGAGCATTTTCCTTCTGATCACAAGAAAATCTAGAGAAATGCGTAGCAAATTCAGTTGAAACTAGAAAATGCTAGCTATTTATCTATTGACGCTGAACAGTAAAAAAGCAGTGGCCCGGGACAAGGTTATAGTGTACCCGCACGCAATATATAAAACAACCCATCATTTTATTTCCAAAAGGTCTTTCAGAAAATTTATCTATTGAAGCATGGTGCAGGCAGGTTAGTGTGACAAGAAACAAATTATTCTTAAAGTTTTGCTTTGTCAATTCATGGTTTTCATTTTTTTATAATCTAGTTTTCCCAGGCATCTCATTAGGTTTCTCAAAATGAGCATCGCTGAATTCTTGTTAGCACAAGAAGGTTTGATCAGATAATATCATACTTAATCTAGGTGGTCTAGTAATGCAAGCAGGCATCCCACTAGGAAAAATTCTGATTGATGAAGTACTTCTCATTTACATGTAGACCTGAGTAGTTCTGTACTTCTACTCTTTACGTTGATTTTCCAATATTTTACCAGGTACATTCAAGTTGGAAATGCAGTTGCAGTTCCTGTAGCTAGAGCTTTGGGATGTGCACTGGCTCAAGCTTTCCAAAAAAGTGCCAATGATGATGATCCGTTGTTTCGGTTGCCTGATATATTCGTCAGTAGATCTGAGCAACGATCTTCAGCATCGTCTGAAAATGATGCATAGCTGTACAGTCGTAGAAGTGAGTTGTAGGTTAGTGAGATTATATCCCAATGATTTGGAGTGGAAGCCTTGCTCTAAGCTGACGAGGTTATCCCTGAAGGAGGCCGCAATAACAAACCCACCAATGACGGGGTCGGCTACTAGCACAAGTCCCTGCATTCAGTCCCACTTGATCTTTTACATATTTATGTGTTAATGACATCTTATACTTAATTACGGCGACACACCATGCTATGATACGATATGTCGGATGTACCATAGGAGGCTGGCTCTGGCCTCTTCCTATTCTTTTCTCTGTTTTGGTGGCAGGCCTCTCTGTAAAGATAACAATCACGTGGTAACTTTAATCTCCTCTAATCATAAGCTTAGGGTAATTTTAATTGCTTCTTGTAAGTCAATAACGTGGTAATTTAATCTCCCTGACAAGCCTAGAAAAGTTAATGCATACATCAAAACTGAAGCTGGTTTCCGCTGCTTGGAAGGAGAAGAAATCGGGGAACGTGCCTAGAATGGTTTTGGTTGTGACTAAGATTGATTTGATGCCCGGTATAGCATATCGCCCACTGGCTTCGAGCATTGGGTGAGGCGGAGAGCACGGGAAACTGGGTTGATCAAGATCACGAGTTTGCATTTGGTGAGCACAGAGAGGAATTAGGGAGTTCAAGGATCTTGCGAACGATGTCGTTGCTCTGGCTGGGCCTGGAGGGAATGTCTGCACCATCGTCGCGCAAAATGCGGGACGAGCAACTTGGATTAATGCAATGGGGAAGCATGTTGAAGTGGGGGAAAAGTTACCCACTTGACAGAGCCACCGGTGTCCGGTACCACGGGGGGAATAACTAGGGTCAAGGGGATTTTGGCCGGGTAAAGCGAAGTTGTTCGATACACCAGGGCTTTTGAACCTGCATCGGATCACGACGAGGCTAACGGGGGAAGAGCAGAAGCTTGTTAATGTCGGTAAGGAGCTCCGGCCAAGGAGTTACAAGATTAAGGTAAGCAAGCATGCTTAGACAAGTAGGATGATGTAGCTAAGTGGTCAGTGTAAGCGTTAATCCTCATTCTGGATAATGTTTAGGTTGGGAATTCTTTTGAGCTTCTTTAAAAGTAAGACTATCTGAATGGTGCAAGACCTTTGACGAGCATTTGCTACGTCGGAGAAAACAGTGTCGCGTGAGGAAATGCTGTCTGTCTGTCTACCCTTTTTCCCCCCAAGCATTATGTCTTCGTTGCGTTCGATTTTTTTTTTGTTTTCTGATGTTTTATCATTATCATTTGTTATTTTTTTATTTAATTTTTTTCTATTCTTTTTGTTTTCTTAATTTTTTAACTGTTAAAGGCCAGCGGCCTCCCACCGGCCAATGGCCGAGGCCCGGTATAGTACAAATAAAAGAAACAAAGAAAAGAAAAAATAGAAAAAAAATTTCAAAATCCGGAAATATTACAAAAATAAAAAAAGTTGTCATTGTCAATGTCGAGAGTGTCACGTAAAACGTCCGTCACGCACGTTAGCTATTTGCATTCAAAATTAATTGGAAGGACTATATCGACAAATTGTCAAAATTTTTAGGACCGAATTGGCACAATTGAAATGTTTAGTATTGATTTAGTCGCCGTACAATGAGTTTAGGATGTTTTGGACAATATTTCCATCTATGGGCAAAGTCTCTCACCCATCATACAGGGATTAGATGTTTGAATTTGAATTTGAGTGCAATGGTGGAGATTAATTAGTTCAAAATGTTTGGTTATGCCATAGTGAAATAGACTAACCATGAGGACATCATTCATATATGATTCAAGAAACATTTGAAGCAGTTCCTTTATCATCTTTACCATTTCTTATATGTATTTTGTAGCTTTTAACTATATCTCGACAATATTGTCACCCCATAGTAAGAATAGCGATTCATCACAACTCAACTATAATCTGAAAAGCATGACATACAAACAAGGTGGGCGGAGATCATGAACAGGCAATTTTGTCCCCTATATCAAACCAAAAGAAACAAAGAGACTCCAATGCAGACTACAAACCAACTTAATTGAACACAAACAGATCCCCAAAGAAGCGACGAGAAAGGATGTGTTCATGCCCTAAAGAGTTTAGCTATGCCGAAAGCGGCAGCGGACGCGACTGCGCTGATGAGGGCTGTCTGGAAAGCGCTCTTGAAGGGTCGATTCCCGGTGAAGTAGCCCTTGACGAACCCGAAGACGAGCAAGGCGGTAATGGTCACCACGATCGACGCAATCAGGGCGTCTTGGGCGATCGGTAGGATCACGTACGGCGACAACGGCACCATCCCGCCCGCGACGTAGGAAAACGCTATCGTGGCTGCACTCCACAGGGCTCTCAGCGGATCCGGTTCCTCGAGCCCGAGCTCAAACCTGAATCAAAATGTTAGTTAGGATATATCCAGGTTGAAGTCGTTAAAATTTCTTTAGATGATGAACCGACTATGAGATTACTTCATCATGAAATCTAGCCAGGCTTGGGGATTCCTCCTCAAGGAATTCACCACGGGCTCGTATTCATGCGGCTCCACACCGTACTGTGAGAGGATCTCTGCGATTTCAGCGGCCTCTGCGATTTAATGTTCAATAGATCAGCATAATCTGCCATTATTTTCCCAAATACCCACGGAAAAAATAAAGAGATAAGTGCGTTGAGAATTCTATAACTTATCGTAAACGTGTACATGAATTCTAAAACTTGTCAGAAATTGCAATTGAATCATAAAACTTTCAAAAAGTGCAATCAAGGCCTAAAAACTTATCAAATTTGTGAAATTAAATCCTATCGCTAATTGCACTTTTGAAAGTTTTAAGACTTGATTGTGCTGTCGTGATAAGTTTTGGGGCTTTTAGCGCACTAATCTCTTAAATCAAACTGATAAAAGATGAAAGCGTGGGGGAGAGAGGAGGACCTATGTCAGGGACATCGACGATCTCTTCTTGCTCTCTCTTGAGCTCCCTCGCATAATGATCAGCTTCACTCTTTGCCGCTAGATACCTGCATGGCGTCGTTATCTTTTTAAGCGTTAGAAACTCTCTCTCCAACTATGTCTTCACAAAGAAAGCTAACTATGAGCAAACTCATGAGATTATAACATAATGAACACATTTAGTGCAATCATAATTACCCTCCAAGTCCCATAGAGATAGCGCCGGCCACGACTTCCGCGATCCCAGCGATGAGGATGATGCCCGACTTCACTTGAGCCCCGGACAAGCCGGCGGCGAGGGCGAAGGGGACGGTGAGGCCGTCGGAGACGCCGATGATGATGTCCCGGACGACCTCGCTGGACATGAAGTGCTTCTCCTCGTGGTCTTGCAGAAGCAGCCTCTGCTTCTCTCGGTCTACATTCCCATTTTCCGCCATTGATGGACCACTGTGAAGCTATTGTCAATGCAGAGAAAACGAAAAAGGGAGACTGGAGAGACTTCAGAGAGAAAGCTGAACTCTCTTTTGGGGGGGGCGGATGGGCATAAAGCTGGTGATGGTTTAGAGGTTGTTTTTATAGGGAAAGAACGTGGTTTCATGGAGAAAAGGACAAAATAGTCAGAGTCATCCCTTCTGATGATCTCACTCGTATAAACCCTACCTTCATCAAGCACGCATAATACGAAAAATACAGAAAATTGCAAGATACACTACGTAACGACAGGCCCGTATACTTACGAATAACGTGAGTGACTATGGCTCAAGCCGAACAGTCAATAGAGACTATGAAATTCTTTTGATAATGTCCAAAGATGATAATTGTGTCGGTCGTTCCTTCTCACCCCCATTCATTAATTAAAGAAAAAACTATTTAGCGATGGTGGTTAGCTACTACTTCGTCGGAGCTGAGGGGCTTTTTAATCTGATAAAAGGTACATCGAGATAAGTAATGGTCAAGATCGGTTTGTGTTCAACTCGGGCCATTTACAAAAGACATTTTTCATAGAATGGCCCTTAGATTTGAACACGCGTACAAGTGAAAGCTAAGACGATTAGTGATTATTACAAATTGGCACGTTAAAATCGAATTTCCATCGATTCAGCACGAAATACGTATGTTTTTTTTCTCTTTTTTTCGGAATAGAGTTGGGTAGGGTTTTACCATTTCCCAAATATTCCTTTACAATCTACCGTGGACAAGCTTTAATGGGACATCGGATTACAACAAAATAATTAGTTAACCATTAAACAACTCTTAAATTAATCTTTTTGGAGGTTGGTGAAAAATGGATGGGTTGTCCGGTTGCACGTTAAGAGAGAGTTACTGCGGAGATTCCACTAGTGAAGACCCAAAAAAAAAAAAAAGGATAGGGTGGGTTGGGCGGTCGATGGTGACGGGTGCAACTTGTCTTCTTCTACATCCGGCCGCCGTAGATTAGGGCTTCCCTTCTTTTAAAAAGGCCTGTCCTTCACTTTGGCTCAATTTTTGTCGTTTCGCGGGGAAGGCACTTTTAGGGTGTGTGTCCGACACACGCCTTCTCATCCAAAACACTTTTTGTAGTTGACACGTGCCTTGCCAACGCGACGTCAAACCTTCCGGCGACCGGCCAACCGGTGAAAAGGGCAAGAATAAAATAAATATTCAAAAATCATATCGGCGTTGAGATCGGTGTCTACATCAGCGATTTTATATTAAAATTGATAAATTATCTAAATATTAAATATTAAATTTATACAATTGAAAATTTTAAAATCGAATCGGATCACCGTATAATAAAATTTAATGTGGACAATTATCTCGGATACCGTCAATACATGCCATGGCCGTTTTCGCGTGGAGACATTATAATGTAATGTTATATTCGCCTTTCAAGTCGGAAAAGATTTCGGAAAAGCTTGGCGATTCCCGTTTTCCATTTCGTCGGCTCGCCTGGTTGGTTTCACGTGTCGCTTTCGGGCGTGTGTCACGCACAGGCCCTCATCCCGCATTTTAAAGCTATTTCCATAAGGCCGTGCCGTTTTGTAGGTCCAATTCTATGTATCAATCGAGCCTTTAGTCTTTTAGGCAAGGTCCACCACATATATTTTTACCAGCCTCGTCAATCGGATAAGATGCTGATCGAAGTCTCGGGTGATTGATCCCGATATCGAATCTTTTACGCTCGAATGTTAATGTTTCATGAATCAGATAAGACATGGATTGGAATTTCAGAGATTTGTCCGAATACGAAATTTTTTTACAGCCGGATGATATAAATGACTGATTATGTGCGTAGGTTCTTTGATTAGGGTTTTTTTTTTAAAAAAACATCATAGGAAGGAAAACAGGAGAAAGCGTTGAAAACAAGTCGAGCTTTTTAAATCAAACTGGTGCACAAACATACATTTTGTCAGAGGAAATGTTCTTGATTGGGCCCATAAAGTCAACGATATGCATCTAAAGCATGGAATCACGTAGTGGAGTGAAACTAGCATCGCCTTGCATTCCCATTCCCGTGAAATCAAATGAATATCAAACTTTATTCAGCTCTTTAAAATATCATGCCACACTTAACAATTTGACAAGTAAGATTTCTCAAAGAAGCACATGAAAGTAAACCAAAAAAAAAAAAAAAAGATTAAACTTCGGATTATGAGTCTAGAAAGCACGGGAGGACCGAGTCGAAGGATTGACTAGGACTAAATCATGTCGATATACCGTATCGCATCATCTTATGTTCAAAATATATGAATACGCGGGTGCTTAAAGTCGCCGAACCCTTGGCACGTCGGGTGCGAGAGAAATTATGAACCGGAAATATCTTTTTTTGTTTTTTTGGTTGGCCTTTGGTCCTTACAAGTTAATCTTCTTGCTTATAAATCAATGATTAAAAAAAAATTGATTGGGTCCATTTCGTCCGACCATAATGATTGAACCATGTGTCGGCCACGCGCACCTAAATTAATTAAAGAGACGTACCCCCAAAAGAGAGAGGGTATGATTGGCTGGCAAAATCGAAATTATTGAACCACATGCGGGCGTGATGCGTCTTTTTCCAGACCCAGATGCCCCTCACTTCTTGGAAAGCGACAGGGAAGCCATAAAAAAACAAAAAAAAAACAAACCAACCTACTTTTCTAAGTTCAATCAAGAATCTACTCCCAAGGAGTGTTCCACGGCTAAACCACCGTCAAATCTAGATGACTTGATCTTATGCCATCGTCAACTGTTCCGTGGCCTAATTATGGCCTAATTACGGATGTTTGCATATAGCAAAATTATTCTTTCTCATCTCCACCCGTGGTATAAAACAAATACCCAAGTGTCTGCATGTCGTAATTTGGTATCCGGTCCGGCAGCTTCAGCCATTGCCATTCATTTTGCGACATTTCACATCCAATCCAATCGAAGCAAAACATTATAAACAGGCGAAGCATTATTACTGTGCCATTTTCGTTTCACCCAGGAGATATTCACAGAGAAGAACCAAAAACTTCTACATAAGATGTCACAAAAGGCGATGAGGCCACTAAAACTAAACAGTAAACATCTTGTAGATTGGAGAAAGTATATACCAGTGTCTCCTACGGCTCAAATACATTGTGACCCTTTCATCTCAAAAAAGCACAGTAGTAAGAATCCCAACCCCCAAAAAGCATGACAGCCAAAATTTTATAGCACAATAAGATGGAAGAAAGCAAACTACAATAATCAGCTTTTCCTATGCTACGGTGAAGTGAGAGTGATGCACAGAGGAGGGGCACCCGTACCTCGCATCTGCTCTCCAGGTAAATGTACAAGCAAGGGATATTTATAGCTTCTCGCAACATTCTGCTAAAACTGCTCCAAGTGTTTGCAAAACTGGATATTCTTAATCCAAGGAGAAGGCTCCATTGCAGTACCTGGTTTATTTACAAACAGACAGTCAATGACGCGAAGTTTTAAGTTGACTTTTTCTTCAGTCATCTGAAAAAATGTCAAAAGTGACGAGATAAAGAGTAAACTCAAATGGGAGCACGTAAAATCTCGTTAGAATCAGGAAAAGTGTCACTTTTTGAGTACTTCAATGGAAAAAATGCCCGAGCAAGAAGTCAGTTGAATTAGGAGATTTAATCCAACTTTTCCAGATTTAGTTGGAGAACATCTAAAATAGACCGAGATTAGCAAAAACTAGACAAAAAGGGAAAGAGTTAATCCTTTTGGCTCAGGTAAAGCTATATTATTCTCTTTAGAACTACTCTGACAATTTTCAAGAAAACAGTCTCGGGATAATATGTCCCCTGGCACGATGGCAAAGCACAATTTCGAAAAAACACATAAGAGACACTACCTATTGCTGAACTTCTGAACAGCATCAGAGGCATAAAGAAGGGTCTCGTTCGCATTTTCAAGAACCATGTAAAGCTCTTTTCCCCTTGTAACTCGAGTGATAACCCACGCATTGTTTCTAGCCCTAGTGCATATTTCGAGTTCTTTCTCATGATCATCATCATCCCATCTTGCCCTGCTTTTTTCTATGTCAACCTCTTCTCTGAGTTTACTCAATGCAAGCAAAGAATCCTGCAAAAGAAATTCATCTCAAACAATTCTACCTTTATGAATTGCATTAAATTCTGAAGCATACAAAATGTATATGTAGGAGGGGCCATAATTCCACCTTGCAAAATTGCCATTGGGAAAAAAGGAACTTAGCTTCATAACCCCCCTCGTCCCCCTCCCAAAAATTTAAAAAAGGGGAAAAAAGCATAGTCCTGCTGCTAAACGGGCACATGCCACATATAGTAGATGTGATAATAGTTAAGTGGCTACTTCCCCTCCCAAAAACCAAAAAAACCAAAACAAAAAGCCTATTCGTGCTAGCTAAATGGGCAAGTGCCATATTACGTAGATGCACTAAAAGCTAAGGAGATAACAGATCCTTCATGACTTTGCAAATCGCAAAATTTGGTTGTGAGAGAACACATCAAGAATTAGCTAACTGAACTGCACTATGTTGACGGTGCAGACTCCAGAATTTGTCACCGAAGTTACACCTAGAACATAAATTGCTTAGGATCCAAAGGAAGTTTAAAGTTAGCTTAAATAGGGAACTGTGGAAGAGGCTCCATAGAAAATGGACCTTGCACAGTTATATATAGCTCACCAAGCACTCTGGTTAATGCACTACACTGATGACCTATTGATGCAACCACCCGAGTCAGGCACTTTATAGGGAAGTAGAGCTCCAGATAATAATCTAAGTTGCCCAGGAAGAAATTATGTTTGCTATTAGCGAAGGCTAGCCTCTCAGGGTAAAGTTATCTTCTACAAATAGACCACACATAAAAATAAACAGTTACAGCAATTGACCTTTGTTAGTGTAGTAACTTTGCCTGGCGGCGAAGCCCGGGATAAGTTTCTGTCACCATCTACAAGCAAATAACGGTATCCACTGACATGGTACGCATTCTCGCCACCCCATCCTTTTGAAAGCTTTTCTTCAACTTTCAACATCTTCAACGATGCCTGACAATTCAGCAAAAAGAATTAATTCAGCAAATGGACGGTTGGTAGGAAGCCAAAAATGGCACATGGTTGAAAGCAAGAAGCTTTCCCTAAGCCTTTGATTGGTGGACTAGCAGCTTTAAGGAAAAATCACTAGATGTAAATGCTTTATATTCTCATCAAGCCTTTTTTGGTGGCATCTTCGTCAAAGTGAAGAAACTGGAGAATAATCATACAAAGAAGTCGTCCACGAATCAACTCACATATCAGAGTCAGTGCCAATAAGAAAGGCATGAATGGTCACTGAGACCAACATGAAGATTATGATTTTTGTCATCTGCAGCATTTTCCTCCCACTCTATCCAAATTTACCTAGAACTCAGAATACTAAAATAGGATGGAATGTGTTTGCAAACACAACCTACAGCACCCATGGATGTAACAGAACTAAAAATTATGAATATTGAATTATGCTCCAGTGCTCAATCTACTGAAAGAGCAACAAGTCCTGATGCCGAGAATTCTCTAAGGAGTAAAAGGCAGATAGTTCAAGTACTTTTCCAGCAACTTACATCTAATCCTTGCCGAAAGATACCAAATCAGCCACGACAAGTTGACAAAAGTCAATCACATTGAATACAAAACAAATGGCATTTAATTAAGGTGATCATGCTATTTGCAGAGCATGATTCGTGAAGAAAGTACAAAACCAAATAAGTAGATGAGGACATCATGGTTCCTTTACAGTGTCCAGCTTTGTCTATCATGGAATAGCAAGGCGCACACAAGTGCACCGAGATCACAAAGTCCAATGCAGCATGTCAATGTATACAACCATTATACCTCTAGAGAGCAACATTACCCCAATACAAACTAGGAAAACTTATGGAGCTCTGTAATTCAAAGTTTCAATAGGAGAAAATCAGAATCACAGATATGTTAGATACTTAGTCTACAAAGCATGACTAGAAAAGGACTCAGTGGCACTAGGATTTGATACTGGCAATATAAACACGTAAATATAGAGTGTCGCCTATACAAGAATGATGGGCAATGTACACTAAATAACTAGTACATAAAAAAGTGCCAGAAACTGCCCAGCCGTGAACAAGGGTGAGCCACAAGAATATGAAAATGTGAAAAAACGTTAATGTCAGTAATAACCCCTAATTTGATAGATTAGCTAAGCCATCCTAATTAGCATATTAAAATGCAAGTTAACCTTGATATTCCTAGCAACACATAACTCCTATAAAAGTATAGCAGTATAAGAACAACAGCTAAAACAGACATCAGTGGAGGACTAACGTTTTCGAGAACTAGCTGCTTCACAGCGAAAATGCCTTGTTCCCCATTAATGACAGAGGACACAGGAATCAGAACGATCAAGGTAAGGCTCTTGTGCTGATAAGCACAGAGATACATTTTCTCTTCAGTCTGCTGGAGCCAAATTGACGGGGTGACAGAAACTAAGCTCCCAGGCTCAGCTTGCCAGATATCTGTGACAAGAAAACCGTCGTTTCCTCTGGACCATCTGTCATGCTGCAGAGGTCTCATGGCATGACTCTGATCGTCACCTGCGGAGGTACCATGTGAACCATGGAAAGGTTCTGAAAGAGAAGTCGGGCTTCCCACAGCAGGCCCTGTCACGGCAGCGGATGCAGTACTTCCCTTAAGTAGATAGGACCAGGAGCTCGATCCCGTAGAGAGAGCACGAGGAGTCAATCTTAGTACAGCATATGTAAATAGATTGATGGCATCATCCTGAGAAAAAGGAGAATGATGACAGCTAGGTCAAGATAGAATTTTACTGTAAACCATCTTGTCAAGTTTAAGACAGAAAAGATTCATAAAAATGGATTATGGAAAAACAGAAAACTGGAATAAGCTTTAGAACTAAAACATACTGGAGAAAGTGTCGTAGAAACTAGAAGGTCCTGAAACAAGAGCAACGAGTGGCATGATGGGCTTCCAGTGCACGATTCTACAACCCTGACAAGCGACTGACAAAACAGCAGTATAACTATCTGAGAGAATCGACCATGGCGAATGCATGCATAGCAAAACTTGCAGAAATAACCAAGCATTAAAGGAGCTGCTCAATTTGTCAGTGCATTGACAAGGCCCTTTAATTCCCAACAGTGCATTGTGGTTGGCAATGAAAAAGTATTGGTGCGCCATGTCAATAAAAATCATGTCAAACTGGATGTATATACAGTTCCACGCTCCTTCAAAGAATCACGGAATGCAGCAAGAAAGTAATACAAAACCTACCTGAACTTCTATTGCAGCCTCACGTCCTACAGTCAGCATCTGTACAGTTCCACGCTCCTTCAAAGAATCACGGAATGATGGTAACTGGAGTTTCTTCGAAGAGAGAAAATCTGCCTCAAAGAGAAAATTTATGTGTGAGGTGCCAGAAACAGCAGCTTCAGCACAAGTGGAGTAGCAGAAATCCACAGGCGACCATTTGATAGAGCAAACTTCGCATTACCCCAGCAGCAGTAATCCAATGGAGACCGCTTTTCAAATGCTGACAATTAGTGACTTACGATGAAATACTTTGAACTAATGATAGATAATATGGCGCTCAGAAAAACTTGCACGTTAAATAAAGAATGTTACTAAGGTCAAAATACCACACAAAAACTCACCACTAAGATAATCCATGATGAATATGTACAGTTGAGATCTGATCAATCCTGCAGCTGGTTCCTTCTCAAGCAATGACCTTATAGACCCATGGAACATCAAGAAAAGAGAGTGGACTTCCTTTAGGACATTTCTCAAAGCGCCGACTCTCCAAACCGCTTCTGCTTCCTTGTTTTTCTCAACAATCTTACAAAAGAAGAAGGAAAGTATAACTAAGGGGAAAGAAAGAATACATTGAAGCTTTAAAATACTCGAGCGCAAAAGAGATGGAACAAAAAACACACCATGACCATCCAAATATCCGGTTCTGCCTCAAAGAACACATGAGAGTGCCTCTCTGCTTCAATGACCTCACAAGCAGCCTCAGGAGAGAAAATCCTTGACCCGACAAAGAACGAACACAAAACAAGCTCACTCCACTAAACCAACAGATCAAAGAAATAAACGAACTTTTAACAAGCTCTCAGCAACTGAAACAAAGTCGGTGATCATCTACTTAAGGCCACTTTATAAAGAATTCAAAGGATCTGTCGCCAACCTCGTGAAGGTGATGAGGCCCTCGCTCAGGCCAATGACAGAGAGCTGAGTGGAGAAGGGCAAATCAGCGGGATAAAAGAACAAGATCTTGTCCAGCTCTTGCCCCTCATTTTGGCCTCTTCTCAGGTCGAAGATACATAATTGCATGCCCTCGCTGTTGCTCGCAACCGACGACAAGCCCATTATGGCATCGATTCAGCCCTAGATACGATATCCTCCGATCGCCGGATCAAAGGGGCCGTCGAAATTGGAACGGCTCAGCGAGCTGGGAAGACTGATCGGACATGGAATTAGCTGAAGCAAAACAAGAAACGGAGAAACGAAACAAAGACTAAACAAGGGAAAAAGAAGGGGAAAAAGAGTTCGCAATCAGAACCGCGATTACGCACCGATCGCAACCATCTCCAGATCAAAAGTCCGCCGCAGCGTAGATGAATCTGCGAGCGGGGCCAGAACGGAGATCCGTCCTCCGAGGTGAACTTCGACCTAATCTCACTTCGAGACAACGAGGGGAGCGAAGAGGAGGCGATGACGTGGGAGCTCCGTGGCGTAGTCGTCGTCGCGTTTTTTAATGGCAGGTAGCGACGAAAACTGAACAGAGCAATGCGGAGTCATATGGAATCGAGAAAGGGCAAACAGAAGCTTGGGCAACCACTTTGGTGAAATTTGCAGAACACGTCTCACTTGATGTTGGAAGATGATCAACGATGATTGTGAGACTATCCACCAAATGAAACTCCAATAACTGATTGTAAAAAAAAATCGATTACACCACATTAAATGGATTTCTAATTAAATTTATTGGATCCTTATTCCCGAATTATCCCCTTTCTTATTTTATTTTTCTTCCTTTTAATTAAAATTAGAGTTGAACCGGTCGGTTCAATTAGTTGAATTCAATAGGATGGTGGAAGAAATTTGGATCAAAGCCGGTACCGACTTGGTACAATCGATCAACCAACGAACCGAATCAATCGTATCTAAAAATTGGGACTCTTTTTTTTTTAGAGGTGGGCCTTTTAAAAGGTCCAATCCTAAGATACGGTGAAGCACTCACTCAAATCGATTGATTCGGTTTGTTGGTTGATCGATTGGACCAAATTGGTGCCGGCTCTGATCCAAAATTCTTCCACCATCCGATTGAATTCAACTAATTGAACTGACCGATCCGACTCTAATTTCAAGTAACATCGGAATCACAGCTCTATCTTTTCCACCTTCCGTTCATGTCGCTGTATCTTTCGCCTCCTTCGTGGCTCCATTAGACACACTCCCTATTTGCTGTATCCACGAAAACTAAGACCGCCACCTTCTTCCGAACTGACGCCGAAAAACTGCTCTCGGAGACGATTTGCCCTTCGCATTGGCGGAAAGGCGAGGCCGACTATCTCTCTCGCATGCAAATCTTTTTGCCCTTCATGTTGGCGGAAATTGCAGCACTGCCATTGTGAACATTCGGCGTTCGGTTTCGGACAATAGAGTCGGAGACTGCCTCGCCACTTCGAAAAGCCCGGTAACCCTTAAAATCTAATTTGGCCAAGAAGGACCCAAAAAAATAAAAATTTGGGCAAGAAGGAAAAAGGAAAACTAACCCCATGAACCATCTCTAATTCCCTTTTTTTTTTTTTTTTTGGTGGGGCCCACGGCAGGGCCAGTGTGAGCCGTACGATGATCAAGTTGATCATATCAACGGCTATGAGCGATCCGCAGTTCAGTGCAGGAGATGTGGAGCGATCCACTACATCGCGTCCCTTCACGTCGTGATGGTTTTGGTTACGTCCCATTAAACCCACGTAAAACCACACTTTCCCGAACTCCCATAACCGTCTCTCCTTCTTCTTCTTCTTCTTCTTCTTATTCTTCTTCTGCGGCTGCTGCTCCTCCTCCTCACAAACTCTCTCTCTCTCACACACACACACAGAGTCGTCGTCCATCATCCATCGCATAACGGCATTGTCTCGAAGCTCGAACTAGTTCGACGAGTTCAATTTGGACGACAGTGGGAGCCGAACCACATAGGAACCACCAAAATGTTGCCGCCGCCGCCTCCGCCGCGTATACACAAGATGCTCCGGTCGAAGCTTCCTCAGAGGAGGCGGTCTCAGTTCTCTCCTCTTCCTTGCTTCTCACGCAACTCCACCATCTCCGCTTCCGTTGATTCCAGCTACTTGGACGGCGAAGTCTCCGTCGGGATGGTCGATGCGAAGGAGAAGAAGAAGAGCGCGAGCACTCGGAAGAGGCGATCGGATGCTGTCGGAGGCGGCCATCGCGAGTTTAGGAGAGTCACGAGGTCGTCGTCGCACAAGCGACAGGAGGAGGACGACCACAGAGTTGCTGAAGTTGCTGCGGAGGCCTCAGTATCGGAGTCGTGCTCTGGTTCTTCTTTCGAGGTCGATTCCAAGGCGGAGAACTCCGAGTTGAACGCGCGATCGGAAATCTCTTGCGTTCACCAGCATTCGCCTGCGAAGTCCAGTGAGTTCTCCAGCGAATTGTCGAGGAGCAGAAATGCCGAAAATGAGGTCATCTCTCTTCCGTCTTTTGTTGACTTGTGCTCTAAGGCAACTAGCGGTTTCCGATGTACCGAATTGGAGGACGAGACGCTTGAAGTCGAATGCCGTGAGAACACAGCACCGTCGGAGATCATCTCTGAAACATCGAAAGATCATGTCACCGGTTGTTTACTCGCTTCAAAGTCGGAATCGACAGTCGATCAAAATCCAAGCTACATCAACTACGACACTGACCTCGCCTGCACAGAGCAAATGGCGTACGACGACATCTCGGACTACTCTTCTGATCTCGATTCATTCTCCGAGCTATTCGAGGAGAACTCGGACGAATACTCCTCCGAGTACATTCTGTCGGTTTCCTCTGAATCTGGATTTGAGTTCTCCGAGAAATCAGATGAAGATTCGAATCCTTCCCCAACCTTCTCTCTGCTCCTCCAGTACAGGGAGCAATTTTCCAGATCAATTACCCGTTCAGACGACCACAAAACTAGTCTCGTTTCTGAAGTAAATGTAAGCTGTTACTGTACGCGCGTGCGATTTTCATTATTTGATATTTGAATTTGATTAATTTCTGTGAACATGAATTTTAGCTTGGGTATGGCGACGAGGAGGATGCGGAGAGCTATCGGTTGTTGAGAAACAGAGAGAGGAAAGAAGTCTTCTTGCGAAACTACGTCGAGGAGTACGGTGAGCCCGTGAATAAGGACAGGACACGAATGGTTCACTGGATTATTGAGGTGATCTACTCGCAGTTAGGTCCAAGTTTTCCCCCTTCATCTTTAACTGGATACAAAATATGGATGGCCAAGACATTCCATATCAATTCACGATGTTTTATAAGACGCTGAGATGTTTTGCTTTGCACACATCGCATTGGCCAATGAAATTTCATAGAGTTTGAATGTATGGGCTCTTCCTCTTTCTCCCTGATATGTTGTATCGATCTGTTGAAATCCATTTATTGTTTGCATATATTGCTTGTAGAAACTACTTTCGCATGACATGTAGATGACTGCATGCATTCCTTACTGTTAGATCCGTGCCTGCACATAAGAGACTGCTTCAAGCTGGACAAAACGTCATGCCAATATGTTTACATGGATCCTGGTTATGGATCTTTCTTTCATTCTGTGGTCCTTCCTTTGACCTCTTATAAGTTTGATATTCCATGTTAACAGCAATCTACTGTAAGAGAGCTCCACAATGAGACTTTGTTTCTAGGGGTGAGCCTCTTTGACAGATTCCTTACTAAAGGATACTTCAAACAGCGACGGAACTTTCAAATTGCTGGAATAGCCTGTCTCACCCTAGCCACCAGGATCGAGGAGAATCAACCTTACAACAGGTAATCAGATTTATCTCCTTCATTTTCCTTCATATAGAGGGATGCTAATCGAAGCCCTCATTGGACTTACATCATGAACAACTTCAAAGGTTTCCCATCTCTAAGGAATTACCAATCTTCTCAACCTTCACTGTGTCCGATTTGCCACTAGTGACTTAAAATCACTCTACTGCATAACTCATCTATGGATGATAGACACCCAATTGATTTATGCTGAGTTCCTAACAGATGCAAATGGTACTGGTATTTCAGCGTAAGACAAAAGAACTTCCGTGTGGGGAGTGACACCTACAGCAGATGCGAAGTGGTGGCGATGGAGTGGTTGGTACAAGAGGTTCTCGACTTTCAATGTGCATTGCCTACCATACACAACTTCTTATGGTACAGTCCATATCTTGTCTGCGCAAACCTCAACCGGCAGACTTATTTTCTCTCTCTTGATTGTGTTTTCATGTGTTGGACCTACTTTTGAAACTTTGCAAATTCCAATCACTTGACTAATCTGAGTAAAGAAAGTGATTTCGCTGAGTATCACTGAATATGAATAACCGATTGCAGGTTCTACTCAAGAGCTGCAAGAGCTGATGCTAGAGTGAATAAGAGGGCCATAAACCTCGCAGCTTTAGCTCTGCTAGACCATGAGCAGCTGTCCTACTGGCCTTCCACAGTTGCAGCTGCGCTTGTCATCTTGGCTTCGGTGGAAGATGCATCCTGCAAGCGAGTCATGCAGGTAATTAAACCTGTCTTAAAGCCAGCTTCAATTGATGCATGTGACATGTTTAAGCACCAATCTTTTACGAAGACTTCAATAGCTAAATTGTTGTTCAAGGCACCAAGGCTTTTTAAATATGCCACAAGTTAGCCAAACATGATACAATGAAACATCATCTGCTTTGGCAAGGATTCTCCGCGTCTTACTATATCATTTACAATTCTCGTTTGTCAGAGAAAATTTAATGGCATTGCACTTTGAGTGACTGATCCAATATAGGAATTGATCACATTCATTTCCACCTCCTTAATATTTTCTTCTGATTTTACAGATTCATCACAGAACAGAAGATGATGATATAGTGAGATGCATAGAGGTATGTCTATGGGTTCATAGTTAGTCGAGTGCTGCCCACTTTTTTCTCTCGCATTTCTTCGCCAAGCATATGTAACATTTTAATTTGTGAGGTTGCACCCATCTGAGCATTCTCCATGGCACAAAATGTTTAATCTATTCTTAAATTTTCAGCATCTCAATTAGAACCAATGACACAGTGTGCTCTAATCTTGGCAGAGCTTGCAGTGGGTAGCAAGTTACATTGCGGAAATAGCAGATTGATGACGCGGTAAATCAGCCTTATGTTCAATTAAACTCTCTGCTTTCCATTATTATCGACACGAATTGATTGATTAAAAAACATTCTTTCCGTGTACTACAGAAGTTCATTGAGTCCAAAGCCCGAGTGGCAATACATTAGATGAATACAATTCTTCTTGTTCAGTTTAATGGTCTCAATAACTATCGTTGCAGAGTCCTTAAATCCTTTTGCAGCTGCCTATTTTGAGCAGCTGTGTCAGATTTGAAAGCAACGGGGGTCCCTATCAACACGAAGATATACTGCTTTTTAACGCATTTTGCATCCTGTATTTGTTCCTATTGTCTTCATGTGAAGGAACACATGAAAGAAAGGATTGGAAGATTATCTTTATACAAGCAACTCACCAACCTAAAGCAGCCTTAATTCAAAAGTCAAGGAGCTGACAGATCTGTGATCACTGTTCGGACAAGTTTATCTATAAACATCCCACATCTGTGTTACTGAAAAAACCACAATTTTCCAACTCATTGAAACGAGATCGAGGACTTCAAACTCAAAAGCCCATAGCATCGAGAGGGAAGGAGTAACAAAACAAAATCGGGCAACCCTATGCCAATGCATGTATGCTTTGCAAGAAGTTCCTTCATCAGCTGATGGCCTCATTATGAACTTTTTTAGAACAATTAATGTCCCGAAAACGTTTCGTGACTGTAAATTTCAAGACGAGACAGCTAATCTCCAACGTCCTAAGTAAAATTTTTTTGGAAACTCTTCTTTTTGTTCCGGCAGACTATTTATGGTTTACCTACACAAGAATATACTATTTTCAAAGTTAATATCCTGCAGTACATTACCAATGGATTTCATATTGAAGATGGGTCCGCGGCTTGCCGACAAGATAATGATTTTACTGCTCTAACATCTACAGCAGATTACCAAGTGTTATGAAACTTGAAAAGTGGACCCGTCCATCAATTAGAGTACCGAAGAACAAGTCTACATTTTTGAAATCTTATATTTCGTGGTAGATTACTTAGTGCCACAAAAACAATACAATTGGGCCAGACAAGTAGTTTGAATGTTTTCACGGCCACATCTAGTGACAGGTTGAAATACTTTTTCATTTCAATTGGGCCCCACTAACCGATAAATTTTGAAAGGAAAAAGAACTCTTTAAGAATCGTGAAAATATACTTCTTATGCAAAAATAAAACCGATATGATATCGAAATCCAACTGGACCAACTAAACCCAAAAAAAGACAATAAAAGCTGCCAAGCAAACAACAAGCATACCGCTCCATCGGGTCATTATTTGGAAACTTTGAGGTTCGTTCACTCAGTCAAAACAAGGGAGCCCTGCGAGGAATCCCTTTCCTCTTCAACAACCGGTGTCTCGGCCTGAACGACCGCCTCGGCTCGTCGCTCCGAGCATCGCGACCATCCTCGGGGCTGCTGCACGACCCCTCCTTCCCATCATGCAATGTGATCGTGCTGCTCTCTTTCCGAGAGCCCTCGTCGGCGGCCCTCTCTTGCTGGTCCGCTGGCTCCAACGACACCTGCAGAGTCCCCTCAAAACAAGCCATAAACAAGCTACCTCATAAGAGGCCCATCTGTGCGGGTCCACTTTTCGTGTCGTACTTCTGTCATCGAGATAAGTAACTTTCCAAACGCACGCATGAGTTGACACCAAAACCCGATCGACATAACAGCGTTCTGCGCGCATTGCGTCGCGCGGTGTAATCCTCTGTTACTAGGACGGAGGAAACATGTCGCCGCTAGTATTTTCATCAAGGGGATCCCTAGATCTTAAGTTCATGACGGAGCTAAAGTGGAAATGGTTCTAGAAAACCATCTTGGTTCAACATTCTAACATTTTTCAGTTCGACAAGCTTCTTTACTCCGAATTCGGAGTGGGCAAACGAGTTGGGTTTTGGATATGTCTCTCATCGCAAATAATTAACGTCTGAGCTGTTGCGCTGGCAGACAAGTCTTGCAAAATCTCAAACTAATATCACATTTTTTTAACTCAAAATTCGAACCATGTTAAATGACTTATCTAAAGTTTTCTAAAAGATGTTGAAATGGCTTTTAAAAAATAAAACCCAACTAAATATAGGTTTCGCTGAGTTTGGATCATAACAACTTTTGACCCGATAATATCAAAACTCGAAAAGAAAGCACAATCCAACAGACAGAGCGGCAAATGAGTAGCGTTGCTTCTAATCTAATATAGGGATGCCGCCGGTCGCCTTTAATGACCATCCCCAATGGCCACCACCGTGATGGTGGCCGGAGGAAAACAATCTTGATGATGACCGCCATCGTCGCCTTTGATGACCGTCCCCAATGGCCACCTCGCCTTGGCGAAGGCAACTTGATAAAGGTCTAGAAAGAGTCACAGACCCGTAGTTGCATATTTATAAGTTTTACAATATTTCTTCAACTTTGAGTTCTTTTAATATGATTAACTTCTCATATATGTTTTCTAAACATGAATTTAATTTTTGATGATTCACACATATATATAAAATCTAGTGATTTAGTGGAAATAGGATAAATAGGCATTGGGTATATGGGCTATGAATGGATCAATATAACTTAAATAAGTACGTTTAGATCGACTTATTCATGATCCAATCCAAACCCGACTCAGTCCACTCTATTTGCCACCTTCAAAAGTGGCCGAGTCACTCGATGAAATATTCGGCAAATGAATTATGTACCTTGCAAGCAATGGAGCAGTAAGTCTCAGACGAGCGTTGGATGGACACGCCGCAAGCTGCGCAGGAGCGGCAGTTCTTGGGTTGCTCCGACGTCTCCGGTGGTGATCGGGGACTTATGAGCACCACTTTGTCCTCGTTGATTATGTATGACTGCATTCATAAAAACCCAACAAAAATACCACTTTGATTACCCATTTACAAACCAATGACCGAAACCGAATAAGAAGACGATATAGAAACCTTAATCTCGGAGCAATTGAAGTAGCTGCGCATGTCCTGGACACGGACCGCATTGTCGCACTTATACTTGAGGATGTGGAGGCGAGGGTGGCGTCCGTGGTCATTGGCAGCGCAGTGCTTGCAGATGGCGAGGTTGCAGTCCAGGCAGTAGAGCCGCTGCTCGCTCCTCGGCATCTCGCAGTGGCGGCTGCATTGGCTGAAGAAGCCGCACTGCAGGAGGTCGCCTAGCCAATCCGGCCTCTTCTTACCTTCGGGCGAGGAAACTTTTCGTCCTCTCTGCATCATAAAATCAACCGGAAACATACGTCGTAGTCAGCGAACGGGAGATGATCAACCTGAATAAATCACAAAAAAAAAAAAAAAAAAAAACCTAAAATCATCAAGACAGACTGGGAATTATCAGAAGTTATGTGTCGTTTCGCACCATTTTCTGCTAGCGATGGCAGCATCTGAGAGGATAAAAGGATGAGAAAATCAAAGTTGAATAATATTTTGGCGGATCTTAATCCTTTTTTATACGGATAATGTTTGAGTTTCGAATTCTTGTTACATCCACATCACGGCGTTATGATCCTAAATCTGCACGATTTTTTTTTTCCCTTACGTATAACGTTCTGCATTTGCTTTTGAAACTTTCACACGTTCCCTGAACTTCTTATTCGAATTTGAATCATCTAGTCGTTCAAATTTTGGTTAACTTCGATCTTACACTTAGATTTCAGAGAGGTTCTTCCTAAATTTTAGTTAACAACTTGGATTATTGCAAAATAGGATTTGCACCCGCTTAGCTAGTCAATTCTTCCAGATGAATTTCTTCAAGTGATCCGTTGTTTCGGCTTAATTAGTCACCATGATGGATTTCGTGTGGGATCGAGATCATGTTATCTCGTCACGATGTCTCAATCCATGCCACATCACTGAATGATGACATATGTTGCCAGTTAGTTTTTAACAATGCTTAACGAGTCGAGATTGATGCCAAATTTTTCGTCCTTCGGAAGGACTTCGGTGGGAATGATTTTACTGTGGTATTATAATAAAATGATTACATCCTAAACATTTTCACTGAAGAAATATACAGTGTAATCAAAATAAATTAATCTATAAAGGCAAATGCTTGTGATGATAAAGAGATGTAGCTATTAACAGCTGAAAATTATGATATGCAAGGTTTGTATGTGACATGAAAAGAAAAAGCTGATGAATGTGCTTGGTGAGTTCTCCAGAATTCTATCTTGAAGAAGCCAATGAGCATGAAAAGAACCTCCGCGAAATTAGTTAAGTCGATGAAAAGACTCGCAGTTTCAAGAATCTTTATCAAGAAAATGAACGAATTGGAAGTATTGACGACGAAAATAGGTGAGCATCAGAAACTCGACAATCAGTACGTGCCAATAAAATGTTTGAAGAAGCATGTATACATACTCGGAAACCAAAGCAAAAATGACGTGAAATCATCAAGAAAGACAACTTGTACGACGATCATTAGTAGATCTTGTCAGGCTTATTTTTTTTGGGGGGAAAGCCTCTTGTTTTCTGTCATGGCATGGCAAAGGTTATCAGATCATTCCCAAAAGAAGGTAAAATGGAGTGATAATTGGTGGTTTTGTAAGATGTGGAATTATATACCAGAGGTTTACATCATTAAGTGACTAGAATTATATTAACTTCTATGCAACAAGACAAATCTCATAAAACCTGTCATACATAACAAGAAACTTACTACAGCTTGCAGATTCCCTACACCGTCCACATTTCTTTTGCCAGAGAGACTTAACACCACCAACCGCGACACCGGTTTCCCTGATGAGATTCCTGAATTCTGTATCGGATATAAGGCTGTTAAGAGAACTGAACATTATGTCTCAGTGAATGACTCCAGTCACAGCTACCAATGTACATGGAAACCTACGAGAAAAGACTACATGGTAGCTTAATCGGCCTAAACGACAAACACGAATCCAATCGAAAGTCAAATGATTATCGCGAGCACTCTGCCACTCTGCAAGGAATACAGTAAAAGCACAGTAACCAGATGGATGCCACAAGGAATTCTTGAAATCATTTGTCCCTGAGCACGCTATGCCATACCATTAGCTGAACCAATACGCAAAACTGTTAGCGATACAGCCGCAACATGTAACTGGAGTTCTCAGTTATGTACATTACACTGGGCGAAAAAAGCATCCTCTTTTCTATCCAGCTTCAAGAATGCTCTTTACATGAAAACTATTACATGAAGGATCCAGCGCACTGTGTCATCCTGTAGTTTGAAGAAAGGAAATAAGACACAAGGGCAACATGCACTGGATTAAGAAAAAGCTCAGCATACACAATGTTGAATTGGAACTTCAACCAATCGCATGAAGCTCGAGAGCCGATTCCTAATAATAAAGGCTTCAGGATACCAAGAGGATCAAAGCCATCACAGTACCAGATGGCCTCTAGTGGTAACTGCTCCATCTCCTGAGCTAAAAGCAACATCTCGCTGATGCCTAAAGAATATTATGTCTCAAAATCTCTACTCATCTACTTGCGATGCCTTCGCTTCTGTTCAGCTCTTTGCCTCTTTTCATCGTCCCATTCTCGTTCATACATCCTACACCAGTTAAGGATCTTAATTTCAAAGATGACACCATTAATGCATCAATCCAGGGAACATAATAAATGCAAAAGAAACGTTGCAAACAGAGGAAAACCTTTTTTTCCCACAAAAACCTCTTCTCTCAAAGAGAATAGGGGGTTCACAAAATGGCAGCACTCTTCTAACTGCGATCCGATCTACGACTACGCATAAGGGAGGTGGACATCGCATTGATGTCAACGATGGGGAAACTTCTAAATAATAGAACAAACTACCAACGAACAAAGTCATTAATGTGTCGACACAGAAAATGATCGCAAGAGGTGAAAAGTATGAGCAGCAAGACATTATTATAGGGTCAAACAAGTGCCCATCATTCATGAAGACACCTCTTGCTATAATTCAAAACCTGAGTGTGCGAAAACAAGATCAATATGATAGGAAATAATTTTCAAGGATACGGATCGGCATCACGACGGCCCATCTTGCTTGCCGCCTCTTTCATCCTTGTTCCTGGTTCCTCCATATAACCTGGACGTTGCGTCATGAGAGCTTTCCTTTCTCCTCTGTCCCTACTATCATAGGATTGTGACGTGCTGATAGCTGGGGCAGTAGGAGGGCCCACTGGTGAAAACTCCCCAGGTTCCCCGGATGGAAGATGCTCTCTTTTCAGTTTCCGCCTTTTTGAAGCAGCATTTGCATCCATTTCCTCTTTCAAAAGGTTCGCTTTATCCCTATCCCTGTCCCTCTCATCCACCTTAATGCACAAAGTCAACAATATGAGCATAAATGTTCGAATATAAAGAATGATAATCAATAATCTAAACTATGATACTTGTTTCACCAAAATTAGAAGGATAAAAAATCCATAATAGAGCATAACCTGTATCATGTATCTGAGAGGAAAATATAATTAACATTCGATGAAAAGCCATTCAGTATCTAATGGGATATTATAATATAATCTCTTAAATTAAATAGAATTTGAGAATGGATCATATACCCACAACAATAATCCTACAAGGGGAAAATAAGCTTTTTAGGTCACATTCTTTGATCAAGTTTCTATCAACGTCAGCTAAACTCACTTCATTCACGAGCCACAATAAGGTGGGCAGGTATGCAGGGCTTACAGCCAAAGGTTTCCACTGTCTTCAAAATAAGCCCCCATGTCTCAGATAGGTGAGGGCAACATCATGCATCCAAACATTCAGTTTGACTATCATCCAAGGAAAACATAACCGAGTGTAAAGAGTTGATTATTATTATCATCTTTTGCCAAACTAAAAACCCTGTAGTGGAATGAAGAGGTTCGGTATTGCACCAGAGACAATACATACAACTTAGCAAAACCAAGCCTCTGTTGTTTATTTCGAACGAAAACCTTTATCAAAAGTAAAAGAATGTCTTGCCAATATAGAACTCAACACCAAGATATACGCAATACCCACCGATTAGAATACAAAGATCTCTTTGAGCACTTATAGATAAACTATCCTTCCTGCCATTCTACTAATTTACTTTTCACAAAAATAAAGGTGGCGCATACCTTCAATGACATCCCTTCTCGTTCCTCTCGTTTCCTATCACGAAAATCATCCTCTTTCTTTCGTTTCGCATCATCCTGTGAAGTTATGTTCTCTTCAGACCGCCTGCGTTCCCTCTCATCATGTCTTGGAGAAAGTCTTTGAGTATGCCTGGTAACTCCGAACCTTCTATCGCTGTCCTCATCCCTTCTACCAGAACTGACTGACTGAGGTACCACGTGGGGTGGCAAGGGCGGTGGCGGTGGCAGGCTCTGCCCATGAAACCGGTCGTCTACATGAACTTTTTCCGAAGCAGTTTCACCATACTTCAGCTTGCTTCTATCATCTTTTCCCCTATCCTTTTCAGGAAGCCTATCAAAACTCCTGTCATTACTTCTCTCCTGCACTTTATCAACTGAACGCTCTCTAACATATCGTTCCATTGAACGATCCCTTGCCCTTTCGACCACAACATCATCTCCACGAGGACGCTCCCTGTAATCTCTATCATATCTATCAACAACTCTCTCTTTTGTTCTGTCCGAAATCTTATCTGTGTTCCTGTAGATGCTATGCTCATCACTCCCCGTTCTTTCAATATCTAGAAATCGAGCATCTGCAGACCTCTCTCTATCAGAGTATCGAACATCTCCCTCCAAATCTCTGGAGTCACTGTCCCCCTTTCGACGCTTGCTAACCCTGTCAGCTTCATCTGGAGGACTACTCCTTTTCTGCAGCTTGTCGCCAGACTTCGAAGAAGCTAAAGAACTCTCATGTCTTGGGGAATGAACAAGTCGAGAAGGAGGTTTTGGCGCATCATAATTATCATTTCCATCGTCTTTAACATGGGAAGACCTCCCATCAGATGACTTGGCAGCTGCACTCTCCATCTTCGCTTCAACCCCATGCACATCAATTGAAGATCTTGTAGATGGAGTAGAACCTTTAGCATTCCCATTAGTTGTCAGAGTTGTAGACACATTCATAGCGGCTACTTGCCTACCCTCAGATGTATGAGCAGAAACATTCCTATCGTTTGTAGAAGCAGAAGATTTACCAGCAATTTTTCCAGATTTTTCATCCTTACCATCTTGTTTTGTCGGCTTAGCAAGTGATGCGGCAGCTATGGATCTTTTGGCTGGAGCTTTCAACTGTCATTAGTAAAAAAAATTATAAAAATAAATTGGCATTGAAGATCAATTGAGCTTCTAAGGCCAGTTCATGTACCAAGCCACAAGAGCAAACACGTTGAACAAGAAATTCTTATGTGTATAGAACCATGACAGTCATTTCCAGAACAAAACTAATAAATATAGTATCCTAAGATAAGAGTGGGAACCCCATGGCAACTATAGAGGATATAACGATCAATTCAAGGAATAGATTGTATGAGGGGAAAACCAAACAAATAAAATCTAAGGTACTCAGACCATACTTTAAAATGAGCTACTGTTTAAAGAGTCTCCACTGAAATATCACAGCTAATAGGGCACTGCCATGTGCAATCGCTTATGATGATAATGAGATACTGCATATAGTTGCACATTTTTCCTAAGCATATGAAAAAACTCTCAAGAAGCTTCTTTATCATTTGAAAGCCTGAAGAAGCTATTTTTTTCACCAAGCAAATGCCAACTAAATTATCTAAATCTAAGAAGAGCAGGCCAATTTCCCATGAGAAAAAAGAATTTCAAGCATCAATCACCAAGTGTAATACTTTATCAGCTAGCAGTGAGCTATGGGAAAATGGATGAAAATGCTAACAAAAACCGTAAAAGCAATTCATAGACAACAATGCTAGGGTACACTTGCTTCCTCCCCTAACCGGAAATTTCAGTTTCTCTCCTCTCTCATTAGTAATTGGGCATACGGGAAAACTTTTTCTCAAGCAACTTTGCACGAACAAAATAAGAGCCTAAACATGAAATTACACAGACAATTCCAAATATCGATGTAAATAAAAATTACGTAACATTTATACACAAGACACAGTAATGTATTTTGGCTTCATGTACTTATATTGTCATCAGCAATGCACATCCCAAATTACTTCCTAATCTTTCGAGGAAATGTTTGTACCGTTTAGTATGTTGGGCTGTTGAACATTATTCAAAAGTCACGAAGAATCATGATACATGCCATCATGCCTACATATGCATGCTTGATAATCTCATAAAGCCTAAGTGAATAAATTACAATCACACTAGAGTTTAATGTCCAATTTGTGTCCTCCATTTGTTGATGTATTCCCTCAAAGGCAAAAATAAGCTGTTTCGGACTAAAAGTTTTCTGCATAGATACTCAAACAAAACTGTTTGATATTATTTTTAAAAGCAAACAAAAATAACACAGAAATGCAAAACAATGGCTGAAAGTTTCTAAGCGGCAATTAACTCCTAGAACAAATAACTGTCACAAAATGGTGAGGTTTTTGCTAAATAATATCAGAAGAAAATGCAATGACAAAAAAGAGAAGCTCACATGGGGATAACCTGATTAATTGGCATGCTTGTGACCATGTGCGACTACAGTGTAAAGATTCTTTTGAAAATGATTAAAACATTTGAATGACCATGATTTCTGTATCCTGGTCGAAGAAAAGAAGGAACAGGAGACTCGAGAATGCCGGGGCTAGCTCCAATCACTGAGACTTTGAGTTCAATCAATCTCAGCTCACGACAAGTTATTTTCCATATTAAGATGATAAGATGGCCGCAATTCTTAAAGAAAATAAGTGAAGCAGGGATTGCACTCCCTAGAATTCCTTCTCTTTAAGTGAAGGCCTTACCCACTAGAGTTATACTTGTCCGAAAGTAGGAATCCTGAGGCAGGATGTAAAAGTAAATGCTCTCATATATGTTTTGTGATCTGCTCCCACTAAGCCTCTCAACTCTATAATGCCATTGTCTGCTAATATTTTTCTTTTCTTGTTTTGGTTGTGTGTGGGGGTTGGTTGGGTTTTTTTTTTTTTTTTTGGGGGGGGGTTGGTGTTGTGGGTTAGTGGTCATTTGTTTTTCTGTGCCAACTATAGGGCGAAAACAATGACGAGCAGGTTAAATAAGGAATTTTATATGATGCGCTTAACTCAATTGCCAATGAGATAGTAAAATAACCGGACTACTATGAAACTAACCGTTAACAGTAAAAATAAGGAGTACCTCAGAATCAGTCGAGTCCTTTGGAGCAGCTTTAGTAATGCTTTCATCAAATTTTGTTGCAGATTCTTCCACATATCTTTGATGTGATCCAGACTGTGCAACAGCTGGAAGCGTAGTTATCTGAGCCTCTGAACCATTTGCAGCTGACCCACCTTTCACTTTTAGATTTCCAGTATCAGTTTTTCCGCCTGACGCAGTATCTGTTTTCTCCGTCCCTCTCTCTGCATTTTTTGTTCTTAAAGCTTGCTCTTTGACTGAGTTCCCAACATCAGTTTGTGCTCCTCTTCCCCCAATATGTTCATTCTGAGCTAGCGCTGGACCGTTTGACGCTGCTAAATTGGTTGACACAGACTTCGAAGCAAGTGATGGAGGTTTTACTTCCAAATAGCCCATGCCAAATTCTTCATCGGTAACCCATGAAGGCTACAAACAAGAGAGAACTTAACTACAGTGTAAATTTAACAGATAAGTGAACAATCGAAATCGGAAGTTACCTTCCTAGCAGCCATTGCAGCAGCCACACCTGTTGCCAATACCTTGAGATCTTCTCTTTCATCACTTTTAATCTTAGCAACCTATAGATTTAGAGAGATAAACATAAGAATTCCCTTCGATGCCAGATTTTTTCTTCATAAAGATAGATATAGAATCAATTGGGCAATGACTTAGAAGTACATAATCTGCAATGGCACAAGCAATTTAGACATTGTCAAACAACCAAGCAGACGATGCTAACCCGTTTTTCAAGGTTAATCCCACTCTTTCGAGTAACTGGGAAAACACCAGAAATTTTTGTCAGCATGATGAGGGCATTCCGTATCTCCATGTACTCTGTTGATTCCAGGCATTGGATCAATAACCTTGTAATTCTTTGACTCCATTTCCAGTGCACCTACACGAAAAAGGAAAATTCAGACAACAGCACCTATATGTACAATGCACAAGCTTTCACTTGATAACGAGCATAAGTTTTTGAGTAAAGAACCTTAGTTCTTCAAACAACACAATAATGAAAGAAAATACACTTAAAAGAGGCCAATTCAGTCTTTCTAGTTCTACACTTCTTCGTTTTTGCCGTGATTATATGCACCAGTTTCGTAAATGAAAGTTCTAGAAGGTATTGTATGACAGACGAAAATAGGAAAATGACGAATTTAAAAAAAATGAAAAAGAAAAGTGAAAACATATCCTTTCTCCAGAGAGATGGTGTCGGTTTTACATTGAATGATCATGAAGGGAATGGGGTGGATAGATAACTGAGACAAATTGTATGAATGATCCTCATAATTCAAGAATAGTTTAAATATGGAAATTTCCTATTCATGGAAATTTAGCATATATGCAGCATATACAAATAGCAAAAAATATGCCATGAATTTTTTTTTTATTTCTATGACATAAAGGTAAGAGTTTTAGGCAGAAAGCCATGAAAGATTACCTTTATGAACTGCCCATATGTAACACGCTGGCTGTTTGGGTAACGATAATAGACAGCGAAGCCTGGCATGTTACCACATTCACGTTCATATATGGATTCGTCACTCTGAAAAAAAAAAAAAAAATGAGTTGACCCCCGTAGACCAAAAACTTATTAGTCTTTGTTGTTATTATGACCAAGATGTTATGAAAAAAGTCTATCAGCTGAATAACTATGAAGAAGGGCCATACGTATATATACACTCTCGAAGCCTAAGCTGCAAATGACAATACAGAGGAAAGAGCACTGCAAAAACCAGACCGAAAATTACCTTCCAATAGTAGGCTGTCTTTAAAGTCTCATACAAGAACCTCCCAAGTCTTCCCACTTCATATTCAGTACAGCAGCATATCATGGGTTGTAATGTTTTACATATCAAAACATCAATGTGGTTAACTGTGTTGAAGAAGGGGGTCCCCAGGGAATGAAGAGTATGCACAAACATAGCACAGTAGACAGCATCGGACATGCTAAAAGTACACCGTGGAAATATACAACGTTGAAGGAACTCCATATTTATCTTCAGAGTATCAGGGCAGGAGCTCAACCACTTGTCTTTTTCACATGAAAGTCGTCTCCGAACAGAAGCAACATGTTCTTCATGCTTGTGTAGTTCGCTAGTCAGACGATCAAGAGATTCCTGAATTTTCTCTTTCTCTTTCTTCCTTTTGGTAATTGCAGAACTTGAATTATCAGAAAGTTCCTCCAAAGCCTTAAGTGCTGCATGTTGCTTTGCAATTTCAGAATCATAACGACTCTTAGGAACATAGAGATCATACAATGTGAGCCCCCAAAATGTAGCATAAAGATCTGGGGAGAGGCTATTCCAAGCTTTTGCAGGCAACATAGACTTGACAGTCCCTAGAAGGTCCGACCACCTGCATAAAACGGTACTTTAGTAGCTACAAATCAAATAAAATCCTGTAAGGCCTGCACATCAGAAATCTACTAGAAAGACAAAAGAGGGTGTTATATGCAGAGAAAAGTTCTTTCAAGTTTCGACATGTGCACATAAGAAGACGACGACATGAGAGTCCATCAATACATGATTGGCTTCTTTTGTCGGCCAAGATCGAGAACTAAGTTGCAAGACTTCTCCTCAGACTCAGCCTCTAAGTCCATAGTCTCATCATCATCCAAGGGCCAGCAAACTTCTGAACTTCCATGAGCCTTGAAAAGCCTCATTACTGGACGGTATATCAAAAAAGCTACCTGAATCAAGGTACAAAAAAGGAATATAATATTATAAGAATTTAACAATTGCATAATCACACCACTCAGTAACAATAATAACGAGGAGGTGGATTTTCTCTCTCTCTTACTTTTCTACAAGAGAGAGAGAGAGAGAGAGAGAGAGAGAGAGACCTCAGGATCTAGGTGATACAGGTGAACAAGATCGTTGAGTGAGGGAATCAATTGCGCATATGCTGTAGCTGGTGTCACAGCACTACAGAGAAATTCCACATACTGAAGAAGGGTTCCATGGCATCTATCAAATTGCTCACTGACCATCTTAATGTATGGTGCTTCAGCCTTTATGACAACCCTGCAGGAAAAGGCATGACATGTCTTACTTGACAGTAGTCACAGAGCATAAGAATTGGGCTTGCAAACACATAATCGGTATTTCACAAAGAATACAGATATAACCACCGCAGCAATTACTTGTTAACGATCCACAACATGGACGAAGTGAAAGAAAAACAAGGACATTCATTATGCCTAGCCTAAGGAAAATAACAATCTAAGTCTCTAAACAGAAAAAGTGATGCAGTAACTTTGCATTCAACCAGAATCTCTCATGCCTGAAAACATTTTTCTCCTTAACAAGGTGAGAAACAGATGCAGCGTAAGCAAGAAGGTCAAGGGGCAAAAGAACCAAGAAAGAACACAAGCATTGGGAAGGAACCACTGTCAAGCATCAATTTCACATTGTCCATGGTATTAGTGTTAACAAACAATAAAGTATGACAGACAATCACACTAACATAGGAAAAGGTTCTGATATTTCAATCAAATGTAAGTATGACTCTAACATTAATGACACCATTAGCTTCATCACGAACGTAAGCAATCGCTTCAACAGACACCAAACAAACAATCAGTCAATTCCACTTTTATCTTTCACGGATAGTGAATCTGCATTAGTAGTGGAATACGTCGACAGTTCATGCATAATGGTAAGCCCTTATGCACACAATACTAATTTGAAAATCTTACACAGAACGATGTTGAGCAATGAGCAATAAAAGCGGTATGGCCAACTTTGGTTCATCTTTTGGAAGCAATGAATCCCTTAGCCGGTTAGTTGATTTGACCAATGCCTGCACCATCATCACAATTAAGAAAGAAGAAAATGATTAATAGAATTCGGATTGTACATGAATCTTTTTTTTTCCCCCTTCTTCAGATCCACAACCAGCCACTTGGCAGAAGGAAATCCACCAGATATATTATCAAAATGGGGAACATACGTGAACTCTTAATAGTAGGATCAAATGAAAATGTGTCTGAAGCCCAAAGTCAAGAACTAGAAAATAACGAATGTACCCAAGCTCCTAAGAGTAAGACCTATATAAAGCTGCTTCTGCAGAAAAACAATATATGATACCGGGCATCTTCAACAAACAATCTGGACAAATTTCAAGTATTAAGAAGGTGACTACAACTAGAAAATCATTCAAAACCATACAGAGAAAGCAGAGACTGTGATTGTGGAAAAGCAAGTTCAGAGTACCTTATTGTTGCGAGTCACTCCAAAAGAAGTAACTTGATACCGGAGAGTTTCACCCCCTGCCATGGCATCCAGCTGTTCCTCTGTTAGATTTTCAGTGTACTGGACATTTGCCATTTGTTGAATAAGCTCCTGTTCCAGACATGATTCATTTAGTCACAGACAAGAAAATTGAGTAGTGCATAAAAATTGGCATGACCTGTAGATTTTATCACCTGCAGAAGAACAAGTTCAATTCCTTGACCCCTTTTCAGCTGGTTGACAAGGTACTGAAAAAGACCCCTCAGTTCCATTGATGGATATTTCTTACACCTAGAAACAACGACATAATTACAGAAAGTTCAATAAATGCAACACTAGCACTCAATTCCTAAAGCAAAAGAGAAGAGACAATATGAATAAAAGCTCCAACTATTATTTGTGAGCCCAGATGCAGCATTGTGTCTATGTGAGCCAGTGTATGAGTTTGTCTGCAAGCATGCATGTCAGTTGGGGACATGTGCATGTCCATGTCTACATGGGCAGAGAAAGAATGAATCATTTAAACTATCAATACTGTTATTTTCAACATAAGTGACTTCTGACAACTTTGCAGCTCAAGGTAAATGATAAGCGCTGGCCCTCTAACTTACTGATTTTCAACTCAAACAAGATAGAACAATTCTTTGATCTGGCATCCTTCTCTAGCACTCAGAAGTAGGTGCATAGTGCTTCTTTTGATCAAAATGCAACAAACTACATCCCAGAAACCAGATGGGCTGAATCATAACAGATCTTGTGCTATACTGATAGCTCACAAAGCCTTGAAGACAGCTAATGCCAGCTAAATTGTTAGAACAGGAACCATTCAACCATTCTTCATTCATGCAACAGGCACCATCTATTTATTCCATCCATAGTAAACTCAACCAAAACACCATGAACATAACTCCCATGGTCCAATTCAACAGCATAAAATGAGAAATATGAAGCTGCCAACTCAAGGACTGTGTGCCGGTAGGAACCTCAAAAGCCAGACCAAGCCTCTATATTTGGCACCCACAAGCTGCCTGGAGAGGCCAAGACATGTGACTAGAGAATATCTATAATCACAATGCAGAGATGAGTCCCCCTTCTTTAGCTCCGATATAGTCACCAGTAGTCTTATAAGGGGGTGGTAAACTCATGTCCAATCATCACATCCAGATGCAATTAATTTTTCATTTTCCTCCTCTGGGTCTGATGCAGATCAAGTAAAAAGTGCATCAACTTCCAATTTTTTTGCAGTCAAGAACTGAAAATTTATCAGTAATCGACTAATGTGACTGTGGGCTAGTAGAGACTTTGCCTTTCTCCATCTGAGCCATGACCTACTCAAGACAAGGGAAGTTTGAGGCAAATCTTCTTATGTTTATTGCTCAAAGAATCCCATTTCAGTCAAACTTCTACTAGATGTACAAATGCCCTCCACTCCATGTGAAAATTTTTAATCCTAATAGCTGCTCCAAGATGTCAAATGATCATTCACCAACCAACGCGATCAAAGACCTCTTATAACAAGCCAATTAACATCTGCAAACTGAAGTTGAAGTGAGAATGTGAACCATTCCAACAAAGTCCTAATAAGATCCTGCCTCATTGCTCTTCGGGGAATGACATGCTTTCCAGTCAGTCAAATCTGTGCACATGCATGACATGAGCGATATTAAAATGGTGCTTGACCTTCATTGCCTCCTAGATAGTGACACGGGTCATACAAAATGACCTAAACCTCATCGATGGACCAGAACCTTGAACTTTCACCAAGTTTCCACCATCAGTTAACACTCATTTTCTGGGGTCAATCTGCAACCCAGACACTGAAATGAGGATTCTCCAGTCATCAAGGGTGCATAAACAAACTAAGAGGAGTAACTGTATTCTAAACTGAAATGTGGCGAATGCCGACTGTGACCGAAGTAGATCTATAACCAAATTGAAAGGGACAGTACGGTTATTTGGCGAAGACAACATTGACATGCAAGAATGCCAAATATCATAAAGTTTATCTTAGCTCGACCAAAATGAACTCACATCAACAAGAATGGAACAGCAACTATACATATAGAAGCAAAATCCACCAAAAGCTATTTTTCCTCATATGTTAGAAAACAATTAGTCTAAGCTCTGGTAGTAAAAGATGTTATGTCAAGCAATACACACAGTGCCAATCAAAGAAAGGATCAGTAGCTAATTCCTAGAACTCCCTCATATTAAGAGTGAATGCAAAAATCTGCAATGAAGAACACTAATACATACAGGTGACCCCAGAATGAAGCCAGTGACTGGAGCCAGTCTGACAGATTGATTCCATCATCTTTCAGCTTTTCTCGCCCTCCTTGTGCCAGGCGCTCAATTACCACATATTCCAAAATGTCGTACTCAAGCTGCATAGATAACTGGAAGAGTGAGATTGAAGTAAATGGAATCATAATGGAAGAACATGCAGTTCCCAGAAAGCTTCCATGAAAGAATCCTAAATAGTACGTGGTCAGATGGGACATTGGTAAATGATATAACTGTGGTCGTTTCCAACATGGTGTCTCGTGGCATTTCTGACAGACCAAGGATCTGTAGATAATGCAGCCTTCATGACATTGAGGCTGACTTGGAATCAGTTACCTAGAGCAACATTTTACCAGCTTAAAGGCATATGGATTAACAGAGCTTTAAGAGAAATTTATAACCTGTGCCAACTGCACCAGGTACCTATTGCTTTTTGAATTTTATTTTTCACAAGCAAAATTAGTATCCCTACCAGACTCACCTCTAACTGATTCTATTATGCAGGGGTCCAGCGGTATTTTACGTTCTCAGTTGTACATTACTTCATGCTGACGAAATTCTCCTTAAAGCAGCATACTGTTACTAACTCTATTTTGGAGCCTCTCTTTCGCTTAGCAGGAAAATAGGCAGGATAACTTCCAACAACCACCACTATAGGAACCGGTCAAGTCATTAAATTCTTCAGAAGAGGTGGAATAACCATGTCGTTCTTGTTGAAACGAATGTGATTCGTGGAAGGCAGAATTTTCACCATACAGCAGCAGCATCACTAAGCTAAGGTTTCGTATGAAGCGTTTTAGACTTTGAGGTTTAGCATAAGTGGCACGTGTAGCCACAGGCGAAAAATGCACTGGGAGTGCAGGATTATTATTTTTTCAAAGTAAAATTATTCATTAAAGAACCAAAACTAAAATTAGATAGAAAGAACGCATGATAAACCAAAGTAACTAGGACCAAGTGAGACAAAAGTGCATGATTAGTATAACGGGAGAAGCAAAACATTTATTTAGTGAAGGGCAACCATTTTACACAAGCAAATATCAAGAAAACCTCTGATGTAAAATATTGTTCAAGAAAATGAGAACTCTTCCAGTGTAAAAAACCTCAAAATGAAGGAAGTCATCAGCCAAAGTCATGAAGTGAAAGCATATGCACACCTGTGTCAGGTATTTGAATGCATCAACAACAGGAGTGATCATATCCCTGTATGCCTCAATCTGGATACAGCATTGAAATCATCATATTTATACACTCAAACTACTGCTACTACAAATTAAGCATTTTCCCACTAGGTGGGATCTGCTCTTAAAGTACAAATTCCACAAAAATAAAAAATAAGGCTTGCTAATTACCTGGTGAACAATTGTACGGAGCACTGTCATTGGATTGGCATGAGCTAGCTTGGCAACCATTCGACCTAGCTGCTTCAAGTTTTCTTTTGCAAGTCTTTTCAAGATTCTTCTAGTATCCAACTATAATCAAATGAAAGCACAAACCGAGCTTCAAACAAGACAAATATACCATAAATTTTAACTCTCACATATTAAACAATGCAAGTCAATTGGGACCTTTGCAGTCTGCCTTGCTGCCAAAATCATAGGTGTTCTTTCATCATCTTTTTCCCATTCTCCATATAGACGATATCTCACCTAACAATATAAGATTCGTTTGGTAAGACCCTTTAACGTCCAAAAATGGTTTTTAAAAAAAAAAATTGAAATCACTGTGATGTAAGCCCCAACCTCATATGGAAGGAGACACATGACTTCCCAGATCTCTTGTCCAACAGCTGGATTTGCAGGTACTAACTGCAAAGAGGGGAGCAGGCATGTTCCTAAAGCTTCCTCTACCCTCAGCCTAGCTTCTTTAAGGTGCATGCGAGGAACTTTATTTTGACCAGGAAGAAACTCGCGATTTGATACTTTATCACCACCCTCCACAAGTTCAAGTGCTGAAAGGTAATAACCTCTTAAAACTCTGCATACCTGCTCATGGAGAAGAGCAAAGTTCAACAAAATTCTGTAAAGTCAAATTCCAGAATATTATCACACTATTAAGGAAAGATCGTCAAACCTTCTGCAGTAATATGGTATCACGATAGAGATAAGGTCCAGCACAAGCAAGCATCTGAAAAAGTTCTTTAGGAAGATCGACAAAGGAAGTATGAGCCGACTCTGTAGCACTCATGGTATCCACACCAGCAGCAGAGGAAGACGCTAGAGTATGTGTTTGCCGAACAATATTATATGCCGGAGTCATCGTCATCTCAATGATCCTGGAAACAAGATCAGAATTTCGATATGTGAAAGACAGCTCTGTCCTCCCCACAACAGGGCATACCACTACAGCAAACGGCTCGTAAAAAGAATGTAGCAAAACTTCTGACCTCACTTCTAAGAGACACAAAATCAACACTGCATAGTTTTTCAATCACGAGAAAACCGAGTTACTGAACCTATCAATACATTTACCTAAATAAGCCGTTGCAGATGGGGAGATGTGCCACGGGATTAAGGGGTGACAATCGATCAAGTAGAGTGTAGGCATGGCACCTGACAAAATGAAAAAACTTATGATCCAAGGAATTATTGGATACAGAATGCCACATGGCAAAGACAAACTTCAAATCTTAAGTTCTGCTATACTCAAAAACAGTTAACTAAACCTGCCCCAGGTGAAAGAAATGCACCATTAGCAAATGATGAGCATTTATCAAAAACAGGCTATTCATTCTTTAAGTTTTGGAACAGCATCATGCTGTGACCTTTGTCAATGCCTCACTAAAAGCATAGATTCGTTTTAGGCCAAAAAAGTATTAGATTGGTTACGTCAGTTTATGAACAAGAAAAAGAATCTTGTGTAACATTCTAATTGAATGCATAAAGACTTCATTATAAAGTTTGCCCAAATCAGCAGTGCCAGACAAAATCAGACAAAAGATGCAGATAACTGACACCACAAGATTTTACAGCTGAGACCCCAAACTGCGGAAGAAGGATACTAGCACCCATAGTCACAGAAAAGCAAAACAACCAGGATGTTCCATATGAGTTGATACCATTCTAGAGGACGGTTTTAGGTGTGAATTTCTATATATACATAATATAAAAAGAACTGCTATTAATATACCAGTCATCCACAGAAAGGAAACCACAAAGCAAGCCCAAAGTTTGGTTGTTTTCCAGTTCTGTAAAATGCTCCGCTACTGCTTCAGATTCCATGTCCAAAGAAGCAAAAAGATCTATTGTCACGTCCCCTTGTTTCTCATCCTCCATAAGATCCTTTCCAGTAGCAGCAAGGTTTATTCTACCAATTTTATTAGCCTGCACGTAACAGCCAGTCATTCCACGATAGCAGAGTTACACATTCAAAGGTGACAAAAATCAATTCAAACCACTAAACTAAAGAAGATACAAATAAGTAGGCTTCATAAGTGAAGACAGACGGTAACAGACCAAAAGCAGAGGACATCTGGTAGCAAAGCAGAGCCTAAACTTGGCTCAAAACAAACCTTATAGCAAGAAAGCACTAACATAGCTCTTCAAGATTTGATAATATGGAATATCCCCAAAAAGGAAGAGCCATAAATTTGACAACAATCAGAAGAGAGAACAACGCGAAATTCGATATATTGCTTTATATACCTCATCAAGTCGCTTGACAGAAAACGCGTTGTGTTGCTCAAATGCTTCCTCATCCTTCGGTAGTAAATGTGCACATCTGCATCACATGCACAATAAGGAAACAAACAGGTATCTCAATTTGCTTTCATACATATAGAACCTGCTGTTGGAGGTGAAAAGAAGATATAGTAATAAATCACACCACACAACTTGCCCTATTCCTAATGTACACAGCATAAAAAGAAGAAAAAACAAGGAAAAAGAAAATCTTGAAGCAATGTTCAATGCAATGGCAAACTACCATAACCAACTTCAAACACAAATTGAAAAAGAACTCTTTCCATGTATTGCTACACATAAGTCATTGAACTCCAAACAACCAACAAATGTGTCTATTCAAATTTCACTATTACAGGGTACATATTGAGAAATGCTCCTCCTACGCAAAGTAAATGAGAATGACAATCACACACACAAGGCACAAGCACACATCCATTACATTAATATAGAAAGACACGTGCATCCACACAAGCACACGGCACAGAGACAACACCAGTCCTATGAGCAGTAAACCATCAACAAGTACAAGATATGTTTTAAATTAAATTAATCAAAGAAGTATCTGCCACTTAATTCATCTCCTCTTAGTTGAACAAGCACACAGATGCTCTCATGTTGTAAAGATTTTCAAACGTCATTTAACCAGCAATCTTCCACCAGCAAAAAGCTCGTGACACTACAAGCTATGCAACCTGGACTTGGGTGATACCGGTGCCAGTGCGATTCCGCATGTCTGACTTTCCTTTTGGAGAAAATGCTAGTCATGGGGACTCATAAACAAAGAATCCCACAAATGGACACAATACATGGACACACCGCGATTCATCTTAATTCTAAAAGGCAGTTTTTTTTCCTAAATTCCTCTTCAAACATAGTTATCTTTCCTAAAACTTTACATACAAGTACGAGTTGGTCGAGGAACCTAGCGTTATTGAACTCCTTATTAAAAAATTTTGGTGGACCATTGCATGTTCCTATAGCTTAAGCCAGTAGATGAGCATGAGATGCTGTGAATATTGAAATTGTCATACCACATTGCTTAACAAAGGGGCCTATTGGTCCTTATATTTATGTGGTCTCTCTCCACCTATTACCTTAAGCTTTTGGGTTGGACTTTCTAACATGGTATCAAAGCTAGTGTTATCCTTTTCGCGAATGTGCGTCTACCCCCAATTAGTTAATTTTCATGTGCCACTCGTAACCCGGCTTGCACGTTAGAAAGGGTATTAAAGTTGTTGTCCCACATCGCTTAACAACGGGTCCTATATGCTCTTTGTATTCACATGATCTCCCACCACCTATTAGCTTAAGCTTTTGGGTTGGATTTTCTAACGACGAAAAATGAAAAGATGTTGGTGTTTTCCTTTGTGCTGGCCCTTATTTCCTTTTGTTCTTGTTGGCCCACCTTGTGAAGATCGAGCATGACCGCGTAGACAGGACTTCAGCCTAAAAGTGCCGACTCTGGATCTTACCAATATATAAGACCACAAATGGGAAAGACAATCATGTCTATCATCACCAGGAATCAACATATCTACTTAAAGAGCAATAAGCAAGCTGGTGCGTGCTGGCTCTAGATGATTACATTCTTCTTCTATGCAACAAGGATTTTATGACAAAGATATAGACATATACTCTTCTTCCCTAAATTGGAACTATTCTAAACTACTAAGATTAAACAACACATCACTATAAGAAGTGATTTAGCAGAAGAAAATTTGGGTGTGGCGCTTTAGGCAATATAATTTTCAAGGGCATTGGCTCACATAAAATGTTTTTTATAACATCTAGTGATGCATCCAGATTTATATCAACTTCTATGGAAGACGTTTGACCATGCATACTAGACAACCTTACTCGAAAGACTAAAACTTGAGCAACCCAACTTAACCTGACAACAACATATATGAATTCATTTACCTCAAAGAAGCATGGGCAAAACCATTATCTTAGCCTAAAAATGCTTTGAAAAAGTATTCTAGCAGACAGATGGAAGCCCAACAAGATGAACATTGCACTATGGTGTTGAACAAGAAAAAAGTGCAACCAAGTTTAATTGAAAGGGTCGAAGAACTCACACACTGTCGAGATCAATGAAATCTTCCCTCACCAACAAAGCTGTAAGCTTGTAGAGCCCAAATGGTACAGGACTTTTTACATCCAGTCTCTGGTAATACTGGAACTTAAACCCAAGGATCTGTGAAGCATGTGACTGCAAAACCCAATTGGAAACTGTTAGCAGATCGACTATTACCTCCTCAAAATAACTAGACAGAAAAATTATGTAATTTAACTCCAGTAGCATCCCATTACCTTCGGAAAAATAGGAATGAGGTCCAAAAATATAGTTGCATCAGACTGAAGTTCGTAGCACTCCAAGACCTGGCGAGTCCAATTATTGACAAACAAGGAAATTATGGATGCTGGAATTTCCTAAACAAATGTAAAAATCTGCACAAATCCACACAAGACAGCACATGCATATGGCACAGGCATAAGGCAGGAAGACAACATCACCACAGAAAATAAGAAGTTAAAAGTATTTGCCAAACGAGACTTACAATGTCAAAAACACGATTTGGGTCCAAATCAAAGTGCCCAATCAATGACTGCAGGGGTTATCAGATATGGACAGTTAGAGTCCAGAACAATTTGATAACTGAAAAACACGTAAGAATTAATAAAAACCTTAATAACGCCTATTGTAGCTGCTTTTGCACTGTCGCTTGAAGCATCAGAAACTTGACAAAGTTGGGTCACCTGTGAGCCACAAGAATCAAGAGAAATAGTTATCAGACACAGAGGCATCCAAAGTCTCCAAAGAACCTCGTTCCACCCTTAGTGGCTAACTTATAGGAATTTGTTGTGACAACGATCAGCCAATTGCTCCTACAAGAGGTCCTATACAACCTTATTACTCAAACAGAACATAACTAGCGGCCAATCTAAGCAATTTAAAAGTAATGAAAAATTACAGCATCGTCCAGGTCATAAACAACTCAATCGCTAAAATTATAGTGAGCTCTCAAGCAGAACACACTATTTTAGAAACTTAACTCTCAAAAGAAGACAATTACCAAATCATACTAGTAAATCATATCGCAAAGGTGGATGAAGCCATCCACACAAGTGATGCAGGAAAAGGTAGTATCTACAAATGAAATATGTACACATATCCACATGTAAATATCATTAAATTGTCTCTAAAAGATATTCATTATAATAGAGAACTAATTCTGAGAAAATTTATAGAAACAAATGTTACAATAGATCAGGATCGTACCAGTTTGGCATAGCCCTCGCTCTCCTCACGGAGAAGGTTAAACTTTGTTTGCTGATAAAGTAGACGTGTATTGACTCGGACCTGTCATTATCAGCAAGTTAGCACCAATCTGACATGTTTCCTATTATTCTCTCACCTAAATACAAATAGCATCCTCCTGCATTTTGCACATGTTATTATATGAACTGAGTTCTCTGTGTGTGTGGCAATACAAGCACTCCTATAGCTCATTTCATGTTACTGCTGGCAACCTTCTATAGAATACATCAAATACGTGCATACCCTAGTAGATCGAACTTAGACTGGAACACAGAAAATTTTGTTTGTTGGTTGGTTGGGGGGGGGGAGTGAAGGAAGGATTATATGTTAATACCGCTTGAGCCAAAATGAAGTGAGGAGAAAATACCCATCAATTTTACTAATTCCTACGGACCTGTGACTGTTGCTAGATAATCTAGACGAAAAGCATAAGGGACATCCAATAGATATTCACAGGCATCTCACCTCTTTGTTTTTTAATTCTTGAGCTTTTATCTTGATCAGTTCAGCTTCCCAAAGAAATTCTTCCTACATCGCATAGATGCATGTCAGATGTTATTGTAACAAGAAAAGGCAATGATAGAAGTAATATTTTCTTTCTATTATTATTTTTTAAATCAAAAACATTAAGATATGAATAACCAAGGACAGTTTCAAGATTACAGAAAACTCACCTCACAACGTTCCTGGAAAAGTCTAAGCGGAACCAACGAACAGTCTACTAGCCATTTAGCCTAGAAGAGAAGGCACGGGTGATGATGAATATTCCAAGCCACAAATTGTGGAGGCACCATAATTAAGAAGTCCATGCCACAGAAGATACAAGAAATACCAACTTTCCGAAACCCAAAAACTTCAAGTAACTGTAGAGAAACGACTCCGGAATTCAAGGGAAAACAACATTCCTCTACCCTGGACAGCTAAACTTTATGAAAATGTGAGATATGCTCACCACATTAGAGCTGATGTTGAATGAGATGATTCTCTTTATGGGGTGGAAAAGAGGAGCAAATAAAAACTTGCTGGATATTAGTAACACATCGATACTTTATGTAACAGTGGGGTGTCATACAATTGACACTGGCACTATCAACAGTCTGCAATGATTATTGACATTCAAAACAAAATTGGTAAGGTACCCAAAAAAAAAGGGACATTCTAACATTCGGGTGTCATACAATTGACACTGGCACTATCAACAGTCTAATGATGATCAACATTTAAAACAAATTTGGTAAGGTACCCAAAACAATATAACAAGGACATCTAATCCCCGTAATAGGCATAACAATGTACCCAAACAAAACTGGAGTGACTTCCACCTTTTCAAATCTTGGCGGCGGTCAAAATTTGACTTTTGTTTACCACAAAACACCTAAACCTTTCAAAATATACGTATATTGATATGTAGAATTATTTGAAGTCTGTTCATAATTATTCACAAAACTTATCAAAATGAAAGATGGTTGCGCAATTGCATGGATTAGTGCAAAACAAGAACAAATTACCATCATGTTATTAACCAACTAATACATCAAGCAAATGACAGTCCTTGCTGAAAAGTTTCCATCAATTGGAGAAATCATTGGAGGGGAAAAAAAAGAACTACATCCTATAAGATGGTAGGGCAATCTTCAGCAAAAATAATAAGAACCTATCCATTGCTTTTGGGGTTGAGGGGAGGGGGGGGGAGGGGAGGGGAGGGGAGGAGAGGAGAGGAGAGCAGAGACGGAGATCCCATCATGTCGAGATATCCCGTTACATAACCTATCATTCGAGAGTATTGTGAAGAGTGTCTCTGGAGTTGGACAAACCCAACATTCACCAATTGATCCAACAATCTTACTCGATGTGCAAAAAGTGATAAATCACATTAAACCACGAGCAATACAGAATTGCTCAACAAATTGGGCAACAAACAGAAAAGCAACCTTTTTATATCCATTAAGAAGTACTAGGATATCTTTCTGCATGAAACAACAGCATAAAAGCTATCAAGAACCTACCAATTTTGTCAAGCGAGCACGAAACTCCCCAGGCAGTGTAAGCTGCAAAAGAGATTCATATAACATCAGTGAAGACTTTGTCACCGAAGCACAATGAATAACAAAAACGGCGATATAAATTTCAAACGAAGAACATCACAGCTTGAAGAACAATGACTAGCTCAATCAAAGAAAAAAATCAAAACAGCATCATTTCTCTAAAGTAAAGAAGAGAAAAGTAAATAAATAATAAAATCCTAGAGCACGTGCAAGCCACACTGAACCTTTACCACATAGATGCTCCATACATTAGCATTCATAACCGGCGTGACTGTCAAGAGCCTTTTGACTCAATAGAATCAACATGCTAAGAAAGGCAAAAGGGGTGTGCACTCCAAGGTAGGTAGGGCCTTTGTCATACCATGGAACCTACCTTATGCACAGAAACTAGTTTTCAACCCCAAAAGGCAAGTGCATGACGCTGTAGATTACATGTTTATGCCAACATAAAACATGATCCTCAAACATTACAACATTGTCCACACAAACCAATTTCATATCTTCACGATGGCAATAAAGCCAATGATGTTCAAGAGCACGAAAGGCAATCAAGAACCATCATGTGCACAAAATGAGCGTAACGGTGGTTATAATGCTTCATTGAATGTGCAAGCGCTGGAGTATCATGCAAAATGTATGTAATTGGGAATCTGAGATAAAGTCATCGTGGCCCTAATCAACAGAAAAAGAGAAGCACATCTAAAGTCAATTAGACACTTAAACATTTTGATGCTCCTATGAGAACATAGGACTCTACAATGGAGAAAAGGTTAAAGGGGATAGGAACACATCCAAAAAGGCAACTGGATGAGATTACAACAAAAGATCGCGACTCCCGAAGCTTACTAACTATTTGACACAAAATGGAGCGCAATCATATAGGAAGATCGATATGGTTGATCTAATTTAGCAGAATAAGGCTCACATTGTTGTTGTTTGGTGACATGGTTTCAATCCTTTCAAGTTAACATTTTTAGACTACTTGAATAAGGATTAATGCAAAATGCAAACCACTCATCTTATTTATTAAATTGGTAGATCGAACATACTTGCAAGGTGTTTGAGTATATTCCTTCGGAAACAAAAAGATAAGAGAAGGTGAACGGGGTGTCCACACTTGGTCAAAATATAAGGTTTATTGGAGTAAGTTACCCTCTTCCTATTATTCCAACTTCCCAATTGGTAAATTGAACTTTTAGTTCATTTTGCATTCTCCCTCTACCGACTTTCCTCTATCGAAGAAAACACAATTCCATCCTCTTCCTTTATAAATACTTTCTTCTCTCTCAGACAATTTCGTCCACAATAAAACTATCGTCATACAAAACTTCAACAGCACCACCTGTTTCTCCATTAGCATTATCTTCCTTCCTTTTCTTTAACTATACGACACGCACACAATTAAACATACTCTCAAAAGTTTGAATACTTGCCAGCGACCAAAGAGTCTTTAGACTCATATTGTATGCATGTATAGAAGAGACTGAATTTCTAAGAAATTGCACAAGACTATCCTAATGCTAAGCTCCACTTAGCTGACCATCCTATGAGGAATTTAAACATGAGACTATCATCAAGCTTTGTATACATGTGATACCTACGTTGACACCCATTCAATGAACGCCTTTACATTCAAAAAATAAACACCTGCCACCTCATGTAACTCAATCTCAACAGTTTCGGTGCAATTTCATGCCTCTTGACAAACAACACCACTGAGAAGACAGCAGAATGATCAGAATTTACCAAACATACCCTATCGTATGAGCTCAGCCATTTCTGTTACTAAATTTCTATGACAAAGCCAAATTTAGCTTTTGATAGACAGAACAAAATCCCTAGAGGCGAAGATAAACTTCTCTGATAAAAAAGTACAGATAAGTGGTATTAAAACTCAATAGCAAGAGAAAACTGAACGTTGCAAAGAGTTGCTAAAATACAAGAAGCACGATTCACAAAATGTAGGACAAAAACTCTTGGAAGGTATCACTGAATATTTTCGCATGAAAACATTAAAATGGAGTTCTTGATCTTGCAGTTTAGAATGATTGAAAGTACAGAGTAATTCTGCCAGAGTGCTTGGTCTAGGATTCAGTTTTAACTTCGACAAAGAAATTATAAAACTGACCATCAATACACAATTTTCCATTGAGTGTTGCATTCTGATTTATCCATGATTTAGGTGGGAGATAACTGTTTCTGACTGGTGAAAAGCTGAAAAATTCATCAAAGCGCTATCAAGGGTCTGAGCAAAACCATAAAAAAAGAGCTCGAAGTTGAAAGACGAGTCCGTTTATGAGAGATTCTAAAAGTACCAAAAGAAAACTCTTTTCCATCAAAAGATCCTTTGTTCCTCCTTATCCAGACTAGCCAAAGTATGGAGAAAGGAACAGTATTGACAAACTCTACTCTTACAAAAAGAGATCTCATACACTGCCAAACCCAATTTCATACTCCACAGATCCTGCTATGACCAATTCATTTGTGGAAGTATAAAAACTTGACCATGTCCGCCTGATCCAAGGACACTGAAGAAGGATTGAAGCAATGATCTCCTCTTTTTTAAAAATAGAAAGCAACAACTTGCCAAAACTTGTCCACTCTTTGGAAGGTTGTCTAAACTGAGAATAAGACCACGTACACTTCCCCAATTAAGAAGCTCTCTATTGGAATATTTTATTTCCAAGTTACCTCCCACGGGAAGTCTTGCAAACTGATTGACAATATTATCCAAGGCCCAATAGTGCAGTTTCACTGTGAACACCATGATTTACTCCATTTCCACAGAACAGCACCCCATCTTTCATCTGCAACTGGAACTTAAGAGTCCTATCAATTGCTAGCTAGTCTCCTTCCTTCTGCTAAATTACCAAAGTAATTTTTTCAAACTCCACCACCTACCATACCAAAGTAGCTTTTCTGAACAAACATATTATATACTATCAAGCCGATGCTTCTTTGTCAAATATTACCATAAGCCATTGCGAAATAGTCACAACTGGCCAAATTTCGTTGAGAAGACCACCCTATTCAGCTACTAAAATCAAGCCAAAAGCCGTCATTTTCACTTGCCCAGCCCAACTCCTCCACAGTAACCCAGCAAACCAAACGAAGCTCGAAAGACGGTACAACTTACGTCAAGAGCCATTTGACTGATGATGTCTGCGAAGCCTGAACCCAGCTCCTCCTTGGTCGGTCCATCCAAGAACTCCACCGAGTCTAACACCGGCTTACACTTCTGAAATGGCAGCTCTCCCCGAACCTGACGCACAACAATCAGAACTCAGCAGAAGCTCCACGAACACACAGAGAAAAAAACAAACCCCACCCCCCCCCTCAAAAGGAAAAACCCAAATCAAATGCACACAATTCAATCAAAAGAAGCGGAAAATCAGGCGTGCGAGAGCCGAACCATGGTCCAGCAGAGCTCGTAGAGGAAGCGAAGCGCGGGAGCAGGGTCGGGAGGCTTGGGGATGGAGCTTCCGGTGGCGGACTTCCATTCGCGGACGAGGTCCTCGGTGACGTACACGCACTCCACGGATGGGAGAGACATGGGGTTCTACGCCGGAATGGGATCCGAAATGTGTTTCCGCCGATTCACCAGCATAAAACGGGTAGATAAGTAGGAAGAGGAGGGAAGATTGGAGTGGAGTGGGAGTGAGGAGGTCAGGGCTTTGATTTTGATACGGAGAGGATTTAGGGTTTTTCCGGTGGATTTTTGGGGAAGACGGAGAGATATGCGTTCGCGTTGGGATCGGTCGATTGTCCCCACTCCGCGTTCTGCGATCCTTTTCTCGCTTCCCTGCTCTGCAAAGTTTTACGACGTTGAGGGGTTTTCGTGGGGGGATTAGGCAAAGTTCCGGAAGAAAGCACGGTCTAAAGAACCTCTCTTTTCGTGCATCATTATGGAACAGCTTGTTCTTTCTTTAGAAAAAAAATTGACATAAATGATCCTCAACTTTCCCAACATAAAAATTTAATTCCTAAACTTTTAATTTATTTAATATAAGCCCTAAACTTTATTTTCATATGCAATGTGATCTTCGAACTCTTAATTTTTTTTCAATGCAGTCCCCGAACTTTGAGGATCTGTCCAATTTAGCCCCGTATTAATATGTTCAATGTTGTCCTTAATCTTTAATTATTGGAATGACGACATTGAACATCTTCATACTGTTCAAGGGCTGCACCGAACACGTATCAAAAGTTCACGGTCCACATTGAATAAATCAAAAGTTCGGAGATCACATTGCCCATTTGTCTAATGTTCATTATCACATTGAATAGATCAAAAGTTCAGAAATCAAATTGCATGTTGAGCCAAAGTTCATGACCATATGTGTCATTATCCATTTTCCTTTCTCCTCATCTTTCATTTATTTATGTGAAAATTCCAAATAATGGCTCGAAGTGCTCTCATTTTTTTAAATAAGGGCCCCAAGTGAACCTTGCTTCAAATAAGAGCTTGAAGTGTCTTCATTTTCTCAAATAAGGGTATGAGTGAACGTTATTTCAAATAAGAGCTTAAAGTGGCCATGGAATATCAAGGGCATTTTCGTTATTTCTCTTTATTTAAGTTTTTGTTTTTTATCTATCTTTTCATTTTTCTATTTTCTTAAAAATTAAAAAAGAAAAGAAAGAAAAAACACACATAGGCGTAAGGGTTGTGACCATCCCCCCACCGTCGAGGAGGGGGCGGGCGTGAAAGTCGATGACCCCGCCGACCGGCTCTCACCTAAACATGGAGAGGTTCGAGCCCTCTCCTAAATCCGGGCGGAGTTCACCCGATCCTCTCTCGATTTTGGCGTGGGCTTGCTGGCCCTTGCCTTTGGTCAAGAGGGTCGCCGGCCTTCACCAACCCACCACCAGCGATGCTTCGATAGCGAAAGGTTGTGTGTGTGTGTTTTCTGTTTCTTTTCTTTTTTAAAATTTTAAAAAATAAAAATCATAATGGAAAAATGACAAAAATACCCTTTAGGCCAATCCCTTTTTTAGACTTCATGGCCACTTCAGGGCCCTTATTTGAAACCCGTTATATTATTTCAAGCCTTTATTTGAAACATGTTATATTATTTCAAGCTATTATTTGAAACAAAGTTCACTTGGGCTCTTATTTAAGAAAATAAAAGTACTTCGAGCGCTAATATGAAATTTTTTATTTATTTATTACATCACTTCAAAATTAATTATGCTGTCTAAACACTATTATCTTTGTCTGATTATCTTTAGTCAGAACCAAATTGCTTTCATTACTTCAAATAAGATCGCGAGTATACGATAAATCGGCCTCAGAGCAAGTTAGGTCCCCTAAAATTTGCGGGTATCGAAAGGCCGATGATAAGGAAGAGTTTGGCCCTGTTTGGTTCAGCATTTGATCAAGGAACTTTGAGAAAATGCAAATATCTTTGATGTGAAGGCTTTTTTCAAAATGCAAGTAATGTTTGGTAAAGTGTATTTTAAAAGCACATTTGAAAAGTAACTTTGACATAAATGTTGTTTGGTGAAAAACGAACTTTGTAAAATATTTTTTCTTTAGGAAAAAAAGGCGGCGGCGGCAAGAATCGTCGATTAGCGGCGGCAACCGGCGATTGGCTGCCGGCGACGAATAGCGACCGGCCGCCGGCGGCGAAAGATGACCGGCGGCGGCGAAGAACGGCGACAGGCGGCGGCGGCGACCGGCGCCCGACGGCCAATGAGTGATGGTAGTGAGCGGCGGCGACGGCAAGCAAAGGTGACAAAATTAAAATAATAAAAAAATTAGTTGCATTTCACAAAAGTCCTTCAGCCCTAGAGGTACTTTGGGCTAAAGGACTTTGGAGAGCATTTGAGATGCAATTGCACCTCTCCAAAGTGAGTCAAAAAATGAACCAAACACCATTTGCATTTGGCTAAGGGATTTTAGAGCCCAATGCTCATTTGGAATGCTGAACCAAACGGAGCCTTTTTCGCATGTGGGCCTTCAAGATCCAACCCGCCACTTGACTTGTTTCCTCAAAACGTGGGCTAGTTAGATGTTCTTGTAATGGGCCTTCGAATGTTTGCACTCGGTGATAATTGGTTGTACTTTCCAACTTGGTAGATCATGATTTGTGAGAGCCGTTATCGTTGACCAGCTATACGGTTGACCAGCGATAAGTCTCTAAAGTGAGCTTGAGTTCAGAACTAGACATGAAGGACAGAAGTGCTTCAGACCAGGGTGTCACCATACTTCCTTTGTAAGAAGAAAGGTGTGCCCCTACTGTCTTAGGATACTTTCGATGGAGGGGGTCACCTGGGCTCAGGTAAGATTTTGCTTTTTACACGAGTTCTCCGACGTGGAGAGTGCATTTTGACACACGCGTCAAATGAATAATTTGATTTTCGGAGAAGTGTTTAGAGACCATATCAAATTCCATTAGAGCTCTGGGAGGTTGATTTGATAATGAAACTTGGTCTACTTGTTACTGATGCTCTGCTCCTCTGAGGTAGTTTTATGCACTTTTCACTGGGGAAGGATACATATGCAATTTTCTGTTCAAGACATATAGAAATCGGTGTTTTGAAATTCGATATTGCAAATTGAGAGAGGGCCTGCACCACTGCTTTAATAAGAATCTCTCTTTCCTTACTTTAGAGATCAGCTTCTGTTTCCATCCTTCAGCTTTCATGTTAACTGTTGTCATTGTCATGATTCACATGGACCTTTGCTTTTTAGTTTGACCCTACTTAGATGAAATCCTCAGGTACTCTCCAGTATTCGATAGTTCATAAACTCTCAATTCATGTGCTACGTTCCTTCTTGGACTTTGAAGGATATTCTGGACTTGTTCACATTTATGGCATGCCCCGACACATTTACTGATCTGAAAGTGCACCCACACTATGACATTCTTGAATTCGTCCAAGAAGATGGAATCATTTGCAAACAAAATATGAGACGGAGCAGAGTAGTTTCTTTTCAACTTGATCCTTTTGATGCTTCAATCTTCAACAGCTTTATTCAACAAACCAGATAATACACTTTCCACAATGATACGAATGCAAGGGGAAAGAGGATCTCTTCGGCATAGTCCTCTTGGTGGTTGGAAATATTCTAGAGGTCCCCTATTAAACTTTACTCTTGAAGACACTGATGAGGCACAATGCGAAATCTATGACACCCGTTTTGCATTAAAACCCATTTGCACCATGCATGCTCTCAAGAAATCCCATTTCACTCTGTCATAAGCTTTGTTCATATCTAACTTAAGAACCGCTTGGTATTTCTTTTTCCTCTTCCCGATTCCAAGCTAATGCAACACCTCCTGCACTATCAAGATGCTATCCTGAATTTTCTTCCACTCACAAAGGCGCTTTGTTCTAGGCTAATCAAGTCCTGAAACAAAGGCTGTATTGTTTACTCACTTGAAATTGAGTATTTGTTTACCTTTTCAATGTAAGAAGGTGCAGAGAAAATGCCCTAAGCCAATGTTCGAGTACCAAGCTCTGCGCCGCTGAAGTAACCCATGTCATGACCTCAAGAAAAGCTCGAAAGACTCTCCACAAAAGGGTATATATACCCAAAATTGAGACAGGTGGGTAGGTCGAGAAGACCAAATGACACAAAACACCTCTGTCTATGGAACTCTACAAAATAGCCTTGTAAGTTCGGAGGAAGAGATGCCTCCACATAAAGGGCGATATAAGCTTTGAGATAATATTTTTACTGCAATTGTATAATCTAATAGGACAGAACTGAGCTAGACTATTAGAATTAGAAACTTCAGAAAAATGAAAGCTTTATACTCAAATAACGAAGTCTATTAACTCGGAATATCCACTAACCTCTATTTAAAGAATTAGTGATATGTGCATTTTGTTCGAGTGCGGATGAAAAGTACCTAATTCGAAGAGCTCTGTTAGTTTGTTTAACATGGGGATAAGGACACTGCAAGCATCATAATATTCGTACAGCGTGCACTTGAGTGCCGTAACTTTTTTTTTTCGATTACTTGATTGTCAAATTGTTCATTCGAGTGACTATTCAAACAATTCATCATACGTGACTTTTTAAATTAAACATTAAGTCGGACATGAGTTTTTTTAAAAGAATTCAAGTCTAATGTGGATCATTTTTCCTCCAATGTGGAAAAAGTAACGGAAGAGAACCCAAGAAGAAATCATAACAAGAATTGCAGAGATTGCTGAAAAAAAGGCCAAAGAATCGAATGAAGATCGATACTTACCGTAAAAGACCTCGATGAAATGCTGAAGTAGAAGAATAGGAAAATGGGTAATTGTTGAAAATAAGGAATTTCCAACCATATGCTTTTCCTGATATGAAACAAATGAAGACGAAGAGCAAAAAAAGACATTAGAAAAAATCGTCAAAGAGCATAGTAGGCGAGCTAGAAATGGAGGTCTGCTCGAGCGAAGATCATGGACCTTGACAGTGAAATAGAGATCTGCAGGAGAAATGGAGACGAAACAAAAATGCAGATCGAGCAAATTCTACTCGATTACCCGATAGTGAAGCAGAATAATCGTGAAACTTCCTGCAAGTTAGAGAAAAAGCAAATTGCAGGAACAACTACAGATGCAATGGGAGCGTTTGCCTTTTCGCAGTACTCACGAATTAGAAGACAAAATTCAAAGGTTAGAATCTAAACTCAAAAGGGAGTCGACCGAGTCTCTAACCGCCATTGATGAACTTTGCGCTCGCATCAAGAGCTTGGACGAACAGCTGAACAAACAAGCACCAGAGTTTGAAGCTGATCTCTGGAAATCATAACTCGTGCAAATTTCAGGACATGACTTTGTTCCAAATTTGAGGGTTTAGGTTAGGGTTTTTTTTTCTTTTTCTTTTTCTCCCTTGAAAAACATAGCAATTTTGCTGCGATTTGTTAATTTGGGGCAAACATATTGCAAAACGAAGTCATTTTGCCCACTCAGGTGCTGATTCATTTCGCTCGTGTGACATGCCGGACGTTACATAATAAATTAATGGCACGTCGGGGTTTATCAGCTAGATCTGTAGCCAATGAAGCTTAAGTGAATTATTTTTAATCGACATGGCACTCTAAATGATCGAAATATAAAAGTTATGGAACTCAAGTGAGCGGCATACTAAAGTTATGGCACTTATAATGTACTTATCCATTGAACATATCTTCCCTAACTTCGTCTCGGAAATGTTTGTAGAATTGCTCATTTACCATATTGAGCAGAGTGTGAAAGTCGAACCCCGCACCTATTATACTAGTGTCCTCACTCCCAATTCCTTTGCCAGCAGGGTTGCATGCCTATTGGCAATGACCACATTGAATATATTAAAAGCTTAAGAATGATATTGCACACCGGACCAAAGCTGAAGACTATGAATAAAAAAAATCTTTTTAATATATTATTTTGTAACAGTTAAAAGCAACCTCATCAGCCCGTTAGGCTAAGAGAGCGCTAAAAAAAATGGAGGATCAAATAGCTTTTACTTAAACTTCAAATTCACAGTCGTGAGCTAATCATATTTGGCATTTGCAAGATCTGTTTTGAGCTTGTTTCTATTTCTAGCGCTTAGCAAGTTCTGTAACTCTCATAATAACCAAGTTTTGTAACTTCGGTTCAATTTGTTACGATTGTTCTAAGGAAAGCAAAAGGATATCCTACTTCTAATGCCCAACACAACGTTTCCTATTGGAGCAAACGTCACTTCCTAAACGCTTTATTTGGCAATTGAATTTTGTGATGGAGGTGAAGTGAAAATCAAAGAAAGGAAATGAGTTAGAAAAGAGGGATTAGGGATAATTTCTTGCGTTGGGTGCACATTTAGGGGAGGTGATGTGGAGAGAATTAAAATTGACCAAAAAAAAAAAATACAACGCTTATACTATTAATAATATTTTATTAGAACTTAAAATTATACGCATTCAACTTGAATATTTAAATTATCAATGTTCATGGTCGGGGGAACAATGTTTGTAATTAACAGATAATCATAGTTATCCATTAACTGTAAATTGTGTTTTCATCGATTATAATTATCAATTAATTGGTAACAGTGATCGACATATCATATTTCATGGGGAAATTTTCAATTAAAGGCCCCATGTGACCTCATTTTTTTTAAATAAGAACCCGAAATATATTTTGTTTTAAATCAATGTCATGAAGTACCCTCTTCGTTTCAAAGCATGACATGATCGAATGGTATTTTTGTCCTTTACTCTTTTTTTCAATTTCATTCTTTTTTCCTGCTTTCCTTTCCTTTTCTGCTTTTCTTTTCCTTTTTCCCCTCCCCTCTCCTCCCCAGCCATGGTCCACCATTGACGCGACTTGCGCAGCTCAATCCTCCCAAAAAGAAGGCACTCTCCGTCTTCGCCGGAGCGATGGCTCGAACTTCAATCGCGTCATCACCCAAGTGCCTCCTCTCCAGATCCAGCCTGTTTTCCCATGTCGTCCCCTCCCCGATCTGTCACCTACATGCCCTGACCCGGCGATGAGGCATTGCGAGGCGTCGCCCTCATCCCCGGCAAAGGGATCGGTCCCGTCGTCGGCGCTTCCATCGAGGAGGTCATGTCCGAGATGCACGCACCGATCTACTTCATTTTCCCCAGGAACCAATTGTCCCGGAAGATGCCAGCGAGATCTCGAATAAAAGCTTTCATAATCATCCCATCGTTTTCTTATTTGTGTACAAAAAGTTGGGAAACAAAAAACATAGAAAACTACTTCGACTACGTTTGGAGGGAACCTCATATCCACTGCCATCACACATCTCCTTTGCATTTGACTACGAGGAAGGGATTTGTTCTTCTCTATCACTTCCACTTTGAATCTCCGGTAGTACTTCAATCTATAGACGATGAAAGATATCGCAGTGATTTCATCATTTTTGTTGAGAAAATCACCCAAAAAAAAAAAAAAATCCGAAACCTTTTTCATTTGTACCGATTCGGTCCATTTGGACATCGACTGTCTTACATGGTGCGGCTCTCAAAGATGTGAACAATTTTTAATATCATTTTCATATTTTGTTAATTTTTTATGTATGTTTTATTTTTGTTTTTCTTTTTTCATTTTGAAACAATCGGATCACCGGTCTTAGTGAATAAATGGAGTCAATGGGACATCAAATGGAAAATTCATTCAATCACAATGAACGGATTTTTAACGAGGAAAATGTCACGTCCGCCCATTCGACCTCTTGGAAATTCGCAAAGCCAATTGCTTTTTTTTTTTTTTCAAAATTGAACGGCATTTTTCGATTATTCGTTAGTCACTCTGGCGTTCAAGTACTTCATTTGGCGTCAACGCCAATTTATAGGCGTAGTTGGTAGAGTCGTACCAAGCTGTGGATCTTTGACTTCCAAACAATGCCAATCTGTTGCACGACGAGAGGTATCACAATGATTATCATTTTCCTTGCAAAAATTACCAAAAAAAAAAAAACGGTCCTAAACATTTTGTATTTGTACCGATTCAGTCCATTCATGCAAGATTTTGAATAAGAACGCATTCTAAGAAAGTCTTTACCCAACCGAAGAAATGCAACTACAATGCTTGGGATACTTTCGTCGTCGATCGAGGCATGCTTATGACTCCAGCAACTGGTTTTCACAAAACAAGGAAATTTGTATCTTTCAGAAAGGCTATGAAAAGGCCGGCAAATGTTGCGAGATTAGCCCCATCGAGATATCGCTCGTGTTTAAACTTTTTTTCATCCGATCTTAGTCCGGTTGATCTTGATGAAGAGTACTCAAGTAAAACATGTGTTAAAGTCACGAATAAATTGAATAACTATGACAAAAGATAACGTGAACTAAAAGTTCGGACCCTGAACGAGGAGGAACGACAATCAGAAGTGATCATAACACAAATTAACATAGGGCAACTCAAAGTGTTACCTTCACATGCAGAGTTGCACCAGTATATGCATATGAAGATCGTGATGAATAAACAAAACCGAAAATGTGTATTCTGTATCTTCGTTTTCCTCCAATCGGTCCGAATTCTGTACATTTAAATCTTATGAAAAGCATGTAGTAACTAGTCTTATCATCTATAACCTTTCCTGCATATTTTCCTATCTACAAGTAATGATGGTGATACACCTCAATCGGTTAATGATCAAAAAGGCCTCTTCAGATCCTTGAAGTCCTGCGAATCGATACACTCCAACCTCTCTCTGTGCAGATTCAACAGCTTCACAGCCTGCGTCGCTTTCTCTTTGGTACTCTCTCCACACCCGACCTGAAGCAGCAACAGCAGCTTCTGGAAAGCACCCACCAGAAGAGCTTCGGCCAAAACCCCTCCACCATCTTCGCTGCTCTCGCCGGGCGCCATCAGCTTCCACAGAACCGACACCGAGAACTCCGTGGCCAAATCCGAGACCCGCAGCAACTTCTTCACCAGGACCGGCACGGCCAATGAATTATCGCGCGCGGCTTCTTTCCCTTCTTCGCTGTCGCAGATCCCGTTGAGAACTCCCAATGCTTTCTCAGATGTGCTCCGATCGGCATCCACGAGTGTCTCCACAAGCAAAGAGACCAAGCCCATTTGCACGAATCTTGATATGATTGCGTCCTTAGCCGGATGGGACGAAGTGACCATGTGATAAATGACAATCAATGAGGATTTTGTTGCCGCGGGGCAAATGGGTTCCTTGACGAGCTTGAACAGGGATTCTGAGACTCCTTCGATCTCAGCCAAAGCCTCGATCTTCCGCTTGTCCGACGAGACGATCTCTCTCAGTGCCAAAGCTGAGTTCCATCTCGAGGACAAGTCGCCGCTTGTCAAGAACCCGACCATGCGGCGTAAAGAAGAGGGCGATCCTAGGCGTGACTTGGCCTCTACACCGAGAGGCAGCATCAATGTTAAGGCCGATAATATTTCCTTCAAGACGGCATCTTTCTCTTCATCCGCGCTCGATGTCTCCGAGAAAGCTCCAAACGCTGCCACCAAGACAGAACCCGTTCCGTTGGATTTGAAGCACTTCTTGTTCCGTTCGCTTTCCTTGGTCAAGGCCTTCATCTTCACCACCAGCTTCCTGCAAACGCTTTGGTCTTTCGCTTGGCCAGCCTCGGAAATCTTATCGAGCATCTCCACGACTTCCATCGAGCTCACGGGGATCCGCGGGGTCGGGATCCGCTCTATCCCGTGGGACCGGTTCTCGACGCACCAGTCCTGGATCATCCTCCTTATCATGTGGTTGGGCACCGGCTCGAGGCTCTCGAGGGTCCGGTTGGTGATGGGGCACGTCCGTTTCCCGGCCTCGATCCACGTCTCGATGCTCCCACGGTCGTACGTGATCCCGGAGGACAGGATGACGGGGTCCTTCATCAGGTCGAGCGATATCGGGCACTTGAACTCACTGGGGACGGTCAGCTCCACCTCCTCGTAGGCCTCATCGCCGCTCCGCAGCTCCAGCTTGCGAGCGCGCCGGGCCGCCATCCGTCGCCTCCACGTCGAGATCATTATCGCTTTCGTCGGAAAAAGAATGCGTTTAGGGAGATTGAAGGTTGGGAGTAGGAATGGCTGTAACGTTTTCTAGGTGTATGGCTTGTAATGTTTGAAGGAAGACAGAAGAACGATTCTTGGTGTTTTATACAAAGGCAAGGCAAAGCTACATTGATGCACGCGGTTCAACATTCAAAACTTGGATAATTATGGTTTGGGGGGCATGAGTTTTGAACGGTTGACCGTTGAAACGTTGAAATTGGGAAGAGGGAAAAGATGGAATTGGACAGCGTCTAGAGTGGAGGCTGACAAAACCTAATTAGGAGGAGGGCGCTAACGTTAATGTTGTGGGATCAAAGGTCAAAGGTTTGACGTTCGGGGAGGTGGAGGTGGTGGTCGCTGGTCAACCGGTCGGTGGGCTGACCATGCGCGCAATCTCTGAGTCCGCATGCATGTGAACGTGCTCCTCCTGTACACGAGTTTAATTTCTAATTAATCTTAAAGCCGAGTGGACGTTGACCTGGTTTAGGCCGCGTTAGGCTCCTTAATATTGGCCACTTAACACACGCGCCGCACGCGTAACCCGCGGCTTCGCGACTCGCGGAGTTGGGTCGGTTGGTCCTTGGCCGCGTTGCTGATCGACCCCGTGCAAAATCTAAGAGGACGCGTCCGGGATGCTCTCGAGCCATGAGCTAACACGGAATCCGGCGTGTCTCTCTGGACGTGTGCCGTCCTAACGTTATGGGATATTTCTCCTTTCCAATTACAAAATCTTCCAAAGTCCTCAGAGTAGCCTACCGAAGTCACCTATGTTCACCAAAGTTCGTTCTCCTAGGATGACATCGAGAGAGCGCGCGAACGCAACTCTCACACGAGAAAAATGGACATTTTATGAATAAATCTATCAAAATGGGTCATAAAATCCATTTATTGACACAAATACGATGAGCTGAACTGTTATATGAGTTAGTTATATTCAATAAATTAATCATAAATAAGTTTGAGCATACTAGACCCGTCAAATGGATGAGTCGGATTGGTCGAAAATGACCCAATCCAAATAGACCCGTTTTCATGGAATGTAGACTTAGCGCCCGGCTGATATTTCCTAAAACACTTTTATATTTAACCAAATATATAAATTCTTGAAGCAAGAGTGCGGAGTGAGCGAGCACGAGATCAAGTGAAGGCTAGAAAGAATGAAGAGAAACTTATGGAGGTGTGTGGGGATCTAAGTAAGTTGTAATTTTATTTACTACCCTTTTAACATCCATATAATACCGAATGCTCTAGAGAGTTTTTGCCGGATTATACAATTGATTGGTCCTTAAAGCTCCGAGACTGAAGCAAGAAAAGCTTGCAGATTCACAAACTCTCTGTGATGGGTCAGGCTAAAAAATTTTAAGTCTTGACAATACGCAATTAACTCGGGTTTGTGAGTGCATATATATCACCCCACGCTGTCTAAACAAAAAAATAAATCAAATTAAATTAAATTAAGGAGCGTAGTTTTTTCCTAGCAATTCATGATGGATTTTCCCATTTTTGACCATATAAAATTTACGTAAGGTAAAGTCGTGGGTTGCGCTATTACAGCACGTGGATTTTTCAAAGCATCGAAAAAGCGACATCTTCATTCGGTCGCCCCCACACTTTTTTCCTAGTACACGTCGGGCGATGACGCTGAAAAAGATGGCATGCGAGATTGGAAATTCGCCTAAGTCGTGCCTCGGGAAAAATTCCAGAGAATTGCTGATAAAAAAAATGACAATTAAAAATGGGTTTGGACCGAACGATAAATCTGATCATTAGTCGCCCCCGGAAAAAAGAGCGAAAAGTATGATTATTAGCCACAAGTTCGCTAATTAATTCATTTTTAGATACGAGATTAGGTTGTTTAACTACCCAGCCACTTGTTCCCATGCCTTTTCTTGGAGTTTCTTCTCGTGTCGTTTCATTACTATTAGTGTGGTTTCAATGTCGACGCACGTGCGTGCTTGTCAGATGGAATTGGACCGAAGTTGCACGAGCATGTGGCGAGCCTTATAGTTTGACCATCTAATCCTTTCTTTTGAACAAAGCTTTTTTTTTTTTTTAATATTTATTATTATTATTATTATTATTATTATTATTATAGAGAAACTTCCGTCAATTTTTTTTTTCTAGATTTTGCTGGCCAAACTTTTTCGTGAAAAAACAAATATTTGTAAAATTATTTTTATGAATTGAGATATTCAACGGCCGTTGTCTTGAGGAGATTATTTTATTCGATTTTAATCGCATTGTATTGGAAAAACACGATGACCGGAGATCATCTTGTATCGAAATCGAAGAAAGATCGGTGAAATTATTCGTTCTGAAACTACACTATTTTACACGGTCTATACAAAAGATTCTAATCGCTATGTTATTTTTTATTTTCGGTCGAAAACCGGAAGGGAAGGCTCGAGTATCTTATATACAAAATTGAAATACCTAATTTTCTTTTATAAGCATAAGAAAGCTAAGTTGAGACGGACGGTATGGTTTGGGCTTTATCATTTGCAGACACAAAAGGCCCCCGTTCGTTGAACCAGAAGGAGCAGTCGATCGAACTTTTCCAAAGAAATCAACTTCATGCTTCTTCTTCTTTCTGGTCAAAAACTTCATGCGTCAACTGCTCGCAATTAACAGACCCAAATAGTGTGTAAATCTAATCTCGAAAAGAAAAAAAAGATGCAATCAATCATTCCCATTATCGCGAACGGCACTTTTTGCTAGGTCACGATGATATCGATTGGCTGTTTTAAGTGTATCGGTCGCAAGAATTGCAACGTCCGCATCTCAAGAAAAAAAAGTATTACAAGGCTGGCACAAGACCGCACATTGCTTGTGTAACATACAATTCTACGCGACGTTTAAAATTCGAAGGTGCTCGCTTCAATTGGCCACACTTGTCGTTGTGTAACATTCACACGACATAGGGAAAAGTACCAAAAAAAAGTCATAAATGTATCGCACTCTTGCTAATTCAGTCCTAAATCTTGTTGATGATTTGACAATGCGGTCCATCTGGCTGGAAATCGCTGACATGGGCCTGTCTTATGTGGCACGATAGGTACTGACATGGACAAATCATACCATTTAAAAAAAAAATTGAATATTTTTTATTTTATTTTCTTTTTTCTTATTCATTTTTTTTTCATTGTGGCCAAGCTCAATAACCACAACCCCTGAGGGGTCGCTGCCCTCGCCTAGTGGTTGCTAACCACAATAAAAAAAAATTAGAAATATTTAAAAGTTGTAAAATTTATCCTCGTCAGCGGCCGTCGGATCATGTAGAACGACCGGCGCATATGTCGATGATTTCTGGTCAAGATTCGCCCGACGGACTATATTGGCAAATCGTCAAAAAATTTAGAACTCAGTTGATACGAGTGAAAGTTTAGGATCAAATTAGCACAAGCATAATAGATTTACGATTTTTTCCGGCGCTTTTCCACGCGACACGCTTGCTTTCATGCACTCTTGGTTTGAACTTTGGCTAAGCAATGTTTTTGCCCCTGGTCAAAACGCAATTGAACTTACACAGGAAGGCAAAACAAATCCCTCCATTGCCTTTTCGCAACATTAAACAAACAAGAACAATCGAAAAGAAAAAGGGCAAAAAGGAAAGAACATAGGAACGGCAGCGATGATTGATGAGAGAATGCGACCGAACAAGACGAGCCTCGTGACCACTTGGAGCCCAAGGGGCCCTTTACTGCGTAGCCCCGTGCAGGACGATGACTTTGCTTCACTAAATCTTCAAAATCATCGCCAAAAAGTGAAAATATAATTGGGAAAAATACATCTGAAAAAAGGATTAAAAAAACAAAAAAGGGTATGCTACCTTTAATAAAAAAAAAGAAAAGAGAAAAAGCATATAATGCCAGATACGGAAAGCTTGTGAATTATTGCGATAGGGGCAGGAGGGTGGGATGCTGATCCAATGATTCCAACCACTTTGGCCCACGATCGATCGTGCGAATTATGCCCAATGCACATTTTTTACAGTCTGGGAAACACTCATCGTGTTAGAGATAGAAAGAGAGAGAAGAAATTTATGATGAGAGGTGAAAATGAATGGAAGAAATTCTTCTCCATCGAATCATTTGTCACTTGTGGAAATCATGGTTCATCGATCCGCACGTAGTCGGGGGCAAAAAACCATCCTTGTCGTGTCGGGGCAAGAAAAAAGAGAATTTGATGCGAAGCATGTTGTCGCAGTCGTGGTCTGAAGAAACCCTCCAAGACGCCACAACTCTAATTAGCTGTCCACCACATCTCTCCCTCATCGTCTCCTGATAAAATCTATTAGAGCAATTCCACGATTCGTTTAATTAAATTCCTGCGCTTTTAATTTATTTAATCAAATCCTTTTATTTCCGAAAATTCTCTGCTCAAGTCTCTTTCACATCGAATTTAAGTGAACGCAATCATCAAATGACCGTGTGAGGAAAAATTTAGACATCATAGTTTAGGTTGGAACATGAGGCGGCTACATGAACACCCACGTTTAAGGTGAAACTACCTTGTCAACTGAATTTAGACAGATTTTGTGTCGGAAAAACCTAATTAGAAAATATTCAGGCATAAATTGTCGTTTAAAATGAAAATATTTTTTATTGACTAATTGTTTTAAGCGATAATGTTTAAGAAAATTCAAATTGATAATTTTTCTGCTAGAGCTTAAAATTACAGACGATGCAGCAGAAAAAAAGGTGAAAGTTGGGATACAAAAAGTAAGAACTTTCCAATTGGAAATCGTGCAAGAACAAAAGCAAAAGCCAGACAATTGGTGGGGCTCTGCGTAGCTGTGCCCTTTTGTTTGCTATTGTTTGCTATCTTGCCATTATCAATTCTCACCAAATTCGTAGAGAAAGAGGTTTTCATTTTGCTTCTATACTCCACGTGACGTCAAGACCACAAATCACATCTCAAGTTTGGTCAATATGCATGACCTACTCAGCTTCAATTAAAGGACTGGGACTAAGCAAAACTTTCAAAAGGATCCAAAGAAGACGCAAGGAACTCCCCAAGCATACAATTAGCACATTAAACACATGACCAAAATGTCTGAATTCATCACCAGAAAATGTGGATCACACGGTCCAACACATTTCAGAGCTCCACAGGATCTGCCTCATTCAACGCAAAACGGTTCGACAATCAAGTCCTACACCCGAAAAACCTGCACATAAATTATAGTTTTCGCCGTTCAAGTTCCAGCTGACATAGGATGATCATCTCTACGGCGCATACCAGAACAGAGAAAGAAAGAAAGAAGCAAAGATCTCATAATTAACAGATAGCAGGGAACAAAGCAAACCCCCATGAACCGTCAATATGACCCCAACTCCCCCATTTACTGTTTTACTTTCAGTTTCTTTCGAGAACTCCCATACCTTCATCTCCCATCTGCCGAAGTGAATGAGCTGGCAAACCCAGACGGCCGCATAGGAATACTCGTCTGGGTGCTCCCGCCGCTCGCTAAATATGAGGAAGAAGATTCGTCAATGTTGCTATTTCCCTCATAGGCCTGCCACTTCTTGAGAGCTTGGGGTAAGGTCATATCCAGGTCGATCCCATAAATGTCCTCGGAGTCCGGCTCGGATGGCTTCCAGAGCTCCACGAGCGACGAGAGCACGCTAACCGTGTGACCCATGTCCGGCCTCTGGTAGGGTTCCCGCCCGCAGCAGTGGCCTGCGAGCTCCGCGATTGTGCTTATGCTTGCCAACGTTTCTTCGTCGAGGTTGATGATTGGGTCGATGGCTTTCCGGAATGTGTCCTTGTTGAGGTGCATTCTCCGGAACCATGTCACAAGGTGGACGCTGTCCTCAGGCTGGGTTTCATCAAGAGCCCTTCTTCCCGTGATCATCTCCATAAGGATCACTCCGAAGCTGAAGACATCGACTTTGGTGGTCACCCGTCCGGTCACTGTATAGTACAGATGTAGGGCCATATCACAAGTACTGATGATGAAGCAGTTTTTGCAGGACATTATGAAAATGTAGTGGATGATCACTATTCAACTTGTCATTACCAGACATTTCTAATATCATCACTTATAAGATTCGGCAGTAATACTGTTCTCTACCGTGGCAAAATGAAGAGAAAGTAAGGAGATTGCCACTTTGATTTTTAGGAGCAGCAAATTGGCGATATCAGCATTATTTAAATGATTGGGCATTCAGTTGGTCAAAAGTTGCATATTAGAATGCTCCTCCATTTAATTAGGCTGGTATTCCACTTTCAGTCAACTCACAAACTGCCACCTTCAAACGTTCATTACTCAATGATAATAACTACTGATTCTAGAGTGCAACGCCAAGTATTGGACGTTTAGGACCAGAAAAGCTTGAAGTGTCTCATCATTCGAGATGGCACAAAGGAGTCGGCTGAACCACTTTAAGACACGCCTGAACAACTCATTTTAGCTTATCATGGGAAGCAAGAAGCAGCCAAGGAAGTCTGTCTCTAACCAAAAACCAAGCTACTGAGAAACAAAGAAAGACTTCAAAACGTGTGATCACCTAGACAAAGAAAAATATTTTTGCTCTGATCGTACTGTTAGCATTAACCCGCGATCAATTAATCCTCCAATGTTGCAAATCCAAAAGCTGTTAACCGTAAAAACTGATGGAGATCTAGGTCAAGAAACGAATAATTCAAGAACCAAATAAGTACTCACATCAATGACACTGATCTAGCATGATTGACAAAATAAAGCTCTTCGGAAGGGATATCTTCCTTTTAATATGTCAAACAGCTCAAGCTTTTCCTTTTTTCAGTAAGTACCATGCATGCACGCTATGATTTAATTGTTTTTCAGCCTACTTCTGGTTCTAATATTGCTAATAATTCTACACGAAACTCATATTTGACTTTTGACTGACCTAATTATAGTTCACTAATCATGGGCAAAATTTAAGGAAACTGTCTACATGCTCGGACCCTGGACATTTTTTAGTAACTTCCTATGGGTACATAGCCATTTCAAGACGTGTTGGATTATTTGACAAAGGTTATTGTCCATGGGGAAAAAACAGACAGCAACTCAAAGGCAACTTCGCGTCTAATGTAATTCAAAGAAGACTTACCAGCATATTCTGGTGCAAGATACCCAAAAGTTCCAGCAAGACGGGTTTCGATGGAGCCTTTACCCTCAGGGGCAAGACGTACAAGTCCGAAATCTGACACTTTTGCCCGCATATCATCCCCAAGCAGTATATTTGATGGTTTAAGATCACGATGAATAAAGGTCTGATGAGCTAAACCGTGAAGATATTCGACCCCTCTGGCAACATCCAAGGCAATGCTGAGTCTTCTTGTCCACTCAAGAGGCTTTAGTCCTTCCTCTTTCCAGTTGAAAAGATGTCTACTGAGAGTCCCCTGAGGCATGTATTCGTAAACAAGAAGCCTCTCGTTTCCTTCTAAGCAATACCCCAGCAATGCAACCAAATGCCTGTGCCTGACCTTGGTAAGAACGGCAATCTCAGACATGAATTCATTCAAGCCCTTCTCTGAAATCACGCTGGACTCCATCCTCTTGACAGCAATCTTTGTCCCATCATGTAGTTCGCCCTTGTAAACAGTCCCAAAACCACCTCTTCCCAATATATTGTCTTGACTAAAGTTGTTCGTTACATTCCTCAAGACCTGAATAGAAATGACCATATTCCCAGCTTCAACCACATGAATGTCCCCGGTCCCACCACTGCCTTGACTGTGGCTTTCGCTAGAACCACCATTAGCACTTGATCCTGCAACAGTGATCTTCACACCGTTTTGGTCGCCAGAATGTCGAGGATGAATAACCATTCCATTGTTTGGACTTTGCACTTTACCAGAACTCTTGGGCCTTTTTCTATACCAAAAGAGCAAACCGAGCAGCGCAATCACAGAAGCACCACCAACTAGAGGAACCACAATCCTCGCAATACTGGATTTCTTTTTGTCAGAAATGCTCCCTCCACCACCTGGTCCTGGGGGAGTAGTGGCTGATCCAGGAGTGCCAGGAGGTGCAGGAGTGTTTTTACCAATGTTACGATTACCAGCTGTAATTATATTCACATTTCTCCGAAAAGTAGGTACGTTACCAGACAAATCGTTGTTGGAAACGTCCAACTCTTTGAGATTAGGCAGTCTCACAAGCTCATCAGGTATTGTACCTGTAAGATTATTCTTGGACAGTAACAACCGCTGCAGTGATGTAAGCTGAGAATATTCAGGAGAAATAGTTCCAGAAAGACCCATATTTTGGAAGTTAATAACTGTGATGTTGCCCCCAGAACATGTAATCCCTGTCCACGCATTCCCTGACTCACAAGCATCGTTCCCTTGCCAATCTTGAGCGAATTTAACAGGGTAACCCATTGGTTGAGCAATGGAGAGCAATATATTGACTATGGGATCACAAGGAGTACCCGGTGAGGACGTGCAAAAGCTCTTTCCACCCACCATATCGACCTGGACAGCTTTACTATCAAAAGCAGGCGTCGGTCCCTGGAGCAAATTATTTGTCAGATTCACAACCTTAAGGCTAGGAAGCTTCACCAGGGACTCGGGGACAACGCCAGTCAACTGATTATCCCTCACACTGAAATCCCACAGATTCTTCAAATTCGAAACATCGGGTATGGGACCCGTGAACTGGTTACCGTGCAACCACACCTGTCCTAACTCGGTCATATTCGCTATAACGTCGATCGTCCCGTTGAGGTTAGAATTCCCACTCTTCCCATTCAGCCAGAGGATCTGAATCGGAGACCCGGAAAAGCTCGAAGGTAACCCACCTTCCAGGTTGTTCAGGGCCAATTGAAGCTCGATCATACCGGGAAAATTTTGCTCATTTATAAAATCGGGGATTTTACCGTTCACATTCGCTCCATTCGCACTGAAATTTTGAAGGGCGGTGCAATCTCTTAGGGTATCAGGAATTGCCCAAGGAGCGAAGTTATTATAGCTCAGATCAACCGCTTGCAAAGCTGACATACCAGAGAAGAAACCCGAAGGAATGGAGCTGAAAGCGTTGGTATGAAGAAGCAACACCTGTTACAAAAAGGGCCAAAAAAGTACGAAATCACTCGCTTTTTCCCAGAAAAAACTTGAAGCAAGCTCCTATGAAGCCAAAAGAAAAAAGGCAAAAAAATCCCAAAAGCTCGGTACCTGTAACTGAGCCAACCCGGCGAAACTCGGCAGGTCACCGGTGAGCTGGTTACGCATGACCTCGAATCGCACCAGAGAAGTGAGGTTGGGGAGCTCCAGAGGGAGAGTCCCAGTTAGGCCTAGATTGCCTATCTGGATCCGGGTCACCCGGTTACCAGAGCAACCGACTTGGGCCCACAGGCACGGGTCGGGGTTGGACCAGTCGAGGGAAGAAGGGAGCTTCAGGCTCTTCTTGAGAGCTTGCATTGCGAGGACGTCGCTCTGCTGGGTCTGAGCCGAGGCAGTGAGGCACAGAAGCAGAGGGACGGTCAGGAGGGCGAGAACCCGACGACCCATCTGGGGTCTCCGCTGATTCTCCCGGGAAACCGCCGGGAAAGCGAGGGAAAACGGAGGTGGGTCTTTGACGGAGGCCTTCTTAGGGCTCATGCGAGGCATTCGTTGCGGGGGGAAGGCGCTGCCTTTCGTCGTTCGACCATGGAAATATGGAAACTGCACGCACAGAGTGAGAGAGAGAGAGAGAGAGAAAGAGAAAAGGTGTAGTACTGTTGCTTGATAGAGAGAGAGAGAGAGAGAGAAGAAGCGGCGGAGATTGAGGATGAAGAGAATCAGGGAAGAAGAGAAAGAGAGAGAAAATGCTTTGTAAATAAGCGTGGGTTACCATAGAAAGTGAGAGAAAATGAGGGAAAAGCTTAAACAAAAAAAAAATATTTTTTTTTTTTGTAAGAACGGGATAAATATCGAACGACGACGACGAGATATTTGTCCTTATTACACGTACAACCTTAAGATCAAAATAATCATTTTGGACAACATTAAAAAATATATACATCTTTCCGCCGTCTGCCTTTTTTTTTTTTTTGGCCCTCCTTCAATTTTTTTTTTCTGGTCGGGAAAATATAGAAAAGATAAAAAAAAAAGAAAAAGAAAATTTGACCATGTTCTTGTGTATGGAAGGGGGTAACGCAAACAGCTGGCACATGCGTGTGGGGCCCGCGGGAATTTAAAATGGGTGGGCAGTGCTAATTAGGTATGACTTACGAGCAATTTCTGGACACGTAAAGGAGGACCATTATTAAGAGAGTAGTAGCATAGTTGGATCCAGGAGGAGATTATGAGGTGGAATATATCATCAGATTTGACTAATCTGAGTGATGCGGAGAAGAATCACCGGATTTTGGAACATTAAAAGGCTCTTTAGATGCTCTAATCACGAAAAAAAAAAAAAAAGAATCGAATGCGGCCTTGACGAGATGAAAAGAAAGTAAATTGCGAGGAGGGAGGTGAATCATTTTAAAAGCTCGTATCGTTTTGGAAAATGAAATTGAGTACTTATTGAACGCGAGTGGTTTTTATACGGATTTGCGCGGCGCGTGTTTATGGGACGGCCGTCGTGGGATGAGATTTCGGATTTTGAAAACCGAAATTTGTGGGAAATAAAGAATGAAATTATTAGTCCACGCATTTGTACGTGGATATAATGTTTGTAAATGAGCGCGTACCGGCAAGGAAGATAAAAAGTTTAGGGTACCCTTAAAAACCCGAGGCCCTCTTTGTTCTATAATGATACCAATAAATGTGCCCTATGCTAGAAATTAAAGGTTGAAAAGTCAAGCAAAATCACTTTATTTTACGAAACGTTTTATAACAAGATAATGGAAAAAGAAATTACCTATAAAAGCGCACAATTTAAGAAAATTGTATATACGGAAGGATGAAAATATTTCTAACATTGAAAATTTTATTTTTTTTTACAGAGGTTGTTGTAAGATAGAAGATGTCCAAAATTTTGCATGTGAAGTATCGAGGACTTTAGTAAAGTTCTTAAACAGTTTCGTATGAACTTTGAGACGTAAAATTCGGGGTATTTCCTAATATGAAGGAAAGGAAAATATTTTCTTTCAATTTGAAAGGTAATGGAGGGGAAGACAGACTCCACGTCATCTTCGGGTGGCTATTGCCGGGTAGAGTCATACAGTAGCTTTCTACGCCTGGGGTAAATCATCGGAGCTTCGGCTCCTGCGTCGTCGATATTTGCTTCACACAATGTCTTTGAACCGACTTGTCGGCGATGTATTCTCGATAATAAAAGATTAACGTGAGCAAGAAAAGGCCATTTCCCAAAAGACACGAGGGAAAAAAAAAAAATCGACGCAAAGGTGGTGCGTCATATTACTTGGAATTAGCCTTTTTTACCGATAATTTTCCGGATAATACAAATGACCCGGGACACAGACCCGAGAAATCCAAAGATCCGCTCGTCCTTTTCTGTCTTTGGACAAATTTTTAAAAACCGAAAAACGGGGAAAAGAAAATAAAAAAAAGAAAATCGTCTCTCCTGGACATTCTCTACCCACGTGGCGATGCCAACGCACCTTCCCGAACGTAAATCATCTTATGTTAATCTAATCGAAATTCCCCTTAATAACAATCCCTTAAGTCACATTCCGTTGTCACTACCCGCGTTGACAAATTTGCCCTTCTGGAATCGGCGAATTTATCGCGGCGGGAAGAGTTTAATGGCGCCTGGTATGTCTGTCAACCACCCCGAAGAAAATCCCTGACACAGGTTTGTTTTTTTTTTTCGGTTGGGGGTGGGGGGGAAGGAGGAGGAGGAGGAGTTTGAACTGACCTGCACGTCATCAATGTACTAATCAAGTTTAACAGTTGTTGGGCCCCATTTGAAATTAATTCCCAACATAAATACGTTTAGTTGGGTAACGTAGGTTGAGCCTGGCCTATGCCGAAGATTTTCGGTGCCGGCCTTGGCCATATTTCGTTTTCTAGGTCCTTATTTGTGCTAGACCATGTGGAAAATAAAAAAAATGTGCATAATTATAAGCTCTCATGTTTCGCTTGCCCAATGCAATGTTAGGATTTATCTTACATTGTCGGCCGGCGCAACAAGTTCCATGTCCGGCACGTGGAGTCGTGGTAGGAAGGACATGTTTGATTACCCGACGGTTTAGAAAAGTGAAAATGATTCGACTTTGAGAGTGTATATTGACTTGCTTTAGGCTCTTGAAGTCGTGACGCTCCGTTTGGAAAGTCAATAAGTAGGATGATAAACCATTTTCTAAACACTCTCTTTTAAACTGGGGGTGATCAATGGGTGGTTCATGATGGCATGCCCTAATGCTCCGGGATCACATAAAGCTTAGCTTGTTATTATTATTATTTTTTGGATAACCGAGGTTTTCCGGGGGTGGTGAGGGTTTTGCCAATACCACCGGGTACGTCCTTTAAGACATGGTTGCTGGGAGTCGAATCTGGAACCTTATCGGTTTACATGTCTAAGGCTCGGGCATCTTACTAATTCATCCGACGCCTCATTGGCTGCTTAGCTCATTGTTGGTCTCTTACATATACACGTTAACAAGAGATGTGATATAATGTCCATTTGTAGACAAAACATAACATTCGAAATTAAAGTGGTAGTGAGGATATCAAATCAATCCTTGAAAAGGTACAAAATGCATGTCAATTAGACAGCTAATAAGAGACACACACATATCTTTGGGAAAAGGTACAAAAAAAGTCATAAACTTATTACATTGATACCAATTCGATTCTAAATCTTTTAATTGAACCAATTGTGTTATCCAACCAATTTTGGCTGGAAATGGCTGACTTGAATTTTAGTAATATCTTATGATTTTTGTAATTATTTTTGCTTTTTTTCTTCTTTCTTTTCTAATTTCTCCCTCTTCTTTTTTTTTTGGCTGAGGGCCAGCGAGGGCCGTAGAGACAAAACAAACATCGGCTGTAATTGTTAGATTGTTCCTTGAATCTCTGACATCTCCTTGTTTCACTTACGTGAATGTGAATCTAGGAAAGCTTTGGACGCAGTTCAGTAAACATAAACATACTCGCCAAATACCATGCTCTTGCCTTGCTTTAAGACACGAAGAACGTTATGGTATCTGCATGGTGGAAGCAACATTATAATTTATATTGCTCTGTAAGGCTTCATAAACTTCGAGAAGTTAATATTGGGAAGGTAGCTCCAAGGATGCGAGAATATATAAAAGAATCAATTTTATTACTTACACGAGAATCGTTTACAAATTTCATTTATAGCTAGAATCAACATTGTGTAGCCCTCCCACATGTTGTTGCCGGGTGCTTGTTGTCTTCACAGAGCTTCATGACATCCTGCGTGAAGAACCGAATGATCATCACTCGAGTATCATAACTGATTTAGCAAATTAGAATGGTTCTCGATTATCAAGAAATTTCATCTCGCACGTACCGATCATAGGTCACTTTTACTATGCCGGCAACCGGGTTCGCGATGGGCCTCGTGGCACACAACTGAAACGACTCACGCTAGATAGCCGCCCCTTTCTCTATTTTTACAGCCTCGTGGACGGATGAAAGAAGGGAAGTTACATAAGGGGTAGTGAACAGGTGTAAGCTTCGTTGCTCGATAGTATGGAGTACTGACCACACCAAGGGACAGGCCCTAAAGCGAAGGACGACTCGACTTTTTTCCCCGTCCCCCGGCCTCTCACTTCGTTTCGTTCTTCTTACGTATCGTCGCTAATTTGTAGTATCTACCTGATCCCTTAATTTCGAATCAAGGGATTCATTAGACAATTCTTGAGTAAACTAATATTAAAATAATCAAATAATAAGAAATTTGAATCCATATAGAACAGAATTCAAAAAGCTTCCCTCGAGAGGTCGATGGTGCCGTTGCACCCGCCCGGGCAATGGTCCACGATCTTCACCACGACCGACCTAATTTGACGATAACGCCAAATTTCATCATGGCGATCTTTTCAGGCTAAGAATCATCTTGTCACAAGAAAAAAAACTTACGAACGTATGTCTGGTAAAATGTTGCCGTGCCCGAATCGGCTAGAGTTGCCCATGGAATGGAGGAGAACACAAGAGCAAACAAGGTTAGGACAAAAACATTGAACACCTTTACTCGTTTTGTTGATGTCATTCCTCTTCCATATATGTTGTGTAAATCTTACTCATGTGTCCAATATCATCCAGATGCTCTAACTCCGTTTGTTTTGCGAAAAAGAACAATTTGGAAAATATTTTTCTGAAAATCATTGCTTGTATCGGTTGAAATAATTAATTAGTCAATAAAAATTATTTCATTATCGACAACAATTTGTGTCTTAACATTTCTTGAAGATGAAAATATTTTCCATTTATTCATTTTTTGTGAGCGATACAAATAATCATTTTTAAGAAAGTACTTTTCAAATTGTTCATTTTTTGAGAAGCAAGAGTAGATTGCCAAAGTTTTCCCTACAATTTCCAAGGATCGTTATATCTACGTATGCTTTGTTTCACAAATAATAAGCAAAGGACTCGGAACTTCCCGAGCTTGGCAGAGCAATTTTTGTGTCGAAGCCTAAATTTTGGGGACCCATTAGTGACTTATAAGAAAATGGAGTCGACCCCTAACCCCTAAACAAAAATATCAATATCACACTTACACTTTTGATTTAGCATTAACATTTGGCAATTAGAGCATATTTGCGTGATATCCGGCCAAGAGACGACGTGCTTGATCAAAGGGCAGATAATCTGGAAGAGGGAAGCAATTGATTAACAAAGGGATCATATCTTTCGTGATGCTCTTGGGCACTAATCCTCTCTCTAGTTGATCTCCGAAAATTCAATTCAATATTGAAGAATGAAGATGTCCGATTCTGATATGATTTGTTTTGATTATAGGCATTATCCAATTGGGAAACTTTTGTGCATAAAAATCATTATAATCATTAGTGTGAGCCGAGAGATGTTTCGCAATCATTTCGTTTTTATTATTTTGATTTTTCGTCTTGAATCTTGGTGAATAAGGCTTGGTGGGTTTGATAATCTAATTTCGTACTTTTAATTCATTGCACATATCGATTTTGAAAGTTCGAAAAAAATTTGCATTGCACGTTAGGATGGATTAGTTTCATAATTAGAATTGCCTGTTTAGGAAATGTGTGGTAATTTAAGGAAATTTTTCAATTTAGAATAACGCTTAATTTAAATTATTTCATATGTCGAATTGGATAATTTCACATTTTAAATAGTTTCATAGTTAGAAGAAAATCTAAAAAAATAACATATGCATATCATATAGTTTTAGTTGCATCATCCTTGCCACGTCATCATACCTGTCATCATGTTTGCCAAGTCATAAGCCATGTCACATTTTCCATGCCATTTTAGTGATTGCATGTCAAGTTCATAGATTGCATGTCATGTTAAATTAGTAGCATGTAGACATATTGTAGAATTTAAAATTGCATTATATGCATTGCATATAATATAGTTTTTGCTTAAAAAAACCAAAAAAAAAATTAGAATTAAATTTCACATAGAAATCATATTTAGGGCATGCATATATTTTAAGTTAATATCCTGCGGATATTGGGATATAATCATAGTGAATTATGCTTCGCTTTGCATTGGGGTTAATTAGCTCTATCTCTAGCAATTTATTTAATACTTTTATTATCGAGTATTAAATTATTGATTGTGCATCCGTATGATCACCCATTGAATGTTAGTGGCTTAATATCAATCAGACTGTTTGCAAAGTTTTCTGAAAAAGCAAAGAAAATAGGTACCAAAAGAGTGTTAGATTGACCTAGCGTTACCAACTCCTCTCATCCATGAATATCTAGTTCGTAAAAGTAAAGTGCTCTACCACTCTTAGGTATCTAATCAACCTACCAATAACTAATTAGCGGCTACTCCTAAATGAATTAATTTACATGTTAAAATCAATCCAGAAGTTGAGATCGGTAGGGCTTAAGAGAGTTTGTGCTAAATCTTTGGGCTTAGTACTCCATTAGCTTTACCCAGAGTGGTTCACCTCTAAGAAGGTCGCGGCATTTAGTATACATATTGTTACATTGAATAAAAAGTGATAGAATGGAACCGGCATTAAAGCATAAACACCAACACATTTGGAAATAACAGTTAAAACAAGTTTCTTTCGGACTAGGAAAATCTCTAATTTGCCAAAAAAAAATAATAATAAATATTCACGAATCTTGTGGTTGTTCACATAAACTCATTATTCGGAACAGAAGTTCTTCTCTCCAAGAATCTTTTTAACTGTTCGAATACGGATCCATTTATGTCGAAATGGTTATGCAAGGAATAACACTTTATTATGTTAATGAACATCGACCATAGTAAGATACATGCTGTCAGGCAACTTGATTAGTCATTTCATTCGACTGATGTTCGAATTTGAATGCCACCGCTGATGGACGATATAATAAATAACTCCTATACTTACAATTATTAATTACAATATGCTTCGTGGCAAACCAAGGAGAGGAGGGAATATTATCGAAGAAGTCCTAAACCTACGACGGTCAATTCAGTCCAAACTTTTTAAACGTGTCACTTTAATCATAAAATTTAGTCTTAAATCCTTTTTTTTTTTTTTTTGCGGACAATCTTAAACATTTTAATTGTGGCAATTCAGTGCTAAATATTTTGAAATTTTACTATTTCTTGTATGTTATCCATGGTGGCTCTCTTCCTCGCATCGTCTCGACACAAGGACTCGTGATCGACTCTTCGGTCTTCGCGGCATTCCATATCCATCAGCATAAAAACCCCTAAGATATTTTTTTAAGTCACAAAAGAAAAAACAAAATTGCTCTGCTAAAAACGGCCTCGATGATAATCATCGAGATCATGCATGAGGATTGAGGCAGACGGACCGGCGGTAGGATATGTTTACCTTTCCGGCATCTGGGTGGGCTATAGATGCGAAAGCCTCTTGTGAGAGGTCGATGGTGCCGCAACACCCCACCGGGCAATAGTTGACAATCTTCACCACCACCACCGACTTGACGGTGCATGTGTGAGGATCACCGAGGTTGGTGGCGGCGGTGCACGTCTCCGAGTACTTTCTCCCGCAAGCAGCCCTGCGTTGCCAAAACTCATTGCTCGCCTCAGCTATCATCCCCACCCGGAGTGTCGTACCTGTAGCATGCGGAGGCTCTATATGCAGCGAAGGAATTCAAACCCAAGAACAAAAGAGTTCAGATCAGTGGTAGAAATATGTCAGTGCAGGTTGTAGGAGCACACTTACGAGCACATTCAGTGTAGTATGTTGCTGTCCCCGAATCAGCTAAGGTTGCCTGTGGAATGGAGCAAAAGACAAGAGCTAAGCTTAGGACAAAGATACAGGAACGAGCTTCCATAGCTCTTCAAGGTCGTTCCTGAGCCACTCTCTCCCGATAACTCTTTGTTGGTATCTAGTCCTAAAGAGAGGGGCGATTGTTTAGCCAAGGACAGAGCATGCCATTTATAGATTGGTTGTCCAGCCAAATTTTGTTCTATAGACAGCGAGGAGTCGTTCTTTCCTGATGTAATTTTCATGCCAAGACACAGCGTCGCAGCCAAATTTTAATGCGCACCCGCGTGTTTATGCGTGCGTACCTCACGTATGCATCACGACAGATCAGCTCGTTACTGCGTTTGCCGCATGAGATAAAATATTCTAATCAGATTAAGTGGTGTGCAGTTTTATCTTAATCCCTAACGACACTGTCGGACAAATCGGCTCGTCACTGTGTAGTTACTCGCGATGATGAGTAGTAACCGCAAAGTGTACGAATCTGCTCGGTATATGCAGGTCCTTCAATCATCTCAAGCATCAGCAATTCAGCACATGTAAGAACTATATTAAAAAAGAGCAAGGCAAAAATCTTCAAAGGTATACGCCATGGATGTACAAGAGAACGTATTGTCCGAAGTTGCAACAAACGGGGAATGCAACTAAAATCCTGTTGATTACTCAAAGAGAAAGAGATCTTGCATCCCCGTGCATTGTGTCGCAAAAGAAAAGACAAGAACCACGCACCTCTTTAACAATATTGTTCTTACCTATCGCGTGCCATGCGTACGTCTGGTGAAAGATTAAAGCGTCTGGAAACGCAGAAACGACTGGCCTATAAGAGCTCAGTCATTAGGACAAAACTAGCAAAAACATCCAACACAATCGGTTGAGGTGGTGAGTAGGAAGATGTTGAAGCTTTGTGGTGTTGGATTTCCATGGTCCCTGCCCACGTACTAGCTGTGGCTGCTAACTGAAAACTCAATGAACTTTCTCTGCTTGGGAGTCTAGGCGAGATACACCCGCTAAATGCAGGGAAAATCTTCTTTCTGTCTTGCAGAGTACTTGAAGTTCAACTTTACTCGTTGTGCATGACATGGCATGATAGGATCCGGAAGCTATCTTGAAACCTAACATATACAGTTTGACCTTCTCTAAGCGAATAAAGCTCCGAATTTTCAATGGAGTTGAAACTGATTGTCAATTTCCATGCGTCTTACCGTTCGGAAAACCTTTTAATCTCTCCATGACGGCGTAATATTCCGAACAGGCTTCTAGTCCACTTCCCCAGTGAGGCAAAAGCTTTTCCTGTGGTACACCACTCTTCTGGTACCGAAAAAGTTTTGAACAACTTCAACATTAGGATGCACAAGCTCAGATTCCAATTACATTCATTTTCAACTCAGCCACATTTTCAGTGCCTCAGCTTGCATGCAGCTTTCTCATTTGGATTTGACAAGTTCTGAAATCAATATTTTCTCAGCTATTACGTCTTTCGGCCATTCAGTTTTGCAACTTCAACTCTTTGCCCAAGCCTCATTCGTAGGTAACCTTTATTCCAAATTCCTTCTCAGCAGAACTTGCATCTCCACAAGTATGATCTTCCACCACTTTTTGCATAGCTAACGCTTCCACTTTTGATGCTAAGTCTCGGTTTGTTTGCCTCACCGGCTTCTTAGACTAGGTCCAGATAACCATAATCAATGCTGGTCGTTAGACAACCTATCTCAAACTCCGACCCCATTAGCTTCTCTATGCTCAATCATACACATCAGAGAGCCAAAAATCACAAAAAGCAAATGTGTAGGCAACACCTGGTTAGTCAATGATCGAAACTATGCACAAACAATGCGTAAACAAGATTTGAGAGCTTGCGTCGACGATATCAGGAAAGTGTATCAGATCTTCAATCAAGGAAAACATAAAAGAACATTTCTAGATTGTATTAAGTGGTTCAGAGCATTCTGAGAAAAGCGTACAAGATTTTACGACGATGAAAATATACACCTTTTGGACTCCTCTCCCCTCCTTAAGATCTATACAGAAAAGCAGGGCTGGATGTTCTATGGTAGTATACAAATACTCTCATTCATTCTACTCTAGTTAAGATAATGATTTGAGTCAGGTCAGAACAATTTACCAGGGCCTGCATTTTTGAGTGGGCGCATTCTCGACACGAAAAACCAACCAGCAGAATCCAAAATCGCTGGTCACTTTTGCCCACTGCAACATCCGAGTTGCGACATACATGAATTCACCAGATGCTCAAAGTTTTTAAGTCCTAGACGGGTTTGGTTCTAAAGAATTTGGCGACCGCCTGGTAAAGATTCTCTTCGTCAAACGGCTTCGAGACATACCCGTCCATCCCGCATTTGAGGCATTCGTCATACGTTGCGTGAATCACATCTGCCGTCATGGCTAATATTGGTGTGTGCCACTCACCCCCCTTCATGATTTCAACCGCAGATTCACTTTTCATTTGCTCGTTCACCTGGCTCTCCATCAGCCTAATCTGGCGTGTAGCCTCAAAGCTGCATATAGAAGAGAAAAAGAAATGAGAATACTGCCTCCATCCAGAAGTAAAGAAAGAAAACAAACGGGGAAAATTATATAAAAGCAATTGGTCAGTGAAAAGCTCAGTTCAGAAAGATTAAATCCCTCCCGAAGGGTAGCTTCCACCTCCTGAGAGAGAGATCGTTCTGACTTAACTGTGCATGCTTAATGCGATAAGATCATAAGTTGGCAAAACTGACAACCGAACTAAGCCTTGGACAATTTTGATTAAGCTACCGTGAGGATTGAACTTTTACAAGCTAACGGATCCTCTTTTATTTTTGCATTTCCAAGGAACAAGTAGAAGTTTCGAGATTCGAGATTAGACAGATTGTCTCCAATGAAATGACCTCACACTGATTAAATTTGCCGCCTCCAAATAACTAGAGAACAAACAAGGTTGGTATCCCTAGCTTGTCTGCAAGAATATTTGGTGGTTCAGGGAAACACATTCTAGCATATAAAAGCTAGTTTCAACAAATCAAAGTACGTATAAATCCATAAATACCAACGTCACTATGCAGAAAAGATATGTGGATGTCTTCTAAATCTCATCATAAGCAAAGATAAACCATTTAGTCCAATGAAGCTCCAATAAGCTGAACTCTCAGATGACAATGTTATATGTGAACCCCATGACCTCAAGTATCAAAAAGCCACCAATTGTGAGTAAAACCAACAAGAAGTGTAATTGTGATGCCCAAAATCTCTTACTATGGATATTCATATCAAAAAAAGTTGTGACAAATGAAAAAAGTGAGAGGTTTTGCAAAAGTATTGGTAGCAAAAGAACAAAATACGGGAATCGTTCCAACGTTTTATCACTTCCATAGTGTCAAAAGGTAGCATAACACTCTCAAGAAACTTGTAAGCCCCGAAATGCATGATTATTTAAGGAACCTATACTTAGGTCACTTTCTTTCAAAGTACTTCCCACAATTTTAAGAGTTTAACTATGTTCTCTGACAATGCTTGTGCGCAAAAAGGGAGGCCGATAAAAGTTTTCTTGCTTAGTCCTCAGCGAACATCCTACCATTGCGTAGCCTATGCAATTACTTAACTGACAAGTTTATAACACGTTTCTCAATGTCCATTTACCTCATTTGGAAACAAGGAGAGAAGGAATGCCATAGCTATTTCTCCCTCAGCAGGAGGTACCAATTAATGCTTGAACAACTTCATTTCACATGTTTCAGGACAAAGTCGCAAGCAAGGGGAATAACGTGTACGTATTCCAATCACATATGGACTACAGACAGAGTGAGTAGAGCATACCCATCCATTTCAGGCATTTGGATATCCATGAAGCAAGCATCAAAGTCGTGTGGCAATTGAAGCAACTCCAATGCAGCATTTCCACTCTCTGCGCACTCTACATTGGCCCCAAACTTCTTGAGTGCCCCTGCCGCGACTCTTCGGTTAACCTTGTTGTCATCGACCACCAATATCTTCTTCCCATAGAGAAGGCTCTCCAGGGCGCTAGACCCATTTCTCATGTGCATATCCTTCTGCGGTTGCTTCTTCCTTCCTATACCCAGAACCTGTTGCAGACATGCAGCAAGCATGCTTGCTCTTACAGGTTTCATAATGACGGTATCAGCGAAACCAGATGCTTTTGCCTTCTCTAATTCAGAGGCACTGAGTTTGCTTGCAAGGAGGATTTTAGGAAACTGAATTAAATTGCCATTCTGTTTCCAGTCTGTTACCGTTGAACTTATGCAGTTGTCAATGCTGGACATCCACGTATCTTTCTCAACTAGAATTAAGTCTGGATGTCGATATCTGTCACATAGGGAGAATAAAGCAATCAGAAGCTGCATTTGCCTCAAAACTCAGCTCCTTGTGGGCTGGATATGTCAGTTAATTTAGTTTCTTCTGCTAGAAACATGTAATTTGAGCCCACTAAGTACATCGACACACACTCATCAACCAACGGAGCGCCTCTTTCTGTTTATTGACAACCACTGTGAACCAACTGCAACAAGTAAAAAGAACTCCTCCATTTAAGAAAGATTCAGGCACTTCGATGAGGTCTAAGCTAAGCTACAATTGTATAGACTGAAGGAAAAGCAGAATAAAGACATGAACGAAAAATCTGCAACTTATGATTTTCCCTCAAAAACATACAGAATAACTTACAAAACAAATTCTTTGTCAAGTTCAAATGAGATCCATCTAGAAGCTACCGACAAGTCAGTGCAGTAACATTAAGTGTGTCTGTCAAGATTCGCACTCAATATTACACTATTCAAGAAAAATGTGACAATAAGACCTTATAAACTTTCTACTGATTGCATATACACCTTCGAAATTTTCTGTTATATCTCTCATACCAGGGTTTTCTTCTCCATTATAAGAATGAAAGTGTTGAAAAAATGACCATAGTTTATAAAGCTAATTACGTGCAAGAAGTTGAACATACCCAGCAGTCAGAGAACCCTTTTTCCCGCACATAGCTGCTGCCCTATTGATACTACTTGCGACTTCAACATGAATGCCAAGTCTGTTCAAATGGTATCTAGTTACGGCAGCTCTGACCGGCTTACCATCAACCACTACTGCCTTTAATCCTTTAAACCCAGAAGGAAGATCTTTGAAAGTTGGCCTTTTCACATTAGCAAACACAAGCTTTTTGCATCTCCCAAACACAGCTGTAAAGGAGAATGTGCTCCCAATCTGAGGCCGGCTTATGAAGTTTATGTGTCCACCCATCAGCTCAACCAGACACTTGCTAATACTCAAGCCAATCCCAGTTCCTCCATAAGTTCTAGAAGTTGAGCTATCTGCCTGCATGAAGGGCATAAAAACACGATCCTGGGCCCGCAATGGAATGCCGATACCAGTATCTTCAACACTGACCATTACAGTGACATTTTCAGAAGCTTCGTTAGTTGTCATCTTGGAATCAACAGAATTGAACAGGTCTTCAGCTATCAAAAGATTAAAGGTATCCCGACTGTTCCTCTCGTCGGCTACTTCACACCCACTCAATGTTTCAAATTGTGACCCACCAGAAATCAGTATATCTTCCTCTGGTCGTCCATTTAGGCAAGTTTTAGTGTGCGCATTAGGCGCGCCCTTTAGTTGGTCAGCTAGATGGACTTTCACAAATATATGTCCCTTCTCGGTGAACTGTCAAGTGTTCGATTTAGTGAGTACTAATCACAAGTGAAATGAAAAGGACTAGACTCGAAAAAGAAAAGGACTACCAAGTATGGGACATCACCGAATTTGTAGCCAAATAATCTAAGATGAAGATTCATTTGTAATTAGATCATCATAAGTCTCAGATATATGGGCTAGACTAGTAAGATACCCAAATAATTCTATTACTCAATTAGTTGGAACTAATTCCAATACAGAGATTTCAAGTAGGTAACTTTTACACAAGCTGAACAGTAAGATTTGGTTTTTCTCTCTTACTTGAATACAGAGAAGAGAATTCGCACTTACTTTAACAGAGTTTCCGACAAGGTTAGTAATTATCTGTCTGAATCTTCCTGGATCCCCCATGACAATTTCTGGTACTTTGTCAGAAACAAAGACAGCAAGCTTCACTTCCAAAATGGGTTTTAAAGCATATGCCGGAGATCATTGAAGATGAGAGTAGTTGAAAGTGGCACCCACACAGAGAAGCAGAGGAGGCATTTCCAGATAAAACAACACAAAGCACATCAGTTCCATGACCAAAAATGAGGACACCAAATTATAACTTCCACTGCCATAATTAACAAATCAAGCATATCGTAAAAAATATTTAACCCAAAGAATCTTCAGCGTTCAGATAATACTTGAAACTTAGAAATTATTTGTATGAGCATTCTTGCGCTATGTTCAGACCTACCTCAATACCTTTGTGTCTGGACTCCTCAGAGAATAGGGAGAGAACATCATCGAGAATGGATCGAATGTCAAATGAGACTGTCTCTAGCTCTAACTTGCCTGCTTCAATTTTAGCACGGTCAAGTACCTCATTTATCAATGCTATTAGTGCCTTTCCACAGATTTGAGCAGTTTGTGCATAGTCTCTTTGAGTAAAACTCAATTCTGTGTCAAGAAGCAGAGCAAGCATTCCTGAAGATAGAACACGCCCAAGATGGTGATGCTGACAAAAAAAGTCATAAGAGGGAAAAAGGGAAAAATAAATCTCCCAAAAGGATAGACAACATACCAAGGATCCCATTCATTGGAGTTCTAATCTCATGAGAAACAGTAGCAAGAAACTGCAATCAGCAACTCATCAATTCAAATTGCTCTCAAGTATGTGCATTGAATTGTGTAGAAAGAATAATAGGAATTACCTGAGATTTGGCAACATCAGCAGCTTCTGCTCGACCCTTCAGTTCCTGCATCTCATGAAAACCATCTTCAACTTTGACAATGTGAGTTGCTGCACCATACAAAATATACCCGACTAATAAGCCTATCACAAAGAACAAAAATGCAGTAGTGAGGGCAGTCCATGATGGCGGTGCCTTGTGATGATATCTGCTCAGCAAAAAAGAATAGGAAAGGGCAGCATCAGATCCTCCGGAAATCATCCAATCAGAAAGCAGTCTCCACGAATGAACCCACTAACCTACAAATCATTTGATGCTTCCTAAATGGATCGCCAAAGTCAAGCTTGCTCTCATGCAGAAGGGACGTGTCGCCCTCTTGATATTGGTGACCATACATGACAAGTGGTTCAGAAGAGTTTGTTACATCATACACATTGACCAAGATTGCCTGATTTCCATCCAGCTGCCCAAGTAGATTCTCCACGAGAGATTCAACATCAAAAGCTCCTCCAAGATATCTGCATAAATTCAAATTGGTCATGACTTCAGCACATCCACACTTGCAAACTTGATATCAAGAATACTAAATTCCAAAGATGTAATGTACACAAGGAAAGCAACTTTTGCTCCAGTGTTAAGATGTGAAAGTATATTTGACTACTACTCCCTCCTTACCACTTACAAACTCCATATATTAATTTGTTGATAATTACTTCTGATTTATTCTTCTTTGTTATTCTTGACTTAGTCTCTAACCTACCGCCTTCTTATAAAGACACTTTATGTACATTATATGACAGAATTTATGTTTGCATTAGTTATAGAAAGAAACTGACAAACAATGTTAGAGAAGCTGCTGGTAAAGAGCCATGGTAGGCCCAGGACATCCTGTTGTAACTTGATCCAATCATTAAAGTATATTGGTACAGAAGAAGTATAGTGGCTTATATGCATGGACTAAGAATACTGCACAATTAAGAACACCTGAAAGTTAAGTGGCAACTAATCAAGGCCACCATGAACTTCTGTGTCCATAGAAATGTCTACTGTGTCATCAGAACAGGTTAATTTTCAAAGTTCCCTATATAGTGACAAAACAAGTAAATTTCACAGCTAAGATCCGGGGGATCATGGAAGTTAAGGTTTCGTGTACGAAAGAGGGGAGGGGGGAAATGAGTGTTGTGGAAAGCTGGGCAAGAATTGAAATTTTTGCGAGAAGAGGAGAGGGGAAAAAAATTTCATCATTTCTTCCCAGTTTCCTCCCAATATCCTTTACATGCAAAGACTAAGGCATGATGTAAGGAGTGAGCTCATAAGAGATGACATAGCAACTGGATAAAGCATCCAAACTCCGTGTTTATCCTATGCAAATGTCCCTCTTCTTGTGTCATCACCTAATTTTAAACCCCCCCCCCCTCTTTCCCGCCACACACACCCCCCCTCCCAAAAGAAAAGACAAAATCCCCCAAATACACACAGAGAAAGGTCGTTTTGAAGATTGCCAGGCGATGACCAACGTGGCCTGTTTTTGAGAAGGAGAACAAAGCCATTGCTTAGTTGCTTTCATGAAAAATCAGTGCCAGCTTGATATTGCAGTCAAGTATAGTTCCATTTGCAAACTCCAGGTACAAGACAATGAAAAAAATTCAGCTTTAATAGCTTAGAAAATGAGACTTTAAAAACTTCTGTTTTTGCCAAGGCAAAGTCAATTCCTTTCTTCTTTGCCAATAAAGAATAAAGATCTCTATATAGGCTGCAGCATAAGGGGCTCACCCTGCAGTTGCCTTGATGCGCTCTTCCACAGTTGGATTCGGCGGGAGTTTTGACTTGTACACAGGGAATGTCAATACAACCCCCAAATGGTGGGAGCCCAACAGCCTAAATGGGCTCGTTAGAACGGCTTTTCCAGTTGCCCTCGCCCTAAGAATATTTTCCCTGTCCTCCTACGAGTAAAATGCACGCTGTTTCACTTCCATAAATCAATGGTGAATTACTAACAGGATCTCAAGCACAGAGAGCACATTGACGGGAAAAGAAAGGCCGCATAATCTGCCTTTACCTCTCCTGACATCATGTCAAGCGATTCAATGTAGGACACAGTTTCTTGCGAAAAAATGACGGGCGCATATTCATCTCTAACAGGAGAAGGCTGTCTCTCCATTGTCTTGATTGTCCATCCATGTTGCTCTTCAAATTTCTCCCTCTCTGAATTGATCACTCTTTCCGCGTACGCCACACCACTCAGTAATGGGCGTTCAAAAGCTGTTCTTGCTGTGTACTCAGCAAATGTTTCCTTCAAGATGCCAATTTCGATCCAAGATCGTCAGTACTAAGTAATTCCATTGGGTCTTTTAGTTAAACATAGACAGAAACGCTCCCATCTTTTCACTTAACAAAATGAGTTCAACTCCATCTGAAAAATGAACCATGTCGGATAATCCCTAGAAAGGAACAGACAGTAACAAGTAAATGAGGGACCCACGATCGTTTTCCTCCCATTTCCCCTGTCCTGCTCAATTGGAAGAACAAAAAAAAAAAATATTCGCTGGCCAACGTAACCGAGAGGCAAAAGCTGAGACATTCCAAAACTCCTTGTTTCGCATGAAAATATGCACAAGGTCATCCGAGAAAAACGAAAGGTGACCAGGGGAAAAATAGGAGAAACAAAACATATTCTGTTTTCACATTTCCTAGATATGCTTCAATTAGAAGAGTACAAGGACGAACCTGATCGATTGCAGATGGGTTCTTGTAGTAATGAAAGGTTGAGACAAGAATGGCCAAGGCATGGACATGATTAACACTGACACTGAACTGGTCTTTCAACATCCTTGCCCTCTGATCACACATGCTGACCAGCCCATCCTTCCTCCTCACCTTGATGTCAGCGTCCATGCTATTGTAGATCGACATGCTCGAGAATGCCACCACCACCACCGAGAGGACCAAGAATTTGGGAAGCCAAGCCCTGTTTGACTGAATGAATGTGTACCCTCTTTTTGTCCCCACTTGCTCATTCAACTTCACAGCCACCAAATGGTGGCTCTGTTGCATTTTCACCCCCATCCCTTCGGTGCCCGTGTAAAGCTCTCTGTCAGATTCCGCTTCTCCTCTGTTGTGCTTTTCCTTCTTGTTCTTCTTCTTCTTGTTTTCCTCCTTGTTTTCCAGATACCCACTTCATGCTATAGCCGAGAAAAGCTCAGGACTTGTTTACGCAGCTGAAGTACTAAAGTAATAACGGTTTTTGGGGAGCACTCTCTTTTGGACAACAAGAGTAAAGTTTGAACCCGAAGAAAATTATTTTGCAGCAGCATTCAAAGAAAGAACAGAAAGCAAAAGGGGGCAACAAATGTAAAGGGCAAACAAAGAAAGGGTGTTAGACAGATAAATCTGTTTCTCAAGGCTAGCGTACACACTCTAGCGGCTACAAACACACACACACACACACATTTTCTCTCTCTCTCTCTCTCTCTCTCTATAGAAACCCAATGGTAGAGCTTTCTAAGGAGATGAGAGCAAGAAGAATTCAAAAAAAGACGAGCTTGTCTCGATTCACATAGAGACGAGCATAGCTCTCAAAAGATGGAGAGAGCGCTCAAACTCCAAGACAAAGCCCCCAGCCCTCTCTCCCCGCTTCTCTAAAAATGAGAACTGGCCACTGTTCCAATCTTTGAACAGAATAAAAAATACCCACGAAGAGAGAGAAAGCACCAATCATGCTCTGTCTCTCTCTCTCTCTCTCGTGTCTAGCTTGAAGGCGTGAAGTTTGGTAAGAGGAGGAGAATGGAGGAAGAAAGGGCACGTTCACTGATCTTCTGGTTTTGTTTATTCCAACCAAGGCCTTGTGAAAAGATTGACCCTCCAACACAGCACAGCGAAGCAAACACGAGTGAAGCCAAGAAGAAGAGAGTGAAGAGGAGACACGATGTTCAAGAAACAGAGTGCGTGCGTGCGCGTGTGCTGCTGTCGTTGGAAGAAAGAATAAAGAAAAAACCGGTTTTGTTTAAAGCGTGGGATGGATTAGGAGAAGGAGATGATGGTGCATTGAATTGGGTGAGTGTAAAAGAGCTTTCTTTTCTTGGGTTCTTCTCGATCCAAGGGGAGAGGAGATTGGTTTAATGGGAGGTGAGATGAGGAAGAAGAAGAAGAAGAAGAGAGAGAGAGAGAGGGAGGGGGGGATCTGTTTTTCTTTTTTCCTTTTTGTTTTAATTGCTGGCCTTGCTTTAAAAAGCAAACTGAATCGAATTTTGTGGATTTTTTGCAGATACGCTCTGGTCGGTCTTCCCCACTCTCGGTGCCTGCTCATTAAAGAAAAAGGAGAGAGAAAAAAAACTATTTATTTTCTCTCTCTAAACAAATTTAGAAAGATAAAATAAGTAGGGTTAAGTTAGAAACCCAAAAATTAAAATGATATCCCTAACATGCCCTTTTGCATGACAAGTTCCGGCATAACAAGCTCGATCAACCATGGCCACGAGATCGTATCGAGCATGGCCATGGCATCCAGCCCAAAGCTCGACGCAATCGGTGAGGGACATGCTCGAGATAAAAAGGTGAGAGAGAGAGAGAGAGATGTAGACGAAGGGGAGAGAGCGAGAGAAGAATATATTTTCTTTTTGAAAGGAAAATGCAGACACTGTAAGCGTAATTATACGTTGAAATCAATAACTAGATGCCTTAACTATGCTCGGTATCTTATTATCAAACAATACTATCCATGGACGTTTCATTGATTAGTAAGTTACGTAATTTATGGACACTCCAATTCATTAATGGCTCTTCTTGTTTTGAAAAACACAGAAGGCTATTCAGAATAATGCTGTACTTTCGACCAATAAAAAAATGTGGTACTTTTAAGTTCGATTTCGCGAGTTCCTGATAGATATTATGACACGAATAGTTACAAAATACGTCGAGATTGATTCCAACTTTGCGTTTTCTTTTTCAATTAGATCATATTACATTTAGAATGTGAGTCGAGAAGATCTCTTAAAATCTTTTATCGGACTTTCAATGTCTTGAAATATAAGAACTTATTATACCGACGACTCTTCCCGATTTACATGCTCACAACAACATGGGACAATATTTTAACGTGAAAATCGATTTTTTTGTGCTACGTTTATAGTCTTATTAATTGCAATTTGGACACTGATTTTCTTTTTTTTTTTTGGACAATCATGCTTGTTTGTCTTATCGTACTCTGTTCCCTCTTCCCACTTTGTCCCTCTCTTCCCAATTATTCAATTTGAGAAGATTGGGGCAGATTCTTTCCAAATATTCGGTCGGAGCAAATTTGTGCTTTGTCGCATCGCATGGCCTTCAATTGTTAAAAAAAAAACAAAAAAACAAAAAAGTTTCATTTTTGGCCTTTGGAATTTCCATTTGCAGTAATTATTCTAGTTTTTATGTATCACAAGTAATTTAAAAAGTATGAGAACGAAAATCACTAGCCAGGATGAGCATGACTGTATAAGTCGTGGCAGGAAAAGAAAATACTAGTCACGGAAGGTAACTCTCGCCATTTCGGCCCGTCATTAGGATCACTAAATCAGTTCTAATTATAATCACCTATGATATTACGTAGTATGAATTCAAATATGACATCGCTTCATTTGTTTCGCGAAAATATGAATGACTTTGAAAAGTTATTTAGATGAATAGTTGTTTGTATCACTTACAAAAACGAATGAACAAAAAAAAAAAAATCTCATCGTTCGCAAAAATATTTAATCAGAAATCGTCTTTGATATTGGAATATTTTTTATTAACTAATATATATATATATATATATATAGGCAGAAAACTTTGCATCGTACTTTTTTGACCCCGACCTATCACTCTAGAGTCTAAAGCACGTCTGTCCATGGCCACCACTTCTCACTAGCTAGGTCACAGCCTCGCACCACCGTGACTAGTCGATGTCTACTATTGTCTCGTTTTTGGCTAGGCCCTTCATATATACATAAATATAACTTCTCGTGTTTTTGTTTTGTTTTCTTTATGTTCATCTTCATTTCCACCGTTGTATCCAAGGTTTAGAACTTATTTTTGTTTACAGAAAAAGCGAAGAGTCGTGCAAATTTTGTGAAATATTGTTTCGATTTCCAAAAACTTTCGAAACAAACCATGTATAGGTCCCTGTATCGATATTTGCTTAGCTCGGACCTGAAAAAGTCGATGTGCACGAGCTTGCAAGATTTTGATTGAGCAAGAAGTAAGGTGCGACGTAATTTAGGCACGGCCTTGATTGGTCGATGGTGGCTAATCTCCAATTAGCCCACATTAGGTTGTCCGAGAGACGGCAAGTTAAACATACGTACTTGATGAAAAAAATATGTTATATTTGAAGTGCTAATTGCAAGTTAATTACAAAACCGACTAGTAAATATTTTATAGGGATAAATACATCGGAAGTCCTAAAATTTATTCCGAAAATATAGTTTGAGTCCTAAAACTTTCAAAAATATCACTAGCTATGTCCACCACGACACATTTATTTTTTATTTTTTATTTTTGCGACATCAAAAGCCTCAAACTATGCTCACTACGATACATTTACCTTAAACTTTTTATTGTGTCGTAGAAAGTCTCAAAACTCGTGCTTATGCGACTTATTTACCCTACGTCAAGGTTCCGTCGGATGAATTTTCAGTCAAAACGTCATTTTTATTTCACTCAAGACATGTGGGCACCATATCAATACTATTTGCTTTACGGCGTCCATATATGCAGATTTTAAACCGTGCTCGTTGGCGGAACCTTCACGAATGGTAAGCGTGTCACACAGGTACAAGTTTTAGATTTAGTGTCACACAAAATTTAGGCTACCTTCGGTAGCCACAATCTTGTCATGTATTCGGTGCCTGCTCAAGACAAGATTAAATCGGATATACGAGGGATGTAGTCCAAATAAAATCATCCCAATGGAAGGTTCGGATAAACGTGAATGTGATTTCTAATATCCATAGCATAAAAATTGTTTTTCTCGAATTGCAAACTTATGACATTATGAAAATTAAAACAAGACTTCAGTATAAATAACATTTGAATTCTAACGTAAAAACTACAAAACAGCGAAAAATTATAATTTCGAATTGCTTTCGTTTATTCCTATTTTAATTTAAATATTCGAATTGATTTCTATCTCACGATATAAATCTAATATGCAAATGCACACATAATTTATTAGTATAATTTACTATTTAATAAAATCTCACTAGAGAAAGATGGAGGGGAAAGACGAAATGGAAACAGCAAAAGAACTTAAAATAATCAAATGAAAATAGAGTAGACAAAAGTACAGTGAGAGATTTTTACCATCGCAATTTCTACAATTTTTATGTTCATTTACACCGATACACCGATTCACCAAATTATATATACGATATAGTAAACTTTGATGGATTTTATATCTTATCCTATCCGATTTTTTTCCCCCAACTGGAACGACCAAAACATAGCCTATGCGGTGAATATAGTTTGGGGGCTTTTGAACCTCCAAATGTGAAGGAATTATCTTCCGAAGGTCGCTTGAAATGTTTCAAAGTCGGCAAGCGATTGTCAAACTGTTGAGACAAAATCGTCAAAATTGAAATCCAATTAAGAGAGAGAGAGAGAGAGAGAGAGAGAGAGAGAAGCCATCGATATCGCTATCGGAGATCTCTGCGGAAAGGACATTGCGACAAATGCGTGGATCTCATTCTCACATGGACTGACACAATCCCCCGTTGTTCTCCAGTCAACCAAATTCCCCAAATACCCCTCTCTCTCTCTCTCTCTCGAGTGGATTTTTTCCCCACTCTAATTTTGCTCCACATAGAATTTAGGGTTTTGTCTGATTTTCTCGTCCGAGGATTATTAACGACATAATACAAGATTATTAGACCCGAGCTTTGGAAACCCTTGGAAAGGTTGTTTTGACCAGAAAATCCTTAGCTAATCCGAAGCGATTCATTCCGCCTTACTCCTTAAACCCCTAGTCGCTCGGAGGTAAGGGAAATGCAAGTGCGTCCGAGTCCTAAGACTGTCGAGGAGGAAGCGATTAGAGGAGGAAGCTCGATTAGACAAAATTAGAGAGAAGCTACAAAGATTTTGGGCTTACAATTAACATATCACCCACGTCGCCTGCTGGTACATTGGGTACGTTGGATCTCAATGTGGGGGGCAAAGATGTTTGGTGAAGGGCGAGACGTGTGTAAAACAGTGGGAAGATGTTGAGGGGCTTCCTTTGGAAAAAGGGGCGTCGATATCTTTTGATGGGAATAAGGAGAAGATTGCGTGGGGACCACCTGCACCTTCTCTTCGTTCAACCACCGTGTAAGAACACGAGACTTCGTCCGGACAGAAGGCAAAAAAAAAAAATAATAATAATAAAGTTTGATGATCTTCCAATACGTGCGTAATTAGATTGTTAGATTATACATTAAGTAAAATGTTTTTGGAATGGTCCGTTAGCCCGACAAGATAACTGTATTGTTAGTTATTTTTTATCGTCCGATCTCTCAATCGATGAGCGCTTCATACAAAACACGTGGTGATGACATGTGAATCCATGATTGAGATCGTATCTTTCTCGACAGATCTGTCGAAAAAACATTTTCCTTTTCCGATAGTATTGTTCGTGTATGTTAACATTAATTCCGAGAGCATTTCCCCTTCTTTCTATCTATATTAATTACTAAATTCGACTTCCTTACGTGAAAAAGAAGTCTCGAATCATCTAAAATCACAACTGTAGGAGCACGTCGTGCGAATTCTTTCATATTTCAGAGCGAGCATAATTGTACGATTGTTTCGCATCTGAATCAAGTCGAACCCCACTAAGATCATTATGCACGGCAAACAGAGATGTGAACAAAAATGAATTATCTCAAGATTATGTTAACCCTTTTTTTTTTGTCTAGGTTCAAGGATGACAACACAATCCCACACGATGCGTTGACGCGACATTACACAATTAATTGGGTACGTTTCTTGATCGAAACACCGTTATCTGTTATCGAATGATGTTTAGACGAATGCCCATCGAGCGAGGATAGCATTATCCGCATGTCGGGTTGAGAAGGGGCCCGTGAGAAAGTTTTTTTTTTTTTTTTTTTTTTTTTTTGGGTGGGGTTCGAAATCGGCCCTAGGCCACACAAAGTGAGGGTGATCGGGAGTGTCGGCCATGTGTGGGGTGGGCTAAGTCAAAGGTAGGCATCGCTGTCGCAAGAACAAAAATTGGTTTCTGGCTTTTGGGGTTCGTATGTTCAATGAATGATCATCATCATGCCCCTGCCATCACTCCTCCTCACATGGCCTCTGGCCCCCCTACGCTTGGATTGGCTGCGATCCCCTGCTCTCCTGCCTTGCCCCTTTCCTTGGTCCCCCACCCCATCCACCCTTCATTGGACTCTCGCTTGGCCCCCCCCTCTCTCTCTCTCTCTCTCATCGCTTACATGGAAGAACCCTTTGTGAAAAAGAAAGGAGGAGGGACGACCGTTTTCCAATTTGAGACTTGGAGTTAAGGAAAAACCCTAATCCCAATCTGCGCAATCCCGTCGGCGAGCGATTGGTTACTTGATTGGGTCGTGTTATGTTTGGTTTAGAGAGTAGTCCTGTTCTTATTCGATCGATCGATCACTGACGTATTAGCCTCGGCTCCGATGGAGGGACCGAACGGAGCTATCGTGTTTCGCCTGTGTAGGACAATCCGAGACATGCCCGTTCGGCCTCGAACTTGGTGGGCCGAGCAAGACACCAAGTCTTTTCGGTCAAGTATGCATGCTTATTCGACTTTTACAACAACAAAAAAAACGTTGATACTTTCACATTTTTGTAATTGAAGGGTTTTCCTCCATACGTAGCAATTAGTAAAATCAAAAGATCTAGATGTTTAGTATTTTTCTTTTTCTTTGAAAAAGTAGAGTGAGGACATGACTTTTTTTTTTTTTTAATTCTCGAGAGCTCACATATAAGATAAGGTGGTTTCGCTATAACACCTGAAAATTAGGAGGCAAGACATAAAACAAGGTAGTTATGCAGTACGACTTGAAAATGAAATTCTTGTTTTTCTAGTTGACTAAGGACGGACTAGGATGTTTTTCTTTTCTCTTTTTTCCCGGTTAAGTGACAGGACGATGCATCCATAATTTTGTTCATAACATGGAAAATGACAATTAAAGTTAAAAATCATAGATGAGAACTTATCAAGAATCAACTTACTCAGATCATGAAATAACTAGAAATCCTGTTTTTTTTTTTAAATTATTAACTAATAATATAATGAAATGGGCATAGAAGTCGGGTTTCCCGAAAGCTTATTGAATCCCCGGCAAATCTCACGAACCAATTACGTTCAAATCTCGCGAATCAATTATTAGAAATCTAAAGCAACATGCACGTAATTTTGACGAGATTTGAATCGATTTCAGCAACATTCTATCACTTCAATCTCACACAAGCGTAGCTCATTGATTCAACGGGAGATCAAACCTCAAATTATCTTGAAATCCGGTGTCATGCTCGTGTCGCAGCTTGCAAAACTCACCTTCCACACGGCAGCTGGTCAATATTTCAAATCCCGTGACCAAATGTCGTGTACAAAAAAAAAAAAAAAGAGAGAGAGAGAATCACACTTTTTGAAAAGGTCCCAAGTAATCTCGAATTTTCAACCCAATCTCAATCAAATCTTGGCGTAATCTTTTCTCAATCACCCACAATCCTTTTCTGTTTCATGGGGGTCAACTCCTAACACGCATAGGCCCCAATGCATATCTTAGTATTATTGTACATATGCCCCCAAAGTATATGCAAGGAATCATAATCATTTATGCCCACTCGACCCTCTCTTTAACATCATTTCCGAGCAATCCACTAGCTTGTGCGACTGTTCAAACAAGATGAACCGTACCGCATTTTACTTTGAGTTTGATACCGAGGATAGGGCAGCAATTAGGGTATAATATCGTACGTCGCGTGTGATTTATTAGAAGGAGAATCAAACCTGTTTTCGAACAAAATTCTTATCTATACGATGACATTTAAAAGGTGTCTGTAACTACGCATCGTCCCTCTATCATTAAGAATATGCCCATGTTGCTCGCTCGACGTAATTATGCGCTCGCTAGGATAAGACAAATAATCTACCTGTTGTTCTCATCCCAAAATAAGATCCGATCATGAGCCTCGCAGCTTATCATGCCCGCCGATGTGTGTATGGACGCATATATGTGTATTTATCATGGGGGTGGGTTGGATAACCAGCCCAAACCCGAGATGTGTACTGGTCCGGTCGATTCGATTAGGGGTAACCGTAATCCTTAGTTCTTCGAGTTTACAGTTCTTTATTGGATAATGGCTTAATTAGCCATCCATAGTACGTATCGCCACTCGTTCTTGGAGATACGTGCAATGATGAGATTAGAGGTTCTTGACTCGTCCCACCCATCCGGTTCGGGTCGCGAGATCGATTTGATATCCACTTTGGAAAACCCGAGAACGATGGGTGCAGGAGCTATCCCAAAATCTGAACCTCAATGATCTCATGAATTTCACATTCTCCTGAGTACTACAGTAGGTTACCTAGGTTACTCATATTTCTATATTTGAGCTGAAGTATTTCACGTGGAGTTGGTTGGATTTCGAATGAAACCCGACTTTAAAAACAAAAGTAAAAGAGATCCCGTCTAGGGTTTGGGATGGGTTCGGGTTTTGGTCCGGACTTGTATTCAGTTTGATATGTTTTGCATGATAGTTTTACGTACGAAAAGTTCGATTATATGCTGGGAATGTCTTCGAGTGAACGTCAAGAGAAAAGGAAAACGGTAAGTTACAACGTCTGTCGTGGATTTGCTTCGGGATAAATCATCCGCAAGTGCCCGAAATATGATCACGAAAAGAAGGCAACTCACACGGCGAATGCTTGCCTCTCCGGCTTGATCAACGAGAGGCAAAATCCGATCTCAACAAAGCCCAGTGGCAAGCTATCAACCTCACTAAAATGGTTATGCCCTTCTTTAAAATAAAGAGAGCACCTCATGCTTTTATTTGAAATAAGGTCTATTTCAAGCCCTTATTTGAGAAAATGAGAACAATTCATGCCCTTATTTAATTTCATTTTTTTCTGACTCCTTGGTATATTCTATATTTCCGATCCGCTAGAATATATCAAATTACATCCTTTCATCGAATGTAAGTGGCTATGAGTTTACACCTCAAGAAGCGTAATCTCTCGGAGTTGGATCATGCGAACTTTTAATCAAATCATTCTGACTTATTGACTGGATGCAGCAACGTAAAGAGAATATGAATATCATTCGATTGAAAGAGGATAACACGCGGATATGGCAAGGTGGGGCAGCTCTTCATAGCTTTCCTCTCGGTCAAAAGCATCCCAACGACGCCTAATAAACAATGCTTCACTCAATTGATCTGGTGCAGACCAAAAGTATCACTTTTTCTCGTGACTTTATGGGCAAATCAAGCAGAAAGGTCTTCCCTAAATTGAGTAACTTTTCAACAAGTTGGAGCTCGTGGACCGCACAAAAGAGCTATGATCGATGAGATATTTTCACTCGGGGAGTTTAATTCCGAACCGGTCAACACGTTCAGTTGAACCCAATAAGTAATGAGAGTAATTAAAATATATTAACCGCTAAACATCACATAAATTTTCGATTTTTTTAACACAATACACGCATGCATTCTAACGACTTGACGTGGGTTTTAACTGATCTCAGGACTGCGTTTGGCTACTCGAAATTGTTAGGACGGGCAATTATGGAGTTATTAGTTTGATTTTTTTTCCACGACTGACAGAGATGGGACCAGAACTTGCTTCATTATTGAAGGAGAGGTAATAGGATCTTTGACTTGTTGGCGATCCACAACATCCCTAACAGGAACACGTCACTCAGTTTGAAAACAAAGAAAACGAATAATATCCGCTCGAGATATTTACCACAATCGAGATTCTTTTCAATTTCACCCATGTTTAATTAAAGCGAAGGCAGATTTTACCGAATCGAGATAAAGATCTTGGCGATCTCCATTCGGTCCCAAACTTTTTTATTGTCAACGAGACACGAACAAGAAAAGGTGCAAAATGGCAAAAAACTGAGGAACGTGTTCTTTGAGAAGTTCTCGAGTTCGTTTGATCATTAGATGGTTGCCGTTTGTGGGGGAGAGATTTTCAATTTTGTAATAAAGTCCTTTGTTGCGATGCCACATACGGTTTTGTGAAAAGCTTTAATCGGTTGTTAAATGAATGCGTGATTTAATGTTATTCGAGCACGATGTATGTTGTTGTGCAATACGTAATTGACAAATAGATTAGAAGCCTTAAACTTGCACACAATCTGCAATCGGCCTAGATATTATTCTGCCCCGTATAAAATTTTCAAAATTAGTCGTGTGATCACGAGATTCCAGCGGCTCGGATTGGTTCTTGCCATTGGAAAATTCGACTCCATGGTTCTATAAGTCAATAGCGCAGGCTTTGTGGGATATGAGGAATGATTATGTGACCATCGTTGTTCCACCGCTGTGAGACTAACGGTATGTTTTGAACCGTTAAAAAAAATTTAAAATGAGATCCACTCATTCAAGAATTCGTGGCTAACAACATATTATTACTTTGACAGTTATTCAAAGACTGTCATACTAGCAAAACTCGGTAAATATTGCACGATGTGAAACGATGTCGTCCTATACCGACATTAAAGTTCACACAATCGAACTTGTGGCTTTCGTATTCAGTACCTGTTGATAAGCAGCATGCAAAAAGAAAAGATAATCTAAATTAAGAGAGAGAAGCAATTCTCAGCACGTAACCATAATGTCCTCCATCGATGAAATGTCGTAGGCGTGGATCACGAGTTGGAGCCACGGCGTTTCGTTGTGCTCGGACAAATTATGGTAGAACTAGAAGGTGCGTTGGGGGGGGGTCCCATGGCACACTTTTGACGACTCCGATGATTGCGATTGTTGCGCAACGTAACGCACTTGACAATGTCACGAATCGTGCTAGCTTCACATAGGCTCCTTTCGGGTCAACATGTTTGCACTTTGAAGGATGTGAATCTCCCTTGAACACGTTGGAGTTTTGTGGACCAAATGACTAGAAAACACTGTGTTGTTATTATGTAAGGAGCAAGGAAGAAATGATGATGTTTTTTTTTTACTTCCTTTTCTCTTTTGGAAAATGAAAGGAGGGAAAAAAAAAAAAACAGCTCCTTGGATCTTGTGATAAAGTTTTCTGGCATCATCTACCACAAAATATCCATATGATAAACAGGAAAGTTATTCGAAAAGTCATAAACTTATTATATTTTGACGAATCCAGTCTTAAATCTTTCAATTTTATCGATTGAGTCTTAAATCTTTTGATACTTTGTCAATTAAGTCTATCTGATCAATTTTAGCCGAAAATCATCGATGTAGATGTCGAACGTCCGACATGGCACAGTCGGCGCTCGTGACCGGCGAGGGGCGAACCCTCGCTCGACTTGGTAGGAAAAAAGAAAAGAAAAGAAAGTACTAAAAAATTCAACATTTATTCAAAATGATTAAAAAAAATTATCCACGTTAATATTGGTCGTCTTATGTGATGCCATTGGCATCCAAGTTAACGATTTCAAATTTCAAATGAAAATTGGCTTGATGGGCTCAATTGGTAAAGTATTTAAAGGTTTTGCACTCAATCAAAGAAACCGAAAGATGTATGATTGAATTCGCCAAACCGCAATAAGTTCAGAATTTTTTGGACAATTTTTCCACAATGATTGCTACCCTTTTTCCGCTGCCCGAAATTGTTGAGATGGTGCTCAAATTTGGGAAAAGTGTCAAAAAAGTCATAAACCTATTGCATTAGTGCCAATTAAGTCATAAACCTTTTGTATTGGTGCCAATTAGGTCTTAAACATTTTATTAGTGCCAATTCAGTCCTAAACCTTTTACAATAGTGCTGATTTAGTCCTAAAAATTTTGCATTTATGTCAATTAAGTCAATTTGGCCAATTTTGATTGGAAATTACTGGCATGGACATCAATTATCCTACGTGGCACGGTTAGCGCTAATATGAATATTTTTTTATAATTTTTTTTATATTTTAAACAAAATTTAAAAAAAAGTTTGAAAAAAACCAAAAAAATGCTTAAAAAATTATTTAAAATATTAAAATAATATCAAAAATGTCCAAGTTAGCGCTAGCCGTGCCATGTAGGACAATCGATGCCCACGTCAACGATTTTCGATCAAAATTGGCCGGATTAACTCAATTGGTATAAATATAAAAGATTTATGACTAAATTGATAACAATAGAGAAGGTTCATGACTAAATTAGCATCAATAAAAGGTTTAGGACTTAATTAGCACCAATGCAAAAGGTTTAGGACTGAATTGGCACTAATGCAATAGATTTAAGACTTTTTTAACACTTCTCCTACTCAAATTTTGGAAAGCTACAAAGTGAACGATTCTTCTATTAGCTTGCTTTCTGCTCACAGAGGTCGTTAATAAGCAAATTCTTGTTGGAAATCAGGTTGGAAGTGAGCAATAAAGATGTTGTTTATTTTGACAAGAACCTAGGACATGCATTGCACTTGCACCTATGATCAGTTACATATTTGGTGCCCGGCAGAATTTCTTGTTGCATTCCCTAGAAGTCCCGCAACCAAAACTCTTTTGGTGGTGCTCCAGTAAGTTCGGAGTTTGTCTAGAGTGTGAGTTTTTCTCCTTCTTTTCATTTACACTTTTTCTCAGTTTGCTGACGCTACCTTAAGCGTATACAACGTATAAATATAGATACGTACATCCATACGTGTATTTCTATGGTCGAATCATATTTTAGATTCTAACGGAAACGTAAAATAGTTACTTCTGACTTTTCATAAGACCCAACATACGCACCTAGGGGGCCACAAAATATCGAAAATTCACAATAAAAAGAATGGGTGCGTTCGACCCAAAGAAAATCAATGGTCTATTTTCATTGTTGTATTTGATATTATAATTTCTCCGATGGAATCGAAAAATGTTCAAAAATGCACTTGTATCCATTGTGGATTCATGTCTTCGCTGATTAACAAAACTTAGAAAAATCGACATCCTAAAATATCGATAATGCTACACACATGTCTAGTATGTGGAAGTTGTATCCGTCTAAACTTCCCTTTTTCAAAACGAACCGTACCTACATATGTTCACAAAATCCTCGAGCTAGCCTCGCCGATTTTTCACGTTTTATTATCACTTTATCATTTATTAAGAAAAAAGGGGAGATTAACGGGAGTTTAGGATTTTAATAAATTAAGGACGATCATTACGAGAGGGGGAAAGATAAGAGGAACAAAGAAAGAAAGTACGAAAAATTCGAACGGGTCGAAATGCGTGAACATGTGCGCTTTTGCTTCCAATCATGCGAGTCGGTAGATTCCAACAAAGGACGAAAGCTGTTGTTTTTTTTTTTTTTTTGATAAGATTGAGGTGAGTCGTCTTTTACCCAAGGCGTGCGTGCATTTGCTCCGACCAAGATGTAGGAATTGACATCGAGCCATGGGCCGTCCATAGGCGTGTTCTTTACATACTAGCTCTCACTTCACTAGATAGAGATTTGCAAAGCAGTACTAGTTCATAACAATGATGGTTGCCTGGTTGGCATATCTTTTCACATGCCTACATGAATAGAAGTAAAAATTTACGATACGAATTTTTAGATCCGAAAATGAACTTCGGTATATCATGAATTTTGGATCCATTACACCAACTCAATCCGCCGGCCACTGGGCGAGGGCCGCGAGCCCTCGCTCGCAGCTGGGCGAAGCCACGACCCTGGCCACGACTGGCGAGGACTCACGGCCCTAAAAAAAAAAAAAAAAGTTTCCCCGTTTCATCTATATTTTCAAGCGGGGATCAAATCCAAATCTTCGCTCCTCGTAGTGGAGACATGGTTATTAGACATGGGCCCAAGAGGCCAGGAGCAATCTTCAATGCCAAGGCCCACAAAAGATCCGATCATCGTCATGCAAGGCATGCAGATTTGGTCGTTACTTCTCTCAATAACAGAAGATTAGACGATCTTCTCGATAATCCATGAATCCGACAGCTAAAACGAGTTATATCATGCTCAGTAACTACTGATATTAACATAATTAGTGAAGTAACGAACGGCAGACGCTGTGGTTTTTGATGTTACGGTTGACCATCACAGCCAACATGGTTAATTAGGGTTAGATCAACTCTTAGGTGTTACTAAGTTTCTCTCCGCGGATCAAGATAAAACCTGCGCAACGGCAGTAATTCCATAATTCTGGAATTTTTTTTTTTTTTTGCACTCTTAGGTGTTTTGTGGTTTGTTGAGTAAGATTAATTATAATCTTTGTCGCGAGAAACAAGCGATCAAGTAATGAGATAAAAAAAAAAAAAAAGAAACATGAAATGAAACGGACTCCGGATTCACGTGGTTTTGGTCAATGGGACCTAAACCACGGAGAGAGCAGCACAAGGTTCCATTGTAGATCAAGCGATTAATGGAGATTACAACTACATTCGAGTCATTGGAATGTTTCTCAGCTCTCGATTACACCCACTGCATCAAACAGTATATAGCTCTTACGATTTCTGATACGATAATTTCTTACTTTCACAAAGGAGTGATACAAAATCTCGCCACGAGATTTTCATGATTTCAAACACTCAGTGAAATAATTCACAAGCACGCCACGCAATTGGATTGTCATGGCTAAAAGCCCGCTTCAAGGTATAATTCCCGAAAAAGAACGTCCCTTAGGTGCTCTCCCAGTTTTATGTAGAAAAAGATTGGATCGGGAAAAAAGATGTAAGAATCCAAATCAGAAACCTACTGAGTCGAGATCATTGGACCTCTTATGTCAGGATATGGATCAAATAATAAATATTTTTTTTAGGTGGTCTACGAGCCGCCGCTTAATCGATTAGTTATGAAATATCACTAACTCTTTGTGTGATGTCAATATCTTTATGTGCAATTCGTTAAAATAGAAAATTCTCTTTCCTTTATTTTTTGAAAAGAAATTGAATAGATATCTCCTTTTTTGTTCATTATTGAGCTTGATGACCTAAATCAGATAGTTGTACGAGTGAAAGAAAATAGCTTAGAAATTAGTGGTAAAAAGATTGAGTCTCATTTCCCCCGTGCGCGCGTGTGTATATATATATAGCCCCGCATAAGATTTTCAAACGCCACATACATCTTCAAAGTCCAAGTCTCATTTGAACTTCAACTATAACCACAGACCTCATCAAAACACTAATTCTACTTGCACCTTTAGCTACTCCGAGAGAATTTTAGACACAAACTCCTCAATCACATATAAAGCAAAACCACCGTTGTATCTATATCTATTAGAAGATCAAACACGTAGTATATCAAGCTCGACAGCTATAGCAGTTGTTGGCTTTAAAGGCTCCACTCGGCTACAAGCACCATCATTGTCAATGACCACGCTAGCACTCGCCTTAGGAGTTTCTAATTGTAGCTCCACCTTGAGCTGAATACTGTCCAAATTCGTATAAACACCATCGCAATGACTCCTACCTAGAAATGCTGGAGACACATCGAATGTAACTTCTACACTGGCAATTAGCGAGTATAATTTCCAACACTACCACCGACAGCCCCGCTCACGTTGTGCGTAGCTTGGGAAGATGCACTTTCTTGTCCTTCCATCAAGCTTGTCATCATCACTTTAACATAACATTGGCAACCAAATATTGTATTACAGAATAACCGGTACTACCTGGCCACGCTTCCTCATGAGTCAAATAGTTGATGGGGTTGGCTCACTATTCTAAGCCCACCCAATAGGAATTTCCTAGCCATTTTGGCACAAGAGAGCATTTCATATGTTGTCTTCAATAATTTGTTGCTCGTTAACTTTGCAACTCGTCGTGGTTCACTGTCAATCTACCGATTTTTTACTGTCTTACTAGTCTTCTTTGTCTATCAAAGCTCTTGAATGCCCAATAATGTGAATAGTATTAAACTTTTGCCTTTGCATAAACACCAGGTCGTCCTCGAGTAGTCTCATTCACGAATTGGTTAGCATAAATATTGCACTATTCCTAGAAGGAAGTTGCGATAGCTAGAGATATCCAAGTGCATCAATTCTACAAACTTTGTGATTTCTCTAGCAATCGTACTGAAGTGCACTTTTCATTGTTTGGTTAAGTCACGGCATCTATATACATTAGGTTTCTCAACCACATAACCACATGGTATATTACTTCCACTTATGACTTTTAAGCTTCTCTCGTCGATATACCCCAAACGCATATGTCGCAATTACGAGTCTCAAATAAAAGCATCCGACATCTCCACGACGAAATCTGTCTCTGTCTTCACTTGAAGCTCATACATGTCGTGTGTTTAACTCCTCTCATTATCAGCATGGCACATCGAATAGTCTTCAAGCTCTGCTTTTTAAATCACACCAACACCCAATTGAATCTAGGGAACTCAAGGAAATTAGGTTCTTCTTCAATCTTTGGGGCATAGCTCACTCCAAGCAATATCCTTGCGGTATCATTATGTATTATGATTCTAACATCGTCACTACCCATAATATTGCATTTTACGTTGTCCCCTAATTGCATGTTACCAATATAATTGCATTGATAAGTAGTAAACTAATTATTATTTGGCGGAATGTGAAACGAACAACCATAATCCACAAACATTACCTCACAAGGTGTAGCGCTCACAATTCCTCATTAATCTCTCAATTTTACAAAAGAATTACGCAAAATCCAAGCTGTCCCACCCTGAAGCTTTTTAGTGTAATTTACGAGCATGCCTTACTATTGATTATTGCAGCCAAAAGCTTCTCTTGGATCATTTCAAGGGATAATTTGCGAAGAATCTGTCTCTTTGATCCTCTTCATTAAACCTACTTCTTATACATAAAGGAATTTGATCCAAAAGAGGAAATCTACTCGAATTAAGAACCCAACTACAACTAGGAAACTTATTTGAATCAAATTTCCTTTACGGTTCAAACTCGAACAAATCGTCAATAATTTTTGGGCAAATAGCCAGTGCGATACAATATCAACCAATTCAATATGTCTATCTCCCTAGCGTGAGAGTAACTCTAATCATTGTCGTGGCCAAAGTCTCATGATTGAAGCCACAAAAGGACAAATTCAAACAACAGAGAATTACCGAATACACAAATAAATATATTACCAGTGCGTATGACTATATCGTCGCGTGACGATAATTATATTAAGAAAATCAATGGTTTACAAGTAGACCACTAAATAAATACAGAGAATTACCGAATACACAAATGCGGCGAACCAATCGTAACATGTCCAACGTTATTTTTCGGCATAAGGGATAAAAGTAGTGACCAAATAATTCATCCCTAGATTGCCAAAATCTTACTTTAATGGAAAAAGAAGACAAGCAGCATCAAATCAATCAAAAGAAAGTTATCAAAAACACTAATCAAAATAAAAGGGTCCGAAAAAGAGGTCAGAAAGCGACAAAACGAAAAGGCATGAAAGCCCAATGGCCCCCCCCTCTTTTCAGAATCAGATCTTGTTGGATTTTTTTTTTTCCCTTGTACTTTAGCTTGTAATAATTTATTTATCAGCCCTAAAAAAAAAAACAGAAAAACTTATAATAATTTTTATTTTCAGCATCCCAACATAGTATAATCCCACTCGCCCGGAGGAAGAAAGAGGTACAAAGTTTGAGATTACAATAGGGGGGACCACGACCACCCCTCCACGACATGCCTCGCCAGCCGACACGTGTCAAACTGAACATGCTTGATTTGGTTTTGATTTGATTAATTAGAGAGTATCAGATTTTTCAGATTTTCCCTTCTATTTAAAAATTAGAAAGAATGCGTTCGGATTTTCCTTTTCGATACTTTCCATTATTTTAAAAAGTCTTTTTCGTTCGTTGAATTCAACCCACGTTTAATTTAATATTCGTTAATTTAATCGCAGCTAGGAGTGAGTTGGAATTCAATTAGGACCGTCAATTTCTTGGATATGGCGTTCTATTTTTCACCGATTCTTCACTTTCTATGTTGTCGAACTCGTATTGTTTGAGCTATATTTTAGACGGACATCGTTCTACTTTTCGTCGGATTTCTCTCCAATTGTATTTGTTTTTTTTTTGGTAAGGCTCCAATTGTATTTATATAACATGAAATTTACAATTTTTTTGAGTTAATACCACAAAATTTTTTTAACCGATACATCTGTCACAAATTTACCACAAATTATTTTTTAACAAAAAAAAGCCAATTTGATACACTTGTGATAATTTTACCAAAAACTGATAAATTTATTGTGCTTTAGTTTTCATTAAATCTAATCGTGAAAGTGCTACGTTGTATGACACGTAACAATTGACTGGTATACCAGCTTGAATTTTTATTTTCTATTTGTCACGTGTGTATGAGTGTGGAATTTTTTATGGTATTAACTCAATTTGCCATAGGTATATCAATTTAGAGTTTTTCGAGATCAAAAAAATTAATTTAGGGTAAATCTGTCACAGGTGTACCGGTTTAGGATTTTTGGCGGTTAAAAAAATAATTTGGGATAAATTTGTCACAACTATATTAGTTTGAATTAATTTGGGATGAATTTGTTATATGTGTATTAGTTTGAAGTTTTTCATGATATTAGGTTTTTTTTTGTTTTTTTTTGTTTTACCTTTTCTCAATGATAAGACAGGTAACACGACAGAAAAACACTCAAATTATCATGTCTTTACCTAATGTGACATGCCGATGTCTTTACCTAACGTGACATGCCCAGACAGAGGGAAGTTCGTCCTGACTCCAAGAAGAGGTCTCAACTTTTGTTTTTGGCCCCCTCAAACAGGAGTGGATCCATACACAAGGGCGAACCGGGTCGGGTTATAAACGATCCAGATCAAAGCCATATCCATACCAAAACCCAAATCAATCGGAACAAAACTCACGTTCACACAGTGTGTTTGATCAAGTCACCGTCACCATTAGCTACTCCGCCACTCGTGTAGAAAATTCTGTCGGCTCCCGAAAGAGTCGCTCTCATAGCTGAAACTCAACATTGCCCAGACGTTATAGTCGTGATCAAAACCCATCGTAAGATAAGGATATCCCAGAAGATTGCGAAACGAGGATTGACATTCCGATCTCGATCTCGATCTCGATATCCTTTGGAGAAATTCTCACTTCTCTTGCTAATATGCCCGAAAGGGACAACGGTCATACGAGCGGTCGTGAACAAATCTTTACTCGATGCAGGCCCAAAAGGAGCGTTTATTCAGGATATAGCGAGAATAAACTGATGTAACATAGAATGAACCGCAAGTCGGGTCTAACTGGCAAAACTAGAATAGGCCGCATCTCGAGACGTGACTCAGAATGATCTTGAAAGGTTGCGCGTAAGCTTCACGGTTTGGAACGAAAGGCCATTTCTTGTACTCGAAGTCGCGTGTTTAGTCAAGTGAGGGGGCGCAGATTTCTTCTTTGCTTATGTCTCTTGGTCTGCGTGTGGGCTACATAACCACAAACTTCTATTAAGTATTAGGGAGAAAAAAACTAAACTACTAGGTCACCAAGTGAAGGTGACAAGAAAGAAAAGGCAGTGGGGTCTGTCCGCTCCACTGGACTAATAGCAAGTACAGGAAAAGGAGTGATCCTAGAGAAGGCAAGGAAAGGAAAAAAAAAAAGAAAAGCAAAAGAAATAGATGGATGGACAAAATCTGCAGAACGTAGCAGCTGCATTTGTATGAGCAGGAGATGGGAAGTCATGGGAGACCATCTGAACAGCAGAGGTTTGGCTAAAAGCCCGACGTCGAAAAGAATCTGACCACATACGTTTTTTTTCTTTAAAGTGGGGAGGAGAGAATGAGGAGGGAGATAGACACTATGTGCTTATCTTGTGTAAGTGGGTCATGTCTGAAACAACAAACAACGCCAAGTACTCTTGTTTGTTTTTTTATGGGGAGTAGAACTCCACTCCCTGTCTCTTAGTCTCTCTCTCTCTCTCTCTCTATCCACCATTGTTTGGCTGTTGAGGAACTGGAGAGCCCAAGAATCAACCAATGGGTGTTCGGGTGTCATCTGCTTTTTCTCTGACTCCCCTGACTTTCCCCATCTCTGCATAATTATTGCTCTTCTACACTCTCCCTCTCCCTCTCCCTCTCTCTCTCTCTCTCTCTCCCACGCAGACTGAGTGACACTGAGGATAGTTGGAATTCCATTTATTCTCCATCCACTTCCCTACCCACTCCATTTGTGGAAGACTAAGGAAAAAAACCCACAAGGTTGTCTTGTTCTTTCTGAATTGGTGACACTCCTCTTTTTTAAGGTGCCTCCTTTCTTTCTCCAACTGCTCTTTCACACTCAAACTGGGAATGCCATGATTTGCCACTGCAGGTACACTTTTCATACCTTTACCATCTTTTACTTACTCTCTGGTGTAGCCCTTTGTAGTTTCTCTTTTCTCTTCTGCGGGTGTGTTATCATGCTTAGTCTAATTCTCTTGTCCTCCTACATCTTCCTTTTTATGTGGTGGAATTGTTGGTTTTCCCAGTTAAAAGGGTACTTGCATGTGCTTTTGCTTGTCAAATCTGGATCTCCCTTGCTTTCTGCTGCGGGGATGCTTGCTTTTCTCCAATTGCTCTTTCTGAGTTCTTTTTTTTTTTTTTTGTCGTAATTCAAATATTTAAGACTTGAGCTGTTAGATGTTAGTAAAAAACTTGTGGGAACCCGATAACAATTGCAGAGAACTTTTGAAGTAGGATTGTTCATTCGGATCTGAACAGAATGCACAAAGTTCTTCACCTCTTACCATCACTGATCAAAGAGATGATTTTGATGAACAACAACGAGGTGCCCCGGGGCGTTTCTGGAAAATTCACTACTGAGATGTACTGATAAACATATTCTGACTAAAGTTGTGATCTTGGAGAAAATTTTCTTTTTCAGGTATATCCTTGAGGACCTTTTATCTCTTCCTGAAAAAAAAAAAAAAAAAGGCCTGGCCAAGAACTGAATAAGCCAGATTTTTTTCCAATGAGGTATTCAATGTCTAGACTGTGGCTTTTGAGGAAGAACTCCCAGGAACTTTTATGGATTGGTGATGATAAAGTAATTGGTTATATTGAAGTTTGCAGTTTCTCCAATTACCGAGGGAAACTTCGAAAAGAATTACTGTCCTTCTTATTTCAGATGATCATACCTGATTAGTTGGCAATTAAATTGCATTGGTAGGTTAAAGGTGCGACATGCTTTGAGATCGCTTCATTTCTCTTTGCAGCAGTACATCGTTACTGTTAGTAATTCAAAAAGTTGTCTTCATTCATGATTTTTCGGTTTTTGAGTCGCTTCACTTTGGTTAACTTGGTTGTTACTTTGAAAACACAATCTTTAGACCAAGAAGTGTGGTCCCTCAACCATCACATGGAAGAGCAAGCCCAACTCCAGTAGAGCTCCCAATTCTGTTCAGCCTCCTTTGGATGGTCCAAATATCTGGTTTCTGCTTCGTTCTCATGTTAGGTTGTGGCGATTGTTTTAGGAAGTCCTCTTCATCCATTTGCAGCAGTGCATTGGTAAACCCGGAGACTTTTTTTTCTCTTAAGAATAGGTATGATCGGAAAAGGGAAACATGGTAATTGAATATGAGACCAACCACAAGGCCAAGTCATATCTCCCAACTTATTTCACCAAACTATAAGACGAGATGCACATGAATACATGTAAGTGTGGACATCAAGAAAATGGTGGCGCGGGCTATTCTGTGACGGTGCTTGAGCTTCTAATTCACTTTTTGCTACTTTTTTCTATATCAATTTCTTCCTCCCTAGAACACTTGCGATATTGGCAAGCGAAGAGGGGAACTTCCTGTTTCTACGTAACACTTCTTCTGCTTTAGCTTCATTTATATCTCTTGAGGTCATGTCTTGGTGTAAATCTTGAGGTGATGCAAAGATCAACTTTAGTGATGTGAATCTCTGATTTCTTTGAGGAGTTAGAAACATTAATGCGGTAGCTGTAGCATGTATCACAGTTTCTTGGCAAAAATTATCTAGTTCAGCACTTGTGTTTCCTGCATTTTCCTTGGGTTTGACAATTCTGTTAATTGTTTCTTGTTTTTTTCGATCTTTTTTTTTTGGAACTTGTTGATTATATTCCCTCGCAATGCTTGTCAGTCTAACCGTAGTATCTGGCTTTGCTGGAAATTGTGTATACCGTCCTTCTTTGGTCACCACACATAGAATCTCTGTTGTGGTGTTCCAGATGGTGATTCCCATTGATGATTGGAACTACAATAGTGGTTTTCCTGGATTGCCAAATCAATAACTGCATCTAAAAGTACAAATAGTGGACACGAAAGGCATGACACTGCAAAATGATTGATGGATTAAAACGCAACATTTAGCAAACTATGGTTTGAAAGTTCATGGAGTTCGCTGATGATAGTTGACTTCATTTGTGATCGTATCTACTTATTGGAGTTTCTAGTCATTCAAGTAGCTGAATTTCATAAAATTGAGGAGTCGTTCAATATGTGAAAATCGCTGGCCATATGCAGAGCACATAAAGTTACTCCTGGTAAGAAAACCTAAATTATCAATTTTAACCTCAACTTGTTGATTTCTGTTTTTGATGTGCACATCATGATATTCGGTTGGCTCACAAGTTTTAGTTTACTTGATACAAATTTCTAAGCATCACGGCACTAAAAAGTGACCTAAACTGTGATGGAGAAGATAAATATGGCATTTTTTCGTGGAACTCTTTGGCTCGTACCTTAACCCCGGTGGAAGAACTAATCTGGTCTCTGGTTATGCAGGTAACACCTAGCTAATCATCTTACTATTTTCAGTGGCGCGATAATCACCATAAACACAGACCAAAATTCAACTGTCTCGTCCAGACATGCTGCCACAAAACTCTGATTCAGGAACGGAAAATGAGTCCTCGGACTTCAGTGCCCAGGTAGCTTCCGAGGCATGTGTGCAGGAAATCTCTGTCGAACCCTCCAAAGTTACCTCGACCACTTCCTTGGATCAGGACAGTGTGTCACTCGACTTGACCCTTTTCTGCCGCAGTAATGTTCCTGCCGAGGTGAATGCTGTTGGAGAGAGTAATGATACTGATGCCACTGACCAACCTTCCATTGTTAAACTCCCACGGGTGTTCTCTTGCAATTACTGCAAGCGCAAGTTTTACAGCTCGCAGGCGCTCGGCGGCCATCAGAATGCTCACAAGAGGGAGAGGACGATGGCGAAGAGGGCCATGCGGATGGGAATGTTCTCCAACAGATATACCAGCTTGGCATCTCTGCCGCTTCACGGTGCGGCGATTAGGTCCCTTGGCATTGAAGCTCACGCAGGGGTGCACCACCAGAATATGGTGGCTCCAGAAAGTCGGCCTGCAGTTTTGAGGGGTGGAGCGAAGTTTGAGAAGGGCTATTTGGGAGCGCCGATGTTTGTTGAAGAAGATGAAGTGGCGCCGCTGTTTTGGCCAGGAAGTTTTCGGCAATTGGACATGAGGGATTGCACTAGTGATCCTAGCCCTCCCACGGATTACTTAATCAAAGGTTCGAATGTGAACTTTGTCCAGGTGTCGAAATTTCCACGGATTGAGACTTCGTCACCCGACCTTACGTTGAAACTTTAGGAACAAATCCGATCCGACGTTAATTCTCAGTTCTTGTACACCCGTTGCTATGCTGTGACATCTGTTTGTCTTTGTACAGTGAGATCTGATGAGAAATGGCTGCGAGGTATGAAGTTTTGGTGTCTCGCCTTCTCTCTTGCTGCCTTTTGCTCTGACGTGCTATGACAATGCTATCAGTTGCTATAATTGAATTTGCAGCACTCCTGTTTGCTGTTCTAACTGTAATGGAAGAGGAGACGATCATTTCTTTAGCCTTATGCGTGTTAATGCTGCGAGATTCACCAAGATTTCACTATTCTGCCTACTAGAGACGTTGCTTGATTTGTGGTTAACTTTATCGATGAGTTTACATGCCATACATGGATTTCCCGCCTGACTGCTGGGGATCTCCTGGAGTAACTGAAGAAAAGAATTTTCTAAGGGAAGGAATACTTCTTCTTCATTGCAATAACTTAACAGTGATACATATACAAACTTAACCTAAACTTCCTCCTACAAATATGGTAACAAGATATTCACAAATAACAAAACGATTCCTTCAATATGGTGCTAATCTATTCCTAAAATACACCAATTAGCTAATTGACAGCTCACGCCAACAGTAACTTCTCTGTCGTTCCCGTTCTACGTTTAACTTTATCGATGAGTTTACATGCCATACATGGATTTCTTCTTTGAAGTCCATAGACCCCGTGCTAAATTCAGTACTTTCTGAGTTTGATGTTGGTGGAAGTGTGATGCTTTACCTTGTGAGACACCAGAAACTGAGTGGTGGTCTCCAAGGAAATGTAGCTATTTTTCTGGAGCAATTCTGTTCTAGGACGATTTTGTGGCGACTCATTAGTTCCAGACAATAAAAGCAATGTCGGCCAGGAGTTGTTCCAAGTTATAACAGCACTTAAAGTCCCTCGTTCTGCAGAACGAATATACAATGGTGAACATCTCCTATACCATTAAGAATTTTATAGAGTTTCCAATTGAGAAAAGACCCTGTTTGCGGCATCGCTCGGTGACTTCATCAAATAGAGACCGGTCAGTTTACGGTCGCATGACCCTCTCAAGCTCGCTCAAATCCGGCTTTCGGGCAAATTTTCCTCTTCACCTTCAGGGGACACTATGACGGGGGGGCAAATGGAAAACGAATTTCAGTTGCCTCAAGTTTTAGAGAGGAAAAATATCAAGGGAAACTGATCATGTTCACGCTATGAATGTACCAACTCTATTACATCTTACTGTACAATCCAGAGGAATTTTCGATCTTCACGCTTGGGACATGCACAGGTGTTTACAGACACAGTAATCCGGAAAATGAAAGACACATAGAAGGGACCGCCAATTTTCATTCGTGGGGGCATGCTCGAGATTATTGCTATGCAAACATACTGTTCGATTCCTTTTCTATAGTTTAAACTGTTAAATGAATACGTGATTTAATATTTAAATCTCATATCAATCCCCTCACCCTTAGTACGATCTTTTTGCCTAGTATTAACTGCGGACATATTTAATTGGGGAGGCAAATAGGGTTTGAAAAGATTTAAACTCAATATCTCCTATTCCGATAACAATATGAATTTTCGTAGGACCATCGATAACCGTTCTAAAACGCTTAAGTTATTGGATAAATGGTTGGTTTAGATTATGTGACAATTCTTAATTTACTGTAGGATTTTGAAAGCCACACAAAAAAAATATATATATCGAAAAATTAGAAATTGTTGTGGGGTTCACCCCTTAAAAAATTTATGGTCCACAACATGATATTACTCTTCCGGTCACTTAAAAACTGTTATGCTAGCGAAAATTCTGTTTAAATTTTCTATCAGTTGAGAATAACAAAGTGGGAGAAATTTCCTTATTGTTTATACATCTATCGAAGAAGAATACATTAGCCTATTTATAGGCTTTATTCAATAACTATCTAAAATTACATATCAATTAAGATACATGCACAATGTTGAGAGATGTAGAGAATCGACAAAATTATGAAATATCTCAGGAGCTTTTGTCCTTCAAATGTCATCTAATATAACTAATTCTCCGACACTTCGCTTCCTAGTTTATCGCTTATAAAGAAAAATGAAAAATAAGTGGAAAGAGTCAATCTCATGGGTTCACTTGCTTCCAACCATGTGAAAATTGGCGGAATTCTTGAGACAATTGTTGAAATGTTGAAATACTATGCCTCTTGTTTAATTTTCTGTTCATGTTCTGTCGGGTCATGTGGATACATCATTTGTCAATTAATGCCGTTAGTAATTAGTTTGACTATGCTGGCAATAGTCAGTGACGGAAGGACTTAAGTTCTTCAACCAAGAGAGTCGGAGGATTCGCCAAAGAGTTAGAGGACAAAAGTACAAAACCCCTCAAGGATTAATATTACAAACAAATCTCAAATTAATACATCTATGATAAATTTACACCAAATTAATCTCTTGATCATAAAAAATTCTAAACCGGTACACCAGTGATAAATTTATCCCAAACTAATTTTTTAACCATAAAAAAAATCTTAAACTGGTTCAATTGCATCGAATTTATTTTAAAATACTTTTTCGACCACCGAGAATCTCGAATTGGTATATCTGTAATAAATTTTTCATTATTTAGTTTACCTTAAATTGGGTTTATAACAGGGAAAGTCCCAAAGCGATACATCTATAATAGATGGAAGGCAAAACTCTAAATTGGTACCATCGTCAATTGCCACATATCATTCAATTCAGTAACTTGACAATACAATTTATCAAAAACCAACGGAGAATAAATTTGTCACGGATGTATCGATTTGAGATTTTTTCGAAGTAATAGTTTCTTTTGAAAGCAAAGAGGAGTGGAGTGGCTGTTGCTTAGTATAACAAGCCAAAACGATTTAAAAAAGTGATCAAAAATTATTCTAAGATAAATTTGTCACGGATAGATCGCTTTGGGATTTTTTATGGTATTAACTCAATTCTAAATTAGAGGACCGAAAATGTTTTTTTTTTTGTGCGCTCGCTTCTTTCTATAGTGTATTTTAATAAGGGAAAAAACCACCAAAAATCCTGAACTATGTCAACTATGACACATTTACCCCAAATTTTTTTTTGTGACACCATAAACCCCAAACTTTTACTCATGTGACACATTTACCCTAAAATTTTTCTTGTGACATCGAAAACCCTAAACTTATACCCGTGTGACATATTTACCTCAAAAAAAAATTTTGTGACATCAAAATCTTAAATTTATATCAATGTGACACATTTACCTCAAAATTTGGGATAAATGCGTCACATGCCTATAAGTTTGGAGTTTTTAGTGTCACAAGCACAAGTTTGAGGTAAATGTGTCACACAAGCACAAGTTTGGGGTAAATGTGTCACATGCATACAAGTTTAGGATTTTTTGTGTCATAAAGAAAAGTTTGAGGTAAATGTGTGACAGCGAGCATAATTTAGGGCTTTTGATGGCTTTTTTTCCTTTTAATAATTATTCTGTTTTTGGGCTAGGTTTCTTTTCTTCTCTTCTCATGATTGCTTTTTTATTAATTGTTGTGATGGCTACATGGTACCATCGAGCTTAGCGCCAAACAATTTTGGCGCTCAATGTGCCTGACCATTTTAAGAAGTTGAGTTGATCGAAGGCTTCATCCAAGTAAAAGCTTGATGTGAAGTGAGTTCATTCCTTGCTATAAACTTTTTTTTATGGTATCCGATTCTAATCGATTCGTGGCATTCTCAGGCAAACTTTCTAATTTACTCGACAAGAAAAATCGGCCGCATTCATGAAACCAAAGCTAAAAACCGGTCCACCTGTATTTAGTCCAATTTCTTTTGAAATCTCTATATTATGCGGGTTTGATTTCATCGTCAGTCATCCGAGATAAGATTCATCATTCAAATTGATACAGTTGCCTGTCATCTCGAACGTTCCTAAGTACGCTTGAAAACCATCAAGATTTTGAACATGCCAAGCTCCACTTAGATTCATCCATGGCGAAACAAAAATGAAGATCGCGTAATCCTTCGAACGAATCGGTCTACTCCAAGCCCCATCAATTTCGTCCAGCATTCAGCAGACAGTGGCGAAAGGAGAAGCTACGACCTTTCGCGGACAATTACAGATGAAGACGAGGAGGACGACGACCGAGTCAGTAATTGTTCGAGTTGCCTTTTCGCAGCCAATCCCAAATTGAAGTCCTTCAACAGGTGATGAAAGTCCTTTCTGCATTTGTCTTTTTTGGGCGGAATCAGTCCAAGTCGATCCTTGAAGATCCTAGACAGGACATTCACGTGCTGCGAGAAGAACCGGTCAAATGGATATTTTCCATCGCTAACTTATAGTTCATGAGTTACGCTAGGTACGATAAAGCACATGACCCCCCCTCCTAAAATCGTTACGTATTTGTGGCGAGTGCTACTGAATCAGCTGCTTTATTCTCGTGTTTTAATACCAAAACATCACTGGGTTGAAATTGTATGTAAAAATTCACAATCTCACTAACTGCATAAAAAGTTTACATTATCTTTAGAAAACCGAATCGCATTACATAGTTTGTAGTCGCATACTTGTTAGAACGGGACATTGATGTGGTTGTAATGCAATTGTGTCGTGAAAGTTGCAGCACCTCGAAAGTCGGCGGAACAATTCTCCGAAAACCTTTAAGAAGAAGTAGGAATGCGAGGTTCGTCAAGCTCCTAATAAAAGTTTGAACGACCATTTCTTTCACGTACTAAAACTCTTACAGAGATACTTATGGCAAACAAACCCTATGTGGCAGGACTTGACATGCTTTTATGTCAACCTCGAAAAGAGGTAAGGTAATACGCAAATTAATCCAATTGAATCCTAAACTCTTGTTGAAAGTACAATCAAGTCATAAAATCCTCAACCGGTACATTCAAGTCCGAGACGTTTACTTAAAAAGTGCAATCGAGTCTTATACCCGTATCCAACGGTGCAAATTTAAGACCAACATACAGTCATTTCTAGAGCTTCTCATCGGCTCTTTTTAGCATTATCTATCGAAAGCACTTGTATTCTTAAAAAAAAACGTTCGGGACTTTATTAGACAAATGAAGAATGTTTAGAATTCAATTCCATTTCAAAAAATACACGGGGTTACGCTTCTGTCGTAACGTGCTACGGGGGGTGGTGATCTCGTTTATGGGGTCCGATAGAAGAGATTTAGAAGTAGATTACATCTTAGTTGGTTCGATATATATATTTTTTTCCTTTTAAAAAGTCAGCTGGTTCAATAATTTCATTTTCGCCAAAAGCTAGTTCGGATCTTGAAAGAAGATATATATTTGGTCATAGAGACTTTCGTTTACTTTGACCTTCTTCGAAGATGATCTACAGGGTATTATCTAGAATAACATACTGCCACGGCAACCATGTTAGGGGTTACTTTGGGATCCTTACTTACGCATTTCACAAATTTAGGTCAAAGTTAGAAAATTAGAGTGTGTATGCGTTGACTTATATTATAATTTTTTCCTTTCGTTTTACTTGTAAGTTCACTTTTTTGAACTAGGCTATAATTCAATCACCGAAAGTTAAAGTTTTTCGCAAAATGTTTTAACATTTAAACCGCTTGATCTTTTCATAATCTTCAACAATAAAAATCGAGACCAATTTTTACCTTTGCAAGTCATTGCAAACTAGGCCTGTGCATTCGATCCGGTTCTACCCGATCACCGTATCGAACGGGCCTTGGTGGGCTAGTCCAGGGTCTACGGGGTAGGTTCCGAGTTCCAAAACTCGAGAATCGACCTTAACGGGGTAGATTGTAAGTCGCGAGTCTAGAACCAACTTACCATGAAGTGTGCCTAGCTAATTGTCTCGGTTGCAAGTAAATAAGGAGATATTTTACTTCTCGCCCTGTGGTAAACTATCAAGAAAGTTTGTTCCTTCGACGAATAAAAAAATGAAACAAAAAAAAATTGGCAAGTAATTGGGTGGACTCTGGAATCGGATCAGAACGATAGGTACGGTTCCAAGTGCCAAAAACTGGGAACAATCGGAGTCTGAAATACTATCCACCTGAAATCGATCACTTTTATCGCAAATTACATAATTATTTTCTCTATACGCAGCAGCGATCATTTTTTCTCTGATGTCTAAAACTGGAAAAGGGGACTTCCCATCGCCTAGGCACGAACGGCAGAGGAATTAGGTAAGATTCTGGCTTGATAATTACTCCCCCTATTTATCATCTCATAGAACAGCTCATAATAATTAAAAATGTTGGTCAAAATCCCAAATTCTAAGTACATTGAACTTACCGGTATGTAGGTCTATAGCTCTCATTTGCTACACCAGCCGAAAGTAAAATGCACTTAATTTAATCCCCGCTCTTAAACTAATAAGGTCTCGAGGAATATGCCCGATAATTCCGTCCCCATAATTAATGCTCCCGCGTGATTATACAATAGTTCTCGTTATTCGCCTAACAATAACTCAAGATTAAGACACGACACGCCTGTCCATGACTCGATCTTCTTTACCAATAATCAAATTCGACGCTAATGGTATAGTTTTACTCATGTGAATGGCTACGTTCCTTGCACCGTGCTTGTCTTGACTAATCTAAATTAAAAATGAAAAGACGTCGGTGCCCCTCCATTCGTTTCTTCCCGTTGTTGGCCCAGCCAAAAACCCCAATGATAGAAGTCAAAGTGGGAAAGCCTCCTTTTGATGTCCCGAAAGAAAAATCAAACGAGTACAAAACGGCCATTAGAAAATGACGTGATTCCAGAATAATTTATGTGACAGAAGACCAAATCAATGGCTGCGGCCAACCTAACTAGGGTAGCACGCCGCATACGTGGCAGGTCTTGGTCAACCCGTATTTGGTTGCCGGGGAAAATTATTTAAAAAAAAGTCATAAATCTATTACATTGATGCCAATTTAATTCTAAACTTTTTATATTTATGTCGATTGAGTTCATGCGACCAATTTTGGCCGGTTAATTGTTAACATGGACACCGATGGTCGTAGGTGACATTTACTAGCACTGATTTGGATATATATTTTTATAATTTTTTAACATATTTTATTTCTAAATACTTTTTTTGATTTTTTTTCTTCTTCTTTTCTTTACTTTTTTTTTTTAGATTGAGACCGGCAACCCGACCCCCGCCGGTCCTAGGTGAGGGGCGACAAGCGAGGGCTGTGATGCCCTCGCTAGATTTGGGCCAGGCGAGGGCGCCGCGGCCCTCAATCTTAAAATAAAAGTAAACAAAAGAAGAAAAAACTAGAAAACACTAAAATACTGAACAATATAATAAAAATCATATAAAAAAATGCCCACGTCATTGTCATTCGTGCCACGTAGGATGATCGGTGTCCATATCATCGATTTTCGATCAAAATTGGTCGGATGAACTTAATTGACGGAAATATAAAAAATTTGAGACTAAATTGTCACAATTGAAATGTTTAGAATTAAATTGGAGGAAAATCTCCCATGTCGTCCTGAGAGATCCGGATGTTATTTCAATCCCTAAATTTTCAAGTTATAGAACCCGAAGGAAAAGAAAGAAGAAGAAGAAGGTTGCTTTCTCAAGCTCCCAACAATCGGACATTAACGATCAAAGTTCTAAGCCTTGTGCATTAATTATAACATTATGAGCTTTGATCTGTAATTGTTGTGTAAATTATTATTTTCGTTTAGAAGGAAGCAAAAGAGCTTGTTATTTCGAGCATCTAATAATCCGAGATTAGAAAGAAAAATTGCGAGTCACACATCTCGATTATAATAACATCAGCTCTCTTAGAAACGAAAGGAAAGTAACAAAAAGATGTCATGATTCAATTATAGAACTTGTGTTAATCGGTTTACAGTTCCGTGGCAATGCCTCACTTTAACATTTACCGGACATGAAGCCTTTTTTTTTAACCTTAAAAACACGCTTAATTTTAAGATTCGGCACACAATCACAACGAAATAATACATAAACGCGAGAAAAAGAAATTGAGACGCAAAGGTTTATCTCGATTCACCATTAAACTAGGGTTACGTCTAACAAATGATTCCACTATAATTAGCATATCTCACCTCTCTGTTATATCCCAAATTATGAGAGAAATATGTACTTATATAATAATTATTCATGGGCTCAAATTCAAACTACTAATAAAAAAATATGAACGCAAAACTATAAAAGCCCTTCGGCGGCTCGAAGGCATTGTCCCCGCAACTCCACGCCGCTCATCGAATAGTGGGATCCTGTGTTTTTCTATCGATGAGAAATATAAACCACACTCCAATACTCAATTGAGAAAAATTAGAACTTTGGTTGGCAATGGAATTGCCCAATGGCACATTATCAAGAGGAAGATTTCTAGCAATGTCATTGTCAGAACATGCCCACTTCACCATTTATGCATCGCACGAGCTATCCTGCTCCACTAGCAAGAATGATCAAATTAGCATGATACCTTCCAATGATGAACTTTTGGATTGAACTGATTGACACTTCTGTACATCTACCTGCCATCAATGAATTTCGTTCCATTCACTAACTTATGATCTTAGAAATTCATGACCGCTTTAAGGGCACGTAAAAACTGTAAAGCTTATCATCTCTCGAGCCACGAATGCTCGTCAGTAAGAGCTAGAAGTCACAATATTTGTACACATAATTAGGGAAGGGGAAAAAAAAAATCAATTTTTCATGTTTTCCAAAGAATCACTCGCGCAAATCGAACGAAGAGCTAATGTCTCGAGAATTAAAAGATTCCCTATTTTAGTTACTTACCTTGGATGTTCGTGTACGATGTACTGATTTCAATTACGTACATTCTTTGATATTCTTTATAAATTACACAATTAACGAATTGGTAACATTAAATGAAATACCTAATCAACATGGTCCGAGAATTAGTCAATCGAGTCGTGATATGTCCTGACAGTCCTGTCGCGTCGGTTTAGTTACCAATCAGTGGCATGTACACTTTCCTTTGTCAAAATACAGTGATCTTGCTTGAGCTTTTGAGGAAACTGGAATGGCATTGGACTCGTTACCTCGGACCGTTACCGCGTTGTCGCGCGGTGGAGTTTGACTGAGGAGTGCAGAGTTTTCACATGAAACTTCAATGATGGAACCATAAATGGCGTCAATGAAGCCAAAAACATTTCTTTTTAACTTTTTTTTTGTTTTTTTTGGTGTCATTGTACCTTCGCCTGCAACCCTAATAAACAAAGCTGCTTCTATGAAAGAGCAGCCATGGGACCACCGTCGTAATTCTTCGCCTCTGCGAGGGTCATTACAGTAATCTCCGAGACGAAGCAAGAGAAAAGAAGAGCATGGTTTCGCACTGAATGAAACCGGGGAAAAGGAGAATACAGCCGTTGTGGAGTGCGAGAAGAGAATCCGGACCCCAAATGATCTGAGCCAACAACAAACCTCCGATTCCTTCCGATTTTTCCGAATTGCCCCTTCGTCTCTCTCGTTCTGGTACGTCCCCTCTGGCTCTGCTCATTCCCGAGGCCATGTTTGGAGAGAAAGACCTCTCTAACGGTGGTCATAGCAGCAGCTTCACCGCCCAGAAGATCGTCTTTGGGCAAAGCAAGGGAAACCCAGATGCGAAAATGGCCTCTAGAGAAGAGGGGATGGATCTTTTCAAGAGCTCGAAGTTGGGGCTTGATGGGTTCCAATCAAGGAGCTCGAGGACCGGCAATTCGGGATCGCAGCAAGAGCTGACCTTCAGCTACATGTGCGACAATTCCAAGTTGGGTTTTCTCGGGAAGGACGATCCCGGCGATATTTCGCCGGAAAAAGCGAGCTTCAAGGGGAAGGGGATCGCGTTGGGCTCTGAGAATCTGAGCAAGGACGGTGGTGATTGTGATAATTGCGTGGAGAGGGATTTCATGAATTTGAGCGGTGGTGGAAGCAGCAGGTGGAATATCTCCAAGAGGGAGGCCGAGGAGGAGATTGAGAGGGAAAACAGGGACAAGAAGACGAAGCTCGAGACTCTCAACCTCTCTCTGGCTTTGCCCGATGTGTCTCTCTCCCTCACTGCCTCCAACGCCTTGCAGAATGCTGACCCTCCTCCTGCTCAGCCGAAACCCACCAGGTCCACCAACACGAACACCACTTACTACTCCAACGACTTCACCGCCCCGTCGATGTCCTACTCGTACTCGCACCCTCTTTCGCACAATCCCAGCTGCTCGCTCACTCGTAATTCGACGGAGAACTACGACTACTCTGTGGGTAAAGATGACCAGATATGGTATGGAGGGGAGGGGACGAACGGGTCGGTACATAGTCGGTTTAAGCCTCTCGGTGATGGGAGTGTTGCTTTGTCTAATCATGGAGGGGGAGGTAATTTCTTGATGCAGGGGGCTTCGAACAGCTTCTATAGGCCTACTAATTCGGATAACCACTCTTATTTCCCATCTGAATTGCCGGCTCGGCCGAGGAAAGATACGGTATCGGGCGATTCGAGAGGGAGGAATTCGGATCATTTGAGAGATCTGGAATGTATGATAGGGGACAGAGCACGGAGGCTCTCGAGGCCGGAGAAGATTGTACGCGAAATAGTGTTGGAGTCTATTCCCCTTATGGCTCAGACTGTGCAGGAGTTGTCTGACGAAGTGCTGGAATCCACTAAGGAGTACTTGAGAACCCTGGTCGCCGCACCAGAGAGGGCAGAAGAATTAGCTGGCCTGCAGAAACGGCTGAACAAAAGGTCTGACCTTACCAAGGAGACCCTGTCAAAGTGCAACAAAGACCAGTTGGAAATTTTGGTTGCCGTTAGGACAGGGCTTGGAAGCTTTTTCTCAGGGAAGAATAGGCTTCCTACTGGAGAATTGGTGGATATTTTCCTGTTTCTGAGGTGTAAAAACGTGAACTGTAAGAGCTTCTTGCCTGTTGATGATTGTGAATGCAAGATATGCTCAAGCAATAAGGGATTTTGCAGTTCTTGTATGTGTCCCATTTGTCTTAAGTTTGATTGTGCTAGTAATACTTGCAGTTGGGTGGGGTGTGATGTGTGTTCTCATTGGTGTCATGCTGCTTGTGGCATTCAGAGAAATCTGATCAGGCCAGGTCCGAGCTTGAAAGGACCCTCGGGGACTACCGAGATGCAGTTTCACTGCATTGGCTGTGATCATGCTTCAGAAATGTATGGTTTTGTCAAGGACGTATTTTCCTGCTGTGCTAAGGATTGGGGTCTAGAAACTCTGGTGAAAGAGCTTGATTGTGTGAGGAAGATTTTCAGGAATAGCGAAGACCGCAAGGGCAAGAAGCTGCATGTGAAGGCGGACGAGTTGCTTTTGGAGCTTGAAAGCAAAGCAGTTTCTCCTTCTGATGCCTGCAATATACTTATGGAGTTCTTTACATGTAAGCTTCGACTTTCCACTTCTTTCCACTTTTTGCCCCACGACTTTTGCTCTTCTAGTTTGTTTGTCTGTGATCACAGGACCTGCTTGTGTACTGTTCTCTGCATTTGTGAGATTTAATCGTGTAGGCTTACTAATAGATTTTAGAGTTACATGTCATGCGCTGTATGTGGTGGCTGAGTTTTGTTTAGCAGATTTCAATTCCAAAGGTGAAAAACCATGGTTTTCATTATCCTTACCTTTTCTTAGTAGAATAATCGGTGGAAAATAGAAATTTTTTTGGCAATATAAGATTGGCCTGGGAGAAACTTATATTCTCGTGAGAGGTATGCGATAAGAGCTGTCACGCTGAAAAGAATGGTGGACGTGCATCTCGAAAATTCAGCTTGCGATGAAGTGGAGACCAGGGTAGTCATATCTGCTTTCAAAGCAATGGGTGACTAAACCAGGATATCCAATATCCGTTTTCTTATTATGTGCCTCCCGTGAAACATTTAATTTGGTGAAAGAGTCAGTTAAATCAAATCGGTGATTTCCTTTTACATTTCTGGAAACTGGAAAATATCATGAGGTTTCTCTAGGTATTGCAAGAGCTGGTTTTGTGATTGCTATCCTTAGTAATGAATTTAGTCGATTTGGCCTTGTCGAGAGAACGAGGGGAGCTATTAGAATCTTCTCATAAAATCTGAAATTAGTCAAGTTGGAAGAAACTGAGTGCCTCGTTCTATTGTTTGCCGTAGTTAAAATCTTGGATCCTTCTGCATAAGCACAGTCGGTCGATATTACGGCCTATGCTGGAATTCATCTAAGACGCACTCTCTTAGTGATATTGGGATGCGGTCAGAAAAGTTATCCTAAGTTCTTTGGGTACACCTACAACAGATGCAAGCCCCATGCACACACACAAATACAATACCCTTTTTTCTGATGATTCGCACAGTACCTTATATGCTAAACCCAACACCATGTCAGCATGGGAAAAGTAAGGCTCTTCGTAAAATTTTGTCGTGTGATGAATTCTTAGTCACGTGGTGCATCTTAAGATAGCAATTGAGGAACTCATTTCTTTGCACCGGAAGTTTTCTTTCTGATTCTTGATTCCTGCTTCCGTGTTTGTCCCATTTCGCATTGAAAAACTTAAATTCTCCAACTTTTGCGTTGTCTGATTCTTCTTTTTCTAATGGTAACTTATGATGGATGCATCTATTAGACATAGATGGGATTTCAGATTTTTCCGCACCTAGTGCATTTGTGAAGCCGCAGATAGAAAGTGCCCGAAGAGACCCGGCATTTCGCCCGCAATCCACCTACATGAGGCCTTTGGCTCCCAGTGAGACGCCGAGCAATTCGCACAAGGAGCTAAAACCATCCTTGACGAGCGAATTGACAGCCGAGGATGATTTGAGAAGTCTATTGAGAAAAGACTCATTTGACAGCTTGGAGAGTGTAATACGGATCAAAGAAGCAGAAGCGCAGATGTTTCAAAGCAAGGCAGACGACGCAAGGAGAGAGGCGGAAGGGTACAAACATATGATCCAGATGAGCATAGAGAAGCTCGAGGAAGAGTATGCTCAGAAGCTGGCGAAGCTGTGCCTGCAAGAGACCGAGGAACGGCGGAAGAAGAAATTGGAGGAGTTGAAGTGTCTGGAGAATTTGCACTGCGATTACCAGAACATGAAGATAAGGATGCAATCTGAGATTGCTGGCTTGTTGGAGAGAATGGAGGCTACAAAGAAACAGCTTATGTAATTTTTTCTTTGCCTTTTCTTTCCCCCCCTTCTTTCCGTATTTCTTGCTATTTGTCTGCTTCCATAGGTATCTAAACAAGTTACCTTATCAGTCTTGAATGTGCATCTTCTTTTGAGGGGATGATTGGGCTGTTCATAATTTTGATGCAAAAATCAAGTTGACCTTTTAGTTAGTTTTCTGAAGATGCCATCAGCTGTCCTGTTCTTTTCTTCTTCTTTTCACGCTAAAAAGTGTCTTAAAAGTACTGTTGGTTAATGTACAGTTTGTGAAATAAATACCCTCTCTCTCCCTCTTCTTGGAAACTTTTACAGGTTTTTCAAATCACTATCATCTGGGGAAAAGTTCTAGATGTTCAAATATTTTCGTACTCTACTTAATTTTGGTTTCACAACTTTTCGATAGCTCATTTAAGGTGCTCAATTTATAAATTTCGTTCATTTAAGTTACTTTGGCGACTTGGGGTCACTGATGGAGATCAAGAAATGCTGTTATCAATGATGGTGTTACACTGTTACTCGCAGTCGCAGAGGGTGGTAGATAGGAATTTTCTCCTTGCAATGGTGAGGATGAAGATGGCCATATCAGTTCAAGGGCAAAGCTCTGTGTTGTCCACCAAGAGGCTCTCGGGGTTTGACACTGGTCTTTGCTGTTCTGAGCAAATGAACGTGACTTGAATCACGAGGAGACAAATTCATTTTCTCTCAAGAAAGAACAGGGAATCATAACATATGCTGTCATTTTCTGGTAATGAAATAAAATATGGAAAAGACAGTACCACGAAAGGGTCAAAGGTTGTGTACAGAGAGAATAATTGCCTAACATTGTTTTTGTCGATAGATTCGAATCTTCCTTTGACATTTGTGTCCATACTGCATCATTCGATATAAGATTAATCTAAACAACGAGACAAACCCTTGAAAAAAGAGAGAGGCTCTCTCATGATTCTCGGGGAAGCAGCTGGGTCTTGAAATGGAAACCGAAATAACCAATAAATTATGACAAGAGATACCAGTACAATCAATCGGTATTTAATCAGATCACACTCTCAACAAGGGGGGGCAAAGAAAAAAGCAAATGGTCCAAGAAAAAGAAGGTCCATATGTATATCTCGAATCGAGCATCGGGGTACAAGAATCACACGTAATGAGCGAGAGAGACGGAGAGATCGACGAAGATTCCGAAGAGGAGGATGGAGACGGCGGTGAAATTGACCAGGCGCGCTTCTCTCTCGTGCTTGAGTTGCAAGAAAGTAGCCTTCTGCATCAACCCGGTCAAGGCCGTGCATATCGCCATGAACAGGATGGCTCTCCCTCCGGTTATGTGCCACGGCATCATTCTCAGTCTGGTCGTGGTCGACGCGCCTCCGATCATGTAGGTGAAGAAGCCAACTAGCCACTGTACGTACAAACAGAGTCGTGTTCGCATGTCGGGGTTAATAACGGCAACATTAGGCGATGAGGCCCTCATATATTGTCTCCTGCAGGAGGAGTTTGGGATACTGTACGAATCGGGGGAGGGTGTGCGGTTCAATCGCTCACCTGGAGTGCGAACAAGGAGATGGTGCCGATGCCGATCCACGAGTGGAAGCTGTTCATGTCCTCCAATTGCTCCATGTTGTGGAACTTGAAAGCCGCGCAAATGCCTACGACTCCGAGGGTGAACGCGATGAGATGGAGAAACATGTGAACGAACTTCTGAGCGTCCCTCGTCGCGACGACTGTCTTGTACGCCATCATCGCTGCTTCCACGAAAAATAATCAGATGAAAACGGGAACTCGAGTTTCGCGAATCGGGACAAGTGGCTTCGCATTTCATACGTATATATGCCAACCCGACACAGGTCGCGGAAAAATCTTTGAAATGTATGTTCTTTTGATCTTTCGATTTCTGTCATTGCAAGATGAAATTTGCTCGATGAATAATAATGTCTAAGAAGTGTAAGCGCTTGCATTGTAAAAACCAATGACCAAATACTGGAAAAATGCGTTCTACTTGTGTTCCTGTCTGTATGACTAACTGGTAAGTGCAAATTGAAGCAAGTCCCCTGTAATGTTGGAAATCCATTGACATCAAAAGAAAGCTGTACCTTCACCGCTGAAGAAGATAAGCCCAAATACCATAAGGAATGGGTGAATCTGCAAAAAAAAAAAAAAATGAGGAACAAAAGACTTCACGATTTTGTCAAATGTAACTTACATAACTAGCCAAACCCAGGAATTAATTTCGTACATTGAAAACTCGGTACGCGTTGCCGGAATAATAGTTCAAGCCCTCGCGGTAGTGGAGTAACCAGATGAGCAAGAGGACGACAGAGAGGAGCCCAAACAAGTGCGCTGCCACCGTTAGGCGAGAGGCCGACCTATAGTACCGAGGTCGGTCTGCATCTGAGAGCATCGCGGAGCGAGATAAGTTGAAGACCCGGGAAAATTTCGGCTTCTGTTTCTTGCAATTTCCTTCCTTCCTTCTCTTGTTTCACTGACCGACTGATATTGGTTTGATGTGATGCGCATGACTTCTTTATAGCAACATGGAGGAGGAGGAAAGAAGCTCGATCTTGGTTTTGCTTTGTTGTGGGGATTGGTATACAATCGTGGGAAGCTTTCGGCTTTGGTAAAGCACCCAATTGGGAATAAAAAATCTCTGCATCGGAATGGACAAAAAATGGTACTATGTTTTCATGTCTGCAAGAAAGAACCAGATCCTCCAGTTCACTTCGTATCATCTTTTTGTTTCTCTCGTGTTGGTTTTCACGTGCCTGAACTTAGCTTCTCGACTCTGCTTCGTTCCTTTGCCCGATCGATGAGGCAGACATGATCAGTCGATATGGGAATTAGACTAGCACCCTATTGGGTTCTGCTTCCTAAAACCATTGGGATAGGGTAGGCTCTGCTTCGGTTCGGTTCGGTTTAATTTGTCGAGAAGCATGCGAACTTAGATAGTAGTTGATGGGGGTCCCGGTTTTGATCATTTGCTTGAACTCATGAAGCGTGAAGACTAAATATAACTGTCAACTCTCTCATTCCATATTGAAGAAAGGCAGTGAACATTAAGGGTGAGGAAGGTTTTAAAAAGAAAAAACGAAGAACTTGTTCAGACGAGTAGGTTTTAGCTTTCGGGTGAAACCTGTACGAAATGTGTAACCGCTCATCCTAGCAGACATGGGCTGCGTTTGGAAAGACTTTTGGTGAAAGCCTTTGAGAAAATGCAAACGTCTTTAGTCTGGAGGGGTTTGATGAAATGCAAAAACTGTTTGGTAAGCTTTAATTGAAAAGTGCTTTGAGAAAGACTTTTAGAAAAATGCTATTTGGTAAATATATATTTGGAAAGTCATTTTATGTGACCTATTTAATTTTTTTAATTTGTTTAAAATTAGAAAAAGAAAAACAATGACGGACGTGTTTATATATTTGCATTGAGAATAATATGATAGAGACGTATTAACAACTTTATAAATAAAAAAATATATCAAAATGGATTTCTTTTGCAATTAAAAAGAAAATACTTTCATTAAAATAAACAGAATGCAGTTCCATAATCAAGCAAGCAAAACAATCTTAAACATCCACTAATGCTCCGTTTGTTTCACGGAAAATATTTTTCCGAAAAACATTTTCCCCAATTTCCGGTGTTTGGGGGGCGGAAAATTAGCGGTCAACGGAAAATATTTTCCGGTCAACAAAAAAAACCTTCTAAAACTAAGGAAAATGATTTCCTCATTTTGAGAAGAGAAAAACATTTTCCACACTTTTCATTCTTCCTCTCTTTCAACTATTTTTTCTTTTTAATTATTTTTTTGCTTTCTTTTCTTTCTTTTTTTTTAATTTATTTTTTCAATTTTATTTTTTGGATAAAATTTATTTTTTAATTAATTTCTTTATTTTTTTCCTTTTTTCGTCTTTTTTTTTTTTTTTTAAATATTCCTTCTTCTCCCTCGACTCGTCGCCGGCCACGCCTGGTGGTCGGCTAGGTGAGGCCCGGTGTCGCCGGCCTCGAGCAAGGAAAGTTATAGCGAGGAGCAGAGCCGTGACGTTCATACTTAACTCCTCATGCTCCACGCGGACCTCGGCGGCGGACTCGCCATGGAGGGGCTCGGGAGGATGGGGCCGATATTCACGGCGGCGGTGATGGCGAGGAGGTGGGTGGGGGAGGGGGTGACGCACGTGTTCCCGCACGACGTGAACCGGCAGATGGAGAGGGCGTACGCGGAGGAGTTCCCGTGCATGAAGTACAAGGTGGAGCGCATGGGGAGGCTCCGGCATTTCGAGATCCCGCCGTCCCATAATGCGAACGCTTCACGATTCTATTGAGGACATCTTTATCATCCTTTTTTTCCTAGTTTTGGTATCGTCGTCTTCTTGTTGTTACACCATATTGTGTGGAGTTCGTGTAGAGAAATTTTACGAAAAATTTAAGGAAAAAAAAATTGAAGCGTGCCGAGAGTGGGATTTTATGACGTAGTTGACGTTGACGAGCGGGTCGGCGAGGCACTCGGCGGCCAATTCCAAGTTGCTGCCGAGGGTGGCCTCTAGAAGACACTGCGAGACCTCCGCGACGCAATCGACGGGGACCACTTACTTCCCAGTGAACGCCGATAGCATCGCGGGCCGGGACGGCGCCGCAGCTCTGAGCACCGTCGCCTCACGCTTCCTCCGCAGCATCAATGGCGTGCTTTGCGTGCGCTTTGAAATCAAAATCCCTATTGCTCAGTGTGGGGGATTATATTATGCACAACGCCTATCTCTTTCGGATTTCTCTCTCTATCTTTAGAAATGAGAGCCGAGAGAGAGAGGAGACTTTAAAAGAAGTGACCACCATAGTCTATTTTGAAGAAAAAAATTAGACGAATTTTCCTTACCAAATGGCGGAAAACATTTTCTGAAACATTTTCAAGTTTTTGCCAAACACCGGAAAAGGAAGTCATTTTCCTGGAAAATGACTTCCCGGAAAATATTTTCCAAAAAAGTCATATTTTCTACGAAACAAACGGAGCATAACAACCAAATTCTTCTGCACCGTCCTGTTTCTCTTCTTCGGCCTCCGATGGGGCCGATGTCCGGTCATTGCCATGAAATTCTCCTCGATTTCCTTCCTCCGGAGCAAGACAGCAAAGTTGGCTCTCTCCTTGTTCTTCCCACCGTTGCCGCCGCCGCCACGCTGCCACGACCACCGGCATCAACGCCCTCGCTCCTCGAAGGAGAATCACCGACTTTGGCACCTCCATTTGCGGCGACCGGAGCTTTATAACCCAACCTCATTGTCCTCGGATTCCACGTCACGCCCGCCTACACCGCAGCCACATCACTCGATTCCTTCTCCGACGCTTCCTTATTCTCGGCTAGAAACACCGGAATCTTCCTCCCTCTCTCGCCACAGCTCATCGCTCATCCTCCTCTTGTCTCTCTGCCATCCTAATTCATCACCACCGCTATCGCCTCCGTTTCGGGGCCGATGATGACTACCGTCGGCTTACCCGGCGCTCGCGTCATGCTCGCATCCTCGGCGTTCAATTCGACCGGCCCGATCGCGACCGCCGTGGTCGCCCCAGACACTGGGACCGGGATTCCTCACTTTCACGCATCGCAAGTGCTTCTGGTTGCTCCACCGGAGATACGGAAGCGCGAAATTGTGGACCTCCTCTCGGAGGAGCCCATCGCCCCAGAACCCCGCGCGTTCTCTCGCTCCTTCACTCTCGCGCTCACCATTACCGGCCACACGAGGAGGACTCGAGACTCGTAGAGCTCCGATCGGGAAGCTCTTGAGCAGGAGAAACCAACCGTGGCGGTTGTGGAGGTTGATGGGAGGGCCGATGAGGGCGGAGGTGGAGTCAAGGAGGCGGGGTCGTTGGGATCGCGGGGAGGAGGGGGGTGTTGTCACAACAAAGAGGGCATGGCAGCTAGGAAGAAGGGAAAAAGGGTAAATGTGAAATTATGATTAATAAGTGAGGGTAATATTGAAATTTTAAAAAATTCATTAATGGGGCTACTGTACCTACCGAGAATGCTGCAAAGCCAAAGCAGCCTTCAGGCTACCTTGGTCTTTTTAGCCTTTTGAAGGCTGGCTTTCAGCCAATGATGTTTTCAAAATTTTTGCCAAACACCTGTATTTTGGCCCAAAGGGCTTTGGGTGTCCAAAGCCCCTCGAGAAAGCAGTTTCCGAATGCAGCCATGGTGGACTAATATTTGGACAGGAGTTTCGGGAGAGGAGGGCACGGCGGAATCGAGTTCTAATGCGCTAAATATTGGGCCTGGTATCGTCTCGAAACCTCCTTAAATCTAGTTAGGCTGTTGACCCAAGGCCTTGAGGACCTGAACTGACACTGGCCATTTGCTTGCGGCTCGTGGGTCTTGTTGATTGAGTGGGCTCTCTGTACTGTTTTCAAATTCAAAGTCACAAGTTTGAGGGAAGATGTCCTTTTGCATCTCTTACGTATTTAGGGGAAGTTGCAGATGACCCCCTAGATCAAGATACCCTGTACCTGATTTTGTCTCAAAAGATTCCATGCACTTGACAAAATTGAATAAACTATCCCTATCGTTCTCAAAAGACTCGAGTTCATCTTCTTGTGGGGGAGAGAGAGGATCGACGTGACGACAGTGGTGATGGTGGCAATGGAGCAAGCGATTGTCATCGGTGAGGCAGGGGGACGCTGCTAGCAGGGGGAGAGAGAGATTTGGAAAATAAGGTATCAATGCATGCATCTTTTTAAAGAGTGGTGAGAATAGGATGTCTTACAAGCCGGTTTTCACGTACAAGATGTCTTACCATGCCTGTGGATCGTAAGACATCCTGTTTGAGGCGTCTGCGAACTAATCTAGTCAATCGATAGATAGGAGAGGAGCTTCTCATTTAGCTTCTAGAAAGTGTCTTTCCACAAGAGTTTCCTATTGGAATGGGAAGGCTGTAACTGCTCATCCCACTGTCCTTTGTCGCACATAGTTTGCATCTGTGCAACCGATCGGGGGCAATAACATGACACGGTGAAATTGTTTCAAACGTAAAATACGTGCCCGGTTCATCTTTTTCATGCATACGACTTGTGAATATTCATATCCGTCACAAGTGGAAAGAGATGCACCTCATGAACAATATCTCGCACCTGTCTGAATGCGGATGACCTCAACAAGTGTCACTACTTACAACCAAAGGAAATGGCATAAGCGGATAGAGGAGACCACAACTTTTTACGCATGGAACACATTTTTGAATAGACGAAAGTGGTTTCCACAATGTTTTTTTTTTTTTTTTTTGCCCTTTTGGTGGGATCGAAAGTGGATAATACAATTTAGGATGCAACAAGTTGAATAGGTACACAAATTTAAAAAGGGTTTTGCATGGTAGAAAAAAGCAAGGCTGCAAGAGATAGCTATAATTGATGTTGATATGGGGAGATGGGTTTTGCATAGGAAATTATTTTGCTCATCAATCAATCGCGTGCCCCTCATTATTATTATTACCATGTCGAGTCATTTTATCTTTTCATTTTTTTTATATATCTATAACATGTTTGTCCGAACCTCATGACATGATCAATTTTCTCGAATTCACGTAAATTCGTTTCACCAAGTGCATCGAGTAAGACTCTCTATTCATAAGGTGGCTGTATGAATATCATATTAGTAAAAATGAGTTATGCTTTACCGAATTCAAATGAAATATTTAATCATTGCTCGAAATTCAGAGATTTCTCTTTCTTCCTTCTTTTTTTGTTTGTCGTTTATCTGGGGGTGGACAACGGATAGGTTAATGATGGCAGTTAGCAGTGCTTGTCAGCTTAGCAATCTTTTCCGAGCCTTCCGTGAGCGAAGTAGTTGATGGATTGTTGGGACATTTCTCATCATCCCGCAGCCTTTTTATCCTCTCTCTCTCTCTCTCTCTTCCTTTTATTCTTGGCCACTGGTCTTCAATGAGATTAATCATGCATCGGCTTTGCCGGTCCTATGTTGGTACATATGGCTGCTTAAGTCAAGAGTTCCCCTGCCGGCTGATCCTGGCATGCATATAGCTATTTTCACTTACTCCCACGTACGGATGAGATTAGACCTGTCAAGATAGATTATAAATTTATTTCTTAACTCATATACGATGGATTGAATCCTTATGTAAGTTGATTAAATCTATTTTTTAATTCATATATGATGGATTGAGTCGTTATATTTGTTATAAATGGGTTTAAATATAATATGAGTGGTAAATTGATCGTAAATGGATTCATAACTTATTTATGCACGGCCCATCTCTATGATTCTCTCTTCATTCTCTCTCTCCCTCGCTTGATCTCGCGCACTCTCATCTCAATTTGGTGGTATGAGGTTTCATAAATTGGATTCCTTATGAAAGTATTTTAGTAGTATGAGTTGAATCATATATGTGTTGGGTGTTTATCAAATCGAGTATTAGTCATTATATTTGTGTTGCATATAAATAGATTGAAACGGGTTAAATGGATCTATTGGGATCGGATCGTTTTTGATCCTATCTAAATCCAACCCAATCCATCTATTTCACAAATCCACGTGGGACAAGAAGTTAAGAAGTTGAAATTAGTGGAATGAGCAGTAAACTTAGGTTTTTCTCTTGAGATGTTTACCAAGAAAGACCGTGAATCGATGCATGGATTCTCCGCAAAACTTGTTTTGCACGTAAAGATGTTGGCATGCTTTTTAGCCGTTGTTCTGTAGTTTCCAAGGATCTTGTCCAACTCGAAGCATGTTCCCTCAGCTTAATCTATACTCGTCTCTAGCGATTTTCAAGCTGTATCTAATGTCACCTTCGCCTCTCCATAATTTGCTTGATGATCACATCTTTCGGTACGATCTGTCGTAATGTATTCCTCAATCGAACTTCAAGCATGTTTGCTTAGCACGGACGGACGATTCAAACACGATATCGTTCGGACTTGGCAGTGTTGTGAGTCGAACTCGCCTCGAGCCTCATAATCATCCCCCAGAATCATGTTCCGATCTGACGGATTCATGTGTTGCAATCTCACAACTCATAGCCTACGTGCTCGATAAGGAAGAAGATCCGATCAATAATGGCCAAGAAAGAAATTGATGTGAAGGAGTGACAATGGATTCTATTAATTCATGTACGTGTGAATTTTGAGCTTTGCTCTTGTTATTCTCATATGCCCATGGTGTCGATGCACGATTGATAATGATGGATTTTTGTATCTCGTCCAATCTTTGTGCAATTCATTCAATCCTGCATGTCCTATTCGCATAATGTCCATTCCAACATAATTGGTGAGGCCATAGAATTAATTAAGAAATTTTCGTACTCATCGATCATCGCTGCCGAAGGTCTCAACCCTCGACCCCGCACAAGGGGCGGATACTACTACTAGTCAATTGGAGCACTTAGTGTCACCGAAAAAGTAGGATGCCGACGTGAATTTGACATCATCGATATCCTGGATTGAGTTCGCACATAGTCCTCGATCAGCGCCCCCTTTTTTTTTCTCAAAAAAGAAATCTAGCTAAAAATAAGATAAGCTAAAATTAATCAATATTACAACAGGTGCATTCGTATTACTATGTTAATGCACATTTAAACTTAATCTATAAATAATTTATTCCATCCCGGAAAAAAAAAATCATAATCCATCTATCTCTCTACCTTCCATCAAGATCGTCCACAGGGTCACAACTACAAGCACTTGATCCTTAAACTTTAATCCAATGTGCAATATCGTCTTTAGATTTTTATTTTGTCTAATGTGATCTTTGAACTTTTGGTAGATTTTCAATTTCCGATAACAAGTTCAGGAACAGAATTGAACATTTTCGTATAACCCACGAACTAGATTGAATGTGTACCAAAAGTTTATTGATCATATAAAATAAATTAAAAGTTCAAGGATAATATTGTAAATTGAATGAAAGTTTAGGGACCGTGTTGGAAAAATTAAAAGCTGGGAAATTTTGTTCGATGGTTGCTGTCTTGCGGAGAGCGACGACCTTTGACATGAGCAACAGACAAAGCGAGGGGCTTGTTCAGTTGTTCCCTCATCCTTGTCTGATTCGACAGCTCTGGCCCACTCTAATCGTGGCCCCAGTCCCCGCTGTGCAGCTGTAGCCCATGCCAACCAAATGGAGACGGCACTCTTCATTATCGATTGTGATTTTTTTTTTTCAGCCTTTTTCTATTCTAACATAGAGATTTTAATGTAGCTGTTAAGCTAGAAAGACAACGTAAATTTTCAATTTTTCAACGCACTAAGTTTTCTCTTATAAAAATTGAACAATTTCTTATTACTCGTTTCTGCACCCGACTTTTGTGCTTAAAAAAGGATCTTGATGTGTGCAACAAATGGACATTTCATCATCCGCGGCAGTCGAGAGCCGGTTCAAAAATAGAAAAATGCCCCATTTTCTAGGGGCTTGCACGCAAGAAAATGAATGCCAGAGAACCATTCGATCCGTGCCCGACTCTTTGATTCCCTCAACGACTTGAAAATCTAAGCGATGCTCGAATCCAAACACATTAGAAATGATCCCCGATCCAGTCGAACTAGCCGAGCTAATGAACCCGAATCACAATCACTACAACAAATAACGAAAGCCTGAAGATATCAATGCGACGCAGATTCGATTCTCCGTCTAAACCGCAACCACAAATCATTATCGACCCCACGGGACCAATAAAATTTGAAATTAAGCGTGTGGAGCCTAGCCCACCACACCTTCTCTCCAATTGCACCATTTCCTTTTCCAACATGCTATCGCTGATTGAGCAAATTAAGGGGTCGATGTCCCTTGCAGACGTTAATACTTCCACCATAAGACGGAGGAACCTTCTCATCTCCCAAAGTCTCCTGCTGTCCAAACCGCCCCCTCTTGTCCACATCCACAACCGTGCACCGTCTTCTTCTGCCTACTTAAATGGAAATGACGCCATGTTATAAGGTCGATTGTTAGGTCCCCCGTCACAGTCAGACAAAAAGTTCTCGTGCTCGCCGTTGGACGAGTGATATACGCTAGAATTTTCTTAACGTGGGCTTATATTACTTGAGATTGTAATTACCATTTTACGGAATTAATTTACCGTTTACAGGATTGGTCTCATAAGGTAATATATAAGGATTCTTAACCGGCCTAATATGGGCATGGCTAGTGTGGGCCGAGTTCGGCCTAGCCCGTGATGAGAGAGCCCAACCGAAACTCTATAAATAGCGCTTCAATCCTTCCTCTAACCCTAACGATTCAAAATGATTCGGAAATCACCTCACATAAGGAGTCGAGGGAAAGTGAGGGGCGACTCATCGAGCCAATCATACGGAGGTTAATTGAGGAGAAGATTTGAGTTTTGGATCGTCGTTATTCCGCTTCAAGAACGATGGATTCCAAATCAGGTGCACAAACTCTTTTCTTTCTTCGTACAGTGTTCTATTTCTTGCTATGGTGATTCAGGGATTGCCGTCTTAAGGTTTATAGCGGCTAACAATATTCACGTTTTAATTATTAATTGGATACGCATATAATTAATCCAATGGTACGCACTCCTCGAACATCCTATCGAATTTCAAGTCCAGACGCAATATTTTGTCTATGATTATTGAAATCGTTGGCACGTTTCATAAAAGGGGTGGTGGCCTCGAGAGAAAGTGCAGCTACAAGGGTTTCATATTTTGGACCTAAAGTTAGAAATTTTTGAGTTTCAATGGCAAGCTTATTAAAGAGAGAGCGTGCAATGGGGTGGTAAAATTCATGAGTTAGAATTTGTCTTCACGTGTTTGAGATGTCGGGAATAAATTATGAGAAGTGGGCCAATGGGGGGTGCTAATATAATCTAATAAATTAACTATTGGCTTGAACGGTTGAACAAAATATATATATATGTAGAAGTGAGCCCTACCACATTCCACAAGGATCATAGTGTCTTCTCTCCTTTGGCTCCACAGTTAGGGTTTTGGTGGAATCTCGTGATTTATATATTTATATGCGCAATAATTTGTATAATGCGAAACCACAAATTGTTTAATAAATTCCTCAGCTTTGAGCTATTCTAGCTTCAACATTCAAACATTCATAATTTTGACACGCAATCGACAATAATTCACATGATTGCATTCTTTTACCCATCGACTTTACTAGCATGTTAGAGTAACTTTTGAAAATGTGAGGACTCCTAGCACCATTTAGCCGAAACTAGGGCTATCACGATGATTACCTATCGATTCATTTCGAGGTTATGTCAACGCATATATTTTGGGAATGTACTTATTTTTTGGTAGGAGAGTCGATAGTATCACATGACATCTCGACGAAACTTAGTATTTTCATTAAAAAAGATAACATTTTTTGTTCTCTACTGTTCAGATAGGAGGGAGACCGGATATGCATGATTATGACAGGAATGCATGTCTTTTGGCCAGATGGGTAGAATAATAATACGTGCTAGGGTTCAAACTTCTAAGCCATTTTATTTATGTCGAATTCAGTGAATGTATCATAAGCTCGTGCAGAACCTCAGATTCATACACATTGCCATGTGGATGTGTGCGTCTCTCTGTGCCTTTTGGTTTATTACTATTATTATTATTATTATTATCATTATCATATTAGTTATTTTAAGGTTTAAGATTTAAGCAGAACCTCAGATTCATACACATTGCCATGTGGATGTGTGCGTCTCTCTGTGCCTTTTGGTTTATTACTATTATTATTATTATTATTATTAGCATATTAGTTATTTTAAGGTTTAAGATTTAAGGTAAGTCTCTGTGGGCATTGACGTACCCCATCTTATGTTGTCTAAAGCTTTCTTTAACTAATGATCTTTCAAATTCTACGATATTTAGATAATCCTCTCTTGCCGGTTCTATGGGACATATACCTTTGACTGTGTTGACCTTAATTATATTGTTAAACGTGCTTAACAGCTAAGCCAGAACGCATGTGACCCAAGTTGTTAAGTGTACGCTATGAATGAGACCAAAACCTCTTTCAAAAGTTCATAACCACCAAGAAAAATTGTCCGAACGGGGCAAGCCACAGAAACGGGGAACAGTATCTCTCGTGGAAAATCGAAGGCCGTGATTAACTTCCACAAGCATTCTCGCTAGGTCAAAAAAACACCCGTGGCTCCCCCCTTCACATGCACTGGCATGGGCGAGGAGACAAATAAGTGGGTAGCTTCGTGGTTCCATCGGCGAACCAGATAATAATATTCTGGTTTCCGAAGAGCAGCAGATAATGGATAGGGAAAACCTTCAAGATAAGACACTTATTGGCCAAGGAAAGAGATGATTCACCGCACGCTTGTCGCTTCAAGAATTACATTTGGATGTTGTTGAGTTACACGATCTTTAGACTGTCCATGTTTAAGCGCACCCACAACTTCAAAATTGTCAAGTAATCAGTTGCCCGCCCCTATTGATGGTGAAAACAAAGTCACGATCTCTCGTTTGGTTGCAAAGGTTGGAGAACACCATCGACGGGGTAGACCCGATTTCACGCCGGCGACGAAAGCGGTGGCGAGAAATGGGGGTTGCCGGCATTTCCTAATGCGCACTTCTTGTCGGGTTCGATTGGATAATTTCTCGAAGTCGGGGACAAAAGGGTGACCACATGGAGAGGGCCCTCAACGACCTTCGCCACGTAGCGTTCAAGAGCCAGTCTAGTCTAATCGATTGTTACATTGATTTTGGAGTGCACGAGTCTAATAATCATCACTCTTCATAATTATTTGGAAGCACACTCATCGACCTTTGAAGACACCATGTCAGCAGACCGGCAACAGCAATACTATGAGAGAGCACAAGACTATTAATCTAGACTTTAATTTCTGTCCGGTGACGATTTATCTTTTTTCGCATTCCATTTCACCTATTATTTAGGTTTGAAAGTTATTTTGAGAGACTCCTCTATGTTTACCGCCGGTCTGGAGTGCACCCCGCCTAGCTTAATGACCTCAAGGCTTAAATTAGTCGCTAACGTCCCTTAATGAAACAACAAATCGTAAATACTTTTGTTTTATAAGATTGATCCGATCACATATCAAAACCGCCAGAGAATCGCCAGTAGTCCCTAGACTCCACCTATGAAATTGAATCAAGTTCTAAACTTTCTTACAACGTGCAAAATGAATCATCAGCCTTTTTGAATGGAAAGAAACGAGAACCGCAATCAAGACCCTCATGATAATTTGTATAGAAAACGATCCGTACGATGTTCGAAAATGTCGCGCACAAATATATTTATGTTATGTTTCAATCGAGAGTTTATGATGTGAATATGTTCCGATTGAAGATTGAGTACTCGATCACACGTTATGCACCAAGGTTGTGGACTTATGCAACTTTCCTTTATCGAGAATTTGTGCATACATATTCATATTCGCGTAAATGGCTGGTATGCAGCCAAAATAGAATATGGTGCGGGGCTTTGCCGCGTATGGCCGGACCGCCGAAATTCGGCGGCGCATGCACGGCAAAAAGCTGACGGACCTGACGATATAGCGACACGTGGGTCGTGCTGGTTGGTCAAACTCGGCCTTTTAGTGGAGTGCAGGCATACATCCCCAAAATAAAGAATGGGGAAAAAATTGAAAAGAAAGGGTTTTATTATTCGTTTTCTCCTCCGTGGTTGATATTTATTGGTTTGACTAAAATACCCACGCGGATGAGGCTAAAACGACCAGTCTGACACATCTCCACGTGCGAACCCAACGACCTGTTTGTACTCTTGTGGCTGGACCGTCGACCATATCTAGCACATCGGATTCGCCGAAATCGTGGGTTGTGGTTGAAGCGGAGTTAACCCTTCTGACTCCTGACCAAGAGGGCAAAATACAGGATGCTTCAGAAAGGCAAAGAAATTTAATATTAAATGAAAGTATTCTTTTTCTTTTTGCTCTCCGAGAATCCAATGCCAAAATTGATCAGGTCGTCTCGCATTATTTGTCATCGGACATATCGAAAAGATAATTATCCATCATTTAGCATGCTTGATAAATTTTCTTTGGGCATGTTCATTAACTAGACCCAAATAGCTTTTCCGCTCGTTATCCGATGTAGCGGGGGAACTTCAGACTTAATAATAACCGAAACCTCACGTATTGAACTTAGCCTCACCTTGACCGCGCCTCGTCCTAGTCCCGCGTTTCACTCATAGCAAATTTCCTCCGTCACATTCCCATGCATCCTCAAAGTAATGCACGATGTGCCGCCTTATTTACGCTGTAAGGAAACTATAAATACATGGTATAAATGAATAATCATATGGCGTTATTACATCGCATGCGCCTTAGAAAGAAAATCGCCCAATAATAACCTCGAATAGTAGTTTTTATTCTATCAAGTCGAGTGCCCTACAGAGACAAGGGTAGGGTTGCCCTCGCTCGGGCTTGTTTCTCGACTTGGTGATCCAGAAACACGGTCGCGTCTATAAACTAAAATGCTTACCACATGCTCGATTGATTCCCCACGCCTTCCAATACAGATCATTTCACGTTCGCATTATGTTTTTAAATTTTGGCTCGTATTTTATCTGATCGACGACGAGATCAGTGATATGATTCGTATAATAAAAATTTGCCCACTTAAAAAGTCATAGCGCGTCCAAGTCACTGAATATGATGCAACGATGACCTACACCAACTACTCCCTGACACATTGCAAGAAAAACGAAGCCTCTCTGCCATTTTGGTCAACGACGAATCGCCTGCTTAATTGCTTCGTGAGAATTTTCGACCCTTATGACCTGCCCAAAGTGGACCGTTCTGTGGACAGAAGAAACACTTGCTAATCAATTATCGTACCATCATGGCCGTTGGGGGTTGCAGTGAGATCAAAGGTCGACACTGGGTAGCATTTAGTGAACGTTGGTTGTGCAGATATCTGGCACGTGCGTAATCCGACATCGACATTAGCGGATCCGATGAGCTCTTTCGGATTCCCTGCCATGGATCTAACATAGAAGATTCCACTTCCAACGTGTCTTCACTTGTTCCGATCTATCCAATTTAGCGTTATGTAATCTTATCCAACTTCGCACATTTATTACGCAAAAAAATAAATGATTGCTTGTATTAGTTATGAGAATGGACGATTGGAAAACATTTTCATCGCACGAAAATGATTAGATATAAAATTGTTGTCGATAATGAAAATATTTTTCATTGGTTAATTAATTCAGGCAATACAAGTGAATATTTTTAAGAAAATATTTTTTTACAAATGGCTCATTCTTTACGAAACAACGGAGTTTGAGATGGCATTGAATTCTCTTTCAATTTTATTGGCAAAATTATGTTACATTTATTTCTATTGTAGCCTAGGCCGTAATCATGAAATTTTCATTCTGTTGTCGCGACTACACAGAGTGTTGAAAGTCAATCTTCAAGCAACTTCAACTCATTAGCATGCAATCGTATCTCGGCCGCCCCTTACTTTGAAGGAATGCAAGCAAAGTTATACCAATGGAAATGCTATGCCCAACAAGTATGAGCAATGCGTCCACATCTCCATGAGCTATGACAGAAGATGGATTTATAGAACTGCTATCCAAAATGATGCTATACGCAGTGAGTGTTGAGACATATAATTTGGCTTATGAACTTGAATCGCATGTTTAAATCTCAGCTTCTAGTTTGGGGCTACTTGCACAAGTCAGAGGCCTAGACTTAATCGACTCACAAGACGCGTAAAAGTGTTCCTTGAGCTTTCAGGTAATCGGATGCCAGCGCTTGGTGCTTCTGTACTTTGTAAGCATCGTTTTCATGGATATTATGACGGATAAAATCGTGAGCCAACCATACCGCCTTATCATGGCCTAAACAATAGGGGTCTAGGGACTCAGTTGACCAATGCGGATACGACCCGTGTTACCATTGCTCGGGGGTCCGATCTCGCTAGGCTTGCATCATATTACGGCAGACGAGATTCGTTAGATTCAGTTTAGAGAGAGGAAATTAAATAGGTGGGAAGGCAAATACCGTTGAGGTCTTCCCACCAAATCAAAAAAGGGTTTTTTCCCCTTTTCGTTTGTTCGCTCGCATTCTCTCCGCGCACGCGGAGACGATGAAGGTGGCGTCGTTCACGGACGTTGGGATGCTTTGCGAGCGCGTCCCGTCCACCCATTCGGCTTTATCTCGCTTTAACGGGGGTTGACCTTGACCCACCCTTGACTGACGCCGTTAACGTCGCGCGGCTCTCCCTTTGACTCGCGCATTACGCCGTTTCGCTCCTGGGTGGGGGGATTCGCCGAATGATTGCGCAACGGCTAGTTGGATGCTGACGTGGACTCTCGAGGCCTTCTCCAAAGAAAAATATTACTTGCATCAGCACTACATAGGCCCAACGCTTGCGATCCCTCGGATGTTGTGGATCCCATGTGGGACCCACATGATCAAACGGGTGACGTGCATGGTTGAGTCAATTTGTATCGGGTGTCAGCCGAAGAGCATGCTTGGATGCGTGCTAAAGAGGATGGATAAATACGATAATGGCGATGGAACTTGAAAGATGATACTTAATTTGCGAAGTAAGTTCGACAATGGTATGACGAGAAGGAAGAACTTTGGAGTTGGAATTTAAGATGTCTATTACATAAATGAAATTTTATATAAAAAAAAATCTTGATACGGACAATCTTATTTTGAAGTTAAAAATAGACTAATAAAGAAGTTTCCGTGCATCGTCGACACACATATAGCGCCATAAGAGATTTTTATTTTTAAAGAAACAGAGTTGATTAAATGATAATATAAACTTCTACATGGAGTGAACTTAAAAATTGCTAAAAAAAAATGCATTTTTCTTTCTTGTTTTTTTTTCCCGCAAATTATGGACGAGAGCAAGATGAGCCCGACCCTCGAATTGCCACTCCCGTGAGCATCGAAAGTGGGAGGCGCCCACGTCGTCGCCCTTTTGCCCGAAACCCCCTCGGGTTTTTTAATTGGCCAGGTAGCGGTGGCCCTATAAGAAGCCGCCACGTGGCGACGCCGTTCTCGACAAGGAAACGCTCCACATCAGATGCGTAACGGTCCCCCGCTCCCACCGCCCCACGCCCATTGACGAAAGTGTCCTCCGCCCATTTCCCATCTCCACCTTTGGCAACGAGTTCGCTCCTTCTTGTACTAGGATTCTTAGTGGATCTTTCCTCGCTGCTCTCCCGTGAACATAAATTTACCAAATCGAATCACGGATTATGTCTACATCGATCGATTTGAGTTATTTACCGTGATTTCCCCGACATTGCCGTGCGACCTCCCAATTAACTTTCACAAATTAGAAATTGGCTTTTTCTGAACCGATCGGAAACATGTCATCTACGTTGAGTGGCTCGTAATTAATCGAGGTGTTGCTTTTTTCACAATCCTCACTTACGGGGAAAATTTAGGACGTACTTCAGTAGTTAACAAACTTTAGCATCTTATTTTTCCTTCTTCGGAAGAAAAGGAAGATGTTCGTGACGATCGATACCCTATGATCGATTTGGTGGACGGATCCTATAAAGGTTGTGTACAGCAAAAGCCGAATACAAAAAAAAAAAAAATCCCAAATTCGCCGAGGCATAGAATCCTATTACTCTAACGTACTTTACGTAATTTGTGAATTTGGACAATAAACTAAGCATGAGTGGTAGTTAACAATCGTGTCTTTTGATCGAGGCACGAAACGTCAAAGTTACATAAGACGCGGCTTTCTCTTCTTTTCCTTCTTTTGGTCGTTTTTTTCCAACGAGAGAATCATCTTTTCGATCTTCTTACACAAAGAATTCCGACACTACGTAATTTAGTATCATATTCTTTTTTTTTTTAACTACTTTTCTTTTCTTAATTTTTTTTTGTTGGTTAGTTAAATTTCGTGCTCGTTATCCCTTCACCACCACTTCTCGTCGCAACTTTATTTTTAGTCGTGGCTCTTTAACCCTCCCCGAAGTCTTCAAAAGCCGAAGTTTCAAGCTTTGTCATTCTTAATCACGAATTAATTTGGAAGTCTCGAGAGAGTTATAAAGTGCCCAAAAATCACTGTGATTGGGAAAAAGGAAGAAAGCTAAAGGTGCGCAATTGGTTCACGGGGTACTGATGATCTTTCGTGGAGATTACTCAATCACAAGTACATAGATTAAACTTCGTGTAGCTCGGACCCCGAAGTTCACAGTTTTACGAGAATTCAGCTTTCGCCGGAAGTGGGAATTAGAATGCCACGACCATCCGATCGCTTAACTCGAATGATACAGTTCAATCGAATCTGTTCAAGAGGTCGTGATGTGCGAAATAATAAGGAATTTGGGTGCATGCAATGAGTGACGACAGAGCACCTCGTCAAATGCATTAAGAAATTGCGCACTTGTGAGCATAAGATGTCTTCAGAAGTTAGCCAAAGCATCAAATTCCCTCTTAATGTTGTCTATGTGTTTTTATTAAAGTTTGTTCTCATTCTAGAAGCTACCGTCTTTTCGTAATTTTTCAAAATCTAAAAGATAAAAAGAAATACTTTGCTAGCATAACAATTATTAGATGATTGTAAGAATTACAGTATATTGTGAGCTACAAATTATTAAAAGAGTGGATCCCGCAATAATATTTAATTAATTATTCTTTATTTTTTGTGGCTCAAAACAGATCGTTAGCATATCAATTACCCAAAGGTTATTATATAATTAATTCTCTAAGGAGAAATAATTGTATCACCGTCCTTAATCTATTGTTTGATTAACAACCTATATTGAAAAATAATAATAATCAAAGCTTATAGTAGGGTCCACTTTTTTTTAGAATTTATGGCTCATAATATGCTGTTACTTTTACAATGCCAAAAAAACTGTTATACCGGCAAAAGGCAACAATAAATCTCATCCTTACTTTTTCTTGTCATTCCATAAGTAGAACCAACACCGATATAGACAACGGCACACAACACGCGAGATGAACAATGTGTCGATACGTCATTTCTAAAAAAAATAGAGAATTCGGTTACGTTGGGATACGTGGTATATTAAATGTATATTTTTACATATACATGATAAATTATTATATATGTAAAAATATTAGTGATAAGTTTCTTCTTATGTTAAGGATTCACGATTAAGTTTTTTTTTTTTTTTGGCTGGCTAGGCATATTAATTTTGGGGCGGTTGGATATCAGATTTAAGTATATATATATGTGTGTGTGTGTGTGTGTTTTTCATAGATTTACATTTTGACTCCTAATTTATTGAAAATGATTAAAATTGATTTCATGCGTGTTGAAATGATGCGTCATGATCTTGGACTCATGTGTCGTTGACATGTCCGAAATGCCGACCACGTAACGGATGTCTAATACCTATTGGCCACATGTTGATCGCATGTCAGACGTTGTCGGTGTTTGATACGCATCCGACAAGACACGAATACTCTCGAAGAGTGTCCATGCTTCTTATGTTATTCTATGTCTGGAAGCTAATTGCAATGCTATAAACAATTTTAAGATTTCAGTTATTTTCCTAAAAAACAAATTATTTGAAAAATTTCTCTTTTTTCTTTTAATGTTTCATATTAAATGAAAAGAGTGGTGGGCATTATATAAGCGGTGGCTTACCTGATTTTAATTATGTTTCTCTTCCACAAGAATAAGGTGTTCGAGACTCGTCAAGCACTCGGACTAATTTCGGTTGCATTTTGATCGGGTGTTTTAAGAGACTTTTGGCTTAACTATGCTTATGGTCTGTCCTTGTGATTGGTTTCAGACCACTCAAATTAAGGAGAGCAAGGAGGCAATAGAAATTCATCTTAAGGAATAAACGTAAACCTCAAAATTAACGAAGCTCACTTCCTCCAAGGCTCCCCCTGTGGCACAGATTTGCAGAGAAACCAAGAGAAGGTCCATGTTTGTAGCCAAAATAAAAGAAGGAGAGAATAACGAACAGTAACCACTCAAAAATCAGATTTTGAAGAATGATATTATCACAAAGACAGATGTCGTATTGTATCAATTACAGAAAAATCAGCAAATCAATGAATTGAGTGAACACATTTTTTCAGAAACCTGTCCACATAACAACAGCTCAACTCAACCCAAAGCAGAGCAAAGCACAAGAAACGCCTTCTCTGTCTCTGTCTCTCTCTCTCACACACACACGTCTCCATAAAAACGACTTCCTTTTGTCTTCCTTTCATCTTAGCCTTTCTTGCTCTCTCTCTCTCTCTCTCTCTCTCTCTCTCTCTCTCTCTGTGTCAAGTCCCTCTCTTACGCATTTTTCAATCACATATATAGCAACATAGTTGCGCAGAGAAGGAGGAGGTGGAGGGGAAGGAGAGAGGTAGAAAAGATGTTGCACTCCCATCTGGGCTTGTCCCTGACTTGCTGTGCCGTCCTTCTTGTTCTGGCTTCTGGGTCGTCCTCGAACTTGCCCATCATTTCCTTCGATGAAGGTTACACCCAGCTCTTCGGAGACAACAATCTTGCTCTTCACGGAGATGGCAAATCGGTCCATCTCTCTCTAGACGAACGCACAGGTGCCGTTTTTGATGTCTTTCTCAATCTGTTCCCATTTAGTCACTGAATATTGAGGATTCAAGGTGTCCTTTTTCGTTGGGACTTTGTTGATTGAGGACCCTTTTTGGAAATTTTGATTTGTCGCAGGGTCTGGGTTTGCGTCTCAGGATCTTTATCTGCATGGTTTCTTCAGTGCTTCCATTAAGTTGCCTTCGGATTACACTGCCGGCGTTGTGGTTGCTTTCTACGTGAGTGATCTCTGCTCCATAAATCTTTTTTTTTTTTTGCAATTTTTTGATGGTGTTTTCATTTTATTTTTTTTGATCGGGGTGTTTTCATGTTTGACCATGGTATTTATCGGTTGTATATTCGGGATGGGTGCTCGATGTTTCTTCTTTGGAAGTGTTTGATCTTGCTTGGGCGATTAAGTTCAGTTACAAAGACCATTCATTTTACAAATTACCTGAAAATATTTCGCTGTGCTTGAGTATCTGTATTTCGAGGACTATTTGAGAATGACGACCTGCAATTTTTTCTTTTGCAAGTTCTTCACTTTTGATCACATATATGGTTCTGCTTGACTGGAGATTCTTCTACGGAGTAGTCTTTCAAATTTCAGCTCCGGTGATCGGTGTTTGCTCTTTGATTGCACAGATGTCTAATGGAGATATGTTCGAGAAGAACCACGATGAGATCGATTTCGAGTTCTTGGGTAACATTCGGGGAAAAGATTGGAGAATCCAGACTAATATCTATGGCAATGGAAGCACCGGCATTGGCAGGGAAGAGAGATATGGCCTCTGGTTCGATCCTGCTGATGACTTCCATCAGTACGGCATCCTGTGGACCGACTCTCAGATCGTGTAAGCTTCAATTCCACCGCGATGAGAGCATAATTGTTCTCTGGTTCACCTTGCGATTCATAGTGCTTCTCTTGCATAGCCATTTGGTAGCTTTTGTGGATATATCTTTACCGCTATTGAGGTTGCTGGTCTCCTGAGAAGTCTTTGAATATGTGCTCAGTGCTCTAATATTATTCTGCTGAAATATGTAACTGGGGCTTAAGGTGATGGTCACTTCCTTAAGGAACATTGTGCATTAAGATCGGTGTCTCTTGCTGTGCCCCGTCAGGATGGTCGGGTGGATCATGTTTATCTTGACCATCACTCCTTTTACTACAACACCCTGGCTCGCTCGTTCCTCACTCAGTGTGAAAATGCTTTTATTTTTGTGACTGTTGCTTCAATTCCCTTTACCATGTCTTCGTTTTATCATGGCGATACTGTTAATGTTTGGTGGACTGACATCAATGAAAGCTCTTTTCAGTAATTGAGAGGAGTTAGTTGGATGTTTGGGCCCCTTCTTCTTTCTCTTTGTCTATAAACGGTAATTGGTACATTTGATTATGATGGATTAACTACTACTGTGGAGATTATGAGCTGAAATTTTTGTTGGATTGCCTAAAAAGATTGTAACTTTATTCAGTTAAGTGGCATTTAGATACTAGTTCTGTGACCTAAATCAGCGTCCCATCTTTGTGATCCTGTTCACATGTTATTTCACGAGCAAGAAGGGTTTGGTACATCTAAATTCCGTTTTAGTTATGCCAGAGTTTAAGCTAACTATAACATCTGTTTTAGAATTGCGAGATGAATTGAAGAAAACATCCTATAAGAGGACAGTCTATACCGCTTGTTCCTATGTTTTGATTATGATTGAACTCTCACCGCTTTTTTCTCTCTGGTAGATTTTATGTGGACAATGTACCCATCAGAGAGGTTAAGAGAACAGAGGCCATGGGAGGCCAATTCCCCTCTAAACCGATGTCTTTATATGCCACAATCTGGGATGGCTCTGGTTGGGCCACAAACGGCGGAAAATACCGAGTGAACTACAAGTATGCCCCCTACGTTGCCAAGTTCTCCGATCTCGTCCTGCACGGCTGCGCAGTTGACCCGATTGAGCACCAATCGAGCTGTGATGGTGTCCCAAGGCATAAGGCGATCCCGCAGGGCATCAGTCCCAGACAGAGGACGAAGATGGAACATTTCCGGAAGAAGCACATGACTTATTCATACTGCTATGACAAGGCTCGATACAAAGTCCCTCCACCCGAGTGCGTGATCAATCCAGGAGAAGCCGAGCATCTCCGGACTTTCGACCCCGTCACGTTTGGAGATGGCAGGCACCACCGTCCCAAGCATCACCGCCAGAGCCGAGCGGACGCCTCCATGTGAGAGATTGAACTTCATTTCACCACTTGCAGCATTTTATCTGGTCATCATGCCATGGGATTCTTCATGGCTTACTCCACTACCTTTTACCTACAATTTGATTATCATGCCTGGTCAAGTCATTTCTATTTTTGTTTCCTTTACTTTTTTTTTTTGCCTGTGAATAGAAAGATAAACAGAGGAAGAGAGAGGGGGTAGTGAAGGGGGCCACACAGATTCATCATTGGATTAATGTGGGTTCTTGGGTGGGGGGTATGTGTATAGTTTCATGATACCAACAGAGTTTCCAGCCATTGTGTCATCTCGTATATGGACTTGTATTTTCCCTTTCTTTTTTCGCTGAATTTGAAGATTTGTACTGCTATCTGAGACACCTCATGGGGTCTCCAAATAAATATACCTTTTGTCCTGAGTTAGGTACGTGTGTATGTATTATCATATGGTGGACATTAATGTGGGTCTGCAGAATCTTTGTTTATGGTGGGTGGCCATGGTGTGTCCCTTGTTCTATAATCTTGATTCCATTCAATTAGTCAGACAAACGAAGAGAGAGAGAGAGAGAGAGAGAAACAGGGGATCATCATGATCAAAAGCTTTGTGTTCCATTAAATGTCAAAAGTGAGGGACCCATCTGGGCTCTGTTTCGTGATACTTTTTTCTTTGTCGAGCTCAAACATGGTGTTGGGACAAATTTGTCAGTGGACCGGGACCTGAGAATCCAAAGGCCATTTGAGGGAGACAGAACAGGTGGTGAGACGCAGAGTGCTTTGCAATTGGCAGATTTTAGTCTCTTCGTTTGGAGCAGAAAAAGTTTGGCTGGATTAAGTCTATATTTGAAAGGATAATGGACATCATTATCTTCTTTCTCCTTTTGCTCCCTTTTGTTCCTTTTCCCCCGTGTCTGCATAAAAAGAAAGTGTCGGAGAGAAATCAACTGGATATTTCTTTCTTTCTGGTGACAAATTTACTGTAATCACGGAGGAAAGAAGGAAATGGAGGAGGGAGGGTGAATTTGCAAATTCATCACATTCAATATATTGGCGCTCGCGACTTAATGGCTTACGGTTATGAGTGACTCAAGAACACTGCTGAAAAAGAATGAGAACTGCCTGATATTAAGATGTTGCAGCCTTTCGTTCGATTGATCGCGCTAGGTATAGCACATTAAGTTCCTGATTAAGAGATCATTTCAAATGAGACAAGCAAGAAGATGAGAGGGGAGAAATCTAAACAGCTGTATGAAAGCTTCACTTCCATTTAGTGGTCCGGAAGCTAGACGTGACTTATCCTCACACTAAAGAAGAGAAAATGCAAGTTGCTCAACAACCCTCCTTTTTACTCTCCTTTTCTTTGCTCTCTCTACCAATAGAAAAATATATGACTTGATGTATACATATCCGCTTTAAAATTAAAGGGCCAAACCCAAATATACAGAAGGAAAATCAGACGGGCAAGAATGAGGCAAAAATGGAAGGAGTCCCTTGGAAATAGGACATGGGTGCACATGGCAACACTTTTGTTTTAGAAATTGACTTTTGGTCAGAAATTGATTTTTTTCAATTCTGCTTATAAGCATAAGTTGGTTTTTCTACTCCAAAAGTGTTGTCATGCACGCCCTTAATACTCCTTGAAAGACCATCTACAAAGGGATACCCGAACAAAAAGTTGGAGCAACTGTAAATGCACTAATTCAAACACAAAATTAGTTACCGATCGGTGAAAGTCAAAAGGAGAATAAAGTGAAGAGACAAAAAGAAGGGGAAAAGAGCCGTATGATCAAACATAGAGTTTGCTGAAAGCAAAACATGAAAAAGCCTCTCCAAGTTTTGCCCATCAATCAGACATCAACACTCAAAAAGATGATTTTTCGGCTCCCACGCCACCACCACCATTTCCTAAGTATGAAACCTTTTTCTTATAAGTGAAATTTGGCAAGTCCGTGATAAAGAACGCGTCGGGATCACGAAGCATAGGAAAAGTCAGATTGATTGAACTTGGAGCTTTGAATTTTAGCATACCAGCGTGGATGGGAATCAAGATAAAGCCAAATCATAGGTGTCTTAAATTCATGGTGATGGGGCTTGCATGAAAGTGATTGCATAGAGACAACTGTTAACATATCCAACTACCGAGTAAGAGAAGTGCTACGAACGTTTGATCCTACAAGAAAGGCAACAATGACCCAATTACGAAACACAAGGATAAAAGCACCTTCAGTTTCTTCCACTTCAAAGTAAATAAGAACAAGCTAGGAGAAGCCAGAAAGAAAGCAACCAGTAACAGTTCTTTAGAGAAGTGATGCCCGTCATAGATACTGTTTGTTTTAATAAAACGTTGCTGTACTTTCATAATTTTCTCAGTCAAGTTCCTGTACTTACAGTTTCGCTAATCGGGTCCTCGTATTTGCAGAAAGCGTCGATCCCTTTGGCACCATATCCGACGGAAATGACCATCAAAAGACATCAAAATGTGACTGTGACCAATTATTTGCCTGCATGAACAGGCATCACGAATACTGAATGCGCACTTACGTCAGCTTGGATTTGGTGCTGGAGAGACTTGATTAGACATTTTGTGTAAGCAAAAGAAGTTGATTATAAAAATTGAAAGCACAAGAACTTGTTTAGAATATAGTAAAATTATAACTTTTCCTTTATTTAGTTCCAATGGAGGTAAGACAACCTCACTAGCCTCTTACCATTCGATTTGTCACAGGGAAACCACTGACAATCTTTTACCAAAGTGCAAGCAAAATAAAGGAGAAGATTGCACTTATAAATGTAAGACAAACCCATAGAGTTATCATAAAGGGCGGTTGTTTTCACATAAGAAGACATTCTGTGTACCTATTACATCACACGTCCAGCCAAGAAGTATTTGCCTGAAAATTAGGCCCTGCGCAGCCGCCCAGTGTGAGTATTGCTCCTCCGAGAATCGATTCAAGGACTTGGGAGGATGTTCTCACTCGTATCTGGATTGACTACCAAAAATCATTGCATGAACAAGTCCCTCCTTTGAAATGGTGATAACGATTTGCATCTCGAATGACGATTTCTCGCTTGACGATAACACTGATGAATTTCAGTACCGTATGGCAATCTCCACAGACACGAAGATTTTTCACTATTCGTATAACAGTCCCGGGAACTGATTTCAGCAGCCCGTATGCGACGGCCAACCTCTCGCTGTGCCAGAAAAGTTGTTTCTCCTTCTCTTGCTGCTCCATGTCATGTAATACCAAGCTAGTGTCCGGAACATAACCTCTCCTTCTCATCTCTGCATCCAATTCTTTGAGCAAGCAACACATCTCATCTTTCATCGGATGAGTTGTCTCCCCTGCATAAAATACTTGTTTTTCTTTCCCAATGTCAATGCAACTATATCCCGGCTCTTTTCTTACTTCCATCAATGTCATCAGCTTTCTGATCTTGGAAACTTTGTCCCACATAGCAGCACGGGCGTATATATTGGACAGAAGTATGTAAGTCGAAGGATCTTCTGGCTTTAGGCTTAAAAGACCGTCAGCAATTCTAACCGCCATTTCGGTCTTGCCATGTTGTTTGCAAGCACTAAGAAAAGCTGCCCATGTAGGCTCATCAGGTTGAAATGGCATTTGATTAATGAGGTTCTCTGCCTCATCAAGATGCCCTGAACGACTAAGAAGATCCAATAAGCAAGTATAATGTTGCAAGGAAGGAGTGACCCCATAATCCTTGGTCATAGAATTAAAAAGATCGCGACCTCTCTTGACTAATCCAACATGGCTGCATGCATAGATCAGTCCAACAAAAGTCACTTCATTTGGCTGTACTCCGGTAGAAACCATTTTATCAAACAACTCCAATGCTTCCTCAGCTTTCCCATGCTGAGCAGCACCAACGATTATCGAAGTCCAAGATACTACATCTCTGCGGTTCATCCCATTAAAGATATACCTTGCACCAAGAATATCGCTGCACTTGGCATACATATCAATGAGTGCATTGCTGATAAAGAGGCAAGATTCATATCCCAGAACTACAACAAGACCATGAATCTGCTTTCCAAGTTCCAACATAGCAAAATTAGCACAAGCGCCGACAATACTAGAAAGGACCAACGGGTCTAGGATGTCAACACCTTCTCTTCTCATGTCAATGAATAAGTGAAACGCGTCAACATTATTCCCACTCTGGACCAACCCAGAAATCAATGCTGTCCAGGAAAACAAAGTTCTTGAAGGTGCACTTTGAAAGATTGCCATAGCATCTGACTTTAGCCCACTCCTAGAGTATGCAGAAATCATAGCAGTCCAAGAAACTGCATTCTTCACTAGGATTGAATCAAAAACGACACGAGCATCATATGGTAATCCACATTTCGCATACATATCAACTAGTGATGACTTTGTCACGTCATCTGCACAAAAAGGGGAGAGCAAAAAGCTGGCATGAACTTGCCTGCCCAGCCTGATGCTGCCCAAGCTAGCGCAAGCCTTAACTAGGCTAGCGTACACAAAATGATCCGGCCACAACCCATCATCCGCAACCATGGAGCGGAAGATGGAGAGTGTTTGGCGAGAGAGGTTAGCTTGGTTGTATGCCGTGAGGATCGAGGCCCAAGAGACTTGGTCTCTGTGAGGCATTTCCTCGAACAGCGAGAAAGCATCTCCAAGAAGACCGCATTTGCCATATGCATCCAGAAGAGTGTTGGGCAAAGGGCCATATCCACGAAGGCCGTTCTTGAGCAACTGGGCATGAAGCTTCTTGGCAATATTCGGAGCATTGCGCCGTGCACATTGTTGGAGCAGGAGAAAATAGTGAGAGACAGGCATTCACCACCTTTTATTAAGTAGGACGCGTCATTCTGGAATTACAGCAAACATATTATATGCATGTGGACAGCGCTCAGATGTGGAGAAACATACGGTACAACCATCCCATCCATGCGCCGTCTCCATGTGGAACTAACTGTGCACACTGGCGAGACAACAACAAGACCCCTCAATTAAAGAGCTTTTACACTTCTTTGCCTTTTCAACTCCCGCATGCGCCTAAGGCACAAAGTTTTGTAGCCTCGGGAACATGCCGCGACCACCGTGCCATTGCACGACAAAGAATTCACGAAACTCGAACCCACATGCTAGTGAACAAACTTCCACCGATAGTAAATTGCTAACGGCAAATTCCCATTTTGCTGGCGGAACTTATACGTGCGGGAGAGAGAACCTGTGAGACAATGGCTTGGCGTGGCGTGGCGCAAGAACTGGCAGCGGCAAGGCAAACCGGCAATGGACGCCGAACTGAGAAAGAAGCCAAAGGTGTCGCCTTGCTAACACTCCAAACCGACCTTTTTGAACTTTTCATTTCCAAAAGAAATGCCATGAATTAAAATTTTTAAACTGGCAATTAATATATATTTACTAAAAATTGTTTTTTTTTTTGCACGAGAATTATGTATTTATTCTTTTCCCTTCATTTTTCCGAATGGAAGTAGCAATTTCTCGTCCAAGCCGGCTTGGTGGGGAAGAGAGGTTGCGGGGGAACGAAAGAAGATGGCAGATCGACAGCAGAACCCTCGTCTCATGCTCAGCAACTTTCTCTCTCTGGAGCAGTGCAAGGTCAGTAACCTTATCAAGCCTTCGCATTTATGTTGATGTCATGTTATGGGACTCTCCTCCCCAATGGGTGTCTTTCCGCAGGAGCTGGAGTTTATTCACAAGAGCTGCAGCACGGTTGGGTACAGGCCGAGCGTCTTCTCCACCACGCTCTCTCATCTCATCGCGACGAACTCGGCCCACTTGATCGTGCCTCTTGTGCTCATCCGCGGTATAATCGCCTTCTCTCTCTTCCTCGCTTCGTTAGTTGATCCTTTGGTTAATCCATTGTGTGGGTGAAATCACGAATCTTGTGTGGAAGATGGACCCTTTTCTTATTTGTTTTTCTTGAGAGCGTTGAGAGCAATTATTGGAACTTTCCTTTGCTCGGTAAATCAAAGTTTTGAACTTGGTCTTTGTGCTGCGTTTTGATTCCATGGTAACTTAGTCCAATTGCCTCTGATACTCATAGTTTGGCGTGCTCTCGGATAGCTTCTGTTTGACAGCAGGATGAAGCGGTTTGGAGTAGCTTTGATAAATAAATCTTAAATGACTTAGAATATCAAAAATTGCTTGAGAGACTAATTCTTATTCGGGTGCTTGTGAATCATTAGCAAAGTATTTCTCTTTTTCTGTTAGTTGACGTGACTGACGGAATCAGAGAAGAAGCTCATGATTTTTTATAGTTATTGTAGCTTTTAATTTGATCCTGAAACGTCTGCTTCATTTCTTCATGTCAGAAAAACTGAAAGAGAAGGTGGAGGAATTCTTTGCATGTGAGTATGAGCTCTGTATCGAATTTACTGGTCTTGTCAGGTCTCCTCTTATCATCTGTTCACTATTTCCCTTTAACTGATTTTGTCAGGCTTCAAATTTGTTTCTGTTAACGTATCATAATTTTTGCTTTTGCGTGAGTATGAACAAAACATAAACAGCTAATTTTTTTTGACGATTTGATGATGTAATTTGACTGAGCAGCGAATCTATCAACCTTTTCTCAGATTGTCGACTTCTTGTATCAATATGACTCGTATCACTTCTCTGAAGAACTGTTGCTGGTTGTTTTCCTTCTGGCCTCTCCTAGCTTGTTCTTTATTTTCTTTGAAGTGAAAGAAACTAAGGGTAATTATCTTTGTGTTTCGTAATTGGGTCATTGTTGTCTTTCTCGTAGTATCCAACGTTTATAGCACTTCTCTTACTCAGTGTTGGATATGTTAACACTCGTATCTATGCAACCACTACTGGTCAGTTTGATCAAGCTCACATAACTTCGAACTCTATATAAGCAATAATGTTGGTGCATAAAAAGATGCTTCTGCTATGTTGAAGTTGAATACAAACTAGTCCTTATGAGGATATTTCTCTAATCCTAGATTAATTGTGCCAGAGATCTTATTTGTTGCTTCGCTCCTAGGAAGAATTAAGTTCTCAAACTACTTTTTCTTGCGGTTTAACTAACTTCGGATGTAGTGATCCCTCTCAACCTGGAAGCCTTCTGTGGACTTTTGATAGGAGACAAAGATAATATGATCTTTTCTTTTTGAGTTACTGAGCTGGAGCCTGGTCAGAACAGATGGGAATTGCAGGCTTAATTTTCTAAAGATGAATTTCTGAGGTGCTCATTCAGACATCACATCTTCCAATATAAGACCGTTGATGCGTAATGGATCCTCAGATTGACAATGGTCTCTGTCTCTGTTTCTCTCTCTGTGCACTTTCTGTGCCTGCTTAAGCATGCAGGTGCAGTTTGTTTGTTTCAATTTTCCTCCATTGGGGCAGGGTGGGGCAATATAGTCAAAGGTGAATGGCACACGTAAGGCACTGAGTCCTAAAAATGCCTGAGGGGTGAAGTGCAGAAATAGCATGCATAGTGAAGCTAAATGCAATAACACAGAGTAAGAAAGTAGGAGCGGTTCTACTTACCTAGAATTTTTTCAGCAAGTGCTATTGGACCTTGTACTGTATACCTTAGGTGTAAAAGGCATGCGCCCAATTGAAGGCGCATCACTTTGACACTCAAGAAGCGGAATCCCATTGCTCAGCCTCACTTCTGCACCTAGGTGTGCACTTGAAACACTTTTGACTACACTAGTGGGGGGGATTTCAGCTCTTATGAGTTGAGATTGTGAGATGTCCTCTGGACTGCAATTTGCTTCTTGTAATTTATACCATTGCATTTCCTGTAACTTGCCGGAGGTGGATACCTCCGCTGATACTATTCGATCTTCTCTTTGATTCATAGCAATTCTGTACTTTTGAAACAGCTGGACTAAAGGAGCGAGCATTGGATGGCATAGTGATGATAACAGGCCCTATCTGAAACAGAGAAACTTTGCGGTAACACACTGTTTGTTAATAATGCAACTCATCCTTCATGCATATCCTGAGGCTCCTGACTTTGAATTTTTATTTGCTTGATAGTATTACGTCTTGCTTGTTCTTGGAAGTTCCAAATTGATTTATGAATTTGTAGAAATGGTACTGTTTTATTATCTTGTAAGGTTCTTGTGTTTCTAGCTCACTTTGTTGAGTCCTTGTCATTATGGTGGCCAAAGGCAGTTTGTTATTTGAATAGCTATGGGAGAGATTTTAGAGGTGGGCTATTCCATTTCCAGGATGGTGAACCCACAACTGTTAAACCTTCAGCGGGCGTAAGTATATCTCTCTAATTCTTTCAAGTGGTATATCCACTATGTGTTTGGTTAATGGTCATGTATGATGGTAGTTGAATTTGCTGATGAGAAAGGAGTCATGAATTTTAATTATTTGAACAATAAAGTATTGATGAGGTAGTTGAAACTGGTTGAGTTATTTCTAGGTTATGTTATAGGGTGGGTTAGACAAAAAAGTATGGAATTACAACTACAAAAGTTTTCTGATAACAAGTCTGTATGTTTCTTTTTTGGTCTGTAGTCTATAAACATATAGACTACGGACTACCCACCGGCTGGTGGTCGCGCTGGTTTGCGCTCAGTTCCTTTCACGAGAGGTCCTGAGTTCAAAACTTCGTGGTGCCGTTGTCTTACCCGGGCACCGTGGTGGTGGGGTCCTGTAGTTGCCCCCGAGGACAAGTCGTGCTTCACCGCTGGTTTGAGCGCAAGCTCGCCGGCCGCGCGGACACCTCGGTTATCAAAAAAAAAAAAAAAAAAACATATAGACTACAGACTAATTCAAAGGCATGATAATAATGACTGATCATGATTCTGTGTCTCTTATTAGGCACTTGAGCTAAATATGATAGGATGGGGCTTAAAGGGTATGAATCTGATTTTGCCAATCAGTGTTACTAAAACTACGTTAGTTTTCTTTGCCTCCTGCGGATATGAAAGTTGACAATTATGTCTCTTGTTGAGCTATTCTGCAAGCTTGATTGAATTGAATACTTGTATTTGGTCAGGATGTTCTGATATACACTGCTGACAACCGAAATGTACATTCTGTTGACGAGGTAAGATCAGATGACTATGACTCTCTCTCTCTCTCTCTCTCCGACGGGCGCACACCCTCAAACACAGTCACACGCAGCTGCGCGCGCACACCCGGTTATCTGCTCTGACCTCTAATAAGGTTGCGGAGGAAATTAGGAAATGATGCTATCACGAGGAAGTTAAGATTGATTTTAAATGCTTTGACATTGATGTTTTTACTCTTGTTAGCATTTCACTATTTGAATGATTTTCAAATGGGGGCCTGGCGGACAGAAGGTATAGCCTACTCTTTTAGAGAGGAATAACTCGGTCCCCCCTCTTTGAGGCTGCTCAAACAAATGCATCTTGCTGTTCTTGTAGTTGCAAGTAATGAAGATGTCTATAGATGTGGCTATTGCTACAACTGAGGTTCGAATTCACGTGGACCTAGCCTCAAAACACCCGCTAGTCGACAATTGTGTGTTATAGTTATGATTAAGGTGATACGGTATTCCTGGATACTGGGTGCGCAACACTAGCAATTTCATTGGTCTAGGCCACCACCTTGCCACACTAGTGTGTTTATGGCACATATTTTGCAGTCTCTATCTCTAGTGCTATTTACTTTGTTTCTTGACAGATCATTGACGGGGAAAGACTTACTCTTACACTATGGTTTAGCCGTGATGGTTCTCATGATGAGGATGCCAAACTTATCTCTCGTCTCTCAGAGATTTTCTCAAGCGAGGTGACTGATGTTCCTGGCTTCAACTTACCCTTGCCAGCATCCAGTAATATGTACTGGTTTTCACCAGATCAATCTTCTGACCACGACTCAGCAATCAACATATGCTGTGCAAGAATATATGCTCTGGGATTTGGTATTTGTCCTTTGGAGGACAAGACGAACTTCTTGGATGTGTCTGATCTTTTGATGAAACTGCTGCAGTTAACAAGGAATAATGGGTTGTTTAACCAGGAATTTGAAAATGTTTTGCATGCACTGCAGGTATTCTCGACTTTTTGACTTTGTTCTGTTTTGTAGTTCAGGATATATTGTCAAATAGGGGAACAAATTCTTAGATATGGAGTAAAATTTGTCCAACCTGTTTAGTATTCACTCAAGCAAGATGGATAGCTTTTAGGTATTACACAAAATTTCTAAAGATAACGTACTTGCCAAGTGCATGAAGTATGGAGGTTTGAGTTCTGTTTGGTAATCTGTTTATGTTTCATCATTCAGAGATCGCCAAATAAGGTCTGGTTTACTTGCTTTATGAACATTTCTTTTAAATTTTGGTGGTGATGTGATAAGTGCTTTAAGTATCCAAGTCATTCCTTTCCTGATCAGGTGGTTCAGTATTACTCGTGGAAAGCTTCCGAGTTGCAGGGACAGGCCACTATATTGGAGGAAGGAAAGGTGATCCCACTGTCCCGATCACAAAGCCAGAAGGTAAGGGATTTGGAATCAGCATGTGTAAAGGATTGCCGATTGGCGCAGACGACCTTCGGTTGTTTGAGCTGTGATAGGAGTGGGACTCCTGAAATATTTCGTTGGGGCAGCTTTTCTGCTGCTGTTGATGCATGGAGAGATTACACGAATGAGCTTCACAAGGATTTACTTAGGAGCTTACCTTACTGGAGAAATCATCAGTTGATCTTCCACGTTGCATTTGATGAGCTTTGAATTAGGGTTTGTTTTCATATGCCTTGGCATTTCATAAGCTTAAAATTTCCCTCAAGAAGGTAGTCTAACAATGTCTCAAACTGTTCATCATGGCGGATTCCATCAGGAGCCTCTCTTGGATTCCATGTTAATGGACGGTGCGGATCCAATTGGAAGGCATCGATACGGCAAATTGCTTTGATCATGGCATCACTTCACAGCCCAAACTTGAAAGGAAGGCATTTTTTGCTGCCGCTAGCGGCTGGTCTCTTCAAGTTACTAGCCATATAACATTTGCAGAAACAAGACAAGTAAACTTACGAGAGCGGATGTTCAGTTCAGCTTTAGCAAGGGAGATTACGGAGAGATGAGCTTCTTAATGGTATATATCTTTTTCCTTTTGCATCGTATCGATATACATGTCTTGTTTATTTTTCTGAATCAAAGCCGACTTACAGCTTGTTCTAAAACATTTTCGTGTGTATTGGCTGCTTCATGAACACCCAAAGAGATCTGATCTCTTTATCGGCGACACTGTATTTCTCGCTAAGCTAACCATATGACTTTCTTCTCCCTCTGTGTAGTAATTTTTTTTGCTATAATTAGAACTCCGAGTATGATCTTTTAGCAGCGGTGCGAAGCTGTTTGGAGATGGACCATTTGTGCAAGACTTGTCCGAAGACGTCGTAGAAGACGAGATCGGCTTGGTCTCCGGTCATGTTAACGGACAAGAAACCTTGCCCATCATAATAGAACTTCATCTCCTCAGGCTTCCACGGCCTTATGTCGCCCCTCCACGCCTTGGACCCGCCTCCACTCGTAATGAATTGAGTTTCGCTGCAATTTATTTATAAAGATAACAAGAACTTGTTATCACTATTGAAGGAGAAGATCAAAGAAACCTAATTCCCAAACCGTAGCAAACTATACCTGTCTGTGCTAGTGATGTGCTCCAAGCAATGGTCATGCCCATTCACATAAAGGTCAACATTATTGGCCTGATGCAATTGGAAAACAAAAGAGATAAGTAATTGAGAAATTAACCTCGGATATAGCTGACGTGGAATAAATGCTGAAGTGGGTGCTTATAAATTATTTAGGAATCGACCAAGAAACTGAGAATTTTAAGGAATGACCTGAAGGATTGGGAGGAGCTGCTCGACAAGCTCAACGGTGACGCCGTGATGACCTGCGCTTTTTATGGTGTGGTGCCCGACCACGATTTTCCAATTTGCTGGGGAGTCCTTTAGAGCTGAATCCACATCCTATTGCAGGCAATTTGAATAAGAAAGGGATACGTATGGCTTAATTAGGAAAAAAGATCTCATTTAAGAGATGGTATGCTCCGAAAACATCTAATATAAAATCGGAGATGTGTACCGTCAAGAGTTTCGATAGGTACTCGTCCCTCGGCTCCACGCCCTTCCAGTCGTACTTGTGCTCTCCAGGGTTGGTGAAGTAGTCGTCCACGAACGGTGTCGTGTCCACGAAGAAGAAATCCACGATTTCTGTCCGAATTACCCCAAGTCAGTCGCTTCTAAGTGAAAAGCAGATAAACCGAGAAGGACCATAGAAAAATTTACCCGCGTTTAGGATATATGATCTGTAGCAAATCCACTTGCTGTCTTTCTCCCTTAAGACGGGACTTAGTTGGGCCTCAACATCGCCCCTATAATCGTGATTGCCCAAAACTGTCCGTTCCACAAGCACAAGATCATTAGGATGACGAAAAGGAAAAACCCTTTGTCGGAATTTGTTTACAATCCCTAAATAGTTTTTCATAGTCCTTTTCTTTCAGGATTGTATAGAGTTGTGATCAATTTCAATGGCTCGGAAGGTACCATTGTACCACGGCTTTTGCAAGCTCGGGGCGGTGTAGATGTCGGTAAATGACTTGGAGAATGCAGGGTCGTCTTCCCCGGTCAATCCGTCTTCGTAGAAGTTGTCGCCGGTAGAGATCACAAAGTCTATGTCCAGCTTCTCTCCGATCACTCCCATCTACGATAATCAATGGGGACATATGCCGAAAATCGAAATATCAATTGCATTGTGAAGGCTAAACAAAGGTCAATTTCTCAAGCTATACAATCAAGCTCGACCTTGCTCGTGCCACAAAGAACTCTATGTAACATTTCTATCGGTGACGAGATTCGGCGAGCCGATCACTTTTCCACGGTCCCTTTATCGCATGCGTCAGCAATCAAACAGGAGAATTCGAAGTTCTAAAATTGTCTCAATTGGGATCGATCGATATTCCAATTGAACCAAAAACATCTTTTAGGACCGACACGATTGACATGGCCAATCTGATCGCTGGGGTACATCTCAACTATATGTATTCGGTGAATGTCAAGGGAATTTATCATAATCTAAAAGGCTAAGACGTGTTAGGGGGAGCATTCACCCAATCCAACGGCTAACTCCTTATTATATGCCTTTAAGTAGTTTTACTTTTCAAATGGGAAGCGTGGCTTTTTATTTTTTCTATCGTGGATTAGAAATCACAATCGGAATATCCGATGGAATGATGCTTGTTGGTTGATGCGAGGGAGAACATGAACAACGTAAGCCTAAGTGGAATGGTCACGCGTGATCGCGACATTACACCCACGTATTGTAGAGATCCCAGACAAAGAAACCACTTTGGTTAGTGCCTTTTGATTTTTTGGCTTTCGTTTTTGGGTAATAAACAAAGTGAGCTTAACTAGGTCACGAACTTGGGACCGACATGCAAGTTGGAAGCCAAGGCACGCGATGCTGTCCATGAAGAGGATATCGGGGATAATTGTTCAAAAAATTCTAAATTATTATTCGGCGGTCAATTCAATCTTCAATCTTTTAATTGTGCCAATTCAGTCCTAAATCTTTTGACGATTTGTCAACTTTTCATCTATGAATTGTGTTAATTTAGTTCAAAACCTTTTGAAATTTTGCGAATTTAGTCCTAAATCTATTATTTTGAGGATCGATTGAAATGACTAAATTGATATATAGTAAAAAATTTAGTATTAAATTGGCACAATGAAAACATTTAGAACTTAAAAGCGATCCACATCATGCTCGTAAAATGTGTGACGAGGAATGCAAGAACGTGTCCTAGCTAATTAGGTTCTAGTTTCTGGTTGGGTGGAATTTCGTTGTGTAATCGATATTGGGAGGTGACGAGATTCACTCGCTGACGTAACCGATGCAATTGGTCGACAATTATGTGACTTGCCTTGCCGGTGAAGGTTCCATCAGAAATCGATTGACTTTTCCGAGACGCATTTCCCACACGAAACCGAAGAGAGGAAGCAAAGAAGAGCTGAGAAATGAATAGAGAGAAAAGGAAAGGAAAGGAAAAGAATGGGTTCTCACAAGGTAAGAAAAATAAAGGGGCATTTGTCAAGTAACATGTGTGTATGGCCACCGTTCTTCATCACGTTAAATCATAAATGTTGTTAGCTTAGTTGAAAGTAGGAAGGCCGTCCTAAACCTAATCCACGACTCGCAGCCGAACTCTTCGGCTTTTGATGATTCGTGAAATAAAAAAGTTTCGAAATCTTTTATTTTTCGAAGAGCGTGATAGAGTTCTTTGGGCTAGTAACATTAGATTCTTGTCTTGTGGCGCTGAAAAGTTGCTGATAAAACGGCCTTAAATTGTTTTTTTTTTTTTTCGGCATATGTTTTGGACTTAATTGTATGATTAAAAGGTTTAGGGAAGCTAAATGTGACGTCGTCTATTAGTATGAATTTTATCGGGTGCAATTTATGTAGGACTAGGACCCCGTTCATGGATCAACTACACTGTCGGCCATCAGTATTAGTGTTAATTGATAGGGGAAAAATGAGTGCTTTCCTCAAATTTCTCGAAATCAACCCGACCTTGTTAAGGAGGTTCCAACGTTGAGAAACGCCTAAAGAAAATCATCACTCGTGCAATTGACAAAAGAAGAGAAAGGGTATGCGTGAAAACCTGGGAAGCAACTTCAGATTGGTTGTAGTTCCCTTCTCTTCCCCAGTCGCCGACGACCAAGAAGCTCAGAGTCCCGTCAGGTCTGGCGCGGTGCTGGAGCCGCTGCAACTCTGACGCGGATGGTGCAGCCATGCATAGCCATAACAGCAAGCCGCCCAAGAAGAGAACACGATGCCCGCCTTCAACCATCCTCTCGTTTTCGCCACGGAGACGTGGTCAGAGCTCAAAGCAAATCCAAAGATCGGATCAGGAATCAATGGAGGGAAAATGAATACAGGGAGGATTCGAATGACTTTCTTGAGGCTGATACCTTGTCAGGTTCTTGATTTAGGGCATTATATATAGCTTCGTCGGGCGGTGTTTAATGGTGAGAAGATGGCTTGGGATTGGACGCAAAGTGGGGGCTGACAGCGATGGATGGCTTGTGGAGAAGAACGACATTGGACGGGGAAAAAAATTGGGACAAAATGTCAAATGCTGTTGGCTTTGACGATGTGCGTAGGTCAAGTGTCCAACAGTTGGCGTCTGAATTTGTAACTGGCATATTAACAAAATGGCGTCAGATGTGTCGCGTAGTCATCCGTGGGAAAGAATCTCTATCCAAAGAAGGTTTTCTCGATCGCGATAGATGTTTTTGGCTTCTTCGTGTGGGGAACGTCAAGGCCAACGAAGCCAGATATTCATGAAAGCACTTCCTAAACTATGTATAAAGGAAATGAAATGGATTCCCTGAGGTTAGGGGTTAACTGGATCAGGTCCAATTATCTTAAGCTAAGCAAAATGTCCCTAATCTTTAGAGTAATTATTTCTAGAAAAAGCCTTGATCTAATATCTTCTCTCCCCCTCCTCGCCCTCGCGAATGAGGTTAGGACCTCCTACATGAGATTGCGACCTCAGATGGGAAATCGCCTGAGACTGGGCAATCTCTTGGTCGCCCGAGACTAGGACCTCTAAGTAAGTCTTACCAAACTCCGGTTGACAAAGTGAAGACGAAGTTTGTCGACGAGGACTCGAATATGGATGATAAGTGAACCTATGGGCACGCATGGCAACACTTCCGCTCCAAAAATCAACTTTCGAAGAGAAGTAAATTTTTTGTATTTCTTCAAGTGGCTCCAAAACTACTTATGGAGCAAAAAGAAAATGCTCCAAAAGTATAATAATGAAGTCGCGCAATCAAACGGATTACTGCTCCGGAAGTTGCGTTACCAAATGGATTTCTACTTCAAAAGTAATTTTGAAGCATAAATTGTACTCCAAAAATGTTGTCATGCGCGCAAACATGTATAAGCATGACACTCGTAACTTGGGAAAATTACAAAAAATTTTCAAACCTATTGTACTTGTGTCAATTCCATCGCAAACCTTTTAATTGTGTCAATTCGGTTCTAAACCTTTTGACAATCTGTCAATGTAGTCATTTCGATTAATTTTCACCGAAAATGCTGACGTAGCGGTCTAGTTAGTACCGACCATCCTATATGGCATACCGGCAACGATGTGGATAATTTTTTTTAAAAAAATTTCAGAATGCTTTTCCTGAATTTTCTCTCTCTTTTTTTCCCTTTCTTTTTCCTGTTTTCTATTTTTTTTTCTTTCCTTTTTGCTGATGCTCGGTCTCTGATGATGACCGGACACCGACAAGGCCACCCTAGACGGTCACGGACGAGGGACGGCATTACACGGGCGAGGGCTGTGACCCTCACCGGTGCTCCACAAGGGTTTCCAGTCTTCACCGATCACAACAAAGGAAAAAAAAAAGAAAAAGAAAAAGAAAAGAAATAAATACATTAACATTTAGAAAACTTATATTTTTTGGAAAAAATTGCAAAGATCGTCCATGTTAGCAATGGTAGTGCCCTGTAGGATGCCCGGCATTCACATCAGTAATTTCTAGCCAAAATTGGTTAGATGTACAATATTTGCAAATTGTCAAGAGGTTAATGACTAAAATGATCAAGTTAAAAGGTCTAGATTTATGGCTTTTTTTTTTAAATATAATTTTCCCTTCTTAACTTCCAAAATAGCAGAAGCCAAATATTGGTCTTATTCACTAATGAGCGACTCGGACGGGTTTCGGCATAACAAAATCGGCAATCATATTTTGCGAAAGAATCGTTGTAACCGCACGAAATCAGAATAATCTTTTGATTGGCAGCTGGAATTCAAACAGCATAAGCTCAATAAACAATAGAAAAACCGATGGGCTTACAAATGACAGTTTACCAAAAGATTATTACAAATCTGCACACAAAGATCAAGCAGAAATCATAATCTTTCTCTACACGATGGAGAAAATTTCCTTGGTCCTGCTCCGCGTGTGCAAAACGCTGCCGGAAACGTCGTAAAACGTGACGTCGGCTTGGGCCGGAGTGATTCTCACGGACATGAAGCCTTGCCCGTCGTAATAGAACTTGACCTCCTCCGGATTCATTGGCCATTTCATCACCCCGCTCCACGCCTTCGACCCATCGCCGCTTGTCGTAAATTGAATTGGGCCACATTAAAGTCGCCTCAATTCGATTGGGATTTCATTAACGAGAGCTCGTTCAAACTAAATTAAAGAAAATCTACGGTTTACAACGTATTGACGGCCCTCGGGTCTCGCATAATCAATGTATTGATGATCGAACTGCATCAAATAAAGTATACTTAACAAGTGTCTTGAAAGCACTCATTAATAAAATCCATTTCGTTTATTGCTTTTAAAAGATTCAACGTAGATGTCAAATCTTCCTTTAATCGATAACACAAAAACTAACTTTTCAAAGAGTGGACAATTTCCTGATTTTTTTTTCCATTTTCATTCCACCTGTGAGGAAAATTTATGTCTTGGTCTTTCTAAGATGATGGATGAAATGTTACCTGTCGGCAGTTGATACGTGCTGCGAGCAATGATCATGGCCATTGATTGACAGATCGACATTATTCTCCTGAAAATAGAACACCGTGAAGATATCCAGAAAAGCTGTTCGTTCAAGGACTTCAGAAATTTCATCATGGTGGTTTCTCAAAGGAAGTGGAATTACCTCAAGGATTGGAAGAAGTTGCTTTACCAACTCATGAGTGCTCCCATGGAGCCCAGCACTTTTGATGTTATGGTGCCCCACCACAATCTTCCACTTCGCACTCGGTTCTTTCAGAGTCAAATATACATCCTGTACCCATCATCGCAACGCCAAGTTCAAAGTCGGATCAGGAACTTCTCAATTACCGATCTCGGTTCGTGCTCTCGAGATTATGACGCATCGTGTGTAAGATACATCTGCAAAAAAGCAGAATGAGTGATTTGTACCTTGAGGAGATTGGAGAGATACTTTCTCCAGTCATAGTTATGCCCTCCTGGCTTTGTGAAGTAGTGATCAACGAAAGGGTTTGTGTCCATAAACAAGATGTCCACAATTTCTGCTCATACGAAAGGTAATTAAGGAGATTTGATCAGCAGATACGATAAAGTAAGTCATACGATCACCCGATCTTCGTGTATCTTAACCTAAAATATCATTGTTTTGGCTTACCGGCATCGACAATGAAAGATCTTGAGCAGAGCCACGTGCTGTCCAATACTCTGAGAATGGGGCTAAGTTGTGCCTCAACATCACCCCAGTAGCCATGGTTGCCCAACACTGCATGCACCAGAAAAAGACAGAAAATAGTATCGATACGAATCAGTGATCGAAACGCACACGAATAGGTTTATCGGATTGAAAACTACTCGATTAAGTTGGCCAAGGACTCCTGGTTTACAGGGATTGTAGGCTGAGTTACTTGGCCCATCATAGGGTTCTTAGGAATCAAATTCTAACCTTAATTCTAGCCGAAGTTTTGTCCCTGAATAAGAGCTTGGGTTTAGCTGATTCCCAACAACAGGTTGCCATGGTATGTTCTGACGTTATGTATTCGGTTGTGGAAAACACCTCATCTCTTTGCCAGTTCAATGCAACCCTTCCATTAGGAAACCTTAACTCGCTTCGCCGTCATGTTCAGGGGAACTCAAAATGCCCAGATGTCCCTTCTTGATAGCTTACTATCTTAGATACGTTTTCTTCTACTTCTTTTTTCCCATTGTACTTATCATGTTGTATTGGTAGAGTGTCAATCGGTGGCCAGGAATTACCATTGTACCATTGCTTAAGCAAACTAGATGCCGTGTATATTTTGAAGAACGACTTGTCGAATGCGGGATCGTCGACGCCAGTGAGTCCGTCGTCGTAAAAGTTATCGCCTGTGGAGGCTACGAAATCTATGTCCATCATCTCCCCAGTTATGCCCATCTGCCAAACATAGCTAATTCAAACTTCGAGAACTGTAAACAAGTATATAGCCACTAACTTTTATCTGTTCACAAAATCGAGCATAATCAAGCTCCCAAGATGCAATATCAAGAGCAGTTTTGAAAAATCAAGCAAAAAAATTATTCTGGTTTTATCTATTCAATAGCGCAAATCGATATATAACTAAAAGAGATCGAGGAGGGTAAGATATCCACGACCCAAATCGTCAAAAGTTTCATCTCGTGTGTTTCTTAAGGTTATGCATGTCTTTCACTATACATATGACTATATATATGTATGTATTCACATAAAGGGTTCTGAAGGTAAATAATGACAGATAAAGAACCAAAGAGGACTTGTTGAAGAATTAAGATTATGACCTGAAGAGAAACTTGATTTGATTGTAAAGTCCTCTTCTTCCCCAATCTCCTGCCACCAAGACACTTAGCGAGCCGTCGGGCTTCGGCGAGTGCTCGAACTGCTCAAGCTCGGCTCGAGCCGGAACTGAACATAGTGTCATTGCTAGAATAAGAGGAGCCAATAATGTGAGACTAGAGGCAAGAGAAGTAGCCATTGTCGTCTGTGGCTCTGCAACTTTTCTTAGGGGAAGACGAAGAAAAGGGAAAAGTACACTTTTAGTATCAAAAGTTGTGTACAGAGATCACTTTAGTGCCAAAAATTTCAATTGGATCACTTTAGTGCTAAGTTTTTTTTTTAAAACCATCGTTTTAGTGCCAAGTCCGATTTGCTCCTCCGAAAATCTGACATGACATTATTTTATTATTATTTGAAGGCGACGTGGCATCGACGAGGTCTAGTCTCGCAATTAAAAAGGTAAAAATTTAAAAAACGCTAAAATTAAAAATAAAAACTTAATTTGCTTTAACAAAAATACAAATTGTTTTTTGAAAATAATTTGAAAATTTAGGTTAATTTTTTTTAAAAAGTAAAAACTCAGAAAAAAAAAAAGGTGAAGTAGCCCTCACCGCCTGGTTCTCCACCAGATTTTTGTTTTAAGTTTAAGGTTTTTTTTTAAAACTTATTTTTAATTTTATTTTAAATAAATTTTGTATTTTAAATAAATTTAATTTTTAGCTAATTTTTAAATTTGAATTTTTTTTATTTGAATTTATTTTAAAATGCAGAAGTCCACGTGGCAGCCCACATGGATTTATTTATTCTTTAGATGTCATTTTTTATTAAAAAAATAATTATTAATGACATGTGACAATTTTAGCCTGAAATTCTCATTGGAGGCACCAAAGTGAACCTTTTGTCTTCGACTTGGCACTAAAGTGATCCGATTGAAACTTTTGGTACCAAAGTGATCTCCGTACACAACTTTTAATACTAAAAGTGTACTTTTCCTACGAAGAAAGTAACAATGCACATCGGAGCATCAAGCGGGAGCAACTTTTTATATTGCTAGTGAAAATACAGAAAACAGTGACATTTTCTGATAAAATAATTTGGTTTGTTTTGCAACTCTAATTAATCTTATCTCGATGTGTTAGTTAGCTCAGATCAATTTTTTTAGCACAAAGCGGGTGTGTGTTTTAACCTATATCTGAGGGGTTAAATGTGCATACCCTATGTTGTTGAATTTCATCTCATTATGATCTTAATTTGTCGAATCCAGTAGTATTACTATGTTGAGTTATTGATTAACTAGATATCTACAACGATTCCAAATCCGACGTACATATTATCTTGATTGATAAAAGACATGTCTTATCAATAATACGATTCCCATATCTTCTACACTCTCCAAAACCATGAAGCAGGCACGTGGCGGCTTCAGAAGCCCCATCTCTCATTATGTTTCATGCAAAAGAAACTATTGCTATGCTTTCTTTAATGTATATGTATACAAAATCCTAAATCCTAAAACTCAAAACCCCAACTCCTGTACTATTTTGAATTATTCAGTATCATCAATTAACATGCATTAACATATTAAAATGCAAAGTTGGAAAATAGAAAACATGCAATACCTTGAAAAGCCTGAGGAAGAATGTGGCATGCACAGTGAGTGCGGTGCTTTGTCTCGATTTCAAACCCTAATTTTCGTTTGTTTTGGAGAAGGACAAGATTGAACATTCGACGACAGACAAAACTTTAGGAGCAATCATGCAGTGTACGTTAAAGACTAGAAATTTCAATATTATGTTTATACCCATGAGAAAATTACCAAAAAAGTCTTAAACTTATTGTAATTATGTCAATTTAGTCCTAAATTTTTTTTTGTCAATTGAATCCTAAACCTTTTGCATTTATGTCAATTTAATCCATCCGACCAACTTTAATCGGTTGATTCTGACGTGGATGCTAGCCGACGCTAACGTCGCAATTTTTAATAATATGCTAATATTTTTTTAAAAATTTTGTTACTTTTTGTTTTTTTATTCTTTTGTTTTCTTCTCCTTCTTCCTCTAGCCAGTCGCTAGATCGGCCACTAGCTAGAGGGAAGGGGAGGCGATTGGCTGGAGGAAGACTGAAATGAAAAAATAAAAATAAAAAGAAAGACAAACAAAAAACAATTCAAAAATATTAAAATATTATTAACAATGTCCACGTCGGCGTCTCGTTCATGTCAAGCATCGGCCGGTCAAAGTTGTCTAGATATATTGAATTGATACAAATGTAAAAATTTTATGACTCAATTGACAAAAAAAAGTTTATGACTGAATTAACACAATTACATAGGTTAATGATTTTGTTGGTAATTGTCCCTTTTACATGTAATTTTGCTTCATCATAGCTAACATATGATTGTAACTTACATATGTTGCAATTCACTAGGCATAACTGATAATCATGGAGAGCCACCTTCAAAGTAAATGACATACAATACTCGTAACATTAATTCAAAAGAACCGAGCCGTAGATTCGAGTACATATAAATATTTATTTCCAATAATCGGCTCGAATCGATCGAAATTGAAGTTTGTTTGCATGCGAACAATCCGGACCCGACCCAACGGGAAACTTAACCCCGACTCGACCCAACGTCCCGTTTTGTAAAGTGCAAGATCGTCCATAAAAGCAAGGAAATTGTTGATGGGCAAGATCCAACGATTGGGCTTGGGCTTGGGCTTGTGATCTGTCAAGTGTACATTATCATTGAATTGACTTTTTTTTTTTGTTGGTAAAATTGACGTTTTGTGCATTGTAAGTGTTGGAGGAACAGTTTCTCCCAAAAGTTTGAACTGTTAAGGAACGGAGTAATAATGGATTTCACTAATAATAATGATGATGTTAAGTGAGGCAAACTTGTTCAAGATTGGGGAAAAGTACCAAAAAAGTTCTAAACTTATTGCATTGGTATCAATTGAGTTTTAAACTTTTTAATTAGACTAATTTAGTCTTAAACTCTTTTGCATTAGTACCATAGACTCCATCTCGCCAATTTTGGTAGGAAATTGCTGATGTGGACATCGGTCGCTCGATGTGGCACGATCGACGCAAACATTTACATTTTTAAGAATATTTTAATAAACTTCAATTTACATATATTTCTATATTTTATATTCTTTGTTCTTTGGCTGAGGATTGGCATGGGTTGCTGGGAGACCCTCAATGGTAGAGGTGGCCAAATGGACCCGTGGGCCCGGAATCGGCCCGTTGACCGGCCTGGAACCGGCCCGTTGACCGGGCCCACGGTTCCAACCCGATTTTAAAAAAAAAAAAAAAAGGAAGTTGAGTGAAAAGAGCATTTGGGCTTTGGACCCGGCGGTTCCGAATAGGAACCGGAACCGGAACCGCTGGTTCTCGAACCGGAACCGGCCATCACTACTCAATGGTCATAGGCTAGGTCGGGACATCCTCATTGGCCATGGGCAAGGGCCACAAAACCCTCACTTGATGCGGGGCATTGCGACTTTGGCCAGATTGGGTAATGTTCGCGGGGCTCTCACTCGGTGTCACGCCCCGATTCTCAAGCTCGTAACAATCCCGCCAAATCGCCTCGGGTAAAAAAGAACGACATCTCGGGCATGTCATTGACCCCTTTAATTTTTAACCTTCAATTACACATGCGAAACGTGCAACTCTAAAAAATCAATTCGAACAACGGTGATAGTTAAAAAGACAGTTACATCCATCAAATCGCGACAGTTCAGTAAAAATCACATTGCATTTAATTATCTTTATTAACCCAGAGATGTGAAATATCTACAAGTCCATTCTTCGGGCCACTATCTACAACTCTTAGATATACCATGTCAGAATTAACACGATTCCCAAACTACTCCAATAAGATCCATGCTACTTCCAACTCTTCCGGACTAAGGGCCCGAGAAAGGGTTAACAACGATGTGATGAGATATGAATATCGGTGTGTCAACACCTAAGCCCGGTTAGGGCGTTGATTCGCTCGTACATCTTAACATACAATCACATCATCACAGAGCAGATATTTCAACGACATGCAAGCTTACCCTCCAAGCCACACATAATGAGATGCGTACTCGACTTAACCGTCAAACCAACCAACCCAACTCAAACCATTGGCAAAGCATCACAGCACTTGCATGCACAAGACACCACACGTAGTCTATTTATTATCAGAACCGACCCGTAGGTCCAACACACTAGTCGGTTGGTGCTCTTCGGGCAGGACCAGACATTGTCCCTTATTTCCGGCGACGGCTTCTGATAGTCCATGTAACTCCGTTCGGCCAACCGGAAGACAATGATTGTCGACACGGCACGGAGCTAATAGGAATCCTTAAAAGGCTTCGGTCCTTCACAAGTCTGCGACCGTAAACGAACAGCCAAAAGATAATGACTAATGCACATCTAGCAATTAGAAGACAATGATTGCCAGGACCGACCAACCAAAAGATAATGGTTGTTGGAATTATCCGATTATGTGATCACTCAAGCACTTCGACAACCGGCCAGTTCATTTCTTTGAATTATGTCGAATGCTCACACTCACATGTTCAAATACTTGGCCCAAGGCCATTTTCGTGCAAAACCTTGCAATTTGATCTCATACGTGGTCACATGAATGCGCAATTTTATCGACTAACAAATCAAGTAATCTAGGGCGATTAACCTCTAATTGGATCCCTACGGCAATCAAGATACAATTCTGGCATTCACATCCAAGAATTCAAGAACCAATTAACCAATTGCAGCCAGTTGATTTTTAATTACAATTTTAATTCCAAGTGATAGTCAATCGGGCGCTCGTCTCTGACTTATCGCTCGCTCACAATCAATCAACACAATCAATCAATTCAATCAATTCTACTCACCAATTAGCCACAGATAACATAGCTAATCGACTAATCTTAACTAATTATGGTCATTTAGCCTAACCCACGTTTCTATCTAGTCCAACCGAAATTAATCTACCTAAATACCATAATTAGCTAATTAATCTAATTCCGAACGTAATTAACATCATAACCGAGAGTTAGGGGCTAACTCACCCAAAAATCGGTGGTCGAAGACAAGTTGCGTACTATACTTTCGGATTGAGCCGGATATTGTTCTCGAATCGGTATTGTTCACTGGGGCACTGTTCATGAGCAACGTTCATGGATACTATTCACGGCACCGTTCACGGGCGCTATTTACCGCATTGTTCATGGTCGGCACTGTTCACTGAATAGTAATTTCAGCGGCACGTGTTCGGGACGACGACGAGGCCTCGACAGTTGGGGCGGCGCACGCGGGTACGTGGGTCGCGGGGTCCCGCAGATTCAGCTCATTAGGTTCGGGTGAAGAGAGCTTAGGATCGGGGTTACTGTTCACGACTCCATGGGCTTCGGGTCACCCGAGGTAGCTGCGAGGCCGTAGGTCCTCGGGGCTTAATGTTGGTAGCTGGTAGCAAAACGGCGACGAGATCCGACTGGGTGAGGGTGGAGCGGTGGCCGACGATGGAGGTGGCTGAAGCTCGGCGGGACTACGGGGCTAGGGGGCATTGGCTTCGATGGTCGATCGAGGCTAGCGGTGGCCGAATCCGATGGGGTTTTGGGATTGTCAAAACGCAGCGGAATGTAAATTTAAATCGAAACCCTAGATATGATCCATGCGTATATTGAAATCAATCAAAGTTCAAGGTGTACATTTTGCAGATCGAAGTTAAATTGACGATCGGTTGTGTTTGGATTAACGCTCCTAGTGTTGCGCCTCTACCGATATGCACACACACAAACCGAAGTCTCCAATGATCCAAGTGCTAGCTTACGGATCTTGGAGTTTCTCTCGCTAGATTGCCTTTGATCTTTGAGACTCTCTTAGAGATTTGAGAATCGAGAACGATTCTCCGTGTTTCCCCTTATGTCCTCTTTCGGAATAAGACTCTTTTTTCCAACATGCATCCCTAGGGTTTTTTCCTTGTCTATATATATAGCATCAATATTTACGCGTAATAAAGAAATGGGGTCGGGAGATTCGGGCCCGCTAAACCGCCTATCTCCAATCGTGCGTTTTATCGTTATCTCATAACATACACGATCGCGTAGATATTCATAATAGGAGAATAAATTAAAATCCACTTCTTAAGTAGATCAAGGCACGAAAAAAAATATAAACTCGGTTCGCTATTGTGTACGACCCCGTAGGTTCACTAAACATTAGCAGTGTGCTCAAAATCCTTTTTGGTCCACAAGTCATAAGCGGTCTTTAACAATACATTATGACTACCTAAATATAGTGAATGTCGTTTTTCGACACAACCTAATCCACGACTAATGTTAGAGTATCAACCTTGATTGGTTCCTAGGGCGGACCGCTATACCGCTAACAGGCCGTGGGTCGGACATGTGTCGATGGTGGTTGGCCGAGGCTTGTGTGGCTGTTGGAGTGTCTCCGGGGGGCTTTGACAAGGATGACGGGTGGTGGTCGGGCGTCGGGACCGTTGGGCGGGTGGCGGCCGGCGGTGAAGGGGCCGCGAGATCTCGCAGCTGGGTTGAGCTCGTGAATGACGATAACATGGATCTGTAGAGGTAGGCTGTGGGTGGATGGATATGGAGGTCGTAGAGCTTCTACCGACTGTGAGGCATGGCGTTGGAGGGGGGGTTGGTATGGTGGAGGATGGTGGCGGACAAAGCGACGGTAGTGGTGTGGTGACCGGCGGGCGGAGGTGGTGGTCGTGCAAGGTAAGCCGGTGGGGGAAAGGTTGAACTGCAATCAAAGAAGAAAAGAAGAAGAGGAAGAAGATGATGAATAGTGGAAGGGGGAAGGGGCTCGCGCGGCAGAGAGAGAGAGAGAGAGAGAGAGAGAGAAGGACAGTCATGTGGGGGGTGGCTGAGAGAGGGGGATGAGAGAGAATGAGTGGGTGGGTGGTGATGGGACACCACTTGTCCCATCGCCCATTAAGTCTTTTGACTTTTTGTGCATAAATACGTGAGAAAAATTCTAATATTAGGTAATATAGGACTGGTTGGACATTTGACTCAACCGATAGAAAATAATTTTGATCTTTTCATAAATTGGGCTGGGTCGGAATTAGGCTCAAGCGCGAGAATTAAAAAAAATCCGAAAACGCGGCGATTAAGGTTTTCGAAACCTAATCTAAACCGATCAACAAGTCGGGAATCGTCCAAAATTACGTCTTTGCGATCCGAAATTAGATACCGACTGGAATTCAATATTAATCCTTTTTATTGAATTTGGGCACTTTTTAGATGTCGGATTTTGCAGGGCGTCACAACTCTCCCTACCTTAAGAAATTTCGTCCTCGAAATTAGGCCACTACATGACCTCAAAATGATAAAGGTACCGATGCCTCACAACATCCTCACCGCTTGTCATACAATACTCATTTTATATTAATTCTCATCTCAATTCAGCGCATTAAAACCACAATGCGACCATCAATATACATGTCGGGTTCAAGCCTATAATCCTCAATTACCAACCCGCCACAATTTCGTATTCATAATTCTTTTAGATAGGTTAAATCATCTAACTCTAAAATCCAAAACTAAGCTGTCACCAACTAAACTTGTTGTCCAACCCAATTGTCGATGGCCATATTATATTCATAATTAACCACAGCAATTAGCTATCCTTGCTCATCGATTAACAATCTCTTGACTTCCACACGGACAAGAATTGTTACTATTTCTTCCACCATACGTAATCACATCCCACAACAAGTTCCCTAGCATTTGAATTATTCTTTCGGATCGACCATCCGTCTACGGAAGATAGGTCGTACTGAATTGCAGCTTTATTCCCAACGTAGCCTGTCGGCTTTTCCAAAATATGGCAGTGAACTTGGAGTTACAATCTGAGGTTATCGTTACTAGCACTCCATAAAGACGTACTATTTGCAGTACATACAGCTCAACACATCTATCCAAAGGAAAATCCTTTTGCGCTACTACAAGACGAGCAAACTTTGATTCGAATCATTTCCCTTTCGACTTGTTAGCCATTCCATCTCAATTCCATTGTGATATGCTCCCACCTTCATTCCAGAATCTCCAATGGCAGTAGCGGTTTACTAGACTTACAATGCTACACCTTGACTTATCGGTACATCTAACACTTCACCACATGCTTGGCTACGTCGGCCTTCGAACCAATCCACTGAAAGTGTTGCCACAGATTTTTATAAATCTTCGTGCTAACAGGACCAATACTATAGCTACTACGATAGGTTTCTAGCAAGATTTCTGTCTTAACCAAAACAAAACCCTCATTGTCATTATCTCAAGAACTATGTGGCCCTACTATGCTTTATATGCGTACTCTGATCACGTGTCTTCCTTAATTGCCACATCTCGCAATCTTAATCATATTCTAAGCCATCACCAATTTTAATAACTCACATATTGATCTAGTACACCCTATTATGTCTTCCACTCTTAGCTTGCCATTACGAATTTTCCTTGTTTGACCCTACGGTCTTCGTTCCACGTATTTGCTAAAGTTCTATTAGTTCTAGTTCTCAAACAAAATCCACTCCATCATGACATTAATGAGTAGCTAGTTAACTAGCTTATATGGACCTCAAATCATTCCTAGGCTACTCTAGTTACATAGCACGGGGTTCTCTCTCTAATTCACATTCGGAGGCACAATCGACCTTTACCAATATCGCCACGCATAAAAGTATTATTTTAATGCGGCATCTCGATCCACTCACAATCCTTCATTTAACGCTCAAGATACAATGCTATGCACCTTCAATTTTTTTTTTTCACTTTGAGAATCAACTTTAAACATGTGCAACGCATGATCATCCTCACTACTCATCACATATTGCTTAACTTCACTTCGGTCTTTATTAATCTGAACTTTTTAACCCCACAAGCGATCATCGTATCTCCAGCTCAATTGCCTAACTTTAATCTATAACTTCATGTCCGATCGCGGTCCAAACGACTCTTATATGTATTCAACCACACCAGCCGTTGGTCCAAATGTTGGTTACTCACTTTCTTGCGAATCTTTTCTCATCAATCAGGGCCGTAAATAAATTCGACAACTTAAACCATCAAGGTGCCACATCAATTTAGATTTATAATCCATGATTACTAATCACCACCACTTCAAACAGACTAACCACCAAATTCCAGCAATTTGAGTTTAAATCCTCACGTTCCGAACTTATCGTCCAATCTACTGTCGACTACTATACTATATCCTCAAATTTGGTCGTTGATAATTCAAAATTACAATCATACAATCCAACTAGCCATTCGTCCAAGCGTTTCTTGTTCGCTTCTTGAACCTCACATCAGCAATTAATTAGGGCCTTTCCATAACAATCGGTATCTAAAATAATCGGGAACCGACACAATTTCCAACCTATGACCCACCAAAATTACTCATCAAACTTCACATCCAAAGCCATTGATATGTCATTTCCATCTCGACTTATCGTCCACAAGTAAATCATTAAACCTTAATTACATCCCCTAGTTCAACTCTATGCATAAAACTTCCTGGTCTCGTTGGCTTCTTTGCGAATCTCCATCTTGTCATTATTCATGATTATCAAAGAAGTCGATAACTAAAACCATTAGAATATCACACAAGCTCAAACTTATATAACCCATAATTGTCGGTCGTCTCTTCAACACTCATTTTTATGAGTTTGACTTAGCTTGGGTAATCGGGTCAAGAACTTGGTTATTATAGAGAATATTCTCACAAAATGTCTATACTAGCCCCTCGATGTTAAGATACTTTGAACCTTTGTCACTATCGGCGGCTTTGGCCATTCCATGACCGCTTCGACCTTAGTCGGATCCACATATATCCATTTATTAGAACTTTCATTACCTAAGAAAACCAAACGAGTCAACCGAAGCTGGAACCTACTAAACTTGGTAGGCAATTCATGCTCTCTAAGGGTCCTCACTATAAACCTCTAATTCCACTCATAATCTTTAGAACTCTTTGATAACACTCAAAATATCATCTATGAACACTATCTCCAATCAATCCAAATATTCCTTACACACCCTATTCGTTAAGTCCATAAAAGCAGTAGGAACATTTATTAAACCTAACATCTCCGTAAACTCATGGTGTCCAAAACACGTCCTAAATGTCATTTTCGATATATCCTCCTTTTTAATCCTCAATTGGTGATATCCTGTTTGCGGGTCTATCATGGGAAATATCGAAGCTCCTTGCTGCTGGTCAAACAAACCATCTATCCTTGGCGGTGGGTACTTGTTCTTGTTCATCACCCGATTAAGTTGCTAGAAATCAATGCGCGACCTCAACGATCCACCCTTTTTCCTTGCGAACACACAAATGCTCCCTATGGCGGTGCAATGGAGTGGATAAATCCTTTATCCCGCCATTCCCGCATTTGCACCTTAAGCTTATTTAAGCTTCGATAGTGCCATCCTATACGGCGCCTCGGAGATCGACTCCGTCTCAGTGGCCAACTCAACTACAACCTCTATTTTCCTTTTTGCGGCAACCCTTACAATTCTTAAGGAAAAGCATCCGGAAATTTACACACCACATTGATGTCTTCTATCCTAGGTTTCTCGATCGACGTGTCAACAATAGATGCTAGGTAACCTTGACAACCACTCTCTAATATACGAGTCGCCTTGAGCGACGAAATTGACAAAATCGGGGACTCCTCCAATTCCATCAAACTCAATACTAACCCCATTCATCTAGTTAAACTAAATCGTCTTGTGATAACCATTCTTCGTAGTTCCAAGACAATTCACACTAAGAATAACATCAAAGTCACATATTGCCATCACGATCAATCTATCCTCTTCTTGTGACCACTTGTAATCAAATTACACCCAAAACATCCTACAGCAGACACCACCTTATCCTTTAGCGGCATTGGAATCCTAAAGATCGTTTCCAAAGGTTCCAAACTCAAACCAATTAGTTTAACGGACTACACTCCTAGCAGGTACCTTATAGGGCCCCGCTCATCCCCAATGCTATATTAACGAGAATTCACTCCAGGCCATGACTAGATAGATCGAGCCGACCTTGCTCTGATATCACCTTGGGCGGGGTTGTCACGTCTCAATCTCCGGGCTCGTAACAACTCTACCAAATTGCCGCGGGTAAAAAAGAATGACGTCCTAGGCACGTCATCAACCCCTTTAATTTTAACCTTCAATTACACATGCGGAACATGCAACTCTCAAAAATCAACTCGAACAACGGTGATAGTTAAAAAGACAGTTACATCCATCAAATCGCGACAGTTCGGTAAAAATCACATTGCATTTAATTATCTTTATTAACCCAGAGATGTGAAATATCTACAAGCCCATTCTTTGGGCCACTATCTACAACTTTTAGATATACCATGTCAGAATTAACACGATTCCCAAACTACTCCAATAAGATCCATGCTACTTCCAGCTCTTCCGGACTAAGGGCCCGAGAAAGGGTTAACAACGATGTGATGAGATATGAATATCGGTGTGTCAACACCTAAGCCCGGCTAGGGCGTTAATTCGCTCGAACGTCCTAACATATAGTCACATCATCACAGAGCAGATATTTCGGTGACATGCAAGCTTATCCTCCAGGCCACACATAATGCGATGCGGACTCGACTCAACAATCAAACCAACCAATCTAATTCAAACCATTGACAAAGCATCACAGCACTTACTTGCACAAGACACCACACGTAGTCCATTTATTATCAAAATCGACCCGTAGGTCCAGCATATTAGTAAGTTTGTGCTCTCCTGGCAGGATCAAGCATCGTCCCTTACTTCCGACGACGGCTTCTAATAGTCCATGTAACTCCGCTCGACCAACTAGAAGACAATGATTGTCGACACAGCACGGAACTAACGGGAATTCTTAAAAGGCTTCGGTCCTTCACAAGCTGCGACCGGTAAACGAACAGCCGTAAGATAATCATTGACGCGCATCCAGCAATCAGAAGACAATGATTGTTACGACCGACCAACCAGAAGACAATGGTTGTCGGAATTATCCGATTATGTGACCACTCAAGCACTTCGACAACCGGTCGGTTCATTTCTTTGAATTAGGTCGAATGCTCACACTCACATGTTTAAATACTTGGCCCAAGGCCATTTTTGTGCAAAATCATGCAATTTGATGTCATACGTGGTCACATGAATGCGCAATTTTATCGATCGATAAATCAACCAATCTGGGGTGATTAACCTCTAATCGGACCCCTACGGCAATCAACAGACAATTCTGGCATTCGCATCCAGTAATTCAAGAACCAATTAATCAATTGCGGTCAGTCAATTTTTAATCACAATTTCAATTCCAAGTGACGGTCAATCGGGCTCTCGTCTTTGACTTATTGCTCGCTCGCGATCAATCAACACAATAAATCAATTCAATCAATTCAACTCACCAATTAGCCACAGACAACCTAGCTAATCGACTAATCTTAACTAATTACGGTCATTTAACCTAACTCATGTTTCTATCTAGCCCAACCGTAATTAATATACCTAAACACCCTAATTAGCTAATTAATCTAATTTCGAACGCAATTAGCGTCCTAACCGAGAGTTAGGGGCTAACTCACCCAAAAATCAATGGTCGAAGACGAGTCGAGCACTAGACTTTCCGATCGAGCTGGCTCTTGTTCCCGGGTCGGGTATCGTTCACGACCTGTTCATGAGCATTGTTCACGAGTACTATTCACGATATCGCTCACGAGCACTATTCACGGTGCTGTTTATGAATACTATTCATGATACTGTTCACGGTATTATTTATGAATACTATTCATGGTACTGTTCACGTAACAGTAATTTTAGCGACACGTGTTCGGGACAACAACGGGGCCTCGGCGATTGGGGCGGCGCATGTGAGTTTGTGGGTCGTGGGGTCCCGTTGGTTCAACTTACCGGGTTCGGGTGAAGAGAGCTTCGGATCGGGTTACTATTCACGGCTCCATGAGCTTTGGGTCGGTTGAGGTAGTCGGAGGGTCGTAGGTCCTTGGGGCTCAATGTTGGCGACCGGTAGGGGAATGACGACGGGATCCGACTGTGTGAGGGTGGAGTAGAGGCCGACGACGGAGGTGCCTCAAGCTCGACGGGACTACGGGGCTAGGTGGCAACCGCTTCGATGGTTGATTGAGGCTGGCAGTGGTCGGATCCGGGTCGGATAGGTGTCGACGGTGGTTGGTCGAGGCTTGTGTGGCTGTTGGAGTGTCTCAAGGGGGCCTCGGCAAGGACGACAGGTGGTGGTCGGGCGGGTGGTGGCACAACGGCGAAGGGGCCGCGAGATCTCGCACCTGGGCTGAGCTCGTAGACGACGATAATACGAACCGGCGGAGGTGGTCTGTGGGTGGACGGAAATGGAGGCCACAGAGGTTCTATGGACCGCGAGGCGTGGTGTCGAAGGGCTGGTGTGGTGGAGGACGGTGGTGGACAAAGTGGCAATAACGGTGTGGTGACCGGCGGGCGGAGGTGGTGGTCGCGCAAGGTGAGCCAGTGAGGGAAAGGTTGAGCTGTAGTCAAAGAAGAAAAGAAGAAGAGGAAGAAGATGATGAATAGTGCAAGGGGGAGAGGGGGCTCGCGCGGTAGAGAGAGAGAGAGAGAGAAGGATAGTCACGTGGGGGGTGGCTAAGAGAGAGGGGGAGGAGAGAGAATGAGTGGGTGGGTGGGTGGTGATGGGACACCACTTGTCTCATCGCCCATTAAGTTTTTTGACTTTTTGTACACAAATACTTGAGGAAAATTCGAATATCGGGTAATATAGGACTGGTTGGACATTTGGCTCAACCAATAGAAAATAATTTTGATCTTTTCACAGATCGGGTTAGGTCGGAATTAGGTTTAGGCGCGAGGATTAAAAAAAATCCGAAAACGCGGCGATTAAGGTTTTCGAAACTTAATCTAAATCGATCGACAAGTCGGGAATTGTCCAAAATTACGTCTTTGCGATCCAAAATTTGATACCGACTTGAATTCAATATTAATCCTTTTTATTGAATTCGGGCACTTTCCGGATATTGGATTTTCCAGGGCGTCACACTAAGGGCCGACGAAAGTCATAGCGCCTTCGCCCGACCCAAATCAAGAGAGGGCATTGTGGCCATCGCCAAGTCCGGGCGAGGAGATGAGCGAGTTCCCTTGCCCTAGTGGCTAGCAAGGGCGTGGCAACCCTCATGCACAGCCAGTGAGAGCCACAACGCCCGCACCTAAGGTCGGCCCATTGCAAAAAAGGAAAAAGAAAAAAAATAAAGCATAGAAAATAAAAAAGTACAAAAAAACTATAAAAAATCAAAACATTACTAAAAATATCCACGTTAGCCTAAGATGTGCCGCTTAGGATGACCAGTGTTCATGTCAACGATTTCTAGTTAAAATTGGCAAAATGAACTCAATTGATACCAATGCGAAAATGTTTATGACTATATTGGTCAAATTAAAAGATTTAGGATTGAATTGGTACCAAGCAATAAGTTTATGACTTTTTTTGGTTTTTTTACTTGAAAATTGTTACATTCTCAATTTGAAATAAATAAGTGAATTAAACTTGAAAAGCTATGATTGGACCTGTGAAAATGGTCATAGACCCATTTCTTGACCCATATTTTATATGGATCAGTCATACTTAGTACATGTGTCATGAGTGTGTTTAGAAGTAAAGCTCAAAACAATATGGCCGTTAAATGGTTCTGCAAATTACTTAAACCCAACCTACCTTCATGACTCTCTTTTCAGTCGATCCCGCACTCGCTCATTCCGTACTCTCACCTTAATTTGGGTGTGAGTTTTCATAGATTTATTGAATATGAAAGTATTGTAACAATATATCTCGTTTTGAGTATGAATTAGGTCGTGTATTGATCATTAGACTTATATTATATATAAATGGGTGGGTCAATTTGGATTGGATATTTTCGATCCGACCTAAACGCGGTCGAGCCTATCCATTTGATATCTAGATATGGCTCTGATTGGCCCTTTAATTTGAGGGGAGAATTGCACTACAACCACCGAACTGACGGCATAGGTTATTTTTATTATTATTAAAAGATTTCGCTCCTTCGAATGAGACCGCTTTGCCTTACATCTCTGTCTCACGTTTAACCACTTCCATAAAAAGCACTGCTCACGTAGGCTCCCGACTTCACCATCAGGAAGCAACAAGGCTTCTTGACAATTGCAAAACGGCTTCGCTTTCGCTCGAAACCACGAGAAGGCTCGAGATCACCCTCGGTATTTTGCGTCGCTTGTAATCTATTAAACAACAAACGGGGCATCATGGAAAGATCCTTCTTTTTTTTTTTTTTTTGGCTTTGTTATTGAGGCTTCTAATCTCATCCTCAAACTTCTTGAAGGGCAGATGTCAACACGGAAACTAAAAAGGACACCATAGAATTACACCTCTAACGCTCAACAATGGTGGGTGATATCCTAATGCACGGCAGACGTATGAGAGAGAGAGAGAGAGAGAGAGAGAGTCCTGAGTTCGACATTGCTGAGGTCAGTGTCTCGAAACGACGATGAAAGTCATGACTTCGATTTGTGTGGTTGCAGGTGAGTGTGGTTATCAATTCTCACCCCCAGTTGCAGAATCTTTATTGATTTCTGCAGATTCATTGCAGCAAACAAAGAAAGCTTGCGTGCATTATAATAAGCAGGCAGCTAATCTCGATCACCCCCTGCATGAAAGTTGGACTGATGCGTCTTCAAGTTAACAAGAGGGAAATAAATAAACGTGATGTATTTGAGGTCTGAATCTTTCCAAGGTTAGGTTAGAAACTGTTGCGAGGTCATGCAAGTTCTTTAAGCATTTCCATTACACGACAGAGTTCGTGTTGTAACCCACGTACGTAAGAGGCATAAAATACAACAACTTTGTCCGGCGGTCCCCCTGGGAGAACATAGTTTATTGTATTGAACCAATCGCACTTTGATTTGGTTAGCCCAGTATATTTGAAATGCTTGTTATATATGAAAACATGAGAATACTATATTCTGAAACACCATAAGATCAGTAATATGGATTGGTAATGAGAGTGTAATATCCTACATTTTCAAGCAAGTTGGAGTATTGCATACTAGTTTTGGAAGGTACGTAAGTGAAAATATGTGGAGGATTCTTGGGGATATAGATCTATATATGAAAAATATGATTATTATTGTACCTATAAATTTTTTGTCATATCGTTGAGTTAATAGTTAGTAAGAAAGTGAACAATCAAAATATTCGAATTAAGAGTAAACATGAAGACATTGCTTCGTTAAGAAGCTACCACCATTATAAGCAGAGATTAAATTGTGAATATGGGCATGAAGTTGGAGTGTTTTCTCGAAAGGGGCTCAAAATGGATATTTGTCTCAATTAAGGGCTTAAAGTAATCAAAGTTTCGCCAGCCCATAGCACATATATCTCACATGCCATTGTTTTTAATCATGATGGGGGCATTTTCATCCCGGTGCTTCTTTTTTCTTTCTATTTTTCTTCATTCACCTACTTCTTCGTTCTTCATCCAAGACTCTTCGATTCTTCTTCTTCTTTCCCGTACATGGCGAATCCTTCATCAATCAAACAAGCTTGACTGCGATCGACGACGGTGACTTGGGCTTGGACAGTGGCTGGAGGACATGACGATAGACCCAAAAACCATGCCCTAGGGCTTGATTTCAGGCTTAGTTTCAAGGTGATTCAAAGCCAAGCGGCGCTGACGAGCTCTTAAACGGCAGTGTGACCATCGGTGAATGACGATAATAGCTTGGTTCCACGACGACAAAGCTGGCTGTTCTTAGCGTGGTGCAGCTCAAATCATGTCCTAAAGCTCGATTCTAGCAGCGATTTCCTCGTAGCGTGGCGACAACATTGCCTATTTGTGGTCTAATTTTGGGCGGTTTTAGACTTATGCGCGTGAATTGCGGGTTTCGATTTGGGATCTACAGTTTGGGATTGAGACGGTTGTTGGCGGCTGCAATGTGGAGTCCTGCCGTTTGCTTCGATTTGTGGTGAGGTCGCTCGGAACTGAGGCAAGTCAAGGCATAGGATGACTTTGCTTTTGCACGCAACTGTTGCAATCACGGTTGTCTCGAGCAATTTGCAATCGTTGGGTAGATTTCGGTGAATACATCCTTGATGATCTGTCGTAGAAAAAATCTAGGCTCATTGTAAGTTCGATGTATTGTTGGGGCGAGTGTACGAAGGGACATAGCGTTTGTGGAAGGAAGTTGCTAACCTGATAGTATTGTGAGTTATTTTTTACCACACTATCTCCCCATCAATAGTGCTTCATGCAAAACACGCTGTGATGGTGTGCAGGTATACGGTTTAGACTGTACCGTTCTTGACGGTATTATCAGAGAATCATTTCTTTTTGTGAAATTATGGGGATGCGGCGGAAGTGAGGAGGATGGTGGCTGGGCGGCTGCATTTTGGTGGGTTTAATTTTCTTAAAGTTGTCAATTTGGACTTGGGATTAATAAATGGATAATTATGGAGGTCTTTCAACTAAGTCAATGAAGTGGATTTGGCTAGAATCGAACGGGAAAAAAGAAGAAGGAAATCTGTTAATGACTAATGAGAAAGGTGACTTGGTTTGGGTTAGGAATTGCAGAGCACAATTTCCAGTTTCCATGCGAAAATCATTATGTGTCCTTTTTTTTGGGTCAAAATTTATGTGTCTTGTTCAATGCTTCTCTTTCTTGTCAATATCCTACCAGTAAAAAAATTATCATTGAAGCATATGATAAATAGTAAAAAAAATAAGAAAGAAAATGAAAAAAAAAAAATCTTTCGACAAAAAACCCCATAAGCATGGCTTGAAAAATGGCATGTGAGATGCATGTGCTTGTCGCTCGGCCCTTGTTTGAGACTAAATTGGCCATTCCGGACCTTTATTATAGACAAAATTCACTTTGGGTCTTTTTTTGAGAAAATACTCTCACTTCAGATCTTTATGTGAAATTTTCCCTTATGTAAAGTATTAACCTGTATATTCTAGAATTACTCAATTTATGTGGTTAAAACAGATTGTCACATTTAGGAGGAATTGACTCCACTCAACTTCTAGAAATTCTCGCCCGTATCTATAATTTAAGCAAATGCCGATTTGACCTTACTAAGTTGTAGCCTTTGGCGTCCTGGTGAATTCTTTGAACAAAATTTGATCATTATAGAGCTCTAAAAACTTCCAAGTTACAATGAAAGATTCCAATTTATAAACATTTTAACAAAAATATAGAGAAGGGCGAGGGCGACCCTCACCTGCGGCTAGCGACCTCCACTAGCCATCGACAATGCCCGGCGATGGCTGGTGAAGGGAAAAAGAAAATAAAAAAATAAAAAGAAGAAAATGAAAAAGTAAAGAGGGAAAAAGGCAAAAAAGTAAAAAAAAATTGAAAACAAAAAAATTGAAAATAATTAAAATTTATAAAAATTAATCCATGTCGGGATCGGTCGTGCCACGTAAGATGGCTAGTGTTTATGTTAGCCATTTTGATCAAAAATTGACCGGATTGACTTAATTGGCAAAACGTAAAAATATTTAGGATGCAATTGGCAAAATTAAAAGATTTAGGATTGAATTGAATTGAATAGATTTAAAAAATTTTGACAATTTTCCCCATTTAAAGATGTAGTATAGATAATTTGAAGTTCATTTGCTTTCATCCTTGATAATGTTTCATTTTTAGCTTACAATAATGAGTAGGAAAAATTCCAAATAAGGACTGAAAGTTTCATCGTTTTCTCAAATAAGGATCTCAAGTGAGCTTTAGTTTAAATAGAGGTTGACCTTGCTAGCCGGGTAAATATTCCGACCAATCAAGGCCATTTTCATCCAAAGATAATTTAAACTTAAAATTTAGTTAAATTAGATTACATTAAAAAAGAAAAAATACAAGCGGGAGGGGGCTGCGGGGTGCCCTCACCTAGGTCTCGGGGAGGGCCGTGGCCATTTACAAGAGGGTAGCGACCCTTCCCCGGACTAGGGCGAGGGCCGGCAACCCTCGACCATATCCGAGAGAGGGTCACCACCCTCCCTTGGTTCTAGCTAAACCGGCCATTGCCAATGCCCACCGGCAATGGGGTGGCAAACCATAGGTGGAGGACTTGAATTTTTTCCTCTTTTGAGTTCTTTTAAGCTTGCTTTATTTTTTAAGAAAATATTTTGCATTTTTAACCTAATTTAATTAAGTTTTTGTGCAAAAATTAAGATCCAACATCAAAATAACATTTAGGCAAGGCCGGTCCTCGCCTATGGATTTTGAGATAGTCATCGGTGGCCGAAAAGGAAACAAAAAAACAAAAAAAGGAAAAAGAAAGAAAAAAGAAGAAGTCAAGGTTGAAAATTCCGTTGACTAGCCAATGAAGTCAGACATTTTTTTTAAACTGACATTGTCACTCTAGGATTTTACTTGAAATAAGGTTCATTTCACGGCCTTATTTGAAACAAGATTCAGGTTAGGATCTTATTTGTAAAGATAAAGGTATTTCAAGCATTTATTTGGAATTTTCAAGATGCATACGAACATGCTATCGATGGGCTTCATGACTCATCCTATTCTTGCTATTCTCCGTGCAAAGTTTTTGCGAGGTATGTCTTTGTCCTCTTGTATATTAGGTTTTGAATATCAATCTTTTGTACCTTTATTTAGGCGTTTAGCTATTTTTATAGTTGCATATTTTATCTTTTTATTTTCAATTTACTGAATTTTATGGATTCTTTATTTATCTATTTTTTCTTCTTGATCATCTAACATCATCTTAATGCGAGGGTAAACATCTGATATTCTTCAAAGCTGTGTGCATAGAAATCAATGGCAAACGTTACTGAGCAATATAAACGCTCTACTCCTCAAACAAAAAGAAGAATGAATTTTAGGTCAATTAAAATTAGTTTGGGAATTAATTATGTAACGGTCTTAGGTGACTATTATGCTAACGATTTATTGTGAGATCCACTCTTTTACATATTGACATTTTCACAGTCACCCAAATACTTGCTATACTCGCTAAATACACACCGAATGACACGGCGGATTGCAACTAATTGGACTGTGAAACAAGTTTGCCATACTTGATATCCATTAAATTCCGTCACTTTACTTGCTACATCAATTTCGTCCGTACTGATATTAGTATACTTAACATCATTTCACTAATTAGAAAAATTATTACTTGTGCCACGTCATCCAACGACACCGCGGATTATCATACTTAAAAATCCATTTCTTGGGACACGTCCACTTGCGCTATTAAAGTCTGCTGTACGTAAGATGATCCTTCAAATCAACTAACAAGCTGCTCAACATACGGACAAAATAAAAAATTATCTGACTCCCACTTGGGTAAAAGAAAAAATTCAATTTTATTTTCCATACGATTGTGTTTTCCTTCATTCTTGAGATTGGACAAAATAAACTCCAGCCATAACTTTAATTGATGCGATGCATAGAAACTTAATTACTAAATCATTTAAGAGACGTGCGTGTTTGTAATTCAATGAAAATCGAAACTATATAGAAGTGATAACTGAACTAATAGAGGATCAATGTGCAAATAATTGGCGGATAGCATTGTTTTCTCTAATATGATTGAATGAAATTCATTTCAATCGAGTCGCTTGGTAGGTTACAAATATGAACGTGACTTGCATTCGAATTTAACTTAAAATAAATGTGGACAATGCTTATACTTATAACCCTAACCAATCCCCCCCCTCTCTCTCCATTTCTTTAGCATCTGGATTGGCTTTCTTATTCAATCAATCCTCCCCAGTCTCCTCTACCTTCCAATACTGCTCTCTCTCTCTCTCTCTCTCTCTCTCTCTCTCTCTCATACATATGCCAAAGTCCCAGAATTGCAAGAGTAAATGCAACCTTCTCTGCATGTTCCTTATTCACAGGGGCTTGTAATAATATCTGCTATCCATGCCTAATGTACAGGGCCTTGCTGATTTTGATCAGGTAAGCCATCATCATGTGGACCAGACTGGTAGCTAACAAGATCCTGAAGATGGGATTGGGGAGCAATAACTTCGTCGCCGATTACCCCATCGACGTCCCAGACTCTCTCCTCGACTTCCCCATATTGGAAGAACCCTCCTTGGGCGGTGGCAAGAACATCTTGAATCACCACAAGGACACCCTCAAGTACAAGTAAGCATTTCGAAACTCACCCTCCTGTGTAATTTCAGTTTCCCACGTCCTTCTTCCGTTGCCTGGTGATTATGCATTTTAAGGTCGCTGCAGAGCCAAAGTTTTATGTCTGCATATTGAATTCTTTAGCAGCTTCAGGTTATAAAGAAGGGTTTACAGTCAAGTTTAACATGATAAAATTCTAACTTCGTTTGTTGTTCCTTCTCTCTCATGGAGTTTAGAGTTTTTGTTAGTACTTGGAACGTGGGCGGGACAGCACCGGAAGAAGATTTGGTGATGGAGGACTTCTTCGATACGAGCGGTGACTCCTACGATATCTACGTTCTGGGGTAAGTAGCAAAACGAAATGGGAAAGCCGCCTATTTGCAGGAAGAAAAATCAAAACGACAAATTGGATGATATTCGTGATTCTAAATTTGTAGGCCTTCCATTGGCACACAGAAAAACCAAAATTAGAAATTGGACTAGATAAGTGATTCTTGCATGGATCAGGTGCTTTTGCAATTGGATTACTTTAAAAGAGACTGACGTGGAATGAATCATATGCTGCATCAGCATGCTCTATAGATAGTACTGTAGATGAACCAAAAAAAAATGCAGAAAATATACATGAGAATATGCTCTACTGGTGGGGTATGTTAGCCGCGATTAATACCCTTATACAGCGATCTAAGATAATCACGTTTAGATGCATGAATTTCAAATTCGTAAAGTTGAAGAATTGACGCACCTTGTTTAGGATCCATCGTTCTTGATGCGGAATTTGCGACGATCCGTTGCTCAAGAGCTTCTCCTCTATGAACTCCTTTATCACCGGCTTCAATAAGATGGCCTCTCACGTATCGCTCCCGACAACCCTTGATGTGAGGTTATGTTGACATTAGGGTTTAGAGGAGAGACTCGAGTTCTATTTATACATATTGACACATTATCCCCTCATTATAGATAAGGCTTATCTCAGCCCATACTATCCAGTCTCATATTCAACTAGAATTAGGAAATCTTTTATCTATCTTTATTAGACCAATTAATATTTACAATAACAATTAATAAAGTCCACATTGAATATTAAAAATATATTCTAACAAGGTATAGTAGTATTGTCCTCCATGTTTTTCTTTTCTCCTTTATAGTGATCGATTTGGTTCGATGGATCGAATGGCTTAAACAATAATTTCTCGAAGAACTCGGTAGAGATCGACTTCTCATGTGAAGAATATCTCCCTTACCCTTGTTTGATTCAGATTTCAAGAGATTGTGCCGTTGAAGGCGTCCAATGTTCTAGGGTCCGAGAACACGAATATCTGCATGAAATGGAATTCGCTCATCAGAATGGCCTTGAACGGAAGCCGGAATTGTCGCCATGGATCCGACTGTGAGAAGAAGAGGATGCACGGGCCAGAGTTTCGTTGTGTTATCAGCAAACAAATGGTGGGGATATTCATCTCGGTGTGGGTTCGCGGCGATCTCCGTCCCTACATTAGTCATCCGAGCGTTTCGTGCGTCGGTTGTGGCGTTATGGGCTGCCTAGGCAACAAGGTAATGATAGGTACTCGGTTTTTTTCGGTAGATTGTCCACAGCATGTAGATCGGAAATGAGATGCTCTATCGCCGTTCACGTCTCTTTCTATGTCGACTTGTTCAGTGTAACCATTGACTCACTTATATAAGGGTAATTGTGAACTTTATGACTCAATATATTAGCAGTTGATAGTCTTCGTCACACCAATTGATACACCGCAAAGTGATAGAAGATCTTCAAAGAATTTGTGCACCTATCTTGGTTTCTCATACATGAGATGTTGCTCGTAACGGCGCCAAGATTAAGATGGGGAAAAACGTTCTTAATGCAAATATCCACACAACAAATATATATATCTTATGGTACGTGTATTACTAGTATACTCTACGTCGAGCCACACGATATGAGAATAAATATTTCCATCTTATTTCTTCTTAATTTTGGATTAATTTGCAGGGGTCGGTTTCAGTTCGGTTTCAATGGCATGAGACGAGCTTCTGTTTTGTGTGCACTCATCTTGCCTCCGGAGGCAGAGAAGGCGACGAAAAGTGTCGGACGTCCAATGCGGCAGAGATTTTATCCCGGACAACCTTTCCTCGGGGCCCTTTGCTTAATTTACCTAGGAAAATTTTGGACCACGAGTACGTGAAGCTAAATTTTTAATGCTTTGCTGCTTCGTTTTCAAACCGCCTAACCAATTCCTCGTTTATTTATCGGTTGCTCCTATTTAAAATGTTCCTTCGCTAGAAACCATGAGGATAAGACGGGGTTATGCACATATATGATGCGCTAAATTAATCATTATTGCATGTTCACAACTTTGCATTTGTCTACATGGACGTTGGACCGCCAAAGAAGATCAATTAGTGTTGTTCTCCTTGTTTCGTCACTTAAACTATTTTACGTGATTTTAGTGGTTGTTGAGGAATTATTTTATTGGTTCTCCAACCAATTAAGTTAAGTAGTTAGATAAACCGTCCCAAAATGATGAAACCTTAGTTGTAAGCCTGTCTATTTGCTGTATTATCCTATAGTTTAAACAAAGTTGACTGGCTAATCGATGCGTAAACAATCACAATACCCTGATTAGCAGTTCCTAATCAATATATTAAGCTTCGAAATATTTGTGTTATCTCCGTTGATTGTGTTTGGTATATGGATGCAGTCGGGTTATTTTGCTCGGGGACTTGAATTACCGGATTTCCTTGCCAGAAGCGGCCACGCGAGAACCGGTGGACAGAAAAGAATGGAATACATTGCTAGACAAAGACCAGGTAGATTTTCGAAGTTTTGTTAGATTGAACGATGCGAAATAGTTAACTCTCGAAGTAATTTCATGATAGAATATCATTGTGCTCACAATAATTGGAGATTATCTTTCATTACTATCCTTAACTACGTATTGAATTATGTCGCTAGTACCACATACATAAGGAATCATATTGGTCTTTGTATATTCTATACTCATGATAAAAACCCTAATTCTCAGGTCACATTGGTTCGTTCTAAAAGTCATCTTTTTTTTTTTTTTTTCACTTTTTTGGAAAACTGAAGCTGATGATGGAGCTGATGAACGGGCAAGTGTTACAAGGTTGGCACGAAGGGAAGATCAAATTCGCCCCCACATACAAATATATTCCGAACTCTGACTTGTATTACGGATGCTTTCAACGGAAAAAGGGAGAAAAAAGGCGTTCTCCAGCATGGTAAATTTATTTTCTCGGACTTCCGTCGTTGAGAACTCGAAAAGAATTAAGCATAAAAAGGTTCTTTTCCTTTCCTTTTATGTTGTTAATCTGTTTTCTTTTGTTAAGCAGGTGTGACAGGATAATTTGGTGCGGGAAAGGATTGAAGCAACATCTGTACACACGGGGCGAATCGAGGCTGTCCGACCACAGGCCGGTGAAGGCAATCTTCACCGCGGAGGTCGGGGTTTCGCAAACGTTGAGAGGTCTTCAGAGCTTATTTCTATCCAAACGGTTCAATCAGCTCACGACCCGATTCGAGGTCTCGTCCAAGGACGATGGATTGCTATGTAAAGGCCGGTCCAGCTTCCAAATTTGAGGTCATCATCGCTGCAGTTACAGCAATATACTGAAGGAAGTATGGTGATCAGGGTGACGTTTATATTTTAACTTAAGAGGGAAACCTGAAAGCTTCTTGAATTTACCTGTGTTTTAGTTTGGCGAGGAGTGTACAGTGAAACCTATATGTCTTTGTTATGCATGTATGGTTGCGTAATGGAAGATGTCCACCTCATCTCTCTCTTTCATCGGATTTGAAAATTAGGGTTTTGTTTTGGTCCAACGATTGCGGTAGGAAATAATGGGCAAGAGGATGCTTCCTACGTTCTCGCCCTGTTAGGGCCTTGGCGTGCTAACCCTCCATGCAGGCCAAGATTGATGTATGATTAAGTTAAACATTATTAGCCAATGATTAGGAGCAGCCCGGGGATCAAATTGGTTGGAGGATCCTAACCGCAAGATTTGTCCAAATTGGAAGATTAGGACACACGTAATTAAACAAAGAAGCTTTGGTTGGGCCATGGTTTTGCATGGAACCACGGAAGAGCATCGTCGCTTTGCGTATGCATCATCTTCGATGGCTTATTTTATGCCAAGTAAAGGGACAAAAACTGATGATTAATGGCAAGTTGGTATGGGAAGATCATGGCTGTCTTTAGGCCAACAGCCACTCTGGTTCTATTGCATGGGTCATTTTGACTCGTTCCGACAGGGACTGAACGTGATACATTAGTTTAGATCGACATGAATGGTGATGGATTTCCTTTTCTTTTATTCCCAAATGGAACTCCAATTCACGACGAAATGAGCATGGCAGGACTTGTTCGTCTGGCAATCTTTGATGGCGAAACATTTTCACCACTAAATTTTTGGTTGGTGGGTCGAATTTCGACCAATCGCAGGTGGTGCTCCGCCTCGCGGTGATGACAGCAATCTTTTTCATTTTCTGATTTGGGGTCTTTCACGAGGTCCAGAAACAAATGCATGTATGGTAATGTCGGGTTTGACCAGAGAGTTCAAAAGTTGAAAAACCATGCGGCATAATTTTATGGCAAGTTGCGAGTGGAATTTGACGTCGACACCTTGCAGTGCACTGACCAATTGTGCCTTAAGGGTTGGAAATGATTTAGATGCCGCGGGAGAGAACATCAACGCTTCTACCAGAACATAAGGCAAGTTTACCTTGGTGATTAAAGCTACACAAATTTTTACATAAGTAACGAGAATACAGGTTGTAAGCTAACTAAAACCCTTACTTTCGGTTCTTTCTTCTTCTCTCCCCTCACCCTTTTATCGAAAAACTAAAGAAACTCGATTCTGTTTAACCACGTCGTTACCCATAAGAGGAATATCAGCAAATTGAAGGAAACTATGCAAATATGAAAATCTTCGTTGTTTATCCTGTTGAAAATGGAATGGATCAGTAATATTGGGGTAGAAATAGTCTCAACATTCTTTTTTTTTCTTTTCTTTTCCTTACTTTTTTGTCCTTGAAAAGTTGGAACTTTAAAATCATGCATCCTTGAAAAGTTGCCACCATCAATTTAGAATAATTGATGCCCTTTCAACTTCCTTGGAGGCCGAGTTACACACCTTGTTCCCTCCTCTCTCTCCTCAAGCCCTTTAGGGTTTCTCTTTAAAAAAAAAAAAACCGCCACCCAACACGGCAGTTGAGGGAGAGACTCCCTCCCCCTCTCCCTTTTCATCTCTCATTCCTTCTTGTTTTTTTTTTTCTCTATTTCCTTTTCTTGCTTTTTGTTTGAGAGCTTTTCTCTTCCGATTTAGTTTAGATCTAGAAGTTTCTCTCTTCCATTTTGAGAGATTTCTATCCCGATCTAGTCTAGATTTGAGGTTTTTGCTTGAATGTTTTCGGAATTTCGCTTTCCTCATATTTCGTTGGTCAACAAGTTCAATTTTGTAGAGAATCATAGGAGCTTTATGAAGGTTTCGCTCTTACAGGTGGCAGATCTATACTCATTCAATCTTTTTACTCTATTTAGTGATGGTATAGGGGACGACAAACATAGGCACGCATCACCAAAAAGCAAAGCCGTAGTATCGGATGGAGTTCTCTTTGTGTGCCCGTTATTGAAAATGGATTCGGTGATCGACCGCGGATTTTGGTTTGAAGAAATCAAAGGTGTGCTCTTTGAGCGTGCATCCCGTAACCCGGTTCTGATAATCTCTCTTGTTATCCCAAGTTTGTTTTGTTTTGAAGTTGTCTAGGATTTGTCTTGGTTTGAAACTGTGCTATTTTAACCGAGATATTTCTCTCTTGTATTTTTATGAGAAAGTGAATGCAATGTTATTTTGACCAAAAAAAAAACTTTCTTGGAGGCCCGTAAGAGCAATCATTGAAGTTTCTATCTTTTTCTCATTCTATCCATTCACGTCCATCCACCTCTCTATCCAATTTTGACTTACCTAAAGTGTTCGTCTTAGAAAACTCATGTGACGCTCTGGAAATTCGTCGATTGTAAGATGCCGGAATTCAATAAAAGGATGAAAATCGGATTTCGGTCTGTACGAAATTTTGGATCGTAAGGACGCAAGTGACAATTATCCGGACGATTCCCGAGTTGTCTATCGGTTTAGATTAAGTTACGATAATCTTAGTCGTTGCGAATCAAGATCGAAATCCTCATGCCTGAGCCTAATCTTGATTGAGCCTAGCTTGTGAAAAGACCAAAACTAACCCCCGTCCAGTGTGCCAAAACTTTGTTCTATCCTAAAATACGAAATGACCCTTTTGCCCCTCAATCATAAGCCAAAATTTTCAGAATGTGGTGAGCCCCACATGTCACTCTCACCTTTTCTGTTCCCCACCAACCCATCATGTCATATTTTTCCTCTCACATCACCTCTCTCTTCTCTCTCTTCCTTTTTCCCCCCTCTTACATGCTCTCCCTTTTTCCCTCTTCTCTCTCTCACCCGAACTCTCTCTCTCCCCTCGGCTCTCTCTCTCTCTCTCTCTCTCTCTCCTCTCTTTTTTCCCCTACCTTCTTTGCTGCGCGAACCCCCCTCCCCCTTGCACCGCTCATCTTCTTCTTCTTCTCCCGCTTCTTGCCGGTCTTCTCTAGTTCCACCCCCTCACTCGATACTACCATCACCAGTAGCCACCCCATTACGCCGTCGTCCGTCACCTCATCACCACCTGTCACCGAACCGCCAGCCCCGTTGCCCGCGAATTGGCCAAGACCCACGGCGTCCATCGAAGCCCAATCGGAACTTGAACCCTCTCGGTCGTCTTGTGCCAACACGCCCGTGACTCAAACCTCGCCGCCTTGCGCCACACCCGTGGGTCGCCACAACCTCGAACCGCGAGACCCGACTATGAGACCCACCGACCCGCGAGCCGAGTCCTCGCGAATCGCCATGCCGACTCGTTCGTGAGCAACCGAGGTCGTGAGCCGCGCCGCCCGACCGCCAACCCGAGCCGCTACTGCCGTTTAACCCCCGACGTTAACCCCGAACCCCCTCCAAATCTGCAACCCGAACTCGAGATACCCGAACTAGAATCCTCCGCCGGTGAACCGACCCAGCCCGAACTGTTGTGTTGACCCAAAACTCGATCATGAACAGTGCCACATGAACAGTAACTGTGAATAGTGCTACATGAACAATACCTGTGAGCAGTGCCACATGAACATTACCTCGCCCAGTGAACAATATCCGACCCGATTCGAAAATCTCATGCCCGACCCGATACCAACCGTCGATTTTTTGATGAGCTAAACCCCGATTAGGGCGCTAATTGCGCTTAGTATGAGTTAATTAGCGTAGTTAGCAATTTAGGGTGTTTAGGTAGTTTAATTGTGGTCGGATTAGATAGAAATTAGGTTTAAGATAAATGACTATAATTATTTAAGATAGTCTGACTAGTTAGATTGTCTGTGGCTAATTGGTAATTAGAATGGACCGATTGTTTGGGCGGTGATTACCGGTGTTTGATCGTGAACGAGCAATAGGCCGGAGCCGAGCGTATAACTGTTAATTGTATGAAAATGTATTAATAATTATCGTTGGGGTTATTAATTGTGTTTAATTAATCCGCGGTGATTGAATATTTGACTGGATGCTCTATGTTGATTGTTGGCTATAGTGTGAACAATTATGGATGTCGGATACCCCGTATCAAATACAAAGTCTTGTGGGTAATACTATGCATTCATATGACCACGTGCGGAATTAAATTGCATATTTTAGTATGAAAATGGCCTTGGGCCGGTCTTTGAGCACATCTGCATGAGCATCCGGCTAAAAGTAAAAGATAAGAATTGGTTGGTTGTCGGATGTGCCCGAGTGGTCATATGATGAGGACAAACCGTGCTAGTCATACGGAAACCCGACAAGTTCGTACCGTGCCGGTCGTATGGAACCACACGACTTAACAGAAGCACTTCAATTCGTGCCCGTGCTAGTCGTATGGATCACACGAATTGTCGGATGCCGGTCGCAACTTGTGATTGACGGACGCTCCTTTTTGGAATGCCTGTCTGTTATGCCGTGCTAGTTGCACTGGATACATAGCTTTCGGTCGCCGTCGCAGGAAGTAAGGGACAATGTCCGGTCCTGTCGGTAGATAATGCCGGTCGTAGTGTTGGGGCCACACCAATTGTGTGCGCCAACCACACCCGTCACGTGGGTCACCTGTTAATAAATGGACTTCGTGTAGTGTCATGCGCATGCAAATTGATATGATACCGTGCCCGTTGATTGTCCGATGTGGTTGTTGAGTTGAATCAAGCATTCCATTATGCATAGCTGAAGACTAGTAAGTTTGCATGTGGTTGACCATTATAAGTATGATGCTTTCATGGTTTCCTAGTAAGATTTTCTGCGCGAATCAACATCTTAGTTGGGCTTAGGCGTTGACTCATCGAGATTATTCTCACCCCATCGTTGTTAACCCTTTTTCAAGTCCCAAGTGACAAAGTCCGTGGGCGTTTAAGGCGAAGGTCATTGTAGGATTTTGGAAGTAGATGATAGTTTAACCTTACCCGACCGTGTGTTTTTTTGAGGTCTTAGAGAACCGCCCGAAGTATGGGATTGTGTATGATTGTGTGTAGCTCTGTAGGGTTAAAACTTATATGCTTTTGACCAATGAAATGAAATTGTCTTTTGTTTGAATGATTGAGTTGATTTCTTGTTTTTCTATCCATGTTGTTAATTATTCGGGAGAATTTACATTTCCGCGTGTGCCGTAAGTGCGAAGGTCAATAGTGTACCCGAGACGCTATCCTCTATGACCCGTGGCGAATTGGTAGAGATATCGCGAGCTTGAGAGTCGGGACGTGACATCCCCGCCCAATGTGATATTAGAGCAAGGTCGGTTGATCCATCCGGTCATAGTTTAGAGTGACAAGGAGCGTTGGAATTTGGGATAGTTAGTAGAATTGAAATTCCGTGCATGTGTTTGTTGTTTGAGTTTTAAGGTTGTATGCCTAAGTTCTCATTAGTATTGTTTTGGGGTGAGCGGGGCTCCGTAAGGTACTTGCTAGGATTGTAGTTTGTCAAACTAGTTGAGTTGAGTTTGGAACCGCTGGGAACGATCTTTAGAATTTCGACGTCGCTAAGGATAGGGTAGTGTCTATTGTAGAATGTTCTGGGTGTAAGTTGGTTATAAGTGATCACAAGGAGGGAATAGATTTGATCGTGCCGGCAACGTGCGACTTTGATATTATTATTAAGATGAATTGTCTTAGAGTTACGATGGATGTTGTCACAAGACGATATGTTTTGACCCATTCGATGAGATTAGTTCGGGTTTGATGGTAATTAAGGAGGGACCTCGAGTCTTTTGGTTTCATCAAAAGATGGCGACTCGTCTGTTGGAGATTGGTTGTCAAGGTTACCCAATTGGTTGATGCATTAGTTGAGGAACCTAGGATGGAAGACATTGATATTGTGTGTGAATTTCTGGATGTCTTTCCTTAGGAGTTGCAAAGGTTGCCGTCGTAAAGGAAAATAGAGCTTGAATTGATTTAGCCCATATGATGTAACCGATCTCTAAGACACCATATAGGATGGCGTTGTCAAAGTTTGAGAAGTTCAAGTGCGGAGGCAGGAGTCGTTGGATAAAGGATTTATCCACCTTAGTGCGTCGCCATAAGGAGAACTTGTATTGTTTGTGAGGAAAAATGATGAATCGTCGTTATTGTACATCAATTACATGCAGCTTAATCAGGTGATGATCAAGAACAAATACCCACCGCCAAGGATAATTGATTTGTTGGACCAATTGTAAGGAACTTTGGTATTTTCCTAGATCAATCTACGGACAGGATATTATTGGTTGAGGATTAAAAAGGAAAATATACCGAAAATGGCATTTATGACATGTTGTGGACATTGTGAGTTTCTTGTGATGCCGTTTGGTCTAGTAAGTGTCACCGCCACTTTTATGGATATGATGATTAGGGTGTTCAAGGAGTATCCGGATCGATTGGTGATAGTGTTCATAGGCAATATCTTGGTGTGTTAGAGGAATTTTGAGAACCATGAGCAACATTCAAAGACTATCTCGAGGACACTTAGAGAATATAAGTACGGGCCCAGTTTGATAGATGCGAGTTTTGGCTAACTCGTGTAGATCCCTTAGGTCATGTAGTTTCCGGCGGAGGAATTCTAGTGGGTCCGACCAAGATCGATGCGATTATGGGTTGGCCGAGGCCGACGACAATGATAGAAATCAGAAGTTTCTTAGGATTAACGGACTATTACAAGCGTTTCGTGGAAAGGTTCTCTACAATAACTATGCATTGGACACGGTGTCGAAGAAAGACGATAAGTTGAAATGAAAAGGTCATATCAATAAGCTTAACTTGTGAATATGGGTTCATAATGATACGACCAGTAGTGGCGGATCATATAGGCTTGAATTATGTGGTTCTAATGATTTTAGTTATTGATTTTTATTAATGGCCTTAAATAATGACATGATGAAGACTCGCAAAAAAGTGAACGAGAACCATGAAGTTTTATGCGTGGAGTTGAACTGGTGAACACATTTAAAGTTTAATGATTTACTTATGAACAATAAGTTGAGATGAAAATGCCCCAACTAATTGATGATGTGAGGTTCGGGAAGCGAATAAGAAAGGCCTAGACAAATGGCCGGTTGGGTTGTATGATCGTAATTTTGAATTGTCAACGACCAAACTTGAGGATATAGTATAGTGACCGACAGTAGATTGGGCGATAGGTTCGAAAAGCGAAGATCTAGACTTAAATCGTTGAAGTTTGATGGTTAGCCTGTTTTGAAAAAAAAAATTATGGTGATTGATAATTACGGATTATAGGTCTGAATTGGTGTGGCACGGCCTTGATTGATGAGAAAAGACTCGCAAGAAAGTGAACGACCAACGTTGGGACCAACGGCCAATGTGATTGAATATATATGAGAGTCATTTGGATCGCAATCGGACATGAAGTTATATATTGAAATTAGGCAATGGAGCTTGAGATGAGATGGTCACCTGTGAAATTAAAAAGTCCAAATTGATAAAGACCGAAGTGAAGTTAAGTGATATGTGATGAGTAGTGAGAACGATCATGCACTACACATGTTTAAAGTTGGTTCTCAAAGTGAAAAATATGTTTGAAGGTGCATAGTATTATATTTTGAATAACGGACGAAAGATTGTGAGTGGAACGAGATATCGCAAATAAGTAATACTCTTATGCTTGGTGGTACTGGTAAAGGTCGATTGTACCTTCGAATGTGAATTGGAGAGAGAACACTGTGCTATGTGACTAAAGTAGCCTAGGAATAATTTGAGATCCATATGAGCTAGTTAACTAGCAACTCAATAATGTCGGGGCAGAGTGGATTTTGTTTGTGGACTATATAACCAATGGAACTTTAGACAAATACGTGGAATGAAGACTGTGAGAATAAACAAGGAAATTTCGTAATGGCAAGCTAAGAGTGGATGCCATAATAGGATGTAGAAGATAAATGTATGAGTTATTAAGAATGGTGATGGCTTAGAATAAGATTAAGATTGTGAGATGTGGCAATTAAGGAAGACATGTAATCGGAGTGCGCAACGGAAGTATAGTAAGGCCACATAAATTCTTGAGATAATAATCATGAGAGTCTTGTTTTGGTTAAGGCAGAAATCTTGTCAGAAACCTATCGTAGTAGTTACAATATTAATCCTGTTAGCACAAAGATATATAAAAATTTGTGGCAGTACTTTTAGTGCATTGTAAGTCTAGTAGACTGCAATAACCACTGGAGATTCTAGAGTGAAGGTGGGAGCATATCACGGTGTAATTGTGATGGAATTGCCAAGAAGTCAAGAGAGAAATGATTCGAATTGGGTTATAGTGGGCGAATTATCAAAGACTGCTCATCTTATAGCAGTGCAAAAGGATTTCGCTTTTGATAGATATGTTGAGCAGTATGTGCTACGGATAGTACGTCTTTATAGAATGTCAGTGACGATCACCTCGGATTGTGACCCCAAGTTCACCGCCGCATTTGGAAAAGTTTGCGGACCGTGTTGGGAACAAAGTTGCGGTTTAGTACGGCCTATCATTCGTAGACAGATGGCCGATCCGAAAAGATAATTCAAGCGCTATGGAACATGTTGTAGGATGTGATTACGTCTAGTAGAAAAAAAAAATAGTAACAATTTCTGTCCGTTTGTTAGTTAAGAGATTATCGATCGATAAGTATGGATGACTGATTTCTATGGTTAATTGTGGATATGATGTGTCAATCTGCAGCTAGATTGGATAACAAGTCTAGATGGTGACAATCTAGGTTTGAATTTTTGGATTGGACAATTTAACCCGACTAGACGAATTGTGGATACATAAATGTAACAAGTTGGTATTTGAAGATCGTAGGCCGGAATCTGACTCGTGTATTGATGGTTGTATCGTTGTTTGTTTTTTTTTTTTTTTTGGGTAAGGATGGTCGCATCGTTGTTTTTATGTATAAAGTTCATATAAGGATTATTATGAAATAAGTAGTGTATGACAACCAGTGAGAACATTTTGAGACGTCAGCATCTTTATATTTTTGAGGTTGTGTAGTGGTCTAATTTCGAGGACGAAATTTCTTAAGGAGGGGAGAATTGTGACGCTTTGGAAATTCATCGAATGTAAGATGTTGAAATTCAATAAAAGGATGAAAATTGGATTTCAATCTGTACGAAATTTTGGATCGTAAAGATGTAAGTGACAATTATTTGGACGATTCTCGAGTTGTCGATCGGTTTAGATTAGGTTACGATAATCTTAGTCGTCATGAATTAGAATCGAAATCCTCACGCCCAAGCCTAATCCCGACCGAGCCTAGCTTGTGAAAGACCAAAATTAACCCCGTCCCAGTGTGCCAAAATTTCGCTTTGTCTTAAAATACTAAATGACCCTTTTGCCCCTCAATCATACAAAAAATCCAAAATAATTCAGAATGTGGTGGGGTCCACATGTCACTCTCACTTTTTCTTTTCCCCACCAACCCATCACATCACCTCTCTCCTCTCTCTTCCTTTCCCCCCTCTCCACGTGCTCTCCCTTTTCCCCCCTTCTCTCTCTCACCCGAACTCTCTCTCTCTCTCCTCTCTTTTTTCCCCTCCCTTCTCTACTGCGCGAACCCCCCTCCCCTCTTGCACTGCTCATCTTCTTCTTCTTCTCCTGCTTCTTGCGGGTCTTCTCTAGTTCCACCCCCTTACTCGACACTACCACCACCAGTAAACACCCCATCACACCGTCGTCCGTTACCTTATCGGCACCTATCGCCGAATCGCCGACCCCATCGCCCACGAGCTGGCCAAGACCTACGGCGTCCACCGAAGCCTAGTCGAAACTCGAGCCCTCTCGGTCGTACCGTGCTAGCACAGCCGTGATTCAAGCCTCGCCGCCTTGCGCTACGCCCATGGATCGCCGCGACCTTGAACCGTGAGACCCACTAACCCTCGAGCCAAGTCCCCGCGAACCGCCATGCCGACCCGTCCATAAGCACTCGAGGTAGTAAACCGCGCTACCCGACCGCCGACCCAAGCTACTGCTGCTATTTAGCCCCCAACGTTAACCCCGAGCCCTCTCCAATCCGCGACCCGAACCCGAGATACCCAAATCAGAATCCTCTGCTAGTGAACCGACCCGGCCCAAACTGTTGTGCCGACCCGAAACTTGACCGTGAACAGTGCCCGTGAACAATACCGGTGAACAGTGCCATATGAACATGATCGATGAACAGTGCCATGAATAGTACCCGACCCGTGAATAGTATCCAAATCGGAATCCTCTGCCCGTGAACCGACCCGGCCCGAACTGTTGTGCTGACTCGAAACTCGACCATGAACAGTGTCCGTGAAGCGATGCGGTGAACTGTGACACATGAATAGTATCGATGAACAGTACCCATGAACAAGACCGACTCGTGAAATGTATCCAACCCGATCCGAAAGTCTCGTGCCCGACCCAATACCGATCGCTGATTTTTCGGTGAGTTAAATCCCTAAACCCCGATTAGGGCGCTAATTATGATTAGTATTAGTTAATTAGCGTAGTTAACAATTTAGGGTGTTTAGGTAGTTTAATTGTGGTTGGATTAGATAGAAATTGGGTTTAAGATAAATGACCACAAGTATTTAAGATAGTCTAACTAGTTAGATCGTCTATGGCTAATTGGTGATTAGACTAGGCTGATTGTTTAGGCAGTGATTGCCGGTACTTGATTGTGAGTGAGCGATAGGCTAGGGCCAAGCGTACAACCGTTAATTGTATGAAATTAGATTAATAATTATCATTGGGATTATTAATTGTGTTTAATTAATCCGCGGTGATTGAATACTTGATTGGATGCTCGATGTTGACTATTGGCTATTGCGTAAACAATTATGGGTGTCGGATGCCCCGTATCAAATACATAGTCTTGTGGGTAATACTGTGCATTCATATGACCACGTGCGGAATTAAATTGCATATTTTAGCATGAAAATAACCTTGGGCCGGTCTTTGAGCACGTTCGCATGAGCATCCGACTAAAAGTAAAAGATAAGAATTGGTTGGTTGTCGGATGTGCCCGAATGGTCATATTATGAGGATAAACCGTGCTGGTCGTATGGAAACCTAACAAGTTCGTACCATACCGGTTATGCGAAACCACACAACTTGTCGGAAGCACGTCAATTCGCGCCGGTGCCGGTCGTACGAATTGTCGGATGCCGGTCGCAGCTTGTGATGGACCAATGCTCCTTTTTGGAATGCCTATCTGCTGTACCGTGCCGGTCGCACCGGATACACGGCTTTCGGTCGCCGTCGCCGGAAGTAAGGGACGATGCTTAGTCCCGCTAGTAGACACTGCCGGTCGTAGTGTTGGGGCCACCCCGGTCGTGTGCGCCGATCACGCCGATCACGTGGGTCACATGTTAATAAATGGACTTCGTGTGGTGTCATGCGCATGTAAATTGATATGATGCCGTGCCCATTGATTGTGTGGTGTGACTATTGAGTTGAGTCGAGCATAGCATTATGCATGGCTAAAAACTGGTAAGTTTGCATGTGATTGACCGTTATATGTATGATGCTTTCATGGTTGCTTGGTAGGATTTTTTGAGTGAATCAACGTCCTAGCCGGGCTTAGGCGTTGATTCATTGAGATTATTCTCACCCTGTCATTGTTAACCCTTTTTTCAAGTCCCAAGTGATGAAGTCCTTGGGCGTTTAAGGCGATGGTCGTTGTAGGATTTTGGAAATAGATGAGAGTTTAACCTTACTCGGCCGTGTGTCTTTTTGAGGTCCTAGAGAGCCGCTCCGAAATAGGGGGTTGTGTATGACTGTGTGTAGCTCCGTAGGGTTAAAACTCATCTGCTTTTGGTCAATGAAATGAAATTGTCTTTTGTTTGAATGATTGAGTTGATTTCCTGCTTTTCTATCCATGTTGTTAATTGTTCGAGAGAATTTACACTTCCGCGTGCCGTAAGTGCAAAGGTCGATAGTGTACCTGGGGCGCTATTCTCTATGACCTGTGGTGAATTGGTAGAGATATCGCGAGCTCGAGAGTCGGGGCGTGACAACACATATCCAAGATTTACAATCATTTACCCGATCTAGCACACACCTAAAGTTTATGATCGTTCTTGTGACGGTTTTTCTGTATGTACAAGTCGATCTCCGGCCACATCACGACCTCTTAAATCCACGAGGATGACGAAAATCCGGTCCATCTCAAGAGCACCTCAAACAAAATTACTTCGCTCCATGTCTACACTTCACTGTCTTCAATTGCACCTTTTTCTTCTTCTTTGATTGTTCTCGATTCTGTTTTGTCACCGTTGCATTTGCTTAGATTCGCTATCCGGAGGAGAAGATTGGTCAATTGATCATTGCGCAAGTTCCGAGTGAGATTGACCATTGGAGGAGCTTGATTTTTCGTGATACCGAGTGGCAGAAAATGGTGTAAGTGAGGTGCCCGATTAGGAAATGGGTTTTTTAGTATTGTACTAGAGAAGAGGAGGGGGCAAAAAGGGACGACCCGATAACTTGATCCAACCGAACCAAACCGAACCGAACTCCTTTCAGGTGTATTGCTGTTGGGCCTTGGTTCGGGTCACAAGAAGTATGTCGTCTTCAATGTTCGGTTTGGGCTGGGTATCAGTAAAACCCAAACCGAATTATAAACACCTTTCAGTAGTATGAGACCGGCGACCGACTCCAGTTTATCACCTAATAAGAATGGGCAATCTATATTAGCTTGAAGCATACACAACGTAACTCCATCTTCTGTTGTGACTCAATCCTTGTCTTGGCGCTTCCCCATTCTCCACGATGGGAAGCTCCATTGCAAGCTCGGATTCCCCTGCCGCCGCAAGGTCGTCCGCTCCATTCAGCGCCACCATCTCCTATAGGAGGTTTACCGCCGCACTAACAACAAGACGTGGCCGGATCACGGAGGCAAGACGATAGACACGATCAAAACGATTTCTGAATTGGGGGGGGCGAAGGTTTCGTAGAACTGAGAAAGAAACTTTTGCACTCGATTACTTGATAGCAAAAACGGATAAATATTCAGGTAATTGCCTTACATTACCCATTCAGTTAGTTGAATTTGAGTAAGGTTATTTAAGGTCAGTTAATTTGGTAGAACTGAACAGCCATTCCGCTCGGAGCCAGCACATGCGGAGGAGAATGTGGGAGGGGAACGAGCATCGTTCGGACGACCCGCGGCTCCCAATGGTGGAATTCCTCATCCTCTCCGCGCAGGTGAGTTTTTCGCTCCGCAGCCTCATCGAATCACTCCAGTCCCCGACCACGCGAGTTCCCTCTCCCCGTTGATCCGACTTGCTCTTGTGACGCGGCGCGCCGATTGACATTCGCAGCGGCTCGGAGTCGATCCGGTGGTCAAGTACACCGCTCTGTCGCTTTTCGCCGATCGGTTCTGCGCTTCTCTCTCCCGGTTCGTCTCGCTGCTTCGCCATTTCCAGTTTGGAACGCATGATGTGCCGGTTCGCCGTTTCTAGTGCGTCATTTCGCCGGATTTTTCGAACCTTAGAGGAGCTTCAGTATTGCCATGTCGTTGCGTTGAGTGAGATCAGGTTGAATTCGTCGTGGCAAACAAGCGTCGAATTGAATCCCTTGGCAAGGTTGCTCCAAGTTAATCTGAAAAATTTTGCAGCCGTTGGACTAGATACTGTCATGTTTCTGTTGTACGTTGTATTTTTTTTTTTTTTGGGGGCAATCTGTGTTTGATCAGTTTGTTTTAGGAGTGACAATTTTGGTGGTGTTGTTTGCTTCGTCTTAATTGCTGACCGGAGGTTTAGATGCTGCTGTTTTGCCTTCATTACCTTTTTGAATCCCCTTTTTCTTAACGTTAAATTTGATCAGATGTCCATTTTTGAGACCGAGACTTAGATAAAAGGATATCGATGATGCGATACTTGCGATTTCTTTGTAAAGTGGGTGATGATCGGGATTGCCGACAGCTCTTTTGGTACTGAGTAAGCAACCTTTCCTTTGTAAAGGTCTGAAGGGAGCAATGCCACTCAACACTGGCTACTACAGCCTCTGAGAGAGAGCAATCTGCAGTTATTTTCACTTGTCTCTATCTGGATCTCAAGCAAAGTAAAATCCTGTACTTTGGCATTGTCAGAACATTACTTAGATGGCTGTCTTGTTATCTTTTGATACGTCTCATATCTAGCAGATACATCTGTCTCGCCCTTTGTCTGTAAAATCCTTGAAGTTTTTGGGGGATCGGATCATCACCGGACAACATTTTACAACTCGAGACTTTTCCGAAGCAGTATGCTAATTACCGTCCATAAGGATTGAAAATAGCTAACTCTTCTTTTATGTATCTTGCTGTGATTAATGACGCTGGCTTTGTCTAGGAAGTGATCTTTTTGCAGGTATATATATCTTCGAAATCGGAATTAACATTTCTTTCTCTTTTTTCTGTCGAAAATTGAACGATGGATCTGTCATTTCAGATGCTGAACTTTGAAATTGGATCTGCAAGTGATGCTTTTATGTTCCTCGAACAACTCTACTTCCAATTCAAGCAAGTCTTTTTTCCTTCCTTGACTATGGTTATATGAATTTTCAGCTTTATGGTTTCTGCTGTGAGGTGCTTTTAATGTTTCTATGCGTACTTCAATTCAGGGAAGTAGCAGCAGTAGGGAAGCTTTTGAGTTTCCAAGCGTGCATGGATGTCATGGATCTTCTCTATGAAAAGGAGGAGATGACAAGGCTTTATCGTTCTCCTCGTCCTCTAGCTGCATCTATCTTGGCATGTTTTGAGTGATATAATATACTCAGATAAAGAAAACACCTGTTTTTAGCTAAGCTTTTGCGCTCACTTGCAGGTTTGTTCCTACCTTATGACAGTCCCAAAACAGAGTCTGGAATTTCCAATTCTTGCTTGGGGTACTATTTAGTGTTCAAGTTATTGCCTTTTCATCTTCTCCATGATTGTTTCTTCTGTCCACAGTACCTTAGCCATAGATATAACCAGAGCTCTTCATATTATGATGTGGTCATCTCAACTTGTTAGAACAACTCCCATCGAGTCTCTGCACCTATCCTATCCTTTTTTTTATTCTCGCTTTATGAACCCTTATTGTTTTGTTGCTTTTCGAAGACGTAGATCTTTTGCTGTATAGGCACATTATATTAATGTGCACTGGTCCTCTTTTTTCTTCCACTTAATTTAATTAAATTACTGACTCACTCTCTTTCTCTCTCACAAACAGTACCGTGTATTGTTTGCATTTCACATTTAACTGCTTTTGATTATGGTTGAGCTGCCTACAAATTCTCTGATATGGTCTGCTGATATTCTGTTGGCTTGTATCTCCACATCAAGGGAGCATGTATTGGATTTTCGAGTATTTCGCTGACTCCTTCGTTTTAATACTGTTTCTGGATTGTCAATCATGTAGAATAGACGGGCATATAGGTATTGGAGGTGAGTTTTGCTTGTTGAGATCATTTTTCACTGGCATGACTGCCGAGCTGAAGTGCGAAAATGGAGAACTTGGGATGTTTCTAAGAATTTTTTTGCTCCTGCATATTGAGTACACAGTACAATCCAGTGTCGACTTGCTTCTGTTCCACGGAATATGACGGTTCCCCTGTATTGCTCCTTAAAGCGCTAGGACCTCTTTTTCGACTTATTTGAATGATGAGATTTGAACTTTGTTTCAACGTAATTATCTGCAATATTCAAGGTTCATCGTTTGAATTCATATTAATTGAATAGACTTTCTGTTGTTGCAGTGAATTTTGCAGCTTTGTGCAAAGAAGAAGAAGTGAAGGAACTGGTGAAGGTCATTCTTGGCCATGTCTTCGAGCCTACCTGTTAGGACGGAAGTGCTGAAGAAGGAAACTGCTCAACGAATCTGATTCTAGTGTGAGGTCCTTCCTTTCTTCTTTTACATATTTTGACTTGTTCCAACATTATTCTTGTGGATTACGATGCTCAAAGGGAAAAAAAAGTGGAATAGAACAAAATGCACGCTTCAGAGATAAGGTTTTCGCGGGTAAGTTATGCCTTTCACTAACTGCACAGTAGTTATCAACAGTTGAGAGTTCTATCTATAGACATGCATGAATACATAACCCACATGCAATAGTAGTATTGACGAATACTGCAACTGGCAAAACGTCTCGGTAAAGTTTTCATAGACGGATGCTTCACTTAATCAAGTTGAATGTTCACTCCATTCGGTTGATAGGGCCAGAGGAAGGAAAGTTCTTATTTGAGCTTTTGGCATGCGGTGCCATAAGATACGTGTATATATGTCAATAAGCAGGTTCACCTGCCGATAACATACACATATGGCCTTTCCGAGTACACCGTTTTTTAATTTGACAGATAACAAGAGAATTCTGTGACGGATCCGATACCATAGCAGCTTTGACAATTAAAACCCCACCAAATGTGCTTATAAGCGGGAGGCAAAGGTGGAAGGTTCGGGTGATTTCTCTTTTTCGATGGCGGTAATCTTTCAGTTCTCAAGACTGTCAAACTGCTGCTGAAGCATGTGGAAGATGGTCATGTTGTGCGATGGAGGGGGCGGCGGCAGGGGTGGTGGAGGCATAGTCCTTAGTGGGGTTATTATAATGTCCCCATGGGTTAGATTGTGATGCCTCTTGCGGAGTGGTCGGATGGATGGTTCGGAAGCCACCATGACCTTCTCCGTCTTTGCCAAGTCCTGTGCGTCTGCTCTCTTCCTCATGCTCTGCGCAATTTGCTCCTCCTTGGTTCGAGCACCCTTCATCAGCAGCATTCATTTTCACTCGCTAAAGAATCAAATGAACAAATTTGTCTAACCAAAGATACGTGGAGATAATTGCCACGTGACATGCACACTCACGGTAAGATTATCATGAAAGTGGATACCCCGTAAATCTATCTTGTGACGGCCTTTAGAATTCAACGATTCCCTATCTGGAGTTCTAAAAAAGTTTCAACTTTCACCAACTTCAATTGGCAGACAAACTTTCATGAGATTATTCGCTGAAGAAATTTTAGTTAGCTTCCCTTCCTGTATGCAACTAGATGTGTGGACATGGCGTCCAACATGGAGGAACAACTTTCGGGGAGCAAGCTTACCGGAATAGCGGAAGTGCTGAGCATTGGGCATTTCACGGGCTGATCTTCGTCCGGGGGCTCGGTTGGGTGTTCGAGGGGCCAGAATTCAATCTCCAATTCCACCTCATGGTGAGGATGATGGACTTCCATACAATTACGTCCTTCTCCCCTATCCTGTGTGCCTCCTGTCAGCGAAACTCTCCGTTCCTCTGTATTCTGATGCGCCAAAACTCACCTCAGTTAAAGTAAATCAAATCCACAAAGAGAGAGAGAGAGAGAGAGAGAGAGACTCACAGTGTCATCTCCACATGAAAGTTCCATGGAGGCACGTTGAGAAGCTTCAGCCTGTGAATTTATCGCAGGGGGAAGAGAGAGGGGGAGAAAGAGAGAGCATGAAAAGGAGGAAGTGGGAAGGAGAGAGGTGGCGGAGTGGGATCACCCGCACAGTTGCGAGGAGGGAAAAAGATGCTGCCACCAAGTTGCCTCTTTCATTGGTTTTGTGCCATCCATTACGTTTAAGTTTACCAATCTCTTTAGTTTTTTTTTTTTTTATGGGGGGTGCAACTTTTCCTTTTTTCTTAGCTGGGTCCTCTCCTCCATCTCTGCTGGGGGGAGTTGGACAGAGCTTTCTCTTTTGCTTTAGCAACTGTTGCGAGTGTTCTGGGTTGAAAATCTTACCAGCGTTCCACTTTTCTCTTGTCATGCCTTTCTTGGGTTCTGGAGAAGACGGGAAATGCGGATGACAAGGGGAGGTGGGGGAGGAGATGCACAGTGAAAAAGCACGAGAAAGCGGAAGGCGGAAAGCACGAGATATAGCGGCTCGCTTAGCTCCTATTTCTGTAAGCTGTAAAGAGTGCAAAGTGCGTAAACATCCACACAAGCCCGTTTTCATAAAGCCCAACAAAGGAGGGAAGCACAAAAGACAGGGAAAGCTAGTTCCCAAAAAGAATGGGGAGACATGGGCACATGAAGATCTAGGGGGCCAGCGGTTCCCTAGTTTTTGAAATCTTAATTTTATTTTATTTTTTTGCATATCTTGGATCTTAAAAGCTACCCTGTCAATTCGTTCCACAGTCTACCTAAGACCGGCCAATTTCTTTCTTTTATTGATTTTTTCTTTTTTTTTATTCTTATTTTAGTTAAGCAAAATGAAAGTGAACGTAATAACAAAAATTCCCTTTTAGCAGCAATCTATAAAAGATGAATATATTGAATAAAATAATACGATTAATTATATTCCACACCCACTCCCTAAGCCATTTCCAGGTATGAGTAAGGTTATTGACCGTTGCGTAAAAGGAAAAAAAAAAAAACTGAATTTTCCTCTTTGAGGTCAGCCAGCTTAAGCTAACTTCACCGCATGGAAACATTGTATCTATAGCTGAACCGCATAGTGTCTTGCAACTAGGGGTACGTTGCCAACAAGTCGGTTGCAAAGACACTATGCGAAGCACGGATCGACGACATAGGAACCGAAGTCTCGATGATGCCTCATCCCGGACGTGGGTCGTTACTACACGAGCATACCCAACGATAGCAATCTGAAGATGACGTGGAGTCTACTTTCTCCACCGACATCCCCATAAGTTGAGAGAAGATATTATTCTTCCCCTCATCTCAGGGAATATTCTCGAAGTTTTACGTTCCGGAGTTCGGACGAATAAGTTTAAGGACTTACTCGGGTACAAAACCTTTTCCATATTAGACACATAATAAATGTGAGGTCATTCTAATACATTTTCAATGTATTCTAATAGCCGAAACAAACAATACAAAATTCAGCTGGGACTAGATGAGACGAACCAGTATGTCCGGTCACTATAAACCGAAAAATTTGCATTGACAAAGACCGAATTACCTAATGCATGACAGTAGATGATTTGATATGATAAACCTGGAAAGACTACCTTCATCTTATAACATATCTATAGATACCAACAAAAGAAGCAAGGGGCCGGGCGGGGCTCGACCTCGCCGTCGCTGCCTCGCTCGGCGACGGCAAGGTCGACCCCCACCGTGGCAGGGGGAGTTAGCCTCTCGAATCGCCCCTCCGGCCGATCATTGGATTATGGCAACCGGCTGGAGGTGAGGTGGGAGGAGAGGGGGGAAGAAAAAAAAAAAAAGAAAAAGAAAAAACATAAAAATTTCAAAAAAATATTAAAATACTAGGTCTCGGGCCGGCCGACGTCCACGTCGGCGTCGGCCGGTCAAAATTCACTGGATGGACTGAAATGACACAATTGTAAAAGGTTTAGAGTTGAATCGGCAAAAAATAAATGTTTAAAACCGAATTGGCACAATTGTAATAGGTTTATGACTTTTTTGGTAATATTCTCTATCCTAAATTAACTAAGCTAAAGAAGGTAAAAAAATATAATGCCGTCGAAGTTCTAATTCTAAAATTTAAACCAGTTGGGAAATACATCTTGAAGCTGTCTGATATTGGAGAAAACTCGACCTTGAGGTTTGAAATGTCGATTGATGAGATTTAATGAATTCCATTCAATCATCGCACCCTATGTTCTATATTGAGTTGTTCTTGTCTCAAGATAACTTTCACACCAAGACTTTTTTTTATTAGAAAAGAAAAAAAATTTATTGTCATAGTGGGAGGGAGGACTTTGAATTCCAATTTTTATGATGTTTAGGCGAAGTCATATCCACTCAATCAATTCAAAGTCCAATAGTCCAAAGTCAAGAGCTCAATCATCACTGCGGGGGCTCATGTGTCGGAAATTAGGATGTCTCCATATATAAGAACCAAGTGCCCAATATGCGAGTTGCTTGAGATTCATTCCTTCACGACATGACTCGAACGCGTAACCTCTTAAAAGAGCATGTGGGCATCGAAAAAGTTTCAAACGATCAGAACTTTTCAGAACACGTCTCTTTATCTCACTCGAACCATAAGTCGGTTAACTTGAAGTTGCCCAATCTCCGATGACAAATTTCTTCCACCTCGATGGACATGCACTTCCCTGACACGGTCATCATCGGTCCGTTGTCGTTTTAGAGGCTGTACAGTTACTTAAAATAAGGACCCACCCTACGTTGCGAAGTTGACCGTGGAAACGTCGTCGTAGAGGCGGGAGAAGTGGAGCACAACGTGAGAAATCGATGCAGACACGTAAGTACCTTTTGACGAAGTCCCCCGACCGCAACATCGATCGACCACAATTCGACATTTGTCCTCCTCAGACAAATGAGAGAAAAAGAAACCAGAAACTGAAACGTCCTTTAGGGGTCCAAGTCCAACGAACGACCCCAACCGAAACAGCTTCATTCCTTCTCATTCTCGGTCGGCAAAGTCAATTTTTCTAATTATTGACTCTCGGAAATTACAAATAATAATAATAATAATAATAAACAAACGAAAGAGGAAAATTACACCCAGCTAAAGTCTAAAAATAATAAACACGTCTCTTCATCCTCGCGCGTGTTGCGTTGTTGCTGTGGGGGCTTCTGCCTCGTCGGGATCTCGATCTCGATCTCGATCTCCAGAGAGAGAGAGAGGGGGAGATAGAGATGAAGCTGTGGAAAAAAGCCGCCGGCGCTCTCAAGGACCAGAACAGCCTCTTGATCACCGCACTCTCGCGGCGCACCCACCTCCGCAGCCCCGACCTCGAGGCCGCCGTCATCAAGGCCACCAGCCACGACGAGGCCCGCGTCGACTACCGGAACGCCCAGCGCGTCTTCGCCTGGGCCCGCACCTCCCCCTCCACCCACCTCAAGCCCCTCGTCTGGGCCATCTCCTCCCGAGCCCACCGCACCCGCAGCTGGCCCGTCGCCCTCAAGTGCCTCATGCTCCTCCACGGCGTCTTCTGCTGCAAGGTCCCCGCCGTCCACCGCATCGGGCGCCTCCCCTTCGACCTCTCCGACTTCGCCGACGCCCACTCCTCCCCTTCCAAGACCTGGGGCCACAACGCCCTCGTCCGCGCCTATTTCAACTTCCTCGACCACAAGTCCTCCTTCCTCTACACCGACCTCAAGGAGATCCGTAAGGTCAAGTTGGCCGGCCCCGAGGAATCCATCATGGCGGAGATCGTCATGCTCCAGAGGCTGCAGTCCCTCCTCACCCTCCTCCTCCAAGTCAGGCCGCAGGCCGAGGGCATGCGCGGCACCCTCGTCCTCGAGGCCATGGACTGCGTGATCATCGAGATCTTCGACACCTACAGCAAGGTGTGCAACCTGATCGCCAGGGTCCTCTCCCGGATCTACGGGGCCTCGCAGGCCGAGGCCTCCATGGCGCTCCTCGTGCTCCGGCAGGCGAACTCGCAGGGCGACGAGCTCGCCGAGTTCTTCGACTTTTGCAAGTTCTACGGCGTGCTCAACGCGTCGGAGTTCCCCAAGGTCGAGCGGATCCCGGAGGAGGATTTCCGGGAGGTGGAGAGGATGGTCTACGCGGGAGTTGAAGAGGAGTCTAAGGCCATCGTGGTGAGCGAGAGCGGAGGCGGCGGCAGCGTATTGGTGCAGTCGTCGGGGAAGGTCTTGACGACTGTCGTGACAAACAAGTGGGAGATCTTCGACGACGACCTCAAGAGCCTGAATGGTGGCAACGGAACGGAATGGGGGATTGTTAGTGTAAGAAGTTCGGACGATCCTCAACCTCAACGTCAACCCCCCCATGTATACGCTTATAAACTTGAGATTCCAGATTTAATTACTTTCTAGCAAAATTGGAGCGGACACATAATAATTCTTGCATTCTTTCCTATTAAGAGTTTCATTCCATTGCTCGCAAATGACACCAGAAAAGATGGAGACTCTTTTTACTAATGCCTTCTCTATATTTTGACGGTACGGCACGATGTGATGCTGATAGTTCTCGTGGACTACTAGGTTTTGTTTTTGTCAGTCATTAGTTGTAGCTGTTCACGTTCTCTGTTCCTCTTTTTGTTGTAGTTTGGTCTCAGATAAACTAAAGGTTGCCAATTTACCCATTGGGAATTGTTGGCTATAGCCCAAAGTTAAACCAGATTTGATTTGGAATCGACTTGATTTATTCGAGCTGAATGTGCATGGAACTTAAGATGAAACACGGGGTTTAACCTAATTCGCTTATTAGGTCAAGCCTAACTCAGATAGAGTTTTTAAGGAGCCCTCAAGAGAAATCTATTATGAGAGATTATGGCAATACATTTACGCGAGGGCTTCTCGCGGGGTCAGGAAAAATTTGTGAGTGAGTATGATTGAGCGATTGTAATCTCCTTTTTGCTAATTATAATGGAGCCATCTCATCGATATCTTCTCATTAGGGGTGAGCGGTTCCCGATTCGGTCCGGTTCCCATAAAAAATCGGGAATCGGACTGGTGGTCTCGGTTCTCATTTTTCGGAACCGCGGATTGGACCGGCCATCCTCCGAGCTTATGTTCGGTCCGGTCCGGTCCGATTCCGAGGCGGTTCCAAGGAACCTATGTTCATGAAAAAATTGGCAAGTCCCCACAAACGAAAGATACGGGTAAGGGCAAAGCAAGAACTCTTAAACTGCGAGGCAAAGAACCAAAAAGAAAATGAACCCTTTAAACAACAAACAAACGTCAAAACAAGACATGCAACCGAAGATCCACAAGAGGGGAAATTCGCTCCACAACAGCAAAGCAAATGCAACCGAGAAAAGCCCCTCAAAATCAAACAACTACAGCTACAAATACCGGGCCCATCATCCAAAAAATCCACCAACACAGAAACATACAACAAGACAAAGCTCGTTTTCACACTGAATTTACGCCAAGCTTTTCAGCCTCTTTTGGGTATGGCAGTTTGTTGCCTCTGCAATAAAAATACCATACCCATCATCCAAAAAAAAAAAAAAAATGACCAGTCCAATCCGGTCCGGTCCTGGGCCTGGGCCTGGAACCGAGAACCGGACCGCCAGGTCACCGGTTTCAATTTTAGGAATCGGGAACCGGACCGGATCCCTCTAAAATCGGGAAAAGAACCATCGGTCTCGGTCCGGTCTGTGCGGTCCTTTTTGCTCACCCCTACTTCTTATGGAGTCGACACACTGTCGAATCTCGTGAATCCGATATGTACGGTTTGTTATTTCGCATTCATTTCTCTCTTCGAACTGTTTTGGTTTTGTTCTAGCTTCTGATTTTGGTTAACCCGTGAAGTTTCTAAAGCAGAATTCCGGAAAAATATTACATAGATTAAACTTATCCAAATTTCTTGACCGTCATGCTTTTCAAATTAAAACGATCAATGACCTATCTCATATGAAATTTAAACCGTCTCTATTTTCGTTTACTTTGGAATTTCTTGGGATGAGAGTATATGTGACCGTAGTTGCCTAACGTAAACCTAGGAGTAGACCAAACAAGTTTTTTTTGGTCGGACCAAACATGATTGGCAAATATTTAATTTTGCGCATCCATGCAAAGTTGTGGGTGGAGTACCCAATAAATCGGCCATTAGGTGACCGACCCTGGGTATTGGAACATGTAGTGTGCAACTTCTCCTCCGGCTTAACCTAGTTCGATAGTTTTGCATTCACTAATCCTTAAACAGCACATAATTATGCTCCTTAAGTTAGAGAATCAACTCCTATGTTAATTACGGTAGAGAGGGTAAGACCATGATTACTTGTTCACATCTCTTGCAAAGAAATATTCCTGGAACTTCTTCGCCGTTCGGGATCTGAACACACCACGTATGTTGCCAAACTTCGCACACGGCGCAAGCAATCATCCGCTCGCCATCGTCTTCCTTGGCGCCACAAGCGCAATCCACCACGCGGCCGCCGTCCGGGCCGCATTCGTACACGTCCTGCCCGGTCGCTCCTTGCTCCCGGACGCTGCCTTCGAACACGAGCCTGCGCCCCACTTCGACCAGCCCAAAGACCATCTCTGACCCGCTGGTGTTCAGATTGACGACGGATTCCGCGACGAAGCTCTTCAGTCCCCAATACAGTTCCCGGAAAGTCCGTTCCACCTCGACCTTCAGCTCGTTCACTGTGGCATTCTCTTTCAGGACAACGCATTCGTCGGGCGGCATCGGCTTAGTCTTCCATTCGCAACGGACGGCGTCCCTCAACAAAACCGTGCAGAACAGTTTGAACTTGCCTCCCAAACCAAGCTCCAATTTGGATGGGAGATCTCCAGTATATTCTTTGATAAGGTATCTGGAGTCCAAGATGATCCTCGCCGCAAGCGAGACGTTGTCACTGATGCAGGTGCCGTTTCCTTGCTCACGCTCTTTGAAGATGTGCTTGTAAACGCAGAACATGTCCTTCATGAGCTGAACCCTCGTGACCTTGGATCGAGTCCTGAGATTCGAGCTGCTCGTGACCGAACCTTCCGACTCCACGCTCGCTTTGGACACGTCCTCCAAGCAGTACTCTAGGACTTTCGTCACCGGGTTCAAGCTCCGGCGAACCAGGTATTTCCCCACGACGTGGTTCCCGAGCGATTTCAGAACAAAGTCCAACAGCCCCGTGTCGCCGATGTAGGCACGGGCGGCGTCCCGCACCTCCTGCCTCGAGACCCACCTGAACTCGGCACTCTTTAGGGCCTCGACGATCACTCGGGTTGCCATCTCGACTCGCTTCGGCGACCATCTGCAAGCGGTCTCCAGAAGGAAACCCGGGCTGTAGTACGAATCGACAAAGTTCGATCTCGGGACGCGGTTCACTAGCTCCGACATGAAATGGAAGAGGTCACCGAGGCTGACCAAGGTACGGTCCGACAGCGATTGATACCTCGAGAAGATCAATAGCACGTCATGGCCGGAGCTTCCCAAGTGATGGATGAGTAGAGTTAAGGGCATGCCTTGGATGGCTTCTATGGCTTTCTTGTACATGGGAAGAGTAACGCCGAAGCTTCCTCGGCCAAATCGGTATCCCCAGCGGCCGAACCACGGTTCTCCATAAGCTAATCCATGAAGTAACCTCAGCTCCATGCCTCTTTTGTAGGAAGCGTCGTTCAAACTCACTTTCCTACCAAACAGGAGAGAACAAAAGTTTCATGCCATCGCTCGAATCTTACTAGGTAATTTGCTTATCTAGCAAACGTTTATCAGAGGAAACATTGTAACATTGGGAGTCAATAGCTTGCAGGAAATAAAACGATAAAGTAGCCGCGACAATCTGTACATATTCGAGACCAGCAATTCCCATTTTTTGATGATTTGATTCGAATAAGCGACATGTGCGTAAGAGCGTTCATAACGATATTTCAATCGTAAAATAAATTTTCAAGCACTTCAAATTTTTACTAGAGGTTTCGAATTTTAGTAACTTGATATGCTCCGTTTATTGAGACCTCATCACATCGAGTATACACACACCAATTCGCATGATTTTCTAGGATTGAAAGGAAAAGATAAACAACAGCAAACCTTGCTTTTAAACCAGTACACAATCGATCCCAAAAGTCCATGATCTGGAAGCCGGGCAAGTCCGAACCCGATTCCAACCCGTTAATGCACATCAAATGTCCGAACCCGTTCGAGTGGAAGACACCATGCATGGTGTGGCCATGCGCTTCCGTCAAGTTGCACTTGACTTTCATTGGATTTGCATCGATCGAGTCATCCTTGGAGATCAAAGAAGCAGGTGTTATGTCCTTGGAGAGCAACAAGAAGTGATACTTCTTGTTGCAAATTAGATGTTGTCCCCAGCCTGAACCACAAGTATATCAGTAGCACATACTTATGGTACGTAAGTATACAAATTCATCAAGTGACGGACTCGACAAAATTACACACGAAGGTAACAAATTATGCTTTTGCATCCTCTGCTAGTGTATTTTTTCATGCAAAGTTTATTGCTGCAAATATTGCAATCTTTAACTCTAAAGAAACCAAATTTTCTTTGCACACAAGATGTAAACTTAAGAGAAATATTGAGTGGCATCAGATGCACGAACATCTAATAAGTCAAAACTCGTAGATTACATGGGTCTCACGTGGAGCTTGTTATTGAAATATACCCTATGATTTTTCTAAACTTAGGAGGTTTCCAAAAACTTTTGCCCATTTATTCTTAACCACGCGCATTTTCTGGATTATATGAGACCAAGATAGAGTTTTTGAGGGGCATTACCTACGTATAAGCAGTGCTTGCAGTGATGGCTGAGAGAAGCCTCAATTGGCTCTTCAATCACGTACAGCAAGACATGAAGAGGCGGTTGGCAGTTGATCTCGAGCTCGAATGACCAGCATGGCACTCCAACACACGAGCCACTCTCCGATTGCCCTAATTCAAGAAGCGCCTTCACGTTCTCAAGAAACGACCCGTTGAAGTCGACCGGGTACCCACTCTCCCCGAACGACTTGAACCTAAAAACCCTCTCTCCCCTCTTCCTCTTCTTGCATCCCATCAGGTCCCAATGAGACATGCTGAGGAGAGAGGCATGTGAGGAATCGGCTGGAGTTCCCTTGAGAGATTGTAGAGGCAAATGAGGAGGAGGACGCTAACATATAGTCTGCCTTCTCTGTTCACACGCAAAGTGCCTAGAGATTTAAAAATGTGGGGGATGACCCAGGTGAGGCAATGACTTAACCGGAGTAAGAACTCATCACTATTTGCATGACGATCTAGAATATGATTCCTCCTGCAAATCTATCGCGGCTTCACATGGAATGACCGGCCTCGCCACCTCTTTTAAACAAAAATTTAGAGGCTCCATGCTTGTGATTTATCGATACGCCTTAGTTATCCTCCGCCAAAGTCTACGCTCAACCCGAGCTAGGTTGGTTTCCAACTGAAGTGGAAACAAAGAGAAAATGCAACATGTCCCGGCCAACTACCTTTGAGAGACCAATTCATCTAATCCAAGAACTGCCCGGCCTTGTTGTGAGAAGCGAACTTGCCTCTTTGTGCTTCGTATATTTAAGAAGTGGGGGTTGCGGAGAGGGGCACAACAACTTCAGCATTTGTAGATTAGCTCAACCCAAGAATGAAACGTACAAAACAAAAAGACAAAACCACAAAAACCTCAGTGATATGAAACCTAGATCTGATTTACTTCTGTGGAACCTCTGTGTCTCAAAGGAGGTGGTGGCATGCATGGAGGAGGGAAAGGAGCTCGGTGGAGACAAGAAAGAAGGAAGAAGACGACGAAAGGAGAACTCATTTTAGCCATTAAACTTAGACTGGGTTGATGCATTATCCTCTAGGGTAAATATAAGATGTAAATTCACCTATACTGATTTATATAAGCAGGGTTTCGTACAAGTAAAAAGTAGACATGATCTTCCCACTTATATTCTAGAAAAATTTCTAGCTTATTCTCTAAAAAAGTTACGAAATATTCAAGGAAATAAAAATGGTATGATAATGACGTAAAAAAAGAGTTGAAAACAACATTATGTGGTATCACAATATCAAAATAAATGTGTTTCCTTTTGGGCTAAACTTGATCAGAGGGAGAACTCAAGGCGAGGCTATGAAATAATTGCAGGTCAAGCAATCAGAGTCGACGTTAAGCCTTGAAAAAAGCTAAAAGTGTCTTTCCAAAGTTGATAGGATGGAGCAGTCGTTCTCCGGTTTGCCACTTGATCGACCCTTCGAGTTTGAGTGATTATCTTTAACTATTGACAAATTTTCCGTGCCTTTTCTCAATTATGCTATTACGCTATTCGTAATTCTATGTATGTGAAAGGAAATTCGCGGTCCGCGTCGATTCATTACTCTTGACATCCAACTAAAATAGGGAAAAAGATTTAGAACGATGTAAATAATGAAAAAGTCGTCGAAAATCTCAAATTATCTCCATTGTAACACATTTATTTTAAAATTTCTTCTGTGACACAAAAACAAAACACAAACTTAAATCTATGTGACATATTTATCCTTCATCAAGATCTCGTCAATGAGTACCGTTAAAACTTTGCCTACATGAACACCAAAAGGCAAATGATGCTGACAAAACGCTCACGGGGCTTAAATGAAATAAAAACGATGTCGTTTCAGCTAGCAAATACCGGATAGAATCTTGACGTAGGGTAAATGTGTAACATATGTACAAGTTTAAGATATTTATTTCATAAGAAAAAGTTTAGGTAGTGGGGGATTCTTGATGTCACGAAAAAAAATCAAGATAAATGCGTCACAATAGGCATAGTTTTATATTTTCTAGAGAAAATTTCAAATAATGGCCTAGAATGCCCTCATTTTCGCAAATAAAGTTTTGAAGTGGATTTTGTTTCAAACAATGGCATGAAGTGGGTGTGGCGGTTTCTAATGAGGGCTTGAAGTGACCATGACTATTTCTATTAAAGGCCTAGTCTCGCTAGCCAACTAAATATTCGGGTCTATCAAGGGCAATTTCGTCGAAAGATAATCTTAATCTAAATTTTAGTTCAATTAAATTAAAATACAAAAAAGTTAAAAGTTAAAAAAAAATACAAAGGCATTTCGGGCCGTCGCCCCATGACTAGTGTGGCGTCGACCATGGCTGGCGCCTTGCCAAGGGCCTATTGGACCTCTCTAGGTTCTAGCGCCGGTCCACCGACGATGGTGCAACGGCTAGAGGTAGAGGACTTGGGTTTTTTCTTTCTTGTGTGATTTTTTTTTAAGTTTTAGCCTTTTTTTTTAATGTCTTTTTAATGGATTTTGAATTTTTTAACCTAATTTATTAAGATTTTGTGTAAAATTAGGATTCGAATAAAAATGATGTCGTTTTAGTGCTTTACTTAACCTTAATGCCACATGGGAAAGATAAAATGTTAAAAAAATCACATTAGCATTTTTCATCAGCAAAATTGGATAGAGTTATCAAGTCCTTGGTACGGGTCTACAAGCCCTCACCGGTTGCTGGCGAGGTTCGCCTCACCCAGGTGCTCTTTGGCCGCGGGCGAGGTGACCCTTGCCTAGATCTGGTGACAATTGGCCTAACCCGTGGTCGGTCGGGAAGGTCGCCTAGGCGAGGCTAACCCTCGCCTGTGGCTTTCGAGGGCAGCCTCGCTTGGCTCTCTAGCAAAAAGGAAATAAAAAACTAAAAAAGGAAAAAGAAACTTTAAAGAAGAGTAAATGACGAAAATGCCCTTAATCGGTGAGATTAGACCCTTTTTTGAGACTAACATGGTCACTCATGCTCTTATTTGAAAAAATGATGACACTTTAGATACTTATTTGATACAATGTACACTTCAAGCTCTTATTTATTATTTTTTATGATTTTTTCCCATATAAGTATCTTCTTTTTTTTTAAAAATTTTTTTTAGTATCTATTGATAAATTAATGTCCTAGCAAAATATCCTAATTAAAACACTGGTTGCGTTTGGTCGTCGGGATTTCTGGTTAGGATAGGATTGGATAGGATAGGATAAGAAATCTAGGGATTTGGCCATATCCTATCCATCATTTGGTGAACTACGGATTTAAAGTTGGATATTCTCATATCCTATCATATCCTGCATTTGGAAGAAACCGCATATCAATATAAAGGACATATATGCCCTACGTGATGCTCATGAAATATTCCGATCTTATTACTATAAAAATAATGTTCTCATACAAAAAAAAAACTTGAAAATATACACATGTTATTAGATTTTCAAACCTCTTTGCAAAAAAAATAAAATAAAATGAAAATAGAAACAAATGAGACAAGAAAAGTTAGCTTTTATATGACGGATAAGAGAAATCCTATCCGACCTTATCGTACCCCTTCCCCTAGGATTTTTTTATCCGGGTTATATCCCCCTATATCCGACATTATACTATCCGGGACACCTACCAAACGCGAGATATGATAAAACATATCCTATCTCGAGTTTTATACGGACGACCAAACGCTGCCTTAGACATGTCAACCCGATACACATCTTAATGAGTTTTCACTTTTCCTGTTATGGATATCATAAGCTAAAATTTACTTAAATTGAACTATCGCAATATTTATAATGATTAAAAATGTAAAATTGCAATAGCATTCGGGAAAAAGATTGAAATGAAAAAAAAAATTATAAACTCTAAGCAAAAGTTTATTTATGAAAAATTGTGGATTGTATTGAAGGATTGATTTGAATTTGTCACGAGAAATTGATGAACCAGATCAAATAAGAGTTCAATCATGAAATTGTACGTAGAGTCAAAATTTAGATAGGATTAAGTTCATTTTCTTAATAGCTTGAACTTTTAGGACGTACCTTTGCGAAATCCATCTTAAAATTGCTATGAAAGTTGAGCGATTCATTTTTTATGATTCGCATTTTCTTCCTTCATGAGTTCTCTTTTGTTGCGTAGAATGAGTTTTCAACAAGAATTCTTGAATATCTTTCCGTGGTACTCCGAAATTGCTTCAAATTTTCTCCACCTTGTTCTTGGTCTATTCAGCTCAACTGATGGTTTGGTGCACTTGCTAGCAGCTAAAGCAAAATCAACCCTTTTCGACAAATGCCCAACACTCTTGTTCCCTCCCAAATCTAATCAGTTCGCAAGAAAATTGTCGCTCCCGTTTCATTCTACTGATTGATTTCCATTGTCCTGATGAAAATTCAACTGGACTATCACGTCTGCTGTTAAGGTACAATATCCTGCTTATCATGACTTACTACTGTTAAAATCTCGATCAATTATCTTCTTCGAGTCCATATGGGTAATGGGTTAGTGTTCATGGACCTCTTCGTGGCAATTCACCAATACATATTTGTTTGGTTTGAGTGACACCTGCTTTCTTGGCATGTTATTCTGTGTTCTTGACAATGGCCTTCACCCGTTTGAGTAAATGCCGCACCCAAAGGTCCAACCGCCCTTTCATTAGGTAGAAGAATTCGTGAACTTTATTTCTTCACTACGCGATCTGGGTAAGTGCATGACTTGAATGTATAGAGGGTCACGGCGTCGGCACTCAACGTTCGTCATCAGATTGGAATTGTTGTGAATTTGATACATTAAAAAGATCTCATCTTGGTTCTTAACATATGAATAAAACATACAGGCACTATCATCTTACAATAAACAGTAAGAAAGATAACATCAGCAGTTCATGATGTTTCAGGTGCTGTTGCTGCTTCCGTTTGTGGAGCCAGGCACAAGCTCTCTCAACATGGCCACCACCTGCAACATGGTTGGCCTCTTGGAAGGGAAATCATCCACACACTGCAGTGTTATCTCCATGTACTTCACCATCTCCTTCACTACTTCCGCTTCCGCTTCGGCTTCCTCTGGGACTTTGGTTGCCGAAAGCAGTGCCGGGTCTATGACTTCCATCTGCTTCCCTTCTCTCACTTTCATCTTCACCCACCCCACCAAGTTGGTGTCCCCAAAATCCTCCTTGTCAGTCGGGCGCTTTCCAGTCAAGAGTTCCAAGAGGACGACACCCAACGAATACACATCTCCTTTGGCCGTGCATCGGAAGCTTTGGTAGTACTCTGGTGGGACATAACCTGGTGTGCCAGCTAGCGTGCTTACACTTAGATGCGTGTCGAGAGCACTTATAAGCCGGGCCATTCCGAAATCAGAAACTCTTGCTTCCATATCGTGGTCCAACAATACATTGCTTGATTTCATGTCCCGGTGTATGATGTGGGGGATGCAGTTATGGTGTAGGAAGCACAGTCCTTTCGCAGCCCCTCGCGCTATCTTTTTCCTTTCCTCCCATGTAAGTATTCTCCGGTCTTGAGTTTTGACTCTCCCGTGAAGCATCTCTTCTAGGCTACCGTATTCCATAAACTCGTATACTAATAGCCTCTCCTCTCCCACCTTGCAGTAACCCAAAAGAGGCACTAGATTTTTGTGTTTGATTTTCCCCAATGTCTCCATCTCTGCCATGAATTCTCTGTCGCCCTGATAACTCAATCTTATGAGTTTCTTTATCGCGACATTTGAGCCATCTTTCAATGTAGCCTTGAACACTTCGCCGAACCCACCACAACCGATGAGGCTTGCTGCCGAGAAGCCATTAGTGGCTTCGATTAGCTGGGAGAACTTCAGCTTCCTCAGCTGCCTCTGGAAGGTTGCGACATTGATGCTCAGTGGCTCTTTCTCCTTGTCAATTTTCCATGTTGTGGCTGCATGCGCTGCTTGTAAGCTCTTCAGCATCTTCACTTCCTCTGCCTCTTTTCTTCTTGCACGCATTGCTACCCCCCATACAGTCAAGATACAAATGGAGGCAATAGAAAGTAGAATTCCGAGGACGATGCTGTTAGCCCACGATGCAGTCCCTGGCTTTGCTCTTTTTTTCGTGCCCACGGCCCCATCCGGGTTTGTTTCTGGATCGTTATTCTGACATTCAACTAATGGAACCCCACAAAGTCCTGGATTGTGTTCATACTGGCTGGCAGGAAGTGTACTTAGTTGTCCTCTCTGTGGGATTTGCCCTGTTAAATCATTGTAGGAGAGATCTATCTGGACCAGGAAAGATAAGTTTGAGAACGAATCTGGAATCTGGCCTTGCAGTCGATTGTGTGATGCGTCAAACACCCCTAAATCCTTAAGTCTGCCAAGCGATGAAGGAATTTCTCCAGATAGCTGATTGTGCGATAACTCGAGAACCTGCAGAGCTACCATGTCCCCAAACTCTTCTGGGATCTTCCCTCGGAGCTGGTTGTAAGAAAGGTCCAGGTATTCCACCGTCTGGTATCTTGTGAACATGCTAAGGATTGGACCTGAGTACATTCTTGTGAAGTCACAATTTCTCAATGTCGGTATTTGCGACAACCTTTCAGGTCTAATTCCAGCAAATTCCAACAGACCTCCTACACCCTTGCATGTATTGCCCACATTTCTTACGAATACAAGAGTGTTTCCAGAAAGAATACCAGCCAATGCTTTTGCTCCGAGCTGCCTCCCCAGTCGTGGCGGTATTTCTCCTGTTAATTTGTTGCTGTTTAAGTCTAACCACACCAAGCTACTGCAATTTCCCAGCTCCCATGGGATCTGACCGCTCAAACTGTTATTCCCCAGCTGCAGAACAGCCAATCTTGACAAAAGCGTGACCTCACGTGGGATTTCGCCGGTCAGTTCGTTGCTTGTGAGTGATATCCATTCAAGATTGCTGCAGTTGAACAGTTGTGTTGGGATTTCACCCTTAAGATGATTATTGTTAAGGATGAGATTCTTCAAGTTCCTGCATTTTCCTAATTCTGGTGGGATTTCACCTTCCAGGCCGTTGAACCACGCGATTAGCTGCTCCAGATTCTCAAGCTTCCCGATCTCCGCTGGAATTGAGCCAGCCAGATAGTTCAGGCTGAAATCAATCTTCTTGAGTTGTGAGCATTGAGATAATTGAGGTGGGATTTTTCCAGTGATGAGATTGTCCGGAACTCTTAGCTCCTCAAGTGAGGCGGCTCCGGGACATAATTCAGGTGGTATGATACCTGAAAACTGGTTGGAACTGAAATCAATGACTCTCAGCTTTTTGCAGTATGAGAGGGAAGCAGGAAATGGCCCAGAGATGATGTTGTTGCTCAATAGCAAACTCTCAAGCGATCCAAGATTTCGAAGGATAGAATCTGGAAAGGGGCCTGATATGTTGTTATTAGACAAATCAATGCTCTGCAACCATGTGCATGATGAGAAAGATGATGGAATTGGCCCCGAGATGTTGTTAAAGGAAAGCGTGAGCTCGAGCAGCGAGTTGCATGCAGTTCCCAGCTCATAAGGAATCCACCCTGTGAGATGGTTGTGAGAGAGATCGAGTTTTTGCAAGCTAGCAAGTCGCCCAAATGAGCGGGGAATCTCTCCAGTGAACATGTTGTTTCCTAAATTCATTGTCTGGAGGCTGGTGCAGTTTGAAAAGGACCTTGGAATGGACTCGTTGAGCTGGTTGTTGGAAAGATCAAGTTGCAACAGAGAACCACAAGAATTCTCGATCTTCAGTCCTGAAATTGACCCACTTAGATTGTTATAAGACAGGTCGAGAACCTGAAGCTTATCAGCCTTCGTAAAGAAATTCTCGGGCAACGAGCTTGTTAAATTATTGAAAGCTAGATTGACATCAATGAGATTGGGGCACTTGGAGAAGAAATTCTCAGGGACCAGGCCGAAGAGGCCTGCAAAAGAAAGGTCAAGATGTTTCAAACCATAGGGGAGTTGAAGCAAGGAGTTTGAATTGATAGCGAATGAGTTTGATGACAATTTGAGTACAGTTAACATGTCTAAAGACCTCAAAGGGTCAAAAGACACGGTCCCTTCAAAACTCTGGCCGCTAAGATCGAGTTGAGTGACCCTCCCTGAGTAACATGTGACTCCATACCAAGCACAAAGATTTTGATCGAGTCGCCACCCAGATAGCACTCCATTCAAGTCCTTCTGGATCATTTTCTTGAACAAGATCAGGGCTTCCACATCCGTTTTCATGGAGGAAGCGCTCTGTTCGGCTGCAGAAACAGAGACAAGACCAACAACGATGAAAAGTACAGGGTAGATTAGATGAATTGGGCTGGTCTCCATTGGAGAAATAACTCTCCTGGAACACATCTGAAAGAATGAGAGTGAGAGTGGGAGAGAAAGCAACAGTGGGTTCTCCAAGAGAGTGAGAGAGAGGGGGTGTGTAAGAATGATGATACTTTGTTGGTGCAAAGCAGGGGAGGGAAGCTTTAGGAAAAAGAAGGCAAAGAACACTTTTCCCTCCTTATAGTTTTTTCGCAAATGCTAAAGGAGGGAACGTGCAGAGGAATAAGAAAAAGATCTGGGGTTGAAATCGGGTGGGGAAGATGTACTGAGAGAGAGAGAGAGAGAGAGAGAGAGAGAGGGTGTGAAATCTGAGTGAGGAGATTGATCTTGATCTGACTTTTGGTCAAAAGGGTTTGATGGGCTCCATAGACAGAGTCTTGTATCCATGGATCCGTGCCTTCAGGGCTTAACCGAAAGTATGGGGGAGCTTGCACTGCTTGATCCAAGACTCAAAAAGAGTTATTCTCAGTCAGTGTCCTGTCAGTGAGCGTGAGAATGTCTTAGGCACGAGTGTGAGCGAGTGACTGAGTGAGGGTATTAAGAATGGGATGCTAGATACTTTGTGCTCGACTTTATGCTACAGTGGTCCTCCCCAACTCATATGGAGGAATGAGTTTGTCTCTGATTGGAGACATCAGCCATGCTTGTATATGCAAAAAACTATCATTTAACCAAAGCAAAAAGGGTTACACATATGGGAATGAGGGTCGTACAACTACTGTGCAGGACAGGGTAGAGAGTTCTGGGGTTTGATTATCATCGGTTCCACGTGAGGATCGACTTTAATTTTGCGATCAGATCATGAAGCGATCCACTAAAGAGATATGATACTTACCCAAGTTTGGCACTGTTGGAGATTAATGGTGAGGGAGATGATGTTTAGGGGAGTGGAGCGGAGCCCACATGTTGAAATTGGAGGAGGGGAATCAACGATCATGAAGTTCAACCAGTAAATCTGAAGCTGGATTGTTTGTCCACTGAAAATCAAAGTAAGAAAAGGTGGGAAAAGCTAATGGAGAAGAGAACAATAATAGTTTTGTATCGAGGAAATGGCCCACAAGGAGGAACACCATCAGTGAGCTCTGTTGTTAATGGAATTGGAGGTGATGATGCCTCCTCAAATGCTGCCCCTTTTATTCTCTGTTCTTGCTTAAAAAGCTCTTTGTTTCATCCTATCTTAAATCTTGACGGGAAAGTTTTCACTTTATAGCTGGCTTTTGGTTCCACCTCCATTTTCTTCATGGGAAACCTCCGACGGAATTCATTGCCTTCTTTGGTAAATAACTCTGAAATTCTTAGAATTGTAAATGAGTGAGAATAGTATATTGATTTACAAATTAAAGTTATTCACTTCATGGGCTATTTGCGTAAGAAGCTTAGCGAAGACAATTTGAGCCAAAAATCCTATAAACGAGTCATTTCTCCATGTCCAGGGATTGTACTTAATTTGGGATGAATCGTTAAGAATAGATTGACCAAATTTTATAGTCACATCCCTTCTAAATAATTGGCGAAATAGGTTGCCATGTTAATTACCAAACCCACAACTACATTAACTGTAGCAGTGGTCGACCCAAAAAAAAAGGGGACTATAGTAGTGATATGGGAATAAGATGCAAATAGTCTCTAAATTTTAGCTCAACATGCAATGTCATTCATGAGATTTTAATTCGTTTAATGCAGTACTTGAACTTTTCCTAAATATTTGATGTAGTCCCTAAATTTTCAAAATGTTCAATATAATGTCTCAAATTTTTACGACAAAGTAAAAAAAAAATCATAATTAAATTATTGCCAAGTTTTTAAATAATTTTTTATTTTAATATATTTCCTAAATCATCAAAAAGTATGGCTATCTTTTTATTACTTTTTTTTTTATATTTTTTGGTCTTTATAAGTATTTCTATAGTCCCATTTAATAACATTTTTTAAGCAATGATATCTACAGTGGTAAAAGTAGAACCTCATTGAAAGTTGTATTGATTAATATTCTTGCTCTTTAAAATTTGGACATTTAACAAAATTTAATTAAGAAAACATGAAACACAGCAAGTTGCAAATTTTCTATATACAAAAAAAAATTAGGAAAAAGGTTCCCATTGATATAAGTACGAAAAAATGTATAGATAAATTGATATTGTTATTCAATATCATTATAAAAACACTTATTTAAAAAATAAATAAAAGAAGTTCGAATACAATTTAAAACAATCACATAGGATTGTCGAGGCCTAATTTCCTAAAAAACCTCTTAACTTTTGGACTAGTTCTAATTCCGCCCAAAATTTAAACTTTTGGTCCAATCCATATCTGCCGTGAACTTTTTCCTAATCTAAAATAAAACCTCCAACTTTGGATCCAGTCACAAATCTATCCCCGAACTTTTTTTTTTGTCTAAGAGAAAAATCATCAATTTTGTACTCCAATCTCAAATATGCCCTTATTAGCCCTTTGTCCAAACATTTTCGTTAGCCAGACCTAATTTTCATGTCCTAGAACGATTTCATTTCCAAATAATTTCAATAATTTCATCGAGGTGGATTTGATATCGACTTGGAAATACCACGTTGGTCCGTACCTATCGTTCCATTATTTTGCTGATGTGGATTTGTTAGTGACATGAAATTGCCATTTCATATTGGGACCGGACCACGATGATAGATTTGAGAATATATTGAAAGATGGTGATTGTTTTTAGACCAAACAAAATTCGGGGCAAATTTGGGACTGAACCTAAAATTTGAGTATTTTTAGAAAAAAAAATCATGGTAGATTTAGGACTACACCTAAAGTTTGGGGATTTTTAGGGAATTAGGCTGGATTGATCATGTTTAGTTTCTTTACAATACCGTCGGATGATCAATTCGAATAAAGTACTCGAGTGACGATGCTAACGCCATTGAGGGATACCGACAGCACTTGAGGATCTTTATGGTTTGCCCTGTTAGAGTAATAGACAGAAAGACATTTGACAGAAGCATTGTCATGGACCAAAAGCAAAACACAAAAATTCTATTAAAAGGACAGAAAATTACTGTACTAATAAGAAAGCAACGTGTGCTATAAAAGGCATGAGCTATAATTCGATCCACATATGTCTCCTCTCGATTTCTTTTTTTATTTTATTTTTGATTAATACCACGAAAAATTTTAAATTGATAAACTTGTGACAAATTTATCTCAATTTATTTTTTTGACCACAAAAATTCCGGACTGGTACATATGTGACAAATTTACTCTAAATTAATTTTTTAACCACCAAAAACCCAAATTAGTATACTTATGATAAATTTACCTTCAGTTATTTTTTGTTAGATTTTATCATCAAATTGCTGAGTTGGATGACGTGTGGCGGTTGACGTGTGTACTAGTTTGAGATTTTTACCCCCTTTTTGTCACATGTGTATCGGTTTGGGGCTTTCGTGGTATTAATCTAATTTAACGTAAACTAACGTAAGGTAAATTTATCATAGGTGTGCCGGTTTGAGATTTTTTATGGTCGAAAAAATAATTTTTGATAAACTTATCACAGATGTATAAGTTTGGGATAAATTCATTACATGGATACCGATTTGAGACTTTTTATCTTCAAAAAATAATTTGAAGTAAATTTATTACGGATATACCAATTTATGATTTTTTCATGATATTAATCTTTTTGTTGTTGTCTGAAGTCCTTTCTATTTCTAGGAATACGAAAATGATGAAGAGAAGGAGGAGAGGAATGGTGGTAACACGACTTAGTCGTTTAGCCCCACTTTGTGCTCGATTGAGCTCATAAATTTCCAGAGTCATTGTCGTAACGATCGGCCCAATTCACGTAGGCCAAGTCCATAAATTTCAATTGTTATGCCTGGTTTGCAACTTCCACTTTTAACGTTTCAGTTTCTATAATTTTTGCGGCTTTCGCAATGCGATAAATGCATTAGAGCATTTCTGACTAGTGCGATAAAATACATTAAACCCATTTCGACTTGTTTAACTTGCCTTCGGCTGAGCTCATATTTGTCCAAGTATGGCAAAGAAAATACGATTTGTCAAGGACATGAATCCGAGAGACTCGTCTTAGGCGACAACGAAAGCCTCGATTTTCGACTCGCAAGAGAAGATGTTGGGGTGGGTTGTCGAATCAATCAATCATTTGAGCTTCATAGTGTAATCTCTAATTCCCATGGGTATTCGTGCGACCCAAATTGGGTTGGCCTTGTTCACGACATCGACGATTCTCGCAGATTTTTCTCTCTCACTAGCGGGAAAAGAGGCAGAGACGATGATCGGATTCCCCACTGATTGGGGCCGCCTCCTCTTATCATGAAGGCGGATTGAATTTTGACCACAAACAAAAGTCGTTGCCATCATTAGTCTCACGTAAATTACTCTCTTCACTTTGACCCAAAAAAAAAAAAAAAAAAAAAAAATTCTACTCTCTTCACTTCGGTGGCTCGGGCTGGCCCTTCATAGTTGATATGATAATTGAGATACAATTACAGATTTTTACATGGTTTTCTTTTTCTTGAAAGTTTACTTTGATGTGACAACAGCGTTCGGCCAAAGAAAAATTGGAAATAGGTGTTAGTGGTGATAGAAGATAAATCAAACCCTAATTAAATCACCATGAAAAGGTATCCTTTTGGCCAAACTATAATGTCGTGTTGATTGTTCAAATATAAAAAAAAAACTCACGTTTTGGTCTTGCAAAAGCCTTGAGATAACCTTTTGCTAGAATTTACTATGATCTTCTAGTTAGAGGGGGAAAAAAAAAAGAGTGAAGTAAAGTACAATTTTGAACCTCTATTTTTTGTTATCATATGTGCAATTTGCACTCTTAGCTTTAAAGAACGAAGTTGTTTATTTGTTTCGCTTAATTTGTTCAATCAAATCAAGCCCTTTTGATGATCCCCATTATAGCATGATCGATGTCCTCGCCCCTCGCCGGATCCCAGTGAGGATGACCCTCCTTGGTCGTCTCCTTTGACCAGTTGTCCGCCATTGTTGAGGCTCAGCGATTGGCAGAGAAAGAATGAAAGTAAAACAAAATTAAATATAAAAAATTCACAAGAAATGATTAAAAAATGTCAAAATTATTCACGTTAACTTCGGCTGTGCCATATAGAATGGTTGGCATCCCATTTCAACGATTTCCGGCTGAATTTGATTGGACGAACGACATTGATTAATATCGCGTTGGTCCTAGCTTTTGAGGATTCATTTGAAAACTTGATGTAGTCTAAGGCCTATATGCATCACAATATGCTTTGTGGAGCCTTTACATTTTTTTCTCCCGGTCGATCGTTAAAAAATAATGGAGTAGATCAAACAGCAAAGAGATTCTTATCCACACTGGCTATGTGACTTTCCCACTGTTTTCGAAAAGGCAAAACCCCATGATTAACTTTTGCAGATTTTTATTCCATGAATTTGGAGAAATGCGAAAGACCAAAAGAGGGGGTGTGACTTTTGATGCTAAGTGGGATAAAAAGGCATGACCAATTTGCCGTCCATGGCACGCCTATTGGCCCCTCTAATATCACTTCCGACTGATTGCAGCATTTTCTGCTTATTCCAAATGATTTGTTATGATCCCGAAAAGAACAATACATGCGACTTTGGGAGAAATGACATTAACAGTCTTTTTTTTTTTTTTTTTTTGGTCCAAGACATCAACGGTCCTTGAACTACCGCATGATATGCAATGTGATACATGAACTTCTAATTTATTCATTGTAGTCTTTGAACTTTAACCCAATGTGTAATATTATCCATGTACTTTTCATTTATTCGATGTGATTTTTGAAATTTTGGTACATATTCAAACTAGTACTTGGACTATATGAAAATGTTTAACGTTGTCCCCGAACTTAAATCAATGAAATGAAAATATTGATTATTTGCATATAGTTTATGGATTGTTAGAATATATTTTTATGTGTGGGCTTTATTAATTGCTATTGTGATTAATTATTGATCCAATAAAGAAAGATAAAAAGGTTTACTAATCAAAGTTGGATATGTGGCTGGAAAGTATGGGCTGAGATAAACCTTATCTATAATGAATGATAGGTTAAAATCTCTATAAATAAAGTTAAGTCCTTTCACTAAATCCTAATGTTCACATAACCTCATATAAAGAGTCGTTTGAAAGCGATACGTAAGGGGTTGTCTCATTGAAATCAGTGTTTGAAGAGTTCATAAAGGAGAAGTTTTTGAGGATCGGATCGTCACAATTCCGCATCAAGAACGATAGATCCTAAACAAAGTGCATCAATTATTATACTTTATGAAACTGTGATTCGCATACCTAAACGTGACAATCTTGGGACGCTGCTTAAAGTTATAATCGAAGCTTACATGGACTACTTTGATCATTAATTAAAAGTTCATGAATCACATCGAGCAAATTAAAAGTACATGATGGCATTACACATTAGGCTAAAATTTGCTAATCAAAGTTGGATATGTAATCGGAAAGCATGGGCTGAGATAAACCTCATCCATAATGAGCGATAGGTTGAAATCTCTATAAATAAAGTTCAAATCCCTCAACTAATTCTTAATGTCCACATAACCTCATATAAAGAGTCGTTAGAAAGCGATACGTGAGGGGTCGTCTCATTGAAGCCAGTGTTTAAAGAGTTTATAAAGGAGAAGCTTTTGAGCATCGGATCGTCACAATTCTACATCAAGAATGATAGATCCTAAACAAAGTGCATCAATTCTTATACTTTATGAAACTGTGATTCGCATATCTAAACGTGACAATCTTGAGACGCTACTTAAAGTTATAATCGCAGCTTATATGGACTACTTTGATCATTTACCAAAAGTTCATGAATCACACCGAGCAAATTAAAAGTACATGATGGCATTACACATTGGGCTAAAGTCGATGACCACATTGAACAAATTGAAAGTTTAAGTACCACACTATACATGAGCCAAAGTTTGGGGACCAATTGTGTGATTATCCGTGCAACTTTTTTTTTCTATCAAATTCGAAAAAATAACCAAAAAAATCCTAAACCTATCGCAATTGTGACAATTCAGTGCTGCATTTTTTTTTTTTGTCAGTTAAGTTCTAAACCTTTTGTATTTGCATCAATTTAGTCTATTTGTTCGATCGGCTTTAACATGAATCCTTTTTAGTAATATTTTAATATTTTCCTTATCTTTTTATTCTTTATATTTTTTCTTTTCTTTTCACTTTCATTTTGTTTTCCCATTGACTGTAGAGTTGTGGTTGGCGAGGGTCGTTGGCACTCGCCGGCCATTAGGTGAGGCCATCACCATCATGCGCAAAGGCGACCATGGCCTCGCTAGCCGCAGGTGAGGCTACCTTCACCCACGGTCATGATGGCCTCGCCTAGTGGCCGCCGAGCTTCGATTATCCTCGTCGGTCACAACTCGTCAACTAGTGGAAAGAAAAAAACAAAAAGAAAACGAAAGAAAAGAAGAATATAAAAATAGATAAATAAAAATTTATAAAATATTCAAAAAATTTGTCCATGTCAACGTCGACCGGGCAAGAGGACTAAATTGGCATAAATGCAAAAGATTTAGGACTCAATTGGCCAAAAAAATTTAAGGACGGAATTGATACAATTACGATAAATTTATAACTTATGTGATAATTTTCCCATCAAGTTTTAATTTTCACATCTTTCTCTCTTTCTTTCAATCTTGCATGGCAAACTATTACTTTGATATGCAGTCATTCGTCACGGTGACGAAGGTAAAATTTAATTGGAGGAGTGTGAATTTTAGTTTAACTTACTTGACTTAATGGTTCGATCCATATTTCTTATTATTGCTCGCGAGAAAGAATGCCGTGTAGTACATTAGTATGAAGTGGCTAAATACTGAATAGCATTCTTTTGCCGAGATGAAAGATTCCTTATTATTGACCATGTTCATTCTTTTGCCGAGATGAAAGATTCCTTATTATTGACTATGCTGTAGTGAATTTTGGAAGTAGATTTCGTAAGTGAGTATTTTAAGTATGCTTTTGTGGAATTTGATGTTCTCTAAATACACTAAATTTGTAATTTATCTATTAAAATGTGGTTCATACCCTCCATTGATATGAAGGTATGAGAGCGGCTTCTTGACGAGCGAGTGGGTGTCCGAGGGGCCACCTCGGAGTGGTCGCGTTTCCCCGAACCATCAGAAAGTTTTTATAGTTTAGCCCACACTTTTTCATTGGTAGTTTGGATTAGTGAAATGACCCGCGACATCCTAGGGCATCGCCTTGCTAACGGGTTCTGTGTTAATCTTATATTAGATAATATTATAGGGTCATGTGGAAGCTTAGTCGTCTAAAAACAAACAGCAGCCATACATCAAATACAAGTGCATGCATAAAGAGAAGTAGTAGGTATGCCTACTAGGGTATGGCCTTTCATAGGGTTTGCTAACAACACACATAAGCCACGCAGATTTGAAAACATTTGTCTTACAAAAATATATATATATAGATATCAGTTAGTTATATTATCTTTTTTAGACAAACAAACACGAAAATACACTAGGAGGATTTCAAAGGGAAACGCCTACTCCGGAGTATTATCCACGATCTTCATCAGTGAGCTCCAATGCCGTCATCCAAATCCACTGCTTCTCAAACGTGAGTCCTATCTGAAAAATGATTAAATCAACGGGAGTAATTCGAAGCTCAGCAAATATGATATCTAACCTAACGACCAAGCTACCCATTCACCATTCAAGCAATCCTTAGCAGGCCACAAGTCCGCAGAATACCAAACCAAAGGCAATTCAAAATATAGACAGGAAACATTCACCAAAACGGCATAAGAAACATGAAGATCATAGGGCCGAAGTTCATAAAATCTCCCTTTCCATTCATGCCAAACTAACCATATCAACCCAGAACTTACCTCGTTTGGATTCCAAACCCCCACGAATCCTTTTCCCAACCTATGGGATCGAACTTCCCTTCTTATATTCCCACTTCAATCCATCAAAATCCACCGACAAACCAGACGATTGGGTCTTGATTTCTAGTTACCCATGTCTACACAATGTTAACCCAAGCCACCGAATAACATGCAAGTCCATAAGTTCGTGGGTCTCTCCCCAGCCTTATGACGGAACCACCCTCTAATGGGCCCAACTTCAATTCCTCACAACCGACCCGAATCAGAACAAACAACTCATAGAACCGGGTTACCCATGATCTAGGGATACCAATTCAAGCAATGGATCGAACAAATAACCTCATTTCCCTCACCATGCAAGCACGTCTTTCAACCAAAAAACCCATATACAAAATCCATGATCCGTGCTTAACGAAGAACGAATGATCAGTCTAGTAGTAAGGGTAGATATCTACTTGCCTGGGATTGATTTTCAGAGAAAATGGATGTCGAATCACCGTTGAAACGAGCTTGATTCGTCCATTCTTCCTCCTTGGCCGCACGGGTCACCACGAGCAAGAGAGAGGGGCACGAGCAACGGGACGAGCGGAGAAGGAGCTGAGGTTGAGGGGGGGTCGGGTTGTCGTCGGGCTTGAACTTGAGCAAGGAACGGTGGCGCCGGGGCAGTGGAGGAGCCACATGCATGGATCTTGCGGCAGAATGAACGAGGTGGGAGAGGGGGTGTTGCAAACGATAAGGGGGAAAATGAGAGGAAGAAAGAGAAAGGGGCTTGGGGGTTGTTTAAGGAACTTCACGATTCCATTGCGAACCCATTTAGCTCCGGACCAACAATCGAATAATTGCTCGGTTTTAGTATCTTAAATAGTCCACTGCACCACAATTTATAAATCTCCAAATCGCAAATCTTGGATGTCTTAACCTTTACAATGATCAATCCACTCGAAACGTTAATAATCCAATCGATTAAAAAATTAGGCCGTTACGGTTAGAGTCCATGAATAACTACTGCTATATATTATATATTTCTCTTGTAATTGAGGATATGCAACAAAAATGTGCGAGGTGATAATTATAGTGAATTCTCTGCTAGATGTAGCCCTAATTATGGGTGAACCACAATAAACCTTGTGTCTCGATTTTCTTTTTTCGCATTTACGCTTTATTTCATTGTGATTTGTGCGCCGAATCCCGATATTGTCAAAGGTCGTGACTTCTCACTTTTGTGTACTTATAGAACCAGTGTAGCATCGGCACCGACACGAGACATGCGATATGACACACGACACGCCGACACGTCATTTCTTGAAAAATAGAGAATTTTGACACGTTGGGACACATTGTATAGTAAATAGATATTTCTATATATACATGGTTGTATAGTAAATGGATATTTCTATATATACATGGTAAATTATCATGTACATATAAAAATATCGGCGGTGAGTTTCTTTTTTTTCTTATTCTATTAGGAATTCACGATTAGTTTTTTTTTTTTTTACCGATTGAATATATTAATTTTGGAGTGGCTGGATATGTGACTTAAATATATATATATATATATATATATATTTGATAAATTTACATTTTGATCCATAATATATTGAAAATGTTTAAAATTTGACTTTTCGCTTGTCAAGATGCTAGACTCGCATGTCGCTTGCGTATCCGGAGGGCCGACCACATGTCGATAGCATGTCGGAGAATGTCGTAGTGTCGAAGAGTGTCGCACATGATACGAAGGCCTTCGGAGAGTGTCGGTGCTTCTTAGACAACGGCAATATTCAGAAAAGAACTGTTTTCTTTACCCCAAAGTAACTACGTATTTTCTCTTTCAAGTTATATGATAGTAAAAGGAAAGGAAAAAGGAAGCTGGTATTATTAGTTGGTGGAACGCTATTTAAGGTCTTTCGAGTATCGAGTGTAATAAATTGAGGTAATTAATGTGTAAAGATATGAAACATTTGGAAGTAATTTCGTCTAGAATATGAGAATGAACATGAGAGAAATCCACCAAAATCTGAAACACCGCAAAAGCCGCCGTGCCCGACCGTGCATGACGGCTTAGTTTTATTATTCGTCAAACAACACATATAGAAACACCTCCCTATGACACTGACAAAAGGAAGGGTGAACATAATTACGCTCTTCTTAGAATATAAAGGGACTGCCATTCACTTGGCCATCAAAAGGTTCAAACAAATCTCGGAACAAACTCATTCAACACGTCTCAAGTTGAACAAACTTATTGAAGAAACTGACAATTCCTGTCTCAAACCTCCCCGTCCCAGAACTCTTCGGGAGACTTGAAAGGACCATCGGGGGATACAAACTCGGGCGCGAGGAATCCTTTCTTCTGCGGGATCTGACCAATTTTGTTCAGCTCTTCAAGGCTCAAGCTCCAGTCGAATATGTCGAGGTTCTCTTTCATCCTCTCCGTCTTGAAGCTCTTCACCAGCACGCTGACCCCTTGTTCATGCACCCACCTCAGACAAACCTTCATGCAAAGCCAACGATGTAACCAAAACACGAGCTTGACCATTTATACGGAACATGTTCACGTATGTGAGGAGTAAAGAGCTGAGCTTTGTAAGCAGAGTGATTAATTCTTAAGGGTTCCTATCTTACATAACTGCAACCGACCGTGGCCTAGACGCATCGAGTATTGATTTAAGAGGACCAATGGTTTAAATTAATCATCCGAGTCGATGTTTGTACTAGCAGAATCGTAGAATTTGAGAACGATAAAGTGCATAGGAGATTGATGAGAACCTGGGCAAGCGTCTTCCCTTTGGCTTTGGCAATCTCTTGCAGCACCTCGCATTCCATCACTCTATTGGTCCCCCAAAACGATCCTTTGGCGCCTAAGGGAGAGAAGGCAGTGATGTGAATTCCCTTCTCCTTGCAGAATTCCCTTAGCTTCTGTTGCTGCCAAAGAGGGTTCATCTCCACCTACACAATCAAATCGCACCCCCTTAAATCATATGATAGAATGTCGCACCCTTTTGTTAAGGTGTGAGGAATCATGACTCATCTGATTTAAGATTACAACTAACCACTTCAGGAGAAAAATGTTTTTGGTCATAGCAAGTTTTGATGCTGGTTCCTGCAGAAAGATCACCATACTATAATCTCAGTGCCTTCACTCCTTTTATTCTCTCTTTTTCATTGATACCTTATAAGATTGCCTGGGATGACGTTCATGGGCAGATCTCATGTTACCAATTTTGACTTCGTCGATGATCAGATGACTCGGTCATCCTTCACGAGTATGATTCTTTTGAGGGGCGCCCTAGGAGCCTAGGAGATTAGATTTAGGCTGATCTAGGAGTGTACCGGCCTTGAACTATCGAGAAGTCGACTGAAGGAACGTAGAGGGTGCGTTTGATTCGGCTTTGGGGGAACAAACAAGTTTTTTTTTGGAAAACTTGTTCCGTGGTAGCTTTTCTTTGTTAAGACGAACAGGGTTCTTATTTTTCTAGAGCAATTTTAAGAGAACATGAATTCCCAAGGGGCCAACAATGAACTCACTTGGTTGACAGCAGGAGGAATCTCAGCAATGCTGAGTAACTTCTCAAGCTTTTTGCATGAGAAATTGCTCACTCCAATTCGTTTGGCCAAGCCCAGCTTTTGACACTCTTCCATGGCCTTCCATACACTCTCATAATCAAACGGAAGCAGATCCTCCTTCAACACTGGAAGCGTGCACTCACCTGGTTTCAAGGTCACCGGAAAATGCAACATATACAGGTCCACGTACTCGAGCCTGAGATTCCTACGAACAAGAACCGACCGAGGCCGTGAAAATCAGGACAATTGAAACGCATAAATAAACATGGTACTACGTGGTTCATATGTTTAACTGAGATTGTACTTGAGGGATCTCTGGAGCGCAGGGACAACGAGGTCGCCATGTGCGTCGCTGCTCCAGAGCTTCGTGGAGATGAACAGCTCCTCACGTGAGCTTATGAGGCCGAGTTCAAGGGCCTCGGCCACGGCATTTCCGAGGGGCTGCTCAGACTGGTAAACCCTGGCCGAGTCGAAGTGTCGATAACCCACTCGGATCGCGTCGAGAAGGTGTCCCTTCACGCTCTCGGAGGAGACAAACGGGAACTCGGCCGTTCCGAAGCCGAGGAGCGGGATCGCTTTGCCCTTTGAAATGAGTTGAGTCTCAGGAACAACGACATTGGCCATGTTTCTCTGTTTCTTTCTTTGTTTTTTGCCTGATACAGACGAGACCTAAACTTAAGGAAACAATCCTACATCCAATAAGTAGGTCCCTTGGTGACCATATTTCTTCTTTTTTTTTTGGGGTCTAACGGTGACCATGTGCAGAACCGAATAAACTATACGAGGAACTTGCATTGCGTAAAAGAAAATGTTACACGCAAGCGAGTGGCCACTAGAATATTTAGTCAACGTGAGTTAGGTATTCACATCGAACAAAATACACGGTGCGAGGAACTCGCACTGTGTAAAATAAACGGCACATGCCTGTGAAGATTCCTTGCATTGGGCGAAATCAAATAAACAATGAACGCATGCGAAGTGAGTCGCCACAAGAATATTAGCTTCTCTAGTCAGAATCACACATCGTGGCCAACCAGGCTAAATTGAAATAATGAATGTAGCGGATTCGAAGGCGGCACGATCTCTATTGCTGAATGAATTTAGGTGAGGGAGGGAATAAAGAGCCACCATCATGTGGTTTTGCACCAAGCACTATCGATTGCCCTTCCTTTTCAAATACAAGCTCGAGGTGCCTTCGTTTTCTCAAATAAATGTATGAATTAGATATAATTTCAAAAAAAGGCTGGAAGTGCTCTCATTTTCTCAAATAAGGATTTCAATTGGACCTTATTTCAAAGAAGGGTATGAAGTGGCCATGACAGTCTTAAATAAAACTTAATCTTCTGGCTGGTCAAGGGCATTTTGGTCAAGGCCCTCGCCAGCCGCCGATCGCAATAAAGAAAAAGCAAAAGAAACGAGATAAAAGAAAAGAAGAAAAAGAAAAAAAAAAATAATTTAATTGTTTTTGGACGAATATGCCCTTGATCGGGCGGAATATTTAACCGGCTAGTGAGGTCAAGCCCTTGTTTGAAACTTATTTGAAGTTAGGTCCATTTCATATTCTTATTTGGAATTTTCCTTGTTTATAATTAGGGAAGTTTTCTTTTGTATGTGCAAATTTATAATTACCATGTATAAAACGAAGGATTTCTATTAAAAACACACGGCCAGTGAATGAATTGGATGGTAGTAGTGTCCCTCGTTCCTTGTACATTCCTCCGATCAAGTTTTTTGATTGATTGGAACATGAGAGGGGAAAGCAGAAAGAAGGTATGAAGTAGGTCAAAAGGGAAGAGGTTTTCAATTTCCAACTTGGGGAGATCATATTCCCTAATGCCAAGAATAACAATGAATTGTGTAAACCTTCTAGTGGTGCAGATCTACGAGTTTTTTGTCCACGATTTTCCTTGCGCTTCGAGGTTTTTCAGCTCGAGATGGCTCCTGTTTGTACGGCCTTTCTGCGCTCGATGGGCAACGACGGCGAAGCGAAGCAGTTCAGCTACAACCTCGACGTCGGTGGGAACCGCGGAGGGTTAATATGGCGAGGCATTCCGATGAGCATTCGAGATAGAACCATGGCATAATCAAGAACAGTGATGCTTGAAGGCATCTTTGGTTGGTAAAAGAGGCTCGCGAGTTTTCCGCAAGCCGGTACACAACTGCTGCCGGTTTTGTGTAATTCTACGGGAGTAAAGCTTTAGATCATTCGCGACTTAGGCGCGTTAATGCACGATGTCTGTAATATGCTTGCTTCAGGCTAATGACTAGCATTTGAAGACCAGTATTCAGACGATGAACAAAAGCCACAGTCCACGCTTGCCCCCTTCTCCGTGGAGCTTAAGTTAAAGCTTCGCATTCAGACATGTTTAGAAATGAAATGAATGGATCCCGGTAAAATATGTACACATACCCAGCGGATTACATCTAAATACAAGCCCTAGATCGACTTGAGTCACTGATCGAAGAGGTATATCACGTTAGACGAACATACCTCGATAGCCACAAATTAAATGCCCCAATTGCAAATGAGAAATCGATCCGAATCAATAAATCGATCGTCCTTCGAGAGAGATTTTTGTAGAGTGTTTTTTTTTTTAGAGAGTTTCTGTAGAGTCACGCTAATAGAACGACGTACGTTCTTAATATCCACATATATCGTCTCTCTCTCCCATGTATTTAATAAGAAATAATATCATGTTCAATTGTCACAATCAATATGGTAATAAAAGGCAATCAATCTTGCTATCAATTTTGCCCTTAATGGGCGTAATGTTCCAACATCTCCCACTCGTCCATAAAGGGCTAAACATCTCTATTTCTCTTCTCATTGGAATGTTCATATGGGCAAATAATCCGGGCGATCAACATACTTTGAGAGCTCGTTGTCATACATCCGTTGAGAGTTTATAATAGCTTAAAATGAACATAATCAAAAGTAGATTTTCGTATGCTATACCCTAGATCAATTAGTCACATACATATCTCTCTCTCAATCTTATTTAAATATGATACGTTATATACATAGTTATGTTCACAAATCATAACTAACCGGTCTGTGAATATAATCTATAATCTGACTTAAAATTCTAGATCGATCTTCCTCCTCCATTATACCTCTCAATCTCGGTTCAGCTCGCTTTTCTATAAGCGTCCCTTTAGATCGAATCAATTTCATGATCATAGGCAACATCTTAAGATAACAAATACTAAATAGAAATCTTGAGAATAATGAGGAGTCGTGAGGGCATCAAATGAGGACTTCTTATCCTTGAGAGTCTCACAAGGCTTAAAAGTTGAGATCTGTACTTTTGCCTACTCTCGTTGATCAACTCATATGTAATATGAAGTATGTACTACAGTATTTTGTCCTTCGCCATGGAGTGTATGTCTTCCTATTGAATACCATACAGATGATAGTTTAGACACACTCAATGTCTAACTTGAGTTCACGTAACTACTCTACTCAGAAGTATCCATCAAAACTCACATATGGCAATAAAGACAGATTAAGTGAAATATGTGGGTTACTTCACTTTTGGACATTATAAATAATAAGTCCCCATCTTAATATTCTGTTAAGGTGATACCTATAATTAAGCTCGAGCTCTCAATTATTACCTAGATAAGGAGTTTAAATTTTGTCTCATCTCTATTCATCACGTAGTAAATAGAGGCGATTACCCGTGTGAGTGGGCTAATATCTCATCTGTCCGACATGCCTTCTCAATATAAAACACTAAGTTTTATAATCTATAAATATTACAAAATTTCATAGACAATAATTTCAAACTTCATTAACTGTGAACATTTAGGGAAATCACAATATTTGGTATATTGCATTTTATGCAATCCAACGGATTTCATATGATTATGGAAAACATCTCTAGGAATTGGCTTTGTCAACGGATTTGCTAACATTCTATACGTAGAAATATATTGTCTATTCACGTTCTTTCGTGCAACTACGTCTTTAACATAGTTATACTTAATGTCTATATGTTTGGTCTTACAATAGAACTTAGGATCTTTGGTGTAAGTTATTGTTGCTTGACTGTCACAATATACCAAAACTAGATTTGCAGCATCACCAGTAACATCCAAATGATCTAAAAATCTCCTAAGCCGGACACCCTCCTCCGCTGTCACCGATAAAGCCACGAACTCGGCTTTCATGGTAGATAAAGCTGTACACTATTGCTTCTTACTACTCCACGATATTACGCCATTATTTAGTAAGAACACACTTCCGGAGGTCTCTCATCTAAATCTCCTCCCCAATCAGCATCAATGTATCCCTCAAGATGCATATCAATTCCTTAGTAACTCGGCGTATAAGCAGCAATAACTTTTAGATACCTTAGAATTCTCTTGACAACAACCCAATATGCTTGACCTGGATTAGATTGGTATCTACTCACCATTTCAACTGCATAACAAATATCAGGTCTTGTACACACCATAGCGTACATTAAGCTTCCAACGGCACTCGCATAAGGAACGCTTTTCATTCGTTCTTGCTCTTGGAGTCTTAGGACACATTCTATGACTTAAGCCTTCACCTTTTGCAATAGGAGTATCAATAAGTTTACAATCTTGCATACGAAATCGTTTAAGGACTTTCTTAATGTAGGTCTCTTGCAAAAGAGACAATAACTTTTCCGAACAATCACTCAAAATTTTAACTCCGAGAATGTATGTAGCTTTACTCGTTCTTTTCATTTCAAAATTAGAAGATAGCCAACTTTTGACTGTCTTGATAAACTCCATATTGCTTCTGGCAATTAATATATCATCAACGTATAATGATAACATTACAAAATGACCTTTGAACCTCTTGATATACACGCAATTGTCTTCATTAATCATCTTAAAATCATATGCCACTATGACATTAAGAAAACAAATATACTATTATCTTGAAGACTGTTTAATGTCATATATCGATCTCAAAAGTAGACACACTTTTTGTTCTTGGCCTTCATTAATAATGCCAACAGGTTGTTCTATGCAGACCTCTTCTTCTAATTCTCCATTGAGAAAAGCAATTTTTACACCCATCTGATATAATTCAAGATCCAAGCAGGCTACTATTGTCGAAATTAGGCGAATTGAGGTGAATCTTATTACGGGAGAAAAAGCATCTTCATAATCAATCCCTTCTTATTGGTTATACCCCTTTGCCACAAGGCGAACCTTATATCTCTCAATCGAGCCATCACGAGTCTTATATCTCTCAATCGAGCCATCAGCCTTACGTTTTATTTTGAAAATCCATTTATTCCCAATGGCTCTGCGTCCTTTCGGAAGATCGACCGGTTCCAAAACTTGATTTGATCTCATTGACTCTATCTTTTCTTCCATTACTTTTATCCATTTTTCCTTATCAAGGTAAGATAGAGCCTCATTTACATTCCTTGGCTCATCCTCTTCTAGTGGAGCGATCATGAAAGCTTCCCCTTCAATCTCAAAGCGTCGATGGGGAATGCTTTTGCGACTTGTTCGCCGTGGAGAAGATTGTACCAATGGTATTTCATTCTCCATTACGCTCCTACTCGGACCAAATAATGGTATTGCAAGTGGTTGCAATTAAGACGGGTTTGTACTTAACTCCTTACTTCTCACATTGCTCCCACTTGAATCATTATATCCAACTGTCTCATCATCTTGATCCAAATTCTCAAATAGGGAATAATCATCACCTATTTCGTCATTTATTGAAAATTCATTCTCTAAGAATGTGACATCTCAAGATTCAAATTCAGTCACACTTTCGCTTTCTTGCTTGCCTTATACCCTTTTGGGTGTTACGAGTATCTTATGAAGATGAGATACTCTTTTTGCCTCTTGGTCCCAATTTTTCATATCTATAAATGGACTTATGAGTAGGCAGCACAACCCCAAGGTTAAAAAAAAACTCAAATCATGTTTTCGACTTGTCCACAACTCATATGGGATGGAAAAGACTGATTTTGAAGGCATACGATTAAGTACATAGACGGTAGTTAACAAAACATCACCTCAAAAATTGATAGGCAAATTAGCCTATTCCATCATAGACCTAATCATTTCCATTATGGTTATATTCCTTCTCTCTACATCACCATTTTGTTGCGGAGTGTATGGGTAAGACAATTGTTTTTCTATTCCCTTTTCATCACACAAATTTCTAAACTCATCAAATAGGTATTCTTAGGGGGTGCCAAATGGACCCGTGGGCCCGGAACCGGCCCGTTGACCGGGCCCACGGTTCCAACCCGGAATCGGCCCTCAAGGGCCAATTCCGGTTCAGAATTGTTAGGAACCGGCCCGGAACCGCCGGTTCCGGGCCGGTTCCAACCCGGTTTTTATAAAAAAAAAAAAAAAAAGAAGAGGAGTAGGTTTGATAAAAAGAGTAATTGGGCTTTGGAACCGGCGATTCCGAACCGGAACCGGAACCGGTTTGGAACCGGCGGTTCCAAACCCGGAACCGGAATCGGCTCTTCAAGGGCCGGTTCCGTTGAACCAGCCCCCTCTAGGTATTCTCGACCTCGATTGGAAGCATATAGGACAATGTGCGGGAACAAAGTGCGACCACTGCGTATGATAAGTTGGCGGGTGCCAATTCCTTTAACTTTCACTCTAGAGTTATTTCCCACATAGATCACTTCATTCCACATGGAATTCGTCGAAATTCCACACAAGTATTTCTATCTCTGGTTACATGGTCTGTGGTACCCGAGTTTACGATCCACAAAGGATGCAATTCAATTAAAAATATAGAATTTGATACATAACTAACACTTTTAAGTGTATAAAGGGTTTCTACCTTCTTCGACTCACCATAGTCGCAAGCGAAGTGACCCTTTTTGCCACAATTATAACATTTCACCCTTGAAATGTTTCTCTTAAAAGGACGTTTCCCTTTATCATGCTTATCAAACTTTGGTTTCTTGCCGGATGGTTCAGCTCCTTTACCTGTCCTCTTCATGAACCCGCCGGGATACTCGCGCTTCGAGCCCGAAGCTCCATTTGAGCCAAAGCCAGCAAAATACATATAAGTTTTTATCTCCGGCTCCAAGTCATACATAGCATCCTCAAAGGTCTTGGCATTTTCATTATGGGTCGGGTTAACTTCATGTGCTCCCAACTATAGGGTAAAGAGCGGATTCTCGCTTGCACTTGTTGCTCAGCAGATAATGTGTGACCTGCATCCTTGAGCTCACTAATCATGTATGACATTTTTCTCAAATGCTGCTTCATATTATGCCCATATGGCATCTTATATGCGTCGAATTTAATTGTAAGCTGCTTTAGCTTAGTGATTGAAGTATGCCTAAACTTAATCTTTAATGCGACTCACATATCTTTTACATTCTCATGCTGCCCAAACTCATGCATGATATCATTATCCATACTGCTCAATAACGTAATGCGAGCAATTGAGTTATTTTTCTTCTAAGCGGTGAAGGCTTCCTTATCCCTCTTGTATTGTGTAATGGTTCCATCCTCTAACTCGGTTATGACCATGTTAAGAGCTTCCAATGCCTCTAGCTTTCCAGCACATACTGGATTTTCATATTCCAGATCTCATAATTTTCACCGTTTAACTTCTCACCCTTATTGAGCTCAGCCACGATATTCTTTGAAGCTGTTGCCATTATGTCTAAATATGAGGTGATTTAGACATTTCACACGAATTATTATTGCCTAATATTTATAGACACGTTTGACACTAACTAATTATACTAGTGTACAATTTCACATAAGGACTTAGATTCGAAAGTTCACTAAATTTCCAATCATCGTCTAAAGATCCTCGCTTGAAATTATCATTAATATAATTATTTAGGTAAAGATTGAGTTCTTTAAAGGTCACTAAAAAGCTCTAGAACTCCCCTATCAAACATACAATACTACTAAAACATTATATGACAAAAACTATATTCATTTACTAACATAATATCATAAAATGTTCACAATCAACAGCAATAGGAAATATCCGGAAATTGATAAACCAACTTCAACAATAACACGATTTAAAAGTTCATAAAACTAGAATCCAAAGGAAGTAAAACGAAACATCAATTTTCTATCTAGTAACACTTCTTAAGACCAGGAAAAGACCTCAGAAACTTGTGATAACCAGGTAAGTTTTGAACTCTACAAGGTGGCCTCATAAACGCTCTTGGGGTGCCGGTCCCTCTGTGCCAGGGCGCATTCTGCCTCCTCCAAAACTATTCATAGCCGTAGTCGATGTCCTTCGCAACTCCCTACTCATATACTCACATAAAAATTTGATTCCGAGACTCTTGTAAGTATGGGGGTTTTCTTCCCTCAAGCGATCGATGACTCCATGCCACTTCATAGGAAGAGTAGTCCTCAACGCTATGACTTTCATGTTCTTAGTAGTGATTTTGATACCGCCACCGAGAAATATCTCTTGAAGCTTTTCGTTGACCTTCACTATATAAGTTATCATGTCATCTTAAGCATTCCAGATGTAAAGCGCTAAGTTATTGCTAAGGCTCAAGAGTTTTTCATCTAGCACTTGCTCTTTAACATCCAATCTTCTAGGGGTTCAGTACATCCAAGGCATTTTTTTTCTGCAATGAATGTGGAAAACAAATGGAATTAATTAGAATCCTTGATATATAATATGGTAACACAAATACACCACCTCACAAGAAATTTTGATACGAACACATCGGTACTAAAAACACCTTGGATACAACGGTTCCTGCCACAAGCGGGAATGTTGAATGTTGATTCATCTTCGTCTTGTCGGGCCAAGTGAATCACACGTGATGCCCGAAGGCATTGTATATGGTATAATAGAAAGGAAACCGCTAGTCTAATAGTTTAACAATATTGTCATTATTTTTGACCCCACAACATTTCAATTAATAAGTGATTTATGTAAAATACGCGGTGATGATATATGGAACTATGGTCAGAAATAACAGATAGTCTTGTCGGACTATCAGTAAAACATTCTCTTAATGAAAAAGCCGCTAGCCCGACAGTTGGGCAGTACTATCATTATTTCCGACCCACGATGTTTCAATTAATGAGGCGAAACCGAATCTCGATTAGAGTTCCTTATTTGATTCCTATTTTGGATTTGGTTTCGGAATAGAGAATGCCTACTCAATAGAAAGAATGCGTGTTGGTTCACCCCTCGAATAGGAAAGAACACTTTAGCGAGGGGTCGAGAGTGCTCTTTCGTCACGGTCCTAATGGCTATATTTAATTATAGTCTATGTTGGCTAATCAGCAACTGGACTTTAGCAATTCTAAGATGCTGTTTTGTCCCCATTCGTTCAATCACATTCTCAAGTTGCCTCCTAAAATCCCCCTAATTATTTTAAGAGAAATGATTTTCTAACCGTACGATCAGAAACAGTACAATCTCGGTCGTGGATCTACACACCATCATTACATGATTTGCATAAAACACTTATTAATTGAAAGATCGTGTGATCATAAATAACCGACAGTACTATCGTACCGTCAGGCTAGAACATGACAACACATCTCTCAATAGGCTAGTAGCTTCCTTTCTTCAAATTCCCAGACAGATTAATCTCCATGGCTGTTGTTATCGTTCCGCGTTTAGCTTCAAAGTAGCCACGGGCCCCTAGTTAATGATCCCAATTCAATTAATTATACACGTCTGACTTGTTCTATGACAATTTAGTTCCGATTTATGAGAAAGATCAAGATATCATTTTCCGTAATTGAGTCATTGTCCAACCCACCAACCGATGGCTTCTTAATTGATTATCAAAATGGATTGCTTGGTCAAGCTCTTGGCGGGGCTGATATTGTCAAGGGGTTCAGATTAGAAGAATGACGCCATCGCTCGTTGAAATCAAATTAGACATTACCCAAGAATACAAAAATTAATGCCCATGAAATTGTCCAAAATTAATGCCCGCTAGTCTCGATCTGAAGGAAGAAGATTAAAAAAAACTTGAAATGGAAGAAAGAACACTTTGGCGAGGGGAGGAGGGAGGGGTGCGATTCTCCAGGATGCTCACCATTTGATCCGATTGGTTCTCCGAATACGGGCCCCACGCTCTCTCTCTCTCTCTCTCTATGTTTTGTCGTCTTCAGAGGTTTTCTGCTTCGGACATTATTTGCATTAAGGAAAGCAACACTTGTTGTCCGTTCCGTTAATCGAAACACTGTCTAATTCTTGAATACTTATAAAAAGATTGGTTGCACCTCAAGTTCTTGTATTATCTGTTGAATGGGCTTGTCTATATTTGACGTTTTCAAGAAGATTTGACCAGGTCAAATGGTTTTGGATATCTTTGACTAGCATAAAGAAAGATACTTCACTTTCTTTCTTTATGCGTACAAAAAGAAAGTTTGAGGCCCCAGCGTGGGTGGATGAAAGGAAATAAAAGAAGGACTAGGTTTTCTTTTTCTCATCTCTGCAGAAGTCGTACGTGAGGAAGCACAAGAAGCCGCACAAAAAGAAAAGCCGAAGAGCAGCAGTACGAAGAAAAAAAGGAACCATCGCATAGAAGTATTCATTCATCGTACGTAGAGTTTTTTTTTTTTTTTTTTTTTTGCTAGAGGCTCTATTCATAAGCGATTTGTGCGTGAGTTTATTATATCCAATTAAATTATTTATTTGTGAACAATTTAGGTTTGGGTATAATCTAGGTGCGGGAAACACGAGCGTATTGAGCGATTGTAATCGCGATTCTTTGATTATAGTGGATTGTTCGTCTTAGCTCTCCTGTGGATGTAGGTACCGATATTCGGACCGAACCACGTAATTTCTGATGTTCTTTATCATTTCTCGTTATTTTTTTGTGCTTTTGCATTGATTTATTTACAAGATCCCGATTAGTTTTCGTGTTAGTATTACAACATAGTCAAGCGAAATTATTGACACCCAACTCATGGTGAAAGAGAAAAGTAGTAGTTGGAGATGAGAGAAGATGAAAGTGCAGCGTAGCATATGGGAAAGGTTAGAATGATGCAACTTCTCCAATCCAACAAACTCACCGAGCCAAATAGTTCAGGAAGCCACCCTCAAAATGATCATTTATTCATCACAAGCAAGGGTGCTCTTCAATGTGGAAGCAGACTTACGAAGAGGAAATATTTCAATGACATGAGATGTTTGCAAAAGACGAGTGTTGTCATACTACCCCCAACTTATTAACTTACTAAGGCTCTGCTCATTTCATGAAAAATGAGTAATTTGAAAAATATCGCCATTCATTAAAATATTTTAGACATAAATTGTCGTCAACAGTGAAAACTTTTTTTCAGAAAACAAATGGTCCGTATCGGTTGTAAATTTTTTCAATGGTAGAAGATTTAGCCATATGGTTAGACCACTCGACCATACAAGTTTTGTATCACCCATTAGGGGAAGGTGTCGCATCATTCGTATTAATTCGTACCTAGATACCTAGCTTGCGCTTTGCAAGGGCATACTTATATATTGCAGCTTCGAATACCTACGATAGAAAAATTAAATATATATAATATTAAGGTAACACTAGAAAATTACAACAACATAATAAATTCAAAAAATTAATATCTAGGCAGAAAAGTAAAACCTATAGCAAGAAGACATGTTAATCAAATCTATTTGTCAGAAGTTTATTAGTTTGTGAACTTTTTTTTGTGGTCAAAAAATTAGTTCTTGGTAAATTTATCACGATTGTGCAAGTTCGAGATTTTTCGTGGTGTTAATTCTTATTGGAGAATACTTTTCTGACAGTCTGACGATACTGTTAGTTATTTCTGACCATAGATCCACACACCATCACCGCGTATTTTGCATAAAGTACTTATTAATTGAAATACCGTGGGGTCAGAAATAATGACGATCTTGTCAGGTCGTCAGGGTAGCGACCATGATTCATTGTTTCTCCAAATCACACGGTGGTCTCTACTCAAGGTCCCGTGCTCTCGCGAACACCCAACCGAATCCTTCCAACGTTCCAAAATGATTTTTCACAGCTGGGCCCCACCCACCATTTCCCTCCTCCGGAAAAGTTTTCAGATTCCCGCTCGTCTTTCAAACTCTGCCCTTCAGACTTCCCCCAAAATCCCTTTCCTTCTTCTCTCCTGCATCGCTTCGCTTCCCTCACCAGTCACCACCCAATCGCCGCCTCTCTCTCTCTCTCTCTCAAGTCCGTCGCAGCCACTCGAGAACGATGCCGAGCAAGCGGAAATCTCGGGCCGTAGCAGCTTCCGCCTCCGCCAAGCGGGGGAAGGCAGAGAACCCGAAGGAGGCGCCTGCGGAGGTGGAGGACCAGCAGCAGCAGCTCAACAGTCAGGTCAACGAGAGATTCAATGATGCTGACGAAGCGCCTGTTAAGGATGGCGTCCCTCCAACGAGCTCTCGTGCCGACGACGACGGCAACGATGAGGAGTCGGAGTGCTGGTTCGTTGGGGCTCCGATTCCGAACGGGGAAGCTCGCCAGAAGTGGCCAAACCGGTACCTTGGTTTGGGCAAGGTAGTCTTTCGTGTTTTTTCTTTTCTATGGAGTCGTTTTCTCTCGAATGCTGTTCATCTCAATGACTAGGCATTGGGTTTTGGCGCTGGTTTGTTCCTGCTTGTTGAAAAGTGTTGCGTTAGGGGTCGTAGATCTACTATTAGAAAAGGATGTTTAGAGAAGATATGATTTTTGCACTGTATGCTTAGATTCTGCAACTGCCAAATGTGAAGTCCTTATCTTTTGGTCACTCTTGCATTTTTTTTTTTTTTAATGAATTTAAAACTAGGTTCCCATTGACTTAATGGTTTGTCGGAATGCTCTCATCCATTGTAATCTAAACTGTTAAGCCTGGACTCATTAGACATTCAAGGCATCTATCATTTGTGGAAGGTATTGAAGCTTACTTCTGATGAAGTTTTGTACACCCAAGTAGCTCATTAAGGGGCTTACTCATCCGTTCCTTGGTGCAATTTTTGATCTTTTAACCTGTAGGATAATTAGCTAAACTAAACTAGCTAATTAAGCGATGGAATTTGTTCATGGTGGGAGAGTCAGGCAAAACAGAGGAATCTTTGCACTTGTTTTATGAATAATTTGTCTCAAACCAATGACTTCTGCAATGTCAAGTTCAAAAGTCAATGAGCCCTGACTACCATTCTACATGAGATTATCAACATGCAAGTTCATTTGTTGCTTTGAATATTCCTTTTTTCCTCTGCTAATGTCAATATTTCATTATATTATTCGAATTGATACATTGCCATGGTGCCTTTTCTATCTTGCAGAAGAAAACGGTGGTCAGCAGCAATAAAGAGTAAGATTAGATTTGAATACCTGCTTATTTTTCTCTGAGATCGGTTGGTTTTCTTTTCCTTGCCAACAATGTTATTTCCTACACGTTCTAATATTACATTTCATCTAATAGAGGGGATGATGATATTATGCAAGCTAAGTGCCACTTCTCAAAGGCACAGGTCGATGGGGCTTTGTATGATATTGGTGACGATGCTTATGTAAAGGTGAGTTATTAAATACTTCTTTCTAAAATTGCAACTATACGTATTTTGCAAATATTAGAAATCAGGCCAGTGTAATTAGAGGTTTCCCTATAGAAGTGAATTTTGATCTAGCAATGATTTCATTATAGCTTCAATGACCACTCTTTCTTGTTAGTTTGAAATCCCACTAATGTGAAATGATTTAAAGGATTCTACTTATGGTCGTATTGTATAACTTGAAATATGCTAGAACATTTTATGCATCATCCTATTCTTGATATGGATGTAACTATTGTGGTTTTTGTTTGAAGAATCTTTCTAATATCCTCTGAATCAAGGGAGTAATATGGAAGACTTCGTGACAATCAGGCGTGCTAGTTTTATGCAAAGAAGAGATAGATCTCTAGTATGGCATAGATTACCACCAGCAAACCAATGGCATGAAGCTTAGCATTACACACTCTAAATGTAATTGTCTTGATGATTATTCATTGTTTATGTTACTTGTACTGCCACAGACGAGATATAGTAATTCTGTTTGGTGTATACCTTTCAGCGCATGTTGCTTGTACTTTTCTTTTTTGGGATAAGTAAAAGGGTGGGAAGGGGTGACCAATGCATGTTGCTCATACTTAATCTCTGTTAATAGGTTGGTTGGAAATAATTGACACACTTAGTTAAGTTATATTGATGAAGTATATGCAACATCAAACTCCCAAGTTTGTGCATAGGTAACTTAAGCTTTTCACTATGATTTTGTTTTGATGCAATTAAAGCGTTTGAAAAGTACTTGTTTAAACTGTCTCATAAATTGTACTAGGCGTACGGTAACATATGGAAAAAAAAAAAACTGTGCATACTACTGAATTTATTTACATTCAAAAGCCATACACGTCTCATATTCTTGGTCCACATGGCTATGATGACTTCTAGTTTATGTGAGTACTTTGGCTTATCAATGTGTAAGGCTCCACAATCCTTTGGCTTGGAACATGATGTACTTTCTAGCTAGAGGATCTATTTAGGTTTTGACTGTCTTTCTTCCTCATCGCTTTCACTAGGATTTTGTGAAGGAGGCTAAATATCTGAGGATTGTCTCACATGGTTAGAGAGTTAGGCAGTTGCAAAGTCAGAGTTTCTAGCTTCTGTTCAGCCAAATGTTGCCATTGAAGTGCATTAAACTTTCAACTATTTAATTGGACCGAGTTATACACAACTTCTCCTTTAGATGCTAATTCTAAAATTGCTCTGCCGTGATTTTAGTACGAACTTCTTGTACCTTTTTTCTATTTTCCAGGATTTATTTTTCTGTATGAAGTTCAGATTGTGATTGTAAATTTATTTGTCAGCTAATTTCACGTGTATTCCTTATCTTTTGGTCTATTTGAGGAAGCCTTGATACCAAGGTTCTTCAATTATGTGAAAATTTCTTAGAATTGATAATTTACTAGACAATGGCTTAGTAACTAATTGTAAATTGACATTTGTGAATTGCAAGACCACCATAAGAACTTCATTGATGGCTTTTTTTCCCACTTAACTTAGGCTGGGGAAGGGGAGGACAATTATATTTGCAAGATCGTGGAATTCTTCGAAGCAGTTGATGGCTCAAAATATTTTTGTGCGCAATGGTATTACAGAGCTCGAGATACAGTAAGTATGTTTATAATCTTTGTTGTGCTCTTATCAGCTTTATGATTATCTTATTTAGGTTCTTTATTTGTAACAGGTCATCAAGCAATTGTCTAATCTCATTGATGAGAAGCGTGTTTTCTTCTCAGAAATACGTGATGATAATCCCTTAGAATGCCTCGTTGAGAAGCTAAACATTGCTCGAGTACCTCTTGATGTATGTTCAACATTACTTTCTTCGGGTTGAATCTTTCTTAGTGACAGCACAAGATAAATTTGATTCTGTTTTTGTAGATTAATCTGGATGCAAAAAGGGCGGCAATTCCACATTGTGATTATTATTGTGACACTTTGTATCTACTGCCATACTCAACATTCAAACACTTGCCTATAGGTGTGCCTTCTTGGATATTCGTATTTACATATCAATTTTCTCCTCATTAATAAGATAAAAACATGATAGAAAATCCGTAATCACCGTTGCATCCGACTTATTTTTTATTTTTTGCAAGGTATCTGACATTGGGTTTTTTGATGTAGATCATAAGGTGGATGGTTGTGAGACTTCATCAACCATTTCAAGTGATGATGTTGAAATGGCTAGTTCAACATGCGAGGGGAACTCCAAGGATATTACGCAAAAAAATAACAAGGGGGAGGCGACGCTACTAGATATGTATTCTGGTTGTGGTGCGATGTCCACCGGATTATGTCTTGGAGCAAGCCTTTCTGGTTTGAATCTTGTCACGGTATGCATTTTGTGAACTTTTTGTCGTAGAAAAAGGTTGGTATGCACAACTTATGCATTCTTGATTTCATTTGTTCATAGAGGTGGGCTGTTGACATGAACGAGCATGCATGCAATAGTTTGAAGCAAAACCACCCGGAGACAGAGGTGCAACCTTTCTTTTTGGTTGATGAGTGTTTTAATCTTTCCAATCTACGTATATTCTGATGGCATTTTAGTGTTGACTGTAATGGTATAATCAGGTGAGGAATGAGTCTGCAGAAGATTTCCTCTTGTTGTTGAAGGAGTGGCAAAAATTGTGCGTGCAATTTCACCTCATTGAGAGTGATGGTCAGCAGCTACCATATGCTGATTTATTTGGCGTGGACGATGGAAATGAGGAGGAAAATAGTGAGGATGACGATGGGGGTAGTGATGGTGAGGTATTTGATGTCGAGAAAGTTCTAGCAATTTGCTATGGAGATCCTAAAGAGAAGGGAGACAAAGCATTGTACTTCAAGGTACTTAAAATATTCAATTTAACTTGACAAACTTAGTACGTAGAATGCGAACCTTTACATTCTAGTCGATTCTCAGTCTACGACAATGATAGGTTGCTGGTGAATTTGGATGTTTAATAATTCTTTATATACATCTTACAAAAAACCAACGTACATTTATATGTATATGTTGTAATTCGATATGATGCTTCTTCATGTACGCATGTGATCTTAATTTTGCATAACCTTGGATCCTAGCAGTGTGATTCTTTTCTAGTGCTTTAAAAAATTTTGAGTTGTCTTTTTGTTGCAGGTTTCATGGAAAGGTTATGGTCCTGACGAGAACACTTGGGAGCCAATTGACGGCTTATGGTAGGCCCGATGATAAAAATCAACTTGATATGACAATCATAAGTACTGCATCTCTAACATAGTGTCTTTGTGTTAGCAACTGTTGTGAGAAACTAAAGGAATTCATCATTGAAAGTCACAGATCAAAAATTTTACCTTTGCCGGTAAGTTTTTCATTTCCAAAGTCTTTTTCTGTTTGCATCTTGTTGTGTTCCCTTTGCATCAACCCACTCCATGATGACCTCGGCATACACCTTACACGAGAAGCCTTCCTTTGATCTAGGAGACTCATCTTTTATTATTTCATAGTAGATATTTCCTAGTGAACTATTCTGCTCAGATTAGTTGCTCATTGTACTTGATTGCAAAGAAACAATCACCTTAAGAGTTCCTTTCCTTGGCTGATTTTTGCAGGGGGATGTAGATGTGATTTGTGGTGGACCGCCCTGTCAAGGGATAAGCGGTTTCAACCGTTTTAGAGATAAGGACAATCCTTTGGCTGACGTGAAAAACAAGCAACTTCTTGTGTTTATGGAAGTTGTAGAGTTTTTGAAACCAAGGTTTGTTTTGATGGAGAATGTGGTGGATCTAGTTAAATTTTCTAATGGTTTCTTGGGGAGGTATGCACTTGGTCGTTTAGTGCAACTCAACTATCAAACAAGATTAGGTATGATGGCTGCAGGAGCATATGGGCTTCCTCAATTTAGAATGCGTTGTTTTCTGTGGGGTGCTCGTCCCAGTGAGGTAAACTTGTATGTGCACCTCTGTTCTAGATAAAGTAGTCTTAAACTGGCATCTGTCTTTATAATAGGATTCAAAAGAATTTCACTCACTGCTTTTCATTTGATACTTTAGAAGCTGCCCCAGTACCCATTGCCAACACACGATGTTGTTGTTAGAGGTGTCATTCCTATAGAATTTGAGGTATGGGTTTCTGTGTTATAATGCATAATTTACTGAAAGCATAGTCTAAAATTCCCTTGAAATAAAATCAGATGCACACTGTTGCCTATGATGAGGGCCATGCATACGAATTGCAAAAGAAATTGCTACTGGAGGATGCAATCTCTGATCTTCCACCTGTATGTATCTCTATCATCATGGTGCTGTTTTTAAAGCTTTGATGGATTGTAATTCTGATGGATTTCAATTGGTTTAGGTTGGGACTTATGATGGAAGAGATGAAATGCCATATGAGAAAGCTCCACAGACAGATTTTCAACGTTTCATTAGATCAAGTGAAAAAGGTGAATAGCATTGTTTTGTTTCCTGTCTATAAAACATTAAATGCAAAATACCTCTATAACTAAGCAGATTAATGTGGTACCACATTGACAAGTTTTCTACATTTACTCTTTACATGAATGTAAATAGAGTGCAGTATAGTTCATGAGTAGATAGATATTCTTAGGTGCCATCGTTAAACCTCCTTTGCTTTAGAAGTAACTTTAACCAGCGGTTTCGTGACATTTATGAGACTAGCTTAAATAATAGAAGCTCCACAGATGAGCATTTTCAAAATTGTTTTGATCCAAGATTGATACTCATGTTGCTTGAGGGGCTCTCACTCTTTTATTGCCTTATACTTTTTGACATTGTCTTAAGAGGCTAGGGTGGCAGGCTGGTTGGAGTCGATTTAGATGGGAAGTAAGCTTAGTCGGATCTTTCCTGTCACTGGGATTTATGGATCGAAGTTTTTGCGTGTTTTGGGCTGCTTAACTAAACTAAGTGTACAATTCTAGTTTTTCCATCTCATTCTTCTCTAATCCTGAAATTTTTACAGAAATGATGGGGATCACAGACAACTCAGTGGATTTAGGTCGACCTCTCTTTGATCATCGACCGCTTGAATTGAATTTGGACGACTATGAACGTGTTTGTCGCATACCAAAGATAAAGGTTTTCTTTGTTTTCTTGTGTTAATGAAATTCAACATTCTTCTGATCTATTTTACTGAAGGCACTGCTGTCCGCTGAAAATTTTGTGAATTTTGTAAAGGGAGCGAATTTTAGGGATTTGCCTGGTGTTCGTGTGCGTCCAGACAACAAAGTTGAATGGGACCCTGATGTTGCGAGGCTTTATTTGGACTCAGGAAAACCGTTGGTAAAAATATACATCCATTTTTACTTTCCCCAGTTTTCTTTTTTTGACAGAATTTTTTTCATCCTTCCTAACGACGTATAGCTTTTTCCCGTTACAAGTCATAACAGAACTGCTGTCCTTCTGCAGGTCCCTGATTATGCAATGACGTTTGTGAATGGTTCTTCCTCAAAGTAAGTTGTTAAGGTGCTTCGATATATTTAGTCTTTGTAATTTCAGCATTCCGACCTCTTCGAATTATGTAGGCCTTTCGCACGTGTGTGGTGGGATGAAACTGTGCCTACTGTAGTGACTAGAGCAGAACCTCACAACCAGGTATGCTACTTTCCTTAATTAGGTGTAGAGTTCGATTCGGAGATGATTATGCCCATCTTTTAGGGTTTCTACTCTTGCGGTTGTCGACTAATATGGAGTTTTTGATAGTTGAATTCTGTCTAACCTCAGTGATGACGACTTGTGTCACTCTTTTTTGTCGACACTAAATATTGTGTAGTTGCTGAATTAGCTTTAATTTTGTCAACTATGACGAGAGTTTTTTTATGAATATTGTTCCGAACATATGAAGTCCTTGCACTGTAAAGTTAGGGTGAGGTGCGACCTGGATATTTCTTTTTGCATTTTCAGTGTCGTGTCAAAAAAGTTACCGTCCATTACATCTTTTAGCTCAAAGACCAGCAAACACGAAATCAGTTATTCATGTAATTATACAATCACGAATAAGCAATGGCCAACAAATTATTTATCAACTATGCAGGCAATATTGCATCCCGAGCAAGACAGAGTTCTTACAGTTCGTGAAAATGCAAGACTTCAGGGATTTCCTGATTATTACAAGCTCAGTGGCCCCATCAAGGAGAGGTAACTTTTTGATAAATGATTCCACTCTTTGGTTTGTAAACTTCACAGAAATCCACAATGTATAAAGACCACTAGTCAAAACGAAATGCGCCCCAGTTGCAAGGTACCATAAAGAGTGTAGAGTGATATATTCTTCCTTGGGGTAAGTTGAATAAATACTGCAAGGCGGTACCAATTATCTGCATATGTCACAATTTTTAGGATGAAGCTGTTATATTTTATAGGCATGTCTTTTTGGCTTTTTACGCTTTTAAATTGTCCTGAAGTGAGGGTGTGTAGTTCCTATAAATACCGAGGCATTAGATCATTTATCATCGAGTTTTGAGAGAACTTGTGTCGATGTAACCAATATAGACTCAATACGGGCATTTTCCTTCTGCTCACAACAAAATCTGGAGAGATGCGTAGCTGATCCAGTTGAAATTAGAAAATGCTTGCTATTTGTCTATTGACGCTGAATAGTAGAATAACAGTGGCCCGGTCAACGTTATAATGTATGCATATGTACCTATAATTTTTTGTAAAAGTCTTTCGGAAAATTTATCTATTGAAGCATGGTACAGGCAGGGATAGTAAGAAGTGATAAATTATTCTTAAGAATTAATTTGTCAAGTTATGATTTTCATTTTTCAATAATCTAATTTCCCGAAGCATCTAACCGGATTTCTCGAAACGAGCCCTGCTGAATTCTGTTAGCCCAAGAAGTTTTGATTAGATTATATCACACTTAATCTAGGTGGTCTAGAAATGCAAGCAGACATTCCACTAGGGAAAATTCTTATTGATGTACTTCACAATCATATGTATACTCGAGTAATTTTGTGCTTCTGCTCTTACGTTGATTCTCCAATATTTTACCAGATACATTCAAGTTGGAAATGCAGTTGCAGTTCCTGTAGCTAGAGCTTTGGGATGCGCATTGGCTGAAGCTTTCCAAAAAAGTGCCAGTGAAGATCCCTTGTTTCGGTTGCCTGATAAGTTCGTCAATAAATCTGAGCAACATTCGTCTGCGTCGTCTGAAAATGATGAATAGTTGTACTGCCGTAGAAGTGAATTGTAGGCTATTGAGATTGAAATCACGATGATTTGTAGTGGAAGCTTTAATCTCATCTAACGAGGTTATTCCAAGGAGACTGCGAAGCTAGCGATTGATTGTTTGCCACCACAATTTGGAGTGGCATTGAATTAGCTTTTAGAAACCATTCCGTGATTAATTTGCTCTGTCATCTTATTTGATCGGAGGGTGTCGTTATCTTTTTTGGTTGCTTATGTGAGGACCCTCCGCAGAGTCTCTGCTGAGTTTTGTTTTGAAGTAACTAAAGGAATGACCAAGTCATTTTATATTGTGCGGAACCCATTAAAATTTAGAAATGAAATTTTTTATTGTGCGGAAGTTCAAGAATTCAATCGAATTAGTTGAAAATTACCATGATGTGGTACATTAGGCAAGTTCAGAGCTTTATGGTTCATTACACTTAGTCCCTTACCCAAAGGGAGACTACTATATCCAGATTAATGCATACTTTGAGTTCCTTTATCAGTGAAGAGGCTATAAATTTGACATCGATTATAAGAGATTGAAGAAGGTTTACTCAAATTCATTAACATAAGTATACCCATTACTCTTGCTGATATAACTACAAAGTTTAACATTCCTATGCCTATGCCTAAATTCATCTTCCCACTTGATCAAGCGTGTCTAGCATTTGGTACGAGTGTTATTTGGTTGTAATGTCAATGCTTACGGTATCTCAAAGCATACCAGGCTTTACCTTTTAAAGCAAGCTGACGTGCTTTATTTCGAAAGTACACAAGGGACAATAAAGGTTGCAAGCATCTGCTGTCGGGCTTGGTGCTGGTTTGAGCTCTTTTCTTCAGATAGTCGAATCAAATGAGTCGCGAATTAACAGTTAGTATAGGACCGTGGCTGCAGGAATTGGTCATAAAACCTTGATCACTTGGCATCGCTAGCCACTGCGTGACTGCGTCCTTCAAGGATCGCAAAGGGGCTGTTCTTTGTGGAAACTTGTTTAAAGAGACTTCTTCCAACCTTCATGACAAAGACCGGCAAGTCGGCTAATGTCTCTCAGATAAAAGGGCTGATTGAGAAGTTGGTTATGCGGAAAAATGACTTCCGATTTTGGGAATCTGAATACGTTTGAGCAACTGCAAGGCACTGCAAAAAGGCACATGTGCCCGCTCCATATAATAAGTCTAGATGAGGTACAAAGCGATGGCCCCCTGAAGGAGTGGGGGGAAGTTGCATCCCTTTGGGAAGACTAACCTTTCAGAGTTTGACAGAAACGGAAGACTGAAAAGAGTTGCAGGGAACGAACTTGATAGAAGAAAAATGTACTAAGCACCCCTCTAATGTTTGACTTCGTCAAGGGCGAAAACAACAATTGACAGTGGATACCGCTAGTTACCTATCATATATCACACAAAAGAACGAAACTTTAAGTCCCGATTAGAATATGAAGACTGAACACATTCGGTCATTTACAGGCAGCGCCGTCATTGAAATTACCTTCTGAGAAGGCTGGAGCTCGGATCGAAATAAACCGGGGCAGATGAGGGCATTGGCGGATTGAATTTATGCAAGTCGTCTATTCTTAAACCACCCTGATGATAAGCAGGGAAAGACTAAGGCTATGAGCCTAAACACATCCGTGAAACCCATCTCTTATTTAGTCCCATTGAACAGACTGAGGCCATTTCCCTGGACAAAGTATTCAGTGGCCTGAGTTCTAGAATGCTAACTCTAGATTTTCACTGCAGTCCAATCATCTTCTTGCGTCCACATCTTAATGAAATCAGGAAATCAAGCCTCGAACCACACACCATTCAAAGTCTCTGCGCAACCATCACAGGAAGGTGTGACCAACATTCCTCGAAGAAACTAGCATTCGATACCCGAACTAACATGAACAGACGAAAGTCTGAACAAACTTCAACGACCATCACAGGAAGGGCATAAGTTTCGGGTGACGTGAACCCAAACCATCCCGACATCAGACAGACAAGAGCAAGAACGAAGATCAAAAGTTCAACGGGTGTTGGATTGCGTACTTGATCGGGCGGTGGAGAGCGGGGCAGTCACAGCACGGCTTCCTCCATCTCAATCGGATCCGACCTTAGTATCTACCAAACCAAAGTCGAACAAACATCGTCAATTGCGATGAGTACGAAGGAATGACCCAAAAAAAAAAAAAAAGTTCGAGAGAGAGATACTAAGGTATCCCCTTATTGCATCCAAAATCTGATCAGCACAAAAGCCATAGCGTGCATGAAATTTTTAATCTTAGAATAATTCATCGAATAAGTCTCAAAGTTGAATGAACTAATTGAAGCAATTAATGCTTCTTAATCAAATCTCCCCGTCCCAGAGCTCTTCGACAGACTTGTAAGGACCATCCGGGGATACAAATTCAAGCCCGGGGAATCCTTTCTTTTGTGGAATTTGACTAATTTTGTCCAATTCATCAGGCCTCAAGCTCCAGTGGAATATGTCAAGGTTCTCTTTCATCCTCTCTTTGTTGAAACTTTTCGCTAGCACGCTGACTCCTTGTTCATGCGCCCATCTCAGACAAACCTTCATGCAAACCAAAAATATAGCCAAACTATGAGCTTAACGTGTATTAAACACATTCTGACATGTAATTAGCAAAGAGTAAACCTGCTTTACAAACTTGCACAGATAATAACCAGAGAGATTTTAACAGAGATGAGCAATGCTCTAGCATTTCACTTAGTTCTAGCTTTACGTGTTGGACCATGTTCAACTGATCCGAATCTCCGACAGCGCCATAGAGTGATCTAATACTAAGGAATTGTCGGGTGTTGTACAGGAAGCTTGTACTGGTGGTAAAATATTAAATAATATGAAAACTAAGAGCTGTTGGAAATCTGTTGAAAAAGATGAGGAAAAAAAAATTGTCCGAGACGTGTAATCACTGTCCTTAAAGATAATTTTGCTCTTCGGAGTACGAAAAAGTGCGAAAGGCTTCTGGCAACTACATTCCCAAGTATACTCTTCATTGAATATTAGAAGGAACAGAACAACGATAAGTGTATAACCCAATAAGGAAATGAAAACTTTTAAAAGAAAAAAAGAATATCTCTTTCTCAATTCAGTGTCACTCGAAGATTGCCTTTTGAAGTTCAATTGTGTATTCAAACAAGATAAAACTATTGAGAAACTGTTATAAAGCCGTTGTAAAATAATAGAGAATTTACGAAGAAATAAATTATTCATTATAGAGCTAGTACATGACCGTTAGAAAGCCATTATGTAGCTGTTAAATTAATGATGCCTTTCATTGCGGTTGTAACTTCTATCAAAGTCATTTTAAAATATTGCAAAACTGTCCAACATGTACGAGGCATTGCTAGAGTAAAGTTAATTTCCTTCTCTTGGCCGAATTGATTAATTTTCAGGGCCTATATCTTACATAACTATAACTGATCATAGTCTAGCTGCATACAATTTTTTATTTAAGAGGACCAAGTGTCCAAATTAATCATCTGAATCAACATTTGTTTGCATAGCATCATCAAATTCGAGAAGCATAAGATCAACAGAGATTGAAGACAACCTGGGCAAGTGTCTTCCCTTTGGCTTTGGCAATCTCTTGCAGCACCTCGCATTCCATCACTCTATTGGTCCCCCAAAGGGTTCCTTTGGCGCCTAGTGGAGAGTAGGCAGTGATGTGAATTCCCTTCTCCTTGCAGAATTGCCTTAGCTTCTGTTGCTGCCACAAAGGGTTCATCTCCACCTACACAATCATATGCTTTTTAAAGTCCCGAGGAATTCAGACTCATCTTACTCAAGATTAAAAATTGATGTGAAATAATGTGAAAAACCAACGAATCTTAAAAAATTCAAGTCAAATATGAGAGAACAAAATTACCCGAGAAATCAACTGGATCGATAAAAAAAAAAAGTGAGAGATTTACGTGATTCGGGTTATGTGCCAACACTTATTATAAGGGAGGAGCCAATCGTAATTGCTCACACATTAAAATATTTCCCACTCATGATTATTAGCCTCACGTAATTGCTCAAATATGGAAAGCCAGAATAGAAGAGCACTAATCTTGGGGTGAATTTGCCACTTAAATGCTTTTAGCAGTTATTTACTCCGTACTTGGCTACCCAGTGTTTATCGTGGGCATGATAATTGGTACACCGGAAGTGCGTCCTTCTCGGTCCTCTCGTGCTAGGGGAAGGTCCTCTCAATGCTCTAACGCCCATACCTGGTACCCTCGAAACTGATTATAGCTCCAAGTGGCAAAGAGCCGACTAACTTCTTGATTAACAAGAGAAAATCGTCCAATCAGTCCTAAACATATCATACTAATGTCAATTTAGTTCTAAATCTTTGTGTGAAATTTCGATGTAGTCATTTTGGCCAATTATCGTTGAAAATCGATGACGCAACCATACGACTTGTGATGACTGGATTGCCACGTCAACGATTTTTGGCTAAAATTGATCGGAAGAGCTTTACGATTCAATTGGCAAAATTTAAAAGTTTAGGATTAAATTGACATATATATAATAAATTTAGGAGTGATTGAGTAATTTTCCCAAGTTAATAGCACACACACACATCAACAATTGAAGCCAAATTCACGAGTAAATTCCTTCAAGCACTAAAATCTATGAGAGTAGTTTTAATTTGGATGTCGCTAGCATGACAATATACAGTATCATGATGGAATGTTAGGCATAAGATCAGATGTGGATCCCGCAAGTCATGATTGCTATATATTTTTCTATCATTCATAACACTTGTGGTTTAGATTGTACCGTTATACTGTTAGATTGTCAGCTTCTCAAATCCTTTTTAATTTTGGGTGAGGTTTTGTTACGAGACATATATTCTAACAAAACTAGTCAATCCAATGATGCGTTTATCCTTCAAGAGTTGGATTCTATTGAGGGGTGGTAGGAGCCTCGGAGATTAGATTTCGTTGTCTATGCCATCCACATTTAAGAGGGCTGCGTTTTGGTGGGAGGAAATTTCCTCCGATCAACTTTATTGGTGGGGTTACATGAGTTATGTAACACACATGCAAATCTAACATGAACAAATAAACCTCCTCTCTGTCTCTATTGTTTGGGTCGGGTCGGGTTGGGGAAGGCTTAAAAAGCAGCTGCGACGACCTCGGCTTGGCAGTCCTCAGGCTCAGTGAGGGTGGCGGCTGGAGCATGGTGGGGTGGACAGTGCAGCGGCGGCGTTCATGGGCACTCTAGCTCGTGATAATAGAGGGGAAGGGGGAAGGACGAAGAGGGAGAAAGAGAGGAGAGATGTTCGGATTTTGGGTGGCTTTTCTTTGTAATGACAAGCATGTTCTTTTCTAGAGCAATTCTTAAGAAAACATGATATACTCACTTGATTGACAGCAGGAGGAATCTCGGCGATGCTGAGCAACTTCTCAAGCTTTTTGCATGAGAAATTGCTCACTCCTATGCTTTCTGCCAACCCCAGCTTCCGGCACTCTTCCATGGCCTTCCACACACCCTCATAATCAAACGGAAGCAGATCCTTCTTCTTCACCGGAAGCTCATACTCACCTGCCTTCACGCACACCGGCCAATGCACCAGATACAAGTCCACGTACTCCAGCCCGAGATTCCTACCCACAGGAACCGATCCACGCAATGAAAATAAGGATAACGAAACGTACAAACACGGCACCATACGATCCATGGGTTAGCTGAAATAGTACTTGAGGGACGTCTGGAGCGCGGGGACGACGCGGTCGCCATGTGCGTCGCTGCACCAGAGCTTCGTGGTGATGAACAACTCCTCGCGCGAGTCGACAAGGCCGAGCTCGAGAGCTTCGGCCACGGCTTCTCCGAGGGGCGGCTCGGACAGGTAAAGCGCGGCCGAGTCGAAGTGTCGGTAACCCAATCGGATCGCGTCGAGGAGGTGTTCCTTCACGTTGTCAGAGGACCCAAATGGGTACTCGGCTGTTCCGAAGCCAAGAAGCGGGACCGCTTTCCCGTTTGTATTGAGTCGAGTGTTAGGAACAGTGATGTTGGCCATGTTTCTCTGTACCGTTTCGCCCAAGATCTGATCTCGTTTCGTCGTGAACGGATAAGTTTGGGAAATGTGTGATCCCTGAGTGCCAAAAAGCCTGATTTGGCAATCGAGTACGAAACGAGGAAAATGTCGTTTGGCCTGGGTCTCTGGTTGTAGATGTTGATCGTCACGCCACAAAAGCCCGATATTTTCATTCCACCCAATACATTCACGGGGCAGATTTTCGATAAATGGCTTAAGTCTGAATCCGTAAATATATTTAGTTAGACCCATCATCTCTCAAAAGCTTTAAGTTAAAATATATTAATTACTACAAATCGCATCAAATTCTTTGATATGAGATTTTTTTTATAGCACAATTCACGTGTATATCACAACAATAGAAGTTCTTTTTTCCTCTTGAAATGAAAATATTATTTGTATAACACTTGATGCTTCCTGATTAGTTGTTACGCGGTTCGATGAAGATAATGGAAATTTATTGCTTGGTTGGGACTAACTTTTTTGATAACGACTTAGATCGTCAATATATACTATTAACTCCGCATAATTAAATAGATTTCTGCTCTATAAGTTGCGTTATCGAATGAATTTCTCCTCCAGAAGTACTTTTGGAGCAGAAATTTTATTCCAAAAATGTTGTTTCTGGAACAAAAATGAAAAATAAGAATCTCTCTCTCTCTCTCTCGCTCGCTCGTGTCCACGTCGTTGGTTGTAGCTCCGCCCGTCCGTCGGTTCGCCATCCATTGGTCGTTGATCCGCCATCCGCCAATCCGCCGGTGCTAGTCGCCATCCCCCGATCTGTGGTCCGCCAATCGCCGTTTGTCGGTCGATTGTCCGCCGTCCACCAATCATCGACAAACTTAGAATTTTATGTTGTTATCGAACGAATTTCTATTTTGAGAATAGAAATTTGATGTTATCAAATGCGTTTATCCGCTTAGAAACTTGTCCGTAAACTAATCTATTTCTAATTAGAAATTTATTCCAGAAATAGAATGGTTATCATTAACGCCTTTAAACTGCTAAAGTGTACCATTTTCCAACGTCCGCTGTTACAATTATTCTAAAAATGAATTAGATCTACTCGTGGAGCGCAAACCCATTTGAAAATGCCATTAGGCACCGACATGTTATAACCAAAATTGCTTTCGTCCTATCCATGATTTGCTTCTCCTTTCGAAAAAAATCCATTATGCATTTTCATGCAAACCTCTTGAAATTGCATCCCACTTGATGTAAAATCCTGTTTTTGGAACTTTATTTTTCGAAAGGAGCGCCTGATTTGTTCAAAACAAGTTGAGCATGCCTTTTGAAATTGGATTGGACATTCAGATTGCAGTAGGCTTTTTTCTCAAAGACATGTTTCTAATGGGCCATTGCCATTCAACATGAAATTTAAGGGTTGAGCTCAGTCAGCTCCTTGAACCTGGACGGGCTTGGTGCATGTTGCAATCTCAAAGTCTCAGCATTTGGCCGTTTCAAATGGGCCATTGCCAATTGTTTTTTTTTTTTTTTGGGTCAATAGCAACATCGAAGTTAACCTGGCAGGGAATGATCTCTTACTGCACAGTGACGGATGAACCCGGCAAAATAGATGGGAACTAGCATTCCTTTAGGATTAAGGTTCAACTATCTTAGGATAATCCATTCAATAAATGTCAAGTTGAATGAACTAAGAGAAGCAATTAATCATTCTTGATTAAATCTCCTTGTCCCAGAGCTCTTCGGCAGACTTGTAAGGACCACCTGGGGATACTACTTCAAGTCCGACGAATCCTTTCTTTTGTGGAATTTGACTAATTTTGTTCAGTTCTTCAAGGCCCAAGCTCCAGTCGAATATGTCAAGGTTCTCTTTCATCCTCTCTATGTTGAAGCTTTTCACCGGCACGCTGACTCCTTGTTCATATGCCCACCTTAAACAAACCTTCATGCAAACCAGTAACATAGCCAAAATATGAGCTTAACCATTCAAGTTCATATTAAACATTTAGAGACAAAATATATTACTGAATAATCTAGGAATAGATTGAACATCGAGGAATAGTTCAAAAACATATTAAACAAATTAAAAGTCGAAGGATGATATTACACATCAGATCAAAGTTTAGGGACTATTTGCATCATTTTCCCACCTTATAAGGAGTAAAGAGTAAAATTGCTTTCATGTGTGCATGGATAATAACCCGTGAGATATTAGTAGAAATAAGTAAGGTTGTAGACATTTTACTTAGTTCTAGCTCAATTGTTGGACTTGGTTAACTAATACGCTGAATCTCTTACAGTGCAATGGAGTGATCCAATGTTAAGGAAAATTTGTGTGCTGTAAGGGTTCATGTCTTTCACCTTACCCTAAAATGATTAATTCTCTAGCTTTTATATGTTACATTACTATAACGGATCGTAGTCCAGCTACATAGAATTTTGATTTAAGAGGACCAAATGTCTAAATTAATCATCGGAATCAATATTTGTGTGAATAGCATCAACAAAATCGAGGAGGATAAGATGAATAGAGACTGAAGACAACCCGGGCAATTGTCTTCCCTTTGGCTTTGGCGATCTCTTGCAGTACCTCGGATTCCATCACTCTATTGGTCCCCCAAAGGGTTCCTTTGGCACCTAGTGGAGAGTACGCAGCGATATGAATTCCCGTCTCCTTGCAGAATTGCCTTAGCTTCTGTTGCTGCCACAAAGGGTTCATCTCCACCTACACAATCACATGCTTTTTAAAGTCCTGAGGAATTCAGACTCCTTACTCAAGATTAAAAATTGATGTGAAATAATGTGAAAAACTAACGAATCTTAAAAAATTCAAGTCAAATATGAGAGAACAAAATTACCCGAGAAATCAACTGGATCAATAAAAAAAAAATATGAGAGATTTACGTGATTCGGGTTGTGTGTCAACACTTATTATAAGGGAAGAGCCAATCGTAATTGCTCACACATTAAAATATTTCCCACTCATGATTATTAGCCTCACGTAATTGCTCAAATATGGAAAGCCGGAATAGGAGAACACTCATCTTGGGGTGGGTTTACTACTTAGATGCTTTTAGCAGTTATTCGCTCCGTACTTGGCTATCCAATGTTTATCGTGGGCATGATAAGCGGTACACCGGAGGTGCGTCCTTCTCGGTCGTCTCGTATTAGGGAAAGGTCCTCTCAATACTCTAACGCCCACACCTGGTATGGACCAAACTGTCTCGGGACATTCTGAGCCCAATTCACGTACCGCTTTAATAGGCGAACAGTCCAACCCTCGAAACATACTATAGCTCCAAGTGGCAAAGAGTCGACTAACTTCTCAATTAACAAGAGAAAATCGTCCAATTAGTCCTAAACATATCATACTGATGTCAATTTAGTCCTAAGTTTTAGTGTGAAATTCTAATGTAGTCATTTTGGCCAATTTTCTTTGAAAATTGCTGACGTGGCCATACGGCTTGTGATGATTGGATCGCCACGTCAACGATTTTTGGCTAAAATTGATCGGAAGAACTTTACAATTCAATTGGTAAAATTTAAAAGTTTAGGACTAAATTGACATAAATATAATTAATTTAGGAGTGATTTTGCCCCAAATTGTTGAAACAATTGAATTCTTCTTTAATAAGAGAAGCATACGATGTCGTTTGCCATTTTCATTTGCTGATTCAGCTTTCCGGCAGGCCACGTCGATTGGTTTTACATTATTATAATGCCATGTAGGATTTTCCGGTTACCCAATTCGCCGATGGCACTAAAGTGGTTGATATTTAAAAGTTGTAGCACTCGGATGATCGAAAAAAAATTATGGCACTCAAGCGATCGCCGTACAAAAGTTGTGGCATTTGCGGTGTACTTACCCCCCAAAAGTAACTACGTATTTTCTCTTTCAAGTTATATGATAGTAAAAGGAAAGGAAAAAGGAAGCTGGTGTTATTAGTTGGTGGAACGCTATTTAAGGTCTTTCGAGTGTAATAAATTGAGGTAATTAATGTGTAAAGATATGAAACATTTGGAAGTAATTTCGTCTAGAATATGAGAATGAACATGAGAGAAATCCACCAAAATCTGAAACACCGCAAACGCCGTCGTGCCCGACCGTGCATGACGGCTTAGTTTTATTATTCGTCAAACAACACATATAGAAACACCTCCCTATGACACTGACAAAAGGAAGGGTGAACATAATTACGCTCTTCTTAAAATATAAAGGGACTGCCATTCACTTGGCCATCAAAAGGTTCAAACAAATCTCGGGACAAACTCATTCAATACGTCTCAAGTTGAACGAACTTATTGAAGAAACTGACAATTCCTGTCTCAAACCTCCTCGTCCCAGAACTCTTCGGGAGACTTGTAAGGACCATCGGGGGATACAAACTCGAGCGCGAGGAGTCCTTTCTTCTGCGGGATCTGACCAATTTTGTTCAGGTCTTCAAGGCTCAAGCTCCAGTCGAATATGTCGAGGTTCTCTTTCATCCTCTCGGTCTTGAAGCTCTTCACCAGCACGCTGACTCCTTGTTCATGCACCCACCTCAGACAAACCTTCATGCAAAGCCAACGATGTAACCAAAACACGAGCTTGACCATTTATACGGAACATGTTCACGTATGTGAGGAGTAAAGAGTTGAGCTTTGTAAGCAGAGTGATTAATTCTTAAGGGTTCCTATCTTACATAACTGCAACCGACCGTGGCCTAGCTGCATCGAGTATTGATTTAAGAGGACCAACGGTTTAAATTAATCATCCGAGTCGATGTTTGTACTCGCAGAATCGTAGAATTTAAGAAGGATAAAGCGCATAGGAGATTGATGAGAACCTGGGCAAGCGTCTTCCCTTTGGCTTTGGCAATCTCTTGCAGCACCTCGCATTCCATCACTCTATTGGTCCCCCAAAGGGTTCCTTTGGCGCCTAGTGGAGAGTAGGCAGTGATGTGAATTCCCTTTTCCTTGCAGAATTGCCTTAGCTTCTGTTGCTGCCACAAAGGGTTCATCTCCACCTGCACAATCAAATCGCACCCATTCAAATCATATAATAAGAGTCACACCCTTTTCTTAAAATCTGAAGAATCATCTTACGTAAATTGAAGCTAGTCACTTCAGAAGAAAACTGTTTATCGCGTTATAGTAAGTTTCACACTTGTTCCTAGGGCTAAGCATAATGAACCGACCATATGGGAGCTGCCCTATCGCACCGAACTGGCCAGTTTGGTCCAGTTCCCGAGGGCTCTGGTTCCGTTCCGCAAGGGGGGGGGGGACCACCAGGCCGAATAATATGTTTTTTAAAAAAAATTCCTAAATATAAACCTAAACCTAAACTTAAGATGCTTAGTGTGACTTTTAGGTTTAGCGACAATATGATGCAATGAACGGAATGTAATCCGATGAATATGTCGTTAACGAAAAAATTTTGACGTCAAATCACCCAAAAAAAAAATAAGCGACCTGTATAATGATTGGACCACCATGGAACCGGATTGAAAACTCATCACCCCTACCGCTTCCCGAAAGAAGTTCGGGATGAAACTCACATGTTTTCCGTACTATAATGAATGTCTTATAATCTCTATGGCTCCAATATTTTCCTTTTTTTATTAGCATGACATAAGATTTCCAGTGTACGATGTTCTTGAGCAGAGCCGACCAATTTTTCACTTTGTCTATGTCAAAGGAAACGATAACGTGTCCTAATTCAGCTACAATTTTTCCATCACTTGCTTATCAATCGCAATCTCAGACGGGTACAATCTCTCCATTGCTTGCGCATCAAGCACAATCTCAATCAGCTGTGATCTCTCCACCAATTACTCATCAATCAAGATCAATTCTTTCCAAAGAGAAGAGATCATGATTGTGTCCTTATAGCTTTAGCTTGTATTATATAAAGACACCATACTGTATAGTCGATGTATGTATAAAAATCTTATCGTTGAAACACAAAGTACTTATTGGCAATTGCCACTCAATCTCTTCTTGCTAGTTTATTGTTTTTACATGGTATCAGAGCCATATCGTGCAAAAGCATAAATGGCAAACAAATCAAATTCATCCATCACCCCACCTTCCCCAAACGCCGCTACTAACAATCAAGCAACAAGCAACCCAATCACAAGTGTTGTTAATCCAACGGACCTCATCAAGAATGTTGTCCCATCGTGTCCTCTCATCCCTCCCTCAAGAGGCTCATCAAGATCAATCGCATGTCCCGCGGTTGGTATCAAATTAACTGGAGACAATTTCATCATATGGAAGGCACGCTTCTTCCCCTTTCTTCGAGCCGGTTGACTCTTGTCAATTGTGGACAAAACCGAGCCATGCCCTTCACACACTATCATCGAAATCAGCGAGAATGGTGTCCTCAAAAGTTCACCAAATCCAGCATATGAAACATGGTTTACTCGAGATCAAATTGCCCTCGGGTGGATTCTCAATTCCATAGCCGACAACATTGTTGCACAGCTCTCCAATTTGGACTCTTCAGCAGCCGTATGGTCCTTCTTAGCTCAATCGTATGCGGCACGTAACAGTGCCCGCGCCACACATCTACGAATGTAACTTTAGACTCTCCGCAAGGGAAATCAAACAATCACGGAATATCTTCAACAAGAAGCCTTCCTTGTTGATCAACTTGCCTCAATTGGTGAGAACATGTCTTCACAAGAATATCAAGCTCACTTGTTTAGGGGGCTCGGAGCGGAATATCAAAGTTTAGCAAGATCGATCTCCGTTCAAAGTTAGTACCAATCCCTTACACGTGAGTCTCTACATGGGCTGCTCTTGGCTCATGAGGCAAGGCTTGACTTGCTTGAGCCCATTATCTCCCCTCCAGCAGCGCTCATGACGCAGACAGCACATCATGCACCACAACACATTCCTTCTTGCATGGACAGGTCACAACGGCTTGCGCAACACTTTTTGCGAAGTGAGCAGCACTTTGGCCCATAAAATTCAGCCTCAAATTACTCACCAAATGCTGGCAATTACGGGAATCAAAGAAAGGGCAATGTTCAATGTCAACTCTACAATTGCTTTGGCCACCAAGCCAATGTATCCAGTGATCGTGGGCCTCCAACCCAATATGCGTTTACAACCTAATAATTCACATATGCAAGAGCCGAGGATCGATGCATTCCACATGTCGACACTTGTACACAGCAATCCCACCGCTTCTCGCTTAGTATCTCTCCAACCGCAACTAGAAGTGCCCTCTCTTGCCATTGAAACTATCCCCCGGACTACAATCCAGTAGGCTAGTGATCTGCCACCACAACCGGCGCTACCTACCCCCCCCCATCGTGAATAGACTTCGAGACGGCACCGTTCCTCGCCGACATGTGTAAAAGGATCACACCTATGCACTCGCCACTTCGGTAGCGATCACATCTCCACCATCTTGTTACAGTGAGGTGGTAAAAGACCCAAATTGGCGAGCAGCTACAACGAAAGAGTACACCACAGATCTGAAAAATCAGACATGGGAGCTTGTACTATCTCTTCAGATCTGTAAACCCATTAGCTGCAAATGAGTCTTTCAGGTCAAGCTTCATGCAGATGGCTCTTTTAAATGATCCAAGGCCGGATTAGTCGCAAAGGACTTTCATCAACAGCAGGGACTCGACTATCATGAAACCTTCGGTTTGGTGGTGAAACATGTCACCGTTTGCACGGTTCTCGCGGTTGCATTTTCACGGGGTTGGCAACTCCGGTAGCTAGACGTTAAAAATGCTTTCCTCCATGGTCATCTCACCGAAGAAATGGTCATGGATCAACCGCCAGGTTTCGTTGATCCTCACCATCCTCATCATGTCCGCCGCTTGAAACGATCTCTCTATGGCTTGAAACAAGCACCCCGTGCTTGGCACCAACGTCTCAGTACTTTTCTCATCTCAATTGGTTTTGTAGCTTCTACCGCCGACTCATTACTATTCATATTGCATACGGCCCAATACAGTATCTTCCTGCTCGTCTATGTCGATGACATCATTCTTACAGGATCCCCTTCGGCGCCATTGTCTGCTCTCCTGAAGTCTCTACAAAAAGAATTTGCTATAAAAAAACTTAGGTAATTTCCATTATTTTCTTGGGATTGAACTACAACACACTTCGGATGGTATTCTTTTTCACCGGACAAACTACGCAATAGATCTTCTTGCTCGATCAAAAATGTAGGATGCGAAGCCTGTCACCACCCCATGTGTAGTAGGCTTGGATATTCCATCTACCCATTGTGATGAGCTATTCTCGGACCCGACACTTTATAGTAGTACCATGGGTGCATTGCAGTATCTTACTCTCACTCGGCCCGACATTGCCTTTGCTGTCAACACTGGCTGTCGGCTCATGCATGCACCCACGGAGGTCCATTGGCAATTTGTCAAATACATATTGCGTTACGTTCAAGGCACGCAACACCATGGCATACTCTTTACCCGCAGCCACAATTTTCATCTTCATGCTTTTTCGGATGTAGGTTGGGCTGGTGACCATCACACCGGACTATCGGTTGGTGATTTTAGCATATTCCTCTGCTCAAATCTCATCTCATGGTGTTCCCATAAGCAACGGATTGTCGCCCGATCTAGCATAGAGGCCGAATTCAAAAGCTTAGCCGACACAACCGCTGAACTCTTTTGGATTGAAGCTCTCCTCCACGATCTCGGTGTCTCTTGGCAAGGCCCTCTAAGCTTTGGTGTGACAACATCTCAGCCATCTATTTAACAGGGAATCCCATCTTTCATGCTCGGACAAAGCACGTGGAAATTGATTACCACTTTGTGCGAGAACGGGTCGCCAAAAATCAACTCCATGTTTAGTATATTTCTACTACCGATCAACCTGCCAATATCTTCACCAAAGGGCTCTCCATGGCTCTATTTCGACTTCTACAATCCAAGCTTACTGTGCGTTCCACCACATCAACTTGTGGGAGGGTGTCAAAGGAAATGATGACGTGTCCCGATTTAGCTACAATTTCTCCATCACTTGCTCATCAATCACAATCTCGGACGGCCACAATCTCTCCATTGCTTGCGCATCAAGCACAATCTCAATCAGCTATGATCTCTCCACCAATTACTCATTAATCAAGATCAATTCTTTTCAAAGAGAAGAGATCATGATTGTGTCCTTCATTGATTTTGTAGCTTTAGCTTGTATTATATAAAGACATCACACTGCATAGCTGATGTATGTACAAAAATTATGTTAGTGAAGCACAAAGTACTTATTGGCAATTGCCACTCAATCTCTTCTTGCTACTTCATTGTTTTTACAGTCTATAACTAGATGGTGCATTAATCCTTTATGAGTTGCATTATTTTCAGAGGCACTAGGATCCTAGGAGATTTGATGTCGTTGCCATTGCCATCCATGTAGGCTTTCTAAATGTACCTTAATACTTGTGCATGGAAAATTTAGAGGGCTGTGTTTTGGTCGGATGGTTTCTCCAACCATTCATTTTTATTGATGAGTTATACGAGTTATGTTATGCACATGTAAATCTATCTTGACATCTTGAGGCCACCGAAAAAGACTAACTAACAAGAATGTAGCTGATGTCAGTCCTGATAGGATACTTCAGGACGCCAACCTTGTGGCCACCACCGTTAACATTGTAATTGACGCGGTCGCCGCCGACCATTAAAGGGTTTTCTTTTTTCTTTCCCTTCTTCATGTAGCCGTCAATTTTGGGCGTGACTTACAACAGCTGGGAAAATTATGAAAAAATTTCAAAACCTATTGCCATTGTGCCAATCAGTCCATTTTCCCAGCCGAAGCTGACGCGAATTTTTTTTAATAATTTTCTAATAATTTTTAAATTTTATAGATTTTTTTAATAACTTTTTTCTGTCTTTTGTTCTTTTCTGTTTATTTTTTTTGTTAGGGCCAGCAGGAGGTTGCTGGCCACCGGCAGAGGGTCGGCGACCTCCGGGGGCCCGCGACCCTTGCCGATGCTGTCGAGGTCTCGTGGCCCTAACCCAGGTTATCCAGATATTTTCGGCTCTATCATAACTTTCTAGGTGATTTTTTCAAATAGACGAGGGATTTTTTTAGTGTTTTAGAGACCTATAGATCCACAGACAAACAAGAATATGATTTCTCATACATATCGAAAATGATGAAAGTTGTCTCTATTTTATTTATTTATTCGAGAAACAGAAGAAGATGGATAAGGAGAGAAAAAATCAATAATTTGAGAGAGAGAGAGAGAGAGAGAGAGAGAGAGAGAGAGAGAGAGAGAGAGAGAGAGAGAGAGAGAGTTGGAATTGCGAAGAAAATGGAGGGTTTTGGAGGGGGAATACCAAGAGTATGAGAAGAGGAATATAGCGCGTGACGAGCCACCGTTTCTAAAGAATGAAGATGCGTCAAACTAACCTCAGAAAAAAAAAAAAATGAACTGTAACAAAGAACTTGAGGAAGAAGAAAGACAGTAATAAGGACAGAAAAGAAAAAAAGAAGAAAAGAATATGACAACTTTTTTAGTCAACTTGTTCATGTCAGAAGTCGGGCATGTCCCGTAAGATTCTCGGCAATTATTGAACCACCACGTCAATAATTTTCAGTAAAAGTCAGTCGAATTGGCCATTTTGGAAGATTTAGTACTTATTAAAACTTAATTGACATCATTACAGTATATTTAGAATTGATTGAGTAATTTTCTCTAAAAAGTGAGCGTTGGTTTTGCCCATTAGAGAGTAGAGGATCATTTCGGCGTAATGTTATGGTGCGCTCTTAAATTATATCTTGAAGAAACTAAGTGCTTAGAAATTAATAAGTCATGTGGTAAGAATAAGAGATTACTTAGCAAGAAAATGTGAGAGCTAAACACCATGAATATTGAAGGTAATTTAAGGTTGGAGAACAATAAGAGTGTTTGAGTGGTTCGAATGTGATTATAACTTCCGTTGTATCATAGATCTATAATAAAATTCTATATTGATATTCTTATATAGTTGGTTACATCAATGGAGCCACATAAACTCACTGTCCAAAATGTATATTATATTATTTATTTATTTTATCAATCGATCATTTGTTTTTTGCAAAGGATAGATAGTGCAGCTACTGTGTGATCAAGTCCTAAAACTCTCAACAAGTATAATCTAGTCCTAAAACTTATCAAATTAGTACAATTGAATCATTCCATTAATTTCGGCCAATTTAACTAATGAAAAATACTAACATGGCTTGTTTTAATATTTTCTATCTCCTACATGTCACTGGTGTGGTTAAAACATGTAGGATGGCGCTAAAACGACCTTATTTTGGTCTAAATATGATATCTTTATTTGAATACCACTTGAATTAGACTAAAAAGCAAACTAGAATTAACAAAAAAAAAAAAAGGGAAGGAAAAAGCACCGGCGATGGTGGGGATGGCTGCCGGCCGGCCCTTTTCGGCCCTTGTCGGAGGACAAACCTACCCAATTTAAGAACAGTTTTTTTCCCCGATCATGTAAACGCATCAGAATCCAGAGTGATCCCGTTTTGGCTGAAGCATCAAAATGACTTGAGCCATGGTATTTCCCATCTCTTCCAAAAATTAGAAAATAAAAGGGTTTTACCTCCGATCTCAGCAGCTCCTACTCAAAAAACATGACGAACTCAAACTATTTAGAAGTCAAAATCGCACCCGAAGACTGAATTAACATATAAAAGAAGAGCGATGCTAGGATTGGAGCAAACATGTGTGTGTGTCTATATATATAAAAGCTACATGTTCTTTTCTAGAGCAATTTTTAAGGAAACAATGAACTCACTTGGTTGACAGCAGGAGGAATCTCGGCGATGCTGAGCAACTTCTCGAGCTTTTTGCATGAGAAATTGCTCACTCCTATGCTTTTCGCCAACCCCAGCTTCCGGCACTCTTCCATGGCCTTCCACACACCCTCATAATCAAACGGAAGCAGATCCTCTTTCGCCAGAATCTCACACTCCCCTGGCTTCGAGCTCACCGGGAAATGCACCAGATACAGGTCCACGTGCTCCAGCCTGAGATTCCTACCCACAAACAAGAACCGACCGAGCGACATAGTGAAAACAGAGGATAATGAGGCGCACGAACATGATACTAGTGTGATTCATATGTTGTCTGAGATTGTACTTGAGGGATCTCAGGAGCGCAGGGACGACGCGGTCGCCGTGCGCGTCGCTGCACCAGAGCTTCGTGGTGATGAACAGATCCTCGCGCGAGCTTATGAGACCGAGCTCGAGGGCATCGGCCACGGCTTCCCCGAGAGGCTGCTCGGACAGGTAGACCGAGGCCGAGTCGAAGTGGCGGTAGCCCAATCGGATCGCGTGGAGAAGGTGTTCCTTCACGTTGTCTGAGGAGCCAAACGGGAACTCGGCTGTTCCGAACCCAAGGAGCGGGATTACTTTGCCGCTTGCGTTGAGCAGAGTCTCGGGAATAACAACATCGGCCATGTCTGTCGGTGCCTTTTTCGCCACACAGTTGAGTCGAGAGATATAGGAATGAATCTCTTTTCACCACATATATAAATCCCGTTGGAACCATGTATTAATGAGAAAATTCCAAATGAGAGTTTAAAAAAAAATCCCCGACTGAAGGGCAATTTTGGTCATTTTCCTTTTTATGTTTTTCGTTTTTGTTCATGATTTTTTCTTTCTTCCTTTGTTTTTTCCATCCTTTTCACCATATATCTGATGGCCAAGCTGAATCCAAAGGTTATGCCATTTGAAACAACGAAAGCGAGCCCTTGGTCAGGCGGATGAAAGAGCAAAGATTGACGAGCTCCAATCGGCCAACGACGCCATCACTACTCCTTTCCAGCTCCGTTGAAGCTCGCCACTACCGTCACCGAGTGGCACCGAACTACCATCGGCATGCGCTCTTCCTCACTCGACAGAGAAAGAAACCAACACATTCTCCTCTCTGGATTTTCTCTCGGATGATCTCACAAGCGCCTTCTTCTCCTTGATCATCTTCATCTAAACTTCGTTACATCTCTGGAGCTTCGAGACAGATAGACACATAGGGACGCACTTGTTCAGAAATTAATTCTCTTGATTATCTTTTCCTTTGTTAACAGAACAAAGGAAAGATGGAGAGTCTTTAAATAGAGAGAGAAGAAAGGAAGAGAGAGCTCGGGTGTTTACGTACACCCTAATCCTCCTTTGTGTCGCAAGCCGCCTCGCCGACTATCGTCCGAGGACCTCCGGCCGGTACCTTCCCTTGTGTGACTCATTCTTGTATCTCAGCATTTCCAATAAGTTTATCTTTCGATCTATCCTTCGTGGTCGTTCTCGATGGCCAAAGGCCGTGCGACTAGCCTAAGCAGGGTGAGGGCGGGCGTCGAGGGCAGCCTCACCTCGACGGCCACACCCGGTTCAACAAAGCAATAGGCTAGCATCCGGATCCATCAAAAAGAGACAGAACATGAATTCGAGATATCCTACGAACAACTCATTACTCGAACTTTTGCCCCCCCATTACCGAGTTTTACCGGTCTTGGTTTGAGAATCGACACCGTGGACCGTGCCCATCCAGCGAGGGAGAAAATGTATGGAAAAAAAAAAAACAAAGGAAGAAAGCAAGAAAGAAAAATAGAGCATTTATCTTGACAGTGTGACAGTCTTGTCATTATTTTTGACCCTCACGATTTTTCAAATAATGAGTGATTTATACAAAGCACACAATGATGGTATGTTGATCTACAATCGAAATAACCGATAAGTCTTGTCAAACTGTCGGAGAATCATTTTCCAAAGAAAAAAAGGAAAAACAGAAAAGGAAAAAGGGAAAAAAATGAAAAAAAAGCAAATGACGAAAATATCCTTAGTAAGACCCTTTTTTGGAATAAAGAGAGCACTCGTATTCTTATTTAAAATAACATCTATTTTAAACCCTTATTTAAAAAAAATGAAAGCACCTCGAATCTTTATTTGAAATTTTTTCTTTATTAATTGGTCAGGAATCAAACACACAATTTATGTGATGTCACTTACCATCAAAATAGAAGAGCCTTAGAAAATATTAGGTAGTTCAGACTATCGTATCATCGGGGTCCATTGTCGTTCAGAATGCGACACGTGTGACGCAAGGGCCCACTTTCATGATTGACCTTTTCCATCCTCTGTTAATAATTTGTTCCTTCTACGCTTCACGGAGAGGAATGTAAACGAACGAGCCATGACTCAAAATTATCCTTGACCAATCGTCTGCGTTGCTCTGTTTCATTTTCCTTACACCAAAAAAAAGAAAAAAGAAAAATCAAACCTTTTGCATGCTGACAGGCATACTTTTGCTTGTTAATTTAGGACGCATAACTTCTCACTAAAAGTTGATTTTTCTACTTCTACTTATGAATAGAATTTGATTTTTTTTTTTAATTTCTGGTGAAAAGCAAATTTTTTTACTTCTTCAAAGCGCCTCAAAAATACTTTTTAAGAAAAAAAAATGCTCTAGAAATAGAAAAGCAGAGTTGCACAGCCAAACGAATTTCTACTCTAGAAATTATATTATCAAACGAATTTCTGCTCCAATAATGTTTCTAAAATGAAAATTCTACTTCGGAAATATTGTCATGTGCGTCCTTACTTTCCTCTCGGCACATTCAACCAAGTTGTCAATAAAGGAACCTACAACAAACCCCATCAATGTACGTTTATCTCTATGCCATCAAAGAACCAACAAAAATCGAAAGCCCCATGTCTGCGTCGCTTGTGAGCCCAGCGTGGCCAATTTACATATAATTTTTTAGAATAGTTAATTAGGAGTGGTCCCACTAGAGGGAGTATAAAAATCTGAGAAGTGGGGTTCACTTGACACGTGTCGTACCCCCGAAGGCACTGACCACAATGTAAAAAGTGGGGCCCACTTGCACGTGTCAGACTTTCACTGGCGGTTGGACCACAATGACACGACGGTTCGAGAGAGCACCTAACATCACATCCGAGGAGCTTTCACAACTGATTTGGAAAAGTGAAACAGGGATTTTCTCCGATGAGGGGTACGCCCGACGTCAGGACCAATTTTTGTGGAAGGAAACGCCAAACCTGCCGTTCCAGAATAAATGAAGGTGGGGCCTTTCCCTTGCGATCATTAAAATAGTGAAATTTTAAGGGTGATTGATTTCGGGTGACCCAGCCCCCACTTAAAAATTGGAAATCGGATCATTTGTTGCTGATATCGGACCAGACCGATGATTCGATTCTCGAGTAGAGCCAATGAAATCGGTCTTTTTATTTTTATTTTTTACTCTATGGAATTTGGGAGCTCCCCGTTTCACCTTGCCATGGTGAAACTTTTCTTGTTGCGTTTCTCTTCGTGGATTGTTTGAATTATTTGTTTCAATTTTCTTTGCCCTTTCTTTTGTTGATGGAAGGTGTCGATTAACGCAATACATTGTGAAGGGGCAAGTGTTATAGAATTTATGCTCAAGAGTTTAGTCATACACAAGTAACAGAACCCATAGAAAGCAGACCAAGCATCATCAATAGAAAGGACATCAATTCGGCTTTTTAGGTAGTAAAGGAATTAAACAAAAAAGATCGATCCAGTTCGGGTGGGTAGTTTCACCATAGCATCGGGAACCAAACTGAAAATCATCCATTTCCAAAAATTGAAATGGAACCGGACCTGTGCCCTCACGAGCTACCTAGAACCGGCTGGTTCGGTTCGATCCAGGTAGTTCCTATTTCTCACCCCTAGTAAAATCAAATTATCTCTTTTACTCCCTGAGATCTAAGCAAGGGTCCACACCCTTGCCGGTGGCCGACAAAGCTCGCCAACCATTGCCGGCCACGATTAAAAAAAAAACAAAGAAAAAATAAAAAAATAAAAATTCAAAAGTTGTTAAAGTATTACCGAAAATTGTACACGTCGGTGTCAATCGTACTACGTAGGACGGTCGGCACCCATTTCAGGATTTTTGGTCAAAATTAATCGAATTGACTCAATTGCCAAACATTTGATTGGCAAAATTTAAAAGTTTAGAATTGAATTAATAGAAGTGCAATAGATTTAGGACTTTTTGGATAATTTCTCCCTTTTTTTGCGCATGGGAAACAAGGAAGTCACCATTGTCCTAAACGAGGCAATGGCGATTGGCCAAATCTCCAGGATAAATCACTAGAGGAGTTTCATTCAAGATTCGACCACCTTCTTACGGGACTCTCTTTGTGAAATCCGGAATTTCCTATGTTCGATAATAGTGCATATAAGTTAATAACGTTAAGTAGCTTGGAGTTTTTGCATGGTTTTCAAATTTTAAGTTTCTTGGATTGAAATTTTCCTAGCATCCGTTACCTTTCACTAATAATTTTTGGTTGGTTCAAAATATTTATAATATTTAGAATGTGTATTAATTTCTCCATTTACGCTCTAATATTTTAGTAACTTGACAAAATATCTACGTTAAAAATCATATAGTTGGGTCGTTGGTCATTCTCTAATTTGTGCACACATATTTTCATTTTTTTCCTAAGTGTTTTAACACCCACGCGCTCATAAGTTGAGACATTGAACTTGGCTTATGATGATATCATGCATTGCATTATCTACTTCAATCTTAATCATTAATGCCTTAATGACTCTTTCATTTTACTTGGCCAAGAAGCTTTCTCTCAAAATATCTCATTGCTAGCTACTTTTATTGGGCCACTTGTTTTCTTAGGATGGAAGCACCATTCCTCTCTTTACACTTGATGTTTCTAACCCAAGTCATCATTACTCTTACTCTTAATATTCTAAGTTCATTCCCCTTGAACTTATCATTGGATGGAGCAATATGATTTTGCCACTTTTAATCTCAAGTCATCATTTCTTTTAAGGTGGGCTACTTGTTCTTATCTTCCTTGGCCTATAAATAGATCTTTTTCTTTCTTCCAAGTTCAAAAAGAATTTCAACTTGTTATTGCAAAGAAAAGAGATCTTTCATCACTTTTATCTTCTAGTTTCACTTAAATCTTTCGAGTAAATGCAAAGATCCCACTATTGTGTCATCAAAGTTTCAAAATTCTTTCTCTCAAGAGCTCCCAAGGTGAACTTGTGAGCTTTATTCTTTTACTATACTAGTTTTGTTGAGAGAGAGTTGTTAATCTTTCTTCTTTATTTTGCCTGGAAGGTAATGACATTGGGAGAAAGCGTAGAAAAGTAGGAGGTAATACAAGTGAGAAACTAAGGGATAGAATACTCGCCACGAGTGGGAATCCACCCCAAAGGATAAGAGTAGAAACAAGAACTCCTTCTTGTTAACAAGCCAAAGGCTCAAATAAATTTATCAATTAACAAGTCCGCTGTTCTCATTCATCAAAATGCCCTTATATAGGCGAGCATGGAACAACCCTCCAAAATAGAAAACACAATTAAATTCTAGGAACTAGAATTGACTCTTAGGAAAGACACGATACAATTTAATAAGACTTGGAAATCTAAAGGTTACTCAACTACTCTTGAAAAGATAAGAAATTATTAATGCCCTTCGACGCCTTCAAGGAATGCTCCGGCATCGGTTAAAGATTTGAGTTGTCCAAGTTTTACTCGGGGTAAGTGAAACTCTAGGGGCTAAATTAGATTGATCTACGAAGTACTGTTGACTTGGTTATCTAATGATTGTTAATTCTACTTTGAACTTTGACGTTATGTGTGAGAAAGTTATAATGATTGCATGATGAATCGTTGTGCTCATATATCATGAATCGATGAGATTTTACATGCCGAGGTCGTGATTAATCAACTTCCGTGAGATTTGGTAGTACAAAAAATTTAAATGGTGAGATTAAACTAGAAAGTGATACCTTTGTTATTTGACTAAGTCACCAATTTAGTTGTTAAGCGTTGCCAATTAATTGAGTTGTCTATTATTTGAGTTGTTAATGATCATGTTGTCGATGTTCATGCTATTGATTGTTTGGTTGTCGATGTTCGTGTTGCTGATTCTTTGAGAGTGTTACCATTGCTTGTATGAGAAATGAAGTGAAGAAGTACGTTATTAATACTTGTAAAAGTGATGCATGAAAAAGACATAGCCATTATATTTCAGTAATGATTTGCATGACAAGATGATGTGTATTGGATGTTGATTCTTGAAATGAATGTTGATTTCGATGTGGATGCAAGGGTAATCATATGACTATTATATATCACATGCATGGATGTTATGAGATTAAATACGGAAAGTATTAATAAAAAGTAAGTTCCATGGTCCACGTATTGATGGTGATGATGCCGTGGAGTGGGGATGCCCCGAGGAGTATTTAGGGGATACTTTGAGTCGAGATGCCTCGAAGTGGAGATGTCCCCTATGTCGAGATGCCCTAGGAGTAAGGATGAAATCTCACGTTAAGTTTCATTAGAGAGAGAGAGAGAGAGAGAGAGAGAGAGAGAGAGAGAGAGAGAGAGAGAGATGGTGCCTTAGGAGTTGGGATGAAACGATATGCTGATCTCACAAATAATTTTATTTTCATGCATTTGACTTGACTTGCAAGATTATTTAGTTTTCATAGCATTTCACCTTAAGTTTCATTCGTGAGTCATATGAGTCCGGATTCCTCGGACTTCAGAAAAAGGATGTAATTTCTTTTATTTCCGATTTAAATGGGTGTGATTTGATTGTATAGGTGGAGATGAACCCTATGTGACAACAAAGAAACTTAGGGAATTCTCGTAAGGCAAAGGAAATCCACATCGCAGCCTACTCTCCGTTAGGCGCCAAAGGAACCCTTTGGGGGACCGACGCTGTGATGCGATGCGAGGTGCTACAAGTGATTGCCAAAGCCAAAGGGAAGACGCTTGCCCAGGCCGTCATCAATGTCCAACTTTTTTTTTTTTTTTGTGGTCGAAATCAATCTCTATCCACCTTATTTGTAACATCTCGAAAATTCGACGTCCGTAAGATAAATGAATTCGATGGATTTTAACCACGAATTTCAATCTGGTTGATAATATTGGATTTTCGAGGATTAAGGGACAATATTTAGATGTTGATTTATCGAATCGAAAAGGGTATTGGGTAACCTTAAGGCATTTGACAAGGAAAATCAAGTTGGGATAATTGAATCGTCAAATCGAAGCTTCGAGACAATTCGCGCCTGAGCCTAATCCTAGCCGAACCTTAGAAGTGAATTTACCATTTTGCCCTTAAAGGTAAATTTACTGTTTTGCCCTTTTGCCTTGAAATGACCATTCTACTCCTTTGCAAAATTACCATCTTACCCTTGATGCTAAATTATCGAAGTACCCCTAATCATTTATGCCAAATGACTAACTTACCCTTGTTTGTGAAATGACCAAAATGCCTTTTTTGCATTATTAGCAAAAGACAAGAAGCTTTGATGAGAGGAGACTTTTGTAGCATGGTCTTGATGGAGGGTTTCTTATCTTGAGCTAGGCTTGCTCAAGAAACCAAAAATGAAATAATATCTCATAGCTCTCTCTCTCTCTCTCTCTCTCTCTCTCTCTCTCTCTTCTTTTTGAATTTTCGGCCAAAACCTCCCCAACTCGAGTTCCCTCTCTTTCTCAATTTTTTGTGCGTGCTCGAAAAGAAATCGCTCGTTTGAGCTCGCCCGGAGGGCGAATTGAGCTCCGTTTTCTCCTATGCAACCGTAAGATTGAGGGCTACTCGGATTTGGGGGCTAATTCTCAAAGAACAGAGGCTGGTCGGTGGAGACCCGATTTGTTCGGCGTCGATTCAAGCTCCACCATTCGTTATTTGTTGCCGCGCCGCTGTGGATTGTCATCTTCAAGCCACACACCACCCCCGCGCTCAAGCCGCCGACCATCGTGCCGAGCCGAGAAGCCGAGAGCCATCGAGGATCGCCGTTGTTGTGTTGGACTTATCGTCGCCGACCGTTTGTCGTCGACAACCGTTATTTGTGAGTTAACCCCTAAACTCTGATTAAGATGTTAATTACATTTAGGGATAGATTATTTTATGTTAATTGTGGGTTAGTTTAGTTAATGATGATTTGGTTAAGTTAATTGACCCCGATTGGATTAATTGACTGCGGTCGGGTTAGTCAACCTTGGTTAGTTAAAGTAATCGTAGTTACTTTTAGTTAACTATAGTTATTTTTCATTAACCGCAGTTACTTTTAGTTAACTATAGTTACTTTTCGTTAACTATAGTTACTTTTTATTAACCATAGTTACTTTTTGTTAATCATGATTGGGTTAGTTAACCTTGGTCGATAAGCTATCGATTTGGACAATAAACTATCAAGATTTTAGCGATAAGCTATCGAGGTTTTGGGCGACAAGCTATCGAGGTTTGGGCGATAAGCTATCAAGATTTTGACGATAAACTATTGAGGTTTAGGCGATAAGCTATCATGGTTTGGGCAACAAGCTATCAAGGTTTTGACGATAAGTTGTCGCGACCTAAAATTTAGGTTAACGGATTATCAAGTTAATTAAATCAACTAACCTAATTCGGACCCTCCCAAGTCCTACCGAATTGCAACTTAGGTTCATTCATGAGAAAATATTTAATCGGAGCCGCCATTAATCATTTACGGTAGGTTGATTAGAAACCTATATAAAATAGCGGGAGAACTATTTTATCTCTACGAACCAGAGAGAATGAGTCCGGGGACTTGGTTACGCTAAAAAATTAATGCCCTTTCGGTACCAATTTCATGAAAAAGCCTTTCCAATTGATATGAATTTGATAATTAATTAATTGAAAAAAATGTGACATGATGACCATATATTATGCGCCTAGAGGATGAATTTTTTTTGGTATTTTCGGTAATAAAAGAAAACACTCAAAAGCAATCAAAAATCTGAACAAAAATAAACAAAAATGCCCATAATATACCTTTAATTTTCGATTTTTTCGAAAATCCTCTCATTCCCAAAGATCTGGGCTAGAGCGAGATTTTATCCGCTACATCTTCGAGGATTCGAACCAATAAGCGGATATACGTATAGAAAAACGACATCCCTTTTGCCGAAGGGCAGAATACGAATTTCTATACTAAATCACCATCCCATTCCACGAGATCGTGGCTAAGGCGTGTGACTTATTTTTCCGACGGGTCTAGGCATATAGGGGAGCATATATTATGGGCATGTTTGTTTAAAGATGTGCAAATTTTATAACAAATCAAAACAAACAAGCATGACAAAAATAAAATAAAAATGAGTCAATTGAGCTTGAAATTTCAAAAATTTGGAGGGGTGGCCGAAATTGTGAGATTGAGGATCCACCTTTCCTCATCTAAATGCCCAATCCATTTTTAATTTGAGAAATTATCTTTGAGATTTGAAAATTTAATTTTAGATAATCCTCATAAAAAAATAGGTAGAGATTCAATCCAACCAAACCTTATCTCTAATCGAATGTATTCAGAAAATTCACCGGAGATAAGATAAGATAACATCCAAACCGTTCCGCATGTGTTAAAGATAACGACTAGCTAAAAAATGTATCCATGAGTCAAAATTTATCTAACTTAGCCAAATTAGATAAAATTTCAATTTGGTCGAATCTTTATTCACACTAGGAGATAATATCGAACAATCACAAATTCCTATCAATAACACAAGGTCATGATCGAACACCCAACGGATAAGTTCCAAGTCAACCAACGTAGCGAAAAAGATTAATCCTCCACTCACATGAAACCGTTCGATCAAACGAATTGCCTACGTGCCAAAAATTCCATGCTCATGCCAGTAAATTCAAATCGTTTATGACATGGAGAGATAGGACTAAGTCATCACAAAACAAAACCACTCAAAGATAATGCTTTAGGATCAACTGTAGAGAGCAATTCATGCCATGAAAATCTAAGTGCCGAATGGCTCCCTCACCTTTTCCATCATACTTACTGAGAATGATATCAGAATTTTCACTCTACTAAAATCTGACTTTCAGTCCCTACCATGGTCAGAATTTTTATCCCGCGGAACCAGATTTCAAGATTACTTTTTGACAATCGGCAAAAATTCATTTGTTGTTTGATAAAAGATTAGCTCTGATTTCATTAAATTTCTAAGCTAGCGTAAGATTCAATCAACTCTTGAACATGTCAAGCCTACACGAAAAAGATCGGCCTTTTGCATCATCCATTCAACTTTCGGTGCCAACATGAATTTGATAGGAAAAGATCCAATTTTCCACCTTTGCTTGCAAATCAGTGTTTATTCAACATGGTACTAAAAAACTTATGCAAATTATCACATAAATAAACATGGACTGCAATCAAAGACGTGAAAGTCGTACCTTTTTTGAGCAATTTCCAGATCACGCGAAAACTGGAAAATTTGTCCAAGAACGCGCCTATCCGAGCTCGATTTGCCGCTAAACTTTTTCAGGAAGTCTAGTACAAGTAACAAGACGATTAGAGCTCCAAATAACACCAAGACAGGGGCTGATCAACCTTATTTTACTGCTGAACAGAGGCGGACAGCAGAGGGTCTCGGGCAAAACAAATTGATTCTCGATCGGCGGTTGAAGCTTCGGGCACCAGCGGTGATTGGCGAGCTGTGGCGACTCCGAGACCGAGTTGGAACACCAAAGGAACCTTCGACGACGAACGATGGAGCTTGATCACGTGCGCACGATCGGGGCTTCGCCGATTGAGGACTATCTCCAACGTCTCGTTCAGTCGAACCCGTAGAACCTTTCTTTAACCCTCAAGCGCTAAAAATTCTGATCGTCCCCCCCACATTTGCAAGCAAGCCCTTGTATATATAGAGCTAGACCCGATAATCCTAGTAGGACTAGGAGTTTTCTTGAACCGTCGGATCAATTATCCTAGCTTGAGTAGGACACGATTATGACCATTAGATCTTGTGCTTCCCTATCTTCTAGAACTCTTGCTAAATAAGTTCCCCAATTCGGTAAAACTCTTAGTCAAGATAAGCCTCTCAAACAAATAAGATTCAGAATTAAAATGAAATTTTTGAAGAGTCCCAATTGCACTAGGACACTAGTGTATTCGACCACTTGATGGGGGAATGAGAGATGGCCTAAGTTCTTGTGCTTCTGTGGGCTCAATTAGAACTTAATTAATAAAATTGGTCGTCGACTAGAGGCCTTCCATAGTCAAGTAAGAATGGGCTGACTTTCAATTAAATTGGATCAAAATTATAGTGAAAAAATTTGGCACATCCACATTCATGACCCACCCAAAATTTTCAATCCAAACTATGGGCTCATTTTAATTTATCAAGCTCAAACAAAGGCTTCTCTAAATAACGAGCATTTAACCGAAGGCCTAAATGATTAAAACAAGCTTGAACGAATAGGATTGTGCTCAAGAAATAGGTCCATTCGGCACATCCCGCAGGTTCAGTTAAAAATCTTAGACCGAGTCCGCTCCAACCACCTGTCAAATCAAACTCAATTGATTCACCTATGACCCTAAATGCAGATGATGCGACTGACAAAAAATAAAAATGTAATGCATGAAGATTATTTTTTGTGAGAATTATGACTAACTCTCATTTTTATGAAATGATAAATGAAAATTAAAATTTAGGTGTCAACATAAGCTATCAAGGTTTTGAGGATAAGCTGCCGAGGTTTTGACGATATGCTGCTGATGTTTTGATGATAAGCTATCGATTTATTATTTTACTAATGTTATTTTATTCCATTGCGCATGAAAGTTGTGATCGGTAATCTAGTTGTGAGCCTTGATTTGTGTGTGATTGAATGCCCTGTTGTGTCTTGTATAATATGTGAACTAAGGCGAGGTAAGATGACAAGTGTTTGATGGTTAACTATTGATTTGCGCCCGATCATGTGGTAGCTAGAACGTTACGGAGTCGCATGCTATTGATATGTTATCGACATTGACCTGTATGTTTAGGCCGCCCTGAGCGAATCAACGCCCTACTCGGACTTAGGCGTTGACTAACGGAGATTTTATATCTCGCCCGTTGTTGTTAACTATTTTTTTTTCAAGCCTTTAGCTATGAAAGCCAGAAGTGTTCGCGGATTCTTTTTGAGTAGCACGGAGTAGTGTTAATCCATAACTCTGATCTGATATTTTTGGAGGGTTGTAGGAAGTGGCCTTGAGGTAGGATTTGTATATACGTACTTCCTGTGGTTAACAGTAAATAAATAAAAATGATAGTGTCTGGTTTGATTTCCTGCTTTTCTATCCCCGTTGATTTTATAACTGTTTGGAAGTTGCACGTTCCGCATGCGTTTAATAAAAAGATAAACATAATGGGTCGATAACGTGTCTGGGACGTTGTCATTTTATGACCTAATGCATTTTGGTAGGGTTGTTGCGGGCCTAGGGATCGAGGCGTGACATTATCCTTATTGAATTTTGATGATTTTATGCATACAAATATTGATCCAGACAATTAATTAGGCACTAGGTCCTCTTAAATGAATATTCTATGTAGCTAAGCTACGATTAGTCAGCGTTACGTAAGATATGAACCCCTAAGAAATTATCCAATTGGTTAAGAGAAAGAAATTAAAATTTACCCTCGCAATGCCTCGTACAAGCATCCTACACAACACACGATAATTCATTAAAGCTAGAACTTGGTGGAATGCCAGAACATTACTCGTCTCTGTGAACTTGCTCTCGGGTTACTATCAGTGTAAGTTTGTAAGCAGGTTTACTCTTTGCTATTTACATATGAGAATGTGTTTAATCCACGGTTAAGCTCACGAAGGTTTGTCTAAGGTGGGCGCATGAACACGGAGTCGGCGTGCTGGTCAAAGAGAACCTTGACATACTTGACTGGAGCTTGAGCCCCGACGAATCGAACAAGATTAGTCAAATTCCACAAACGAAAGGATACCCCGGACTTGAATTTGTATCCCCAGATGGTCCTTGCGAGTCTGCTCAAGAGCTTTGGGACGAGGAGAGTTTAAATTAAGAAGCGTTAATTGCTTCAATTAGTTCATTCAACTCGAGACAGTCAAACTTGGTCCATCGGGCCCTGGGTCGAAAGGCAACAATCCATACCTGATTTGCTAAATCCAGTTACAAAACAAAAACAATGAGGGAAAGGTTGCGTCTCTGGATAAAAGGATAAGTGGATCCACGGAGAGTTTTAAGGTTCTTGCTAAATGAACAGTGCGTAACTTGTTGAGTTATGTTTTCCATCATTCCTTGGGACTTCCTCCGATCAGGCTTTCGATTGGTTGGTTACTAAGATGAACATCGCCTCCATGTAAACTTAATGAAAAATAAAGATGCGTGATGTCCATACCCTCTAATCGAAAGATAATTTTCTCCAACCAGGCAAGAAACGAGTCCTAGGTTGATTGTTGAAAGTATAGTGGAGCAGTGTTATTCTGATGTATTGAAATCTTTGGAAAACGAATGATCAATCCTCAAGTTCAAGTGGGTCATTGAAAACCACACGACACACTAACTGCCAAGCCCTTCTGTTGAACATTCATGGACAGCAACAAGACGAGCATGGCGGTCCTGCCGGATATTGAACGATGTTGTGGTGATCAGTCATGTATTGTCAAATTTCGCCATCCCAGAACTCGTCAAGGGACTTGTAAGGCCCCTTTTCTGAGATGAATCCCAACGGGACACACGCTCTAATTTGTGGGATTCGACTAATCTTTTGAAGCTCCTCAGGACTAAGACTCCAGTCAAATATGTGGAGGTTCTGCTGCATTCTCTCTTCGTTGAAGCTCTTCATGATGACGCTCACTCCTTGCTCGTACGCCCATCTCAAGCAAACCTTCACATGTTCCACCCAACCTAGATAAGCTTATATGCCATATTACATGGCATAAAATTTCATCATACTGCACACACCCTCTAGAACTTAACAGTAGTGTAAAATCATGTTTAACATCCGACGATCAACAGTCAAGTTCGACGGTTCCAATCCACATGAAAACCCCTTTAAAATCACTCTTAACCTTGGGGCGGCACGGCTAAATTCTAGACCATGAAAACAGCCGGCGTGATTAATATGCCAAACTACGTGGCGAACAATAGTTATCGATCGCGTGAATGAAATAGATGGTAGATTTTTGGCAATAAGATGTGGAGTGAGAATGCGAAGAGTTGTACCTGGGCAATGGTTTTCCCTCTGGAGGTGGCGATTGGGTGGAGCACCTCGCAATCCATCACTCGGTTGGATCCCCATACGGTTCCCCGTCCTCCCAAAGGTGAGTAGGCGCTTACGTGTATGCCCTTCTCCACGCAAAACTCCCTCATCTTCTTTTGTTGCCACAGAGGGTTCATTTCCACCTTACAATCATGCCAAGTTACCTTATTACATGCTCTTCTCTGCCTTCCGAATATTTATGGCGTTCTCGTAGCGGTCAGCCGTTCGTACGACCATGGCCGGCCATTGGTGACGGTAAAGATTGAAGACTATTTCTTGGTAGACATGTTGTAACTATACATTCAGTAAATGCAGAACGTTTGGTTCGAAGTTTTGAGTTTTTCTCAGTAGTTTCATTCCATGTAGCGCTAGGTACTTGGACAGGCATTCACTCAAATATCACAATCAAATCCAGTACCTCTCCCTCTCTCTCCCTCTCGCGTGTCTCCACACACGATAATTAATATCTTTATTCAAATTCTGTAGACGTCGCTACTTTATGTCTTACATTACACACATATTATATAGGAAAATACTTTCATAATAATCTAAGAGTACTGTCAGTTATTTCTAACCATAGATTAACACACCATCATCGCGTGTTTTGGATAAATCACTTATTAATTGAAAAATCATGGGGTCGAAATAACGACAATACTTGTTAGACTGTCTTGGTAGCAATTCCCTATTACATATTATTCTTATTTTGTTCCAAATGAAAATCAAGTTAAATATGGAATTTAATCTCTCTAAGTATACTTCTTTCCCTATGGACTTTCCTCTTTTGACAGAGTAAATTTGTGCTAGGTGTAGAAAAAGACAAAAAAGAACAATTTTAAACTAAATGTAGATAGGGAAGTGACGGTCAATCGTTTATGACTTTCCGCTAAGGGACTGGCTAGCAGAACCGTCCACTGCTCAATGATAGTGGACAGTGCTATATCAGTCACAAATGAAGCAAATAAAAGAAAAAAAATTGTGATATCTTTTTAAGGCTTGCATAGCACCGGCATACTGTCATTGAGAAGTGTGATAGTCATGCAAGCATTTTCCTTGTGCAAGAAAGGTCACAATGAATAGCGATCCATGCTCGAAGTGTGATAGTCATGCAAGCATTTCCCTTGTGCAAGAAAGGTCACAATGAATATAGATCCATGCTCGACTTAATGGGCTTTCAGAGGGTAATTAAGGGTGTGCTTAAATCAGGAAAATATGTGAGAATAGGCGCACCCTAGTAACGATAAGAATTATGCTAGGGACGAACTTACTTGATTGACGACGGGTGCGATTTTTGCCGCGGCGAGCAACCTGTCCAGTTTTTTGCAGGAGAAATTGCTGACGCCGATGCATTTAACGAGGCCCAGCTTGACACACTCTTCCATGCCTTTCCACACGGACTCCATCTCAAACGGGAGCAAATCCTCCTCCTTTGGTTGGAGCTCAGCCTCCGGTCTCAAGCTCATCGGCCAGTGCACGAGATAGAGATCCAGACACTCCAGTTGAAGATTCCTGAGTGAATTCCGTAGCGCGGGGATGACGCGCTCTCTATGCGCATCGTTGCACCAGAGCTTGGAAGTGACGAACAAGTCGTCCCGGGACTTCACAAGGCCAAGCTCGAGGGCCTCGGCGATGGCTTCTCCGAGGGGCATCTCGGACCGATACGCGGCTGCCGTGTCGAAGTGCCTGTAGCCGAGCTTGATCGCGCGGAGGACGATCTCTTTGAGGTTCTCCGTGCTGCCCAAAGGGTATTCGGCTGTTCCAAACCCTAACAGCGGGATCGGTCTCCCGTTCGAACCAAGTGGAAGCTGAGGAACGTCGCAAGCCATTGATTGTTTCACCCGTTTTTGGGACTTGGGAGCTGAAAAAATGCGAGTACATTATATATGATAGTCCTCCTTATCTTCTAGATGACCAAGCCAATGACTGGCCGGCCACACGAATCCAACCTATGTATGTGGTCTGTATTGATGAGGTTCTTTCCCCTAGGGAAAATATTCTTATTCGCTTTCCGACTGCATAGATTTTCTCCTGCATTGGTAATGTGTAAAACAAATGAAATTGATTATATAATAGTTTTTGAAAAAAATTATCAAAAAAATCCTAAATATTTCACTTTTTTGTCATTCCAGTCTTATACATTTTTACCTTTTGCCGATTCAGTCCTATTGGCTGGAAATCATCGACGTGGACGCCAATCGTTCTAACTGGCACCGCTAGCGTTGATATGGATACTTTTTAATAAATTTTTCCTTTTTTTTTTTAAGTTTTACATTATATATTTTTTTAATTTTTCTCCTTTTTTGTCTTTCTGGATTCAGAGGCCAGCAGCCCCATCGGCGCCTAGGCACATGCTGAAGGGGGCCGCTAGCTCTCGCCCAAGGGCTGGCTACCCCCACTAGCCTCTAAACCTAGGAAGACAAAAAAGGAAAAAGAATTCAGATATTAAAAAATAAAAAAATTACTAAAATTATTCCCGTCGGCAGCTAGCGTTCACGTCAGCGATTTTCCTCCAATAGGACCGAATCGACAAACTTAAAAGGCTTGGCACCGAATTCGAAAAAGTCTTAAATGCTTAGGACTGAATTGACAAAAGTGTGAAAGGTTTATAACTTTTTTGATAATTATCTCCAGTTTTTGGGTGACTATTATACTGACATTATCTTTTTGGCCACAAAAATACAATTAACAATTTATTTCAAACTGTTAATTGGTTCAATCTTTTAAGAATTTGTGGTTCATAACAGACTACTATTTTTATAGTCACCCAAAGACTATTATGTTAGTAAAGTTCGAGAAACAAAATATAGAGTTTTGGTGTGAGTGCCATTGGAAGATTAGCTTCGACAAGTGCATGGGAGAGTGACAAGCATTTTGCCGTGACCGGCCATCGACGAAAGGACGCCCGATGTCAGGACCATCTTGGCGAAAAGAAGCATCAACATGTGGGTCCCGATGAAGTGAAGGGTGGCTGTTTCATCACAAGCGGATTGTGGTTGGATGGGAAGAGTCCTGCACGCATATCTCGATAGCCATTCGCATGCGCAATCAAAACCCAGCAAAGAGACAATAGAAGAAGAAACTAAACCCACGACCACTAAAAGTAGTGAAATCGAATTGAGCTGAGATATTGTGATGGTCTTAATGGGTTGCATATTGCTTTTTTAGCTGTTGCTGTTGAGGCTCTACAAGCCCACACAGCCGCCCCTCTTCAATCTTCTGATGCCTTCTCAAATTTCTTTAACTATTTCTCTTCAAATTTATTGGAAAAATAGCCCTAAATCTATTGTAATTGTGTCAATTTAGTCCTCAATATTTCATATTTTTGTTAATTCAGTCTTTTTGATCAACTTTGGTCGATCGACACTAACGTGGACATTAGCCGACGCTAACGAAAAAGCAACATGGCCAATTTTTAAAATAATTCTTATTTTTTCCAATTTTTGTTGTCTCTTTCTTCTTGTTTTCTTTTCCTCCTTACTCTGGCCGGCAAGGTTGGCCTAGCCAAGGCCGACCTTGGCCATCGTCGCTGCGCGAGCTCGACCTTGCCCAACGATAGTGAGGTCTAGCCTCCCCCGGCAACGATGAGGCTCAGCCTAGCTAGATCCGGGTGATGTCAACCTCGCCATGGTTGCGTGATGGTCGAGCTCGCCGCGAGCTTTGGCCTTGACCATATCCTGCGAGGTTGAGCTCGCACGACCATGGTGAGGTTTGGTCTTAGCTAGTGACGATGGGTCTCGATCTCGCCATGGCGGGGCAAAGACTAAGCTCACCCAAATTTGGCTCGGCCGAGCCTCGCCCTCGCTCTCGCCGGCCATAGAAGGAGGAGGAAAAGAAAAGGAAAAATTAAAAAAAAAAAAAATTTATTAAAAATTGATCACGTCAATGTCGATATCTTCATCGACGTCGGCCAGAATGATCGAATTGGCACAAATGCAAAAGATTGATAACTGAATTGGCACAAAAAAAGAGTTTATGACGGAATTGACAAAACCGCAATAAGTTTAGGACCTTTTTAGTAATTTTCCCCAAATTTATATCACATCCATTGTTTCGTTTTTACTCTCTCTTTTTTCCGAGATCATTTAGTATGTGATCATTTTGCTTAACTCGGTTTTTCTTAATTAGTAAAATTTTGCCTCAGCCACTTTTTGAAGTGCCAATTTTTTTTTTTTTCTAATAGTCCATGCACGGAGGGTATTTCCCTTAGTAGAGCCCTAGAACGTACAATAAAGCATGCATTCAAAATATATGGGAAAAATTCTAAATAAGGGCTTGAATGCCCTCATTTTTTTTAAATAATGGTTGAAGTGGACCTTATTTCAAATAAGGTCTTAAAATGCCTCCATTATTCTAAAGAAGGGCATAACCAAGGGCATTTTCATCGCTTTCTTTATTTTTTCTTTTCTTTTTTCCTTCTTTTTTGCCTTAGCTTTTCGCTGGTGGCCAGACATCAACGAGGTTTGGGTGAGCAAGGATGACGAGGGCCTTGCTTGGGCGAGTCAATAGTTGCCCTCGCCGGCCTCACCCGGGCGAGGGTTGCCTCGCACAGGCAAGTGAGGCCGCGCTCGAGGCCGGCAACAGCTACCCTTGCTAGATTTGGCGGGCGAGGGCAACCTTGCCCATCCCTCGCTAGTGGTTGGCCAAGATCGGCCATCGGCGAGAAGCCATGGCAAAAAAAAAAGGAAAAAAGAAAAAAAAGAAAGGGAAAAAAGAAAATGACAAAAATGCCATTGCTCATGCCATTATTTAAAATAATGAAGGCAATTCAGGCCCATATTTGAAATAAGATTCACTTCATGCCATTATTTAAAAAAATGAGAGCACTTCAGGCCCTTATTTAAAATTTTTCCGAATATATATCGTCACGAGACATGCATACTTTTCTAGTCTTTCATAGGTAGTTCAATTTTTAGTTAGTTTTTTATACATTTTTTACTTTATTTAGCATTAGCAACATCTTTTTTTTTTTTTTCTGTAAATTTACTTCTTCAAGTTTTTTCCAAGTAATATATTTATGAAGAGCTTGAAGTGTGCTAAATATTATGGATACCGATTTTCATAGGTTGAGTTAAATACATAACTATTTTAATAATATGGCATGGGTCGGGTAAGGTTAGGTCTTAGTCGATTGGCCTATGGATTGCTAAATTATATTGCATAGAAATGAGTTAATGCAAGTTAAATGGATCAATTTGGGTCCATCATTTTCATCTTGACCCACTCATTTGACTATTAGAGAATTCCATTTTGGTAAGTAAACCAGCGAAGAGCCTCAGGCTTTGCCCTGACTCAATAAAAAAATAATGGAAATATACAATTAGTTCACTTTTGAAATACAGTTGTCTCCTGAAAACATAGAAGTAGTTCACTTGTGAAGTATGGTTATCCTTTAACCTGAAAAAAGTATAGTTATCTCCCCAAAACATAAGTGAGTCAACGTAGGCGCATTTCCAAGATAAGTGCGAGTACGAAATTTTATTAACATATCATAATCAAGCTTCATAAACTTTTGAAGTAATGTAGGATAAATTGGCTGTTTAGTAATTGCAAATCTATTTTTAAAATGTGAACGGTTACGTAATTTTCTTTTAAATACCCACTAATTACATGTGCATGTGAAATAAGTTAGTATTCACACCGAAACTCTTACATAGGTAAAAATATATAAAATGGATAAATTTTCAAATAATGACTTAAAATCCGTTTGTTTCACTGAAAATGAATGGCTAAAAAAAAATGTAAAAAATTATCCGCTTGTCTCATTTGAAATAATTAGTCAATGGATAATGTTTTTATTAACGACCACAATTTATTCCCGGAAGTGGAACTAACCGGAGGGTCGGTATGCAAAGAGAGGTCTCCCTTCTAACAGGAGTGAAGAATGATCCAACCCAGCCACAAGAAGACAGGCAGAGTGGCTGGGCAATGGTTCCAAACGTTAAGGAGAGAGAAGCGAGTTGGTCTTGATGATAGCCTAGGCAAGTTTCGTGCTTAAGCTGGACAAGACTACCATAAGCTCAATAACCGAAATCAAGACATTAGCTAAAAAGACCATGTGACAGGGCATAGGTAGTGCACAATAAGAAGATGAAAGCAATCTGGATATTTTCGTGGACGATAAAAATATTTTCGTCCATATATTTATATAGGCAATATAAATGATCATTTTTAGAATAATATGTTTCAAATTATTTATTTTTGCAAAATAGACAGAGTCTTAGTTAAAAATAAGTCGCTTCCACGGATTCAATATAGACATTACTTTCAGATATCATAATGCCTTTTCTACCCAAGTTAGGCAGGATGGGAATCTGAAAAGTTATTGAGTTGGACGAGCTTCGCCATAGGTTGGCATCCATACTAAAGATCGAGCTAAAACAGGGTTTTGCATTCCATCCTAAACTGACCAGCTACCCAATAGTGCCAAAGATGGTAGATACTTTATAGAGCAAGTAATCTTCTAGGTAGGCTTGGCCTAGAGGTGTCAAACGGGCGGGTCGGGTCGGGCTTGGTTTGGGTTGAATATGGTCCGACCCATATTAATCTATTTAACCCGCTTTAATCCATTATCATACAGTACAAATTTTACGACCCATATCCAAACTCACCCATATCCGACTCATACCCGATTCATATAATTTAAATACTTATATATTTAATCAAAGCATGAAATATTTTGTTTAATAAAATTAAAAAAATATAAAAATTTATTTGGTCCTCTGCCTACCTCTGCCACCGTGGCCTGCCTGCCGCCGCCGCCGCCTGCCCCCACCTACTCTTACTGGTGGGGAAGACTGTTTTGCTCTTGATGGTGAGTTAGGTAGCGGAGCAACGTGCAATCATTTCAAAAGCTTGCATTCTAGTGCTCGGTGCAGAAATTGCAACTGAGAGCTCCCTGATATCCTTGGCGCAAAACTCCCTGTAAATCCCGCTCTCGTCGGCAGAAAAGAAGGCGATGGAGTCGAGGAACTATCCAAGCATTTGCTTGAGTGAGAATTCTTATATCAACTGAGAATTCTGTAAGAAATACTTTAATTTTGCGGTGGCCGGGTGATGGGGAGCGGCAAGCGGTGGAGGGCAGCAGTCTAAAAATGAATAAAAATGATCTTGCAAAATTATAGGTCATGGGTTGAAAATGGATTGAGTTAAAGCCCATATTTAAATAATTTTATAGGCTTAAACTCTTATTTGATCCATTTTTTAAATTTGATGAACCCATATTTGATCCAAATAAATAAAAGTGGGTTAAAAAGTGGATCAAAGACTCGTATTGATACTTCTAGCTTGGGCAAAGATTGTCAAAGACTCATATTAACATCTCTAGCTTGGGCAAAGATCGGTCGCTTTATGCTTTATGATTAGGTCAATTTAGCCATAATCCTATTATATTTGTGCCAATTGATTCCATCCGGCCAAATTTGGCCGAAAATCGTTGATGTGGTTGCCATCTGTCCTACGTGGCATGATCGGGGCTGATGTTTAATTTGATGCAAAGTGAAGAACTTTACCAGGGCTTGACATGCCACCAAAAAGCCTACAGCTCCATTGACTCTTCCGATCGTTCCATGGATTATATCGATAGCCTCAAGAATATTGTATTGAAGTGGCATGCATCGCTCATTTGCGCATCGAGTTCCAATCCAGATGCATTGAACCTCTTCATACGTTGGGTGTTGGGATGACGATGGTGCGTGTAAGCGGATCAAACAATTACATAGTTGACCCAATCCGCATGGATCCGCCCTTCGTTCTCATGTGGTGCAGTGAGCCTTTTCCTCCTATTCAGCCCCTTCAATGCTTCGCATTCTTGCCTCTTTTGTTTGATGGGGTCTTGCCAACCCCATTCCCTCTTTATGTCCTTTCCAAATGCTACTGATGTCACTATAACAATTTAGTGAAAATGAGGATATTTTTTTAAATATTTTTTTAATTTCATTTTTCTCTCTCTTTTTTTTCTTTTATTTTGGTCGGTGAGGTCGCTGGTGACCATAGCCCAAAGCTGGCGGAGCCACAAAGGCCCTAGCCGAAGGCCTTTGCGGCATCGCTCGTGGCCAACAACGGCTTGTAGGCCCTCATTGCAAAAAAAAGAAAAAGAAAAGAGACATACAAAAAGAAAATTAGTTAAAAATTTCAATTTTTAATAAAGAAATATTAAAAAAATATCAACATTAGCGCCTGTCAAGCTACATAAGACAGACGATGTCTACATCGACAATTTCCTACCAAAATTAGCGGGATGCATTGCTCCTTCCATGCACCTCCTTTCTTTTTATCCTTGGTTCACGGCTTGTGGGTACGAGAAATTTTTATATGAGCGTAGTTACATACACGAGATTGTATTTGGCCTATAGAAGATGGCAGGTCCCATGTGGATCTCATCAAATTTGACGACCCGAATTAAAGTATAAAATGATAGAAATCCCAAGGATACAGCGTTGCCTTCACTCCGCTGCTCCACGAGGGTAATACCGTAATTTTACCTCTCCACAGCAGATTTTCCATCTGTCCTACCAGAGAAGTTTTTTTTTTTTTTTGTTTTTTGGGTGGGTCGGAGAGAAGTCAATGTTGAGCTGCTGTGATTTAATCGAACTACGATTCCACCCAAGGCGGTCCAAATTGTACACCCCTGAATTCATTGACAATTGAGGTTGATGTCGACCCAAACTGTCAGTGGAAATGTCTTGCTGACAATTTCCCCTTATCAGCCGAGCTTAGTCAACAAATTTCGACTCTGACAAGACAACACGTTCTCATCCTATATAAAGTGACGAGGGAACACAGACTTTGTGCTCCAAGTCCAAGTACCAGCGCAGAAAATGGGAGTGACTCAAGTTCCTGAGATAAGCGTAGGCTCCTGCGACCGGACCATGCCTGTGATCGGCATGGGGACGGCGGCGTACCCCACGCCCGATCCGGATACCACCAAGGCCGCCATACTGGAGGCTATCGGAGCCGGGTACCGCCACTTCGACACCGCATTCGCGTACGGCTCCGAGAAGCCGCTCGGGGAGGCGATCGCCGAGGCCCTGCGTCTCGGCCTGGTGAAGTCCAGGGACGAGCTCTTCATCACCACCAAGCTGTGGAGCAGCTTCGCGGAGAAGGACATGATCCTGCCCGCCATGAAGATGAGTCTAAGGTCGGTTATCGCTTGACGCCAGTAGTCCTCTCCTTTGTGCTGTGATGGTCTAAATTTTGGAAATTGCAGAAACAGAGCAGAAGCGATTGTGCAAAAGCCATGACTGTCCAATTTCCCTTGTTTATAAAATTGATTTGGGTCAGCCGTTTTGCCATTGCAGTAACCTCCGACTAGAGTACGTCGACATGTTCCTGATCCACTGGCCGGTGAGGCTGAGCAAAGAGGTGAAGAAATTGCCGGCTGAGAAGAGGGAGTACATCCTTCCCCTGGACATGAAGTCGGTTTGGGAAGCCATGGAAGAGTGCAAGAACCTGGGCCTCACCAAGGGCATTGGAGTCAGCAACTTCTCCTGCAAGAAGATGGAGGAGCTGCTAGCAACTGCCAAAATCCCTCCCGCAGTTAATCAGGTTAGCAACCCACGTAATCAATCGCTGATTCCGGGCACTACGGGTCCTAAATTGGTCCACGACGGATTTGATCATTATCAGTAGCTTCTCGGCTAACATAGTCCTGAAAATTTTCTTCGAGACTTTAGCGAGTTACGAAATAGATCGTTTAAGTTAGGTCGGTTCCGAAAATCGATTTACACCGTCTTGCTGTGTAAATCAAAGGTTTGGCTAAGTTTTTGGTGATGTGGGTGTATGATATGTAGGTGGAAATGAACCCCATTTGGCAGCAGAAGCAGTTGAGGGAGTACTGCAATGCAAAGGGCATCCACATAACCGCTTACTCTCCCTTGGGTGCTAACAACACCAAGTGGGGAGACAACAGAGTTATGGAATGTGATGTCCTGGGAGAGATTGCCAAAGCTAGAGGCAAGACACCTGCTCAGGTAAATAAAAAAAATGAGGAAAATTCCTATTTTTTTGGCCCATGTACTTTCACTGTTCACTGCCATTTTCAGAAAATTTCTTACCAAATCCTTCCGGCACCAAATCCGACCAAATCTAGCAGACATCGGGAAACATGAATGAACCGAATAATGGTCATGCGTAAATGTTGCAGGTTTCTCTGAGATGGTTGTATGAGCAAGGAGTGAGCATCGTGACAAAGAGCTTCAACAAGCAGAGGATGAGGGAGAACCTCGACATCTTCAGCTGGTCTCTCACCGAAGAGGATTCGGAAAGGATCGCTCAACTTCCTCAGAAGAAGGGCGTTTTGTTTGCTGATGTCATAGGACCATACGATATTAGTCTGGAACTTGATGCAGAAATTTGAGGCTAGTTTTTTCTTTGTTTAATTTTTATTTTTTGCCAAATTATAATATGAGGCTATGTTGGTGTAATACTATATGCACCGATAATTTTTCTTCATTTGACTCTGCATCTCGTACTTTATAATGTTTTTTTTTAAGGAATAAAAGCCATATATGATCATTGCTCTCTTTTTCCTTTTTTTTTGGTCAAAATAACATTTCATTCACTTTCTCGATTGAGATACACGAGAGAAATATTTCAGTTTAAAGGGCACAACTTCAAACCCAAATAAATTCCAGATTACTTCAAAAGAGAACAAGCTCCGGATAACAATTGAGGTCGCCTTTACTACTTCTCTCGGTAGAGCCTTTGCAAAGGGATCAAACAGATTCTTGCATGATCTCACATTAACAATTGTTACGGTAACATCCTAAATCAATTGTCTCACGAACTCGTGTCTTAAACTTGCTATTATAGGTGCTACTATAAGTCTTTGCCAAAGTAGCCCGATTGTCATAGTGAATAGAAATATGAGGCATAAGACTAGGTCATGTCATATTTGATGTTCAACAGCAAATTTCTTATCCATTCAGTTCCTTTCCCAGTTGCTAATTCAGATTTCATTGTTGAGTGAGTTATGCATGTTTGTTTCTTGCTCGCCCAAGATACAGCACATCCACCTAATGTGAAGAGATATCCAGAAGTGGAATGGTTATCTCACACACTGGTAATCCAACTAGCATCGGCGTATCCTTATGATACAACTGGATAATTGTTATAGAAGAATCCCAAATTTTCAATTCTCTTAAGATAACAAAAAAAATTCTAGTGATAACATTTATGTGTTCTATATTTGTATTACTAGTATATCTAATCAACTTACACACGGAAAATGCAATATCGGATCTAATACAACACACTCGCATATTCATGTTGTGCTATTACCCTACCAGTATTATAATTTAATTCAATACTAGTATCAAATGGAGTACTCATTTCTTTGAAACAAACACGTTTAAATTTATTTTACATCTTGTCAATGTAATCACTTTGGCTCAAAGAGTAAACCACATTATATTTTTTAAATTTAAATTCCGAGGTAGGTCCTACTTCACCCAAGTCTTTCATTTAAATATGAAAGTTAGATACTTCTTAGTATCAATGATTCCAGTCATATTGATTTAAAAAATAAGCATATTATCAACATATAAGCAAACTAAAACACCGTAGTCTTTAATAAATTTAGAATAAATACACTTATCGACACTATTATATTTGAAACCGTTAGACAATACGACTAAATCAATTTTTTCATGGCACTGGTTAAATGTTTGCTTAAACCCATAAAGAGAGTTAATCAATCTACACACTGTCCTTTCATGTCCAGGAAGAACAAAATCCTCCGGTTGTTCAATGTAAATTTTGTCATTTAAATCTTCATTTAAGAAAGTAGTTTGGACATTAATTTGATGAGCACGGAGATCATAAATTGATGCTAAAACAAGAAGAATTCGACTAGATATTATATGTGATATATATATATATATATAGCTTTTTATGTATACCCTTTGGCCACTAATCTACCCTCAAATGCTTGATTTTCTAAGGAACAAAATTGAATTCCACTTGCACATCCATATGAAACTGGCTCAGTCGCCCATCAAATAGCGACATATAGTAAATCACCATCATAAACTTTATTCCATGAAACTGATGGATTACTTAGAAGCAAGAAATACTTAGGATCAGACCTATCTGTAAAAATCTGCAACTCTCACCAACATAGAATCATAAGTTAGCCAGCATTTATTTCTAAAGGGGCAGACCGATGCCTACATTGAAAATTCTGCCGACCAATACTTGGATTTATAGACCAGAGGCTAAAATAAATACCCGGCATTAGATCCACATGCACAGAAATTTCCTCGAGATGGAGACTACCAAAGTTCCATCTTCAACAATTTCGTTTTTGCTTGCATCAAAAGCCCATTCCTCTTGAAAAGATAAAGGAGAGCCCTTTTGATTCTGACACAAGCAAATCTCTAGTGAAACGCATCCATCCAAGTCCCAGAATTCACGGGTATTGCCGCAAGTCTCTAGAACCATGCGAATTTCCATTTAAATTCACGACAAATCGAGCCCCAAAAGCTGCCTTAAACGGCACGTTGCCACGTCATTCTTGCCCAAGAAGCATGGCAAGGGGATGGAACTCGGTGGCAGGGACGAGACGCCCATCCCTGGACCCGTATGGAAACCGGACAACTCCCTAACCCGGATTTGCCTCTGCACGATCTTGGGGTCGGGCCCGAGCCGGTTGGTATACCCCAGAGCAAGGTCAGGATCTCCTTTGTTGATCTTAGACAGCAAAGAACACAGATGGTTGTAGGAGTGATGCGAGATAGCTTCGGACGAATTATAGAAGGGATTCACCAAAACAGTGAGGGCCAGCCCTGCAGCTCAAGCCGAGGTCAGTGCTCTTGTTGAAACATTTGTCTTCTTCTATGATCGTGTGTCGGAGTACCTTCTGTTGGAGTCAGATTGCTTGAGAGTTGTTGAGAGGCAGAGCCCTCACAAGTGCTGATCAATGTCAGTGGGATGTACGTGTCCTTATCTTGGAAGCCCAAGGCCTCTTGAAGAACTTCTCGGGCATAAGCTTGGTCCATTGTAAGAGAGAGGCTAACAAAGTGGCAGACTGGTAGCTAAGGCCTTTAGAAAAAATCCTCTGCCTCTTAATTGGTTACTTTGTGCTGATGTTTATGCTTTGTACTTGCAAGCTAAGAGTTAAGAAATGAATGGATATCTCTTTTCTGACCCCAAAAAAAAAAAAATGTTGGTTGTTATTGTTACATTGTTTTCTTTTAACTTCTGAAGTAAATTCCAGTTATCCACATAAATTGGCAAGTAGAAAGTTCAATGGCAACATCTCACCAAATCTGTAACGGAGATATTATATTATTTTCTCTTTAGAGTTAGAAAAAGAAATCTGTCCAATGAATCCCAAATATATTGTATGAATAGCAATTCAGTCCTAAGCTTTATAATTTCACCAATTTAGTCCTATACCTTGGGCGAAATTTCAATATAATCCTTCCGTTCCCGGAAATGGCTGACTTGTCGATGTGCCATAAAGGACGGCCGGTGATGACTGGAATGCCGCATCAGAGATTTCCGGAGAAAATTGGCCGGATGAATTGCATTGAAATTTCGTCCAAAGGTTCAGAATTAAATTGTCAAAATTTAAAAGTTTAGGACTGAAGTGACATCTCGAGAACATCCTTCTTGGAGTGGCGGAAGAGCCCGGCCTATATCTCCAAAATGCTTTCCCCCCAAAATGATCGAGGAGGGGGAAATTCTTCATGTCCCACAATATATTTAGGATTACTAGGGTAGTTTTGCTGTTTAGAAAAACTAATCAAAGTTGAAAATTGTATTAATGCATCTTCATTGTAAAACTTTATGGGGAAAATGACACTAATAGTTTTTAATTTTTTGCCTAATGTGCAATATCATTGCTGAACCTTTAATATGTTCAATTCATTTAATGTGATTCTTGTATTATTCTTGGACGTTTAGTGTAATCCCTAAAATTTCAAATTGTCCAATTTAGTCCCTCAACTTCCACAACAAATTCTAATTAATCATTCAACATTATTTGCACATTTTCATAGTTACATTATTACCCGTCCATTTCCTAATTCAATAGAAAAATATGTTTTCCTTTTTTTAGATTCTTAAAAATTTGGTCTTTATAAGTATTTTGAAAGGTTCATTTATGCATATTTTAACTTATGATATATAATAGTAAAAGCAGAACTTGATTTAGAGCTATATCAGATTCCTAAATTTGCGAGTTGCCCGGTCTAATCCATCGACTTTCCATAAAAGGCCAAATCAGTTCTTCAACACTATTTAAATGTTTATATAATTAGACTGTTTCGTTTACGTAAATTTAAACTTTTGAATTCTATAATAGTAAAAATAGAACATTAGTTAGCCGGTGCCTAGTGGATTTCTCAGTAATCCTATGTAACTCCAACGTGGATTTTCTCAAGCCGACTATTCTGCTACGTGGCAAATGACTCGGCCATTTCTTTTTTAAAACAATACCGTCTCTCTCCTCCTCCTCTTCTTCTTCTCCTCAAAATGTCCCAAATCGGATTCAAAAGTTTCAACTCACACGAACCCAAATACTAAAAAAACCAAATAGGAGTTTTAAAAGCAATACTGTCGGCGACTGCCACCACGGTGGCTGTGTCTATTGTGGTGATTGCTTAAGACCACCATGATAGGAAATTGAGCAGCCCAGGTCAATACCCAAATCTCGAAATGGGCTTGACCTCCATAGACGAGCACCGTCATGGTGGTTGCTTAAGACCACCATTACTTAAGATCATCGTCAGTTGGATGAGCTGCCCGGTGATCCCTAGGTTGCAGCACGTCTTCCATGGTCTAGGTTCAAGGACAATCCAGTCTTAGATTCGGACACACTCTTGGTTGTAACATAATCCACAATCCCATCACTTGCTTTACCATTTTCGTTAATGGTGATTGATTTCAAAATGGGGAGGTGCTTGATCAAGAACCTAAAACCTACCCGATTATGCATGAGAGGGATTTGAGATGGATTTCGTCGACCGTTGAAATTGAACGGGATAAAAATGAGAGAGAGAGAGAGAGAGAACGGAGGCTGTGTTTTCTTTTGTTTTCCGTTGGATGAAACCCTTCAGGGCTCCTTCGGACCTTCGGCGATCAGCTATCCTATAATGCCAAAGACCGTGTAAACTTTATAGACCAAGTCATCTTTTAGGTAGGCTAGGGCAAGGATCAATTACTTTATGCTTAAAACTAAACCGAGAGGTAGATTCTACCTGAAAAATTATCAGAAAAAGTCTTAAATTTTTTGCACTTTTGCCGATTTAGTATATGAACTATAACAGATGATGGATCTCATGTGGATTTCATCAAATTTGACTATCCGAATCTCATGGAATACTTTGTTAGTGGGCAACTCCATGCAACCCATGCATAAATAAATCCACTGGCTTTGACGAATGCAAAGACGACTGGTCTCGGCTCACCTAATAAAAATCCCAAGCGTACGGCGTTGTCTTCACGCCGCTACTCCACGAGGGTCATTTTTTTCAAGTTAGCCAAGATGCCACTGTCGCCCCTTGAAACTTCTCCCGCTCTCCCTCGCCACCTCTCCCTTTTCAATCTCCCTATCTCGCTATCTTCTAGATGTCTTCGTGAATTTTGTTGACGAAGTCATCGCCATCCTCTACGAAAGTAAGGTCTAAAGATCAAAGCGCAAGTACTTCAAAAGAATTTGTTCTTTTCTCGATCGTTTCGGTTTTGGATGCTTGCTCTAGATTGTCAAGCGCTCCACAAGTTTTTGAAATTTCTTTTCTATCTTAAGCAATCGGCATATCTAAAAGTGATTTTGTGATCAACTGATATTTTTTTACAGCCATTCTCTCTTGATCTAGAGGTAAAACTAGATTTTGGTGTTCTTTTATCCCTATCTTTATCACAATCTAGATATAGATATGGAATTTACAATGTGCTTTATGTACTTTTTCAACTTATTAGAGTGGGGGACGTCGAATCTAGGCACGCACTATCTTTTGACAAAGCCGTAGCTACTGAAGAAGGGTTTCTTGGTATGTGCTCATCACCGATAATGATGTGAGATTCGGTGATTGACCGCCGGTTGTATTTCAACGCTATGACAGATTCATCTTTTAAGGAATAAGCGACTTTTTTTTTTGTGGGCTGTATCAAATTGATTCACTTTTCAAATGTACTAACTTTGTGGGATGTACAATTTTATTTGGAATTAATATAGCTCTCTTTCATGTTAAATGAAAATCTTCCTTTTGACCAAAAATAAAAATAAAAATGCCAAACCTATGTATGCGCAGCCGATTTCCATCTGTCTTACGGGAGAAGTCAACCTTAGCTGGCATGTCTTAATCGAATTACATCTAGACGGTCCAAATTGTACGCCCATGACTTCGTTGACAATACATGCCACTTATTGGGATGTTCGAAATTGTAGGAAAAAATTGACCCAGATAATTTCCCAATTTTGGTTCGATATGCAATGTGTGCCTTGAACTTTTAATTTATTTAATCTAATCTCTGAATTTTAGTCTAATGTGCAATGCCGTCCCCGAACTTTTAAGTTGTTCAATTAGATCCATAGACCCCTGGTAAATGTTCAATTTCCTCAATTAAATATACGAAGATGTTCAACGTTATCCCTGAAGTTGAAAGGATAATATTGAATATTTTCATATAGTTTATGCACCAAATGGACAACATTGAACTTTTTATATGGGATCACATTGAACAAATTAGAAATTTAGGAACCGCACTGCACATTAGAACAAAGTTCATAGACCGCATTGAATAAATTAAAAGTCCAGGAATCACATTGATCATTGCGTCAAAGTTGACGTATCATTTATGTCATTATCCCGAATCATAAAGTAGGCAAAGACTAATATCTGGGATTCTGGAAGCAGTGCTGAACTCATGCCAACGTCCACTTCGCTCCCATGAGCGGAATAAGATCCTTAGCCGGCCTAATCTTCAAACAAAATAAAGATAGAATAGACCATTCAATTAGTGATACAATTTATTCAAACTGACGATACCATCAGTGAAGAAAACTTTTGCTGGCAATTCGTCCAATTAGAATCATCAATCTTTCCGATTTATTCAAACTGACGAAACCGTCAATGATGAAGACTTTTGCTGGTAATTCGTCCAATTAGAATCATCAATCTTTCCTATAATTTGTGGAAGCCTACGCGACTCATATGAGATTAGTCAACAAATTTCGAATGGGACCACGCATTCTGATCCTATATAAGCGACGAGGGAACACGGACTTTGCTCCAAGTACACGCACAAAAAAATGGGAGTGACTCAAGTTCCCGAGATAAGCGTAGGCTCCTGCGACCGGACCATGCCAGTGATCGGCATGGGGACGTCAACCAACCCCCCGCCCGATCCAGAGACCGCCAAGGCCGCCATGCTCGAGGCCATGAGAGCCGGGTACCGCCATTTCGACACCGCCTTCGCATACGGCTCTGAGAAGCCGCTTGGGGAGGCGATGGCCGAGGCCCTGCGTCTCGGCCTGGTGAAGTCCAGGGATGAGTTCTTCATCACCACCAAGCTGTGGAGCTCCTTTGCGGAGAAGGACATGATCGTGCCCGCCATGAAGATGAGTCTAAGGTCGGTATCGCATGATGCCATTAGTCCTCTCCTTTGTGCTGTGAGCAAAAGTGATAGTGCAAAAGCCATGAATGTTCAATTTTCCTTGCTTATAGAATTGACTTGGGTCAGCTGTTTGGCCATTGCAGTAACCTCCAACTAGAGTATGTGGACATGTACCTGATCCACTGGCCGGTGAGGCTGAGCAAAGAGGTGACGAATATGCCGGTCAAGAAGAGGGAGTACATACTTCCCCTGGACATAAAGTCGGTTTGGGAAGCCATGGAAGAGGGCAAGAACCTGGGTCTCACCAAGGGCATTGGAGTCAGCAACTTCTCTTGCAAGAAGCTGGAGGAGCTGCTATCAACTGCCAAAATCCCTCCCGCAGTTAATCAGGTGTGACCCACATAATCAATCGCTGATTCGTCGCACAGCGTGCCACAGATATAATCATTATCTGTCGGTTCGGCTAATATAGTCCTGAAAATTTTGAGGACTCTAGCGAGTTACCAAATATATCGTTGAGTTAGGTTAGTTCCATGAATCGTTTTACACCATCGTGCCGAATAAATCAAAGGTTTGGCTAAGTTTTTGGTGATGAGGGTGTATGTAGGTGGAAATGAGCCCCATTTGGCAGCAGAAGCAGTTGAGGGAGTACTGCACTCAGAAGGGCATCCACATAGGCGCTTACTCTCCCTTGGGTGCCTACAACACCAAGTGGGGACACAACAGAGTTGTGGAATGTGATGTCCTGGGAGAGATTGCCAAAGCCAGAGGCAAAACACCTGCTCAGGTAAATAAAAAAAAAAATCAGGAAAATTCCTAATTTTTGCCTATGTACTTTCACAGTTCACTTCTATTTTCACAAAATTTCTTACCAAATCCTTCCGGCACCAAATCCGGCAGGCATCAGGAAACATTAATGAACCGAATAATGGTCATGCGTAAATGTTGCAGGTTTCTCTGAGATGGTTGTATGAGCAAGGAGTGAGCATCGTGACAAAGAGCTTCAACAAGCAGAGGATGAGGGAAAACCTCGACATCTTCGGCTGGTCTCTCACTGAAGAGGATTCGGAAAGGATCGCTCAACTTCCTCAGAAGAAGGGTCTTTTGTTTGCTGATGTCATAGGACCATACGACATTAGTCTGGAAATTGATGCAGAAATATGAGGCTGGATTTTCTTTTAACTTTTATTTTTGGCATTCTAGAATATGAAGCTGTGTTGGTGTATATACTACATGCACCTGTAACTTTTTCTTGATTTGGCTCTGCATCTCATCCTTTATAATGTTTTTTTTTTTTTGTAAAAGAATAAAGCCATATATGACCACTTGTCTCTTCTTTAATCATAAGCTTTGAACAATAAGCCTCGCGGAAAATAATTTTCAAGAAATTATTTTTCGAATTTTCCAACATTTGGTTCATGAAAAATGAATGAGTTAAGGAAAATATTTTCCGTCAACGAAAAAAACAAAAGAGGAAATCATTTTATGTGGAGACTAATTTTTCTTTTCTCTCTTCTCTCTATCTTCATGCTTTGATTTTTTTAATAATTTTTTATCTTTATTTATATAATTTTTTTCTTTTCTTTTCTATTTTTTGTCTTTCTTCTATTTTTTCTTTTTTTTTCCCTTTCTCCGCCAATCGCCAGGCCTCAATGATGGTCGGCAGCTCGGGGACCTACCACAGACACTACCCAGCGACCCCTAAGCTCGCTAGCGGCCATAGCCGGGCGGTCACGAGAGAGGACGGAGGAAAAAGAAAAATAAAACAAAAAGAAACAAGGAAAACAAAAATAACTAAAATTCATTTAAAAAAAAGAATAGAACAATAAAAAATAAGAAAATATTAAAATGAGTGCATGGAGGAAAATCAAATCCAATTTTTCATATTAAATGGCAGAAAATATTATCCAGTTCATTTTTAGGTTTTAGCCAACACCGGAAAATATTGTCATTTTCTTGAAAAATGATTTCTTGAATTTTTTTTTTTAAAAATCACATTTTCGGCAAAACAAATGGAGCCTAAGATTTCACATTTATGAAATGAGAGCTTGTAGCTTAACTAGTTACCACAACCACGCAAATTCTTATATATCATTCATAACAAACACATCTTGTCCGAAAATTGCAATTATATTTATTCTCTTTTCCTGCAATCAATTTGTTCTACCTGATCCACGCTGAAGAATTTGCATGAATCCTTATTTAGTTGAATTTAGTTTGCAAATTAAGCAAATCGTCATGGAACTGAAACAAGCACCGGCTATAATAATGTGCTCTTTTGCTAGCACATGTTCCGTCTAAAATCGCGGTCGAGGACAACTTGAGGCTGATGTGAACTATTAGCTATATGCAAGCAATGTTGGTTGCAACATTGTTTTCTTTTAACTAATGGAATAGAATCCATTTATCCACATAAATTGACAAGTAGAAAGTTCAATGGCAGTTATTGACAAGTCAAGAATCGAGGTCATATATTGTTTTCTTTTAACTTATGGAATAGAATCCATTTATCCACATAAATTGACAGGGGTTCGAAAAAAGAAAATTGTCCAATCAATCCCTAATATATTGTATGAATACCAATTCAGTCCTAAATTTTCTAATTTTGCCAATTTAATCATAACCCTTTGAGTGAAATTCCAATATAATCTTTCCAATCAATTTCCCCGGGAAAATCGCTGGCGTGGTGATGTGCCACGTAGGAGGGCCGACGACACTCGAACCGCCACGTTAGCGATTTTTTAAGATAATTGGATGGATGGATTGCATTGAAATTTCACCCAAAGATTAGGGCTAAATTGTCAAAATTAAAAAATTTAGGACTGAATTGGTATTTGCACAATATAGTTAGGACGGGAAAAGGACACTTTTAGTGCTAAAAGTTGTGTGCGGAGATCACTTTAGCATCAAAAGTTTCAATCGGATCACTTTAGTGCCAAGTTTTTTATAAAACAAACGTTTTAGTGCGAAGTCCGATTTGGTCCGTCGGAATTTCGACATAGCCTTATTTTATTAATAAGTGAAGTCAATGTGGCCGTCAGAGAGTCCAATCAACAGCACAAAGCCTTCACAACGTCGTTTTGCACATGGTTCTTAAAATAAGAACCCTAAATCAGCCGATTGAAGAAAAAAATCCCCAATTTGAAACCCTATCCCAATTTCAATTTGCCCCAAAGAAATCACAGGTCATACTTGCAAATGGAGGGCTTCATAGGCGGCTTCAGCAGCGCCTCAAACCCTAAATCAGCCAATTCAAAAAAATCCCCAATTTCAAAGCCGCCTAACCCCAATTTCAATTTGCCCAAAAAAATAACAGCTCAAACTTGAAAATGGGGGGCTTCACGAGCAACACCAGCGGCTTGGCGCCTCAACCCCTAATCCCAATTCTTCTCGAAGCGAAGAAGGTAAGTGTTATTGTTATTATGGGTTACCGAGTCCAATAAGAACATCTTGGACTCGGTTGAATCTGGGAAGACAATTCAATGAATGCGCCATGTATAGAAAAGGCTTGAAATGCAAATATTTCAAATGGGTCGATGCGAAATTTTCCAAATGAGCGACCGAGGTAATATTGAAACTTCTTGAAGGACGACATCAATCGTTACCTACATTACTAGACGAGTTGGAGGATGTTGATGTTCAATCAATGCAAGCTAAAAATAAGGCTTTAGCATCTTTGGCTAACCATTTGAAGAAGGAAGTTTCAAGCTTCAAATTTGAAAGAACTTGTTCTCGAGCGTTGATTGTCTTATTATTATGTTGTGTAGCCTATTTTATGGGCAAATGTAAAGGGACCGATGAGAATAGGTTTCTCAATCTATCATAGTTGAATATGAATGAAACATGTAGTTGTGAAAGGGTAATTTGTAGTTGTGTTGTTGGTTTGGTGTTTTTCCCTAATTGTTGTATGAAATAAGAGTTTGCTATCTACTTTTGGTTGAGTCAAGGTTGGAATTCATTGTGTGTGCACATTTACAAGTTTTGTTGAGATTAGTTGTTATGCATTGTCAACTTCCTTTGCTTTGTTTGTGAATGAGATGTTAGTTGTTGGTGATTTTCTGGTTTGCTGCAATTTTTGCTGCAAATGCTGTTAAATGAAAGAGTAGTGGTTTGCTAAAGGTGATCACTTCAGTGCCAATTGTGCTTAAAAAATTAATACTTCGGTGCCTAATTTTTACTAAAGTGATCACTTAAGTGATAAGTTTTTGTTAAAATGATTACTTCAATGTCAAGTTTTAGTGAAAATGGCCATTTTAGTACCAACAAAGGTTGCATAATGGCCATTTCGGTGCCGATCGAACCCGGTACAGCAACAACAACTTGGAGCCGCAGCAGCTGCTACTAGTGTAAGCTGGTGCGCTAGCAACTACGGGTGTAAGCTTGCACCACATACAGCAGCTTCAAGTGCTACTGGTGGTGGTGCAAGCTGCACTTCTTGCTTCTGCTTGCACTAGCATTTGCTAGTCCGCAGTTCAAAGCTGCACATGTACTAGGAGCTGCACATGTACTAGGAGCCGCTTAGAGCAAGCATAACCCAACCTACACAGACAAAAACTCCAACAACATCATCCCAGTAACATAACACCATCAACCTCACATCAATCAAGAACAACACAACAACGAAAAAGTAAGGTGCTGATAAAAACTTCATTGCCATTCACATTTAACTGATAATTCACAAACAAAAACATCTATCAATCATACCAACCGATCCCGCACAAACAAAAACATCCATCAGAAGTGCTTTCCACCATCATTCAATGTTCACCTCCCACTAAACATGTGAAAAAGTAACAAAAAAAAAAACATAACAACATCAAACTCAATCAACATCCATCACCCCCCAGATTTTTTTCCTTTTGATAGCTTTTTTGACTTGATTCATGATCCTTGCACTTTTTTTAACCCATCCTCTAGGTTCTTGAGATGGGCTTGCGGGTGGTTCATCATCGTCACGTGCAAGTTCTTCAACCGGTGCGATTACTTCAACTACCCTTGTTGTTCCCTAAACCTTCTTGGCATGAGCTTTAGTAGTTGATGGCTGTTTTGGAGCTGCAGCAACTTTTTTCTTCTTTGGACTACTCTTCCTTGGCACAGCTTTGGACTCTTGAGTTAGGCCCCATTAAGCGATTAGAAGCTCGATAATCAACCTTGGCTACAACAATAATGATATGGTCAATGATATGAAATATAATTGACAATAATTGAAATACACAAGTCCTACAAAACTTACATTCAATATAGTCATCCCAAGACGTTCGTTTGCATAGATAACATAACCACATTACCTGATCATTTTCTCGAGAGCCCCTCTTGTTTGTTGTGGTGCCTCACTTTCAGCAATCTAAGTAGATTGTCTTCTTCTCACCTAAGAAAGACATAAAAATTTAACAAAGTCAAAGTGAAGTCCGTAAAATAAAACTAACACAAATAATTGTGTAACTTACTGGATATTTTTGCCTTCTCTTTCGTTCAACCGTGGACTCGGTGGTTGGACCCGTAGATGTTGCTCCAATAGACCCATCAATAGGCCCAAGTGTTGGCCCATGAGTAGGCCTAACTGTTGCCATATAAATGGCCTATCAGTAGGCCCTTCAACTGAAGTTGCTCCTATACTTGGTCCATCACTGGGCTGTTATTAATTTTGCTTCTTCAATTTACAACCTTTCTTATTGTGTCATTCCGTATGGCAATAGGAGCACTTCATCTTTGTGTCGGTTCTGCTCATTCTCTTACTTGGATCTCCCCTACGTCTATTCTTTGTTTCCATTTTGGCCTTCCTATTAGCTTCTTTAGTGGCAACGTATAAGAGCTTCACGATCTATTAACTCCCAAAATTTGCTCGATCTAAGAGGCTATAGCATGAATTTGTAAGACTCAAGATATGTGCTTTTCTTGTAATACTCATGTAGGTATTCCTCTGGGTTCTATTGCTATGACTGGATTGCACAAATGGCATGTGCACAAAAAATTCAAGTTAATTGCCAAGCTCGGCATAAACACTTTTCCTCTCTAAGTGGACGATATACGTACCGCTATTGTTCACAATTTCAAAACCATCATCTCCATTCCGTGTTGCATGACAGAACCTAGTAGCAGCCAGGTTATCATCCAATTTTTTGGCAATCCTAAGACCACATTGTTTTGTCCACTTTGCAACCTCATCTATTTGTGTCTGCAGTCTTCTCATAACCATGAATCGTATGTCTTTAATCATGCTCATGATCGGTTTGCACCCGGCTTCAAGTATTTTGCCATTAAATGCTTCATCAAGGTTGTTGTTGATAATATTGCACTTGAATTCTTTGCTAAAGAATGCCTTACATCAATGCTTAGGGTCAGTTCAAAATAGTGCCTCAAAATTGTCTTTTGTTAATTCTAACAATCCCTTCTTGGCCATTCTAAATTTAGCTATGTTGGCGCTCTTTGCTATCCGCCAAAATTGCCTCCGTAATTTGACTCTTTTATAAATCTTTGTCCAGTTTGCATAGATGTACTTTGCACATATCCTATGTTCAGCATGTGGCATCAACTCGGTTAATGTAAAAAAAAGTCCCTAAATAATTAAAAATAAATAAAAAGATTATCAGCAAAAGCAAAAGCAAAAAGTAATTTAATACAAGAGTTTTCTTTGAACTCCTATGTGCACTAACAACAGCAGTTGCACCTGCATAATTTTAAAAAAAAAAAAAAGACTATCAGCAAAAGCAATAAGCATTACCTTTTGTTGGTCGCTCATGAATGCTCGACCTCCCAATCGGTTATCTCATGGATAGTGATCAAATTCTTTAGAAACCAGGACCAAGTGTCCTTATTCTCTACCTTGACAACAGCCCAAGCTATGTGATATATTTGGTTATTGGCATCTCTCTCAACGGCAGCCAACAACTCCCCCTTGCATAACCCCTTCGAAAAACATCTATCTAATCTTATAACTCTTCTAAAATCAACCAAAAATCTCGGTCCGCATGCGTCAAAACAAACATAAAATCTATCAAACTTGGTCGCAGAGTCGGGCAATGGCCTCTCCACAATCTCTACATAAATTCTACCGAGTGAGTTTTGAAGTTGACACTCATAAGCATAATCTCAAACCTGGGCATATTCTTCCTTGTACCGACCCATCAATGCCTTCATCAATTTTTACTTGGCTCTTTTGCATTGATCCCTCGATACATTGACCCCTAACTGCTCCTTCACTAACGGCTTCAACCGAGCACTCTTCATCTCGAGCATCGCCTTAATAGTGTTGAAGAAATGTTTCAACAATCATACACTTGTTACCCTTTTGTTGTAAAAAATAATGAGACAAGTTTGTTCTTCCAAGCAATGACCTAATCGGAATAAACTGGTCATCTTACTCGATGAGCCATAAATCTTCCAAGGTTAATTTAGTTGTGACCACTTAGCTCCGAGAAAAAGTCCTTAGTATGTCTATAAAATTGTACACACCTTTGTTCATAAATTGATCTCTTGACAATAGCTTTTTTTAATTGTTTGGCATTATCAAACCAAATTCCTATGCTTCCTCCTTTGTACCCTTTGAATGCTTTGGTTGATTTTATTTTTTAAGATAGAACTCGAAAATTAGAAAAATGCCATGAAATGAACCCCTACAAAATCATTTTGCATAAACGCCTAGCATGGTTGCAAAAATATGATTAGGAATTAAAAGCGACTAAACCTTGCATGATCACCTTAGTTAACAACCACTCTCATGGTAACCACAAGGGCTCTAGTAGAAATACTAGCGTAAACTAATCCCCGAACCCAAAAATCTCTGGTTGCGTGGAATCGAGCGACCCCTCTCAACTGCTCGATAGGGTCTACGATCTACCCTCCTCGAAAGATCAATGGCAACTCCCTTCTGTATATACACTCGCACATGTCATCCGAACACATTAAGGTCGAATACGAATTTTTGACATCGAGACTTGGTATGGGCTTAGAAGAGCCCAAGCCAAGGGGCCCATACGCAAGACCTCCCTTAGCGAGCCATTCCCTTGGCGAGCCATTAGCCTGTCTTCTCCCTGTTGTAGGATCACGTGGGCAGGTCGCGACACACACGAATTGCAATTTAAGTTTCTCATAAAATTGGTGGGGCCCAAAGGCAAGATTTGACACTTATAAAAAAAAAAATCATTGATCGCAATTGCAATTTAATCTTCTTTTTAACTTTATCTTTTTTTTTCTAGAAGGCTAGGTTGTTGATCAAATTACTAAAGTGCTCATAACATAATTTTTTTTTTTGGGATAATTTCAAAAAAGGGCCCCAAGTATCTTCTTTTTTTCAAATAAATGCTTGAAGTGGACATTGTTTCAAATAAGGGCTTGAAGTACCTTCATTATATCAAAAAAGGGCATAAAGTGCATATTATTTCAAATAAGAGTATAAAATGACTATATTAGTCTAAAAAAAAAGGGCTTGAGTCACTTTAGTTATGGGTATTTTGGTCATTTAATATTCTATTTTATTTTTTCCTTTTCTGTTTTTTAAGAGATTTTAAAAAAAATATTAAAAAAGAAGAAACACCTCCCGCCTGATTTTTTTCCTTTTTTTTTTTAACTTTTGTTTTATTTTATTTTAATTTAATTTAATAAAAAATTAGATTAAATTTATATTTTTACAAAAATTCCTTTGATCGGCCGGAAAATTTGGCCGGCCGGGTGGCCGGTGAGGTCAAGCCCTTATTTGAAATAACCATGGCCACTTCGGACCCTTTTTTGAGATAATGATGGCACTTTAGGCTATTATTTGAAATAAAGTCCACTTCATCTTCCTATTTGAGAAAATGAGGGCACTTGAGGTATTTTTAAAGTTTTCTCTTTTTTTTTTAAATTAGAAGTGCTCTTTTTTTTTTACAAAAAATCATAGAAATGATAATGTATTATGATTTATAAAAATATATATTTTTATATAATATATTCCTAACGTGTTAATAATCTTTATTATTTTTAAAAATGATGTGTTGGTATATCATGTGGTGTCGTGTACCAGTAATACTTGAGTTACAGCGACCAGAGGGGAGATTATGGTCACATGTTCGCTCGTACAGCAATGGTCGAGTTCCTGCTGTGGCATGCGAGTGTGGCGCTTCTGCTTCGGAACAATGGCGAAACCAACACCAACGGACGGAGTGTTATTCGCCGGCCTGAGCTGCGTCGTCGGCGTCGCTTGCAGGCACCTTCTCCGAGGCACTCGCGTCCCTTACACCGTAGCCCTGCTCCTCCTCGGCCTCGCCGTCGGCTCTCTGGGTCTCTGACTCTTTCTCCTCTAGCCACGTCCTTTCTGGGTTTGGGTATTGGCTTTGCCAGTTCATTCGTTTATCTGTTAGGACTATGATTGAACGTCCTCCAGAACACTGGTCGCAGAAAGCTTTCTGATTCATTTTGACTCGTCGCAGGAAGTTGTCGAATATTTTCCTTGCATTTCGGTTGCTCTGCTGGTTTTTCTTGCTTGCATTGTTCAGCTATCGTGGCCTTTTACCGTCGATTGGATTCTCTTAAAAGATTTTTGTTAAAATGGATAGAGCATCAAGTATATCATCCTTTTTTCATTGTTTGTTTTCCCTTTTTGTAAAATTTTGTATTGATCTGGTGATATGCAGAGTTTGGTGCGAGTCTACCGTTAGGGGCACTGGGGAATGCAATCCGCCTTTGTGAGTTTTCCCTCGTCGTCAAGCATCATCAATCCAGAGAACACAACTTTTTGGGACAAATGTGTGTTAGATGGTTTTTTTGTCTCCAATTAACTTGTTAGTTGCAAAATTTTGCAGGGGCAGATATTGATCCCGATCTCTTGTTGGCAGTCTTTCTTCCTCCTCTTCTTTTCGAGGGCTCATTTTCTATGGACAGCCACCAAATCAAGGTTCTTTTTCTCTCAATATTTGCATCTCCTTTGTAACTTCGGTCGTCAGATATGGGTTTGATGAGATTGGCCTTTGTTGTTTCCGAAAAGGGTTGCCCCGACACTGATTTCTCCAGATGGGGCTTCTTTCTTTGCTTGTGTGTTTTACTTGAATTAACTGGACCTTGATGTTATTTTGTACATTGTCTAAAGCTATTGGAAAAAATAATAGTAAGGAGTACTTCCTGATGATTTAGAGGTAGACACAGACTCATTTGGAATCCATACAAGAAGGGCCAACTTTAATAGGATTAGGGAAGGGCAACCCTATCATATTCAAATTTTTCCTGTGGTTCTTTATACGCTCAAGAGGTCTGAAATTAAAAGTATGTCATGTAAGTTTGCAAAAAACATAGGTTTTACCTTCAACATAAACAATGATTATCGATGCGAAATTTGGAACAAATTACCCTATAGTTTTATGTGCAACAAAGTGACGTGATTAGTTTTCCTGGAATTACTTGCTGGTAATTCTTACAAGACTAGAATTGCTGCCAAATCGCTAGCTATACACAGATTACTCTGAAAATTTCTTTTGCAGGCAAATGATTTTCTGATACTCTCTACATTATATATGTAGATTTTTGATGCATCTCTATTGATCTAAAGAAAACCTGGTAGACATTAACTCTTCTTTCCAGTGTTATTGTTTTTTCTTTCATTAGAAAAGAGACAACAAAAAACCATGTAGACCTGGAATTTGTTAATTGATTGTTTAAACCAAATGCACTTCTACTCCTAACGCTTAACCATCTATGCAGAAATGTATGGTACAGATGCTTTTCCTTGCAGGCCCAGGCGTCATTATTTCGACATTTTGCATCGGATGTGCTCTGAAGGTATGGGTGAAATTAGATAGTCTTTGTAAGCTCTTGATTCTATGAATTCACTCAAATTTACTTTCGGTAGCTTACTTTTCCATATGAATGGAGTTGGCAAACATCTTTACTGCTGGGGGCAATTTTGAGTGCAACTGATCCTGTGGCTGTTGTTGCCTCATTGAAAGAGCTTGGAACAAGCAAAAAATTGAGTACAATCATTGAGGGAGAATCAATGATGAATGATGGGTGAGCCTTGCCTTTCATCTTCAAGTTTCTTTGTTTCTATTTTGGCATTGATCTTTTAGCCTAGTAATAATTATCCTCTTTTATAAGTATTCCTTTAGTGTGCAAATGCAATAAGAGGATCAATCTCATAGTTTTGGTCACTAAATTTTGTCCTAGGTCATACTTCATACTTTGTAAGTTCATTTCCAGATCAATTTCAATGATCTTTCCCCTGAAAGTATGAGCTTGAGGACATGTGGTCACTCAATGGTATTTTCTGGAGGGAGCTGCGGTGATGGAATCGATATGGGTTTTGTGATTTGAAGTTTCAGGATGATTCTAGTCGACTTTCTCTCACCAAGAAATCCTAGTCATAAGGAATTTTTTGATTTAAATGTCACTTGGCAAAGAGCTTTCCGAAAGCTCCATGGAATGAAAAGGATGCATTCTCCAACTGACATGACCTTATCAGAGATATGAAATGACAATGTAAGGAATATGATAGGAAGACTGACCATCCTCCACATGTTATAAGAATGTCAACATTTGTAGCTGTGGGGCAATATCATAGATCCTCGCGATTTCGGGGAACCAAATATTCTTATATTTATAAATCAGAAAAGCCTGTACTAATATACTGTACATGCTGTGGACTACTTATTCAGGGCATCAGTTGTGGTATATCAGTTCTACAGAATGGTGCTTGGCTGGCACTTGAAATGGGCGGACATATTCAAGTTCTTGACTGAAGCAACGGTTGGAGCGTATGTGTCTTACTTATCACTAGATAGTAACTTGTTGTTAAAGCATAATATACTCATGACAATCATTTTTGCTTCAGTTTTGGCTTGGGTATAGCTTTTGGCATTGTGTCAGTATATTTGCTGGGTTTATGCACAATGATTCTGAGATAAATCTGGCTTTGACGCTTTCTGCGAGCTACATTTCTTACTTTACGGTAAGGTTCTTCCAACTCAAAGATGCCATGACTATTCTGCTACTTAGATAGTGAAATTAGCTCTTGCTATTGTGAAATTAGTTCTTGTCACCTTATTTTCCTCTTTTATGTTGTTACCTTACACTTTATGCCATGGTTTGGTTGAAAACATTGACCAACCACCCATGTTAAAGTTAAGGGTGCATTTAGTTTTGGAAAGTCCTTCAATTCATATCTCACTGAACTTTATTAAGCACTCCAGTTTATTATTGCTACTGCTTGATTTTTATGCTTTGTAGGTCATCTTACTATGTTCATAAGTTCCTTATATATTTCACTTTTCTTCTCATTTCAATTGCAAAGGGCAGAAAATATTTGTCGTTTTCTAGTCCTCCACATTGTTTTCAGAAAATTGTGAAAAAGAGAGCCTGTCAAACCTGCCTTTGCTATGCCATCCAATCAATGTTCTGTTTTTACTGGTAATGGAATAAAAACAGTTGCCCTGATACTTACCAAGTTTCTTCCGCAAGTGGATTGCAGAAGGATTATATGTCAATTGCATTACAAACATGTTGTCTTAAGCAGGCCCTCAAGCTGGTACTCCTTCCAGCTCTTATTTTATTTTGAAAAAAAAAAAAAGGTGGAACGGTGGGCTTTGGAATAGATGGAACCCATAGCTTTCCATCAATTTGGCAGCAATGACTGCACATGAGTTGCAAGAGCTCTAATTTGTTTTACCAACTTTTACTTTACTTTTCTGGTCTCTTTTCCCCATTGAATTGAGAACTTTTTACCTTTCATCCATTTCATGCTGAAAGGTAAGTAAAGGAGCATAACTCTTCAAAAGTGGAAATCATTTACTATACAGGTTCGACAATTACTCGACCTTAAACATGGATGTGTTGTTTGTATTTTATAGGCTCAGGAAGTTGCTGACAGTTCTGGCATCTTAACAGTGGTCACTCTAGGAATGTAAGTATAGTTAATTTCTTTTTCATATGTTATACATTTGTCCTTCGGAAGACAAATCCTGATTATGCAAATGATAAGCAGGGTTTTTGCTGCAGTTGCTAGGATTACATTCAAAGGTAATTGTCAACAGAGCTTGCATAACTTTTGGTGAGTTCTTTTTCTCCTTTTTTCCATTTTTCCATTCTTTTCAGTATCTGGAGTTCTGAAAGATCTGCCTTTGTCTTGGTATTTAGAGGAGATACTATACTCGTCTTATGTCAATGCTAACAGCACTTTTAATCTCCACAATTGTGGTTTGTGTCTACTTTTGAGTTGAGTGATTCTTAAAGATATATTATGTTCTTAGTATGCATTTGGGGTATTCCGTACTCCCACAGATACAGGATCTTTAGACGTTATTCCATTCAACAAAATTCTGCTTTTGTCATACAACATAGACCTGGATGCTTTTCAGATTAGCTCTAGTTTTCTACCCGTGGATGCATGTGCTTTTGTGCGAAAAAGGAATATTTTTCATCTGAGAGAGAGAGAGAGAGAGAGAGTATTTAAACGGCCATTTCATACCACTAGAGTGAGCTTGTTCTGGAAATTTTAAGAGCCATTTGTTTCATCTTATTTTAAGCATAGTACTTGTTGAATTTCCTTCCAAAACAAAAAGAATTGCTTTACTTTTGAAAAATCCTGGAAGGATTCCACATGGTTAAAGAACCTTACATTACATGTCCATAGTGTTTGTTTAAAGATTTGAGTAATTAGTATCATCAAATAAAAGTCAAATTTTGAAGGCTAAAAAGTAAAAACAAAAGCAAATCGTTAAATTGCAAAGCCAAAATTAAGGTTGCCCCAACAGTCCAAACAGACTCTAAACGCAGCCACAGAAACAATGATCTACAAATAAACTTTAATTGCACTTGGAAACAACAACATAGCCTTCTCGTTCAACCATAGTACAGAAGCCAATTTCTGCTGCTTTGAAGACTTAAAGAAGTACTTTTTATTGTTCCAATAAATGAGATAATAACAGTGATAAGTTCAAATTCTTTTGGTTTTTTGTTAATTTTTTCTGCCTGGCATTTCATTTTCCTGGAAATGGACTCCTAAAATTTTATTTTCCTGAGGAACTCCAGAAGTGGTTTTGTCACAATATATGTTACTTTGTTATTCTCTTTTTCCTTTTGTATTGCTTTTCTTTTTCCTGTTTATGATAAAAGTATTACCCTCAAGCTGCAACATAGTATTTGTTCTCTAATTTACATACATGCCACTAATGGCCACTATTTTTATCTGACGAGGATAGCTCCTCCACAGGGTAACATCCAACCATTTTCTCTGCCAAGTAATAACTTTTTGCTTGTAGGAAATGCTATATTATATTGAAAATTCCCATCCACAGGATGGCTAATAATTTGTATCAACTATTTAAAGAAACCTAGTTTATGAGAAGTGATTTTTACTTATCATTTTACGTCCTATATCTACCCATGACTCTTTTTTTCCTATTGACACGCAAGTTGCAATCAGGGACAGCCTAATAGTAATATCTAGTCAGCTGGTATTTGTGGATAGCCATAAAAGGTTGATTTTAGGAGGTATTTGTTTGCTTTTGTATCTAGTGAATTTGATCTTTTGCTATGTGCTTCAGGTACATCCTTTTCTGTTTTTCCAAACTGGATGCATGAAACATTTTGACAATGCTGATGCACGGAATTGTTCCCCTTATACATCTTTGATGGATCTTCATTTGTGTAGCATCCTCCATTGAACGTTTCTTTACCTTATGTTCAAGCTTCAGCAATTTCACTCAGAATGTGTAACTCTCTCTCTCTCTCAGGGAGGGGACAGCCTACATTGCCAATATGTTGATTTTCATATTGAGGTAACTGCATTTGCTTTCTATTTGTTAATTTGTTGCTACAGTTTCTATACCGGTGAAGCAAATTTGGAAGGATGTTTTCCTTTATTCCTTTACTATTTCAAGGCATCATGTTTAATGGAAGTCTGGGAGTTCTATATATGTTATACGACTATAAATTTGATGCAAAATGGTGGTCAGAGTTAGAGCTATCTTTCTCAGATTTGCTTCCACATAACACATTAGACAAGTGTTTGCTTTTCTGAAGGATTAGTTCAAATTTGTTTTTGGGAACACAGGGACTAGGAAGAGGAAAGGAGGATTCAGATAGTTTTGCATGAAAGTGGCACACTATTAACAATAGCGCACACACCCCCCATTGCTGGGAATGATGTGCCATTGGTTTTATCACCAGTCCTCAATTAATAGGCCATGCAAAATGCTCTTACCGTGACTGATTTTTTTTTTTTTCCTTTTTCCTTTTCTTCTCTGTAAGTTTTGATGCTCACGAGGAAATTGGCATATTTTGGGATTAGTAGGACTTTCAAAAGGGATGGTGAGTGGGTTTGGTGAAAATAAAAAAGGTAGACAAGTGAGGGGGAATGACTTTGCCATGTTATTCTCTGTGCCGTGTTATTTTCTATTGACAAAATAAAATGCTTAAACATTTATTCATTTTTTGAAAGAAATCTTCTTGCAGCGGAGTGATCATGGCCAAGGGTTTTTTCTGCTCTGACAATAATGCCAAAACTGGTACTGTTGATTTTCTGTTGATCATATTATTACTTCTGTTGTAAATGATCTATCAAATCATAGGACTTATTTCCTATGCTTATAAAGCAGACAGTGACAATTCTACTTGTCAGATGCCTGATGTAAGATAGTTTTTTCTCACAAGGGACATAGAATTAGTTTGGATAGGGTAATGTCACATTGATAGTTTAAGTTTAGTTAATCCGGTATTCTGCTTTCAGACGCAATAGGTCCATTTTTCTTGATCAGGTAAGTTCTTTGCTAAGATTGGGTTTGCACATACTAGTGTTGGATAATTCTAGGTTGATTCTATGGCTTGATCTCACCAGTTTGTTCTTCCAAGTCTGAATCTGCTTTTTATTTTCTTTCCCCCATATTTTGAGGTGTATGTGTGATATTTTTCTTTGCTATAGTCAATAAAGCACTTTATAAGCTCTTGCTATATTTATTAGTATTTTTTTTCTTACTTTGTTGTGGCTGACATGCCAAGAATGGAAAGGAGAGGCCTTAAAGAGGGGTTGGACACCTATATCATTTCTGGTAGATGGGCGGGGCCCTATGGCCAAACTTTGCAGATGAAGCAGAAGACTAAGTAAAATTTTTGCCTTGAAGTTCGACGAATTTGAAGATGCTATGGGACTTTTGTGAAACTATGGAGAAAAACATGTGGAACCTCTTTATTGACCCAAACAACTGATTTTTTTTTTTTTTTTGTCGTAACCCAAACAACTGATTTAAGTATGACACTTCTTGACAAGTCCGGCATATTTTGGTGGCACTCAGCTGAACACACCACTTTCTTGATGTACATTGCCAGCTTTAGAACAGTTTATATATTCTGTAGTCAAGATAGAGGAGATACCAACAATGGCCTTCAATTTTGCTTTCGAAGCTAAAGTTGTTAGGCATGTCTTTGTTGTGAACCAGTAAAGGTTGTTACTCTGTTCAATATGGAAAAGACCACGTAGTGTCTTGAACTTAGCTTTTGGCTGTGACCAGTTGAATATGTATGACTTGGTCATTGGAGTTTGGACTGCCGACATTTTACTTCAATTTCATCATCGTTGCGCCTATTTGTCCATCTTCTTCACTGATCCACAGTCATTTAAACTACTTCTTTCAGGGAGCTCCTGGGGCTATCTCTTTCTTCTTTATGTCTTTACTCAAGTTGCACGAGCCATAGCTGTGGTTACTCTCTATCCTCTTATACAGTATTTTGGATATGGTTTGAGCTGGAAAGAAGCTGTCCTTGTCTTTTGGTCTGGTCTGAGAGGAGCAGTTGCATTATCAATGGCCCTATCAATCAAAGTAATACTGTTTAACCTCATTTGGAGTCATCAGCAGACTAATGCGTGCTTCATCTGGAATGTCCATTACATAATTCTCTATTCTCCAGAATTGTTTATTGTGATGTGCTAGTGCATCGATAATCTAGAATTTTTATGTTTCTTCAGTCAACCAGTACGTCAAAGTGCGGTTAGTGGACACATGGATGAACTTCATGTTGCCTAATAACTAAAATTCATTTGGCTACTGGCGATCTTCGCCCTCACTAGGTTAAGGTTCTTTGATGAACGTGGCACAGCTGACTAGGAATAGATTCCTTTTCCACGTTTTTCTATGTGAACTTAATCACCAGATAAAGATGAGCCACAAAGTCAAGGCTTATTAGCTTATATTAGCACAAACTTAAAAAAGATCTTGAATATTAATTATCGTAATTCATGTTAAATTTGAGACAGTGCAATTGCACCCTGTGGCTTAATGATTAAGTACGTACAGGGAGAGGGATATTATTTTGAGGAAGATGAAAGATTTGTCTGGATTGAATGCATGCTTTTAGCCTATATGGATGCTGGAGAAATCCTGGAGGAATCATCTTTCACTTTCTAAGCATTATTTTCGTTTGTCTTCCAGGATGCCAGCAATGCCACACCATACATAAGTTCAGAAACAGGAAACCTGGTATTTAATTCCAAACAAATATGCATGTCAGTGTGTTTGAAGCAATTCTCCTTATAATAAAAGTGGTTTACTTCCACTAAATCTGAAAGTTAATGCACATTCTTTTAACAGTTCCTTTTTCTCACTGCTGGCACTGTGTTTCTGACACTTGTTGTCAATGGGTCTACTGCGCAATTCTTGCTTAGTTTCTTTGGCATGGATGAGCTATCAGAGATGGAGGTGAGACTCTACTGACTTCTGCCGTTCCATTTTTTGCTTTGTTCTTTTAAAGCAACGGCCAATTATGAAGTTCCAAATTCAGCTTTGAAGAACTGCACAGAAACATAGTTAAGATTGAATATCAATTAGTAAACTAAGCTAAAGTAGGATCCACAATTGTGCTTATGTATTTCCTTGCTATGTCCTTAACTTGAGCAGATAATTTTCAAAATTTTCATGTCAGGCTTTGATCAAACATGTTAAGATGTGCTTGGTATATATTGTGGCACGTTTCCTGACAACTTAAGCTTTTGGGAGTAATAGCTTAGTATAAAGCTTCATGTCAAAGGTTCAAATCTTGGCACTATTTGCTATTATCTCCATTGCTCCTGTTTGTCCTTCAGTTGTTATTTGATGTGGTAACATCCGCATCTATGTCCATGTGCAACTACCATTACAGCGCTACCAACAAAGAAACTGACATGAATTTTTGCCGCAATTACCTTATGTTCATCTATCCTAACTGCGACAAATGCTGCTTTCCCCATCCTTGTGGTTTGTGAGACTATTGTCTTTGGTATGGCACATGATGACCGATTTCACTCAATGCATTTAGATTTAACTGCCTAAGTGAAAATTATGCTTTCAAACCAGGTTGTGGCCTTTAATTTCCAGATGAAATCTGTAAGCTAATGGATGTGATTGTATACTTGATGTTTGACGAGGTGGTTGCTTCTGACACATCAAGCAATTTGTCTATCAATTGATGATTAAGGATAATTGTGGTCAGATGAGTGGGCTCTTATGTCACATACTACAAACTTTGTGTAGTGGCACCTAGTGAATTAGGTTAAAATCAATGGCTTAAAAGATAGGGTTGGAGTCAATCAATTGATTTTGACTCGCGCAAGGTTTATGTCAATATTGTTGCTGACCTTGCAAGATTGTAATAAGTTTTCCTAGAAAGTAGCACAATTTTCTTTGTTAACCAAGGGATAACCTATTATGGAATTGAAAGATACATTATCAGGAAAGAATGTAGTTGCCAAGGGAAAGCATTTCGTCAAAGAGTGAGATGTGTCCCATGGACATAGTATCATCCCACTAATCTCATTTCTTCAGTGTTTTTACGTAACTTGTTTTGATAATTACCATGTTTTGAATTCTGAACCATCATCTGGCAGATGATGCTTTCTTCATGGCCAGGGAATGATATACATTAGAATGGTGGAGTTATTGATTAATGGAGTCTTTCAGCACCTTTTAATGGTTAGTGCCTTCAAGGCTTAAGGAAAATTACTATGGCTTTTCATATGCGTCTCCTCACACACAGATCATCCTATGTCTTGTAGTAACCTTGGTCCGGATGATATATTTGGACAAGAACCATACGCGCGAGAAATATTAGATGGGACATGAATAAATAGAAATTAATCTTGATACTGTGTCATAACTTCTGACAGAAAAACAAGTAATGTGGAATATTAAATACTATTGAATCTGTGATCATAGATGAACAACTATGTAGTAATACTCTGGTATAAGTCAAAGTGAAGCATGTGGCTCAAATCCTCCTAACTAGTTTGCGGTACACTTGCTTTTCAATATTTTGCATTTCATAGTTGCTCATAATTAGACTTTCCACTGCTAAACTAATTCTGAGTAGTAAAAAAAATTGAGAAGTTACATTTAAAAAACATAGATAGTTTCTTAGTGGATTTGAATCTGTTTGTCTGAGGTAATGTTTCAATGCATGATCATCTGAAAATGTAAATGAAAGGGAGGAAGAGTTCTTGTTTCCTAAACTGAATAAAATGTTGGTATATGTCAGCCCATATCCTCAGCTGGTCTACAAGACAAGCAACATTCTTGCTGATTGACTGATGTTTCTGGCATGTCACGTAGTTTAAATAGGGTTCGGTGTACAGTTGGAGCTTCATAAGTTCTCATGTTTCTCATGGCCAATATTATCACAGAAACTCACATTGGACTACACAAAGTACAAAATGATGGACGTAGCTCTAGGGGCTCGTGAGAATCTCCAAAATGATGATTTGGGGCCTTTTGATTGGTTCACTGTCAAAAGTTACATGATGTCCTTAAATAACATGGACTTGGAAGGTGTGCACCCTCACACTGTTTCTACCTGCAGCAGTAACCTGGCCCAGATAAATTTACAAGCAGCTCGAGCATGCCTTTTAAGGGGTGAGTCACATGTATCTATCATCTGGTGGTTAATATTAAATTTGTTTTTATCTCTACCTTATTCTAACGGTAAACTAGGAAAGACATTCAGATTCATGAAGATTCATTGAGTGTTCATTTTCATACGACATGTATTGCTGCTGGTAAAGTAAAATTTTCTCTCAAGATCTGCTGCTTCACAATGTTAAGCCCATCTCTACAGTGGTTCCTGATATGTAGCATTCCTCAATTTAACTCAGCCAAACTGGAAAGGCTGTGTGTGGGAATTTCGTAAAAGTTGACTTAGGTTATTTTCCCAGCTGCTCAGGCTGCTTACAAGAGGATGCTTGATGATGGATGGGTAACTCAAACTACGGCATATCTTTTGATGGGCTCAGTTGATGATGCAATCGATTCAGTTTCGAGAGAGCCTTTGTGTGACTGGAAAGGCTTGAAACTTCATATTGATTTTCGGAATGATTATAAGTGCTTTGGCAGAGGCATTTTCCCACAAAAGCTGGTCAACTATTTGTCCCTAAAGAAACTAAAATTCGCATGTTATACCTGCAGTGCATTTCTTCGAGCCCACAAGATTGCAAGGAGAAAAATTCTTGAATATATGGGTATATACTTGATTATCTTTATTATCATGCTTCAACTATTTATCTGCTGTACTTCTTTTGGTCATAGATCTTTTTGTTTGGCAATTGCATTGGCTTGTCGATCGTGTGAAAGTAGACTCATATTTTTCTGTTATCCAGCAGTAGTGTGATTGACTGGAAATAAAGGCATGTCCTAGGTATGCTGGGTGGAAATTTGGTTTGTCGGTGGAAATCAATTTCACTTCATGTGAAAGCACTGCCAAGACTTTCACTTCTCTGATTGTCCACTGAAAGTTCCCTACAATGCTAGTCTGATTCATACTTGGATTGTGCATTGGCTTATTGATCATTCCCTTCTTTGTTGGACACGAACCGACTTCTTTTGTACAATTATTTCAGATTCCATGCTTTGTAATTGTCCTATAGAAAGAATAGGTTTTTTAATTCTGCCAATGTTATTTGGTTGGGACTGTGTACAAATGGCCTTGCTGAATTTTTTCAGATTGGGCAGGGATCAATTGAATGGAGACTCCATGACCTAGAAATGAGAGTTTATGTTGTGTCACCGTAACAAGGGACAGCATCTGCAGAATTAGAGTTCATCATAGGCATTGGTTGTGCTTTTGCTGAGCTGCTTTATATAGAGTTTACTGAAATTGAGTGCTGCGCACAAGTAACTTCCAAAACCATGGCCCTGAATTTCTGGTTATTTTGATTCACTTTATAACTTTGAATGTTATTCTTCTTTTTAATTTTTAAAAGACATATCACCAGTCAAGATATATGCTTTATATTCATTGTGGGGACATCAAGCTTTTGAGAAAAACAGTTATTAAAGACGGTATCGGGGCTTCAAGTAGAGGGTTCGAATCTTAACACACTCACATTTTCATATTGTTTGTTTCTCTTATTCGTCCTTCGGCTGTTTGATGCGGTATGTCTACATTGTAGATTTCACATGTAGATTCAACTTACAAGCAATGGGAATTATTAAGAGATATGCTTGATATACATTGGATGCATGTTGACTGACAGCTTAACATTGAGAGAAAAGGTTAATTCACGCGTCTAAGTAGCTGAAGTATGGGCACAATGAATTCATTACCTCATTACACTGCAGACTGCTTCTGCTATTGATACCCTATACAAGAGACCCATAGTTACTGGCCCATTTTCACCTTAAAGTTAACTCAAATCTCTCTCCTTTCGCAGTGGTTGTTCTTGTATGAGACAACTTCAATTTCACTGCCTTATCTCTCTCTCTCTCTCTCTCTCTCTCTCTCTCTCTCTAGGTGAAAGTAACATTATAGCTGAAGTCATTAGTGAAAGTGAAGCAGAAGAAACGGAAGCCAGAAAGCTTTTAGAAGACATTCTTCTCGCATTTCCTGAGGTTATTGAAACATGAATTTTATTCTCTAGATTTTGCGTATGGTGCTATATGTAGATTTTCCTTTGCTACCATATTAGCTCTTCCTCTATCGTAAGAAATGATAGCAATCAATGCTTATTGTGGGAAGTTCTCAGGTTTTACGAAGTGTGAGAACAAGTCAAGTTACGTGTTCACTGCTGAATAATTTAGAAGATTACATTCAGAATCTTGGCAAAGATGGTGTCTTGGAAGATAAATTGTTGCTTCATCTTCATGAGCTTGTCCAGGTGGTAGCTTCTGCAGAACCCTCCTCTTCTCTTTCTTCTCTCTCAGTACAGACCAAAAATCCAAGTAAACATTTTTTGGTGTGCAGAGTGCTGGCCATCATAGAAGTGGCTCTTAACAGGAGAAAAGTACCGTAGTCCACAGAAGTTGAGTTGAATTATCAATTAATTATTCTTTAGTTTGAGAGGCTGGTGAGGAGTATTTAATATAAGATGACTTTTAGCGACTAATTGTTGCTACCAAACACACCATTTCAGTTATTTTTTAGAAAGGGGCAAAGAAAGTACATAAGGATCTGAATTTGCCTGTAGACATCTATCAAGTTATTGTAGTCATCATACGCAATGGAAACATATTCATCTAACGATCGGTGGGATGGAATGCTGGGTTCTTCAGCATTCGTTTTTTTGACACCTGTTAGCTTGATCCTGCTGTCATTCTGTGTGTTCTGAAAAAAACTCATTTCTCTGCCGGCAGAGTGATTACAAGAAACTGTTAAGGTCTCCTCCTCGCATAAAGGTTCCCAGGGCAAGAGACGTGATAAGTCAGCATCCTTGTCTTGGTAGTCTTCCATATCAGGTTTGCCAGGCTCTAGAGAATTCTGTGAAGGAAACAGTCAAGCCCCAGGGAATGGTACTTTCAGAGAAGGGATGCATGCCAAGGTCTTTGTTTCTTATTGCAAATGGTCTAGTTAAGGTAAACACATGTCAACAAGCAAGGTCTTTTCGAGACCGTACATTACGTATTAGACTGATTAGACCACGTAAAAGGACCCCTTTTGCTACCTGCAACTTTTTCTAATGGTTTATAGAATGGCAAGTACTGCTTCTTATGCTCCTTTTATGGCAGTCTGAAGTGAGGCATCCCAATAGCCCCCATGGTCTATATACGACTTTTCCTCAAGGATGTATCATGGGCCTCTATGAGTTGCTGTCTGGGAAAACTTATTTCTGTGATTTGACTTCAGATACCATGGTACTCTGTTACATGATCGAAGTCAAAGTGTTACTTCCACTGGTGAGATCGATTCCCGAAGTTAAGAATATACTCTGGGAGGTAGAGTTGCTCCTAGTGCGATTTGTTGATGCAAGAGAATTAGTATTTTGAGAGTTTCATCTCTATATGGTCTACACAGACTTATATTCCAACTGTAGGTCAGTCCAAAAGTGCAGGAAAATGGAAAGGTCCTACTGTGTCTGTCTCTTTCTTGTTTGTGTGTCCACATGGAGGTGTTAATTGGTAGTTCTTTAACTCGTACATAACTGGATGGCAGGAAAATCAGTACAATAGGCGGAACATTGGTCAGATAGCAACGTTGTCTGTCCTGTAAAATTGTATGAAGGCAGGAGAGAGGGGGAGAGAGAAAATCTACTGTTGTCTTGGAAGCCTTACTTAAATCTCAAGAGTAGTTGATCTAATTTTTTTATTGATTTTCAGGAGTGCATCGTAGTTTTGGCCAAACTTTTGCTCACCCAAAAGTTCGAGAAGACATCAACACCTGATCTAAGAACTTTTCTTCTTGAAAGATCTTCAATGATCACCTACATAGCGGGAGAAGCTGTGGAAATTCGGAACGAGACAATTGGCTTCCTGTTGGAAGGATTATTGCGAACTCCAGATCTCCCTTCAGTGGCTGTGGAATCTCCGGCTGCGCTGTTGCCTTCACAGGAGAGTCCAAATTCTTCCACACCAGAAGCACCAGGTAGTTCTTTAACCTCGTTTGATACCAGCTCGAGCATTTTGTGCGTAACAATGAGTCAACCACTATAGGTTGTGTGACGGCAAGCGAAGAATGTAAAAAGAAACAGGCGTTTCATCTTTAGTGAACTTCACTGTAGATTTGTAAATAGAGAGTTTAGCACAAGGACAATACGCCTGGTCTAAGTGTAAAGCCTAGCAGCAATGACTGATGCCCGATCGTCGTTTTCTGGCAGCAGGCTCTACAATGTCTGGCTTTTGTCATTACGGATCCCGGTATCAAGTTGAGGAAACAGCGACGATCGCGCATGTTGATATGTCGGGTTGGTGCATTTGATGGTCCAATTTCAGGAACATCGAGGATGAGTTCCTAGCAGCAGCAGTGCCGACTGCTGAGGACTATGCTTGAATCCTGACTCTACTACACTATTCCCAGTGCTTTGTTAAAACAACAAAAGTAACATCTTATGTATCGCACTGCATTATTTATATAGATTGAATCACTCACTTCTTTCATTCTTGCGTACATTTGTAAAATATTCTGCCCGATTTGCATGCGCTTCGTGCAGTTTTGATAGACGGACAAATAACACAATGTGAGGCAACAAATCGGAAGTGTCGGCTTTTCATGATGATTATGTCACTCCAATTTTACCGACAATCATCTATTAACTTACCCAAAAAAAAAAGTTGACTCGTCGATTTTGTTCTTTCTTGTAAAAAAATATTAGAGTTTATGAGGGGGATTGGGTTCAACTTTTGGCCTCTTAACATTAAGCGTTCGCTCAATTGGGTCCTTCACATTTTGTTGGGCAACCAAATTCTCTCATTTGATTGATTCGTGTAAGAAAGAGAGGGAGAATCAAATCTGATTTTTTCTAATTATGTTCCCTAAGGATGCGCATGGTACTCCTTGTGGAAGTGGATTTTTGCTCCAAAAGTGCTTCTGAAGCAGAAATTCATTGGGTAATGTAACTTCTGAAGTAAAAATATTTACTTCTCACAAAAATTTTTATTTCCGAAGTGAATTTTCACTTATGAAGTTTTTCCTCTAATTTGAAAAGTTAAAAATCAACTTTTGCTTCTGAGTAGAAGTAGAAAAAATTAACTTTTGATTAGAAATTGATTTCAGAAGCGTAAGTAAAGTGTTGTCATGCGCGCCCTAAACGAGTTTTAGAGAATCAAAACGCATTTAGTAACTACACAAAATTTATATTTCTGGAACAAAAATACATTTGGTAACTGCACATAATTTCTATTGTTAGGACCAATTTCTCTTCTCAATTTTTTTTATTTGAGTCAAATAATTACGCCTTGTCACTACAAAATTGACCTATATAGCATCACTAATAAAATGAATACAGATCATGCATAATCCATAATTAGTCTATTTACTTTGTGGAGCATAAATACTTATGCAAGATCCTCACGAAAGAACATAAGCTCAATAGGCAATTTGCACTTAAATTTTTGTCACGAATTTGCACTTAAACACTTCTATATTTAGCCAAACACATACCTGACTCAACCCGTATTACTTAAACAATTATATATTGAATCAAATCATGGCTTATTTGTTTCTTATAATTTGTTAAGAGTGCAATACAAATCTAGAGAAATTTTTTCAATTTTTTCAAAAAAAATTATTGTTTATTTTTTAAAATATATATTTTTAACAATTAATTTTAAATTAAATTATTTTATTATTATAAAAGATTATTATTGTTATTAATAAAAAAAATTATTTTAAAAAAATTCTATTTTTTTTTCCTTTTTCTCTGACAACCGGCGGCGATCAAGGTGGTCGACAACTTTTTTTTTTTAATTCTTGTTCTGTTCCAAATGTGTTTTGGGGAACATAATCAGAAAATTTTAGGATCGAAATCATTTACGTTACCAAACAGGCTTCTCTTTTCTTTTTCTTTTTCTTTTTCTTTTTCTTTTTCTTTTTCTTTTTTTGTTCGGAAGAACAGAATCGTTACCGAACATGTCTAATTGCGAAAGGGTCACACATCGCATGAAATTGCTCATCTTAGGGAGCGGGAGGGACCTTGGCCCTATTTGGTTTAGCATTTAGCCAAGGGAGTTTGAGAAAATGCAAATACCTTTAGGCTAAAAGCCTTTTTCAAAATGTAAGTAGTGTTTGGTAAAGTGTATTTTAAAAACACATTTGGAAAGCAACTTTGATGTAAATGTTGTTTGGTGAAAAATGAACTTTGTAAAATATTTTTTCTATTTGAAAAAAAGGCGGCGGCGACCGGTGGCGGCGGCGGCGACGGAGGCGGCGGCTGCGGCGACCGGTGGCGGCGGCGGCGACGGAGGCGGCGGCGGCACCGGCGACCGGCCGCCACCAGGGGCGACAGGCGGCCGCGACCGGAGGCCAATGGGCGATGGCGGTGGGGGCAAGCGAAGGTGACAAAATTAAAATAATAATAAAAATAGTTGCATTTGGCAAAAGTCATTTAGTCCAAAGTGAGCTAAAAAATAAACCAAACGCCATTTGTATTTAGCTAAAGGACTTTAGAGCCTCAATGCTCATTTGAAATGTTGAACCAAATAGGGCCCTTGTCTGCACAAGCTTCGTCAAAACACTCCCGAAGAAATTCAAGGAGAGAGAGAGAAGAAATCCTAGCCCAAGATGCAACAAAAGAAGAACCCGTCAAGGCAACTTTTCTGTAGCAACTCCAGCCCCGACGCGTCGCGAAGATTGATGAATGCCCCCACAAGTCGAAAGCCACGCTGCAGGAGAGGTGGGGAGACCGGTTCAACCCCTGAATTCGAACTGATCTCACGACTTGTCGAAGCCTTTCGACCAAAGGCTCGAGTCGAGACTCGATCGCCCCGACCGGTTGATATGAATATAAAAGAACAGATCCCGTCGCACTGAAACCGAAGCTAACAGTTAAACACCACCCATCGCCATCTCTCTTTAAAAACTCTCTTTCTCTCTCTCTCTCTCGGCACGCGGTCCTTCGGTCCTTCCATACACGTTTACGCGGCCTCTACACTTCCTCCTTATTTGTACTGCCCCCCACGTCGGCACTCCCACTCACCACCTTCCTCCCACGTTCTCTCTCTGTCTCTCTGTCTCTCTCTGCTCCCACCTGTCGCCAGCTCTCTGAGTTGGAGCAGAGTGCCGACAATGGCCACCCCCAGCGCCGCCCACCATCAAGAACGGAGGCCACGCGTCATCCCCGCTGGCTTCGTGTTCGACCCTTCGTCTTGTGCCCCTCGTTTGGTCCCTCGACGAGGCCAGGTCCTCAAGAACGTCCTCAAAGCCCTCTTCTCCCCGTTGCTCTGTCTCAAGAAGCGGGCCACGAATCGTCGTAAACCCTCCTCCGTTTGTCCCTCCTGAAACCGGTGCTCGATTTCTGATTGGTTTCCCTAGGAGCCCCCATTCCATTCATTCTGTTTTAGTTCAGGATCCCAATCCCGTTATGGCGATGACCCAGTTCGGCTTCGGCGCAATTTGAATTTCTCTTCTTTTCAGACGCTACTTTTTAGTTTTTGACTCTGTTTCTGCAAGTGAAAGAAAGGCCTCTGCTTCTGGCTCTGCGTGGCCGAGACAGAAAGCTCTCGTTCTTCAGGAATTTCTCGCTGGCGACTCTGTCTGATCAAAACCCCTGGTTTTGGCTGATGATGGGGAAAGCAGGCTCTGGCTCATCCAAACCCCAAGCGGAGGACTTTCCTTAAGTTTTGTCTAGCTCAACTTGTACACTCTGTTTTTCATTTTTATGTTTTTTTTTTCAGATTCTTTTCGCTTGTCTCATTACCACACTTGCAGAGTTTGTAACACAGACATTGGACTGGCTACACTAAAGCTTTAGCTTCATCTTCAATATAATCGTTTTCTCCATCGAAAAGTTCCCCGGGGCCTTGATGGTGCACCGTTCTTGTTCTTCTCTAAAGTTTCGATAATGAGAATCGAGCTGAAAATGAAATGTACGATGAACGCGCAGACTAAATAACCGCTTTTCCAATGGTCCCCGCCAATGTAATTTGTGGGGGTTTCCGTTCGACTCTTCGCTCGTTTAAACCCTGAAAGGAGGAAACCCATCAAAGATTCAAGGTCATGTGATGAGAATCTTGTCCACGTTTAAACCGATTTGATGCTGTGAAGCATCTTTGATCTTACGATAATATTATCGAGTAGCTACTCTGTCGCTCTATCCGCGTCGAGCGTATCGCACGTGTATTTGCACATACATTATGTATAGAGAGAGTGTTAATTAAACAATACAAGCATGATTGCGATGTGTATATTAAGAGAACATCCCCTCTCCGAGACGCGCCTCACGGATGCGGTCGATGCGAAAGATGCTGCCGGTGCCATCACGCATCGACGCGTAAGAAAATAGAAACTGTTGACCGTGTAGGAATGGAACCTTTTCTTCCTCCCACGCAGATGGATTGGATAGAAGCCAAAAAGCTATCATCATCATCTAAGCTAATTAATGGGTGATGTAGACATGCATTAGACAGTAATAATTATCAAATCCGAGAGAAATCGTACAAACGTGCAAGAGGTCAAAGCAAAATTTCGTAAAGCAATTGCCCCGCGTCGAGACGATCTTTGCATCCATTTGCACAAGTGACACTCGAAATTCAATCATCCGCTCGTTGAGAACTGAAGGGCTCGGCGGAGTGTAATGGTAAAAAAAAACCCCTACATTTAATTTTTCAAAGACATTTACCATCTAAATATCGAGCTGAAGTACAATCGTAGCGGACGAGCCATATCGAACGAGTTGGTACCATTGATCGTTCTTAATCGTTACTAAACGATGGAGCACGAGGCTTGACTCGCGAGCACCACCGGACCCCTTCATTAATCGCCAATAGTTTCATTTTTCGAAGAAAGAAAGAGACTAGTTCAATGCCACCCGGTGACCCTACGACCGTGCCTTACTTCCTCTTACGTGTGTCTTTATTGCAGAATCCAACAAAGCCAACTCTCAATTCGCCAACAGCTAGAAGTCAAGGAACACCGGTCATGGGTTGGGGGCAGTTCTATCATTCTATGTCCGGTCGTAACTTCTTGCCGCGCCGGCTGCTATTTAAGTAGATAAGATCTTTGATGATTAATCAAGTTTACTTACCTAATTGTAAAGTCGCCCAAAATTAAGTGGCTCCCGGTGAATTTTACCTCCGACGGCAGGACCCTCGAAGTGACAATCACCGAGGAAAAGCTAGAATTATTTTCAAAGGCTATGACCAGCAGGACCCCTCGAAGTGACGACCACCGATTGATCGAGTCCTGTTGCTCATCTCATCCGTGTGGTTGTACGGAGGACGAGTTGACTTTTAATCTCACGCGCCAGAAGCTATTGAATTCCAGCGTCCGGAAGCAATGAACGGAGGCAAGGGATTAACAAGCTCTACGGTTCAATCAATCTTTGACCAAAACCCGACATTTAATTAATCCTTAAAAATGCAAGATTAAGGACGCCCCACCGTTGGAAGCGGGTCTCGATGACGGTCAACGCGTTTTGGATGCGTTTCTCACTGCTATTCATCGTTATGTTTTCCTTTTTTTCTTTCATGGGTAAGTTGAGTTTTAATTCGTTGACAAAAAGGTGGATTATAGCAAATCCGAGTTCAACCCGCAGTTCAATTACAAGCCTCGCCGAGCACGGAGGACAACTTTACATGTTTCTCCGAGCTGAAGCACAACTGTAGCAGACGAGCCATATCGAAAGAATTGGTGCCATTGGTTGTTCTTAATCCAAGTTACATCTTATCTTCAAACGCGGGGATCTCGCGGTTAACAATTACGTTTAGGGCTCGTATCGTTTGGCTATCGACGAATGCGCCTCGGACACATTCATTAATTGCCAATACTTTCATTTTCAGAAAAAAAGAAGAAAAGAGGCCAGTTCAATCCCACCCGGCGACCGTGACACTACGACCGTGCGTACTTCCTTTTACGTGTCTTTGTTGCAGAATCCAACAAGCCAATTCTCAATTCTCCAACCGCTGAAAGTCTAGGAACTATGGTCATGGGTTGGGGGTAGTTCTATGTCCGGTCGTGACTTCTTGCAACACCGGCTGCTATTTAAGTAGATAAGGTCTTTGATGATTAATCAAGTTTACTTACCTAATTGTAAAGCCGCCCAAAATTAAGTGCCTACCGGTGAATTTCACCTCCGACGGCAGGACCCTCGAAGTGACAACCACCAAGGAAAAGCTAGAATTATTTTGGAAGGCTATGACTAGCAGGACCCTCCAAGATTACTATCTCGTCACTACAAAATTAACATTATATCAAAGCATGGTTAGGCCATATTGGTTTATTGGGAATGAGAAGAGTGGATTGGGAACGAGACCCCATTCCCTTTGGTACGGTGCTTGCTAACTTGGAATAAAGAGGAATAAAAATAGATACAACGTTTCGCTTTTTCTAAAAAAATGATTGCATGTATCGTCCGCACAAATGAATGAACAAAAAATATTTCCGTCGTCTATCAAAATAGAAATACATAAAGTGTTGTGGGTAATGAAAAGGAAAAATTTTCCATTGGCTAGTTATTTAAACGATGCAAGCGGGTCGTTTTTAGGAACATATTTTTGAAATCATCCATTTTTCGCAAAACTAAGTGGAGAGAACACGAAAAGAGGCTTCATCGCCATGTATCCATTAATATAGGTCCCGAAAGGCTATGGACATTCGTCGTGGCTCATGTAGCAATCCCCATTGCTCTTGGGCTTGAAAGCAGCCTTAAGCCCAAAACTGTGGTGATGGTTTTAAGTATTTTTTTAATTTTTTTTTTTACTAGAGAAAAAGTAATCCGCACTTTCTCGAATATTCTTTCTTTCGATCCCAAAAAAAAAAAAAAAAAAAAAAAGACTGTTTCTTTTTTTTTCTTGTAGTAACTTCGAGTTCGTACGGCATGTACTCTGCAAGGTGCTCTAATGTTTTCAATTCGGTAGTGATGAAAATTGAAACCTTGTGTGTTTACAATAAGCAGAGATTTGCCATATCTAAGTCAAATGTGTGCGAATACAGGGTGCTCTCTGAGTGCCCGTACGTTCCAGATGTCAGAATCGAAGTGCCCTGGAGACAAAATTCGTCCATTTTAGGAATCGGAGTTCGTCCGCCGCCATCAATTTTATCTTTCTTAGGCTCCTCCGGTTCCGAAAATGTTTTCTAAATAGTTCATCATCTTGATATGAAGTCTTAATATGAATCGAAAATTATTTTCCGTCGTTTTGGAAAGGAAAACTTGATTTTATTATCCTAACAACTCCTGCACCATTCATGTAATATACGGGAATACCCAACAGCCGAGATCACGCAATTTCTCGGGCCAAGCTACCAAGCACCCGAGCACGGGCGTCGAGGACCTGGTCACGGCCTTGATGGACTCGGGCTCGAGCGCCGGTGACTTGGGCGCCGGAGCCACGTGCCCTAGCACGGTCGCTAGGGTCCTGAGCACAAGCATTGGGGTCTTGGGCCTAACCTTTGAGACTTTGACCTACCACCATGGACCCATACCTAAAGCCACTAACTTAGCTAGACATGGGAGCCGGGTACCTAAGTGGCACCGACACCGACACTTGATACGCAACATGATACAAGACGCCAACACATCATTTCTATAAATAAAAAAAATAGAGAATTCCGACACGTTGAGATATATTGTATATTAAATATATATTTTTATATATACCTAGCGATTAGTTTCTTCTTCTTTTTCTTCTATTAGGGACTCGCGATTAGTTTTTTTTTTTTTTTTTTTTATGGATGCATATATTAATTTTGAAATGATTGGATATATGACTTAAGTATGTATATATATCTACATTTTGACCCCTAATTTATTGAAAAATTTTAAAACTAATTTCGTGCTTGTTGGAATAGCGTGTCGGGATGCTAGACTCGTGCATCGCTTCCACCTATTGACCATATGTCGATCACATGTCGGAGAGTGTCAGACATGTATCGAAGTCCGACGAGCATCCGACACGATGTGTGAACCTCCGGAGAGTATCCATTCTTCCTAACCAAGTACCCAAGCATGGACACTAGGGACCTTGGAATGGTTGCCAAGGACCCTACCACGAGCTACGAGGTTCTAGGCATGGCCTCCGGGGACTCCAGCATAGGCACCAAGGTCCTAGGCCCAACCTCTTGGACCCAGCCATGGGCAACAACAACTAGGGCATGAGAGTCGGGTTTCGGGGCACGGGTATTGGGATCTTAGGTCCGGCCTTCGTAGACTCGGGCACGGCCTCAATGGACTCGGACCTGGAGCACTAGTGACTTGAGCATAAGAGCTAGGTTCCCAAATGCAAAACTAAGGTCTTGGGCTTGCCCATAAGGGACAGGAGTTAAGACTGTGTAGATCCGGACTCGATCGTCGAGTAACCTTTCCCAGCCTCGTTGGACTTGGGATCGAGAGTCGAGAAGTCGAATATGGGCACGGGCATCGGGCTTCAAGCATGACCACCGGGGGGGCATGGGCACCAGAGTCTTGGGCCCAAACTTGGATCGGGGCACGGGAAAGGAACCAAGGTGTCGAGCTCGATCGTAGAGGACTCGAGCGGGAGCGTCAAGGTTCTCGTGCCCAAGCGCTAAGATTTCTGGTCCAAGCACTATTGTATAATCATATTATGAAAAATGATTTCTGATTTTCAAAAGATGAAACCATCTTCATAAATTTGAGTGTAGATTTTCTGTTGACTATGAGAAGACCTTGCGTTGGTTCATTTTCCTACGAGATCCATAACGCCAAAAATAAGAAAAATATTTATCGTCAAAAAATATTTTACGAAACAAACAGAGCCATAATACTTGAAGTCTTGCCCATCTTCGTCCCGAAGAGTGCTTGGAATTTATTTTCCATGAGTCCTGCGTTGTACTTTTTATGCCTTATTCTCATATTGCAGATGCTGAATTATCATAGGTAGAGGATGATAGTCCTTTAAATGCAACTAAAAAACTACGGCTATACCATACAAGATTCCATCTTTCGTATTTATAGTTTTCCATACTCAGTCACTCTTTACTATAAAGTTTCAAGACTTCCAATAAACAAATTTCGAATTTGATAGCATCCGGTGCAACTTTTAGTTTTACGGATGTAGATACATGACTATCTAAAAGCCCATGAAACATCATATAAATTTCATGAATCGATTAAATCTAGGCATTTGCCCGACACAACTGACCTTGATCCAAAATAATTGGCACGCAACCGATGAAATTTGATGTGCGAAGTCTCATTCTTAGACAAGAAACCCTCCGACTTCCAAATCAATTACAATTAGAAGAAGACTATGTGCCACGGTCCGAAGGCTAACGTCATGAGGTGTGATATTCCGACGTCGTAAAAATCCCCCCGGACCAAAGTTGGATCGTGTTGGAGAAAAATCTTTTTGTCATTATCGCTGGCGATGGAAAAGCAAAAGGCGAAGATAATATTCTCACGTTTACCTATAAACTCTCTCTCTCTCTCTCTCTCTCTCTCTCTCTCTCTCTCTATTTCACTTTGTGTTTTTTTTGCTAATTCGTCAAAGAAAAAGAGAAGAGACATAGGTCATTGTTGACTAAATAAGGGCATGTTTAAAGCATCATGTCCAGAATTCCACGAAAAAATTTACTTTTCTTTATGCTCCATTCTCTAAAGTTAGTTTAGAATAGATTAACTCTCTCTATAATTCTTGATACTGCTTAAACCCAAAGCCACAAGAATGAACGGAGATTCCAAGTTCTTTCTTTCTTTTTCTTTCTTTTTCTTTCTCTCTCTCTTTTCTTTTTTTGGCTAAAGGAGATTCTCCGGTATAGATTTTGATATATCGAGGAAGTTCCATTATTCTCGTAAGCAGCCTATCGAGTCAGTATTTTATCACATCAATTAAGATTATTTCACCTAAAGTAAGACATATCAGCGATTCAGACTTTCGCATATTCATCGATTTGGAGTCGGTGACTTGTCCCTTTTATAAGGATGAGAGAGGAAAACGAGATGAAAAGAAAGATCGAATGACTTGAACAATAGAAAAATAAAAAATCAAGGACACAAAGGTCAAAAGTTTCTTCACCTGCACTGATTAATTAATATAAAAAGTATATGTTATAAACGACAAACGACTAATCCACATCAATCGTTACCATTTTTCCACTAAAGTTGGTGCACATGGCATTACATGATGCCGTGCCTTCCAGCTATAACACGCTTGTCTTACTTTTAATTATTTTCTCGATTGAAAGAAAAAGTCACCATTTGCAATATTATAGGGAAGATATATAATTGTAAATTTTAAGTCAATGATAGAGGATGTTAATAGACAAAAGGACACCAGTTTATGTCTAATTTGAAATCGTGTATTAAAATTAATTGATTGAGAAGCAAACAAATCATAGTCGGAGGTCCTTGTTAAAATAAAAGGGGGAAAAAAAAAAGTAACCCATCCTCGGATTGACCGAGTGATGAGGACGATCACATACTTTCAGGTTGTGAATACGATTCGAGTATCGGGGAATTCGAATTCAAATAAGTACCATGGCGATGGGTTGTTGTGCCAATTTCCTTACTAGTAGCTGGGTGATTACAGTCGTCCTCCTAGTTTTTTTTTTTTTTTTGGTCGAAAGAAAGATTCATTCATTTTTCTAAATAATACACGAGAGGTACATAGAAGGTTTCAATGCTAACAAATCCCAAATAACTATAGAACATAGCAAATGTCATAAAACAAATAACAAAACACAATCTGCAACTAGAAGCACACTATCGTTCTTCAAGAATAGATTTGTCACAGTAAATGATTAGTACATGAACACTAGGTTCAATGATGAACACGCGCCGAGATAAAAAGGGCATAGAAGTATTAGTCCTTAGTCTCTTTAAACCCGCCAAAAGAAAGCAAAGAAATTCAGTTTGTGCAACAAAATCTGAGCAAATTCACATAGCATTCACAATACGTAGATAAAGAGAAACTTTCTTTTGACGGTAAGTTCCTAAATAGTATAAAGACATGTCATATATGCTCTTCAAAATTCGGAAATAAATCCTAGACTGAAAATGAATATCATAAGTAAGATAGCAAGTGGCGGCTCCAACCAGTGCTGAAAAAAATGGGTCTAAACTGGAAAAAAAAAAAAAACAGACTCAAAACCTAGAGAGAAGAAAAATTGAATTCGAATGTCGAAAACGACGTCGGATGAGTTTACCTAATTGTGTTATAAAAATAATTAAAAAATGTAGGTTAAATAAAAGTCCCAACATAGGAAAATCCAATAATTAGAGAAAGATCCATGGGTCGTCCTTGAGGTCCTACGTGTTGGATCCTGTCTTGAGATCTGCAAGGGCGTTGAAAGTAGCGTTGACCTACGAAGAAGACGACATCGCATGGCAACATCATGCCCAGGAATTTACTAACCTAACTCCAATTGCAATGCAATCCCGTGGCCGGTAGGCCACTGATTTTATATTCATTATCGCATACTTTAAATGTCCCTATATTCGTTACACATAATGACGTCATTATTGTTTTTTATTTTTTTGGTGTAATTTTTTAAAGAACATAACAATATTTTAGTAAATTCTAAGCATTTGATTCACCTGGTGACTGAATCTTAACTGATACTATGGTCCAAAACTTTAAATAGATACGATCAATTTATGAACTGTCCTAGAATGTGCGAAATTCTCTAAAACGTTTACTAAAAGTGCAATCTAACACCGCCGCAAAGGTGAAATTAATTTCCCAATCTAACTAATTTTGAAAATCTTTAGATTTTGGAGCATACGATTATGCACTTAGCATTATCTAAATAGACGCGATACCATCCATTGTGCACCTACATCATCTTTATGCTTTTGCGTCTCTAGAGAAGTCATGTTTTCAAGATTCTATTGCGAGTGCCTTAAGGGTACTTGCTATGCAATTAATGACGGACAATTGCAGTTCCAATATGTTGATTGTCCCTAGTTATGTGTTTTATTATAGAAAAAACGTGATCCTTCTTTATTTATTATGATTAACAAGAAGTTAAGCATGGTTTGTGCAGCTTCTAAACTAAAAATCTGCTACGCCGAGTCAACTACTAAACTAATTCAGTCCTTGCAGACAATTAAGAGGAAAGGATCTGTCTGTCTCTTTAACAACCACGCCGTTGTCGCATCAAGGTGCCTCAAGGTCTAGGCACGCATTGATTAATTACGGCTACATTAGCGGTGACTGGCGGCCTAACTATTTTACACACACAAAAATCGTAGGAGACACATAACTGCTACATAGGAGCTCAATAAATTGACCTGATACATATGCATGCCATGTTTAGTACTGGTGATTATTGTTAGACTATATATACTATCGAAACCACACTTTCATTTATTAACTTAAGTTCTTAAAATAATTATCAATGGTCCCGCAAAATCTCATATTATATAAAAGCGGGGGATCCCGAGTTTAGGCCTCTCTAGGTCCATATTTGTCTACATAATTTAAACTTTTAAAACAGTTAGCTACGATCATCCATAAAATCTCACAATTAATATGACAAGTGATAAAAGTCGACACTTGCCATAGATACTCCAACTAGGCATTGACTCGTGCAAATAAGTCAGAACTTTCGATTGATTCGCCCGAGCGTAAATCTAAGCTAGTCGATGTTAAAAGGACCCATCAATCATAAGCTAGCAATAACATGATTTTGTTTTTCAAATTTCGAGATCTAACCCCATATTTTGTGAAGCAAAGAACATCAAATGACTAAAGAGCATAGGACCATTCTATCAAATCTTCTTGATGTAAAATATGTTGCAGAGGTTGTGGGTCACTCCTTTTGCCTCCAAATATGTCTGTCGCACGAACTACAATTCACAGAAAAAGCATTGTCCTCTCTTTTTTCTTTTTTTCCTTTTTCTTTCTATTTTTGCCCTCAGCTTCTAATTTTTGCTTTTTCGTCCTTTGCTCTTTAACTCTTTCCAATCTTTTTTCTTCTTCACGCAACCTTCCGAGTTCTCAGATTCTTCTATTCCCTCTCTTTTACTCAGGAGGTCCATATTGAATCCGAAAGATCCATCAAAAGAATACGAAAATTTAAAGCAGTAAAAAAAAGTGTGGGAGACAATTAAGATAAACACAAACTTTCTGGCATTTCAGCTACTGCTGAGCTTAATTACACCTTAAACCCACACATGAAATAAACTGTACAATCGTAGACAAAAATTACGTAACCATTACGTCGAATATACATCAAACCGTACAAGCACAACTCAAGCCAGACCAAACATTTTACGTACTTCCGTCTATCTTGCTCTCCCGCCTGATTGCCAATCGGCGCGAGAGAAATCGACGCAAGATATATTAAAGACTAATTCACGAAATCGATTTACAAAGTGACGTGATTAACTAGGAGAATGCCGTATCAAGCACCCGTCAAGAAATGGCGCGTCTATTTGTAAATCGATTTTGCAAACGGGTCTTCGATAATTTTTGTTTGAAAGCCGAATTGATAATGTGACGGAAATATTTGCCCCAACTTTGGTTTTTGAGTAGCGACAACTAATATTGCTTTCGTTTTTTGGTTCATGAATTTAACCTTTGGTGCGAATGATGGTGATGGTGCCTCGTCCTTGAGTGTGGAGTCGGGTGAGAGCGACGACAGCTTTGCCGGAGAGGCCAGGACCATGAGGGGACACGCAGGGGCGACAAGCGAAGTCCCCGACCGGATGCCTGACCGGCCGGGTTGGCGGCATGAGGAGCCTCTCGTTGATGTCATTCAGCGTCACGTCCCCGTCGGCGCCGCCGGGCTTCACCACCGCGAACGGGTACACCACCCTCCTCAGCACCACCCTCTCCTGGCTCCTCACCTTCTCACCGCCACATCCTCCTGCACCCATTTCGTTTTCATTCTTAGCAAAAAGAAGAACAAAAACAGTGCCAGGGTTACCTTACCAAAAAAAAAAAAAAAAAACAGTGCCAGGGTTTTCTCAAAGGCAAAAAAACAAAAGTTTATACGAAAATGGGGTGATTTTTTCTCCTTACTTATAGAAAGAGAAAGAAAGATAATCCCGAAATGCAAATACCCATCGAGCAAAATTTTATCACCTCACGTGGGACCAATGCCAACATATGTATGACTTGTATAATGATGTAATAATTCTATAGACTACGTAATATCAGTCTGCTTTGGATTTGAGCATGTCGTGAGAGAGAGAGAGAGAGACTCTTGCGTACCAGATGAAGGTATGGCATCGAGAGTGAACCGGACTTCTTTGTCGGAGCCGGACTTGGTGAGTGACGACGACTCTTTGAACGGCGAGGAGGAATCCAGCGACGACACGACGTCTTCTTGCGTCTTAACTTCAGGAAAAAAGTTAGTGTCCTCGCTCGCCCTGCTCCTTGAACTCGCCATTTCATCTACAGTACCATAATTCAAAAACATCATCAGACACAAACAACCGCCACAGAATCATCGCGATCCAAGCAGTGACACGATCTCGCACCTGAGAGCCTGGTGAAACTAGTTATTTCGCTCGCGCCATTGTAATTCTCGTCGATGCCCCATCCGCAAGTCGAGTTCCAGTAGCCCTGCCCAGAAAGAATCAACCAATGTGATGAACTTGGAAACCAATCAATTTCTCCACGCTCTCAACTACTCGAGGGACACTAAAGTTCCTCACCAGCGCACGGTCATCGTCGAATTCTTTGGCGGCCCGGTCCTCGCCGCAGAACGAGAGCCGGCGCCGCTTCGACCGGTCGCCGAACTCGAGCAACGCGTCCTCGAGGTATCCCGTGGAGAGGTCGTGATCCGAGTCCAAGTCCGAGAAGTAGGGCGGGGTGCTGCCCATGACTGCACTCGACATCACTTCCACAGGATGAGACGAACGAAAGATCATCATAGTCTGGAGTTAACTCTGAAGAGCTCAACTCTCCGCATATAAAACCACAAGGACGGACGCATCACGACAGACAACAACAGTGGAAAGCAACCGAAGAACGAACCCACGAAGAAAAAGAAGGGACAGAGAAAGGAAAAAGGAGGGGTTACCTAAGGACATGTCTGCGTTGAGAACTCCAAGGTTGTGGAGATCCCAACCTAGGGAAGAACAGTGTGGGCTATTGCTATTACCCATGTCCGACTCAATCACCATTTGAATCATGCGCTAGTGAGTTCCCCTGGTCATGTGGGCATTCTATTCTATTCTACAGGATCCATTTATGGGCGAGGAGGGCAAGAAAAAAGGACCGAAGGAAGGAAAAAACAGTGGGATGACATGATTTTGGACGGATCGGTCATCAGTCAACGGCGAGGGAAGGAGAAAAAGAGCTCGAAATCGAAAGTGGGCGTTTCTTGGGATACGGGGAAAAAAAATACGTGTGGGGGCCACTCTTTTGGGTAACGTTTGATTTTTTATTTTTTTTTTCAAAGTATTGAGTAATGTGGTGGGGGACTAAATAATTGCGAGGTTATGATATGATTGCTTGCTGCATGTAAAGGGCAAAGGCTGGTGTGGGCGCAATGCAATGTGGAGACACAATTCAAAATTTCAGCTTTTCCTTTTTGGCATTCCTTCTGATATGGTCATTGGTCACCACCAACCGCTTCTCCTTTTTTTAGGGGTTTTTGGGATGTGAATGATTTTTTCTCTTTCTTTCCTCTTCCCATGGTGGGGTCATATCAGTAGTCATCACGACTGCCACATTCACGTTTTCTTTCTCTTTTTTTCCCTTGCCAGAAGAAAAGGAGCAAGAAAGAAATGCGCATGGTACGTTGGAACTTCAGGCGAGTTTCCGAAATTTGATTCGCATTGGTCGGGCAAGGGTAGCCTGGCAATCGGGAAAAAAAAAAAACCCTAATTCAAAATTTCGTGAGAGTTTTCTGTGCATGGTAGTTTGTAGAGAGTGTCTTAGAAAATCGTGTCTTTACGTTGCTAAGGAACGCGAGTTTGTCATGGACCCTTTGACTTGCGATCTACACGCGACATGGACGAAATCCCTGAGTTGGACTTTCGGGAACCCTTTAATATCCAAGTCTTGAAGGATACATAAAATACTAGGAAGAAGACGAATGCACAGAGGCAAAATGTAGCTCACCTTTATGGCTTGATACGTTTGTCCTGTTGGGGAACAAGACGATCTCCTAGGTTTGGGCTTTATCTCATGTCCCCTCGGCAACTGTGGCGATGACCACTACGGCCAGGGTCGCGACCCCGCCACCGAGCCTGTGGTGGAGCCTTGAAACCCAAGTCATGCGTCGTCGTAGCAGCATAGCCCCGGTGAAGCGGTTGTCCTGGGCTTGTGTGACCTCCGACAAGGCGAAGCCGGGTCGCACGGCACGATTTTGCTGAACCAAGTGGTCGACGCCGCCAGCATGTCATCACCAGTTTGTCTAGCTAGTGCTGACGTGGCGCTAATATGTCAGTACAAATCAACATCTACCATTTTTTCATATTTAAGGAAAGGTCTCATGCGGACATAAAAAGTATAGAGTTTAGGGGCTTAATTGAAAAAAAATAAAAAAAGAAGGTTCAAAGACTTGATTAAACAAATTGAAAAAGTTTAGAAATTACTGATTCTTTATCCCTGCTTTTTAGATGGATATCAGATGTCTTTATTGCGCTTGCAGTAGTCTTCGGCGAATTCATATTAAAGCATGGAAAAATATTCTCTTTTCCTTTCTTCTCTTCGAGCTAGTATTGTTCCCAACTTCTTCTTCTTCTTCTTCTACCTTGAGTGTCCCATGGTCTCGGAGATAGCCTGGGTAGATCGTCTGAGCCGCAAGATGATTCGTCCCTTTGATGGCTTAACCAGAGAGATAAGATTTCCCCCATGGTTGAAGATTGAACGTGATATTTAGGGAAGCACTTGCGCTGTAAGGGATCTTCCCCCGATTATTTCGAATGTAAAAGCATCACATTAGTCAGGAGAAACTTTATTAAAAAAGTCCTAAATATATTGTAATTGTACCAATTCAGTCTTAAACTTTCTGTTTTACCAGTTCAATTATAAACTTTTTATATTTATATCAATTCAGTCCTTCCGGCCAATTTTGATCGGAAATCATTGATATGGCGCAATCGATGCTAACTTGGCTAATATTAAATAATATTTTATTACTTTTGAAATTTTTATTTTTAAATATTTTTTTCTCTTCTTCTTCTTCTTCCTCCTCCTCCTCCTCCTCTAGCCGGCATGGGCAAGCCTCGTCCGACCATGGCGAGCTCCCAAGTGGCTGGCAAGGGCAAGCTTCGCCCACTAGAGGAGGAAGAAGAAGAGGAGGAGAAAAAAAAGGAAATAAAAAATATTAAAACATTACTAAAAATTGGCCACATCAGCGCAAGCCACTCCAAGTCAGTAATTTATGGCCAAAATTAGGTGGAAGGATTGAAGTGGTACAAACACAAAATGTTTAGGACTAAATTGGCATGAATGCAAAAGGTTTAAGACTGAATTGACACAATCACAATATGTATATGGCTTTTTTTTTATATAATTTTCCCTTAGATAGGCTAAGTTTCATGATTAACGAGGTATTATAAAAATTGGGAGAGGGTCACGTTTGACTTGCTCCAGTTGACTCAACCACAGTGTTAAGTAAAATAAGTTGAGTCCACATTAGAGTCTTAAGGCTTCAATTTTATCTTGCAGATGTGAATGATCATGGTGCTATGCCAAAAAAAAAAAAAAAACCCTTAGGTCTATCAAAATAAATAGGAGAAGAACCATTAGTCTTGTACAGATATCCAGACAATGTAAAGGGAGTATCAAGAAAATAAGGGAGGGTAGTTGTGTGGGACCATCTTATTGGCTTGTCATTTTGAATGGTCAATCGCATTTTAGACTGGATGATGCGTGTCTTACTTTGGGAAATGTTACGCTTGATTTCCTGTTACAGCGAATGATGGCTCTAGGCCCGCCGACAGCTGGAATGACTTTGGTGTTTATTACTGTTCTTAGTGACTATTATTGTCAAGCAATTCAAAATTAGTGGATAAGCAACCAATGAACAACCAGTGCCTGGACCCGCATTGGATTAATTCCATATCCGTATGTGGGAGAATATCAAAAAAGTCATAAACCTATTATATTTATGCTAATTCAGTATTAAACCTTTTTAATATTTTTCCAAATGAGATCATCCGATCAATTTTGATGAAAACCGCTAACGTAGACAAGTACAATAATATTTTAACGTTTTTTGAATTTTTTTTCTATTTTTGCTTTACTTTTCGTTCCTTCTTGTTTAACTTAGGGTCGGCAAGGGTGGCGGATGTTGTAGGCTATAATATCATCTAGAGGAGGGTGAATAGGTGATTTAAACTAAACTTGATAAATTAATGCGAAAATAAAACAATCAAATTGAGTATTGATAAAAATGAATTGAGAACATAGTCTGAATTATATCAATGATTTGATGATATTCAGCAATGCGCAATATTCTAATAAAGTCTAAGAGTTAAGGGATAGAGAAAATTTAACACAAAGTTTATAGTGGTTCGCTTTATGCAAGCCCATGTCCAATATCTCACGTTGACGGCCTAAACAATCAATAAAATGTTACAAGAATGAGTGAAAATACTCAAGTTTGATAGGATTCTCTGTCTCACAAGATCTCTCTATCAATGTCTCTCTAGGAGTACAATTGAAGCTCACAATAGACAAGTATGTATGATTGAAGCTCTCTTTTTAACTTTGGTATTTTGGATCTTTGATCTCCCACTCTCTTCAGCTCCTTAGTCCCCCTTTCATACTACTCCACTTCCAAACGAACCTTTAGACAGCCTTATTCTCCAATCAATATGTTGGACAAAATTGCTAAAAGAAGGTCGAATAGCCGTTGAGGGAAGAGGTCGGAATCTCCGTCGAATTGATCTCCCATACAATCGAATCTTGATTTTCATAAGTTGAAGTTCATTTAGGAATGTAGTTTACCTTGATGATAATTTCCAATTAAATCTAGATGTTTTGCGATTATGAATCCGTTGCAAAACAATCGATGAAAATGATGATCAATAAAAAAAAAATTAATATAGGAATTTCAAGCTACCTTACACTGTGACAATATAAGAAGTGGAGAGTGAATATGAAAAGATATTCCCAAATCTGATTAGTTTTATTTGTCGCATAGAGTCTAAAGATATCAACTCCTTCAGAGTATTGTACTTACTGTGCTACTCCGATTAGAATTCAGCATTCGTCATTACATGAATAACACATGAGAGACAAATATTTGAGTTAAATATAAACTAAGAATAGTTTTGTCATCTTCAAAATATATATTAGGAGATTTTCTCCATAGTAGAGTCCTCGCCGATCCTGGATAAGGGCATCAAGGGCCCTCACTTTGGCCGGCATGGGCCTTGGCGAGGGCCGCGCCACCCTCTCCGGCCCTAAGCTCAACAAAAGAAAAGACAAGAAAAGGGGAAAAAAAAAAAAGGATAAAGACAACAAAAAAATATAGTTAAAAAATTTCGTAAAATTTTAAATATTATTAAAAATTATTCGCATAAGCATTGATCGTGCCGGGTAAGACCACCGACGTCCACGTCAGCAATTTCCAATTAAAATTAGCCGGATTGACTCAATTGGCAAAATATGAAAAGGTTTAGGACTCAATTGGTACAATTAAAATGTTTATGATTGAACATGTATAAATATAATAAGTTTACGACTTTTTTAGTAATTTTCTCTTTACGGACGCTTGTTGGTCCCCTAGGGATGAAGAATGAGCAAGAGGGACAGAGAGCAAAAACAATAGAGTGACTTACCAAATATGTACTGACTGATGAAACAAAATAATCATTAAATGTCAAGTATAAACCATATTGAATTTTTATTTTTATAGACCCATCTTGTTATTCTAGAATTTTAATAGCGCATTGAAGGATTTTGAATTTATTAGAAAAATTGAGGAGAAAAAACAGATAAATAAAGAATCCCTAGAATTAAAGTAGATGAAGAAAAGTTAAAACATTAATCTAAAAAGCGATTTTTTCTGGAAATGCAAATATGTAAAAGAGATCATGACACAAATAATCCATGAACTTTGGCCTTATGTGCAGTATGATCCCCGACTTTAGCAAAATGCGCAATTTTATTTCTGAATTTTTAATTTGTTAATTGTGGTCCTTGAAATTTTTTGTATATGTTCACTTTAGTCCGTAGACCGTATCAAAATGTCAAACATTGTCTCTAAACTTGAATTAATGGAAGGACAATGTGTTTAATAAATTTATATTTAACAAATTTCATATTTTCCTCCAAACGAACGAACCGTAATATTACTTTCCACACGTATAAACCCTTCGATGACTCATCAAAACGGCTTGTTTCATTAGCAGATCATAGGAAATAGATATGCAAAAGGAGGAAATACTGTTTTTTTTCCTTTTTTTTTCACTCACTACACAAGTAGCCCGCTTCAAATCGGCTCTCGGTACCATAACATAAAAACGATGCAATTGCTAGTACAATGACATGGCGTGACCGTCGGCAGAAATTGGTTTTTCCCTGTGAAAGAGGGGCAATTCATGAAATTGAGGCAGTGGAGACAAACCTTAAGAGCTCTCTACATAGATTCGCACTTCGATATCTTTCGGCCATAAAAGGAAAAGAGCGCTTTGGAGTTGGGATGAATGAACATAATGAGGCCAAACCATTATTTTGTTCCCTTGAAAAAAGGCCTATGTAGAAGAAAATTGAGGGAGACTCGATAGGCATGATGAACATGAAAGCATTGACGATCACTCACGGGCCGACACCACCTCACTTGTCCTATTCTCTAGCAAGCCTAATCATATTGGGCCGGGCTCCCTAGGTCCCTATGCGTCCGCAGCATCCTTGTTTGGCTAGCTGCAACGTCAGTGATTATCGATAAAATTATGATCAAAAAAATTATATTGAAATTTCGCGCAAAATTTTAAGACCAATTTAGCAAAATTGAAAAGCTTAGAGATGAACTGACATCCATACAATAGGTTCATAATGGATTGAGTAATTTTTTACTTGTCGCATTGATCTGCAGTTTCATTTGACGGACCCGATTGAATTTGACTTCTTTTGCTCCCTCCCAAATTCCATCCCTTACCGTGTAGCAACCATTGAATTCACCATAATTTTGGTGTCCTAACTGTTACGATCTATGATCGGAGTGAACTAGACGAACTCCAAAAGAAAACTTCAGAAGCATCTAAGCTGGTCCGCTTGTACTAACAACCTCTTCAATTAGCCACTCCTGTTGAAAGTGGTTTCATATAAATGAACAAACCTAATTTGCTTTCTTAATTTGAGAAGATCTTCTCCAATATTCACACGCCTTCAATTATATGCGTCTTCAAAGTTTGAAAATTTTTAATTTGCGTCGTCGGTTTCCTAGAATGCACTTCGATTTACAGCCGTAGGAAACAAAGATTGGTAACTTACAGAAATCGACATCTTAATGTCACAACATCAATTAGGAAAAGAATACCGCGGCAGGGAAACAATTATTTGGTACCTATCGGGTTCGTGGGAAAACCTAATAGTGTCATGCCAAACCTAATCAAATTTTCTCGAAATAATATATATAATATTTAGTATTCACAAAAAGAAATATCCATATTTTAAAGGAGTAATGCTAAGTATTGTTAGACCAATTGATCGAATGAACTTACAAAACGGTGACGACTGCAAGTGGGGTAGAGTGAAGTTCAAAATCCACAATACAAGGGGAAGATGATAGATAAGGACCACTAAGACATATCATTTCTAAGCTTTTATCCAGAAAAAGCTGACCAGGGTGCGCATGGCCTTCGAGCCAGGATTGCATCGTTCTTATGGAACAGTGTACTCTGCACGAATATTGCAATTATAAGAAATAAGAACAGCCTAAAATAGTCTAGAGTATGGAAAATGTGTATGAAAAATAGGGTGAGCGATACCAGTCGGTTCAAATTCCATCTGAAACCTGTAACATACATGTTGGAACCGATTCTTTAATTTTTGGAATCTTAAACTTACCTTGAAACCCGGAATCTACCATGTTGCAAGTTTCAAAATCTACTCGGGTTTTACCTGAATTCTTGATTGAATAATTGCAGTAAATCATCATCTTTAATGATCATAATTTGTTGCTATCATCCACTGACCACAACCCATATTTAGACACACCTAGAATATGAAACACTAACAAAGAAATGTCTCAGTCATGTTTATACACAGAAATTGAAGCTCGGACTAGCGGTTCTAGATCAAAAACTCATCATCGGATGTCATGGAATATCGCAGGATCTCGCGAAACCATAGAACAAGAAAAACATAGAGGCTTATTCTAGGTTTCAGATTTCAAGTACCTAAAACTTGAAACCTTCCTGTCGAAACCAGTTCCCCAACTTTTGAAATCTGATACCTACCCTACATACCGTAAAACCCGAAATCGGACCGATTCTCATAGGTACGGTTTTTCGATTCTCGGTTCTACCTCGAAACTATACTCATCCCTATTGAACAAGTCGCTAAACGTCGACCTACATATTGTCTTTCTAACAATAGACTATGTAGCTTCATATGCTAAATGACCAATTGTCGGCTGAGAATTCCCTGTGAGGGGGGCGAGACTGTAAATTTTAAAATGAGCAATCAACTTTGATGTATCTCAAATCTACAACTTGTAATAGCCTTTAATTTCGACATATAGACAAATTGATCGAAATAATCAACTTACTTCCACACTTCTTTCCAACGGGTCTCTTCTTGATGTTGCACCTCTTAGGGATGGTGATAGCGATTCCAAGGTTGATCCCAGCCTGCTTGGCTAGAGGAGACAGGAGAACGGCGCAGAGACATTTGGGTGCGGTCGCGATGAGCGCGCCGACTTTAGTGCAGCAAGCGGGAGGGACCTTGGCCTTTGCATTCCCAGCCGCGCTCAAGCACGGGCTCAGGCTCACCGCCGCGGTGCTGATGGGCGTTTTCCCGCACTCCCCGGCGGCAATGGCTCCTTGGAGAGAAGCCATCGAGCACACCAGGAAGAGGACCAAGGTGGCTAGGCAAGGGCACCCACTAGGTTTGGAAGCCATTTGTTAGTCTCAAATCTATTTCAGATAGATTTTTATGAAGGTGGGCTTTCAGGAACTGGGTAGGAAGATTTATATGGACTTAGAAATTTGGAGGGGCAATGGCAATGGGCACGCTAGTGGGGTGAGGTTGGTGAGAGGCTTGGTGGGGCTTGGAGGCTCACTTTTATGTTTTTTTTTATCCTTAAATTTATGGACCGGACATCATGACAATCGTGCCTTGCCACTGTCTTTGTGCAACCAGATATGATTTTACTTTGACGATTTGGATAAGCTAGTGGGGTTAAGTTCTCCAATTCCTCGCATGAAAACCAATTGGATTCTTCCATGGTGATCCACTTCGACTTCTACTTCCACAAAGGTGGTTGGTGGTGTTCGATTAGATGGCGCTTCGAATTTTTCTACATTGTGCGAACCTTGGAGCTGTCGTTCTAGGTGTTGATGCAAGAACCGGACATCACAAGCATAGCCTGAAACTTCGCTCGGAAAGCAATTTGCGTAACAATGATCGGCTCAAGGCGTCCAGGATTTGTACTCGAATTGGCCTTCCGATGCTTAAGTTCAGCATTGGAAGCTTTTGGGAGAGAAAAGTTGGTTGAGCTTAAAGTTGAGACAAGAGAATTCTTAGAGAGAAAAATTGGGGAAAATTGTCCCAAAAAAAAAAATTCTAAACATATTGCACTTTTACCGATTCAGTTCTAAACTTTTTAATTTTATCAATTCAGTACTAAACCTTTTGAATTTGTGCCAATCCATTCATAAACATTTTTTCTTATGCAAATTCAGTCATTAGCCTTTTGTATGTTTTTGCCAATTCAACTCTTTCGCCCAACTTTGACCTACTGGTGAAGACGTAGACCCAATTGGCACTGACGGGACATTTCTTAATAATATTTTAATATTTTTTTTTTTTTTTTTTTTTTTTTTTTTTGCTTTGACCTTTTCCTCGTTCTTCCTCCGGACCGAAAGCGAGGGCCGGCCACTGGCGCCTCTATAAGCTCGGCCTCGCTAGATCTGGCGAGGCCGAGCCACCCCATGGCTGGGCTGGTGAAGGAGAGCGAGAGGGATGGTGGCGATCAAGGCCAGCCGGGTGGAGGAGGGTCTTGATTGGGTCAAGAAATGAACTCACGCCCAAGAACAATCAGATCCCGTGCGAAATCACTTCTGAAGAAACGCTGAAGAAGGAAGTGGACGAAGTGCGGATCAAATGTTGAGGGGATCTGTGTTACGTGTGACAAAGAAGAAAGAAGAAAAAGCAAGAACCGAAGAAGGAAATGAACAGGTTGCGAAACAGAAGGAGAAGAAGAGTGAGGAGGGAGTGTACGTGTGTGAAAGTGCCTTCTCCGACTCTGAAGATAGAGAGAGAGAAGAGAGGAGAGTCTTGGACACCCCCTCTGCTTCAAATCTTGGGAGACCCAGATGCAGAGAAACCCCTACTTGTGTGTTCTCAGATCTGGGCGAGGTCGAGCTCGCCCAGCGACGGCACTGCCGACCTCGCCCAGCGACCGCGACGCTGGTGGGCGGTGAGACCTCGTCGGTGGCTGGTGAGGTCTCGCCGGCCCTCGCTTTCAGTCTGGAGGAAGGTAGGAAGTGGAAGGAGATGAACAGTAAAAAGGAGAAGAAATAAAAGGTAAAGAATTATAAAAAATATTAAAATATTAATAAAAATTGAGACATCAGCGTCGGTCGGGTCTACGTTAGCACCTCCGATAGGCCGAAGTTGAGAAACAGAATTTTTAAGTATATGGGCAAAAACTAAGTAAGAGGACATATCATTGTATCATCCACCCCCAAAAAAAAAAATTAGTCGCATACATGGCTCTTTGAATGGCATTAATCAACTTACTGAAACGACAAAGAAGAAGAAAGAAGCAGAACAAAAATTTCAAAACGCAAAATTGAGGGAATTGAGGCGAACAAAACTATATGAAGATTACGAAGTATCGTGAGATGTTAAAAGTGGCGGGTGCCCCTTTTAACATATCTTGTTCTTGTTCGTCTTCCTTTCCAAGACGAACTTCTTCCAGGCATCCGTGATTTCCCTCTGCGTCTCGATCGCCGTCTTCTTCCAGCCGTTGTCCTTCCCGTTCTCCTGGGCGCAGGCGATGCTCATCTTGGCCTTGATCTTCGCGGGGAGCGCGTCGAGGTCGTGGATCACCTTGGTGATGTCCAGCACGAGGCGCTCGGCCAGCGTGCGCGAGAAGTCCTCCCTCACCACCACGCGGAGCACGGTGATGTGCTGGGCGTCCGCTGGCATGGTGTAGGCGGGGACTATCCATCCGAAGCGGCGCAGCATCTCGGACACCTCGAACTCGTCGTGGCGGCTGTTGTCCTTGAGCGAGAAGGCCACAAGTGGGACCCCCTCGTCCTTCGAGACGATGTTGAAGTAGCCCGTCTTCTCGAGCCCCTCCTTCAGCACCATTGCGTTCTCGTGGCAGTTCTCCATCACATTCTGGTATCCCTGTGATTAGGGACGAATTTTGAATACAAGTGAGTCAAATGAATCAATCGGAAAACTTTTGACTCCGGCATCTTTGAAAATCTGCTTAGCTTTCTTACCTCTTGGCCCAACCGGATGAGCTGGTAATATTGAGCAATTACTTGACTTGAGCCTGCAGTTTATTGCCAGTGCAAAAAAAATTTAAGAATGCCATTCCATTCATTGCCAAAATAACAAGAGACTCCTTTCTCCTTCCGGATGAAAAATTGACGATGTGATATGGATATTACCTTTGGAGAAGTTGAGGGTGAAGGTGGGTTGATCAGCACCAAGATAGTTTATGTGAAAGATGAGCTCTTCAGGCAAGTCCTCCTTGCTCCTCCAGATGACCCATCCAATTCCGGCATAGACCAGCCCGTACTTGTGCCCACTGACGTTGATGCTCTTGACTAGCGGAAGTCGGAAGTCCCACTCAAGCTCCGGGTACAGAAACGGCGCGATGAATCCACCGCTGGCAGCATCGACGTGGATCGGGGTATCCCATCTGCGCCAAACAGCAAGCACAAAACAAATGACCTCATTAGTCTCCCAATTTTATTTTTTTTCTTTCTGCAAGGACCAATATGTTGATCTTCTGTGCTAGAGAATTTGCCCCAAAGAAACACATTGGAACGCGTCATACCCGGTTTGTTTGTTCTTTTCGAGCAACAGGTCGTTCAAGAGCTTCACGTCCTCGAACTCGCCGTTGAGGGTGGAGCCAAGGATGGCAGCGACGCAGATGGTGTTCTCATCCACGAGCTCCACCGCCTTCACCGGGTCCATCACATAGTAGCCTTCCCTCAGCTTCACCTCTTTGAGCTCCACCTCAAAGTACCTAGCAAATTTCTCCCAGCACACCTGGACGGACAAGACTCATTAGGATTCACTAAGGTTTCAAACTCTGGTCTCGAGCGTCCTTTTGGTAAATTACGGGGGGCTCACCTGGACGTTGGCACCGGTGACGATGTTGGGCTTGTCGCAGGGCTTGCCCTGGGCCTTGCGCATGTTCTGCCACTTCCGCTTGAAGGCGAGCCCGGCGAGCATGATGGCCTCGGACGACCCAACCGTCCCCACTCCCACAGCTGTCTCCGAGTCTCCCAGTGGTGCATTGAAAAGATGTGCTATCATGTTCACACATCGGTTCTGTTGTAGATAGCAAATTCAAGAAACCTAGTCACTCCCAAGCACCACAATATGAACCGAAGAGACAGAAAATCAAAGAACATTTTCGACATCGCATTAGATGTATCAGAAACCTCTCATTAGGGAGATCCACCTGATCATATAGCGGGTTATATTCCTCAAGAACTGATATTGGGTTATCAAATCTCGTAGTCGACATCGTATATTCACGAAAGATAAGCAATTATCAAAATGCATGGTATGTTCTGTGGCTCATACGGAGAACTCATACGTTTCGTGGTAGTAAAGTCAACTAACACTCTTGGTTCGGACACAGAATATCTGTGTGCCCGACCAAATTGACCAAACGTGTTTGACTTTGACTGAGTAGAGCGAGGGGGCGCAAACGACGGTGAATAGACTTTATGACCAAGGCCCGGACGCTTTTTCAAACATTTAATGCATATATTTCTCCTCCGTCTGTGCACGTTCCCATTTAAAAATTACGAGCAGATCGTGACACAACTCCTGATTTCTCGAAACTTGGGTTTGCCATGGATTTGGCCCTGGGATTGGGAAGCAACTGAAACCATTTGACACACTTTGATCCAACATTACTCGATCAAATCAGCAAATATAAATTGATGAGGAAGTTGGTCCGATGCCAAGTAAACAATCGAGCAGACTCCTACATCAGATCCGGGAAAAAAGGGGGTAGACAGCTAGACTTGTACACCGCAGCTCGATAAATTTCAAACCAGTACCTACTCTTTTAGACTTTGACAAATGTGATTTAGGTTTTAGCCATCGTCTTCTAAGAGATCACTGATTCATTTGATCATTATAGTCTATGCTAATGAATGTCCGAGATAGAGAAAGAGCGATAAATCAAAATAAGGAACAACCAACGTGCCTGCAACTCGGTGGTGACGGGGTACTCGTCCATGTCGACGTAGTTCTTGTTGATGGAGTCCATGATGAGCTTGTCGCACTCCGGCTCCATCCACGTGGTCACGAACGAGGCCAGGTTCAGCCTCGGGTTCCCGTCCAGCATCAGCTCGTCGTTTATAATCTGGTACGCCGCCTCCTTGGGTATCGAGTTCTCCGGCATCTTAAACCTGCGCGCGCACAAATTGTCATCAGCCCCTTTCCACAAAGTTCACGCACGAACCCATCAGAGCTCGACCGGAACAGGCTCTCAGCCTCGATACTGACCTCGGGAGCGAGCTCCGGACATAGCGGGACGCGAAGGTGGAGTGGATGGAGACGTCGGACTGGGAGGCGGTTTTCGAGAGCACCATGGTGGGTTCGAAAGACGAAAGGCCAAGAAACTTAGAGAGGGAAAATTTGTTAGGGGAGAGAGAGAGAGAGAGCTTGAATGGTGTTGTGAATGGAGGTTTTGCTTGGGGACGAGGTTGGCTTTTTATATAGGGGCCAAACACGGTTTACAGGGGATTCCCTCGTTCGATGATCCCCTCAAAGGAAATCAAGAAAGGGACATGTTCTTCGAGCGCTCCTTTGTTAACACATTCTTCTAGATAGAGCAGGAAGAAACACGGAATGGGAAACTTCGGGGGCGCACTACCTAGGGTCGTCTCAAATCTCTAATACAACCTGACCGTATCTCCAATGGCAAGTCACTTAATCTGATCATGTAATTTATGAACTATAGCATAAAATGAAGGGTTAACATCGCGAAAACTCCCAAACTGGTACACGTGTGACAAAATCACCCCAAGCCGGTACACTTATGACAAATTTACCCTCTATTAGTTTACTAGTAAAATTGTTGAGTTAGATAATACGTGCCACTTGATGCATGTACTTGGTTGGGATTCTTATCCTCTATTTGTCACATTTTTTGTATGGTATTAATCCTTTTTTTTTTTTTTTGGTCGAAGGTATTAACTCAATTTAACCGAAACTAATTTATTATAAATTAATTTTTATTTTGAGATATAGTTGTGACAAATTTATTCCAAATTAATTTTTTAAATCACAAAAAATTCCAAACCGATACATTTGTGATAAATTAATTGGAGGTAAATTTATCACAAAATTACTAGTTTAGGATTTTTTGTGATTCAAAAAATTAATTCATGATATTAATCCTAAAATCAATAACCGTGGCCTATATAAGAATTTTTTTTGGCACTTTTATGGTCAGGTTGGACTTTTGAAACTTCAACCCGTAAAGGGCAAGAAAAGAATTTTAGACCGAAGGCAGCCAATCGCGGCAAGGCGGGCGAGTTCGTAAGTCAAAAAGGTTGAGAAAGCTACATCGGGTCATCAAGGAAAGAATGGGGGATGGCTTGGAGAGGAATTTATTCCTAAATTTAAGAAATCAGCAGAATGCGAGGCACGTAATGACTTTCCTGGACTTGGGTTCACACTGGGAAAAGGAATCCAACCCTATCGTATCCTTCATGGGCACTACAAGAAGATATGGTCATATTCATTTAGGTAACTCTTAACTTAATTAGACATAGGGAAGTTACCAAAAAGATCTTAAACTTATCGTGATTTTATCAATTCAGTCCTAAACTTTTCTTTTTTTGCCAATTTAGTGTTAAACCTTTTGCGTTCTTGGCAATTGAATCAATCCGGCCAATTAGTGTAGGGAATTGCTGACATGGACATCGATTGTCCTACGTGGCGTCTCCGGTATTAATATTATTATTATTATTTACAAATTTCTGGTTTTTTATTTATCATTAATTCTGTCTTTATTCCTTTTTTATTTTATTTTATTTCACATTGGCTGGGGAGAGTTAGGTTAGGACCTTGCGGCCTCTGGCAAGGCTGCCTCGCCGACTACAATGAAAACACAGAAAATAAAGAAGAGAAATCAAAAACAAAATTAAAAATTCATAAAAATTCGCTTTAGCGATTTCTGGTCAAAATTGGCCGGATTAACTGAATTGACAAATTATCAAAATTTTTACGACTAAACTGGCAAAAGAAAATTTTAGGACTGAATCGGCATAATTGCAATAGATTTAAAACATTTTTTTAGTCTTTTTTTCCTAGTTTTATAGACATTTCTCGTTAAAAAGAGACAATTTGACATTAGACGACCCAAGTAGGTTTTTGTTCGACAAGGAGACATGCATAATAAGATTACGCCTTTCATAGATGAGTAATGGATTACGTCGAATTGTGATAAAATGAAACTGCATTATTGATCAATAGTGTAGACATTTACATCGAAACCTTCAAATTTGTTTGCGTGTATCGAGGAAACCTAAATATTAGTCTCCATCGAATGGCTTATTTTCTTGATTAATGAGCCATTAATTAAGTGTGATAAACTGATGATTAGGTCACCACTCGCACTCGGGCATCTTTTTTCATATTTTATCTTTGGGACCTTTTCTTAAACACGCATTTGGAGCGAGTCAACTTTTTAGAGCCGAGCAAGGACTGGGACTCCACTTTATTCCCACTTTTTTTAGACGATCGAATCTGTATTAACATGTCTAATCCATGCGCACAACTTTATTCCCTTTCCACCGAGCAAATTTGCCGGACATTTTTTATTGCGATAATAATCATTATTGCTACCGAGCACTATAATTTAATTTTAAAAAAAATTATGCAACTTAGACCTAAACCAACCCGACCTGACTGATCTGAAGTTTTGGATCATGTCTTTAGTATTTCGGGTCGGATTTGGTCGGGTACCATGGAAACCCGACCTAATCCATTGACATCCCTACCATGCAGCATGCAATGTCTTTTTCTAATTATTTGGGGGAATTGGGGGAGACCATCTAATATTTCATTAGTTCACATGCTTAATTTACATTGTGAAAAAATACATTATAAACGAGTTAAGGTTCGAGTCTCTTTAATGACACGATGTCACCGCTCCATTGCCGTGAACCTTTTTTTAAAGGTAGCCTCTGTCGTCGACTACCTCGCAAAATATGAAACTTGGCAAATCATGATTGAATCGTGACCCACACGTCCTCAATTAACTAGAGAAATGTAGTTGTAATTAAATATGTTGACAAAGAACCTGAAAGTCCAAGCTTAACCCGAATTGTTAAACATAAACATCTAAACCTAATCCCAATTGCTGGAAAGCAGCCAATAAATCTGTTACAATGCGCAAGTCATTTTCCCTGATGCTTGAAGTCTTGGCAAAAATCGTCTTAAGGCAGCATTAAAAGCTTTTTCCTTAGCGAAGTCTCTTTCTAACGGGAATTCAAAAAAAAAAAAATTTGTGCGACAATGAAATAGTCAAACACTAGATTAAATAATCTTAATCTAAAAACGGTACCTAAAAAAGAAAAAGAAAAAAAGAGACAATGTTTCACTTTTTTTTTAATATGTTTTATCCGATGGAGATTCTTATTTTCCTCATCGGCACACTAATAAGAAAAAAAAAATTCTTAAACATGATGTTCAGTTCAAGCCATATATCGAATTAGTTTTCTAAATCCTAAATCAAATTCTTTATTGGACGAAAAACCAACCTAAGGTCTAAGGGTTAATATAAAGTGCATGGCAACACTTTTGCTCTAAAAATCAACTTTTAGCCATAAGTTAATTTTTCTACTTCTGCTTCTAAGTAGAAATTGATTTTTCTTCATTTGGAGTGAAGTAATTTTTTTTACTTCTTCAAATAGCTTCAAAACTACTTCTGATGCGAACTGGAAAAATGAAGCTGCGTCACCAAAAAGGATCGCCGCTTCAGAAGCTGCGTTAACAAACATATTTTTTCTCCAGAAGCACTGATATAACAAAAATTCTTTTCTGAAAGTGTTGTCATGCGCGGCCTTAGTATTCTACAAATGCCTCAAAGACATTAATTGTTATAATCGTTGCTTATTAAAACAACACCAACTTCACTAAAAATTCAATCATTGCCACCGAACGCTCATGTCTGGTCTTTCCACCTTGTGGACAGTACAATTTTTTTTTTTTTTTCACAGATCGCCGTGGAAGGCGCAATTCACGGGTAGATAATCAATACTGAAACCTGACATGTCAACACGTCCGTCGAATCGGATCCTTCACCAGATACGAGTTCCCCCAGAATGCTCACGCTCTAGATAGCTCTAGATATCTGACCCTTCAACGTGTTGGACTACGAGAAATGAGAAGTCAAAACTCGTTAAATGTCAGCAAAAAAAGGTTTGAATTGGCCATGCATCAAACTGAAATGACATCTTACCTTAAGAATGGCGCGGGCAGTCGTCGCTGGCTTCGTAAACAATGGTGCGACGGAGTCGGTTTTTCTCGTGTTCTTTACGGGAACCCGGGTTAGCCATGTTGACCAAACGATTAGACTCTTATTCCTCGCAGTTGGTGACGTTTTAAGTTGGACGGTTAGCTTGTCGCCGCTGTTAGGATCCCATCGACAAGAAAGTACTTCAGTTTTATATCCCCCTAACCCCGGCATGGGTAATTTGTTCTTAGTCGAAACGGGGAGAACTTAACATATATGGCTATCCGGATAGTAACGTGGATAAACAAGCCGATCCCTTTTTCCGTTTAGTGATGAAGGTTCGTAAAAGCCGCAAAAAAGTCACGAGTCTCGATCGATTTTCTTCTCCACGCATCAATGGTACATAGCATAACGGATGTATGGAGATACATTTAGTCCCGCGCACAACGGCTAGCTTCACATAAAACTCTCGTCGGCTTCGATGGACATGCAGAGTCTCGTTAATTGAATTTGAAGTCAGAGGCACTTGGTTAGAAAAATTAGGCAAGTCCAAAGACTTGACTAGATAAATTGAAAGTCCAAGAGCTTGATCAGAAAAATGCAGACGCTTCTAGGATCAAAACTTAGCTTATGTCAAACAAGTGAGGCGAAAATTAAGTTTTCCAAAGGACTTGATGAGCAAAAATATGCAAGATCAAGGATCAAAAGTGGGTGGAGAATTATCCAAAAAGTCCTAAACTCATTGTCCTTTTGTCAATTCGGTATTAAACTTTTCAATTTTGATAATTAATTCCTAAACCTTTTTTACATTTTGCCGGTTAAGTCAATTCGATCAATTTTGATTGGAATTCGTTGACGCAAAAGTGAATTTTCATTTGGAAAAACTTTCGAAGACCGAAGCAAATGTCAAAAGGATTACGGTCGCGAGTCGTTGATCACTGAGTTGAAGGAAGACCGGGCAAATTGGAAACTCGGAGGGCATCGGGGAACGAGTCAAAGGTAGCCGGCTGTTTTCGGTGAAGTGGTGGGGGTATTGGGAGGAAAGAAAACCGGCCCAGCGCCGCCACTTGGACCGAATTCCCACCGACCGACGCGGCGAATATAATCGAGATTCGCCCTTTGGAAATGTGGAATGGACGTGGACCGGTTGGTTTTGGTTATCCGGTTTCCTTGAATTGGGCAGCGGCGGGCTTTGCTTTTCTAGAACCGAGAGAGCGCATGTGCCGTTAAAACCATTGGCCACTTGGAATTTGCTTTGGACACTTTTAATTCCCCCGGTTCTTTCCCAATCTTCATGTGAAAGCATCATATGTTGGGTCATGACATCGGAACCGTTGGCCGCTCACCCAGAATCTTGTTGACCAGTCTGATGTCCTCTCCTTTCCCATACAGTACCTTCCCCTGCCCTGCCCTGCCCTGCCCTGTCCCCATCAACAAAAAGCAATCATCTATACCTCTCTTAAGAAAATGCTTCAATGGCCTTTTCAGACCATCGATGCGCCGCGGAAACACTACGATTAAAAACGCAAAAATAAACACAACGAAGAAAATGAATCTGATGCCAGATTTAGGTAGTTTGATCATTCATTTGTGATTCTACTATAAATCAAACGATATAGTGCGGATTATAACCGCACTCAAGTCACTCAATAACTCTCGTTTTTTTCTGGTCCCCAATTACACCAAATGACTCGCGTTGTTTTTGGCCCCACAGTTTCCTGGGGAGAATTTCCCAAAAAAGTCCCAAATATATTGTAGCTATTCCAATTTAGCCTTATAACTTTTTTTTTTATCAATTAAGTTCTAAACATTATGCATTTGTATCAATTCAATCCATACAATCAATTTTGACCAAAAATCGCTAACATAGTGACATGGATGCCGGTAGTCCTACGTGGTGCGTCTAGCGAGCGTGGCCGGCGAGTGCGCCCAGCACCGACGTGGAAAATTTTAATAATATTTTTATTTATTTTGAAACTTGAAATTTCTTTTTCTTTTTGTTGTTCTTTTTTGCTTTCTTTCTCTTCCTTTTTTTTTGCTTCCTCCAGCCAGGAGCCAAACCTTGGCCCGAGGTTCTAGCCCACACGTCTATCCAACACGTCCAAGCAAGTGTTCTTGTCCATCAGCGCCTGCTGTACCACGTCTAAGCAAGGGACTATTTTTTATTTTTTATTTTCCTCTTTTTCCTTGCTTTTTTTGTGATAAAAAAATTCAAGAAAAATAATAAAATACCATTAAGAATTGTCTATATCATTGTCGAGTCATACCGCCACGTAGACGGCCGGCGTCTGCGTTAGTAATTCTCGACCAAAATTGACTGAATGACCTCAATTGGCAAAACTTGAAAAAAATTATGACTCAATTAGTAAAATTGAAAGGTTTAAAATTAAATCAGCATAAATGTAATAGATTTAAGATTTTTTAGATAATTTTCTCACCGCAAAAGTATCAAATCGATCTTATGATGGATTTAGGGGTCGGGGCAAGTTTTATAGTCTCCTAAACACTATTCTTGTTCTCAACTTCAGGAGGAATAAGTCTTGATGAATTCAATACAAGAAAGGAAAGGCAGAAACAGGAGGAGACTATGCTTTGTGGGTGGCATTGACACAAGTCTTCATGATCCAAACGTTTTCTCAATTTGTAGGTAAAAAATTTCCCAGGATGTTTTCCCGCTCCCCTAACCTCAAATTCTCGGTCCGTCAATGCTCTCCCCTGCGCTGCCGTACATCAGCGGAGATGGGGTTCTATTTTTCCTTTCCTCACAATATCTCGCGATAATGTGTTTCGTCGTCTTGATTTCCAATCAAGATAGGATTGGATAAGATAGGATATGAAATTCATGAATTTTGCTATATCCTATCCATTGTTTGATGACATAGTAATAAAGCAGCATATATTCATATCACATCATATCATATCATATCATATCATGTTCATCCTGCGGTGTTTACACTTATCGATATAAATGAACCTAAAACTTCACAAATGAAGTCTATAAGAATATATCATAATTCACTGACAACTCTAGTAAAAGAGAGAAGACATGATCATTCATATTTGCAACTTCGAAAGTTTCGCCTCTCTTGCTACTTTCGTCAACCTTCAACATGAACTATAAAGTTATAGAGGGAAATAAGTTTTGACTCTCTTTTTGTTTTCATAGACTTTTGACGTGAACTAGAAACCTACGAAAGAGAATAGGTTCCCACTCTCCCACCGTTTTCGTAAAGTTTTGACGTGAACCAAAAACTACAAATGAGTAACTAGATATACAAAGGAGAAGGAGATTGAGATTTATGTTTTTTTTTTTCACAAATTTCATTGCCCCACATTCTTAGTGAATTAGAAAGATCATTTTCAAGTTCGAATTTGTTCATTTAAATTTTAGGTCCTTCTACTTCATTTTTATTTGCTTATTTTTTATTTTTATGTCTCATTTTTCATTATTTTTATTTCATTCCATTATTTTTAATAAAAATTATACTAAATAATAAACTATATTACCACACCTAAGATATTTATAAATATGAAATTTATTAAATACATATATAAACAAAATATATTTTCTAAAGTAGAAAGAAACTAAAATTTGCAAATACATATAGGAATAAATAAATAAATATTATTTTTAATTTTTAATTTTCTTTTTAATATTAGATATCAAATATAATTCATCTTTAATTATTATTTTAAATTTATTATATAATAAATTTTTTATTCAAGAAAAAAGTAACTTTTATACCATGAACATAAGAAATCCTATCCAACTTTATCTCACCTCCCTCATTAAATAATTTTATCCAGGCTATATCCTCTTATATCTCACTTTATCCTATCCTGGGCTGGAGCTAAACACATAATATGATAAAATTTTGATCATATCTTGATTTTTATCCTGAACACCAAACTCAGCTTAAGAACATGGAGTGCCCTAAATTACGTGGATCCGATTGGGAGTTGGCTGGCAGGTAAGGCGCCATGAAGTTAGTACCGTACTAGGACAGGTTGTAAGTCGGGAGATCGAGTCTTGAGGTCATAGCTCGTGATTGGCGGCATATCTACCTCTACCTCTCCACATAACCTCATTTGTGGCGATATCATATAGGAAGTTGAAGACATATGTTCAGCGGTGAAAATGATGATGCAATATTCTTGAGTATCCTTTTCTTCTTTTTCTAACGGGTGGCATGACTGACCGAGTAATTATCCAAAGCAACTAAAGGCAAGGACCTTGGACTCTCGGACAACTCGTCCTATGTATGTCACTAAGAGTGGAGTGAGATCCCCTGAAACGGAAGTATGGGTTGCGTCGGATGGCAGAGAGGCGCATCAGATTCTTTCTTTCCCCATCTGTTGCTCAGTCCCAGCATGTCCTTCCCCTGAATCGCTCTACTTCATCTTCCCCAATTCGTAACTAAAGATTTGGAGACATGGGCTCTGAGGAAGGCGAGAGACGGCCATTAGGAGATGGTCTCTCGCAGGTTTTTCTTCGAACTGCCCCACTTCTTTCTTTGGATCGTATATCGTATGCTGTTAAATCTGCGGATTTGGTTCCTTTTCTTTTGTGTGTGTGTGTGTGTACGTACGAAAGGAGTTGTGGCTTTGATGCTTTCGTGGTGGAAGTTTTTGATTCTGATATTGCTCTCAAGGTTGAAACTTGAGAGCCAATTGATGACAATTTGGGATAAAACTGTGTTTGAGAACTTTAATTTCTTTGCCTACGGAATGGACCAGCTAGTTCTTGAGAGTTACTGAACTTCTTGTTCTTTAATGTCTTATGCCTTAGTCGTTTTCTCTTTTATCTCTGATTTGTCAACTTGAAGATTATGCTCTAGGTGAGCTTCTCGACGAATCCGTTACGAAAGGATGATAAAAGAATGTGCGCTCATCTTTAATTATGCTTCAGTTGCTGGCTGCTGGCTGAACTAGTAATTTCTTGACTGGCATTTTGGATTCAAACTTGTTTCGTGGAGGTGTTATGGTTTGTTTGATCGCTTGGTCAAGTTATTAGGTAACCAAAAGAGTATCATAAGGCTTGCAAAATGATGCCAGTCCCATATGCTGATTTGCCATTAAGTCACCTACTTTCTACTCTAGCTGCCGTTGCCATCACAAAGATCCCGAAGATAATATCCGTAATCAGAAACACAAGTCACAGACTAAAGGATTTTGCCCAGTCACAGACTAGAGTTTAATCCTGATTTAAGCTAGAGGACTTCATGGCAATGTGATAAAAAACTAGAGGGAGGAGAATCAGTTAATGTGCCTTACGCTCTGAAGATTGATCTTGGATTGTGTAGAGTGAGATGGAAAAACCTTGATTTTGTTAGCTAGCAGAGATTAATAGGAAATATGGATCGTTTGGGGAAGAAGCCTGCTACTGCAATCTCTCGTATCCGTTGCTTCATATAACTGAGCAGCACCTGAGGGAAGAACTATAAAGACCGTGCTGCCACAAGGACTTTCGACATTGAAAGAAAAAGACCATCCTTTTGATTTTGAGTTTTTGTGGTGTCGTTTACAAGTGCATGAAAAAAGAGAAATATATGGTTGAATGTTGAAATGCAGTTGTTGTAAGCTTAATTATCGTCTTTTATAAGCAAAATGCCGACTTATTTGAATGTGCTGGTGCACTGCACTTGGAATGAGCCCCTAGATATGATACTTTAGGACCATCTTAACATGGTTTCTTTGAAGAACACCAACGCTGAAGCCAAAGAAAATTGTATGGCATGAACCAAAGCACTGATTACAGACGTCAAAAGAAATGTCAGCAACTTGAAAATCGAACACTTTTTCCCTCATTTTTTCTCCTCTCATCTTTGGATATCTTTTGTAATGCCCAGGATGAAGAGTTACGGACTGTACACTGGAGATGGTTCTGTAGACATCAAAGGAAAGCCTGTCTTGAAAAGCAACACTGGAAATTGGAGTGTGCCCTGTCATCCTATGTAATGGTTGTCCTCTTGTTCATCTATTTGAGGGATCCTCTTCCCGTTCATTTGTTGAGTGAATTACCGGCACCGAGTATTGTGAATGTTTGGCCTACTATGGAATCGCCACGAATCTTGTTACTTACCTCACCCACAGAACACATGAGGGACATGTATCGGTTGTGAGAAATGTTACCACTTGACAAGGAACTTTCTATCTCACACTTTTAATTGGAGCTTTTCAGTCGGTGCTTATTGGGGAGGATATTGGACAATAGCTGCATTTTCCACAATATACTTCATTGTTAGAACTATTTAAAACCAAAACCTTCTTTTATGCATCCCCAGCATGCTGTTTTTTGTAAACTGCTGGCCATTAGATGAGACTATTTCTAGTTTTTACATGATTACATCCCTTTAGCAACTGCGAATATTTACCCTGTTCAGAAATGGAACTCATTTATGCTTAGTGTGGTCTTCATTTTTGTAGTGAGAAGATATGACTCTATGATGATTGATGTAAATTTAAAGGGTGGAAGATGTGTGAATCAATATGGACAGAAAGTCTTAGGAAATATCCTGAATATTTGGACCTTATTGAAGATTTGATTCTAAATAAAGCATAGTAACGTGAGAGGATCCATGTAGCTGATGCATTTAGTGGTCAAGATGCTTTTATGTTGTCGTCTTTTTTATTCTTGTTTTTGACAAAGAAGTTGAGTCAGGATAAATAAAACAGTCTGATGTTGAGGCGGATTTATCCCAGAATCCAGACTAAGTGATTGCTATGATTTGTAACTGGGGATATTGACATATTATCATTGGAAATATTCATAAGCTTTGGAAGAAAGACAGAGCTCGCCAATTCAGACCCCATAACATGACTAATGAATTCTAGCTTGAGGAGCCTAGTTTGCTTAAGGTCTTGGTTGAGTGCTTATACTTGAATTGCTGAATTTCGCTGCAGCTTGCAGCATTTTTTCTTTATCTGAATCATTTGAGTAACTTCTCTGCTGCCTTTCCTCTCTTGCTTCCATCAGTGAACTTGTTTGATCAACTTATTTGGAAATTCATTTTCCAGATTAATATATTAGCCACTACTCTTTTCCTCATTTTTTGCTGGAAGTACTTTGAAGTTGATGTTAAAACCTTCACTAGGAAATCTCCAGTAGGGTCTAAGCATTGCTCTGTGACATGCCCCTTTTTGGCTATGTGACTTCCCATTCTTTCGTTCCATGCTTTAGGTTGATGTGCTGACAATCACTTGGAAAATTATGAACTTATGGACATCTTTTTTGTTCATTTGTTAATGCATAGAAAACGTGCATTCAAAAAGAAAAGCTGTTTCTCCACTGTGGTTCCAGCATAGTTGTGACATCCTAAATCTTTATTCTATCTAATTTGTTAGCCATATCGTGTTACATAGAAATAAGACTCATATTTCTCCATATAGCATTTTTAATTACATTAATCTCTCCCTCTCTCATAACCATACTCTATTGGCCATTTGTAGCCTTTCTACTTCAACATCTCTCTTCATTTTCCACTAAGTATTTTAACCTACATGCTCTAATTTGTGCCATTGAATCTACCCATAAGATGACGTCATTCATGACGTCCCTTGACAAGCTTCAATAATAACAAATAAAAAATGATTCTCATTCATGCATCTACTTGGATGTTCTTATCTTTAGTTAGCTACTCAAATTAAGCCACTTGTCACCCATATAAATAATCCACATGTTTTTAGTTTGTGACATTGAACTTAGCCTATCAAACAATATCATGTATTACATCACCTCTTTTAACTTTAGCCCATTAATGCTCATGATAAGCTTGAGTCCTTATTCATGCATTTTACTTGGCCAATGATGCTCTCTCTTTCCAGTTAGATATATCATATTAGTTACTCACATTAAGCAACTTGTAGCTTTTAGATTGGAATACTTATCTCTCTATTGTATATAGTGTTTTTTTATTTAAGGTCGTCATTATTTTAACCTCGGTTATTTGGTCTTATCTCTTGGTAACTCTTGAGTAGCCTTCAAAATACATCCCCTTGGTCATATAATGACATTTCAAAACAGTTCAAGTTTTCAACTTTTCTCCTAACTTTCATCTTTTAGTCTATCGAGTAAGCAAGGGTTCCACTATTAACATACACGTGAGATTTGTCTTAGAGAAACCCCATATCGGAGAATTTATGTGGTGTGAAGCGGTTAATATATCTAAGTTAACCCATAACTCTTTGGTTTAAGTTTGAGTGAAGATGGGTCTAACCGGATATATTAATGGGCTCGACTTAGGCTCCTTCTTGGCGATCTCCTAGTGTGAAGGTATCAAACTTCTATTGTTCGCTCCCAACAAATGGTATGAGAGCCAATGGTTGATTGTTGGGCCCTCAATTTGTTTCGGTGTTTGGTGAATATCTCAAGGAAGAAATCCCGTAACCAACGCAGTTTCGGGTAATGGGTGTTGTGGTGTGACAATGTGCGCCCGATGGTAGATTTCATGGTTTGGTCTAGAGAAAAAGACCAAAGATGAATGGACGTTGATGGAAATTCAAGTTGAGTTATGTTGGTGTAGAAGAGTACTTGAATTAAGTGGAAGCAAACCTAACATTTAGCTCACATGTGAGGGGGAGATTGTTGAGATGCATATATGAATTGTGTTAAATTCCCTCATTGGAGAATTAGTATGGTTTGAAGCATTTAATATATTCAAGTTAGTTCATAACTCAGTGGTTTAAGCTTTTGAGTGAAGATTGTGTGGGTTCAATTGAATATATTGACGGGCTCGGACTTAGGCTCCCTCTTGGCAATCTCCCCGTGTGAAAGTATTGGACTTTTGCTGCCTGCCCCAACATTCACTATTTGTTGGTTGAAGTTTCTAATTTCACCTTTGCAAGAGGGTATAAGGTGATTTGATGGGCTTTATTCACTTTTATTAAACTAGTTTTGTTAAAAGATTGAGAGTTGATCATTTTTCTTGTTTATTTGGCCTTGAAGATGGTTAAGGCTTTGAGTTGTCCAAGCTTTTGTTCAAGCTAAGTAACATTTTGGGGCCAAGTAAGATCGATTTACTTAGTTTTTTTTACTTGATTGTCTTTGTTCAAGCTAAGTGAAATTCTGGGGCTAAGTTAGATCGATTTACTTAGTATTTTTGACTTGGTTGTTTGATGGTTGTTAATTTTGATTTGAACTTTGATGATCCAGTGTGGGAAAGTTTTATTTAGTTTGTTGAATTGTGGTGTTCTTGTGAGTTGAATAGATGGGTCTCTACTTACCAAGGTCATGAGTAATCTATTCTCATAAGACTTGGTGATATGTTAGGTGAAAATGTGGAAATGGAAAATTTGAAAATGGAAGTGATTTTTTTGTATTTCGAGTAAGTTACCAATTTACTAGCTAAGTGTTGCTAATCAATCACATGGTCCATTATTTGAGTTGTCGATGTTCACATTGCCGATTCTCCGAGTATGTTATTATCGCTTGCATGAGAGATGAAAGGAGGTAAGCATATCATTGTCATTTTCATGAATGTGATCATTGAAAGGGCAATGTTATTGTCTTTCGGAACATCTCTTCATGTAAAGTCTTTTCAAGAATTGACATCCGATGCACAACATCTTTTCATGCAAATCATTCTAGAAATATAATTACCTTGCCCTTTCAATGATCACATGTGCGGGTAACGATAACGACATGCTTACCTCCTTTACTTTCTTAGGCAAGCAATGATAACAAATTCAGAGAATCAGCAATGGGAACATCGACCACGTGATTGATTGGCAACACTTAGCTAATAAATCGATAGTTTATTCAAATTACAAAAATATCACTTCCGATTTTAGTTTCCGCGTTTTCACCTAACATGTCTGTAAGTCTTATGGAAATCGATCAATCACGACCTTAGTATGTAGAGAGTCGTCTATTCAAATCACAAGAACGTAACGATTCAACACACTATCAACAAAACTTTCACACACTAGGCATCAAAGTTCAAATCAAATTTAAAAGACCATCAAACAACCAAGTCAAAAGTGCTAAGTAGATTAATCTAACTTGGTCCTAGAGTTTCACTTACCTTGAACAAAGACTTGGACATCTCAGAGCCTTAACTACCTTCAAGGCAAAATAAAGAAGAACAAAGATTAACAACTCTCAATCTTTTAACAAAGCTAGTTCGATAAAAGAGAATAAAGCCCACCAAATGACCTTGTACCCTCTTGAAAAGGTGAAATTAGAAGCTTCAACCAACACAATAGTGAAACCCTTGCTTATTCGAAAGATTTGAAGATGAAAATTGGGAGAAAAGTTGAAGACTTGAAGTGTTTTGGAATGGAATTACATGATCAAGGGGGTTGTATTTTGAAGGCTGCTCAAGAGTTACCTAGATATAAGATCAAACAACCAATGTTAAAGTAATGATAACCCTGGGTTAAAACACTAGGTGCAAAAGAGAGAGAACCGTTCCAATCCAAAAGCAACAAGTGGCTTAATATGAGTAGTTGAAAGGAGACAGTTGATTGGAGAGAGAGAGAGAGTATCATTGACCAAGTAAAATGCATGAGAACTCAAGCTTATCAAGAGCATTAACAGGTTAAAAGTTAAAAGAGGTGATGTAATACATGATATCATTTGTTAGGCTAAGTTCAATATCATAAACTAATAGTATGTGGGTTATTTATAGGAGTGTCAACAGTTCGGTTCGATTTTTCTGAAAAATTGAACCAAACCGTTAGGTGGAGCAGCTGAACCAAATTGAGAATCCGGTTCAGTTCGATTTTCCTTTTATAATTTTTTTTCTTTTTCTTTCTTATTTTTTCTTTTTTGGTTCAAAGGGCCAACCCCAAGGGCTGCCACTCCTTCGCTTCATTGTGGCCTATGAGGGCTGGCGCCCCCCTGCGGTCCTCAATCATGGGCCAACGGCCGCGTCGGCGATCTTCACCGAAAAAGGAAAAAAAAAAGGAGAAGGAAAAAAAAGGAAAAATAAAAATAAAAAAATGGTAATTTTTTCCCAAATCGCCAATATTAAAGAATGGTTACTATAATCCAAACCCAAAAAAATAGTTATTTTTCAATTACCTGGACATAACTGAAATGCACGAAATTTTCCGTTAGCGGTTCGGTTCGGTTAGTGTTTCGGTTCGGTTTTGATACTCCTAGAAGTCCTAAAACTTATTGTAAAAGTGCAATTGAGTCCTAAAACTTGCAAAAATTGCAATCGAGTTCTAAAACTTGTCAAATTAGTGCAATCGAGTTCTTTTATTAACACCGTCAACTTATTTAACGAAAAATGCTGACGTGACATTTTAAAATTAATTTATCTCTCCTACGTGGCATCATCATCATCATTATCATTATTATTATTATTATTATTATTATTATTATCCTTTCAAAGTTCATTTTAAATTAATTAAAAAATCAAAAAAAGGTTAAAAATTAATTTTAAAAAGCAAAAACTAGAAACTAAAAAGAAAAAGGAGGAAGAAGAGCAGCTGTGCGGGGCTTGGCTGGTGAGGCTAGGCCGCCGCCGTAGCCATCGCCCGGGGAGCCGACGGAGGTCACAGGCCCTAGTCGAGGGTCGTCGACGGTCGCCAACCTCGGGCCTAAATTCGTGATGCCCTACCTTCAACCGGAACCCGAAATTCTCCAAACCCGGAGCGGCAATCCGATGATAGAGGAATTGCCGATGGAATCGGCCTCGTCCTCCGCCCCGAAGAACGAGGATAGGGCTATTGTTCTCTTCAAGCCCATAAGAGAGGACAAGATGTTGAGTCATACGGACCCTGTGCGGCTTCATCGGATGATTCGGACCGAAATAGACGTTGCCCACATCTCCCGCAATGCCAAAACATAAAGTTGGTGCTTCGGATCCCCCTAAACCAAAACCGGTCGAGCACCCCGCTAATTGAGGGAGGAAAGAACATAGAATCCCAGCCAAGCGCTGCATATGAACCCGGATCTGGGTTGAGGAAACCCAAATCCGGGCAAGTCGGGTCGGCGTGTTCTCTCTCGGGGCTGGTGACGGCCTGCCACCCTCGGCCGGGGCCGGCAATATCGACCGGCTCCTACGGCGACGAGCGATGACGACGGCCTAGCCTCACCGGCCAGGCCCCACCCAACCGCTCTTCCTCCTCCTTTTTCTTTTTAGTTTTTAGTTTTTTCTTTTTAAAATTATTTTTTAGTCTTTTCTTGATTTTTTTAATTAATTTAAAATGAAATTTGAAAGGAATATAATAAAAAAAAATGCCATTTATGAGAGAAAAATTAATTTTAAAATGCCACGTCAGCATTTTCTGTTAGGTAAGTTGACGGTGTTAATGAAAGAACTCGATTACATCAATTTGACAAATTTTAGGATTTGATTGCGCCTTTTGCAAGTTTTAGGACTCAATTGCACTTTCACAATAAATTTTAGGACTTCTAATGAACATATCCCTTATTTATATGGGTGACAAGTGGCTCAATTTGAGTACTTAAATAAAATAAATGATGTGAGACCATAAGATCACTTGAGTAGATACATGAATGAGAATCATTACTTGATTTGTGACAATTCAAACTTAGCAAGAGATGTCATGAATGATGTCATCTTAGGGGTAGATTTAATGGCATAAATAAGGGCATGTGGGTTAAAATTTTTGATGGAAAATGAAAAGAGGTGTTTTTTTTTTTTTTTTTTTGGTATAAGAAAAGAGGTGTTCAAGTAAATGCCATATGGAGACAAATGATTTTTTTCCCTTATATAACACAATATTGTAACATATTAGATAGAATGAAAAATTTAGGATGCCACAATTAGGGGTGTCAATGGTTCAGTTCGGTTAAGTTTTTTTGAAAACTTAACTGAACTGAACCATTGGAAGTAAAGTTGGAACCGAATCAAACCTTGCCTTGAACTAAATAAGAACGAAACCAAAATTTAGTTCAGTTCGGTTCAGTTCTCGATTATTTTGGTTTTTATTTTATTTTCCTTTTTTAATGAAAACAGCAAGAATTGACCTGAAGACGCGTCTTTTCCAGCCTGCCACATGCCTTTTTATCCCCCCAAAAAACCACAAAAGGGCACCTCACTCACTTACTTCCCATAATACCCCCATCCTCCTCACCCTGTCTCTCTGTCTCGTCTCTTCTACGTCCTCCAGCATGCCACCTGCCCTCAGGACATCGTCTTCCACCTCGTCGCCGCCACCCCGACCTCCGCTGCACCATCGCCTCCACCTTCCTCTACCTCACGTTCCGCTTCTACCACTTCAACGCCGACCTCATCCGCGGCAAGATCACCTACTCCATCCGCCGCGCCCCGGACCAGCCCCTCAACTATTGTGACTCACAATAGTTGTCATGGTCAGTGTATGATGATATGCTGAGATGTCATCTTCTAAAAGTTCCTGATTCAATTGGGGTTATTGGAATGTTCATCACATATTCGTGTTTGAATGGGTGATGCTGAATAGCTCATGGACTTAAAAGGCTTGTTTTCATTCCTAGACACCAGTAATTTCATACACATCGTCATCAGTATAATTGGAGATCCTAATCCTCCAAAATATTCTAGCAATTCCAGTCGTGGAACACTGCTTCATCCAAGTAAAAACCGAAATGAAAATACACATCACTCCTCCAATAACTTACCAATTAGTTTGCTTCCGATTTGGGACCTCAATGCGATCTCCACAACGACAAGCCAGCTCCTTTACAACAAAGATGAGCTCGGTGGCATGAGCAAGCTCGTCACAGTCGATCCCTTTCTCTTCTTCAAGAATCCTCTGATCCGAAGGCACAATTCTCATGTACACCTTCTGTCCTTTAACTTTTATTCTTCTCCTTCAGCTAACGTAAAACAGTTGGGTTCAGCCAAAAAGTAGAACAATTATGATTTATGACATTGGCTTGTCGTTCTCTATAGGGCGGTGCCTGCGCTGACTCTCGCTGTGACAGTACCTGCATTGAAGCCTTCAGAATGTGTGGACAGAGTTTTCCCTTCAGCAACCGCAGCCCAATCAATATATTCGTTAGGAATCTTGATCTTGGTACTTTTGGGAGGGGTGGGGTTGGGTTCAAACCATGTGTTTCGTCTTTTGATGCCGATCAGTCAAACCATGTGTTTCGCCTTTTGGCGCCGATCAGTTTGATGACACCGATCCTAGAGAGCCAGTGAAGAAAGGGTCTTTCTTCAACTGGTTTTAGGATTCCCGCACAATTCATGGGCATTGCTATTGCTTATTTCTTCTCAGGATGCTGCTCTATTGATTCCTGACGCCGGGGGGGAGCCCCATCACTAGGATGTGTCAGGTTTTGGTCTCATCCTTTCATAAGTGGAACGTGGAGGTCCCTGAGGACAGTAGTCTCCTCTATGAAACACGAGAAGAACCATGCCATAGAAGGAAGCCGCAAAATAGAACACAGCGATGAGTTGAAGTAAGTTGTCTTTGCTTCTTTTTTTCTCATTGTTTGAATTTTTCAACCAGTGTTTGGTAAATCAGTGTTGCTGCTTAGTAGTACAATATGTAAATCAGTTCTTCTATAACCAAGCTCCATCCGGACGCCTTTGCCGAGCTTTTGCAGTGCGCTGTCGCTTTCAACTAGTTCTCTGGGGAATTACGTGAGCTCCTTGATCTTGATGATCGTGACGTACCTCACGACCAACGGCAGGCAGGTCGGGTGGATATCCGATAACTAGAGCAAGGGCCACCTCAACTACTTCTTCTGGCTTCGGGCCGGGCTCAGCTTCTTGAGCTTGCTCGTCTACATCATCTGTGCAATGAAGAATAAACAGAAAAAACGCTCTTGAGGGTTTTACAGATTTTTCCTTGAATTTCACTGAAAAGGGTTGGGCCTTAGCAAAATGTATAATTCTTTAACGTTTTCCTGCATGGAGGTTGATATAAAGCAAACCATGCGGTTCAAATATGAATTCGTCATTTTGTATCATGACAATTCAGAAGGATTTTACTTCTTGTACTCTTCAAAATGGGTGCATTATCTATTGATGTCTAGTCTCTCTTTGCCTATGTTGTAAGGTTTTGGAAGCTCAATCTGCTCGTCGATCACCAATGTTCAAGACTGTGACTTCAATTGAATAGAATCGGATTTCATTAAAACTACGACTTCAAATCAACATTTGCAACAGATAAATTCAAAAGGAAATAATTTTTAATATTCTATATTCTTGCAAATATGTTGAGTAAATAAAAAATGAAAATGTTCTTGGAACAAAAATAGTGAAACTATGCTTCTATATTTCTTCAAAATTACAAAAAGAGGCTTGCAGTTTCCAAAATCTCTTCATTCGAAATTGAAACGACAGTACAAAGAAGTTAATATTCGTAACTTTAAAACACTCCATGAGGGAAGTTTTCTCAAAAGGCTACCTCGGCATGTTCTGCTCTAGATTGTTTGTCAAATGAAAAAGCAAAGGATGCTGTTAATGAGTTTCCCAGAGCACTTGTTAAGTATACTTTGTTGGGCATGTTTAACTCTTAAGGCAATTCTTTTGCATAACACGAGGGCAATCGGTTCATTAAAGACTCTGCAATTTTCTTAATAAGTTGCTTAATCAGTGCCCTTAAGGTTATGCCATGTGGCACATTTGTGCGCAAGCTCCACTCATCAATTTGCTTTGATGGTCACTTTAGCAAATTTCTTGTTCTTATGCATATCTTGTTTTGTGTATATACAGATAAGGCCGAGTAATTATGAAAAGAAGGCTTTCCTACATCTAAGTATAAAAGAAAGAGAAAAGTTAAGTGTTAGTAAGGCTTGCCTAACATCTGAGTCATAAACAGAAAAAGGTAAAATTTAAGATTAAACTAAAGAGCAAAAAAATTAAATGTTTGAAATGTTATAGTGGGCAAACTTTAGCAAATGTTTTATATATAGATCATTGCACAGATTTTACTGAATCTTTAATTATGTATCTCTAACTTTTATGCATATACTCATCACTATAGCAATATAGCTCATCTCTTACACATTAATTAATAATACAAAATTAATGAAATAAATATCTTTAGCCAAAAAAAAAAAAAAGGATCCATCATTATGAAAATTCCATAGTATACTTCTGAGTTCTAAATGATCATATTACCCGATTGTCCATATGTCATATATAAATTTGAATAAAAACATAACTAGTGATAAGCCTTATGGTTAAATGCATAATTGAAGTTAACTCTTATCATTTTCCAATGTCAACGTTATTTAATAGGTGAATAATATGCACTAAATAAATTATGTTAGGCGATCATAAAAATGATATCTATAACATGACAGCTCATATTTGATGAATAAATTATTGTTAGAGGATTATTAGAAAAATTGCAATGCCATTTCTAGAAATAAATTAATGTTAAAGATACATAAAAACAAATTGTGATAAATTTAAAAGCCATAACTACATAGTATTTATAGAGGCAAAATATATTCCCAACATATTCTACAATTTTCCATACTTTATAAATAGATATTACTAAGTACAAACTTGATGACGACTCTTATTATTAAATGCATAATTACGAAGATGTTCTTTTATATCTATGTTTGAAAAGTACATGTCAACAAGCACGCGAAACAAAAATTAAGCCCTGCTAAGTGAAAATTTGAAGAAATTACGTCTAATTCTCTAGGGTAAATGAAGATTTCATTCAATGTTTAGCAAAGATAACCTTAATCTCCTCCTCCTAGACCCGAGAGAGATACCGGGAAGGGGGCTCTATGTCTCACGGGAGAAAGGCAATAACGTCGGTATATGGATGGAGAATCGATCTTTCAATGAGGTCGCCTCTTATATGAAAATGAAGCGATGTTACCTGCCCCACAATCTCAATGTAGAGCCATTTGGTACTTCGCCATGATTTCACTGTAAGAGGAGGCGTCATTAAAAGATCGTCCGCAATCATTAATAGAATGTCCATTCAATTTCGAAAGTTTAACACACACAAAGTGGCATTTAATTTTGAAAAATTTCTCTAAGATGTTCCTCTTGCAAAAGAATGTGGTTTAAAATTTGCATTTGAAAATGATGATAAAACGATCTACTCGATAGAGAAGATTAGAGATGTTTGAAATTTATGCTTAGGATTAACTACCAAAGGTGATTGCTAAATTTTTTCAATTATGGGTTTAGACCACGTAGGGTGTTCAATTGATCTCTACGAACTACCGAAAATAAAATTCAAGGTGGAGCAGAAAGAGGAAAAATCATACTCACAATGGTTTGTGAACGGTACCTGTTAAAGACATAGACATGCACATGCTAACAAGTGAAGTCGACACATAAAGGGTAGGGTAGACTAATGGCTAAAGGCTCCTATCACAACGGAATGATGTCTTGCCCCCAAAAACGCCGACAACATAATCGGGTCGGGGCACATATTTCGAGATGATGAGCGAGATCAGAAATGATCGTGCCATTTGCCGACTTTCGTATGGCCCAATCTATTTCTAACTCCTCCTAAGGATTTCCTGGGGTCGCGATCCGGGTTTGACCACCGGATGTGTGCAAAAAGTGTAGTGTATGAGAGACATGCATAGGGCGGTATATCAAACACCGCTTCTATATACATACAGAAAACATACATTCCTACAATTCCCCGCAAAACAGACATATCAACAATCACTTCGCCCCTTATAACTCCCAACCCGCAAGAACAACTAATCACAAAATTAGCAGATTAACTTGATTTTTCTAGCAACATAACAAAATGGTTTTCAAATTAGGGAACAATCAACTGGTTATTATAGCCTAAGTCTACACGGGTTTTTAACCTCCGGTCCCCGGAGGAGTCGCCAAACTATCGTGACCCGCCTTCGGCCTCCCCCGAGGGTCCGGCGGGTTTAGAGGTATTGCCATCGATCAATGGTGTGGACTCTCCCAAGTCCTACCTCGCGAAACTTTGGATTTCTTTTTACCGATTAGCAAACTAATGTGCTATTAAGAGTCGCCACTAGCCTATTATGGTCGGTTAAAAACCAATCGAGACATAGGAGTGTCATCTCGATTCCTACGTAACCAAAACTTTTAGGTTCGGGGACTTGTTTACGCTAACTAGATAATTAGCGTCCTTTCGGTACCTAACCAATCGATATTCCCTAAGGTGACCACATATTATGTATATCATTTTAAGATTATCAGGTATCTAACTAGTACTAAATGATCATGCATAATATTTTTCTGCCATTTCGTGCAATTACCTATTTATCCTTAACCTAGCATATAGGAAAAACGATTAACATGCGATTTTTCAAAATACGGTGTTATAATAAACACTCAATCAGGTAAATATACCAAATAAAGATCAAGATAAACACATGTAGACCAAATCTATGATAGCGATATTAAATAAACAACTTCGACTTAAAGGTCAAATTACAACAAGATCGACTAGGATTGGACATCGGTCTTCAATCAACGCCAATTTAAGGCTTAAAAATTCACATTAGGAGTAAAAAGGTCATGAAAATCAATTTTCTAATTTTCAGAAATTTTTTTGATTTTTTTGGAATTTTTCTTATTTTCGAAAAAAAAAAATTTATTAATATTTTATTAAAGTGAACCGGCCCGGGTCGGGTCCGAGATAGAGGACCAGACCCGGGTCTGGTTTGCACAAAAAGAGTCAGGCCCAGCCCACTCGAGCCCAATCTCCCTCCTTCAGTCCTCAACTCGGGCCCGACCTCAACCAAATAAACAAAACAGGCCCCGACCAAAACGAAAACCCAACCCAGAATCATGTCTTCTCCTGCAGCTCAGCTCCCAAAGCCCAAGCCCATTCTCCTCTTCTTTATTCTGCCAGCCCGTCCAACCAGCCCAAATGCATGCCTTTTTTTCTTCCACAGCAGCCCATCCAGCTAGCCTAGTACAAGAGCGTGGGGTGGCCTACCTGCCACTGTTCATCTTCTCCTCCATGCGATGTCCCTTTTTTTTTCTGCAACACCCGACGACGACGCTACATCACCAACTCCAACAGCTTTCGCTCGCCTTGTCCCTGCACCATCGAGACTCGTTCCTCTTACCGCCACCGGGGTTCGTTCACTGGGCCGTCACTAGATCTCGCCCCACGAGACTTCCTGGACACCGACCGGCCGGTTCTGCACACCTTCAGGCGCCAACGACAGTCACCAAGACTCTCTTGCCTCGGCCACGCCGGCGTACCATCGGGACTTACTTGCAAGTCGCCTCCACTTACATTCCGTGCCGAACTCAGTCGGACTGCCTCTATACGCCTGTGTCACCTCGTTGGGCGGCCACTGTTTGGGACCCGCGCCTCCTTCTTGCTCGAGTTGTCGTTGCCAACTGTTGTCATTTGCGTCACCTCAGCCCGAGCTCGCATCGCCTCCAGTCACCCTCACGTTGCCTCAGCTCGAGGTTGGGTCTCTTCTACACCCGTTAGGACTCGCTCGTCGTATTGTCGCTGGATCACGCTCCTGTCGGACCTCCTGGATGCCAACCGGTTTTGCCCAGCTCGTGTCCAACTGCATTCGTCGCGACGTCGGACTGTCACTGGTTCGAGCTCGCAGCCCGCGCTGCCACTGGTTCAAGCTCACAGTCGCCTCCAGACCTCACATGCGACCACTGGTTCAGGTTGCGCGCCGTCTACGCTTGCATTCCTATGCCATCAACTTAACTGGACTGACCTAACCTGCCTTCCTCGCTTTCCCCACGAGCCATCGGCCTTTTTCTGCCCAAACGCGATGGCTAGCGATCGGCCCTACTAACTTCTCTCCACCCTCCAGTGTCGCCCCATCTCACCACGTTGAAGGATGAAGGGAAGGGACTGACCGAGAAACCAAACGAGCTGGGGTACGAGACCAAAAACCAACGATGCTAGCCCGGAAAGTTAACGGACGCATAGATAGTGAATTAAAGGGAGCTAATGACTCATCTGAAAGCTAGAAACAGTAGCGAAACGGAGCTACATGTTGGAGAAGAAGCACGCGACTAAGTCTATACTACACGCGAGCCTAGACAATGGAGTTCAGTTCATTATTCCGGCCAAACCGGGGCGGGCTTAGGGGGGTCGGGCTTACCTGATGCGGGAGGACGTCGGTCGGGAGTCAATGGGCAGTGGTGATAGCGACGACGGTCTCTTTCGGACAAGGTGCGACTGGTTCCCACTCCCCTGCACTACAACTCTCTTTGACCTCTCTCTCTGCGCCTGCCTCCTGCTCCAACTTTCTCTCCCTTTTCTCTCTTTTCTCTTCATTTTTTTGGTCGCTGAACCAACCCTCAGTCTGCTCTCCTCTTCTTCCTTTTATGCTAGTCTTGCCTCCTTCAGCAAGTTTGTTTCTACGAACAAGCGTAGAATCCGGTTGATGGGGACGTGGGTTGGTGAATAACCACGTGAAGTGTGTGGTGAAACTGAAGGTGACGTAAGTGTGTGCAGGTGAGTGTATGGTGATAGTGAATGAGTGAGTAACGGGGTTGAAAGAGGGACCATGTGAGTTGGGAAGGAGAGAGGTGTGGGCTGGTTATGCAAAAGGAGGAGAAATAGAAATGGAAATGGGCTTGGCTGCAAGAGAGAGGAAAAATGGGCAGCCCACGGGATAAAGGGCCTAACTGGGCGTGCAGGCTTGGCTTGATTAGGCTTGGCCTGCTCCGATTTTTTTATTTTCTGTTTATAAATGTATACATAGATATATTACTTTTCTATTTTGCGCAATAAAATAAGAAAAGATGCATATTGAATAATTATGAAATATTCTATTTTAAGAAGATGATAAAATACGAGACCGTCAAAATTAGGTGTCAACAACTGTCTCCATTATTGTCTCCTCCACGAAATCGCGACATATATTTTGAATCTAGATTCTAAAAGCACGCTTAAATTATTAACAGAAAACTAAAAATATATATTGGGGGTATTTTAACTTAAAATTTCGTACTCGGACCTCAAATTCTCGGTCTGTCTATGTTCTCTCGCGCCACCACCCATCGGCGGTTGGGCACCCATGAGGGGGGTCCATTTTTCTGCGCCTCACAATGTCACACGGCACCATGTCCGATGTTATCCATTCACTAACATAAAGTTCTCGATTAGTAGTGTTCTAAATGACGAATTACGGGCATTCGACCGAGGCCCGGTCGGCTAACGGTTAAGGCGCCGTAAAGTTGATGCCATCACGAATGAGGTTAAAGTTTACTCAATTGACTTGGTTAAGTATAGTGCCTCTGGTGTACTCATCGACAAAATCCTTTTTTCATAGGTGATTATATTACGAAGAGAATGAACAGGGTCAAAGGGAGCCGATACCGAATATGTCCGGAGTATCCACTAACGAAATATGATTATTACAAGGAGAAAGGCCGAGGCCAAAGCAAATTTAGCGGGAGGAGAAACTCGATCGACGAATGAGCGTTATTAAAAAAATTTAACGAGTCTCACAAAAGGGAATCTAATCGTTAAGATCGGGCTCGAACATTTCGCCTCTTCAACGAGGGCCTCAAAAAAATTTATCCTCTGCTTAGCCTTTAATATATGCATAATCTCAAGAATACAATTAGAGATGAGCATAATGGATCAATTGAACCGAAAACTGTCCAAACCTGGTTGACCGGATTAATCCGAGGCTTTGGTCGGGGTTCCAATTTCCTCTGGAGCCGGATCACCCAAACTACCTAAATATCTTTTATTTATTTTTTTCCCATTTCTTAAATAAAAAAATAAACTTAATTTAATCTCATTCGTGTATCTTTTCGCACATCACATCTTAGTGGATGAGAAGAAAGACCACTAAATCTCAGATTAACAAAAAGAATGGGTGAACCAAGTACTTATAGCAATTTCGACGAAAAGAAAGTACTTATAGCAAATCATTCTCTCTCATTTTGTCTCCCGATCGATGTGAGACACTAAAGAGAAAATTACCGAGAGATAACATGGACCAATCCGGACCATACTTATCCCTAAATATAATGGTTATAAACAAAAGGCTATACATTTAAAAAAAAAAATGTGTCGACGTGGGAAAATGAGGAAAAGATTATATTCGTGCATACGCAACACGAATAGTGCCACTTCGACGCACGTTGGAAAGAGACCGGAACCAGTGTCGTCCCCTTTCCTGGGAGTTCTGTTGCTGCCAACGACCTTGGAATCTCGGACAATTCGTCAAACGGGCAGCCAAGAGTGAAGCGGGACACCCCGACACGGCACTTCGTGTCTCGTCGGATAGCGAATAGGCGCATCAGATTCTCCTTTTCTTCCCCGATTTAGCTTTATTCTTGCTCGGTCCCAGCATCTCCTTCCCTTGAATCTTCCTCCAATTTGTAACTGAAGATTCGGAATCTGTTGGAGACAGAGGGAAATGGGTTCCGTGGAGGAGGAGAGACAGCTACTAGAAGATGGTCTCTCGCAGGTTTCTCTTCCAACTGCTGCCACTTCTTTCTTCGGATCTTATGTTCTATTTTGTCAAACCTCTGGATTTGAAATTTTCTTTGTTTCTTTTTTTTCTGCGCGCACAAGAGTAGCCGTGGCTTTGATGCTTTCTTGGTGTAAGTTTTGATTCTGAAATGGCTCTAAAGTTTGAGACTTGAGAGTCTACTAATGACGAGTTGGGATTAACCTGTGTTTGAGAACTTTTTCTTGTTAGGTCTACTGAATGGACTGGCTAGTTGTAAGAGTTACTGGACTGTGGTCTTTCTTGTTCTCTGATATCTTATATGTCTTAGTTGTTCTTTTTGTGCTATCTCTGACATGTCAACTTGGAGATTATGCTCTAGTTTACCTTCTTACTCGATCCGTTCCGAAAGGACAGATTTGCTTCAGTGGGTGGCTGCCGGCTGAACAAGTAATTTCTTGACTGGCATTTTAATTTTCGAATTTGCTTCGTAGAGGTGTTGTGGCTTGATGGCTTAGTCAAGATATCATGCGACCAAAAGAGTACACCTGATCATAAGGATTGAAAAATGATGCCAGTCACATATACTCATTTGGCATTTAATCACTGACTTTGTACTCCAGCCATTGCTATTTCAAAGGTTCCAAAGATAATGACCATTCTGCTTTGCTTCAAGGGACTCAACCCCAACCCCACACTTAAAGGGTTTTGTCGTGAGTGCACTAGTATCATCTGAATCGAACTGTGGCATTTGTCCCTAGTTGTCCCCAGGACACATGGGTGTCGGCGGGATTTTGAAATCGCCCTAAAGTATTCTCTTTGCAAATAGAGATTGCTAGTTGGAATTGATTGCAGCCTCAGCAACACTGATGGCTCGTGGCAAGCTGGTGCCCTAAATAGGTGTCAATTTTGAAACGGGCTGAACCTCACCTACATGAGACACCGTATCAACTTTCATGCACCATGGCTTCTTGAATTTCCATTTTCAGCTTCTCGACAACAGAGGCTTTGTCTAGGAACCTATGGATCAAGGTAAGCACAAACCCTAGTCACAAACTAGAGTATATACTTAGTATAATCCTTATTGAAACAGGAGGGACTTCATGGCAATGTGATAAAGAAGCTGAGGGAGGAGCATCAGTTAATGTGTCTAACATTGTGAAGCTTAATCTTGGATTCTATGGAGTGAGATAGAATTACCTTGCTGTTTTTGCTAGCAGAGATTAATACGTATATGCATCTATGTGGGAAGAAGCCTGCTACCGCAATCTCCCATACCTATCATTCCATATAATCGAGCGCACCTGAAGGAAGAAATATAAACATGCTGCCTCAAGGACTTTCGACATTGAAATAAAAAGACCATCCTTTTGATTTCGAGTTTTGTGGTACTGGTTACAAACGACGACTTATTTAAATGTGCTGGTGCATTGCACTTGGAATGGGCTTCTAGGTATGATTTTTTAGGACCCTCTTAATATGATTTATTTGAAAAATACCAAACTTTGAATCCAAAGACAATTGTATGGCATGAACCAAAGCACTGATTACTGATATTAAAAAAAAAGTCAGCAACTTGAAAATCGAACACTTCTTTATTCTTTTTTCTCTGCTCTCATATCTGGATATCTGTTGTAATACCCAGGATGAGAGTTATGGACTGTACACCGGAGATGGTTCTGTAGACATCAAAGGAAGGCCTGTCTTGAAAAGCAACACCGGAAATTGGAGAGCGTGCCCCTTCATTTTAGGTAATGGTTTTTTTCTTGTTCAGCCACTTCAGGGATTCTTTCAATTTCTGTGGAATCCCCATTCATTTGTTGAATGAATTGCAGGCACTGAGTGTTGTGAACGTTTGGCCTACTATGGAATCGCCACTAATCTTGTTACTTACCTCATCGACAAACTGCATGAGGGAAATGTTTCAGCCGCGACAAATGTTACCACTTGGCAAGGAACTTGCTATCTCACACCTCTAATTGGAGCTATTTTAGCCGATGCTTATTGGGGGAGATATTGGACGATAGCTGCATTTTCCACGATATACTTCATTGTGAGCACGTTTTAAAACCAAAACCTCCTTTCACAAATCCCCAGTATGCTGTTCCTTGTAAATGGTTGGCCGTTAAATGAGATTCGTTCTAGAATTTACATGCTCACAACCCTCTAGTAACGGGATTATTTGGCTATCTACTTTCTATCATTTGCTATTTAATTAACTAGGTCATAAATATTACTCATCTTTGCTTAGAGTGGTATTTGGTTTTTCAGTGAGAAGATACGCCTCTAGGATGAGATGTAGGTTTAAAGGAGTGGAAGATGTGTGAATGGATATGCTTAGAATGTCTAAGGAAATACCCGTGTATTTGAATCCTATTGTAGATATGATGCTAAATGAAGCATAGTGATGTGAGAGGATCCATCTAGCGTGGAGATGCTTTTTGTGGTCTTCTGTTTTACATTATCTTTAGTGTTTTCTTTTTCTCTCTTCATTTTGACAAAGGAGGTGAGTCAAGATAAATAAGCAGTCCGATGTTGAGGCTGATTTATCCAGGAATCCAGACTGAGTGCTTGCTATAATTATAAGTTGGAACACTGTCATGTTATTATAGGCAATATCCATAAGCTTTGGAAGAAAGACAGAGCTTGCTATTCAGACAACATAGCATGACTAATGAATTCTAACATAAGGAGCACTAGTTTGCTTAAGCCCTTGCTTGAGTGCTTATACTTGAATTGCTGATTTTACTGCATTTTACTGCATTGATTTCCTTTATTTTCCAAATCATTCTGGTAACGGCTCTGCTGAGTTTCCTCTCATGTTTTCTTGATCAAGTTATTGGACAATACATTATTTTGATTAATGCATTAGCTACTACACTTTTCCTCATTTTGGCCGGAAGTACTTTGAAGTTGATGTTTATCCTTTATTAGGAAAGTTTCGAGTCGGGTCTAAGCATTGCTCTGTGACTTACCACTTTTTGGCTACGTGACTTCCCATTGCTTTTGTTTAATGTTTCATGTTGACGAGGTGACAGAACTTATGGACGTCTTTGCTAATGCATAGAACTGCTCAAAGTTCTTTGAGCTCTCTCTCTCTCTCTCTCTCTCTCTCTCTCTCTCATGCGTGCACACTTGCACAGTGAAAAGGAAGAACTGTTTCTCCACTACGGTTCCATCATATCAGCTTCCCATTTGAGATCTTTAGGTTTTTCTTAGGTTGTGATGGTGAGTGTATGATATTTTACTAGATGTCATCGTCCAAAAGTTCCTGATTCCATTGGGGTTAATGAAAAGTTCATTACCTTAGGGCATTAATTTGTGTTTGAAAGGGTGATGCTGAATTGTACTTGTGCTTAAAATCATGTGAGTATGCCCTTGATATAGTTCTGTGGATGGAGTTAATTATGGAGTCGATCACACTTATTATTTTTTCCTCTGGATGCCGTGAGGTCAGAAATCAAACAGAAAACTCAGTGGAGCTTTCCAACCTCTAAGAATTAAACTGGTTTCCTCTTATGATTCAGATATTTATGAGCTCTGTGACAATCTGTATCTGCTACTTTTCTGTTACGTACATTTTTTTATATAATTAATTGCGACAATAATTGTTCAAGATAAAATGTGCCAATGCTGCAGGTGATTATAGCAAATAAGTGAGGCTGAATTAATCTACCATTTTTCATCCCGTGGTCACCTATCGTGCATAAAAAAAATTTCATAGCTTTTTGCTAATGTAAAACAGTTATGAGTTCACCCCAAAAAAAAAAATAAGTAAAACAGTTATATTGATGACTCTGGTTTGTCATTTTGTATAGGGCATGTGTACGTTGACTCTATCCGCGACAGTTCCTGCATTGAAGCCTGCAGAATGTGTGGACTCTGTTTGCCCTTCAGCAACAGCAGCCCAATACGCAGTATTTTTTTTAGGGCTCTATCTGATTGCCCTGGGTACTGGGGGGATTAAACCATGTGTTTCCCCTTTTGGCGCCAATCAGTTTGATGACACTGATCCTAGAGAGCGAGTGAAGAAAGGGTCTTTCTTCAACTGGTTTTATTTTTCTGTTAACATAGGCGCTCTTGTATCAAGCACTCTCATAGTATGGATTCAAGAAAATATTGGTTGGGGCTTAGGATTTGGTATTCCTGCACTATTTATGGGAGTTGCTATTGCCAGTTTCTTCTCAGGCACACCTCTCTATCGATTCCAGAAACCTGGGGGCAGCCCTATCACAAGGATGTGTCAGGTTTTGGTCGCATCCTTCCATAAGTGGAAAGTGGAGGTCCCTGAGGACAGTAGTCTCCTGTATGAAACACAAGAAACAAACTCTGCTATAGGAGGAAGCCGCAAAATAGAACACAGCAATGAGTTGAAGTAAGCTGTCTTTTTCTTCTTCTCTCTTATTATTCGAATTTTCCAACTAGTACCTGGTAAGTTAGTGTTCCTGCTCTTTTATAAATATAAATGACTCTTTAGTGGATGCCTAGTACGACAGAAAAGATGTGATTACAGACATGGAAATATAAACATTTCTAGGAAACACTTCATCTTAATTATATGCGTGCAATGTCAACATCTTGCTGTGCAACTACTATGAAATAGTTCTCGCAGATTTCGAATCACGCTCCCAAAATTTCATAAGAACAATACCCGATCATACCTTCACCCTTCTGTGTCCAAATTTTGTACGTTTATTCTTGTTTTCAGTGTGCTATTCCAAATTTACACACATACTACGTGCAAGACCAAGTTTCGTAGTTTCCCACATATTTTTCTGCTTGTCATGCCAGAGAAGATAATAAATTATCGTCTATCTGAAAGGTGGACAAAGTGCTAACAATCTCTACTATAATAACAGATGCCTTGATAAAGCTGCGGTAGTCGCTGATGCCGAGATCAAAAGCGGGGACTTTTCAAATGGCTGGAGGCTATGTACAGTCACTCAAGTGGAGGAGCTGAAGATTTTGATCCGTATGTTCCCAATCTGGGCCACAGGAATTGTATTTTCTGCGGTATATGCGCAGATGTCTACCTTGTTTGTGGAACAAGGGGAGATGATGGACACTACTATCGGCTCTTTCACTATTCCTGCGGCATCTTTATCCACTTTCGATGTCATAAGCGTGATTTTCTGGGTGCCTGTCTACGATCAGTTCATCGTTCCAATAGTGAGGAAATTCACAGGCAAGGAAAGAGGCTTTTCCGAGTTGCAGCGGATGGGAATTGGCCTCTTTATATCAGTTCTCAGCATGTCGGCTGCTGCCATAGTGGAAATTAAGCGTCTCCAAATTGCTAGGGAGTTCGGCTTGGTTGATGAAGATGTCGCGGTTCCCTTGAGCATCCTTTGGCAAGCACCACAGTACTTCTTGATGGGTGCTGCAGAGATATTCACTTTCATCGGGCAGCTCGAGTTCTTCTACGACCAATCGCCAGACGCCATGCGAAGCTTATGCAGCGCGCTGTCGCTTTTGACTACTTCTCTGGGGAGTTACCTGAGCTCCCTGATCTTGACGATCGTGACGTACGTCACGACCGAAGGCGGGCAGGTCGGATGGATACCCGATAACTTGAACGAGGGCCACCTCGACTACTTCTTCTGGCTTCTAGCCGGGCTCAGTGTCTTGAACTTGCTCGTCTACGTCGTTTGTGCTTCGAGGTATAAACAGAAAAAGGCCTCTTGAGGGTTTTGATAAGATTGTCTCCTTGAATTTCATACAGAAGGATGGGGTCTTGGCAAAATTTTCTACTTTGGAAGTGTTTGCCTGCACGGAGGCGCATAAAAAGCAAAGGCAGGCAGTTCTAATGTGAATGTGCTTCCTCATCTTGGATTAGAAGAACTCAGAAGGATTTACTTCTGGACCACAACTACATAATGTTTAGTGAGGCAGAACTACATTTTTAACATGCTGCACAATTTCCCTTAGTTTGTAAACAGATATGACTCAATGCATTCTTAACGACGACTCTTATGATTAGATGCATAATTATGGACAACTCTTATGAGATAATTTCTTTGTATTTACAGCGGACAAAGAGGAGTAAATGAAGAAGAGAGAACCACTCTACTTTTCACTAGAATATCTAATGCAAAATTGCAAATAGCTTGCTTGCTTTTTCGACATAAAAAACTGAACATTCCAACGAATTGAGGAAAGTTATGAAGAGTGGGGAACTTGCATTTTTACTTTATGCTTTCATGGTATTTTACGCGCACGAAATGGTGGAAGGGATCATCATGAAAAATTTCAAATTAATATATTTGTGACAAGTTTATCCCAAATCAAATTTTTGGACCATCAACAATTTCAAACGGGTACACATGTGATGTATTTACCTCATAACTAATTCTTTTATCACCAAAAAGGTCAAATCGGTACATTTGTAACAAATTTATCCTTGATTAGTTTTTGTTAAATTGAACTAATACCACGAAAAATCGCAAACCTATCCTTTGTGACAAACGACTGGTAAAATACCAAACCGGTATACCCGTCAACTGTCATGTGTCATCCAACTCAACAATTTAACGGTATAATCTAACTAAAATTAAAGAATGTAAATTTATCATAGATGTATTGTTTTAAAGTTTTTAGTGGTTAAAAAATTAGCTATTGGTAAATTTATCATAAGTGTACCAATTTGGATTTTTCGTGGTATCAACCCTATAAGTAAAAAGTAATGCAATTTTATTTTTTTTCGTATTTCCTTTTTAAGTAGATGATATACCTGTATGAAGTGGTCCCGATCCACTTTAAATATGGCACCGTGTAAAATTCTAACTAAAAATTTGATTGATTTGAAGGTTTATGTTGTTTTGATCGTCTGCATATGTTACTCATTGTGAAATTCATGTCGATATCAACATTAAGGATGGTATAGCAAAACTAGTGTGTATCAGTGTATATTAATGGGTAGTTTATAAATTAGTGCAGACGGTCCAAATAGTCACAACTCGCACCCTTTCTCATCGAACCGGATCACACCCGACCGGCAAAAGGACCGAGGGGTCACATTGGTGCATTTTTCTGTGCGACGCATAGCAGAAGCCGAAGAGAGAGAGAGAGATGGAGGTGGAAGGATCGTCGAAGAAGATGATAGCGACGCAGGAGGAGATGGTGGAGGCGAGGGTCCCGTTGGCGTACCGAGACCAGTGCGCGCACCTGCTGATCCCGCTCAACAAGTGCCGGCAGGCCGAGTACTACCTGCCGTGGAAGTGCGAGGTGGAGCGACACTCGTACGAGAAATGCGAGTACGAGCTTGTCATGGAGAGGATGCTCAAGATGCAGAAGATCCGCGAAGAGGAGGCCAAGCTCAAACAGGGCTTCAAGCAGCCGGCCCTTCCTCTCATCCCCAAACCGGCCAATGCTTAGCTCCTCCTCCTTTCTTTCTTCTTCTCCTCAAAGGTCAGCTTTTTCCCCTTCTTTTGGGGAGATTTCTGCTTGTTGCGACTTCTTTTCCGCGCCAAGAAATTTGTGTTTCGTTTTTCGGTTGTTACATGTGGATTTCCATTTGTAAATTGTTTGTTTCCCTCGTCGATTTTTGATTGATGGTTTGTTGATTGTGGGTGGTAAGGAGCAACGATCTTGTGTCTGATTGTGCTTGTTGGGATTTGGAGGGTAAGGAGTTCTTTTCTAGGGTTTGTTCGTCAAAATTAAGAGATTTCGTGGTGGACGTGCTTATTGGATTGTAGATTAGTGGCTATTTGTAATGATGGTGCTCGTGGGCAAAATTTGAACTTGTTGGAGAACGGGGAACGGTTTATTGTGTAACATAAGGTTGAAGGTTGAATTGATGAGCTATGAGAATTAAAGTGTCCATCCATTGTCTATTTAAGGTTATATCTTATTGAGGGGATCACCTCTTGTCAGTGTTTGCCGTCCAAACGTCACGAGCTTCTATGAGTGTGTTCAATCTCAGCCAACATTTGTAAAAGGGAGGATTCTCTTTTGCTGGGCTTCTTCTTTGGTTTGTGTTTTGGAATGACACTTCGGAAACTTTAAGGTGTTCTTTTCCACCCCTCGTTGATTGAGCGGCCCGTGGTACGTGTATTTGCTGATGCCAATTGTTTTTCTTCCTTTGCTATTTCCCCATTCATCCGGACCCGTCTCATGCTTCTTATTGGCGATTATTCATAAACTGCATATTGACAATATCAGGAGTTCATCTTCAAAATGACATCATACACAAACACAACAGATTGCCCTTAGCGGATTGTGCTTGTTGCTATACAAACAGCCTGGGAAAGATATCTTACAGTCTTACCACCAAGTCATATGATGTTTCATTTAGTAATGGCTTGGCTAGGCCTAGCTTTCTTCATAGCTTATGATTTCGTAAGTGATCTCCAGTGCTGGATTTGCCAAAACTCTGGCATTTGCATGCAGATAGGTATAGCAACAGGAATTATTCATTGCTACATTAATGTACCTGACTGGAGAAAAATGGAAGTAAATTTCCAGTAGAGTTAGTTCAGACTGCACTTACTGAAGTTGAACCTTATACCCTTTACGACTTTTTTCTGAATGGAAGCTTCTGTGCATTGATTGTTTTTGTCTCCCATTCTAGTTGGTTTTCTTCATCGCCATTCTCTTTAAGTTCTTCTATTTCCATTTCTTATTTGATGGGACATCCTTTTGGATTTGCAATATGTTCTATTTCTCTTTCTATACTAAATTCTTCATCCATCACTATGGCTTCTTTTTTTTAATGCAATCGAAAATTTGTTCTTCTGTAGATAGATCTCTACGGACATAGGATTATAAGGGTTACTCATCCTGTCCTTCGGATTACTTCTACTGTGTTTGTACTGAGCTCAGAACTGTTCAAAAGCACTGTGACAAATGTCTGTCATACTTGGCTTGCATGTTCAAAAATGTTGTGTATAAGGATCGAGCATGTTTGCGTTAGGATTTTCTGCCCCTCCAAGGAAATATGATCCCACGGATAGACGGCTCTTTGGAAGCAACTTTCAGCTATATTGTAGTTTGTGAAGGAAGATTTTCTTTGCTTTGTATGGCTTCGATAAACCTCTCTGCTTATACTCTTATAGCCCAAGATTCGCCTTGCCTTGCAATTCTTTGCAATTCATTTGCTTATCATACAATACTCTGATTCCTTGACTTCACAGCACTTTTCACCTTATGTAGTATGAGTAGTTGGTTGAAGTTGTTCATTTAGCTTTATGCAGTGAATATTTGTTTTTCGTGCGGAATTTAGTCCTGATGTCTCTTGTTGTTAACCAATGCACACTAGTTGTAGGATTATGTGATTTCACTAGAAAAGAATCAAGATATTGAGAATACACTAATATACTTTAGGTGTCAACAAGATGCACTAAATATCGTAAGTCAGTTTCCTTTGAACTTCTTAACAAATTGGATATTCCATCTTGACAATCGCATTTGACAATCTCATGTGTGAAAAACTGTTATTTGTTCTAAAGTGCTATTACAATGGAGCTTTCTTCATGTATACTGATGTCTTAAGCGATCTAATTCGATGCATCGTCTAATTACAGAGTTGCAAAGACATTAAGTACTTCATAGTACTCTCTCTCTCTCGATCTTTCCTATCTAGGTGAGAATCCAGTAGACCATCATTGCAGACTTACAAATTGATTGAAGTTTGCAATTGAAGTTTGCAATGGTGGTCTACTGTTCAATTTGATCAAGAACTTTTTGGAAGGGTCGCCACTTGTTCTTCCCTAAATTTTGTTTTGTAATAATATTGATAAAAATTGGAGCATCTCCATAACACATTGGAGACCTAGATCTCAAATGTTTTTACTAATTTTGCTTTATCTGGGTGTAATGAGGTAGCATGACAACAAAGGTGCTATTAAAGATTATTGCAATCTGAGGGGAGGGGGTGGGTGGGATTTTTGGTGTAGCCTGGTAGAGATCTCTACTGATTACTTCATTGTGCTCCCGAATGCTATTTGATGCACACACCTAGAAAATATTCATACTGTTCTAGTGAAGATCTTGCATCTAAAGTAATGCTTTGGTAAGTTATCACTATTGTAGGAGAAGGAAAACGCTACAGAAAAAGATATCGAGTATGAGAGGGTGTTTGGAACGTAGAGACAGCAATGAATGGATTTTATCTAACAACAAAAATGTCAACCTCGGTGTATGGATAACGGGGTTTACAAATTGATGCGTGCCCGTGCTTTTTTCTTTTTGTGGTTACATATTTCATCCATCTCGTTAACCCTATAAATAATCGGGTATTCAGTCATTTGTATGAAGTGTTAGAAAATGAAGCAAGTAATGTAATATGACCGTTTCTAAATACTTGAACGTTCCTTGTTTGGATCTTGATATGCGCCTTAAGAGTTCCAATCATGGATGCTTTCACACAGTGTCTCTCTCGACAATTGTTAGAGCATCTCTTCCATTGGATTGATTCTTAAACTGAAAGGATGTGAAGTGCATTAACTGCAAAGCTCTTGATTCTTTTTCTGATCCCAGTTGTCACTTTGCAGGGAGCTCGAGCGTGGGTGCTTTTGGTGAAAAAGTTGCTTCGTTTATCTGCTCATTGTTCATTGAGACTTGTATGCATGAGCATAATTGCAAGGAATATTGGTACCTTCATCCTCTCTTACTTTTGCTACTTTTGTCTTGAGTCATAGAATAAATGGAATATCAATTGTGATGTACATTGTGAACTGGTTGGAGTCCTCTCTTTGGGTTAACATTTTGTCTTTCTAGACCCCCATGAGAATAATATCTCTCCGATTAGGTGACAATGGTATTTCACAAAAGATTAGTTTTATGGTGCTTAGTTAAAGGAAGTGAGAATAAATTCCCTCCTTCCACGGCTTAGCTTCGGTGAGGCTTGTTTTCTCCTGTCTTTAACCACAGAGGACTTGGTTTTACCAAGTCAGTCATACCAGGTCGTGCTAGTTCCCATACATGATGTCCTGATCGCCGACGGTTATACTATCGAGTAAGGTAAGATGTTGGCATATCGTCTAGCAAAAAAATGTTGCACTATCGTAACAGTTTTTTCAAAGATTTCGAGAGTTTGATGGTCTAAGCAGCATGATTGATTCCAAGAATTTGATGGACTAGGCAGTAGGATTGTCATGCTTCAAGTAAAAAAAAAATTGATGAGGAAATTCATTGCATAACATGGCCTGAGAAGATTCATTGCATATTAACGTCAATCTCTTCATTCTACTTTATCTGTTTCAGTTAGCTGGATGATGCCATTACAAGTATTTCCATCTTAAGATTCCTTTAAGGGCTGAGCTACCAGCTTGTTCTTTGACATTCTTATTCGATAGAACAGAATGGAAATTCGCTGTTTTTAATTTGTTTGGGCTTATGTTAGCTGGGAATGTGATCTTTTTTCACATACGCATGGTTACATCTTCACTGAGATGAGAAGCAGGATGGCTGTGTGAAATGTTGAAGTAAGCTGCTGGCGGTGTAGTTGTGATGGTGAATATGGTACTTGGAAAATCTGTGGTGATACCACTCAGACCTTAAAGTCGGTGGTGGCCATGGTGGTGGTAGTGGAGATAACAAGATAATGTTTTTGTGGAGGTGAAGGTGGAAATAAAAGGGACGGTGGAGCATGGTGGTTGCGGTGTTAGGAGGTGAATGTGGTGGCAGAACAGAATGCTGGTGGACAGATGGAGATGGTCTTGTGGAGGTTTTTGTGGTGCAATCGGAGCCCAGAGGTGGCCATGAAGAAGAGTTGGAGGTGGAAGTGAGGTGATAGAAGTAGAGCTGGCAAGGTTGCCTGTCGTGTTGTATACTGGAGATGGTAGTAGCAGTAGCTTGTGGAAGACTGGTGGTTCCGGGTCAGTGATGGTGGAGGGAGTGGCGGTAGACTGGTGGTGACGTTTGTGGTTTAAGAGGGATGTCAAGAGGTTCCGGCTAAACCAAGTTTTGGCCATTTCCTATCGCCAGTTTGTGATCAAGACGGCTCTAAGCCCGATCTACCCTTCTTGCCCAAATATTATGCTTTAGTGTATGGGTCCCATATTAGTACACATCGGCTTCTCTATATGAGATGTCCTTATTCCCTTTTTTCCCTCACGATTTTGTACATTACGGTCGAATTCATCAGCTGCAAAATGGTTTGCCATTGCCGCTTCTATAAGAACTTTTTGCGAACATCTCCAGCTACGTCGCCTTTGAACCTGCAATAGCTCGCGGCAGCTTTCAGAATGTTGTGAAGCATTTCACTCGGCCTTACGGATTGCAATGCTTCACAACGTAGCAACCATAGTTATACGAACGGCTTTTAAAAGGTGACTTCGCGAATATTCAAAAATGTTCTAAATCTAAATTTATATCTGAAAAATCCATGAGGAGCTTGAACATGGTGGAACAAGTTCAGTGCTTCATGTCAGTCGAGCCCAAGGGCCAGTGGCTCCACATTGCCTATTATCGAGAGACCGAGAAATTGGATAGGAGAAGCAATTGGGCCTTAGAAAAAGGTGCCTCCACACCCAAAGTGGATTTGTGCCCGAATTGGGCTCATTATAAGGCGGGATCGGAACGAGGCCCAAATTCACATGAGCCAATCAAGTACCGAAATGTACTAAATGATCATCAACATTTCTACCCGATTTCCATTCGAGTGTCGAACAAACTTCAAAGCTCTCTTTCACTCTGCGCCCGCATGCTCAAACTCACTCGTCGCGATCCAGAGTCATTCTATGCCCAACCAAACGGGCCTTTAGCCTTTTGTTATTTATCTCGGCGTCACGGTCCACCTCTATGTTTAGGACTTCAACGTACTCACTACTCGCCAACATGCACATTCTTAATTACCTATCCACATTTATGGTCCATGTATTTTTATTTTTATTTGTAGTTTTTAACGACGTGTGGAAATATAGTGGGACATTAGAACTCTCAATATTTTTGTGAACATGGAATGCGTTTGCTATGTCTCTTCACGACATGATGTTCTGTGGCTCCAACACCATTTGTAAACACAGGTCAACCAATAGATCTGCTGATCAACGTGCTATAGCCTCTAGCTCTACCGAGAAGTTTTGTTCATCCTTAATTGAGTTCACGTTTTAGCCGTTACAAAAACGATCATAAGAATTTTGTAAGTACTAGTTGTACGCTTAAATGAAGGTATAATTTGATATTCAAGTATTTCAACCAGATAGGCGTTGGTAAAATTCAAAATCTATCATCAATTTTAGTAGGATACAAATTCAATTATCCATGACGACACCGTGACCAACGCAACCGTCTCACCTGCTCGAACGTAAACGTTTAAACTCTTGCACAACACAACAATTGATTAAGTAGCCTTTAGGGTTTAACCAAAACTTTGGGAAAACCCAAAAATGCGGGAGATTCAAAGTTACCTAACATTTGATTTTGGCCCCTTTTTCTAGAAGATCATGTCCCCATACGTGCGTATTTGGTAAGCCGGAATATATCGCGCACGTGTCAGGGGCAGAACGTGGCTTCATATGTAATCACACATATATACTTAGCCCCCCAAAAAAAAAAAAAATCCGCCTCGTATGGGATTTTGATTACGTGCGGGCAAAACACGAAATGCAAAGAGGAATCCAGCATTTCGGACAAGGAACAGAACACGATCCATCTTTTTTTTTTTTTTTTGTTCAAATGTTCAAATCAACCTAATTCCCAATCAAAGAAAGGAAAGTCAAAAAGTGGCGGGACCCACCCCCATCAATCATCATTTATATATACATATATACATAAATATTCCCTGGGACTAAATTGGCGGACCATGCTTTAGAGAATGTTCATCTTCCAATTATTTTAAGAAACCCTAGACTGTCATAGAAAGTCCACATTTCATGCTCCATAGTCCATGCACGATAAAATACAATGATAAAATGCCATCTTTCTCTCTTTCTCTCTCTACAACTTTTTGTCTTTAGGTGCATGATTTTCCATGCAGAAGAGAACGACAGACTTCCCCCCACTAAAACTCGGTCTCTCTCTTCCACCCATTTGCTATTATCTTAGCGTTTAGCGCATATGATCCCGCACCAAATCATTCTCATCTTTGACTAATCACCTTGATTAATCCATCCATCCATCCATCCGTCCATCCCTACCTTCGCCATAAGAGGGCTGGAGGAAACCCCACTTTTCTTCGAGTTCGTAATCATGGTCAAATCATGCTTTAGGGTGCGATGTTTGACTCGCCTCGTTGCATTATTTGCAGACTTTTCTTCACCTTTCACTTGCATCATTTTCACAAATTCTCTCTCTCTCTGTCTCTCTCTCCCTCTCTCCACGGCCAACTTTTTTCTTTCCTAGCTTTCTTTAATGAGTCGAAGACTGAGTCGCGCCCAAGGGTCGTCGGTCGTTTTAAGTTTGTACCCAAAAGAAGGGGTGGCTCTCTCACGAATTTCGTACTCCTTTCATTAAAGGCGGGGTCCTAACGTGGAATATCAAGCTACATTCGGGGTCATATATTATGGTTTTTTTTTTTTTTTAATAGGTGCCGAGGACTTTGCGAATGGCATACAGGTTGGAAAGCGAAGGTCAAGATTCACTGTGCAGTGGCCAAACGTCCTGGAAAATCAAGTCCTGATGCGTGTGTGGGTCTATGTGAATGGCATGCATAGTCAATGTCTTTATCAATGCGACGGTAGCTGTTAGCTCGGATGTTGTGTCCCTACTTAACGTGCATTTTAGGGATGTTAGATATTCTGAAAAGTCTAGCCAAAATAGTTTTCATAAATGATGGGAGAGACTCTAATACATGGGTATTTGATGGGAAAAAATGTCAAAAAAATCATAAACCTATTGTATTAGCGCTGATTCAGTTCTATACGTTTCAATTATGTCAATTTAGTTGTAAACATTTTGCATTTATGCCAATTAAGTTCATCCAATCAATTTTGGCTGAAAACCGTTGACATGGACGTTGGTCATCCTACATAGTACTACTAGCAATGACGTGGAGATTTTTTTACAATTTTTTAATAATGTTTCAATTTTTTCTACTTCTTTTCTCTTTACTCTTTTTTTTATTATTGAGGGCCAACAACCCCCTATTAGCCACAGTTAAGGGCATCGCAGCCCTCGCTCAACGCTGCCAAGGGTCGCCAATATAAAAATGAAACGTAAAGAAAAGAGCACGAAAAGAAAAAGAAAAAAATCAAAAAAACATATTACAAAATTATTTTAAAAAGTGCACGTGAGCGTGATCGACGTTCATGTCAATGATTCCGGCCACAATTGGCCGGATAGACTCAGTTGGTACTAATGCATAAGGTTTATGACTAAATTGGCACAATTAAAAAATTTAAAGTTGAATTGGCACCAATGCAACAGGTTTATGACTTTTTTAACACTTTTTCCGGCAATTGAATAATATATAAAATCCATACGTGAAATGGTTGGCTTATTTCAGCATTTTATAAAATTTTGAGATCTTCATTCCATTAAAAAAGGTGCCTGAAAAATAATTAAGTAAGCGGGATTTTAAATAATAACTACATTTCTTATTACAAAGTAGATTTGTTCTATAAATAAATTAACACTTCTATTCGAAGAATGCTCGCGTAGAGAGCTTGTTATACATCGGCCATGATAAATGTTCACCTAGCTATTATTATCGCTCCGTAAAATAACAACTAACGTGCGTGCATGAAAACTAGCGATTATAGTTTAGAGAGTAAGGATGCATACTACCATGAATTCTTCATATAACACGTGCCATAATGAAGTGTCTATAAATTATTCGTCCTTGAGATGCGATAAATGTTAAATCAACGTTGTCCTAAGATAAGAAATTACCAATCAGTATCATCCCTAGAGATGAAAAGTGCGAAAAAAAAAATTCCTCAAAAATGCATTGTTTTTGGCCGAGAACATTTTCCTCTTGGAGGGACAAGAATTAATTAATCGAAAACGACGATGAAATGTTCTTTAAACTCATCAAATCACCTAAAAAAATTGTAATTCATGGCGATTTCTTACGGGAGTCTCCTCTAATGCAGTGAGAAACACGTTCATTGATAAACTAGGGTTTTTGCAGGGTGTATAAGCAAAAAGAAATCTCATCAATCAATAAAAGCAAAAGGAGCGACTCAATCATTTCCACCTAATTCAATGCCTTGGATCAAGGAGAAGTCAAACGACGAAGGGGCCCTCCACCTCAATTATTGATGCAAGTAGGAATTTACGTGGTCTTCTCGGGATAAAGATGAGATGTATGTGGAACAAGTTAGTAAAATGCTCCAAGTAATTCAAACCCAACGATGACTTGCGAGGTTTGTCCACTTAATTACGTGCCATCGTTTGTCATCCTTTCAAATCGTCACGAATTTGTCATTAGGAAGAAAGACGATGGTATACGCACGTAATTGAAGTTGTTTAAAGAAGGTATGCGGGTTATAGGTCGAGTCAGGTTTGAATTGGGCGAAAAATGGCCCCATTTATATTGATTCATTTAGCTTGTTTTGATCTGTTTTCATGCAATATAAATTTATTACCCATACATTATCTGACTCATATTGCTAAAAAATTTATATATTTAATTCAATTTAGGAAAAAATGTTATAATTTTTTATTTGTTTCATATTTTCCTTTTATTCTAGGAAATGGTTGAATTTCCCTCTTCCTCCGCCGACCGGCCAAACCCCGACGAGCTCGAGGGTCGCTTGAGGCCGGTGAGGCTCGAGCTCACCTGTGGCTGTCACCGGCCAATTGCGGCAAAGGAATAAGGACAAAGACAAAGAAAGAAAAGACAAAATAAAATAGCAATTATCAAAACAATCAATTTTTTGAAAAAAAAAATTCACTGCCCTCACCAGCTTTCGTAGAAGAAAGCGAGAAAACGAAATAAAAATTATAAAGATCCAGAAAATTTATTTATGACTCACTTAAGATAGTTAGGTAACCCATTTATGAAAAAAAAATTACCAAAAACTTCTGAACTTATTGCAATTGTGCCAATTTCATTATAAACTTCATTTTAGCCAATTCAACCATAAACCTTTTATATTTGTGTCAATTCAGTCCATATGACCTGCTAGCGCCGACGTGGCGCTACCGACGTTGATATTGATCTTTTATAAAAATATTTTTTTATTTTTTATTTATTTTTCAATTTTTTCTTTGATTTTTTTATTTTTTTTCCTTTTCTTCCTATCTTTTTCATTTCTTTTCCCCATTTGGCCGGCAAGGGTTTGCCGAAGCTTGCCGACCATTGGAAGGCCTCACCCGGGTTGGACAAGGCCATGGCAGCCACGGATGAGGCCGTGGCTGCTGTCGCCCATGGCCACGCGTCATGAACCGATACCATCTCAAGACACGATTGCATGAGGACAAGGCTGGCTTGTTCATATTCGAGTGAGGGTAGCCTTGCCAAGGCCTCACCCACCTACTGCCGCCTTGGCCTCGTCCAACCTGGGCAAAGCCGTTCAAGGGCTTCACGGCCCTCGCTAGTGGTTAGTGAGCTTTGGCGATTCACACCGACCAAAAGGGGTAAGAGAAAAAAAAAAAAAGGGAAAATAAGTAAGTAAATATTAAAATATTATTAAAAATAATCCATAACGGCGTCGGTCAGCCAAATGGATTGAATTGGCATAAATGCAAAATGTTTAGACTGAATTGATACAATTGCAATAGATTTAGGGCTTTTTGGTAATTTTTTTAAATTTATAACCCATTTAAAATTCATTTAAGACCCATTCAGTTGTTAAGTAACCCATTTATGATCCACTTGAATTTATTTTTAAAGCTAAATGTAATATATGTATGACCCACACTACTAAATATGGGTCAATATATGGGTTTTAGACCCATTCTGTTAACCACCCCTTCTCCCCTTCTCACATGGAAGCAAAAAAAACAATATAAGAAACAAAATTTTCTTATGTGTCAAAAATTTTACAAAATCAAGCAAGAACATTACTCTAAACTCATATACCGAGGCACCGATACCACACATAATAAAATTAACGATTCATATTGATTAGAAACATCAATATTTTGATCAAAATCAGATTTCTCGACATACTACACTAAGTATGTTTACTATTCTTGAATTGATTGATATGAATGAGGAGGGTTGTGTTGGAAACACGCAACAAAAGTCCGTTACCTTCTCCTAAGAAGATTACCAAGAGAGAGCCAAAGTCCGAGCCCATCAACGTGTCACGCGTTTTCTCAAAAGGTTAAGCCAATGAATTATGGGTCCACATCAATTCTCCCCCTCACGTATTTAGGTGTCCTTCCGCATCAAGATATCTAAACTAGAACCTCATCTAATACTATTTGTTGGAAGGGCGTAGCAGAAATCTAATACCTTCATCCGTGGAGATAGCCAAGATGGAGCCCAAATCCGAGCTCGTCAACATATTCAGATAGACCCACATTTACTTAAAAGCTTAAGCCAATAAGTTATAGGCCAACTAAAATATATTAATTGCTCCGCACCATATCAATTTTTTGATATTGAACTTTTCTAACATAGGTTACACGTGCATCTTAAATAGGTTGATACCTTCTCTTCTTTATAGATGGTCTTTAATGGGTAAAATCATAAGATTTCAAAATATGAAGTATAGTAGGAGAGGGGCCATATGCATAGCCTATTTAAAGATCGAATCCTCACACGTCATCCATCGCATCTCCTTACTACACTATCGTCCTACAGTGACTATCCAATTATATCACTACTCCATCGAGATATGGGAAGATCTATATTGTTTGATCACCTTAGTATGCATGTATTGAAAACCAGTCCAAGGTAACGATGGAAACAGGTTGGTCTAATCAAATTGCACAACTTGACCGAATCTTAATGGAAATTGAACCGATTTTGAGTTTTAGCTTAGGTTTGAGATAGCATTATAGATGAGATAATTGTTCAAAAAGTCTTACAACTATTTTAGACAGCCAATTTTCTCCTAAAACATTCAATTTTGTCATTTTAGTCCTAAACCTTTCGATAATTCGGTAAGTTAGTTCTAAAACCTTTTTTGTGTCGGTTTAGTCTTAAATATTTTGAAGATTTGACAATTTAGTCCTAAACATGTTGTTTGGATATTTGGCCAAAATGACTATATTGGCAAATTCTGAAAAGGGTCAGGACTAAATTAGCAAATTATCAAAAGATTTTGGATTAATTGGCATTAATCAAAGGTTTATGATGAAATTAGTCTCCGTACAATAGGTTTATTACTCTTTGAACAAATTTCCTAATTGGAAACACCGGTCTGTCAAGTCTAGGGGTTTTTTTTTTTCCTTTTACATAAACAAACACTAGAATGCACCATCCCAATTAAGTTAACACACCCAAATAATCTGGTCAAATTTTCCAAACTAATTGAATTGGTTCAAATCAAGGATACTTAAAGTGTCCGTTTTGGGTGCGTTTTTTTTTCTCTTGATAACTAAAGTTGAGATGAGAGAACGACCGACCTATAACTGGAGTTATCAGTGAAATCCTACGAAAAGATCACAGAATAAGTCGAGTGCTTATAGAAACCGGCACGCCAAATTCAAAAGGGTCAAATTTAGGAATCACAAATTCATGATTACAAGCAACTCAGCTCGTCCATACCTAGCTGGGGACGGTATTCATCAACCCAAACTCAATTATTGTTTTGCTTTTGTCTCCCCTCGATAACCCCTAATTGCACGAGGATTAGTTTTTGAATATCCATTGCCTGTTGGAATATATAAATATTAAACCACGCATTCTTCTATTAGCTTAAGCTTTTAGAGCAGTTGATTGTGGTCACATCAAATCTTTCTGTCGAATATCTAAATTCGATCATATCAATGATGCAAGAAAGTAATGGAAATTCGCACAACACAAGAATTTACGTGGTTCGGCAGCGGAGATGTTCCGCCTACCTACGTCTACGGGGAGATGAGATCTGTTTCACTAATAACGTAGAAAAGTGTACAGCCGCTCTTTCTCACACCCTCTCTTTATAATAGAGACCTGTTTCGCCCTAAACATATATAGCGAAACCCTACATGGCACAAATTACAAAATTGCCCACATAGCCTAAAATATTTAATTTTTCCATAGAAATCATTCTATAATCGAACATAAAAACGCCTCTAGCGGCTGCGGGGCGCCGCCCCCGCGACCCCCGCCGGGGCGGCCCCCCCGGACCACCACCCGCGTGCTGTCCGGTCGCAGGGACCCCCTTGCTGTCCGGTCGCGGGGGGCCTTTCGGAACCGCCTCATAATCTCTTGAATAACAGAATACAAGACATCAATCTCAACATTTTCATGGTATCAGAGCAGGAAGTCATGAGTTTAAATCTTGCATTCTTTTGTTAGCTTAAACTTTTAGAGCAGATTACTGTGATCAAGAGGCACCAAAAGAGTGCCTTGATTTACGGTTTGCGTCAAGAATGTGCAATGAAAAGGACTCGAGAGTGGAGCCATGTCTTTTGACAAAAGACATTGGCGTGGATTGGGGCCAGAACATCTTCAGTAGAGCAGCTAAGTCGTGCATGAAAATTGAAGAGCCCCACGTGAGGGGGTTGTCTGATTTTCTAGAGAAATGTTTATTTTTTAAGCTTGATGTGCCCAATAATGCAAACTTTTCGTGAAGGCCAAAGGGGCATGTTCCCATCTCTCATGTTACACGCCAAGCTACCCCATTCAAGGGTTCACACAGAAAGAAAAAGGAAATTCTATTTACTATCCCCGGAATACTTCAATGTAGATTAGAAAAAAATTGTCGATCTACTTGCTATTTTTGTTGCGAATAAATATATTTTGTGTGGGATAATTGTTTGAAATGTTCTAAACCTATTGTACGGCAGCCAATTCAGTCTTAAACATTTTGACGATTTGTCGATTTAGTTCAAAATCTTTCAATCGTGTCAATTCGGTCTCAAACTTTATAAAACTTTGCATGTTTAGTTCTTAAACTATTATTTGGATAATAGGCCGTAATGATTACATTAACAACTTTGTCAAAAGGTTTAGGACTAAAATGACACAATTGAAAGATTTATCATTACATGAGTAAATTAGCAAAGGGTTTAGATAAATTGACATAATTAAAAAGTTTAACACTGGATTGGCTGCGTTAGAAAGTTTTGGATAAGTTTTCTTATTTTATGTTTATTCGAAACAGTTGTTGTGAAGAAATTGTAAAAAGTTGCGGCCATCTTAATTGATGAACCCAACTTAAGGGGAGGCTTTGACTTCAGGGCAAGCGAACATCGGGGAGGTAGTTGGTGCTTTGGAATCTGAGGTTGATCAACACATGTTTAAGAAACCCTTGTTGCTTGTCGGAAAGAATTTCTTGACGATCTTCAATTATATGGGCTATGGATCTTTGTTAGGAATGTCGAGGAGAAGATTTCTAGTGCAAGGATCGTGTAGTGTCGAAGAAACGGGAGAAAGACAGTAGATGAAGGATACATTTGGTTTAACTTTTTCAGTGAGCTTTGAGAAAATGCAAAACAATTTAGCCTAAAAGATTTTGGAAAAATGCAAATACCATTTGGTAAACTCTGCTATGAAAAATAATTTTGAAAGAAAAGTTGTTTGATAGAAACACATTTGAAGTTTGAGTTCGAACCGTTCCAACCCTAATTTGTAATCGTGCTCGTACATTTTTCTAAGTGACTCGGGGAGATAAAACTTCTTACTACCGTTCTTCTAATTGGTGGATTACCGCCATGCACGCTACCGATATTTATTTTTTATTAAGTATGCATTTGAGCAATGTTTGGTGACTTCCTAATAAGACGCTCTGGTCGGAGAAAAAAATAGAACAACCTTTAACATGGAGACGGGGATCAATAACTTACAACAGTTCTTTCGGCTCTATTGCGACGGATTTTATTACATGGGTGTTCAGTTTTTCAAACTTCTCCTCACATTATTTACATTTATACCAAAGAATTATGAAAATATGATGCCATATTTATATTGTAATTATGTATCGTAGTCGACACTTCTCGTTCTTCGTCGAGTCTTAATATCCTCTAGACTAAAAATTTTAAAACTTCAAAAATTATCACGAAAAATCCAATCCAATTCAATTCAATTCCAAACGGAGATGAAAGGACAAATTCAATTTGATTAGGGGCGTGTTTGTTTTGTAAAAAAACTTCATACTGAACGAAAACACTTTCTGGGAAATCACTTTTTTAGGAAAATGATTAGTTTTCCGTTATTTGGTCTGATATTTGGATCTTATTTACAAAATGGTTTCAACTTAATGACTTTGCAAAAAAAATATATAAAAATATTTTAATTTTGTTTGTAATTGTTTTATATTTTCTTCTTGCTTGGCCTGTGGATGGCCTCAGGCGAGCTCATCCCTCGCCAGATCGGCGAGCTTGAGGACTCGAGGGAGTCGCCGATCTCGGGCTAACTCGAACCAAACACACCCTAAGTTAAATTCTAAATTTCTTCTTTCTTTTTCTATTTTATTGTGCTTTTCTTTTTCTTTTCTTTTTGGCTCCTTGGATACGAATAACAGGAAAAGAAAATTCAACATCATACACAGAGCAATTATTATTCCTCTGCCGAGTATATTTAATTCTGCACGCAAGATGACGAGGAGCAGAGTAGGCCCGCCCCGTACACACTGACGAGACTGGTCAAAGCCAAAAAAAAAAAAAGTTAGAACAAAACAATTAATTCACGAAAAAGGTCTTTTCCCACAAAATTCCCTCCCTCTCGCAATAATATATGATATCGCAAAAAATTGCACGCCTTTCCCTTTCGCCATCATATCATCAAGTCAGCACACATTCATCTCTTCAATGTGGATTTCCCAAATCCCCAGTTCTGAAAATTCTCTCCTTCTTCACAGTCACAGGTACGCAAAATATATGTTTCGTCGTTCACTCAAAATCACGATCCATCTGTACTCGGATTGACTTTCATTTTTGGAATATCATGTTGAATCTAATTCGTATAATTCCTGCATTTTGAAATTTTTTTTTAAGTTAAAGTACTTTCGATTTCACAGCTTATAAATATCAACTACCGAATACTTTTATACGCAATTTTCCTTGGCATTTCAAATTTTGCATTGTACTGTATCTTTAAGCTGAAACAGATAAATCGGATATTTTCTGCTTTTTGTTTGACCCCATGTTACGAGCACTTTTGGTTAACGCCATTTGTGCCGTGGGATTCTCTGATTTCATGCAAATCGAAGCAATTATTAGAGTACATAGAGTGAGTTGCGAAGAAGATTGCGCCGGTATGATGATTGAAACTTGCGTCTTATGAGATAAACATATCTGTAACTTAAGCAGTTTCTTGATATTAATGCGATTTATATGAGCTACTAAAAAAAAGTATTTAGGGGATAAAATAAACATCGCCAGTATGATGATTGAAATCCACGTCTTATGAAATAAACATGTTTGTAACTTAAGCAGTTTCTTGGGATTAATGTGATTTATATGAGCTCCTCAAAAAAGTATTTAGGGGATAAAATAAGCATCGATGTACGTGATAAGAATATGTCTATAGTTTGAGCAAGTTTTCTAGAGTCGGATTTTCTCTATAAGTGAACTTTTTGAGAGACTGCAAGATAATACTTGTGGGTTTGCTTTGAGTGTAATTTAGGATTGGAAAACGCTTTAGTGATTGTAACTCTTTGATTATTCGATTATTAATAAATTATTTGCTCATGGCTCTCCTCGTGAAATATGCACCGACACTCGGATCGAATCACGTAAATCTCGGGTGTTCTTTATTATTTCTTATTTATTTCTCTAGTGATTGCTCGTTGATTTAATTGTAAGATCTTAACTTTCGCATGTTATTACAACATTAAGTACCTATCAAGTTGAAATACATTGTTGGACCAAAAAAAAAAAAAAAAAGTTGAAATACATTTGTCATTTTCGCGTGCGAATGTGGAAATGAACAGTAGATGTGGAGCGAGAAAAAGAGTAATCAAATACCATTTGAGTAATAGTATGACATTAATGGTTCGACATTTTGAGTTAAAACTCATCTCAAACTAATTAATTCTTTCGGATCTCAGCATCCAATAGGTACTGAGCTTTTGCGGCATTTGCCAAATATTGTTAGCGGAGCCACCGTGTTAACAAGATAGGTTAAGGATGTGTTTGTTTGGGAGAAAATTCCATGCCAAAAGAAAATACTTTTCGATAAATTATTTTTTAGGAAAATAATTAGTTTTGATTTGTTTGGTGATATATAACCGAAAAAATATTCTAGTTCTTTGGATATCTTTTGGAAAATTATTTTAATCTCATGACTTTATCTCATGTCTAATGAATTTTTGAAATTATAAATTTATTTTCATTTGCTATTTCTATTTTCCTGTTTTTATTTATTTTTTATTCTTTTTCTTTCTTGCTCCCCCTGTCGTCGGGTCTCGGGCAAGCTCGAGCTCGCCAAATACGACAAGGCTGGAGCTTGCTAGCTTCCAGCAAGCTTCGAGGTCTAATGAGATACACCAATCAGTCAAATTTTGAGCTCCTTCTTAGATCCCTTTGACAAAGGTACTAGGCTTTGACTATACTTCTCCCGATATCTTTCTTATAGAGTAATCCAAGTAAATATGTCTATGATCGAGCATGTACTTGGGGATTAAGCCTTGCTCATTACATGGACTACGATTCCAAGCGCGGAATTCATTAGCTCGTGTCGAGGGTCACATACTCGAGTAATTTGGATGGCGATTTGACAAAAACGCGTCTCATCGAGCATAAAAACATATGTTAAGCGAAGCATAGCGATATTTTAGCAATCACATTTGTTAATTTTGTTCGTTTCTTTTCCAAAAATAAACGAGAACATGATCTAAGATATTTACTTGCTTCATAGAAAAAAGACGCATTTTCTCCCAATTTTTCCCCCCCGACACAAACAGTAACACACATGAATCCAAATGGCGAAGTGGGGGACAAACCAGGGAGTGCACGCAGGCCGAGGGAAGAGGACTGCACAGGCCAAGAAAACCGGCGTCCTCGAAGCCGCAAACTCTCATTACCCCTCTTTGTATTCTTTTGACGTGAGGGCGAATGCAAAAGGCATAATCTTAAATGCGAGGCAGAGAAGAATATATATATATAAAAGCAAAGAAGAAAGAAGAAGAGTAGAAAAGCAAAAGATAGAATTGGAAGGTAAATTTTTTTTTTATTTTTTTGGCGGAATTGGAAGGTAAATTGGAGGAGCAATAATGATGGATATTCTTTCCCCATTGGAGGAGTTGGGTTGAAAGTCGTGGGGGGGGACCTCAGGAATTTTCCCATCATTCCATTCTCTGCCACCCCCTCTCCCTCTTCTTCTTCTTCTTCTTCTTCATCATCATCATCATTGGTTTCTCTTCCCCCACCATATGCCAGGCCCAGGACCTGATCCTCTGCCACGTCCCCCCCTTGGATTGTACGCATGGTATTCATGGCTTCCTCAGTCCGTTTCCGGTCCGTGATTTTGAATTCCTGATCGTGTAATTCGGACCTTTTCCTGTGTTTCTTGTCTTCTTTTTTAGGGTTTTTTTTTTTTAATTTTTACCCTGGTCAATGAGGACGGCTTCCAGATGAGTCGTGTCTAATGTCTGGTTTTAATTTCTCGGATTGTCCACCCGCAACCCATTATTGCCCTTCTTTTTTCACCTCACCAACATGTGTGGGAAAGAACCCAGAATTTGAAAAAGAGTTAGAAAGGACGGCCAACGCTGCGACTTATCTCTAGAGATACCATCTTTAATAGTCCCACACTCGAGGTCCAGCGGTGACTCCTCGTTTGAAGCGAGAGAGCCCGTATATCTCATTGTCGTGCCGGGGCAATGATACCGTTTCGATTTGAGACTAGAGCATATAGACATTGTTGATTCTATGGGATGTGTAGCACCTTTTGGTGTAAAAGCAGTGTGAAATTAAAGTACCCAACAAGCAATTAGTCCGTTGTATTGCTTCACAAACACTAAGGCTCCATTCGTTTTACGAAAAAAATGTGACGTTTATGAGTAACGTTTTGCAAAAAGTCATTTTCCAAGGAGATGCCGATATTTTCCAATGTTTTGGTTGAAACTTGAGAATAAACTGAAAAATGTTTTTCGCAGTTCGTCATGGAAAATCGAATTTTCCTCCGAGCCTCGCCAGCCAATCGACGGAGGAAGAAAGAAAAGAAAAGAACAAAATATTCTAAAATAAATAGAAAGAAAACAAATAAAATTAAATTAAATTAAAAAGAAAATTAATGTGAATGTGAATGTGAATGAGGGGAGGGAGGAAAGACGAGGCAAAGTATTTATTTTTTCTCAAAAAGATGAAATCATTTTACCCACTTTTGAATGTGTTTTTTTTCGTGGGAGGAAAATATTTTCCTTGATTTATTTTTCGTGAATCGAACGCCAAAAATTCAGAAAATATTTTCTTGCAAGTTATTTTCCACGAAACGAACGGACCCTAAGTTTGTTGTATTGAAACAAATTCAGGAAATGCAAATTTGTTATCCCATGTTGTGATTCCATCTGATGTCAACACATATTGAATCAAACATACCATAGGTTGCAAAAGATTTTTACAAACCAACCAAATTAAGACACTACGAGTTCATCCTAGCTTTTTAGTTGGGTAAATTTTTGTGCTTTACTGAATTGACCTTTGGGATTTGCAACAGGCTAATCAATGAAGCTACTACGTACATAATCCAATGCAAATCCTGTTATTAAATTTTTACCATCGTTTTTTTTTTCAGGTGAAGAGAGGGCAGCCACCCTACACCCCTGGTCCATCAAATCCCCCCAAGCTCTGGCTGGACGGGACATCCCTGTTTCTGCATGGCAGCACCATTTATTATTGTTGTTTTTACCCTAAAATCACTCAGAACTTCGATTAATCCAGCTACAAAAAAACAAACAAACAAACAAACAAACTAGTCCATGATTTTTCATTTTCTTCAAATTTGTCCGTAAAAATTCATATGTCGACCAGCCGGTTCGACATGAGATACAGCAGGATTCAACAGTACATGCAATACTAATCTCATGAACTTTCTTGTTTATTCCTTGATCAAGAGAAAAGCGCATCTCAAATGATCCTTCACGTATTTGCGTACGCATGGCATTTACTTGAGCCAGTGGGTTGGTCCTGCGATGCACCACATGCAAAGGACCAGGGTGAAGAGAGAACTCGGCCGCTCTTTAAGGACATAAAACACTAAAAAGTCGGATCTTGTCTTCCAATTTCGCCATACCTATAAATCCTTCCACGTAAGTCATGCGCATCTTATCTCGTCGATGCATTATGTTCAACCATTTATTGCTTAGCTTCCGATAAGGACCCGAAATAGTGCTCGAGAGACTGCTCGCATAAGCATTTGTAAGCTATTGATCATCGATCGTAGGATTGAGAGCCCTACTTCTACTTCGTGCATCGTTTGTTATCTCTTTCCTTAAAATGAATTCCGTTCAGACGAGTAAGGGGATATATATGATTTAAATAACGGAAGATCCAATATTTAAAAATTGTGTCTAGAATGACTGAAAAAGTAGAAACAATACCAGATATAATTTGATCGTCTATAAGGAGATGAAAATTATCACGCTTCAAAATTAGAGCCTCGTTTTTTTTTTAACTGGATGTCCAAGATAGAGAATCTGTATTTCGTATATCCAGAATAGCTTGGATAAACTGAATTTTACACAGACTTTGTATAGCACGAAGCCCATAAAGCAATCCACCTAGAAAAGGGAGAGACATCGAAGGGAGGTTTATAGCTAGATAGCAATTGCACAACTTCATAGATATTAAAAGTGAGCGTAAGTCCAAGGGAGAATCACGAAATCGGACCAAACCAGTCATGAGAACACGTCCAGTTAGGTTCCCATGGTTACCAGTTCTGAAAAATGTGGAAACGATACTTTGTGGTTCAGTTTTCGGATCCTTGGTGAGAACGAAACCATGAAATCGACGAGATGGAGATTATATACTGTAAGTGACGCATATATATTCTTACAGTAGTTCCTTTGCATATCTAATGAGTGAGTGTTTTATTTAATCACTTTTTTTAGATATATATTATCTTAATGAAGTGATTATCATCGAGAAATAGAGTTTACTAGTTGAAGTGAAATGAATATATGTGGTGAGATTTTCCAAGAATTATTTATTATTTATAATTTTAATTTAAGTTATTACTAAGTTATTAGCTATGTTTGTTGTTTTTTTTTATTTTTTTATTTCATGTGGTTAGAATTTGGAGTAATTTTTCATAGATGATTGAGGACTGAAGTTCTACAATTTAGGTTTTATATTACATATATTGAACTTTTTATTGTTGTTGCTATTTACAAATGGGAATTTTGTTGCTGTGTTCGCCTTTGTTTTGCTTAACAAAAAATGAGGCAAATAAAAGGAAGAAAAAGATGAAACAAGAAAATAGAAATTGGGTAGTTCCGCTTGGATTCTGGAACCAATGGACATGGTAGGTTTAAAGTTTAAAAAACTAAGAAACCAATTCTAATATGGTAAGTTTCAAGTTCCAAGTAGAACCTCTAATGATCCCGAAACCACTCTAGCCTAAGAAATATACAATATAAGTACCGCCAATGAAGAATGCTGCTAATTTTATGTACTTATTATTAATATTTTAAATGCCCTTTCCTCTTTGTGAGATTTTTGGCAATGATAACTATCGTGTTCCCTACCGCGAGAAGAGTCGGTCATACGTGCAACGTCAGATCAACTTGTAAATAAATGATAACCCTTATCTCTTCGACTAAAGCCCTCGTCAAAGTCATCAAAATCCTACTCGGAAACGGAAATGATTTATATTTGCAAGCAACATTAGTCTTGCGAAAACAGCATGCTATGCATTTTTTGTGTTGACAATGGCGAGCATGTCACGGACTTCTGATCATTGTAGTTTTGACTTGCCGTATTAACAAGTCAACCTAAACCTAATATAACTTTACGATTATAAAGCCTTGAAGAAAAACGACCCTTTTCAGAAGACATCATCAGACGGACGATTCTTTTTTTATACCCGCCAGGATTTAGTCGCGACCCAAGTCATGTCAACAAAAAGTCAAAGGATCCAACAAAATCGAAAACCCTATTTAGTGGCTGAGGAAAAAATTTGCAGAAGCTGGCAATTTCTTGCAGCGAATTTTTCAAACAGTCGGCACCGTCTATCGTCTTCCGGGGGCAAACCAAATACCAAAGAAAAGACGAAAAAAATTGAGAAAAAATTGAGAAAAAAACGTGATTGATTTGATTTCATTGGTATTCGCAAATCCGAAAATTCTCAAAGAAATTCCAGTTACGGCAGCACCAACTTCTCGTCACCCTGTCTTGTCCCGACCACATCGTTGGTATCTAACCGTTGATTTCCCCTGCTGGAAAGGTCATAATTATTCGGTTGCTTGGAAATGAACGGCGGGGATTTGAGGGAATGGGATTTTTGTCCTTTTGTGGGCTTGTTTTTTTATAGAAGACTTGCATGTACAGTTGACTTTGTCATTTCGACAAGAAAGATTAGGACTGGAATCCCAGAAAGAAGGTAAGGATTTTGGACCATGGGAGTATTTGACCTTTAAAAAAGGCGTGCGAGTCCAACTGTCTATGCGCAAAAAAGAAGGAAAAAGGGGTAATTTCATAAAAGTCCCTGTACTACAACATTTTTCAACTAAATGCCCTTTGTCTTCTATGATTTTGCAATCTTGAGACCAGCATTGTTCTACCAAATATATTTAGGTGTTCTCTTAGACAATACATTGTTTTAATCATAGAGATACTGTTATTGCGTTGAGGATTTCATTGAGCATCAATGTAGGGTCAGATTGAAAGAATAACCATATTCTGAGTTGAATTAAGGAAATTAGAAATTCAAATGCACTTTCAAAACGTGACAAATATTTGCTTTTCTTTCAATGGTAATAAGAGAAATCTTTTTTATGCCTAGTAGAGATGCCCAATCCTAACTCGACCCTTGAAAGCTAACTAAAACCCCATTTGTGTGGTGTCTACTAATTGATATCTTTCGAGATAAATGCGTTAAAAGGATTAAAATTTGTATCGCAAGTGCAACTGAATCCTAAAAATTCTAAAACGTGTAATCGGTTTCTAAAACTTGTCAAATTAAATTTTTTTTTCATTCATTTTGTTAATCTTTTTTTCCTTTTTATTATGTGTTCTTTTTTAGAAAAAATGTAGCCATTTTTTAATTTTCAATTTCATGTAATTAAATTTAGTATTCTGACCAAAACAGTATTGGTTTAGTCTCATGCTTCATACTTTAGTTTATTTTTACGTCGCAAAAAATAGAGACAAAAGACCACTTCGCTATTTTCTATTAGTCAAATTAGATGAAGTCGACGGAGGGGCTTCATTGCATTAATTTGATAAGTTTGATGGTTTAATTGTACTTCTCAAAAGTTTAATGAGCATTTTTAAATTAAAAATACACTTCATGGCCTTTGCCACCGGCTCTATAATGTCAGGCTCTAATGAATTTTCTGGATTGCACCCGTCGATCTTGTAACTCCACCAAATCTGGAGTTGTATGCCTCTTCCTTATTTATTTGCACTGATGACATCTTGAAGTTTCTTGAATTTCTGATCTTATTTAGGATGTTAAGATGATAACTGGTTTGCATGAATTATTCGATAATTTCGACAAACTGCGACCTTATCATTAATTAGTTAACTTAGGAAAGCTTCCAGAAATTTTACTTCTGGAGCCGTGATATTTAAGAATGTGAATTAGTAGATGGGTAATAATTTTTTTAAAGGTTTAAGAAGGGCAACGCATAGTCTGCATTGACGAAAATGCTTTGATGGTTTATAAACATTTCAACTCTTATAGAATGTCAGCCTATTGGTTTTCGCAATATCCAAACATGCCGTAACTGCGAAAAATCAGCCTGTAAAATGATTTTACTAATTTCAATATGAATATATCAATAAATATTAGCGCATAAAATTTTTATGGGACATTGACTGTTAAAGTTGGCGGGAATCTGTATAATTATGAATACACACGTTGGGAAATTATTGAGGTTAAGATTTACTTTGTTAAGATTAATTTGACATTTTACGGCTCTTAAAATAAATTTTAGCGGTTTCACAATTTCTTTCTTTCTTTACTTGTGGGCATTCAAAACGGACACGGTGTTCCTATTTATTTGCTGAAATGGCGTATAAATATTACCAAATATCTTTATTTTTCACAAAATAATAAGCTATTTCTCACTCTTTTAGACAAACATATATTCTTAAATTTTCACCTCAAATTTTGATCACCATTTTATCTTGGATGCCATAATATAGTTAACTCTAGTTAAATAATTCCATGAATGAGGAAAGAATGGAGCTTAAGGCATCCTTTCTCCCATGACATCCTTCAATCTTTCCTTAAAAAAACAATAATCAAACAAAAATTTCCTACTTAAATTACAACCGAGCGCCAGAGTTCTCTCCAATTTGAGTAGACTGAACTTTTAATCCCACCTATCAAGTGTCTTACAATGTACACAATTTCATTGTTTTCAATTTCCTTTCTTTAACAAAATTATATCTTCATTCGAAAGATAGACAATTATCAATCTGTATTATTGTTGGTTCTGATTTTAAGACTTGAATAGTTCGAGTTCTTTTGCAAAAGATAAGTAAAAACTCTATGGAACACATTAGATTGATCTAATACTTTTTTTTTTTTGGTCGAATTTTTGTCAACACTTATTCCCTAGCAAAAAGAACAAGTTCAAAGAGGGGGTGACTGCCACCGTACATGATGGTCCAGGGCACTTTAAGATAGGCAAATTCTCAGGCTTCAAAATTTTCTGACGAAGGACGTACAAAGGCAATGTGGAAGAGAAGTAGAGATATAGGGGTACGTTCGTCCTCTGGAAAAAATGTCTAACGCCGTGGCAGGAGGAGAGACAGAAAAAAAAAAAAATGAAGAAGAGGGAAATCAAAGCAGGAAAAACAGGACAAACTAGAAAGGAGAGCAGAGAAAAGAAAACACATAATACAACAAAAGAATATCAAAACTTGGCAGGCGTGGGTGATGATGACGACGTTGGCGTATTAGAATTTACTTATGAAGAGAGAGAGAGAGAGAGAGCAAAGGTCAAAGTAAGCAGTTGTAGTTTTGTAGGAGAGAGAGAGAGAGAAGTAATGATTTGTGGGAAGGAAAGGAGATCACAAAAGCTCGTGATCATGAGGATTTTCCATCTCTCTCTCTTTCTATCTCTTCTGTTTCTGTCTCCTCTGCGCATGAAGAGAGAGAGATAGAGAAGAGGAGGAGGAACAGAAGGGAAACAGAAGCAGAATTAGCAGAGTTTTTATCAGCCCCTCAAGGAATTTGCAGGCCCCCTTTTCCCCGTCTTTTCCTTTTCTCGTGATCTCTCTCTCCCTCTCTCTCTCTCTCTCTCTCTGCAGCTTCGTGTTGAGGAAAAGCTTCCTTCCTTGGCTTTTACTTTCTTTTGCTTTTGTGAGCCAAGTCCTAGGCTATATAACTGTTGCTTCAAGCCCAGACAGTTGTAACGGGATTCGGATTATAGAACCGTTCCCTCAGAACGACGTTGCGTTAAGGAATTTCGAGCGATCCTCCTTAACCTCCAAGCCCAAGAAGACTCTCTCAAAAAACCCAGATACAGATTGGTGTTGCAGAAGAAGACGGCGGAGGAGGAGGAGTAAAAATGGGGTCTTGCGGGAGGAGCGGGACGGTGAGGCAGTACGTAAGGTCGAAGGTCCCACGGCTGAGATGGACTCCGGAGCTCCACCAGTGCTTCGTCCACGCCATCCAACGTCTCGGCGGTCAAGACAGTACGCCTCTCTCTCTCTCTCTCTCTCTCTCTCTCTCTCTCTCGCGTGAAGATATTTTGTTGCAGTTTCTTGTTAGGGTTTGATCATCATATGTTTCATTTCACTTTTTGTTTTGACATGGCTGGTGGCGTTTGCAGAGGCGACGCCTAAGCTGGTGCTGCAGTTGATGGATGTGAGAGGGCTCACCATCTCTCACGTCAAGAGCCATCTCCAGGTGCAATGACTTGCTTTCTCTCATCCAGTCATATTAAGTTAAAAAAAACCTCTATTTGGCTCTCGACTAATCATAAGCAAAACATGGTTTTTGGAGCAGATGTACAGAAGCATGAGGAGCGACCTGGGCAGACCAGGTAGATAGTCCTAAGTCCTAACCCCCCCTGCCATTTAGAACTGCAGTAACTAAACGGCATTTCTTTATTTAATTTCGTCAACTACCGCTCCTCGATTATCTGTCCTTGTTTCGTGTGCAATGGAGTTTCAAAGTATACCTTCATTTTTATTTTTATTTTTATTTTTATGTGGTGCGTGCATTGATGGCGGGCTTTTTTACCTTACTTTCCCCGATTGGTACTCCACCCATATTTCAGCAGCAAGCTTCATGGGCTTGCATCTTAGCATTCTTTTAGGAAATGTTATGGCTGGACATTCGCTTCATTTATTAAAGAAACCCTACTTTCCACATAACGCTGCTGTATGTTGACTGTTGTTTTTGCTGCTGCTGCTGCTGCTGCTGCCCTTGTGATTTTCCACAGAAAATAGAACCGAAACAGGAGTTCTCACTCTCGCATGTCGCGACTTTGATGAAAACCACACACCACGCCGTGATGTAGTAATCAATGTGGGTTCATAAATGAACGAACGTGTTGATTCGAGATGAACACCAGCTAAATCTCTGCAACTTTTATTTGGGCGTGTCTTCAAATTTATGCAGATAGGGGCTGTGTCGATGGCGACGGTGGGTGCGTGGACGAAGTGAACGATCATCACGCATTCGCTAAACCTGTTCATCGTTCTCGATTCGCATGCAGCACTCTTCCTTGTAAACGGTAAAGCCCTTTCATTATTATCAGGTTTGTTTTTGCAGTGTGTCAAAAAGAATAAAGTAAACGCTGGAGAGGGGTAGATCTCGTAGCTAGCTGTTTTCGTAAATGCGTCCTGTCTTTTCCATGGGAAGACAATCGGCAGCTTCCCCTTTCTTTCTTTTAAAGTTTTTGACTGATGGATAATTCTTATTGTTTCTTTTGCTGGTGCGCACAGATCGAGGACGGAGAAGGTGGCGACGACGACGACGGCGACGACTTCAGCAGCAGTTGCAGAACAAGCGCCGTACGGCTTGAAGGCACAGGGCGTTGATGGTTTCAGATGGCACCACCCTCCATGCATGCCCCGAGATCTTCACAGCTTCAACGATCATCATCTCGAATGCGCCGGGAAAGAAGAATCTGAATTCCCCTTGGTACTACTCTCTCTGTCTCTGTCTCTCTGTCTCTTTCTGTATTTGTGTGTGAATGTGGTTCACTTTTACCAGCTTTGGGTTGAGTGCGGTGTTAGGTTTTGGGGTTTCGAACTTGAAAGCTATCTTGACTTTGTCTCCATCTCTCTCTTTCGTCTCTTTTCTTCTCGTCTGGTGTTTTCATGGGGCAACGAGTCAACCTGCGTCGCACGTAGGATGGCCCAACAGTGTTATTCTCTTCCCTGCTGCATGGCTACTGGAAAAAAGCATGCTAGTGTAGGCGAGAGGCTCTTTCCGTTCTTTTCTATCTCTGCTTTGGCTCTGACTTGAGAATACTAAGTATGTGAATCTGAGTACTGCTGTAGGATCCAAAGTCTGATGAGTGGTGACCGATTAAAAAAATTGGTTCATTAATTGATGATGTTCATTCACATGTTATATAGATTTGTAGTCTTATGTAGCATTCCTACTGCCATGCGGCCTGGCACCCAATGAACTTTCGAGTGAAAACATATGTTGTAGGGAATACTTTCTTGTGTTCTGGCAGATTGTATAATGTCCATTGTTCTTGTTTCATTAAACCTTTTTCCCACCGTGCTGCTGGTACCCTGCCCCGAAATTTTCGGAACTTCTGGCAGCGTATTCTTATTTGTGCTTGAATTGTCCTAGCAAGAAGAGCTATACACATCTTCCATCACACTAAGACCTGCATTTGCACTGTGGCTCAATGGGCCATTGAACCCCAACGTCAGGTTTCTCTCTGTATCGGCACATTCTGTCGGCACATGAAATTTGACATTTATGAAGGTGAAAATTCACGTTGAAGATTGAAAATATGCAAATGCAATTTGCTTGGTCGGACTAACCCGGGTGTTGAAAGAGTGACTAACGAGATAAATTCTCCTGGCCTCGCGCAGAGTGCGAAGCTTCAAGATCGGACGCAGATGCCCCAAAAAGGGTTCGAGCTCACAGACTGGAGAAGCTTCCCCCCGGAGGAATACAAAGAATCCGAAGGTTGCGAGTTGTCGCTCTCGCTCTCGCTCCAACGTCACTCCATTCACAGAAGCAACGGTTCTTCTTCGGCCAGCGAGATCAGCGAGGCCTTCTCGTCGTGCTCGAGGTCAAGGGACTGCTCGGGTTCGTACTCGGATAATAAAAGCAGCGTAAATTTGGATCTGTCCATTGCTCTTTGCGGCGCTTGAGTTAAGTTGCTGTAAAAATGGTGTGGTGCAACGTTTTGTATTCTTTTTTGGTTGGTTTTGATCAGATCATCCCCTTTTTTTATGATTCATGGTAGGTTGGTAGTACCACTTCGGCTACATATATATATGAAGCGTTACGTAGTACGTCTTGATGGTGGACGAATAGGCAGTGAACCTAGCATTGTATATGTACTTCTGTGTTAGATTGTGAATGTGCTCTAAGCATGTGTTTTGGCAGCTTCATGTTTAACTCGAGCCGTCTTTTATGCACAAGGGGACAGTCATCCGACAACGCTTGAACATCACCGATATTTTTTAAAACGAGAATGATGGGGAAAATTATAATTTTTTTTTAAAATTTATTGTATCGATATCAATTTAGTAAACCTGTCAAAATGGGTTCAAGACCCATTTAAGGACCCAAAATTATTGAAATGGGTCATAAATGGGCCACATCAAATTTTGCAAGTCATTCATAGTGGGTTTTTATAATGAAAGGGCGAAATAAACGGGTTGTAAATGGATTCTTTCTAAACCTATTTATAACCCATTTAACCCTTTACCACCGAAAGGCCCGACACTCGTGTTCATCCTCTTCTTCACTAAAATTGAAACAAGCGAGCCATCCATAGAGAGATTTGAAGGAGAAGAAGTCACGTGAGCTAATTTAGACCTAAATCATTTCACATCGGTACCAATTTAGTTCGTTTGGCCAATTTAGATCGAAAATTGCTAACGTGGACGCCTACCGTTTTACATGGTATGATTGGCGCTAATGCGGTAATTTTTTACTATAATTTTTATTTGTTTCTTTTTTCCTTTCTCTTTTCTTTTTATGGTGGTCGGCAAGGGCTGAAGCGAGGGTGAGCACAGCAAGGACCCCTTGCTAGGTCTAGTGAGGCTAACCCTCGCCTAGGCCAAGGCGGCCTCGTCTCACAAGAGTCGGCCTCGTGTCAAGGAGGCCCGATCAGGGTGAGGCTCTTCTTAGCTTGGGCGAGGGTTCAACCTCGCTAGATTTGGTGAGCGGGCATTGTGGGCCATCATGGCCTATGGTCGGAATGAAAAATAAAGAAAAAATTGTTGAACAACATCTAGGTGAGCATTGATCGTACCACGTAGGACTACCTACATCTACAACAGAGATTTTTGGTCTAAATTGGGCGGATGGAAGGAATTGATATTGATATGAAAATATTGAGGACTAAATTGGCCTAATTCAACGGTTTAGGAATGAATCGGTACAAATGCAATTTAAAACTTGGTCATTTTTTATTGGTCATTGATAATTTAATGCTTGTGTACACTTGTTTTAACAACCAGCAAAAAAACCGCACATCGGTTAGTACGAGTATTTGAATGAATTTCTTACCGTGTCTTGCATTCCTCATTAATAGATAATTCTGCAAAAAGAGAAAATTAAAATTGAGTGTAGCTAGCTCAGGCTTTGCGCTCCATGGTGAGCTGACAATCAACCTCGATCCGAGGTTGCCGAAGCCCAAAACAGCCTTAGGGGCGTCGAGGCCTCGGTTGCGGCCCATATAAGGTCGACCTCTTTGGATCGGCCTTGATACAACTGCAGTATATCGAGACTCGACATGGCTATGCTAATTCAGGGTGAGGTATACTTATTCACACGAAAATTACATACGTCTTACTCCTAATACTTTGGGAGTAGGGGGGAGCGTGGCACTCGAATAGAACTGAAAATCGAACCGAACCGACCATGGGAACTAGTCCGGTTTCGGGTGGTCTGGTTTCAAGTTTCAACGGGAAAAATTGGTCCGGTTCCCGTTCCCGAATTTTTGGAACCTGTATCAAAGAATGTAAGAACCGGACTGGAAACTGGAGAACTGCCCATGGGTAATTCTTTTGTTGTTTATTTTGTTATTAGAATCTAGAGCAATCTTTTATAGATGAATGAGAAGTGAGGTTCGACAGTCCATGCTTTATGTTACGCGATTTGAACTTGTTGTTGGTTATGCTATTTTTCGTGTTTAGTATTTATGGATTTTTGCTATTGGCATGCGGAAATTTTTGTTATCACTTTAAATTTAATTTTGCTTGACTAAAAATGAAAAAAAAAAAGGGAAAAAAATGAAATTTGTCGGTTCTTGGGTAGACCCTGAAACCGACCATGTTCACCTCAATTAGCGAGTGTTTGGTTTAGCTTTTCCAAGGGACTATACCCAAAGTCACTTGAGACAAAGTTACGAGGTTTGGTGAACTTTTTTTTTATTTGGAAAATTTTGGAAAAATGCCAGCATTGCCTAGGCTTTCAACATTTTCGGAAAGTAGGTTTGACCGTTTGAGGGTTAAATGAGTTTTTATTTTTTGTCCAAATCGCTCTCACTAGTGCATTGATATTCTGGTTATTGCCCTTGCTAGGTACTATTAATCGTCTCAAACGTTGCAATCTAATGTCCCTTGAGGTTGCGCTAGGTCGGTTAATTGTTGCCGAGGGTCGGCGAGCCTTGTTGACAGTCGCGGATCTGTTGGGTATGATTTGGAGAGTCGTGGCTTGATCGAGTCGAGGGTCGTCGAGGTCGATGGTCGTCTTCTCGAGCTGCTGAGGGCGAAGGTAGTTGTCTTGCCGAGGTCGAGGCTTTGACGGAGTGAGGGTTGCCCGAGCCTTTTTATCTGCAGGTCTAACGTCCCTTGAGGTTGCGCGACCCGGGGGAGGCGACGACGAGGGTCATGCGGCCTCCGCCTGGGCTGGCGGTGATGAGCAAAGGGCCTTCCACGAGGAGGGCAATGGACATGATGAAAAGAGAAGACTATATGACCAGAGGGCCCGGGTCGCTTGGGCTTTGTTTTTCCTTCGTAGAAGACGATGAACGCGAACACATATCCGTTTTCCCCCACTTTTTGTTGAAAAGCTACTTTGTAAAATACTAACTTTGGGCCGAACGATATTTGCTTCTTGAAAACACATCTCGAGCTAAAGATCTTTGGGAAAAATGACTTTGCAACTCCTCCAAAGTTGAACCAAACGCAGCTTTGTGGCATCCAAGGACAGTGTCCATATGTGGATACATGTCCGATTGAGAACATCGTCTACTCGCTAAAGAGCACATGCCGTTTGACGATCGCGACTTGAAATCTTTTACTGTAATTCAAACGTTCATCTATTTCTCACATCATCCATAGGATTGGATGCGCCACCCTTCACTGATCCCCCCACTTACCGTGAAACCCCACAATGTCCTTTAGGTCCCTCACGCAACAAGTTAATTTCTGGTGGTCTTAAGTAGCGCATTAGATTCGACCAGCTTAAAGCTTCGAACCTGATGCAATGTTTGGAAACCAAAAGAGAGGAAGAAATTTGCCTTTTGGGCTTCGAGGACTTGTCATGTTGCTCGACTCCTGGGCCTTCCCATTGGGTCAGCTTGCATGTTTGTTCTTCCGGTTGCTTGGGGCGCGAATGATAATCATTCTGTTTCTCCATTTTTTCTATTTTCATGTTCTCGAAAATAGATTTGAAACAAAAATCTGTTCGGTAAAATAATTTCAATTTTTTAAAATTTTCGAGATAAATTTTTAGCCCAAAAATAGGTTTTGAATAGAAATGAGAAGTAGAAATTCTCTACTTTTCTACTTTTGAAACAGAAATAAAAATAAAAATTCTTCTCATTACTCACTTCCTCTCTCTTATGTGCGGTGTCCCTCTCTCGTGTGTGTGTGGTCTCCCTCTCTCTTGCGTCCCTATCATTGGCCGCTAATCGCCGGTCAGCTGTTCCATAGAACATTTGGCGTAACATAGGAAATAAATAAATAGGAGTTAATATCATTCCAACCGCCATTATCCGGCAATCGTAGAAATTTTGTGCTGTTATCAAATGAATTTCTATTCTGAAAATAGAAATTTTGTGTCATTGTCAAATGCGTTTCTCTTCTCAAAAACTTATTTAAGGAATTGAAATAGAAAAATCTCTTTATCATTATGAATAGCTCCCGGAAATAAAATGGTTATTACCCACACCCTTAGATGATGGGCACGCAATTTCATTTGGCTTTGGGGCTGTTGACATTTTATGATCGCATGAATCTGGAAGTAAAGCATTTGTAGAAAAGGGAGAAGTATAAAAATTCAAGGATGTGACATGAGCCCAACAATGTGCCAGATTTCTTTATGTGAAAAAGCCATAAAAAATTCTAAATTATGTTCACTGTAACTCATTTGCCTTGAAATTATTCTTTGATGTCAAAAACTTCAAACTTATACTTGTGTGACACATTTACCCTTTATCAATATTCTCTTACCGAGCACCGTTAAAAATCTACCTACACGGATATTGGAAAGCAAACGGTGTTGATATGACACCCTCGTGACTTAAATGAAACAACAACGATGTTGTTTTGACTGAAAAATCATCCGACGGAACTTTGACGGAGGGTAAATGTTGTCATATAGGAACTAATTTGGTGTTTCTGCATGTCACAAGAAAAAATTTAGGATAAATGTATGACAGTGGATATAGTTTGGAGTTTTTAATGTCACGAAAAGATTATGAATAGATGTATCACAATGGACATAGTTTGAAATTTTTGGCTGTACTTAGAAATCGGCCTGCAAGTTTCACTATTTTTTTAAATGCTTGATGAACGTCAGTTACACACAGCTGCTGTAGAAAAAGACCGATTTTCGTGCCTATTGGAACCCCAACTTTTTTTTTTATATATTCTTTAACTCGTTATCTTTTGGGGGACTGAATGTCGGGAACCCTACATGACAACACTCGATAAGGTTTCACCTTCGGGGATTTCAAATTTCCAGGAGGAAGCACAGTTAGATCTGCGAACAAGTCACGGACTGCAGATTCCTCCAAGTGATTGGCCTATAAACACTCTGCGACAAAACCAAAAAATGAAAAAAAATGAAAAAAAAGAAAGCAGACAGTCATCACATGTCTGTCTCCAATAACGCATGTGTAGCAGCCACTACCACAAAGTTCTTTAGCTAAATACCACCTAAGAGCCGGTTTTATTCTGTACGGACCATCAACGAGACTAAAGTTCCTAATTAGGGTTTGCTCAGGCCTAGGAACTGGCTACACTAGGAGCTCATCAATGGAGAATATTCAACATATAAGTTCAAAAGAAATGTTAACATCAATAGAGAGAGAGAGAGAGAGAGAGAGAGAGAGAGAGACCTAAGCAAGGGTTTGAAGAAGTAAGATTGGAAGGACACGGGTGGATAGAGTCGAGAGAATGTCAACAGTGGGCAGATCCTGAATTTCAGCATGATGTGGGAGTCAAACAGAGCACGAGAACAAATGTTTCTATAAAATTAGGGTTAGGCGTTACGTGAGCAAACTGAAATTCTTGTCGAAAACTGTAAAATATTCAAGAAGAAGCCATCATGCGTTGCCTTTTCTACTTAGTCTCTACATGAATAACTACATCAAGGAGAAAAAAAGAAAAACGAGCACGACAAGCGAGAGACTGGTAGCTACTGCCACTAGTCTCCAAAATGGAAAAATGACGTACTTCATTCTTGCGGGACGAAAGCAAAGAGAAAGTTGAGAAGAAAAAGGGGGTTTCGTCCCTCGTGAACTGTCCTTTTTCTTGACATTCTGCTGCTTCCTTTCCGTAGAGTCGCGGTCTCTTTTCTCGTGGCAAATTGGCCAATTATGGAAGCATTGTCATCTTCCTGGAAGCTCACAGAGCAAGGGGTCAAGACACGAAACATGGTGGGGCGGCCGAGGAAATTTCCTGGGGAATTCTAGACGAACGTCCCGAGACTAACGTACGTACGGTCTCCTCTGTCGTGGCCTTATACTAAGTTATCTTTGGTCCGAACCAATGGCAATGGATGACTATTTCTTGTTTAGAAAATGTCAAGCTATCAAGAGAATAAGCATAACCCATTCTTCATGAGAACGAACCGCTTTTCTTAGAAGCTGAATCTGTCGCGAAAAACGATCCGTGATGTGCATTTAGCATACTAATGCAGAAGAAAACCAAATAAACTTAAGATAACATGGGCATAGTTGACAAAAGCTAGTTCACAAACTCGACCGTTCTTTCTTCTCGAATCACCTGGACTTCATTCATGATTTCAGAAGAAAGGGTTACAATTTTTCTGCTCGAACAGGAAAAGGCATATGCACAGCAAAAGAATGGCTGCAACATGAAGTTGACGAAAAAAATGTACCATGGTAATCATCGCAGAACGAGCCTATGCCCTAATTCCTCAAGAATTAACGGGGAACCGGACCGTTTAACATAAACATGCGTACGACATTAGGAAACATAAACACCCAACTTCACCAGTGTTTTCCACCGCAGCGACGTACCGGCAATAAATTGTTTCTGCTTGGATATGGCCAAAAGAACAATTAATTCTTCGTGGATGAGAGAGAGAGAGAGAGAGAGAGAGAGAGAGAGAGAGAGAGAGAGGAGCTGTGTGCAAGCTTGTTGCTCCAGCTAAGCAAGTGCACATTCAATTGTAGCCAACATTACAAACTGAATAGTTCGAAGAGAAAAAAAAAATATGGAGGTGAGAGGAGGAGGGTGGCACATTCTTCCTGAAGGTACGGAAAAAAAACCCTAATAAAGACAAACCCTAGTTTGACATGCGTTGTTTCTTCTTACAATTTTCTTTTCTCCCCGCACGTATTTTATCCTTTATAAAACCTACCAACTGATGGACTGGACTGACCTCTTTTTCCCATCCCAAGTTGTCGGTCAACCCTCCATTCCATTCCTTCAGTGCATTTTCGAACTCCCAAATGGTTGAGTTCCCTGCTCTGACTTCCTGTCGCCGTCTAGAGAACTCATGTTGATCGTCCCATGTTGTTGTTGTTGCTGCTGCTGCTGCTCTCTGTGCGCGAATCCACCGTCCGATCTCTTCCTCATCATCGCTCCCACACCCAGGAAGTCCAAAGTCAGCTTATCGGACCCTCCGATGCTCGTCGTGAGATTCTGGTGCAACTTGGCGTCGTTCACATTGCAGAAGCTCGCCCTACTTTGGTCCTGAGGATGATGATGGTGATGATGATGATGATGATCCAACGAGATATTGCTTTCATTGAACCCACCGAAGCTGTTCTCATGCTCGTGACCACCCCCGCCTCCGAATATGGAAGAGCCTCCACTCGCGAAGGAACTGATCAAGCCGCGGAGATGGTTCTCGCTTTCCATCTGCGGTGGCAGCTTCCCACCGCTGTCAGGAAAATTGCCGCTGCCTCCACCGAAGTTGACGGACCCCATTTGCCGGTTGACAGCACTGCTGCCGCCGCCTGATGAACTCCCCAACCCGCCCAACAAGGAGGAGCTGTTGCCGCTCGTTATGGACCCCATTTGAGCTGCCTTTTGAAGCAGCGCAGTTGCGGACATGTGAGCCACCATGTTCTCATTCTGCGCCGAGGCGTTGAATAAAGAAGAAAAGCCCGACCCAACCCGGTCATCTGAGAAGAGACCAGCCGCTTGGTTGCCGCCATTGTTCCCGCCATTGAACTGGCCCAAGAAGCCTGAAGATGGAAAGTTGTTGGCCGCGGCTGCCGCGGTGGCGACATTGTCGCCGGTGCTCAAGCTGGCAGCGGTGGCATTGTTGCCGAAGAAGCTGAGGTTGAAGAGGTTCGACTGGGAGGCACTAGCGTTACCTTGGAGGTTTGGCAGCTGCATCAACCCGGAGAGGGGATTGTGGCTTGGGAGCTCGTGCAGGGAGTCCGCGGCTTCGGGCTTGAAAAATGCCGTGGGAGGAGGAGGCGGCATTGGTTGGGGCTGCTGCGAGAAGGTAGAGGAGTTGGAGGCGCCGCCGAGCCGGAGCATGTTGCTTGTCGGGTGGTTATGGGGTTGGAGGATGGGTAATTGGGAGCCAACCTGGTGAGAGAGGCCCAAACTGATGTTGTTGCCATAGAGGTTGCTCCCCAAAGTGGTCAAACTCGATGGGTGCCTTGCGCTTTCTTGAGCTAGCGCGTCGCAAAAGGCCCTGTGAGTGATGAAACTGTCGCGTCTGCGCAGAAAAAGAAGAAGAAGAAAACTTTGAATTGCTTCGGTGAAGCTGTGAGGAGAATCGAATTTAACAATTATAACGTGAAAGGATGAGGCAAATGCATATTGAAAACGTGACTTGTAGAAAATAAACAAAGCCGACATCGTCTTCATTCTTGTTCTAATATCCATGACCGAGCTTTCTACTCGCTCCTGGAAGATCTGAACAAAGAGTGGTTCTTGCAAATGGATCAGTCCTCTAATTGCTATTGACGTCAATACTTAGTCGTCGAGTCACAAACCGACTCACGTGGGATCAACAAATAGTGAATGAGTAATTGATACGACGCGCCATGGATCCTTTATGGTCCTAGTTATAGTGATCACGATTGATTTCACTAGTTATAGTTTCAGACATTAAGACAAAAATAATCTTCTAGATGAAGGGCAAATTTCGGGATAGGCAAAAGAAGGTAAAATACCAAAGCGGAGGGACACCTCCAATACGGGTCGACCAGTAGGGCCATTATGGGAATAGGTGATGAAGAAATGATGAGGGAGAAACAAATTCCGTCCCAAAAAGAAATGCCTGAAATGAATGAAGCCCTATTGAATGCGCTACCCAAATATGGAAAAGAATTTAAAGCGCAGGTGACCCGGAATCCTACTGTCGAAACCCCGGGGCCTCGATAATGATTCTTGAACAATCAAATGAAAAAAAACCCTAAGTTTGCCACGTCCAGAACTGGCCCTTCATTCAATGAGGGGATAGAATCATTTGCCAATTTGGTGAAAGACCCTTAAAGCCACCTCAAACATTGTCCCAGACAGTCTACGCTTGCAAGAGAGCGAACCCCTTGGACAATCTGGGTCACCATATTCAGCAAAAGAAGAAGAAGAAGAAGATAAAACCCGAGAAACTTTTGGAGCACCTATGATCGACCCATGACAGTCTACGCTTGCAAGGTCGCTGAACGAGGCACCTATCTCAAAATACTGGGAAAGAAGAATGGCTCGTCGAGAGATCGAGATCGAGATCTGCATCTTTGGCAAAAATGTCAAGAAGTTTTCATGAAAAGGAGAGGACCTGAGAGAGAGAGAAAGAGAGAGACAGACAGACAGAGAGAGAGCTGTAGAATGGAGCCAACCTAGAAGAGAACAAAAAACTGGAGGCAACATTATGCGACTCGTGAGAAAGGACGACAAAATCCACTCCCTTGCGTCGTTAAACTACACGTGAACAAGGGGAGGCCCAAAAAACAAAACAAGATTAGATAGATGGATGAGTGCGAAAGGGCGTTGTTCTCGAGGAATGAACAAGTTCTGCAAAAATTGCAAAACAAAAAAAAACAAAGCTTCAAATTTTCCTGCTCTCCCTTTGAGACCGAAGAAATGCAGAAGAGAAGGGAAAGAAAATAAAAACATCCTTGTTGTTTTTCAGACCGCTCCGTCTCACAGATGTTCACGTGGAGGCTGTCCTTGGGCCGTTAACCTCCACGTACACATGGACAAGCCAAGCACAAGATGATGAAGAATTCAGAAAGAGGTAGCCCTTTTTTTGGTGCTGGCTATGGATTTAGCCAAACGCCTAATGACAATCAAAGATGAGGGAGATGACCCGAATTTGAAATCTTGAAAAAAGAAGGAAATAAAAGATGAGTAACCTCGGACTACCCATGATTCAAAATCGAATGAACCCGTTTCCTCCTTTTGCGTTTTGAGGTTTCAAAAAGCATCAAAATCCCCTCTTGTCCCGGTTCTTTCTCTCAAGCTTAGGGATAAAAAAGCGAATTGCTTTTCAGGGTCAGCTCGTTAGATTCAACGGACGACCGAATGATTGAAGTTATAGTCGAAAAGCTTACGATAGAACTCTAACCATAGTGTAGGCTTCACTGGGTAGTGAACACAAAGAGTAAGATAGATAGATAGATAGATAGACAAGAGTGTAGCGTAGGGGAGCGGAGTGAAATTGGGGTAATAGTAGCAGCGTACCTAGAGAAGAGAGTGCCGCAATCGCATCGGTATTCCCGAGTGCCGCAGATCTTGGAGTGGGCCTTCCAATCGGACTGGACGGCGTATCGCTTGGAGCACTTCTCGCACTTCCACTTCTTCTCGCCGTGCTTGCGGGAGAAGTGCTTCTTGATGCCGGTGAGGTCGCCGAGGGCCCGGGACGGGTCGTGGTGGACGCAGGTGGGCTCTGGGCAGAGGTAGACCTTGCGCTTCACGTCCTTTGTGGTCTTCTGCTTCAGCTTCCAAGGCAGGTTGTGTCCTCTTCTGTGGAGCTGTAGGTTTTGCTCCCTTTGGAACCCTTTGTTGCATACCTCACAAATGAACCTGTTTGTTGCCATTAGGGTCTTGGGAGATAGTGCTATCACTTCTGCGTCTGGATCTGCAAGGAACCAAAAAGAGAGAGAGAGAGAGAGGCAAAGAACAAACCAAAAAAAAGACAATTAGGAGGAGAAAGAACCAAAATTGAACCAAGAATTAAATCTTTTAGCTCAAGAAGAACATACAAACAAAAGGGTACATATATTATGTGAAAATGAGAACCGAAACGGATGATGTACTGAGTTTTTTCTCGTCTATCCATTGAAAAAGTGTGAAGAGAAGTCAAAGTGAGAGAGAAACTTCTGCTAAGGAGCAGAAACCCAAAAAGAAAGAAAAAGGGAAAAGCAATTCCCCCATTTTGTTTTGCAAGGAAGCATAGAGATCAGAACTGAAAGAGGATAAAGGTGGGGGGACTTGCTTGGAGTTCCGGGCTGGTTCCTCTTCTTCTTCGGTGGCGCCGGGGTCGGGCCGGTCGAAGAGGTGGTCGTGGAGGACTGCTGCTGAAGCATCATCTGGTTTTGGCTCTCGTCTCCGAGGCCGAAGAAGGGTGTTGACGATGATGTTGATGCCATACTTCTCTATCTAACACCAGCTTTCTCTCTCTCTCTCTGTGTCCCGCTCTCCCTGTTTGGTGGGCAATCTCTTCCGGGTCGATTCTTTCCTCCGCCCTGCTCTCGTCCTCCTTCTTCTTCAACCCTAACCCAGCTGAATTATCAAAAAAGCAATCCGATTCAACAGAGAAACCAGGAGGCATGTACTTGAGCTCTTTCTGTGGTTGTTGAACATCTGACCAAGTCATGCAACACACAGATAACACGAATCTAATCAAACCCTCTCGTTACCCCCGTTTTCTTTTTTTTTTTGGGTGGGGTGGTTGTGATGTGAAGGGTTGAGTTTACCTTGAGAGAGATTGAAGCTTCTGGGTGACTTGAGAGAGAGTTTCGGACAGCCCCCACACAAGCACACACAGAGAGAAAGAGAGGCACAGAAAGATCCAAGAGGGTAAATATCAAAAGGAGGTGACAGCTACAATCCGGAGAAGGTGAAGAGAGGCAAACAACTGTGGCAGTGGATCTACTGGGGTTTTGAAGCGAGACGAGACGAACCTATTTTTGCTTCTTCTTCTTCTTCGTTCTCTCCCTCCCTCTCTCTCTCTCTCTCTCTCTCTCTCTCTCTAGGTACTCTGTCTCTGTGTCTCTCTGTCTCCCTCTAAAGCTCAGTTGTTTTGTTGTGGTGAACAGAAGGGATCTATCTATCTATCTGTCTATCTATCAATCTGTTATCATCAAGGGGGGGCTCTTAATAAAAACTCTCACTGTTGTTGAATCATTTAATGTTCAAAACCGCACACACACACACACAGAGACCGAAAGACTCTTCCATGTCTAGGAGATGCCCTTTCTCTCTCCTCTTCTGTCTCTCTCTCTCTCTAGATTCTGTCCTGAAAACATTTTCTCTCGAGAAAAACCGTAAAAACAAGAAAAAGAAGGAGGGGAAATGAGAGATAGAGATAGAGAGAAAGAAAGGGAATTAATTGAGGAGGTTGAGGTCGCCATTCATGCAGCTCTCGCACGCGGTCATGGCTGTCGTTATTCGGCCAAGGGTTTGGGTCCACCGACCCTGTCCCTCCCTCTGGTTTCGTTTCGTATCTTTGCTTTGAGTCCTTCCAAAACTTCCTTTCGTCACCCCCAGCCAGGCTCCCCATATTTTTCTCTTCTCCTTTTTGAATTTTGCCACCCCCAATGATTCATTTCGATATTGTATTATGCCTAACCCCGTTCAAATTCTTGGTTTCAAATTGATTAGATTATGCGCTTCCTAGGGCTATTTGGCTTGACTCTGCATTTCATGTGCTAATTGTCATTAGTTACTCCAATACGCGCATTTGAATGTATAAGTATTTCATATAAGAAATAGATTACCAGGAGAATTCTCTTTGATGCATTTCTTTGGAACATTGTCAAATAATCAAAGGTTACTGATATATGCATTTGATTGTCTCAAAGCTACAGCGGTTTAGTTACAAATAGGATCATATGCAACAAATGGTGTTGATGACGGGATCACGTGCATTCGAGTTTGTGTGGGGGAACCTTTAGCATATTGCTGGATGTGAACAAGTTAATCGACGTCAAATAAGTTCTAAAGATTGCGAGGACTTTGCAGGAGATGAACAAAGTATTGGATGCGATGCAGGGGCGCCTATGTGTATAGACGAGTTCGGATAGACCTACAAAAAGTGACCAGACTACAAGGCACGTGTATGTCAATAAACTTGAAGCAACCTAATTGTGTTTGATGAACAAACGGAATGACTTGATAGTTAGAAAGTTTGGATAGCCCTGATCTGATTGTAAAAGGAGAACATGCTACGAACGAAGTGAATGGCCCAAGTGTGTGATGGTGAGCGTCTACAATAAGTATTTCACAGCTGAATTTTAAGTATTAGAATCCTGAAAAAGAGAACCAGAAAAGATCAAATAGTTTTTCTTTTTTACCAAAAAAATACAAAGAATGACAAACTGGAGTGGAAACAAAGACTGTCTTGGCGAACTTTTTTTCTCTAAAGCTCTCCGGATGGAAATTTTCTTGTGATTGAAGGTGGAACTAAGGGAGTTGCTAACCTACCAGGTCGACAATCTTGTCACTATTTATGACCGAACGATCTCCCAATAAATAAGTGCTTTATGTAAAATACATAATGATGATGGGTGAATCTATGGTTGAGATTGTACTGCCACCGACGGTATTGTAAGGAAAGTATTTTCCCGGAACTAACAACTATATTTAGGATTTGAGTTTGTGTAGGTTGTTTGAAGACAAATGTCTATAAATACAATTCAAGGGGAGAAGTTGAGTTGGGGGAAAAAAAGGAAAAAAAAAAATTCTAAGTTTTGGATATCTCTTGTTTAGAAATTGAGTGTAGTGATTATTATTCCATGAAGAAGGTTGAGTGATTAAAACATATGAGAAGATTGTTTGAGCATGATGAGGACAATATGGCCAAAACGAGTTAAAGAGAACAATGGGTTTCCGTAATCTTTATCAATTCAAGAACAATCGTTCAGGAATCAACAACTTAATTAAATTAAGAGTATACTATGGCCAAAGAGGAATACTAATTAATTGCTACTCGGACCATGTTTAATTTCCGGTTAGTGGCAAACCCTTATTGCTGTCCTATAATTGAAAGAATAAAGTAATTCGAGCTCTTCAAGTCAGAGACAAAGATCGGTTTCGTATTTACCCCTTACAGCCCCAACAAATGTCAAAGTCGCGAATCACATGTCTTGTCCTTACCCTAAATAAAACAACACAACAACATAGGGATATACGAGTTCGAGCTGGAATTGATACCAACGACGTAAATCAATTTAATCTTGGGTAAAAAATAATTAAATAAAACGCATATGCGCAGGTCTTAAGAAGTTGCAAGGGCTGACCTTACTGTTATATTTAGTTATTTTTTCTAGTTATAAGTTTCATGTATTTCCCCATCTTAAAAGTTTCATTTTATTACAATATCTTGTGCTCATAACTGACGTGGCTGTGATATGAGATTCTGTGCTATTGCATTGGCGAGTCATGTGGGCATATTCCATCTGCCTTCATAGATCCGAAATCAGCAGGTTCACAAGAAAAAATTATCTTTTGAGTCCAATTTTTAAAAAATGTGGCGAACCACAATGTGAGAATTTATCAAATTCAATGGTCCCAAAGCATGAACAACAGAAAAGCGAACAAATGTTTGTTGCCTACGAAGATTAAAAGTAGACCCATCAAACGAGTGAGGCGGGTCGGGTTGACCATGGTTTGACCCAAATTGATCTATTTTCCTGCAATACAAATCTTATGGCACTTGCAGACCACTCCCTCCACCGGATGACTTTAGCTTTATTCGATGTACGTGAATGAGGCGATTTGCGTGTATTTATGAAGATAATCCGTTGTACTTCTTTTTCCCCTATTTTCTTCATTTACCTTTTCCAGCCAATTTTCCGAGTCATTTCAGTTGTAAGAAATTATAATGGTAATTGAGATGTAGTTGCATCTATACTTGTTAACACCGCAATATAGAACAACTGTTATAACTTTTTTAACGTAAGTGAATTATTTGAAAAATGTTAAAAAAAATCTCTTGTATCACTTAGACAAATGAATGACGGAAAATATTTTTATCTTCAACGAAATATTTAGATATAAATTATTATCGGAAATGAAATACTTTTCATTGACTAATTATTTTAAGAGATACAAGTGATTTATTTTGAGATTTTTTTTAAATATTCATTTTTTGTAAGACGAAAAAGTCTAAAGTCTCATCGAATTTACTTTTATAAATCTTTTATTTATGTATGGTGGAAGATTAATGATGAGAAAAATGAAAACTTTTTGGTTCATGTCATCTCCGATTATTGAGTCAATCGAGACACTGGCGTGACAAGTGAACTCTTTCTTTTTCTTTGTAAATAATCGCTATTAGTCAATGAAAAATGCTTTCATCATCACCAATAATGTATATCTAGATATTTTCGTAAATAATAAAAAATTATTTTATTTGTTCTTTTTTTGTAAGCAATATAAATGATTAGTCTTAAAGAAAATGTTTTTAAAATCGTCCACTTTTAACGAAATAAATGCACCCTACACGAAAAATCCTTTTAAGACACGAATTACTAGCCACGAAATGCAAATTGTGGCTAAAAGTATGTTTATGGCCACAATATAATTTCCTTATTTGTTAACCTGATCCATCCTTTTAAGATCATTATATTTCGCGACCGCAATGTGTTCGATGACACGTCATGATCAGGATAATTGTTAAAAAAATTCCTAAATCTATTGTACTTTTACCAATTCAGTCATAAATCTTTAAATTTTGTCAATTGAGTTTTAAACCTTTTCACACTTTGCAATTGAGTCCATTCGGTCAATTTTATCGAGAAATTGTTGACTTTGACGCCGACCATCTTATGTGAAACAACCGGCACTAACGTGGATAATTTTAAATAAAAATTTAATAATTTTTCGATTTGTGTTATTCTTTATTCTTTTTTTTTCCTTTTCTTTTTTCCATTTGCCGGTGGTTGGCCACCAGCCATGGCAAACGAGCTAGCCTTGCCTAGGCTAGGTTTGTCATCGCTAGCCACAGGCTCGGCTCGGCGAGGGCTCTCCTCGCTAGATCCGACCTTGGCGAGGCTAACCCTAGCCGGGCCTTGCCTAGCCATGGTCGGTGGTCGGCCCTCTGCAAAAGGAAGGAGAAAGGGACAAAAAGGAAAGAAAAAAAATAAACAATCGAGAAAATATTAAAATATTATTAATAATTGCCAACTTTAGCGCTAGCCATACCACATAAGACGGCCGTCGTCCACGTTCGCAATTTCCAGCCAACATTGGTTGTATGAACTCAACTAGCAAAGTGTGAAAAGGTCTAGGACTCAATTGGCAAAATTGAATGGTTTTAAACTGAATTGGCAAAAGTGCAATAGATTTAAGACTTTTTTTGACGCAATAAATTCTCTTAAAACTAAGCGCATATATGTTATGGGGTGGCGATTCTTCACTTGACAAGATGAGATTCGAACGCTAGAAGAATATCCCAATAAAAAAGGTGGCATTAACATGACTTGGTATGCTTCCACCGGTTTTTAATTTCAATCGGAAAACCACCTTAAAATCAAATTGAAACATTATTACATGACCAACCCAACATAATGACAACGCTACACGAAATGTCAGCCTGAAGTCTACATCCCTTTTAGGTATAAGACATGTGAAAGGTTGCATAATAGGTCGTGACTCGTGAGAGGAGGACGTGCGCAGGATTTATTTTATGACAAGTCAAGCCCCGAAAGAATGGTTGGCACCTAATCCACTATGGCGAACTCGTATTAACTTAATCAATCTCGAACTTTGGTGTGAAAAAAATTGCATAATCAGTCCGTAAAGTTTGACATTATACGACCAAAGCATCCGTTTCCGTTGAATTTTGGTCTCACTTCTTTGCTCACGACATAGGGGAATCACCCCGAAATTGCAAAAATGACCCTATAGGTCAAAGGGTGACCCTTATATCCTTGCAAGTTGACATGAAAGTACAATTAAGTTGTAAAATTGTCAAATTGATGCAATCAAGTTCTTTCATTGACTCCGTCCAACTTGGCCTATGAAAAATGCTGACGTGACTTTTGTTTTTTCAAATATTTTCTATCTCCTACATGGCCAAAACTACGTCGCCACTGGTCTTGGTCATGGGAGGGAGTATGGGAGTGAAGCCCATCCTACCACTACCTCCCTCCGCTTGCCAAAGTTGCAGCTGACCGCCACCAGTCTCGTTCGGTTGATCACCGCTCTTTGTCGATGAGAAGTATTCTTCAAAAAGGCCACATCCAAATAATGGAAAATAAATCTTATGCTAGAAAACGACATCCCTTGCAAAGAGGTCCATTTGAGAATTGCTTGTTGATGGAACCAAACGAGACTCATAAGTAATCACGTGTAAAAGGTTTTCACTGAAAGAAAATCAAGAGTAATAACGACGCCGTTATGCTAGTATTCCCAAGAAAAATTAATAAGTTAAGTGCATAAAATAATTTATTTATTTGAAGCGCGCTTGTTTTAATTGTTGCCAGACCCTTTTACAATTTTTTGAATAGTTTCTCATAATTTTTATCCTTTTTTTTACACTTTCTCTTTTCTTTTCTTTCTCTATTTTCTTTTATTGGCCATTGGGTGAGAGCTCACAGCTATGGCTAGCAAGGGCCGCAATGCACTCGGTAGATCTGGGACTAGCGAGGGTGTCATCCCCTCAACTAGGTCCGGCGAGAGCTGCGATGCTCTCACTTGTGACCACGGACCTACAGAGGGAGTTAAGAAAAAAAAAAGAAAATATAAAAAAGTAAAGAAAACGAAAGGAAAAAAAAATAAAAAAATTCAGAAAATTCAAAAATTGCAAAGGATGACCGGTTTTAATACCAGTATTGTTTGGCAAGAATTTGCCCGATGGATTACATTGACAAATCGTTAAAAAGGTTTAGGACTGCTGAGTAGGCATCCCTATAATAAGTTTTTTTTGGTAAGGCATCCCTATAATAAGTTTATGATTTTTTTTTTGGTTAAATTTCAGATAGAGAATTTGTACCAGACATAGCCTCTGGGTTTTATGGTGACTTACAATTTTAAGACTCATACTATATATTCAATTCCAAAATTTTGGCAGCCACTTCTCTAATTCAGGGATCAATCACTCTTCCCGTTCCTTATTCTTTATTCTGGTTGCTTATTTATTAATTCATGTCCGTTATCTCATTCGAGCTATCAATCACAACAGGACCTAAGCGGGAGTAACTCCATATCCGAGCAATGCGATCTCCGAACTTTAACTCATTGTGCAATGTGGTCCCTAAATTTTTAATTTGTTCACTATAATCCCCGAATTTTTAACACATGTTCAACATAGTCCCTGAATTATATGAAAATACCCAGTATTGTTCTTCCATTAATTCAAATTATGGTACAACATTGAACACTTTCCATATGATTCGCGAACTAAATTAAACATGTATGCCCAGAGAATACATTGAATAAGTTGAAAATTCAGGGATCACATTGCACGTTGAGCCAAAGTTCATGATTCATTTGTGTCGTTTTTTATAAATATCGCCACATCACTACTAATTATTATTTTTTAACCAGAGAGTGTTCATCTTGTTTCTTGAGACATTGTACACTTCGATTGGTCTTTCTCATTTTCTGATGAACTCCGGATCGTTTGGTCGATATTTACATCGGAGTGCACGAGAGATTTGCTATTGATGCTTCATTAATGTTCGGAGAATGACTGAATCGGAAATAGATATGTGCATATTCTTTGGACTTATCCATGGTTGGTGAGCAATGCATATAACTGGAATAAAATACAAGGGATTTAATGAAGCAAATGCCAGATTTACGAGGGAAAAAAATTAATTGTTGGCCCGCTCACTAGCAATCTGCCACCGCCACGGAGAAAGAGAGTTTAACATGACACCGGAATAAGCACGTAGCGTAAAGGGCATGGCAATCTCAATTCACTGAAGAACAGCCCGGAAAAATATCTCTAAAATATGAAATAAAAAAGAAGTAAATACTATCGAAATCTAAGTTAACATCCAAGGACAGAGATCCTCCAATTAGGGGCAAATTTAAGCTCCATTTGTTTCGCGAAAAGTGAATGATTTCGAGAAAAATCATCGACGGCAATTAATATCTAAATATAGTATTTTTCATTTATATATTTAATTTGTCCATTTGGATGAGTGATTTATTACCACGTTAAATATTCAATGGACGAAACATTATGTACTATATTTCCCTTTTCCTTTTTCCATCTCTCTCTCTAACAACCCCAACAACTGTAGAGTCCATTGCGCCGATGCAGCGCCTGCTAGTCATTAGCGGTATGCCTCCGGCAGCTCGCAGCTACCGCCGCTGGTGACAACATCAAGCAACCGATTTAACATGAGGAAAAAAAAAAAGAGTAGAAAAGTTTCGCCTAATCTTGCTCAAGACTCATACCTTTGCAACACATTTTCTCCATGAAGATTGACGCCTGCGAGACCAGAGGTCGTACATAACTAGTTACATACGCGATTCAGCCTCCTCCTCCATCAAAACCGGCATTAAATAATGTCGCGACATACTTTACCTAAATTCTTAGACAACAAGACAGTACCTACTTAATATTCCCTTCGGGACGCAACAATTTCCCTTCATTCTTTTATCGGATTATAAAAACATTAAGGTAGAATTATTTTTAGATCACGGCCAAGGGGGACAAGGACACGGAGAGAATGTTTAAATTAAAGAAAAAGTAGGGCGACCTGGCCCGAGGGTGGGTCACCTTTTATCTCTCGAGAAAGGATTTCTTTCTAATGGTTTCTTCCAATGGATTCCCGGTGTCCCACGGTGGAGTGACACGAAAGTGACGGGGTTTAGAGAGAGAGGGAAAGCGCATGGACCTCCTTCTCTACGAAAGAGTCGTGGGTCCCGTTGGAAAGCGAGTCACGACTCCAACGTCGGCCGGAGGAAACTTCGTCCGATTGAATTTGCGATTGGCAGGTCGCAAGTTACGTACACCGGTCATGTGCAAACTTCACCAGACATTAATGGCGATATTTACAGCTTAAGGATTAAGGAATTAGTTAGAAGAAGGACAAGGGAGGAGAACGTGTCGCCATGCCGTTGTTTCCTCGCTAAGTAATTACGTTCTCGCTCGCCAATCGATTAGGTTAATATCGTGTTCCGAAAACAACCAAAGTTGTTTCCCATTCGATCATACGCCTGCGTCGTAGAGTTTAATCATATACTATAAGAAGTGGCCGGGACTTTGGATCCGAGTCGTTTCGAACAGCACAAACCCCCTAATTATTACGACCCTATCGCTGATATAATTGATCGAGCGTAGTATAATATGACCCGTTTTGCAGGGTCCCATTAGGTCAGCTGCTTTGAATAGTTGCCTCTCGCCGGCTCGGACAACAAAAAAGACAAGCCTTCTCTCTCCTGGCGAGCTGTTCGAAATCCGCCCCCAGCAAGTGATATTTCATCAAATTAGAAAAAAATATTCTCTCTCTCTCTCTCCCCCACGAGATTCTATACACCAATCTGACCCCACCATGATTTTTTTTTCAATAACCAAGTGCATGCCCGACTTAGTATACTATGTAGTCTATAGTACAGAAGCACATGGTTGTTTTTAATTTGACTCGTGCCCGAGCATGTATGGGGAAGAACCATAATTGGTATTGCTTTTCATAATCCTGCTGCAATGAGGAATTATAAGCACTAAATTCGTGCTTAAAATTAGATAAGAAGTGCAAATCACGTGTGAAAATCTAGAAATCGAGAGTCTAAAACAAACTCAATCTCGGTGAGTAGTCGAGCATGGAGTAGGGAATCGAAACATGACTTGGTAAGTAAAGACTCGCGAGGGAAGTCACCGCTCGAAAGGTCCGATTTTGTTAGTTACAAACGATACCGGAGCATGAACTTTTGCGATATAAAGGACACGGGCGACGTGGCTCGGTACGACATTCCCTCCCACTCTCATTCTCCTTGTGTCTATCTTAATGGAGGAAGTATCTTCTCGAGCTTTCCATTGCGTTCCATTCTTTATAATACCAAGAGAAGTATGTGGCTGAAGTTTTCAAGAACTGTGATTAGGTGACATAAAGTAAGTAAAATCCATAGAGATGAGAAGTATGCGTCGGTGAATAAATGAAAACGTGACAATCGGGACATAAGCCAAATAAATGCTCAAATAGACATACAAAGTCAGGTGGATGGAATGAAAAGATGGGCAAGTGATTTGATGTACCGCTGTTGGCTGAAAATGCCACCCTTTTGGAAGTTAAAACCGGGCAAGTATCATTTTCCTTCATGTATGTTGTAATGCTAACCGAAGAAAAAGTTAATGAACTTATGTAAACGGTTCTTCCCATGGTCAAATCAAGAGCTAACTCACCATAGATTGCATGCATCCGAACTCGAGAGGAAGATCTTGGCTCGCCTCCGCGCTGCACTGCTTCATCAGTTGCTCAAAGAGAGAGAGAGAGAGAGAGAGAGAGATAGATTTGGCGGGATCGGTATGTTGGCTAGGGCTGAGGTCAACAATGGAGGTAACATCGCCGGCGGCGTCAAAGAAGGGGAAGAAACCAAAATGGAGGAAAAGACAAAAAGGAAAAAACGGTCTAAACCATTGACTAGGAAATATGCTCTTTATCATCCCCTTCGAGAAGAACAAATTGAGAACGTCGATTCAGTCAGAAATAGCATTTCCCAGTTTTCATCCATGGAGAAACCATCACCATAGACAGCAACGACCCAATCATGGGTTCTTCTTCTTCTTCTTCTTCATTGTTGTTTCGCTTTTTTGATAGATAAAGATCATAAAAGAAGAAGAAGAAAAAAAAAAGGAACTTCCATGTATGCCCCAACAATTTCGCCATGGACAAGACCTTTGGGACGAGAAGAAGCACACTGTTGCCAGCTGAAACTGGGTAGATTCTCTTAGTGATTATTTGGCTAACTAATGAGCTCGGGTTGAGGGGGCACCCCTCCATTGCTGGATCGTCCGCACTTTCATTGACTCGCCACGTGTCGTCTTCCCATTCAACAGAGGCATTGAATTTTGAATTTTTGTAGGGGCGATGAATCACATACCGTATATTAGAATTAAGATACTTTATGGATATGTACAAGTTATATCTCCCGCGTGAAATATTTCTATGCACAAACAGACATAAGATAGAAACTAAAATCAATGAATTCACTTACCAAAAATTAAAACCCGTATACACGTCAGCGTTTGAATCATTCTGTTTTTGTAGATACCACCAGTGTACCAAATAAAAGTCTGTATTCTAAGTTTCAAATCGAATTTTTTTTTTATAGATAGTCAAAATCGCGATACTTAAAATCCCAAAGCTAGTTCCGCTCATTCCTTGGGATTCAAGTACAACGTCATCTTCTTGACGAATTGGTCGGTACTTCCCCACCCCCAACGATTGCTACATTCCCTTCAATAGAGTAACAAAACTAATTTAGGGCCGAGATGGGGATAAATCAACTTGAAAGGCAAGTACTATTGCTGAGTGATGTTTACGATTTGGGAAGGACAAATTGAGCCTTTTCAAGACCCTTATCCAATAGGTACATAACCAGAATCATCTTTTACTGCTATGTGGTGTTTGTGTTTGTGTTTATGTGCCCGTAATCTTGTGCTGTTTTCCGCTGTGGAATTACTAACAAACTATCGGGGCTGCAGTTCTAGGACTAAATGCAATGTAGGTATCTGGACGTACCAATGCAGTTCCGAGTTAGTGAAGCTCGATAGAAAAATTAATTCGGCAAGTGCTATTAGGATTAAGTGTATAGACACAACGAAATAGAGAGTAAATGCAAAAAAGAGAAATCTAGATACAAGATTTATCCTGGTTCACCCTTAAACTAGGGCTACTACATCTAGCAAATGTTTTTGTTATAATTAGCATTTGTTAGTCTTCACATTTTTATTACAACTCTCAATTACAAGAGAAAGAAATTATATAACAAAAGCTATTTATGGATCCAAAGTCAAACTACAAAGGCCCTCCGATGTCCTAGGGGCCTTGCCTCTGCAACCCCCGATAGGGTGGCCTCTGGACCTCCATACCTTTTTATTGATGGGGAATATGAACCATACCCCCAACAAGTGCGCCTCAAAATGCGGGCTTTGTTGGTGACACACGGTTCGCGCAAGGCGCTGCATGGAGAGGATCGTATTCCCGAAGCTCCAAGATGGAGGAGAAGTCTGATGGACAGAGCTTGTTGTGTGCTTCTAGTTGAATTTTGAGAAATGAGGATCGTCTTTCGAGGAACTCAGTTTCTCTAAGGTCACGCTTTGTACAGGATCGAATTTGCTTGACCAACTAGAAAAACGCAAAAAGGAAAGAGAAGTTTTACCAGTATTCGTAGGTTTTGAAAATTTTGGGTTCTGATAAGTCCTATTGAATTCGAACGATCAGTGCGAACATCCCTACACGATCAATGCAAGCAAGCCTCTAAATTAGCTCGCAAACTTGCCATGCCACCCCGGACCGAGTGACTTGAATTTCTTGATATATATAGCACAGCCACGTTGAACGAACCGAACTCAATGTCTCAAATTGCTCAGTAGATGGTAGACTTTTTTTTACAAAAAGAAACAAAAAAAAAAGATTTTTCAGCGGTCATGCGGTCTGATACTTGAATCAAGGGCAAGGGCCACCGAGTGAGTTCCCCTTTCTTGTATTCTCCATGGGTAGGTAAATCGTTGTCTTAATCCAGGTTCTCATTTTGTGAATAATTTGTGGTGAGATCTCTTGATGATATCGGCTTATGATCTCATTACCATGTATTTAAGTTAAACTCACAGACCTCAATCTACAAAGGCCAATCTCAATTCTTTGATTCAAATAAGATGGAGCTCATCAAGTCATACTAGCGCTTAACCCCTCTCTTAGTAAAATGGGTTTGATCTTGTTAGACCTATATAATGAATTAAGGCCTCCTCCCTCAATCGGAAGGAAGGGATATCCTCCTTCCTTCATACCCCCAATCCCTTGGTTTTCAGCGAGCTTGAACTTAGTAAGGATTAGGTGCTCGACTTGAACTAAGGCAGATAAGATTATTCATAATGTCATTCCTTAATCCTATGTCTTTTTTTATGTTTGATGCCGATGACTTCAAAGGGGAGAAAGCATTAACCGAATGCGCGAAAGGATCTTACAAGCAATATGGTATACTTTTGAATTTAGGTAGGGATTTCACGAAAGTACAAAGAGGGAGTGCATAGCAGAAGCCCAGTACCTTCATCCGGAGAGATCGTCAAGAGGGAGTCCAAATCCGAGCCTATCAATTTATCTTATTAGAAGCACATTCACTCAAAAGCTTAAATCAATGAGTTATAGATTAACTAGAATATATTGACTACTCCATACCATATTAATTCTTTAATGTGGGATTTTCTAACATATCGATTCCCCCTCATGTGTGATTTCGGTGTTATATCTGCTCCTCTTAATTCGGGTATCCTTTTGCACCAAGCTATTTCAACTTGAATCTCCATCAATGTCCACGTTCATAACCATGAAGTCTTCCGTCAAGCCCACATTCCTACACCAAAATGTTCATTGCCCGAAAACTGTGTTGGTCATTAGATTCCTTTCTTGATATATTCACAAAACACCAAAATAGATTGGGGATCCCACCAATCTACAATCAGCTCTAATATCATGGTTGGGAACGCGCAGCTGAAGTCCGATACCTTCATGGAGGGAGATCGTTATAATGGCCCAAGTCCGAGCCTATCTATATAACCGATTAGACTCACATTCACTCAAAAGTTAAACTAATAAGTTATGAGCCAACTAGGATATATTGACCGTTCCACACTAGATCAATTCTCTCATGTGGGACTTTCTAACACATTAATTTCCCTTTCATGTGTGAGCTCATTGTTAGATTTGCTACCCATAATTCGGTATCCTTTTGTACCAAGATATCTAAACTTGAATTTCCATTAATGTCCACCTTCATCCATGGTCTCTTTCTCTAGATCGAACCATGAAACCTATTATCAAGCTCGTGTTGTTACACCACAAGACCCATTACCCAAAAACAGCGGCGATCACCAGATTCGTTCATTGATATATTTACTAAACTCACCAATCTACAAGCTTTGATGCCATTGTTGATAGCGCGCAGCAAAAGCCTAATACCTTCATGCGGGGAGATCGCTAAGATAGAGCCTAAATCCAAGCTCATCAACATATCCATTTAGACTCACATTCACTCCAAAGATTAAGCTAATGAGTTATGAGCTAACTAGGATATATTGATTGCTTCATACTACGTTAACTCGTCGATGTGGACTTCTTAACACGTCGGTTTCCCCTCACATATGAACTTAGTGTTAGAATTGCTCTCCTTAATTCCGGTATTCTTCTGGACTAAGATATCTCAACTTGAATCTTCATCAACGTCCAACTTCATTTCTAGTTTCTTTCTCCAAATCGAACCATGAAATCTGCCGTCAAGCCCACGTCGCTACACCACAACTCCCATTGACCGGATCGGGGAGACAACCAATCTACAATAAGCTCTGATACTATTATTGGGAGTGCGCAGCAGAAATCCAATATGTTCACCCGATGAATTTGTCAAAAGAGAGTCTAAATCCGAGTTCGTCAACATATCTAATTAAACCCACATTCACTCAAAAGTTTAAGTCATTGCGGTATAAGTCAATTAAGATATTTTAATTGCTCAACACCGCATCAATTATTCGATATATGACTTTCTAACACAACTCAGACTTGTATCCTACCAAGAACAAGCCCAAGCACACCAATACGCGTGGCAAAATAATGCCGTGTGAGAAGGGTAGTTGCACCAAGTGAATGATGCAGACATGAAGTACTACGTATCATCATGAAGCGTTAAAAGTAAAACCATTACTTCAGCCGACCTCGTGCACTTGCTCGCCGATTGTGTCGTTGCATGGCGTTTTGCGATATTTACGCGAATTGGGTGGACTTTTTCACGGCATGCAAGACTCCAAAAAGGTAGGACAAAGTCCCAAACAACACCAACCACAGACGACGTGATTCGCCTGCTCGAGTGCATGTGAGTGATGGAGACCTTCGAGTGGACACGTTATGTGGGTCACCCCTTGTTCATTTGTACAACACAAAATATTCTTTTTCTTTCCAGGGAAGGGTGAAAACACAAAGTGTTAATAATTCCTCAAAGCTCATTTACCCACCAATCGGTTCAACAAAAGCTTTCTTTAGAATAATAGGTATGTCTGTATGTTCCTTTCTCCTAATCAATTCCATCTACCTTGCCAATTACATTATGAAATAAGTTAATATGGTGCTGCTGTTGTTCAAGTGGAGGGCAAGCAGTGACAAAAAAGTACTGAGAAGAGCAAAACACCCCGCCCCCCTCCCCTCTCTCCCCTCTCTCTCTCTCTCTCTCTCTCTCTCTCTCTCTCTCTCTCTCTCTCTCTCTGAGGGTAATAAGAAGAGGCGAGAAGGACTTGTCTGCAAAAAGAGAGAGAAAACGCATCGAGGGACCTTCCTTTCTGTTGTAGGGTTCCCTCGAACTGCTGATTTCGGTAGCAGTTGGACCATTCCCACACTGTACATCAGTATGTCGAGAGAGAGAGAGAGAGAGAGAGATTCTTTGTTGACATATGACAGCAAAAATGACAAGGAACCCTCTTTTTATCGTAGGGTTTTTTTCTCATGGGGTGGTAACTTCGCAGCAGTTGCCGTACCATATCCAATACGAGTTGTGAGAGAGAGAGAGAGAGAGAGAGAGATCACGGGCGATCGCTTCTGTAGGAGAGAGAAAGAGACTGGAGAATGGTGCTACGACACACAAACACGCAGACCAAAAAGCAAAAGATTCCCCTACAAAGATGGAGACTTGAGAGGGAGCTGATGCAACAAAAATATCTTGAAAAAAATGCAACTGTTCTTGCCATTTTCCCTTTTATTATCATCGTCATCATTACCAATATGACCCACCAACTAAACCCTTTTTCGCCTGCCATCCCCTTTTCTACTAAGTCTAGATAAACCCCCTCCCCGGTAACTGATAAATTTTGCTTTTTTGTAGGTTTCTTCCCGCCTCATCTCTGTATCTGTCTATGTATATTCATCGTATTCAGCAACATATCCATTATTATTATTTTTTTTTGTGTTCAATATATGCATGTGTTTCGCACAAAGCCAAAGACTCAGCCTTACACTGCAGTAACATCTCAGCCCCAAGGCCGGTTGATTTCTTCTTCTTCTGTTCTTTCATTATTTCCAGAAGAACTGAAGAACCCTTTATTGTTTTGCGTTGGAGGAATAAGCCAATCGCTTGGTGCCGGCTATGTATTATGTAACATCATGGAAAGTAGTCGCGTTATGCTTTTTAATATCGGGTCTCCACTTCACTACAAACGCAAGGCGTCAATAATCCTCTATGCTCCCCCCTTTTGACACTCAAATAGTCATGTCAAGATGCGAGAAGACCCCCACACGTTTGAGTTCTATTGATAAATGGGATCGATATCAAGGAGGAGCATAACATGGCTCCAATAGCAAAATAAGTTTCAGCTTATATATTATTCGTGAACTCATATGGAGGGATGATGTTGGGCAATAGAATACAAGCTTATGATGTTACTTAATGTGGTCAGGATTCTTTATATCTACGTGAAGATTTCACATCTTGAATTGGTTCCCTTTCGAATTGAATGACACATCGATAGTTGTGTGTCTTGTGGCTGACATAGAATCCATCCACGCTATTGTATTCTTGTGTCTTTTACCTCCTCCACCAACCGGGCCTTTGCTGCCAAACACTATCGCCACCATTGCGAGGCGATAGCCATCAAGACAACTAACACCGACATCACCTCTGTTTGGAGAGAATTACCAAAGAAGTCCCAAACCTATTATAATTGTGCCAATTCAACTCTAATTTTTATTTGACAAAAAAAAATTCTTATTTTTATTGCCAATTCAATCCATCCGATCAATTTTGGTAGGCCGGTGTTGACGTGACATTGTTGACACCGACGTGAACTTTTTCTTAACGACATTTTAATAATTTTTAAAAATTTTTCTTTTTTTCTTTTCTTTTCTTTTCTTTAGCTTTTTCCCCAACATTAGGGCTCGGTCTGGGCCACGGCTAGGAAGCCCAATTTGGGGGCCCTAAAAGTTGGAAAAAAGAAGAAACTAAAAAATAAATAATAAAAAAGAAAAAAATTATAATAAATCAAAAAATTAGAAAAATATTATTTGAAAAAAAGTTCACGTTGGCGCCGACGGTGCCACTTTACTACCAGTTCGTTAAAATTGGTTAGATGGACTAAATTGTCACAAATTCAAAAGGTTTAAGACTGAATTAGCATAAACACAAAAGTTTAGGACTGAATTGGCAAAAAGAAAAAGGTTTAGTGCTAAATTGGCACAGTTTCAATAGGTTTATGACTTTTTTGACAAGACCCATGGGAGAGGGGGGGGGGTAGGAGGGGGAGGAAATGAACTCGTCAGTTCTTGACGTTAAGATCCATGAGTGAGTTGTATTAAAAAATGAGCAATATCGGAGAATTAGTATAGTGTAGAGTAGTTATTTTATCATAATTGGCTCAAAACTCATTGTATTAAATTTTTATATGAAGGTGAGTCCAGTAAAATATGTTGATGGGCTTGGACTTAGACTCTCTTTCGGCGATATCCCTAACTTGAGATATCAAGTTTTTGTTGTGCGCTCCCAATGAATGGTATCACAATCATTGATTAATTGGTGATTCACTCCCAATGTATATCAGCGTTTGGTAAATATCTTAAAAGAGGAATATAACCAATGCAGTCCTAATGATAGCCTTCATGGTTCAATCTAGAAAAAGAGACTAGAGATAAATGTGGGTGTTGGAGATTTAGTGGAGACATGTTGGTGCAAAATGATACCTAAATTAAGGAGGAGCAATCTTAACTTTGAATTCATATGTGAATGGAACATTGTTGAGATGCATGTCTCAAATATGTCAAAAAAATTCATTCAACAAAAAAATTGATGTAGTGTGAAATAGTTAATATAGCCTAATGGCCCCATAATTCATTGGCTTAAGATGTTTGAGTAAAGTTGAGTTCAATTGAATATGTTGACATGTTCGAACTTGAACTTCCTCTTGGCTATCTCCCTGAGTGAAGATATCGGGCTTTTGCTACGTGGTCCTAACTCTTGAATTGACCGGTTCCAAGCCGGTTCCTAAACTAGTTAAAGTTCTTTTTGATGTCGAGACAATTGAATAGTTTATTACAATGCGTGTACCCTCAAATATTGCTTCGAGTAAATTGTTATGCAGATTATGAAAACCCGGAGTTCCTGTATATGTGGCTCTTTATGATGCAGCAAAAGAAGTTCCATATCTCATGAAGTTTGTTTCTACAAAACTGAGCAATTTACACGAGACGTGATTACTAAAAAGAAACGGATAAAGGTAACAATAGTTAAGTAACATACTAAGTAACTTTATGGAATATGAGATTGCGTTAGGCACGGTGAGGGACGGTAAGAATTGCATAGCCAAACAAGATTGTTGTATTACATTTGATAAATAAACATAGAACATTAATGATGATAATTTCTTCTTACATCTCCTGTTGTCAATAGGCCTATTGAATGTGCTCAAATTGTCCTTGACTTGGCTATATAAAAGTTGTGAGATCGAAATTTGGATTGCTCTTGAAATTCATGAAAGTGCAGTTTATATTTCATGCGCAAGTCATACTGTTTCAAAACAAACGGATTTCAGGCATTGGCAGGTGTGCTCATGTGTACAATAAATCGAAGATGGGTAACTCAAAACAATTCATTTCTAGTGTACGTGAAACTAACAAGTCTTTCACCTCTTAATTTATGAGTGTCAATCCTAAAATACGATTTCTTTTCCTTTTATAAATGAGTTTAGACAGCATTTTATGTATAGTGAATTGTTAAGATCGAGAGGAAATATTTCCGACATGAGATTGGAGAATACTTTATTAATCCGACAAGGAGGCTTCATGGCAGGTAGCCTGGTACAACTTCTCCTTTACGATTGTGAAAGGGATGTCAAGCCACACGAGTAAGGGATTAGAAATAAAAACAGAGTATGAAATTCTGCTTCTTGTCTTGTGGGGGAGAGTATCCGAATTGCTGGAGGTTCTTGGATCTTGTCATTCTACTAAGGTTGAGAGTAGTTTACTTATCAATTTAACATAAGGTTAAGACCAAAAACTATAAAATTCAACATAAGGTTGAGAAGATGAGGACTCTGGTACCGAAGTTGATGGATTCATGTAAACCTCAGAAGCTCTTCCCCCTTTTATTAAACCTCGGCCAGGCGGAGGTATATTTGACGATGGAAAAAATAGGTAGCGGTTCCAATCTGTCCCCACCGTCGCAATGCAAAATGTCCAGCTTGGTAAATCTCATTGTACGTTGATGCCTTCGAATCAGTAATGTCCTTTATTGACCAGAAAGATTATGGCGTCATCTGGCAGAATCTGCGAACGGAAATAGGCCTAGGACCTTGATTTGGTACATCAAAGGCTTAAGCTGATCAAAGAGGAATGAGCTGATTAGCCATCTTTGACAACATATAGTATGATTCCAAGTAGGAAAACTGATTTCTGAGAGAGATGCGGTCGAAATAGCTAACAGACAAATGATCATTCAATAAGAGTAATGCCTGTCGATATTTGCTTCTATCGATATACTAAGTCCGAGAGAGGTCCACATCGAAAGCTCTTTAACAGACAGTTGATCACTTGATAAAGATAGTTCTGCCAACATTCAATTCTATCAGAGAGCCCAATTTAGGCCCCCAATACAGATGCTTCTCAACATTTAATATTACAAATCTCCCTCCTCAAAATTCCTTTTCTCTCTGAGCTCTAAAGTTAATCCTAAAATATACAAATTTACTGTCATAGTACCAGTGTTATTGGGAGATCATCAGAAAAGTAAAATGGCATATGCCCCAACCATAACCCAAAAATATGAAAGGAAAATAACCAGAAGATTCTAATAACGTGAACTTCTGTCGACCTATTTGTTGTTTAACCTCTAGGGAAGCAAAAGTGCAGACAGTATCTCCCCCATTGTCTTCTCAGCGGTATCCTTCTCAGTATCTACCCGAAGACCAGACTCCAGAACAGCAGCATCCAGAACCAGCTTCCTTTTTGCAATCTCATAAACATTCTCATCGACTGTACCCTTGGTCACTAACCTGAACAGAATTCGGTTCAGATATCCCGATTTAACAAAAATCGTGATCACAAAAACAAGTAAAACGATGAGTAGGAGATAACAAAATTTTCTTCTCAGAAGTGGGGGCATCAGCACTGCACCTATATATAGTTACTGGCTTTGTTTGGCCAATTCGGTGACAGCGATCCTCTGCCTGTCGGTCAATTTGTGGGTTGAAATCCATGTCATGGATGACAACTGTGTCGGCTCCGGTCAAATTCAAACCCTGTCCTCCAGCTCTCGTCGAAAGCAAGCAAGCGAATATGGAAGTATCATTATTGAAAGTGTCGACTATGCTTTGTCTGTCCGTCACCTGGGTGCTGGCAGTTTCATATGCAAATTAACAAAGTGCTTTTACAGAGCATGCATGAACATTAAACCCCGCTTTACAATGAAGCAATGACCTAAAACAAAATGACAATCCAGGAAGTACTAAGGCATTTTTAGAAGATATAGGCATTGATCCAACTGCTCCTGTGGACAAGGGAATCCAAAGGGGGGAACAATACTCAAGACATGCTTGAGAAATAACCATTATGAGAACAACTTCAATCAACAAAGAACTTGAGAAATTCCTGCTTCAACGAGATAACATACTAGCCCAACCTGAAGAGATAGAAGGCTGGACACGGCCAAGAGAACTTACTACTGGGGAACATAAATTCCCTCCCAAGATCATGCATTTACTTAGGCAACCACAATAGAAGATCAAAGAGATAAAATCACTTCTGCTCAATGTAGCATTACCCCAATTTGCTTATTAAGTTCCCACCATTCAGTAAGTAGGAGCAAGCAAACAAGAAAGATAGCAGGCAACCAATGTATGCAGAAAAATGACTAGAGAGAAGGAAATCAGACAGAAGCACCTTCCGTCAAGGCGTCTGTATGTAACATCAATAATTTCCAATATCCATTCTAAGATATCAAGCACCGAGGTCCACTGGCTAAATATCAGGACACGATGACCATCTCTATGGAGTGCAGGAAGAAGTTCAGTCAGTGCCTGTAAAGTAGCTAAGAGATCTGATTATAAGCAGGACTGGGTCCAATTAAGCTTGATATGATATAAGATGAAAACATACACGGCACTTAGCAGAAAGCATGGCATGTTCCTCTGATAGAATCCCATCGATACCATAACAAAGTAAAAGCTGCACAAATAAAGTTATGGCACCTATCAGTGTAAAAAGCTAAAAAGCACAATAAATCATCAGTAAGTAAGTTTACAGTAAATTAAACTTTCTTTCTGATCAAATAGGTATAAAAGTGCCAATGCAAATAAATTATTGACTGCTCCCGTTCAAAATTTCATGTCGTAGGCAATGAGACAAGCAGGAAAAAGATGCTTCATATACTGGGATGTCCATCAATAGTATTGAAAGAAAGAACACTAGTCCAACTGCAACACTTTCTAACCCCAAAAAAAAAAAAACTGCAACAACTGAAAGTATAGCTAATAAACAACTGCATATCATTAAAAAAAAGCAGTTAAGTTAAGGATAGTCAGCTGGCCAAAAAAAAGTACGGATAATCAGATGGATCACTTTCTAATAGGGCTACCACCATCTTTATTTTCTTCTTGATGCCAGATAATAGGCGGGAATGAAAGATTATCAACAGTCACTTGCAATAAAATTGTCAACCAATCATGCAGACAGTAGATAAGTAATCAATAAGAGCAGTTGTACATGAGAATCATATGAATAACTTCATTATAGATATGTAGTTTATGCCACTAAGAAATACCTGATGAATGGAGAAATCACTGTACTTCTTCATTTCATCTATTGCTCTTTCCAAACCACATTCAAACCCAAAGGCGCCTTTTTGATACAACTTCTTACCGAAACGACTAATATCACCATCATCATAAAGCCGCCTTACTAGCAAAGGATGATTTGCAATCTGCATCGAATTTTAGACAAGACAAAACACATTTCAGTCATGAAATCCTTACAGCGTCTGTGTTTACGAAACATCACAAATATGATGCAGCACCTTCCGAAACTGGAAAAAGTAGTTAGAAATTTGACGCTTTGGAAGAACTTTGTTCATATTGCTCAGGCAATCTCCTGAAAATTTTGCCAAACGAGCTCCTGAAGCGGCACGATACTCCTCAATAGCTTCTATATAAGCCGCCTCCTGTTGCTGATCCATTGTCACAAACTCAACCTATGCAAGAATTAACACCGAGACACTCTAGAATGAAGCACTGGCAGGCAAAAAAAAAAGAACAAAAGTGAAACTGGCCCACACTCAGAGAGAGAGAGAGAGCTTGAACCTATCTAAAACTACTATCTGCTAGGGGTGAACAAAATCCATACCTTTTGTATCTTAGGAACAAGTTGCCGCATAACATCAGATTTCAAACGTCTCAAGATAAATGGGCCCAGAATGGACTTCATACGACTGACTAAGGCTCGGTCCTCAGCATTTAAAAGTTTTTTCAAGTCCACATCTTCAGTTGCAAAAAGATCAGGCATCATAAATTCCAACAGTGACCATAATTCCTACAAAGAAACCCAAGGGAGTGAGTACAAAGTACATTACACAACCTACAATATCTAATGAAACTGCATTACCTCTAATACAGAGCAATTGCATCTTTTTTTATTTAACAAACATCATCGCAAAGCTATAAGTTGGTTCTTGGGGTTGTTTTGGGCTGGACTGCCGCATGATTACCATGCACATGGCTTTTTCATTTGTGCTTTTCCCCAATGACTTTCCCTCAATCTCTCCCACCCATGCAATAAATCTCAATATTTGCTAGCTTTTCCGCAATTCTTCCAATTATAGATAAAATATCAACGAGAAAAAAATTGAGCACAAAGAGCATTATGTAACTGTCGCATGGAGGTTTGATTGCTGAAAATATTAAAAAGAGTACACTAAAATGTTTTCACTCTTTATTATAATCCTCAAAGAAGGTTGTCAAGTGTAGCCCATTCTTTCATGGCTCTTTTCAGCCTTTTTGTTGATTAAGTTGTCTCCCAGTTCAACTAATGAAAATATACGGGCTTCAAATTGTATGACAAGGTCTTCCACAGAGACATCAACAACCAGAGGGACACAGAAACTTAAAATAATGCTATATTTAACATAAAGTATCTATCAACTTTTCAGGCATCTATAAAATTCAGGAAATTGAATTAAAAAAGAAATATCATTAAGCATACATGTAGATCGTTTTGTAGGGGTGTCCCAGTCAACATTAGACGCTGATTCGCATTTCGTGCAACAGACATTAAGTTTTTCCATCTGTAACTGTTTTTATCCTTCAATGCATGGGCTTCATCCATCAAAACACAGCTCCACCGCCAACGTCTAAAAATTTTGCGATCATCTTTCTGCTGGACGCTGCAATCATTATCAACAATCAGTAATGGACATCTCTCAAGTTGGTAGCAGACGACCTAAGACAGAGATATCAAACCTGTGACGTTCAAAAAGAGAGTAACACACAAGAAGCACATTGAACGGAGGAGGTAATCCTGCTTTCGACAGTGAGGTCAACTCTTTCGAGTAGATTGACCGGTTAGCACCATGATACTGGAATACTGAAAATGAGGGACACCACCTTTTGAGTTCCCTTTCCCAATTCTCCAAAAGAGAAGCAGGGCATACAATCAAGTGCGGACCAGGGTCATTATTCAAGTGTTTCAGCAATGTTAAGTATGTTATGGCCTGCAAAGAAGCCAAAAAAGAGGTATATAATAGTCTGTGAATAGAAAAATGTAGCACAATCTTCAAAGATAGTGCAAAAGCATAAGCAAATACTTTTAAGAGAAAAGGAGAAAAAAGTGATTACCTGAATGGTCTTCCCAAGACCCATCTCATCTGCTAAGATGGCTGCACGGAGTACAAAGATGCACCATTAGCTAGGATGTATCTATTTTAGCACCCCCTGCCCCTCTGCAGAGAAAGGGGAAGAAGTACTAAGCTGACATACACAACAAACCCTCAAAAAGTGATTGACAACATGAAATAAAGAAAGAGAATAGCATGACACTGTCTGCATTACCAACCATTAAACCCCCTCTCTCCTGAGACAAAAACAAAACTGGTGCACAAAAAGTGACGCAGGACCATTAAAAAGGCGACAAAATATTGCGGTTCTCATATTGTTCGAGTTACTGTAGTAAATCTTTTATTTGTGTTTTTAGAGTCCTTTTCCGTTTTTATTTGATTAGGACAATGTCTAACAAATATTATTGTTCTCGTGTTGTTCAAGTCAATATAGCAGGTTCTTAAGTTCTGTTTTAGAGTCCTTTTGGGTCTCACTTCAGTTTTAAGAGTCCTTATAGTATTAGTTTTACTTTCCTAGGAAGTGTTCCTTTGATTTAAGGATCTTTATGTCTATTATTAGTCTTTAAGGGCTCTGTTCAGATTAGAAGCTGTTCTCATATTGAATGAGGTTTCCTTTAAGAAAGTTGTCCTCTTTTCCTTGCCCTTGAAATCTAAAAGAACATTATTTTGAATTGCTGTTCCTTCTGAATTGCTTTTGCTTTGATCCTTCTAATGTGATCTTGGATATCCCTATATCCAAAATCACCCAAACAAGTCAGTAGACAAAAGCCAAACCCTTCGTAAGGTCATTTCAGCAGATTTACTTTTGCCTAGATAAGGTGCCTCTGCCTTAATGAAGGCCAGTACAACTTTTACACTACAAAATTTTTTACAAATGATTTTATTCCTTTTTGCTGCTAAATGACTTTACTTTCCGATAAAAATGATTTATGAGATGTCCTTGGACAAGATGTTTATATTGCACAGTACAATCATGTTGCTTGGAGTTATTCCTAATTCCAGTTCCAAGTGTGGATTTCACAACACCTATGACAGTTGGGCATTCTTGCACTTAGTGGAACTGGCTAGATAACTGTGACGTGGATTGCTGCACCCCCACACTTTTACAATCCGGGTACATCATTCTGGTTTTCATACTCTTACTCTCTCAATCACCAAAAATGGGGATCCCTCAACCACACCACATACACGTGCACTTAAAGATGTCAACATAAATCTAACGGTGCAAACATGTTCCAAAAGAATATAAGCTTTTGCGCTACAAGAATGACTTGGTTCTCTATTGCTATTACTTAATTGACTTAATTATATGCCATGTGCTGATGAAATAAGAGACACAATAAAAGAACTACTAAATTCTCCTATTAAAAGCGAATAATCCAATTGAATGCTTCCAACAGTAGCCAATCCAAATGAGCAACCCGACTAAGCATGCTTTATCCCTCAAACACTCTTTCTAGTCAAATGGCATAGATAATTTGCTAACCACAATACATAGAACATCTGGATCTAGGTAACTCTCTGCTCTTTATATCATTCAAACTATTTAGTCCTATCAAACAATTTTTAAGTGGTAAGTTCTATATTCAAGGTCCTCTATAGGGCTTTACTGGTACATTGTTAGGCCTCCCTTCCCTCTTTTCACCTTGGATTTTTTATCCTAATGAAGCATCTTAATATCTTCATTGCATGAGTAGGCCACCTCAAAAGAGTTTCCCCATCCTGGATACAGCAACAAAAGGGCCCGTTTAAGTCGAAAGAACCTTTTCAGTCTTCTTTTCCGCGGATGATGAAAATGAAATATCCATTTTGACAAAAACATGTTTGCTAAGAGAAAATGAAAATCCTCTTTATGAAAGAAAAGTAAAATCGTATTTATATCCATAAAAAATAGAAGAGATTCTTTCTTTGTTTCTTCAAATCCACTTGATTTCATTGAATGAAGACAATAAAAAACAACAGGAAGCTACTCATAGTTTGTCCAGTTTTGTGTCCCGTTTGAAAACCACAATTCTCTATGAAAAGGAGTACAGAAAATTTCACAAATTTCCAGAAACCAAACAGGTTTCAATTGCCTGTTGATGCATGATCAGCGTCGTCCTTCTTGCTTAGATATCCAAACATCATCTTTTCTGCATGATTTGAGTTCTCATAGTCTATTCCTTTTTAAAGAATATCGTTATTCATCAGAGAAGAGCATTTGCAGTAGACCCCTTATTTGCATATAACCCTCTAGTAAAGTCGTATTTCATATGCTCTTCTTGGTACTTAGTAGAACATGAATCCTCAAATTTAAGAGTTCCTGTCATGCTTCAAGCTCCAAATATACTCCAAGCTTGATTTCACCCACAATGAATGTGTCCTTCCCTAAAGGCATACATCAAGGGACAGCACCATGTTATCCAGTACTAAGGAAAAACTGTTAGGGCTTGAACACTGAACCTAAACAAAGGATACTGCTGTAGAGACTTCCTAATTCATCCCTTCGTTTTCGGTCAACTAAGCAACATCCATGATGCATAGGGTATATCCTAGATGTTGCAACTATATCACTTTCTACTCCAGTCGTCCACCCAAAGAAATTCTCTGCAGATCGTCTCAAATGCATTGACAAGATCTATAACTACCACTATCTAAAACTTTTCTATCGACATCCTCAAAGGGCAAATAATACTTTTAAGCAATCCCGCCACCTAAAAGCAAGTGGGTTCTCTAAACTTTACAATGTGTTATGCTTCCACAGAAACTAGTGGTGACATCAAGTAGCAATCTCTTATTATAAATTAAATTACTGATATGACAAATTCTACCGGAACCCACAAGCTCGTGGAGTTCCCATAGTGAAACCTGTCAACCAAACAACTTTCGTCATTTTCATTATTCTTATTTTCTTGGAGAAATCGAAGAACTATATTCAACCTTTCTCTGTGAGAATAAAAAGAGGAAATTCTCTAGAACAAAATGGACAATAATGTCATTACTCTTTTCTCCTCCATTTCTAGGAATATCACTCATTCTTTCAAGTTGCAGACAGTTAATACTTTAAGCTTGCGCATGTAACGTCATTTTCTGCCTAGGCAGCCACGTCCAGAAGCACAATCAAAGACCACAGAAGACAAGAAGAACCAAAAGTTAACAGGCCATGAAGATATAGGATTGGCAGTTGCCACTCCTTCCCAAGCACTTGATTCCAATGCGAGTCTCACTGTCCCCTTTCCCAATCTCATCAAGCAAATAAAGAGAAGAATGTGATGCTCGGCTTCCCCAAACTTCATACAGCAAGCTTTTCTTGTGGCCGTATCTAGTCTAACGAATACAGTAGGAATATGAAGCATATTAAAGACATGAGCTAAGTTCTCAATGATAGTTGTACTAAAACAAATATTCATTCCGTTTAGGTCCTAAATGAACTGTTGGCATGTAAAATGAAGGTTGAAAAGATTCACAATACCTCCTCCAACACCCTTCCGGTGCAACAAAAGAAGAAAGTTGACACCAACAAGCTGATAAGGCTTCAGAACAGGCTGAAAATCTGTATCATCAGCACCACATGCTGCATCAACATCATCCTGCAGAGTCAATGTCAAAGGGAACTTGATAAAGACCGGCTAAAAATATGTCTATATTCTCACGCTCCCAATGGAGAACCATTACTGCAGATAATCGAAAACCACAATTAAAAAATAGAAAGACGATGTTTAAAGGAAACCCAACCATATCAACCTTCATAATTCCTACGCATGACATCAATCAATTGAACTAAAGTATCCAATTTGTCTCTCTATACATCATGGAATGCTAAAGGAAAAGGGCTACGTATTGTAAACAACTTTTGGACCCATATTATTGTTCAAGTTTCAAGCTTGGTCACCTACTACTCCTGATAGAAATTAACTCTCTGTACACAAGATCTGGAAGAAGTGAAATTAGTTGCTCCTAAACTACAAGAAGTTCTCCATGAAATTATAGCACCAAGTTTTCTGGTTAGGTAATTCAAAGAAGAAGCGCAATATTAGTTAAAGTGTGAAAGCTGCCCTCATACAACCACCCATCTGCCACCGATGGTGTAGTGCAGCTTCGTAAGATAACTCAGCACAAAAACCTAAAAAATTGGCTTGAGCTGCAGTTTCAATGACAGCAGATCGTCAACAATTAATTTCCTAGAATAATTGAATTCAGTTTCAGCTGTTTCTACACATTAACAACCCAATCCAGGATACTACAGAGATCCATAAAACATTCCATCACTCAGCCCAGCGGAATAGCAGCTGATAAAATATAGGGAAATAACAGCTTTCCAACGTAACAAGCATGTCTAGATGGGAAAGAAGAAGAAGAAAAAGAATGTTCAACACAGCCCAGAAAAATCCTACATTTCACCTAGTCATTAGCCAAGGTTCTTTAACTCAAACAACTCCTTCCGTCCACAACTAAAAATAAACACATAGCCGCGCCAAAACCCCAAAAAAAAAAAAAATCATAAACCAACTTTAATCAACACTCAGAGTATCCTCGTCCCCCAAGCTTCCATCACATCGTAAAACTCCAACCTTGGCAAAAACTAGCAAGGAGCGAAAATGCCGGGCAACCAACGGTCCAAAACTTAATAAATGGGATGATGGAAAAATGCAAAGAGAACCTGAGTGACAATCCGATTAGAGGAAGCTTCCACTTCGGAGTAGTGCTCGCATGAAGCGACGGAAGAGCCATAAAGCGCCTTCTTCAAATCCGAAGAAATTTTGGCGCATTTCTGCAGAGCCTTCCCCACCACATCATCATCCTCCACCACATCTTCTTCTTCTCCCAGTTCCTCCACCCCAACCTCCTCTTCCTTCTCGTCCTCTGCGGAGCTTATATCATAAACATCGACCAAATCCCCATCGCTCTCCACCTTACTCCCCATTCCCGCCTCCTCCTCCTCTTCATCGTCGTCGTCGTCGACGATAAACCGGCGGCCACGACTCGCCACCGGCGGGGAGACGGAGTCCACCAGCTCGACATCGTCGTCATCCAAGTTATCGGAGCTACTGATCTCGACGCGATCGCCGACTCCTCGGCCGGAAGAGCTCGGGGAGCGGGGGTCGCGCGATTTTCCCCGGAAGGCGAAGGACTCGATGGGAGGCGGGGGCGTCGGGGGTCTCCTGAGGACGCGAGAGGGCTTGAAGGAGCTGGACAGGCCTCCCCAGTCCCCCTCCGTGAGCTCGTCGAATGCTCGCTTCATCTCCGTCGCATGGCGAACTTTCGACGACCGAGGAAGACGGTGCTGCGAAAACCCTAGACTAGGAGGAGATCAATGTCGCGGGTGGAGAGGAGGGGAGGAGGAGTGAGGAGGAGAGACGCCATTTGCGCGGAGACTCGGCATTTAATAGAAAGGTCGGAACGAAAAAGTGCGCTCCTAAATGAAAAGGACGCACTGACCAAAAATAAATAAATAAATGAAAAAAGAAGCAATAAAAAAAAACGTATTTTTCGAAAAGGTAAATTAGAAAAATATTGAGGCTTCTCTAAATTTGCTTGAAAAACAGCAAGAATTAGAAACCAAACTAAGAACTAAATTTTAAATTTTTTTTTTGGTAAACACTAAATTTTTAATGTTTGTAACAAAAAAAAAATTAGTATCTTATAATTGGGCCTACTTTTATATATCTTGAAAGATTTGGTGTATTAAGAGTCGAACAGTCTAAACTGTTGAATTTTTTTAAAAAAAAAAAGCTTACTAAACAAACACGTTCACCTCACCATTTTTAAATCAAAAGGCTTTTATTGCCTTTCTTGCCAAAACTTAAAAGGTCATCTGCAAAACAGATTTATCATGCACGTCATCGTAAATTTTGAAAATATTTAGAAATTCCGTAGTGATCGAAGTTCTATTGTGTGTGCCAAAGAAAAATCAAATTCATCGTAAAAAGTTCCCAACTAGCCTAAATAAATATTGAATGAGAAAAGATTATCTGTGTTTTTTCTTTTTTGGCGAAATAATTATGTTAAACATTTAAATCAATATCTAACGAAAAAATTATGTTGATATTGAATGTGACTGAGGGAAAGTGATAGCAGCATTCAAGGTATGTTTGTTTCGATAAAAAAAATGAACAATTCATATATTGTTTGATATAATTAATTAATAAATTTTTATTGTTATTGATATAATTTATGTATTGATATATTCATATACGATGAAAATATTTACTATTCATTTACTTTTGTAAACAATACAAACTAATGTTTTTAGACATTTTTTCTTTATGTATTTTCCAAGCAACCGGACCCTCGAAATTTATACTTTTGGTTTGTACAATAAACGGTCAACCATAAATAGGTGGAGGGTAGGAATATTTGACTTTGAGATATGCCCTTTTCTTTTTTATGGGAAAGACCAGCTAGATTCGAAACTATTGCTGAGTGGGAATGGGGCTTAGGCCTTCTCCATTCATGGCCCAATTAGACATTCCTCTGATCTGACCACGGACCCCAGGTTGGACTTGGATTGTTTCCTATTTCTCAACTTTGATTTACTTGGTGCGGGAGAAATGAATGGAACACAATAAATATGTCTTCCGGTTCAGGCAACGAAAGAAAGGTGAAGAAAAATGGATAAAAGCGACCATTATTGGATGCATATGTTTTTCAGTTTTAATGTTTACTTTGTTTTCAAGGCCCGATTTCAAAAAAGAAAGAACAGAAATCATAAACTTTGTGCCGTTTATCAAAACTAAACTTTTATGATGTACCGTGATGACCCTCAAACTTGATTATTTGTATATTCTCAATCGGCCTCACTGTCTGACATGGCACCCCATGTCTCAAAAAATGGGAAAAGTATTAAAAAAAAAAAGCCATAAACCTATTGCATCGATGCTAATTTAGTTTTAAACTTTTTAATTGAACCAATTTAGTCCTAAATATTTTCAACATTTTGTCAATTGAGTCTATTTAGCTAATTTAGGCCGGATATCATTGACGTAAATACCGGCTCCGACGTGGACATTGTTTTTATATAATTTTTTAAAATGTTTTCTTTTTTTTCCCCTTTTATTCTCTCTCTGCCGGTGGTCGGCGAGGGTAAGTGCCAACGAGGTCTTGCATTGTTAGATTGACCGAGGCCGACCCTCGCTGACCATGGAAAAGGGAGAGAGAGAAAAAAGAAGAAAGGAAAATAAGAAAAATTTATTAGAATTATGAAAAATTGGAGCCAACTTTAGCAATTTCTGGCTTAAATTGGCTAGAGGAGTTCAATTGACAAAAACGTGAATTGGTTTAGGACCAAATTGGTTCAATTCCTAACCAAAAAAAAAAAATTGGTTTGATTGAAAGGTTTAGTACTGAATCGGTACCAACACAATAGATTTATAATTTTTTTGTACTATTCCCTTTAAACAACACTATCTAACCTTTCGGTTGACCAAAAAAAAAATTTCACATAGGACAAAATTACGCGGTTTTGACGGAGAATAAAGCAACCCTCTTCAGGCCAAAGGAAAAAAAAAAAGAAAAAAAGAAAAAAACTCATTTGCTCAACTATGTAGTACTAACAAATTATTACTAAATATGAATCTTGCCATTCCCATATCATTTTATTGTTCAGGAGGAAAACAAACTGAATTTCACTGTAGATATTGGCAACAGCAGCAAAAGAACAAGTTGTTCTCCACCATTGCTTTTGCTGATATGGTAACTACCCACTCTTATATCAGCCATCACATAATGGGTGTATGAGGCTGGTTATGAACAATCTTCTCTCCACTGTATTAATACTAGATCTAGACTGACCGAGCTACATCGAGTTCGATTATTATTATTATTTTTTGCTATGTTACTTAAGAACGAAACATAGTTCAAGTTGCACAAGCAAGGTCATTACAAAATACATGGAGTATCTGTCGTTCAAATAACACAGGTCTCAATCTCTCCCAGTCTCTTGGTTCCATAAATTCAATCTTGGCTCTTTTAAAGTGACTGGACTGGATTGAAGTTGGGAAATAATTGTGTAAAGTCGATCTGGTAGATCAAGTCATCAACACCTAGAAGTGGCACGACCAGCACCAGATCTCACAGTGGGTCTCCATATTGTGTTTGCTTGCAATCTGATTAGGGTTCCTTGGTCAAAGCCCCTGGTGACATGTTTTCTGGTGCAGCAGGTCCGCAGGCCAAACATACCCAGTGAGCGCTAATGACCGGTCATGACCATACGCCACAGCCAAAGAAGTAGAGAGAGAGAGAGAGAGAGAGAGAGAGAGAGAGAGAGAGAGAGGCTACGGCTGTAATCCCTTTCGTTCTTGGGGTCAGGGTTGATCTTAAGCACTGAAATGATGCAGGGAGTCGTGAAGTTTTTTCCACCCACTAGCTCTTCATCATTTCTCGTGCAGAATTCAAAGAGAGTCTCCTTCTTTCTTTCTTATAATTAGAGAGAGATAGAGAGAGAGTCTCTGTGGCTTCTCTGAGCCCCACCCACTAGACGCTGCAGCTCAATTCACTTTGAAGCTCGAGTCTTCTTTTGACCCTTTTGCTGCGTCATCTGCACTTCTAGAAACCGGTCATTTTACAGCAGAACTCCTTACAAAAAGCACTGAAACCGGACAATCTGAGTGGCCATCTGTCTGAGTGGCCACCTTGAATACCATCGGAGTTGCTCCGTTCCATCTTTTATCAAGCAACTGGGGGATCATTCTTTCTATCCTTCGTAGGACGAGTGAAGATTAGCTTTTCTCCTAACGTTGCTTCATTACCGTGTCTTGTTCAAATTATTTGCCCTTTCAACATGATGCTTGCATCTTTTATACACCTACTAGAGTGGTTAGAAGAAAACAAGTTAAAAAAAAATTTACGTTTTTGACCCAAAAGGTTAATACCATAAAAAATCTCAAACCGGTACACCAGTAACAAATTTATCACAAACTATTTTTTTTACTACAAAAAATCGTAAACTGATACAGCTTTGATAAATTCACTTCAAACTGGTACACATGTGATAAATTTAACATATGCTAGTTTTCGTTAAATTTTATCGTTAAATTGCTAAGTTGGATTACACGTGACGGTTGCCGAATATACGGTTTCGGATTTTTACCTTTTGTTATATCAATTTGAGATTTTTCATGGTAGTAATCCAATTTAACGAAAACTAACGAATGGTAAATTTAACACATGTATACCAGTTTGGCATTTTTGGTCGTCAAAATAATTAGTTTGAGGTAAATTTATCATATATGTACCAGTTTTGAATTTTTAGTGGTCGAAAAAATAGTTTAGGGTAAATTTGTTATAGGTTTACCGGTTTGAAATTTTTTATGATAAAAAAAATAGTTTGGAGTAAATTTATCACAAGTGTACCGGTTTGGGATTTTTCATGGTATTAATCATATAATTAAACACGATATAAAAAATGAAAGGTCGATGCTTCCTATAGGATTTTATGAAAGGGGAAGTAGAATATCATGGACAATACAATCTTAACCGTAGAACCACATACCATCACCGCGTGTTTTCCATAAAGCACTCATTGATTGTGAGATTGCGAGGTCAGAAATGACTGACAATCCCGTCAAGCTAGCAAGCTAGCAGCTTCTTTTATGAAATCACTAGTATAAATATATAACAGTTATCTTCCCAATTAGTTCGTTCAATCAAGTAGTTGACATCTGGGAAACTCTCCTACTTTCTTAAAGCTGCTCCTTCGCACGCACCTTAGTTTCTGAACCGTACATGAGAAGTTCGACTTGTTTTCATCCCGAGCTGTTCTCAACGCCGTATTGGTATCATATTTGGCGTGTACATAACTTCAGCACCATCATTTAGCTTATGAGCTAGTAATAACCAACAACATATTAGTAGGTCATGGAATACAAAGTAGATCATGTAAACAATTACTTCTATATAATGGCCATATGTATTCGCTATATTTGCCAACTCATGATTCAAGCTTATGGTCACTAGAGATGATATATATTCGTATGATATGATGGTATAAACACTTGGAAGTTGGTCTATTGCCTCCAACTTTTTTATTTTTACAAGAGAGTTAGGTCAGAGGGTGAAGACAAGCCAATACCTGCTACAACCGCGCCACAATTAACTACTCAAAGCTTGAGTTTCAAAGTTTCCATCACTTTGGTGTCCAATTTTATAACAAAGTACACAGTGAGCTTATTGATTGCATACATCCTATAAGGAATGGACTAATCAAAGCTGTTATCCTATATGCGCACGAGACTCTTTCACCTATATAGAACCCCTCGATATGGCGGCGTCCAGTAGTCCGACCCCGTGTTGTCGCGGTAGACTTGAGGTGTGCACGAGACCGGGACTAAGCAAAGTCCTCTGGTTTTGAGATCAACCCTAAAATCTCCCTTCTCTATCCTATCCAACGCTCCCCATGGATCCTGCAAATGTTTAGGGTTAAGCATGTAACTCCAAATCTACATTTCACAAAACAGAGTTACTAGAGAAGCATATGGAATTTATTCACCTTGTGGGGATTCGTCTTCAAATAGGGGTTGCTCACTAGCAGCTGCATAGGGAAGGGATTGAACACTATTAACAACACTAATAATCACTCTGGATTTGTGATTCGATATAACGAGCAAAAAGTGGCCTGAACTTGCTCTGGATGATCAAATAATAACATATCAAGAAACATGATAAGTTGTACTAGAATTTTTATTAGCTCACTGTTATAATTTTTCAATTATTCCGTCAACAATTGGAAGGCTGACGTAATATATGTGTAGCCCTTTTTGCTTGCTTTTCTACTCATTGTTGAAGTACGAGTCACGATCATGACTTTGGAGAACATATTACCCGCACTTGCTCTTGGAGAAACTTTATGTACCCGATCGCTTCCATTAGAACCGATGCAGTGTCGGTCTGAATATAAATTGAAATTAGATGTTAGAAAGAAGAAAAGGGTAGTGTTGGTGGCTCTTCTTTTTTTTATCTTTCGACAAATAAAATAAAACCAGACCTTTCCGAATGGCGACACAATTTGCTGAAGGGCTGTAATCCTGTCCCCAAGCTTGACTTTCGTTACCTGCATCTTTTGCACAAACAAAAACAATAACTTTATTATTAATACCAAATTGCGAATCAATTCACTTTGTTATAAATTATTACCTTGGAAGATGAAACTGCGGCGCTCTCGTGCTTTGGTTTCTTGGCGACCGTCTCCGAACCGTCTTCTGATCTTTTCTTTTTGCCCTCACTTGTATTTCCTTGTCCTCTCATGTTGGCCCTTACCTACATGTTGTAGAAGATTATCATAGCAATAAGCTCTCGTTCATACGAATAAAAAAATCAGACCAAAAAAAAAAAAAGGGAAGTAAAAGCTCTTGTTCAATGTAAATCCACCAAACATGTGTGACAAGTTCCTATTTATCATAAATGACTTTGATAATACCATGATTGTGTTAGATCAGTTGAATTTCACGTGAAATCCGCACATGTAACGGTTTATGTCGTTCAGTTCATGGTGAACTAAGTGTTGATCAATAAAACCTAATTGACTTAATCTCTCCCGCTTGCATACTTACCGGGGGAGACGACACAGGCTTGATCTTACAGTCGGATAAATTCAACGTCTTGAAGCGCCTCCCTATTCTGCTGCTGAAAGAGGATGACGTATCGTCGTCGTCGAAGCCTCTGGACGAGGAACCAGCTGCTCCGCCGTAGTATCTACCATTATCTGCCGTGATCGACGCGTTCGTAGGCCCAAACCCGTCTCCAAGAACATTGTTACTACTGTAAACGCTCGGCGATCTCCTGAACAGTGCTGTTCCAACTGATGCTTCGAGCTCGCCACTATATTGAGGGCGTAAGATTGTCGACCCGCACAGACCGTGACACGTGGAGGAGGAGCTCAATGACATTGGGCTCGAGCCGAAGGGGAGGTTGACTTCCGGGTCGGGAGGTGCTATTGACCAGTCGCCGACGGATGTGGACAGCTTATGATTCGAGCTAAACCTCTGGCCTTGCATGAAGGTCGACCCGTTGAGGCTGGTGTTTGGGAAGTCCCAAATGTTGTAAGTGTTGCCTGATTTCTTCAAGTAATTGCTGCACGAGGAGGTTGCACTTGGTGGTTCGAAGCTATTCAGGTTTGACATGGTCTTGGAGGAGAGGGAATCGAGAAGGTTCTCGGGCACCTCGTGCTGGTGGCTGTGTAAATCTCCGCCGCTTCCGACACTTCTACGCAGATAGATAGACATGTATGGAGGTAAATATATGCGTGTATTCTTAGGAAAGTAAAGAAAATGGTCCAAGGAGAGACACTTCTGCATGGGTTTCGCAAAGGAAGACGCTTCATAAAATTAAAAAAAAAAAATTAAAAAACCAGCATGAAGATACAATTATATATTGACAGCTTATATTTAGGGGAGAAAGTTGATAGCTTATGTTTATTTTTAGCATTATGTTGTGTGCAGAAATCGTCTCATTGAGGGTCGTTTGCAATCTTAATCTCTATGGTTGCAGAATTTTACATATATATGATTTGTATATAACCTAATTTGTGACGATCTCAACTCTCTTTAGAGATATTAGATTAGTTGCAGTGACCACCCGAAGATTTCTGGTTTTATCTCCTTCAATTGTAGCAAGACTCTCTTGCTCTAACTAATAAATAATAATACCAGTCTCTTGATACCCCTAATCCACACCTACCACCACAATCACCCTTTTGTCCAATTATTTTCTTAAAAGTTGTTCTTTTTCACCGATATCGATTAGACGCACATCAACCTAATTTGTCCTACTAGACTCGTACGTGCTATTTTTAATACGGGTATCCAAACCATGCAACTTGATGTACACAAACCGTCTGGTTGTTGTACATCAGGTGTAGCTTTTTGTTATAAGGTGATGAACCCGAACCCGAATTTACTCTTAAATAACAATCGTTATGATTTGAACACGAGGTTTGCCGCATCTAAACGGAACGTTACACTGCTCGGCCTCCCTCCTACTACCATGTTCGTCAGTAAAAGAATGGACATAGGTACACGGTTGCATAATCAAATAGCCATATCGGTACAAAATCATGCGCATGGACTTACAGTAACACATGGTTCCAGAGATGATGGTCAGAAAGATGCTCCCCAATCAACTCGTTTGGCGAGGAAGTCGACTCAAGAAACCGGCCAGAGGACTCGACGGTCAGTCCCGAGTGGATCGATGTGTTAGTATAGGCCGAGGACGAGATCGAAACAGCTTCGTCACAGGGGGAGTCGTTGGAGCTAGGGTTTTGGTTGTGGTGGCCCCATGGGTTGTGGTTGCTACCATGAATCCATGCAGGAGGAGGAGGAGGAGATATAGAGCTTCCATGGGGATCTTGCCACCAGCTGCCCGGCTGCACGGTCCCAGCGGCGGCGATGGCGACGGAGCTCTCGGCGCATTCTTCGGCCATGTCTTCTCTTCTACTGCGGGGATCTGAAGCGGTGGACCGATTGCAAGGAAGAGAGAAGTTTCGATCTTCTTTTTTGGGTGCGCCGAGTGGAGGGTTGGAATTTAAAGGTGGATATATATCCGTTGGTGGTGACGTCCGAAGTTCGTGCGTTTGTAGGAGAGGGGACAATAATAAATGCAGACTGCGTTTTTCCACTAAGGCTCGTGGGGACAATTATTATAGTTTTTGAGAAAATGGGGTTTGGGCCCGGGAAGAGTTTGGCTCAGGCTCGTTCATGTTGGGGGACGGCCGTGCAAGGAAAGTGAATCTAGCTAGTAGAGAAAAAAATTGAGAGAGGTATTTAATGTGCCTTTCCATCAACTATGGGTAGGCTTCGACCAAAAAAAAAAAAACTATAAAGAAGAAACTAAATAACTAGAAAAACTTAAGGTTATGTATGGTCATCCGAATTTCTAGTTAAAATAGAATTGGATAGGATAGAATAAGAAATTTAAGAATTTTGTCATATCCTATCTACTGTTTGGTGAACTGGAGATATAAATTCGGATAAGCAGAGAAAAGACGCGGCTGAGATTGGCTCGGTTTTGCGGAAATATCATAATGCTTTAGAAATTATTCAATGTTGAGTTCTGATAAAAGGGTTATTGTTGAGTAGAGATTTGTGCCCTTTGAATTCGGGCACGACATCGAACGAGCATACCCCGTATAACCAGGGTGATTTAGAGTTGAATCTTTTGAGAATGACCCGCTTGCCTGCTTTGTCTTGTCAAGTGAGTAAACAAATGCTTAACAATGGAATTATTCAACCTTTTTTGGCAATTTGAAGATGCACTCATGCATGTTATCTAAGAGACCTACATTGAAATTCAATGATCAATATCGAGTTCTTCATAACATATCGATACTCTCTTTAAATCTTAGAATTGTTTAAAAGATTAAAGAACGAGGGACGTGATCATATCATGCCAAACTACCAATTAAAAAACGAGATCGTGGAGATACCCGATTTTCTTGTCGAAGGCCCCAGCCTGCCATTGCCGGAGAGGCGGCCCGGGGTAGCAAAGAGGGGGCCCAACACGAAGGAGAGATGGTGGTAATGGTAAAAACCTAGTTCTCCTCGTGTTTGCTCTCTTAAGAAATCCTATCCATATCTTTTACAACCATCCATTAGGATTTTTTTATCCGGGCTATATCTCTCTTTATCCTATCCTAGACAACTATCAAACACAGAATAGGATAAAACATATCATATCCTAACTTTTATCTTGACGACCAAACGCAACCTAATAACATACACTATCTATATAAAATATAGGTTAAATACCATGAAAAACCCTAAACGGGTACATTTGTGACAAATTTACCTCAAATTATTTTTTTGACCACAAAAAATCTTAAATTGGTACACATGTGATAAATCTACTCCAAACTATTTTTTTTTTTACCACAAACAACCCCAAAAGTGGTATATCTCTAATAAATTTACCCCAAACTATTTTTATTACCACTGAAAATTTCAAACTGGTATATTTATGATAAATTTATCCTAAACTAGTATTCCTACGATAAATTTACCCTGCGTTAGTTTTTGTTAAATAAAACCCCAAAATGATACACATGTGACAAATAAATGGTAAAAACCTCAAACCGATACACCCGTTAATGGCCACGTGTTATCCAACTCAGTAATTTGACGATAAAATTTGATGCAAATCAACGGAAGGTAAATTTAATACGGATGTGCCAATTTGGGGTAAATTTGTCATAGGTGTACTAGTTTAGAGTTTTTTATGGTCAAAAAAATAGTTTGGGGTAAATTTATCATAAGTGTATCGGTTTGGGATTTTTTATAGTAAAAAAAATAATTTAGGATGAATTTATCACGGATATACCGATTTGGGATTTTTGGTAGTATTAACCCTAATATATATATATATATATATATATATATATATATATATATATATATATATTCTTCATATTTCTCATAGAGTGACACTTTTTTCACTTCTTGTGGCTAAAACACTCTCTAACACAATGTTTTTGACAATATTAACCTATGTGGGTCCTACATTTTTGAAGCATTCTTCCTTTTCTTTTCTTCTTTATCTTTTTTATGCCACTTTCCCTTTTATCATTTATTTTTATGTTTTTTCTTTCTAAAAACACTCCTGTCATACCAATAATAGACAAGCTTTTGTGACCCCCCAACGTTCGTGACTGAATTTGACAAAAAGAAAAAAGAAAAATGTCCGTCACCAACACAAAAGAAATTTTTTTCACTAACACAAGCAATTGACGTAGTTGAAGCTCAGATTTGTAGAAACCTATTCCTTACTCAACCAATCACCTTTTATATCCACTTCTTCAATTCAAAACTATTGTAAGTGAAAATACCCATCTCATAGCTCTTCATTCTTTACCCTCACTCCATCTCTTTCGCTCTTTGTTATTCGTTTTCCCATTTTGCATCAAACACTTCGATTGATCAATCATGAAGACAAAAAGAACCCATGTTGAAGAGATTCAAATCCAGGAGCTAAACTGCTCGCCCAAATCCTCATCAAGCTTATCAACAATATCTGCTTCTCCGTCTTGATCTTCTTGGTCCTTATCGTCACTGTCATCGTTGATTCACCATCACCTACTTGCCTCTAGATCCATGGCTGGAATTCTCCTTTTTACTCTCACTAAGTTGTTTTCACAAACCAAGAATGCCACCTTCAAGAATGGCAATCCTCTAGACTGGTGAGGATTTGGCCCTCCTCACCCTCGTGGTCTCTCCTTCTTCCGCGCCGATCTCGATCGTCGAGCTGCTATCGCAGGCAATTGAGAGGGATGAGAGGTGATTGCGAACTCTATCCTCATGTCCAAGCCCTTAGCCGACAAGGAGGTTCCATTGTTTGTCAATTGCTCAAATCTCTATGCTTTGGTCGCCGTTAAGAAGTTCAATGCAATATCCTCTAGGTCAATTGTGTTCTTGGGTATCGAACTTCGGTTAAAGATTCAAAAATCAATGAGTGTGACTCGACCTAGATGACAAGTGAGAGAGGCGACCATAAAGGAGAGTGTTTTTTTTTTTTTCCATAGAACTACTGAGGCTTGAATCTTGGTCAAATTAAGAGAGACGGAGAGAAGTAAAAAGAAATGAGGAAAATGGGACCTATGAGAAAAGACAAAAATTAAAAAAAAAAAAGTGACACCATAACCAAACAAAATGCATGCTTAAAAAAAGATGGGATCCATAAGAGTTAATATTGTCAAAATACTTTAATTGAGAGTGTTTTAGCCACAGTGGGAGTGGAAAAAGCACTACCCTTTCTCATAACTATGCATATATCTTCTTTTGTTGTTTATATCGTTGAGTGATCACAATTGATATTATATTTATCTTATTACCTTAAATAGTCATCACTAAAATCAATAAATAGACTTGTGTATTTTTTATCAAGATATACAGAATATTTAAAAATCCCTCAAATCTATTTTTTGTATTATTCAACTTGGTATAAGAGCCCTAGTTTCTCTAATTCGCTGATAGCACCACCGGACTAGCCGCCCTCGGACGAGCTGTAACCCGAAGTTTTGCCTCGAACAACCACTAGAAATCAACTTCACACTCCCCACGCGCAAGCACACCTGCCATTGATCAACGTTGACTAGTATGGTCTAACTGGCCTGACCAATTCTAGAACGTTTTTTCCAACCGGTTTTTGGCCATTTTGGATTGGTTCCAAGGTATTTCGGCATGCCGGTCCATTTTTGGCGTAATTTTCCCTTGTATCGACTCTCCGGCTCACCTATTTCATTGGAGAAACAAATTTTTGTGGCATTGTTTCACTTGATTTCAAACTCAAGTTTGCTATGCATACATATCATTTGATTATGCGTATCCCTGATTGATTATAATTGAGATTATGTTTATCTTATTACCTTATATAGTCATCAATCAAGATACATAGAAAAGGGATCAGACATAGAAAGATGCAGCAATTTCTGACAGAATGGATTCGTAAACTGATATTGGATAATGGTCCAGTAAATTGCGTAGGTCCAGGACGGAGTCCGGGAAAGAAGGGAGCGGGGGCAGTTGGCCGCAGCGGACTGAGCGAGATGATGGTGGATTGGTGGCGGAAACTCCGTTAGACATGGTGCGTGCTGACTTCATCTGGGATGGCAAAGGTGGCTGCTTGAGCGTTGGAAAGGGATCTGGTTTGGATGGGTTAAGTCAGTTTACGGGTGTTAAGGTTCTGGTTGACGTAAAAATGGTGTCCATAGAGTCGGGATTGTCTTTCTCGTGTGTATATGAGCACCATAATCCATATTGACTCAGAATGTGGACTTATGAGTGTCGCGACGTTTCTAAAGGTGAATCGCCAGAAGGAAAGCTAATCGATTACTAAGCCTAATACTTAGCGCAAACAATCTCAAGCCCACACCAATCACAATTTAAGTTCATGACTTTAATTAAATATGCAATTCGATTCGATTCGAAGTCGCCACCAATCTATCGAGTAAAAACACAAGTAAAGTGAAGGAGAACACTTTACTTTTGTCAACAGAGATTTCGTAGATATGGGGATTTGGTTAGGTTAGATTACGCCCTTTCAATACATTTTACACTGTATTTTCAAAAATATTTAGCAAGCAATCTTGGACGATTTTGATCCCAATCCAATAATGTGCAGAGCAATCAATAATATGGCATTTAACAACTCAATGCAATAAATAAATTGCTAGAAATAGGGCAAAAAATCTTTCATTGTGTTCAGCAAAATATTAACTAGGATGCACCCAATAATGCAATGCTTGACCTAGACATGATTTCTAAATGCAATATCAATTACTTCTTTTTGGGTTTTTCTTTTTAATAAAATTGATCTGTATGCAAACCATGGGATCGATTCAATATAATTATAGATTATGTGTATATGATGCTAATCTTACTAATAACATATGACTTGGATTATCTAGATGCAATCTATATGCAATATAATTTTGATGACAGGTAAAAGAATTGAGAATTACTATGATATGACATGCAAATTATGATGGCGTGGGATTCACGACATGGCGATGTGAACATGGTGATGATGATATGGAATTAGGAAACTAATTTTATATACGAGATAAGCATGAGTTATTTTCATGATTTACTTTTAAGGATAAAAGAGAAAACTACCCAAGTATGTGATTATCTAATTTAGACTTTAAATTAAATCTTATTTTAAACTAGTTAATTTCCTAATTAACTACATGGTTCAACAACTCTAAACTAGGAAATTAATATGAATGCGGTCTATTTAAAATACACTGTAATTTTTGTGGGGAGAAGAACAACATGAGTGCCATAAAATTTTTTTTCACTCACTTAAGTGCCACATCGGAGTAAAATTGATCATTTGAATGCGATTCCCGACAAATCATCCAACGTGAATTGTTTATATAATTTTTCTGTCACATGTGGATAATTTTATTACTTATTATTGATTTTGAACTTTTTATTTTTTTTCCTTGGCCGACGTGACGACCCTCACCAGCCATGAAACCCCTCGCCCAAGGTGATGGCAACCTTGCCTAGCCAGCCATGGGCAAGGCAGCCCTCTCTCGTGGTTGCTGGGGTCTTGAACCCTTCAACCGTGGATGAGGGCGCAACGGCCTTTGCCAGATTTGGATGAGGGTCGCCTTGCCCATGGCTGGCGAGGCCGTGAAGGCCCTCGCCCACGGCCACTAGCGAGGTGGCCCTCAGCTAGTGGGAGAGGATTTCATGGCTGGAAAGGGTCACTGGTGGCCCCCGGCATAGAAAAAATGAAAAAGAAAAAGAAAAATCAAAGAAGTAAAAATTTAAAAAGTTAAAAAATATATAATTCAAAAAATTTATTTTGTGTGCCACGTTAAATTTTTCGGCTTCCACATCCGATTTTCGGCGAGGCAAATCAACGATAACACTTAAATGATCAATATTTCAAATTTGTGGCACTTAAGCAAGCGAAAAAAAAAAGTTATGGCACTCAAATAAATAACCTATAAAAGTTATGACATGCGATATATATGTAATATAAGAATTGAGAATTATTCTAATTGACATGCAAATTATGGCGACATGGCAATGTGTTGACATGGAAATTAGGAAATTGATTTTATATACGAGATATGCATATGATATTTTTGTGATTTTCACGGAAAACTACCTAAATATGTGATTATCTAATTTAAACTAGGGAACATAAATCATTAAATCTTATTTTAAACTAGATAATTTTCTAATTAACTACATGGTTCTACAACTCTAAACTAAGAAACTGATGTGAATGACATCTATTTTAAATGCAATGTAATTTTTGTGGGGGGAAGAATAGCGGAAGTGCCCTACCTTTCGTATGACACTCACTTGAGTACCACAACTTTTTTTTTTCTTACTCAAGTGCCATTTCAGAGTAAAATCAACCATTTGGGTGCCATTTCCGGCAAATTGTCCTATTTGAATTTTTATTTAATTTTTTAGTCCCACATGAAATTTATAATTATTTTTATTTATTTTGGATTTTTATTTTTTCTTTTTTCCTTTTTTCCCAATGACCCTCACTGGCCACGAAACCCTCTCCCTTGATCGGCGGGGCCGCGAAGGCCCTCTGCCAAGGGAAAAAAACTAAGAAAAAAGCAAAAGCAAAATAAAAAAATTCTAAATATATAAATATATATATATAAAGAGTTTCCAAAAGAATTTTAAAAAATTTCATAAAAATTGTCCCGAAGATGCCACATCATATTTTCCGGCATTCACATTAAATTTTCGGTGAGACAAATCGAAGATGGTGCTTAAATGATCGATATTTCAAATTTGAGACACTCATACTCTCTTCTCCCGTTTCTACTTTCTCTACACATTTCAGTTTTCATTAGCAGTTCAGTTCCGCACATTGAGTAAGCATAGCCTCCAAGAATGCAAGTCACTTGTTCTAATTCTGTGAAATTTCATGTAATCTTCTAGCTGCTCCCAATCTATTATTTACGCATTATTTAGTAACTGAATTTTACAAAGTCCTTGAGATTTCACGCCATTTTAGAATCCATTTACTTTTAATCCAAAATATAACTTAACAATATAATTGTTCATCGATCATTATTGATTGAACTTCGAATAAGTGCATCGAAAGTTCTAAAACTCATCACAAAAGTGCGATTGAGTCACAATACTTTCAAATCGAATCCTAAAATTTATCAAATTAGTACAATTGAGTCTTTCCGTCAACTTCTTCCAATTACGCTAATGAAAAATACCAACATGATTTTTTTATAAATTTTTCTCTACCACTTGGTAGCGACCTTACTAAAATGACATTGTTTTTGTCTACATTTTATTTTTACCAAAAAAACCAAAATCTTAATTAAATTTTATTTAAAACAAGAGTTACTTTTTCTTTAAAAAGGACCTACGGCCTTGGCTTTTTTTTTTTTTTTTCCTTTTTCTTGTTTGTGTTCTTTATTTAAAAGAAAAATTAGCCGTTTTTAATCTAATTTAATTGATGTATTGGTTAAAAAGTTAGAATTTTGACCAAAACGACGTCATTTTAGGTATAAAATGATTAAAAATGCTACTTAAAGAGAGAAATAATAATAATAAAAAGGCCGTTTTAGCCTTTTTTGTTGATATAATTGGACGGAATTAACAAAAAGACTTGATTGTACCAATATGACAAACTTTAAGACTTGATTGTACTTTTTCAAAGATTTAGAATTCAAATGTACATTCATGACAAGTTTTAGGACTGTCATCATACTTATCCCGCTAAACTTTTAATTGAAACCATTGAGTTTTATCGATCACAGCCCTGCAAAAGTCCACGCAACAAATATCTTAAAAAAGTATGAGCCTTGTAACGAGCGTCCCCAAGCACTCTTAAGTTCTTCACCATAGCTATTAAAGAAGTATTTTTATTTTCAATACATTGACTATCCATATTGAAACGACAACCTTCCTTAATTACATGCGTTAACAAAATCGAAGAATGATACATGGTTTCAATCCATGAATACATTCTCACTGCAAGCAATCACATGCCCTGAAATCTCACTCGCAATATTTTAGATGGCTAAAAGCTCGAAAATAGCTTGTTGTGCAAAGAGGAGAGACAGCAGTGGCTGAGGTGGAAATGACAGTGGCGGTGACGACACTAGAGGAGGCGGCACAGACAGCGCCGGCGTTGCATGGTGGTGGCGAGATGTAACAAGAGATGGCGGAGTTGGTTTTTTCATTGTTTTGTGGTGATATTTGAAAAGTTTCTAAGGAATCTAATTCTATGGGTAATGTAATTCTAAATTTAAATTCCTTCCCAAGGATGACAATTCTTGTAAATAATTCCATTCCACATGGAACCAAACAATGCCTAAATCCGGGGACGGATCCATTCTACGTGGTGCGAGGGCAATTACCCCCATTCAACTTTTTGATGACCTACTGATATATCTTAAGCCTTTGAATATTTCATTCCCCCTTCCCTCCTCCCCCCCCAAACAAGACTTCTAAAAAGCCTACAAGACAAGTTATTATTGCTCATTCCATTTCCTTAATTTTTGCTAGGAATCATTAAAGTCAACTGTAGCTATCGACAAACAATTAGTTCACAAACAAATTTTATTTGTTGTTGCACATATTGTTGAGTTGTGATTCGTATTCCCCTGCGACAGGAAAGCACGTGGGTCCCACTTATAAATAACTATTGCTATATATATTCTTTTTCGCTTGTAATTGAGTAATATAACGAGAAGTGCGATGTGCTAACTATAGTGAAATCCTCTGCTGGACGTAACCTTAATTTAAGAATGAACCAAGATAAAATCCCGCGTCTCAATTTTCTCTTTCTTGCTCGTTTTACTTCACTGCGATTGTACAATGATCCTAACAATATAACCCTTCTTTTTAAATACAAAAGGCCCCATAGTATTTACTTAGACTAATAAAAATCTGTACTCAACTGTCGCGACCTAGAAAAATAAACGGGTTAATTTTCGGGCTAATGGATTATCAGGTTAATTAATTAACTAACCTAACTCGGACTCTCCCAAGTCCATACCAAATCGCAACTTAAGGTTCAAATAATTAACATGCAATGTGATTTGAATTTGGAGTCGCCACTAATCATTTTCGGTAGGTTGATTAGAAACCTAAATAAAATAGCGGGAGAAAACTATCTTATTTCCGCGAACCGGAGATTTTGAATTCGGGGATTTGGTTACGTCAGATTTCTCTAACACCCTTTCGGTACCATTTTCATGAAAAATATTTGATTTGGCAATTTTGATGGATTTTACTTGAAATTCAAAAATGCAATTTTTTGGTTTTTTATCTTCTTTTTTATGAGAATGTAAAATATTGAACTTTGTGCGATATATACCATGGATGATTTAGAAAGAAAGAAAACGCAGCCAAGCACGAGTATTTACAGAAATAAATTAACATGTAATAATGCTAAATTTTGGAACATGTGGCATGTCTAAAATAAACAAACAAATGTTCAAACCAAACGATTACATTTTTGTAGAGCGAGATGGAAAGGATTACCTTCTATTACACAAAATCTTACTCACATACACGTTATAGTTCCCTTCAAGATCTCGGAGCTGGAAGAATGCGGCTGTCGTCGAAAATGGCAAGCAATGGCGTTGTTGGATGGCGAGAGGCGAAGTACGTGTCGGGAATCGTCGAAGATGATGCTCGACTAAAGCTCTTTTCTTCACTCTCAAATTTCCTCTTCCGATTTTTCTCAAGAACTTTCTTTATCCTCTCTAAAGAATTTCTCTCGCAAACTCTCTCAATTCTCTTCCATTCCCCCCCAAAAACTCTCTCCATTCTCCTCCTCTTTTATAGGCAAAGTTCTTCATCCTTCATTCTTCATCTTCATTTCTTCACCTTCCATTTTCATCTTCTCTTCTTCATCTTCATTTCCTCACCTTCCATTTTCATCTTCCCTTCTTCATATTCATCTTCTCTTCTTCATCTTCTCTTCACCATCTTCCTTTCATTATCTTCTCTTCTTTATCTTCTCTTCACCATCTTCCTTTCTCCATCTTCTTTTGGTATTTGCAATACAGTCCCTGAAGTTTCAAATCTTCTCGGTGTATTTTTCCATCCCGTGCCTAGTCTAGACGCATGCTAAATTAAGTGTTCTACTTGCCAAATTATATGCCAATGCAATGTATGCTCAAAATAAATATGTGAGATGATTTTTATAATTTTTATGCAAAAAATAGATTAGTCAAAATTTAGGCGTCAACATCAACCCTTTAAGTTTGCCAATAGGATTTGTAAACATATATCATCAACCATGAAGTTTGCCCCGCCTAAAAAAGTGTTCTGGCTCTGTCCCCGCCTAAATCCGTCTTAAAGTGTCCTTTAATAGTTATGTATTTTGCTTCAATCCTGTGTTCATCGTTTCACCCATAATTTTACTTTGTAAACAGCACGTGGAAGAACCATTCCACAAGTTATCCTGAACCACACGATGCAATCTAAATTTTAACGTCACTTGTGCTAGAAATGACATTTATACTTATAAGTGGCACACATAATCTAATCATGGTTTACCTCATAGAATTCAGGAGATGATGCCTTATCAATCCCTCAAAAGTCTAACGTGGAACAAGATCAAGCAACTAGAGAAATCAGAGAAAAGTATGAGAAAAGTTCCAAACCTATTACGTTAATGTCAATTCAGACCTTAACTTTTAATGGTATTAATTTAGTTCTAAACCTAGAGTCAATTCAGTCCTTCTGACTAATTTTGCTAAATACTGCTGACTTGGACGTTTGAAGGCCTACTTGGTACGGACGCTGCTGAAGTGGATATTTTTTAATAACGTTTCAATGATTTTCAATTTGTTTGTTATATATTTATTTTTGTCATTTTCCCCTTCCTCCAGTGGCTTGGCTTTGCTGAACACGGTTGGCCCTCGTCGATAAGAGTGATCGGTTACGGGGTGGGTAGGTTCTAGACCTAGAACTTGGAACATACCATGTTATAATCGGTTCCCAGTGTTTGGAACCTGTAACCTACCACGTTTGCACTAAAACCTGATTTAGAACCTACCCTGTTATTTTGGTCCCGTTCCAGGATTTATCCGAGAACCTGTTTTTCTTTTGTTCTTTTTTCTAGTTCATTTTTTCCCAATAAAATAATATGAGTAGCAATGAAACTATTCAAAATAAAAGATGAATAACACAATCAGTATCTACAAAAAACAACAATCACTAAAAGGAAAGGTGAATGAGTGCTGCCATGTTCTTGAGTCGGGTCCGATGATGTTAGATTTTAGAGGGAAAACATATTAGGGTTTGACTTTTTAAGTCATGAAACCGGTTCCAAAATCGGTCCGGTCCGATTCGATTCCTAAGTGGGTATTCACTCAGAACCGAAAATCAGATCTGTTCCAATCGGTTCCGAAAATCTAAAACCTGTTCCAACAAGAACTGATTTCGGACCTATTTTTTGGATGGTCTGATTAGGTTCCCAAGTAGAATTGGTCATGTTGCACACCCCTATTCGCCGGCCACGGGAGAAAAGGGGAAATAAAGACAAGAAAAAGAAAGGAGAATAAGAAATAAAAATACAAAAAAAAATCAAAATAATAAAAATTTATTAAAAAATATCCACGTTAGCGCTGCCCGGCCATCTAACGTCCATGTCAGCAATATCCTACCAAAATTAGTCGGAAAGACTGAATCGGTTCTAGGTCAAAAGATTTAGAACTAAATTGGCATCATTCAAAGATCTAGGACTAAATTGGCGCAAATAGAAATAGGTTTATGACTTTTCTGACACTTCTTTTTCTAGAAAAATCACGACCTCGAGCTTTTTAGCTTGGGCAAGATTATGTACGAAGAGAGACTACTTTAGCCTCAGGAAAGTTCCCGGAGCACTTCTCCTCAGCCACCAAATCAGAATTTTATTTATTAAGTTGCTTTTAGTTGAAAGAGAGAGCTACTTGGCCTCCTTTTATTGTAATCATCTGGACCTTTTTTCCCATCAAATTTATTAATAACAAAAAGATTAAAGAGGCGGAAAAGGATGGACTTCTTTCTGTGGGTACTTTTTTAAAAAAAAAAAAATCTAAGGTGCCATCGGGTATGGATTGGTTCACATCAACTTTCCACTCCATCTTTTTTCCTCCTACTTTCAATGACAATGGCTCCAAGAGGGAGTCACCTTTCGGTTTTGTGCGTATAAAATACCATTCATGAAGGACGTCTCTATCACATAACAATACATGGGGCACTTCCTATTCGCCCGTCGGTGATTAAGTTATAAAAAATTGACTGATAATTCGAGGAATTACCCTTTACTAGGCTTGCCTTTAGCTCCTAACATACCAAAAACTTTTGTTATACGAAGGCAGAGTTCTGCGAAGTTCCATTGCATTCGGTAGAAGGACGAGTTGCTAATTCCAGAGCTGAGAGCGCAACAGCCAATTCTAATTAAATGTTTAGACTGTTTAACTGTTATGAATGTTACATCGTTGGAGTTGTGACAGAGTGAATTAGACTTTGGCAAAAAGGAGTTCGAAAACGAGGTGGAAATGATGCGACGACGATCTAGTCATCATTCAATAACTATGTGGAAGTGATATAATAATTTTCTTTCTTATGTCACGAAAATTTTTAGTTAAAAGAGGATGAATTTAAATATAGGAATATCTTTAATAATTTGTGACAAAAAGATGGATGCACTTTGGATCATGAGTAATAATTTCGTCCAAACTATAATTTCTGATTTGTGGGTCATTGCTCTGTTTCTATCTTTCATGGATGATCAGTCCTAGAGAAACTAAGATCGTCTACTAAACTAATTATCCTCAATGGCAATCCAACGCGTAAAGAGATAAGATCCTGCAATTATTTAGCATCGAATATGATCCTGACAATCACTTAGCATCGAATATGATCCTGACAATCACTTAGCATATATAATAAGTTACGCATTCTTCTTCATGGATAATATGCAATGCTTCGTTCCTTTGGAATGGATACTTCAGGCTTTCAGACATTACACTATCCTTTTTCCTTCTAATACCACAAAATCCACCTAAAGAATATCCGGATCCAACCCCAGCTCAACCCCTCCCATCGACATCACCCATGGCCGCCGTGTCATAGCCCCCCTATCACCACCAGACAAGCCACCACCTCATGGCCGGCAGCCACCACCAGCAGTGCTCATCTCTACCTTCGTCTCCACCCTCTCTCTCTCTCTCTCTCTCTCTCTCTCTCTCTCTCTCTCGGCTAGGTATCAATGACGACTCGATGCCAGATCTAGCAAGCTCGATGCAATGGATCCGGGCCCATCTCTGCCACAGTGTGGAGCTCGACCCCTTGTCAGTCCCGACCATGACAAACGAAGAGGCGGGGAGGGAGGGATAGAGAGATGAGCAGATTAGGGTTTGCATGGTTTCGAAGAGATCAAGGAGACGGAAGACGAGAGAGAAAACAGAAGGATTGAGATTAATGTTAGGTTATTTAAATGGGTGTATAGATTGGTTACTTCTAGATGATCAAAACTAATGTGAATGACAGTCACGTATCCTAACAAAAGCATTAACGTTGTAGCCCTACTGCAACAAAACCATTCCCAAAAAAAGAATATCGGTCATTGATTTCTAGTTTGATTCAAATGCGATAGTCAGGGAATTATAAGGTCTCTTTTCTAATGTTGCAAAACTTTCGAACCATGCCTTTAGTCAGGGAATTATAAGGTCTCTTTTCTAATGTTGCAAAACTTTCGAACCATGCCTTAGGAAAGAGAAAAAAGCAATGCAAATAACACGGGTAGAAAGAAAATGGAGAGGGAGTAATCTTATCCAAAATGGGAAAATCAACAAATTAGTCATAAAACATGTCAATTCAGTCATAAATATTTTAATTTTGTCGATTTAATCCTTCCGGTCAATTTGAAGTCACCGATGTGGCAATCAAATCATCGACGGCCGTCCTACAAGACACAACACCATGTCAATGATTTCAAGCGAATTCCGATCCAAATTGACTGGAAGGACAACATTAAATTTTTTGACAAAGGTTTAAGACTAAATGGACAAAATTAAAAAGTTACGGATTGAATTGACATCCGTACACTGGGTTTATGACTAATTGGACAATTTCTCCTATCCAAAATTGACGCCTAAGTTCGAGCTCTTGATATGATTTCTAAATAATCTGTTCCCTTCGACAACCAATTGAGTTAGTAGTTTATAAAAAAGGTGCTCAAACGTGTCTTCTTGCTTTCTCAAATTTTAGTACATTTTCCATCCCTAAATATTTAATTCTTCTGCGGCATATCTTTTGAGCTGATGATCTTGCCGCCACCTTTGGTTCACGACAATCATAATTCGTCCTGATAATTTCCCCAAGTAGCCCTAAGACGTACGCATGCAACAAGCCCTACAGTGTTATTTTCCTTCCTTTTTCTTCAGTCTAATTTTTTAACAAGAGGTCTGGGCCTCTTATACTCTTCGAGCTCTCTAACAAATTTTAACGACTTGACAGTTTCCTCGGTTCACTTGCTCCCTGTAGTTACAGCAGTGCACCTTTTCTCGAGGAAAATCACCAAAAAAGGCTTTAAAAAAAAATTATTGCGCTTTGACCAATTCAATCCTAAATTTTTAATTGTGCCGATTGAATTTTAAACATTTTCACATTTTATCAATTGAGTTCATCCAATCAATTTTGGCCAGAAATCGCTAACCCGAACGCCGACCGTCCTACATGACACGGTCGTCACCGACGTAGACATTTTTAAATATTATTTTAATATTTTTGGAAGTTTTTTTTATTAAGTTTTCTCTTTTCTTTTTTCTTTTGCATTCTTTTCTCTCTTTTTTTTTATTGGTTACGCCTGGCGACCCTTGTCGGCCATTGACGAGGGCTTCACAACTTGCCCAGCTGCCAATAAGGGTCGCCGAGCCTCAGCCGATGGCCAATAGCCCTTTGCTAGCCCCTAAACAATTAAGAAAGAAAAGGAAAGGAAAACGAAAAGGAAAAATTAAGATTTTTTTTTTTTTAAGAATTAGAGAAAAAATATTAAAATTTAATTTAAAAATGTCCACGTCAACGCCGACCGAGCCACGAAAACGGTCGGCGTCCACATCAACATGATTTCCGACTAAAATTGATCAGATTGACTCAATTGACAAAACATACAAAAGGTTTTGACTCAATAGGCACAATTAAATAGTCTAAGACCGAATTGACAAAAGTGAACTAGATTTAAGACTTTTGTGGTAATTTTCTCCATTTTCGTGCTCGTGATGATAAACCTAAAACTAATGTTTAAAGCATGAAGCACGGCTGTTCGAATTCCGGTTATAAACAAGAAAATCGTATCCTTATCAACGAAGCAATCGCCGCGGCCATGCAAGCCCTAAGGTCGCTCTCTTGATGCAAGACATGAAACTTCTATCGACCTACTTTAGCAAAACTAAAAGAAAACACCAGTGAATCAGCCACCAAGGCAGCAAAGACACATATGCTTTACGGAAGAAGCTACCCTTTCAGTTTCCTCCATTTATAATTTGCTCAACAAGCCATAAGGTCCACGGATTGCTGAAAACTGGGGACCACTGGTTAAGCTAAACCCCAATCGCATCACACTAATCAGTAATCAATGCACAAAAGCGAAATTTACGCTAGCCGTACATTTCCGCCCAAGAAAGGAGCGGCTTGAATTCTCCCAATGAAATCGCGACACCTAACCGAAATTTTGTGAGGACCTATCAACATAAAATAAATGTATGAAGACCTATCAAAGTTAGGTGATAAAATAAGAAAACATTCCGGTGCCTAAAAACCCAATTAAGATAAGCGATCCATTATCGTAGTGGCAGCCACTGTCCTGTCCAATGCACATTGCCTTTTCCCCCCTTTGAAAACAAACAAATGATTAAAATAGATAAAGCAAAGCATGAATGGGGGCGAGGAAGGCCTACTAGAAGCGTGTCAAAGTAGGGCACGAGTCTATCAACTTTTGCTGGGCCAAATAAAAACAAAAAGTTGAAAAAAATTATGTTAATTTAGAATTTAGATGAGACAAGCAATTTGCACGCCACCCCTCTAAAGGAATCAGTAAATTTAAATGTCTTAAAAAGTCGGTCGTGACAAGAATGTTAAAGTTAGTGCTTGTGTATATTAATTGTGGATTATGGTGGTGATTGCTTGTTTAAAGATGGCCAGCAACCAATATAGGAAAGTGATAATTAACGTCTGTTGACCTTATTTTACTTGGTGTCGGATTTTCCAGGCGGTGTTTAGAGTTCTCATCCCCCGACTAAAAGCTCGCGGCCCCTTTGGCGGCAGCTCTAATAAATGTCAAAGGGTCAAAGATCGCCACGTGTCGTAAACCCAATTGAGCCCGAGGGGCGATTGATTTGAGATTTGAGATCCCACGGACGGGATTTGACTTAAGGAATGTCCAAGGGCAAAGGGCTATTCGGGTCTAATGAGTGGTTATCGCGGCTTTCACAATGCCGATCAAAATGGAATGTAGCTTTTCATACAGACTTTTGACTGTTGTTGACCTTGAATCGTCTCATGGGATAACTGTGATTCAATTGGGTAGATTGGTGATTAGTGGTTATGACGCCGGACACATGGCTGTAACCATCTCGCAGCTGCACAACCATTGCGGAATGATCGCCCTTTTTGCCTAAGGACGGCAACCACCTTCCGGGGATCGTGACTTTGAGATGAGAGAGAGGGAGGGAGACCTGTGCACAGTTGCTCGTTCGAATCATGTCCCATATGGTTTAAGTCAAATTTTAAACCAAACACATGAAACAGCTATAGTTAAAAGGTTAAAATAAGTCGTTCTCAAACCCAACATTGAGGGAGCTCTTTTCATGCTAAGCATCCTTCTGTGTTTTTTCCTGCAAATCGTTTGCTTCAAGTCATTAGAATGAAAATGCCTTGTTTCCCCAGAGTCTCTACAAAACACCAGCTCACGCACTTTACCAGATGCACGTGCACGCCTCTTCAACTATCATGTTAGTGGCATAAGAAGCAATTTTCCCCCTTTTTATCTCCAATACAAAGGGCCGGGCGGCTGCTACATGCGTTAAAAGCATGTTGCGCAAACATACTTCCACATTTTTCCAAACACAACGTTAAGATATGACTTGAATGTTTTCACTTCTCCTGGTTCCTATCCTTACACTGGTCATCTTGCTCACCAGTCATCTTGTGGTGTGACCGAAGAGTGAGCCAACGGAGGCATTTGCGAGTCAGGTTTGCTGTGTGTGTTCGGTTTTCTCAGGTATCGCATTAGCACCGCAGTTTGGTTGAGCATCATAATTGATACTGCCATCGAACTCAAGACCATCTGCATTCCTACTCAATCACCTAGATTTCCCATTTACAACTCGAATTTACAAGCTACTCTTCCTTCTCGGAGAAGGGACAACAATCGCTAATTGTTCTACAATCTATTTTTTACAAAGAAGCTCGTAACAATCTTACAACCCAAGAGATGACGAACTTCGAGGGATCCATGCCTTTTCCCTGTTTGATAAATAAAAAAACCACCTCAACACCAATCTACAACAAAAGCCATTTTCTGCACTCTCCTAAACATTGCAAATAGTGTAAATATCTGCTGCATATACAGCCTTCAAGTTCAACCATGGCCGAAGCCTGATCTCCCGTCCAATTCTTGTGCTGCATATTTGTTTGTGGATACATGAGAGACAACAAAGTTTCTCCTACGCCTAGGCAACAAGTAAAATATCAATGTGAATAGAGAATAAACATATAATTCCTGCTCAGAACTGGTCCAACATCCTAAACACAACTCCAAATGCTTGTGACCAGTCAAATTCTTTTGGCCAAAGAGTTCAATGGATTTAATATGTACATCTAACAGAAAAATGTCAACAAGAACGGGAAAGAGCTAAAAGAGATCACCAATATTACAGGGCCAGGGAGGACATGATGTTGGTGTTATGTTCCCAATCTCTTAGCACCACATTCTGAGCAAAATTTCGAGGTTTCTCTCAAATATGGGGCCCCACATTCATCACAGAATTTTGCAGGGGCAGGTGCCTGCTTGTAAAAGATATTAAACAGTTGAAATCATGAACATACGTCAACCAACTAAAGAGTAACCCACCAAATTCTTTCGTGGGAAAGCCGAAAGAGAGGAAAAAAAAAACATAGGAGACACAAGTATTAACATACAAGAATCAGTACGTAAACGAGATTTGCCCCCCTTAAAAATCTAAATGAAGGAACAGAGTAGTAATAATAGTAAATTACAAACTTACAATCCATCTCTACGAGAAGCAACGGTGCATACTATGTCTTCGTTTTTTTTTTTTTTTTTTTGGGGGGGGGGGGGGATGAATTGTGTGTACTGATATAGTTCTCTGCAATCCCTTAGTCTTGGACTTATAATGGATTAGCAAACTGACAGAAAAAACTTTGGGATCCTTCTAAAAACCATACAAAATTAAAATCCTGATTCTCACCATTATGTGCAAGCGCCCTCCTACATGGCCTCCATTGAGGGGTTGTAAGCAAGCCATATGTTGTGATATAGGTGACGAATGATGAGAATGGGCTAAATCAGGCAAATTAGAAGATGAGCCACAATGATGGGTGGAAGAAAAATGAGATGCATGTTGACTCTGGTGAATTGGTTGATGATGGCTCTGGTGAATAGGGTGAAACTGGGACTGATGTGACATTGGCTGCATATCATGCTTCGCAGTTGACTGCTGACTCTGTGGCAGCAGAGTAGAATATAATCAACCAACTTCCCAGAAACAGAAAACAAATTATAATCAGGAAAGCGTGAGCTTCTACATCACACTCAGCTGCCAGAGGGCAAATTTACTAGTATGGCAGTAACAGACAAAATAACTGCAGCAAATTCAGACATTTGCACACAATATAACTGCAAAAGTTCCGAGAACATTTGTAACAAGCATCTCCTTGATAAGAATACCACTCGCATCCTAGCTTTCAAATCAGAATTATTTCTTCAAAAGAAATTTATCAAGATTGGCTTTAGGGAAACAATTCCAACAACACACACATCTACCGACAGACATCTAACCTAGAACCTCTCTCTAGTCTCAGCACTTAGATGGGATCAATAGGTCATAACTTCCAGATACAATGCTTTGACACAAGCACCTTGAGAGGGAAAAAAAAAAAAAAACTTCAGTATTCTGAATTGTCCAACATTAAACCAGATGTTGCCAAGCAAAGAAAAGGGGCGGGGAAGAAGATAAGCATGTTACGTAGTTAATCGCAGTGTTTGAAATCAATGTCAATAGACATGCAGAGAAAGACATTGACATGCAGAGAAAGAGAGAAACCCTTAACAAGCATCTCCTTGATAAGAATACCACTCGCATCCTAGCTTTCAAATCAGAATTATTTCTTCAAAAGAAATTTATCAAGATTGGCTTTAGGGAAACAATTCCAACAACACACACATCTACCGACAGACATCTAACCTAGAACCTCTCTCTAGTCTCAGCACTTAGATGGGATCAATAGGTCATAACTTCCAGATACAATGCTTTGACACAAGCACCTTGAGAGGGAAAAAAAAAAAAAAACTTCAGTATTCTGAATTGTCCAACATTAAACCAGATGTTGCCAAGCAAAGAAAAGGGGCGGGGAAGAAGATAAGCATGTTACGTAGTTAATCGCAGTGTTTGAAATCAATGTCAATAGACATGCAGAGAAAGACATTGACATGCAGAGAAAGAGAGAAACCCTTACTTCACCGATGGAGCGATACCCTTCTCCGGCAGGGGACATGGCTGAAGAATCTCTTCCATGATATGGCTGAAATAGAAGATCAGCAATTAAAGTAGCTCAATCTTCAAACCAATCAAACAACGAAATTTAGCGCAAAAAAAAAAATAATAATAAAGAAGAAAAAACAACATTCACATAACATATGAACAACTGCAGCTACACAAATATACAAGCCCAGATGCACAGCAATGACAAGAAGAAATGTAGGAAAGACAAAAGGAAACATGATTTCAATGTAATGCTATCAAATAAGACTGTTCATTAATCTCAGAATTTTTTAGGCTGGGCATATTGTTAGGTCCTTATCATTGCCTGGAATGCAGAGCAAATCAAACTGTATAATGCATGTTCTCTGCAAGAGCTTTTCGTGAGTCATAAGGCTTACAGGCAGAGCAGAAATGGTAGAAACAGAATTGGACACAATACGCCTGTACTTGTGTCTTGGTGAATAGAACTTATAGTCACGAGGAGAGATAGCGACTTCAGTTCGACCAGTCAGTCGTTTAAACCTGAAAATTAAAAAAAAAGACGGATAAGGGGGAAGAACATAAGTAGCGCAATCCAAAGTAACTGGGAAATACATCAATCGACAGTAAAGGAAGTGCTGGAACACTAAAAGAAGAAGGCGAGTTCATTAAAAAAATAGCAATATTTCTGGGCATCAAAGGAAAAGCTGCTAATACATTTTGAAATTCATGACTGGTAGCGCATGAAAGTGGCTCAAGAAGTTATCATGCTATTAAACTATTATGCTTCGCACAAGGAAAGTCTACATGGTAGAATGAATAAGCAAAAATCGATGTTAAAAACGCCATCTGCCTACATATAATAGAAAGCATAAGCATAGAGAAGAGTTTCTATTGCTGCAATATAAGCATATGCAAATCTGATAAAGCTTTTATTTGGCACAATTATGTTCGTTCTAATAACACATGAATATCCTTTTGATCATAGTCAATATGTTGATTTATTGCTCAAATATCACTATCATTAATTGTAAGAGCATGTTTTAGAAAGGCCGTGACTCAAACTAGATTGGGTCATCTCCAGTTACAATAGAAGAATAGTAACCGATGGACTTCTTCTTAATGCAAAGGTACGCCTCAAAAAGGCTAAGACTGAAGGTCCAACACTTCAAGTTCATAAGTTTCATATTTTCAGAAAAGATTTACAGCACTAGTGCTCCGTTTGTTTCGCGGAAAACGAATGATCTGAAAAATATTTTCCTAAAAATGATCACTTGTATCGCTTGAAGTAATTAGTCAATTAATAACAATTTATGTTTAAATAATTTCATGGACAATGAAAATATCTTTTATTTATTCATTTTGTAAGCGACACAAGCGATCATTTTTAGGAAAATATTTTCCAATTGATCATTTTCCACGAAACAAACGAAGCCTAAAATTCACATGAACATTTAAGAAAAACTTGCTATCGTTCAAGCACAAACATAACTAATCAATATTTAATGCTTAACTTATAAATTTGATCATAAAAAGCATCAGAGAAGTATGCATATGTGATACAACACTATGTGAAGTTTCTATTATTCTAATTGTAGTGAGACCTCTGTAAATAATCAGTTGTACACTATAATAAATTATTTTCTGTAGAAATGTTAAATTTTGATTCCCAGGTTTATCGACTAGTTCCCTTACAAAAGAGAAGCAGAAAACTTGGAATAATGCGCAAAAAGGACAAGAAGAAGGCTATAAACAAAGCAGAGCTAGCTCAGTGCATGGAAACATCTACATAGAAATAGATGACTATAATGGAATGAAGAACTCTTATATTATACCAGTAAGGTCAATAAGGATGCAGCTTACCATTCGGCATTGTCAATTGACATGCTATCTGGTTTCTCGACAATGTCCAGACCATTAACTACTACAAAGCGAACCCGCTTCTCCTCCTGTATCACTAATTCAGGAAATCTTGTTCGCGTTTCTACAGAAGTAGCCAACTCTCTTCTCCTAAATGTGCAAGGACCTGTTCATCATGAAAGCAATAACAACTACAATTTGACTGTACAAACAAGATGGCTTGCGTACATAGGTGAGGTGCCAACACACAAACATAGGTGATTATCAGCAATTAAACATCTTCTTTCACAACACTAAAATAACTAGGGAAAGTCAAATCATCTGCAAGCTACTCTAAGCTCGATTCATGTATACTGAAGTTGACTCCGTAATTCAAGTGGCTTATGTGTCTGGATACTTGACTCAATCTGCACACAACAGTAATTAATGCTTCTAATATATTTTTCACATGTCATATTCAAATGACTAATCAGGACCTCCCTGAACTGACATGACCAGCTTACCCCTTTATTGTTTGACTCTCTCTGTCTGTCTGTCTCTCTCTCTCTCTCATATATGAACAGCCTCTACCCTGTTTTAACAGATTGACTCTGTCTGTCTCTGTATGTCTCTCTCTCATATACGACCAGCCTCTACCCTATTATAACAGATTGTTGAAGATGAAAGAAGGGATTAGCTCATGTGCTAACAACAATAAGAGAGACCAGCCACTACCCTGTTTTGACAGATTGTTGAAGATGAAAGAAGGGATTAGTTCATGTGCTACTGCTAATTACAATAAGAGAGCCACCGAGCCTTCTATTCATTGAAATGAAACACATAGACCTTCACTTTCTTGTCGGTTTATTGTCCATTGGTGCCTTATAATGATTAGGGCTAGGTCCTTTATCTCATTAGAAAGCATTTCCCCTTTTAAAACCAAAATTTTCTGAGGAATCAAGATTCTTAGGGTCACGGGCGCATCCTTATAGGTTATCTCGCATCTTGAAAGAATTATTGATGTATATTCTATTTAGTGCAAATTTAATTGTAGGTAATTTTCCATGGCTGAGCTTACAAAACTTGAATTTCATTCGTAAAAATGAGTAGGACAGAGACAAGCTCAAGCATTTCAACTTCCTTGTCAAGTTAGGCTCGGACATACAATACTCGATTGAGCTCAAGTAATGATTCCACCACTGGGCATACAAATCAAGTTGGGCTCAAGCTGGGCACCGTGTAGCCAGACTCAGGTTGGTTACACCACTAGTAATGACTGGTAAGTGAATAGCATGCCATCCTACCATTGGAAAACAAAACGAGAAAGACTGTCTCACTTCACGATTAGTCACAACTACAGACTTCAGCCAAATCTTTTTAAGGAACAGCTGTTAAATAATCCTCTGCAGATGAAATCAAAACCATTATCATTGGATGAAAAAGACGATACCTTTTTTAGGAAATTTTTTAGCCAGCCTCCTGTATAAACCACCAGCCGCTTCAAGAGCTACTCCAATAGTTTTCTCACGGATACCATTCAATGAAGTAAGCCTTACATTCACGTCACTAACTAAAGTCTCGTACATATTCGCCACATACATCAGAGGCAATGCAAATCTCGGGTCACCCTCAAATTGGACTTCTCTGGACTTTCTTTTGTTCAGCTGGCCTTGCCCAGATTGAGCAGAGTAGTCCGCCTCAGGATCAGATACTTCAACCACATGATCAGTAATGAAATGATCCACAATAATTTGCAGAAATCTCGCCCTCGAGGATTCAATAGGTGAAACATCTAGTTCAACATTCAACCAACGATAAGCTCAAGCCAAAAAAATACTCCACCAGACTCCAATGATAATAGAAAGCAACGTCTAAATCCTCCCTAACTGCAACACAACTGATCGCAAAACAGATAGATAAACAAATCACCATCGATGGTCAAGACGTCGTAGGAACTCCTCGATGGACCAACGTCCTCGAGGCTTGAGCGATCTTCTTCAGCTCCAACACCATGAATTGGCAAAGAAGCCCGGTACGAATCATGAATACATTCCTGCATGCACAATGAATTCATTTATCAAAAAAAAGGAAAATTCTCACACTCGCCTCCAAAATCAGTCAGAATACAGGCATCAACAATACAAATGATTAGCTCACAACGGCAGCGGAATCGTCGTCGTTGTCCAGGCTATCCTCAGTCACGGCGTCCCGACTGACGCCGCCAATGTCGTCCACGGTATTGAGATCGTGGAGCGAAGAGGCTCCGACGAAGGAACTCGCCGCTCTGAGATCGTAGTGCTCCACCGGAACCCTACCCCCCATTTCTTCCACTCCACTCTCACCCGATAAAACCCTAAACCCTCCCCTCCGCCAACAGCCCAAGCTCCGACGACTGCGAACAAGAGAGGCGACGGCAGAATCAGCTTACAAGTCATCATCGACATCAAAGAGATTCGATTCCCCGTCTGATTAAATTCGAGTTGCGGATGAATGTTGAGCATCGTTGCTGCTTGTTTGCCTCTGCTATTTGTGTGTCTGTGTGTCTGTGAGAGAGAGAGAGAGAGAGAGAGAGAGAGATCGTTCCAAGCCTGAGACCGTACCTGAGGTTTCGGAGAGCCAAAATGAGCTTCCGACCCTGATTCCGGCGTCCACACCAAATCCCAAGCCGGCGTGAATTTATTTCTTTGACTCGTCGTGTCCTGTTCTTCTACTAAACAAGATTAATAACAGTCATTAGGTATCCTCTACATGTTTTTTTAAATTCAGGAAAAGAAATATTTTATATGATAGATTAAGAATATTATAAAGATCCCCACAAAAAGCATGAGCGGTACAATTCATTTCTAAATAAGGATTTGCTCTAATTATTTAAATATAAAGGGGTACCCGAAAAATAAAAATGCAATAAGTACATAAAATTTAACTACATAGCAACTTCCTTCTTTCATTTGTGAATTTTAGTTCTAGTGTCCTGAAATGTCAATTACAATTTGTATGTCATATCTATTTTGTTTTTCACTTGATAATTGCCCAAAAATGGAAGTTTGCATCATAAAAAAGTTATTATTTTTCTGTACTAATTAAAATATAAAGTTATCGGAATGGCCGTGCCTAATTGTCTCTAAATTGTGCCTAATGTCAATTAGTTCTAGTGTCCTGAAATGTCAATTACAATTTGTATGTCATATCTATTTTGTTTTTCACTTGATAATTGCCCAAAAATGGAAGTTTGCATCATAAAAAAGTTATTATTTTTCTGTACTAATTAAAATATAAAGTTATCGGAATGGCCGTGCCTAATTGTCTCTAAATTGTGCCTAATGTCAATTAGTTCTAGTGTCCTGAAATGTCAATTACAATTTGTATGTCATATCTATTTTGTTTTTCACTTGATAATTGCCCAAAAATGGAAGTTTGCATCATAAAAAAGTTATTATTTTTCTATACTAATTAAAATATAAAGTTATCGGAATGGCCGTGCCTAATTGTCTCTAAATTGTGCCTAATCAATCTTGTCGGGACTGCACAGCTCATTGCCGTGTTTTAATATGATTTGTATCCGGACAATTATATTCCTAAGGTTTTTTTTTTTTCTGTCATAATATTCCTGAAGTTTTTGTTAAGAGATATTTTAATTTCCAATGCGTATTTTGAGATATTTTTGAACGAAATCCTTAATTCTACTTTTTTTTCCTGATTATAAAAAAAAAAAAAGCCGTCCCCTATGATTGTGTGCCCATAACACCCTCGTCAGCAAAACAAATTGCAAAGATTGCCACTCCCATCAAGGAGCCGATCTCAATCATAAGGACAAAAAGGTCAATCCATCGTTACGCTCGTCGAGAAGGGAAACGGGAAATCCGAAGAGCTTTCGCGGCTCTGGTACGACGACTGCTGAGAGTCCCTTCGCCCCCTTCCTCCCGGCGCCGTTCGCCAGGCATGGAAGCTCAGATGCAGCTTGTCGTCTCTCTCTAATTAGAGCTCGTCTCAGAAGAATCGCCTTCTTGTCGTGCCGTGATCGAAGGGCAATCTAGGGTTTCGTCGCTCAGTGACGGCGAACGAGAAGGGGGGGAAGATGGAGAGCGTGCGGTCACCGACCGATAAGCAGAGCATGATCTCTTCCTTCTTGGAGGTCGCCGTCGGTCAAACCGCCGATACTGCTCGCCAGTTCTTGCAGGTTCCCACTGTCTGTCCCTCTCGTGTACACTCGCTTCTCACATGCATTGATTCGCAGAGACCTTACAATGTGAAATAGCTGAGTTACTGGTGTGGGCGTGGCCCCTGAGCTCGCTCGATGCACATGGAAAGATGTTGGGCAAGTTTCGTTTGGTTTCTTATCTTGGCTTTCAGTTGGGGCAGTTGGTAGGATGATTGATTACTTGTCACTGGTTATAGAGACTATGAGGGATATGAACGCTTGATCTGTAGTTGGTTTACCGAGGTGTTTTGGTGTTGTTGGGTGCTTATTATGATAGCGTTTTGTTTGTCCACCGATTTATGTTTTCGTGAGGAAAAAGTCAACCTTCATTCTGGGTTTTGCAGTTTCAATGCCTTGTGTATTGATGAAGCTAGGGAAGAAGTCGGACCCTTAATGTGGCCGTACAGTTCCCTTGATTGAAGCTATCACGTTGGTTGAATCTTTGTTTTTCTGTTGATTCTTGTGCACACGCAGGCTGGTTGCATTAGAAGGAGTCTCTTGTCTTCTGAATGCTAGATCTTGTCTATAACCAATGATAAATATGAGCATCTTAAGTTATCTGAAGCTTTCGGGTGGAATTGCATACAAATTTTGATGTTAAGTAGCCAACCAGTTGCCCTGAGACTTCCATTTAATTCTGTCTGCCTTTCCCCCCCTTTGTTTCAGTGGTCATATCCTTCCTTTTACATGTCTATTCCATAAAACTTAAGGGTTTAATATGAAAAGGTCTGTGCTTACCCTTATGGTCATTTGGCTTCCAATTGTTTGGTGATATATGTATCTGCGGTGAATTGCTCTTTTATTGCAATTATTTTCTTTGTTTTGGTGTGTGTACAATGCTTTATCTGTGGAAAAACTGGATTGTTCGAACTCTGATGAGTTACATTTCTTCAGGCGACAAGTTGGAAGCTTGAGGAAGCCATTCAACTATTTTTTGTAGGTAATGAAGGCGGTGTTATTGGGGGACAGTCCAATCCTTCCCCAGTAGATGGTGGAAATGCTGTTTGGGTAGATGAAAATGCCGGGTATTTTGCCGCATTTTCTGTAAATTATCGTGTTTTTGCCTCTTGAGTTCTTCTTACTTCTGTGTGTTTCCTTAGGGTATCAAGGAATGACAATGGTAATGAAAACATTGGACAGCATGATGGAGATGAAGTGCGTCCTCCTTTACCAGTTAGGAGAGAGGTCCTCTATGATGATGCGGTATTATACCCGTATGTATACTCTCCTTAATGTTGCTGTCTTTGTTGCTTTATTGGGGCCATTGGCTGTTCTACAAGAATGATATATTGTGATATTACTTATTGGCAAAATTTGATGACCATACAGAGCATTAGGGATGGGGCCACATGAGTCAAGTTCACTAATTGCGTTCAGGAACTTTGATGAGGAACTGAAACGCCCTGGGGTGTGGGAACCAGATCAAGGTTCAACATCTACTGCAGAAAATGCTCGTGATAATCTTGCGTCTCTATATCGTCCTCCTTTCCATTTGATGTATCGCGGATCCTTTGAGAAGGTAGTCGGCCTGAATTCACTCTTACAATATGTGTGCAATTAATTCCTACTCTATCTGCAGTGTACTTGTTTCTTTTCATGTTAAGTGGTCTTAAAAAAAAAAAAAAAAATTCCTTGTGTGCATATGTTCAAAGATCTCTGGTATATTGTCTTACAGTTTCGTATTCTGATGAGGTTGAATGAAAATTATGGATATCATAGTTATTGTGACTTTTGGAGTTTTAATGTTTTGCAACTTGCCAAAGTGGTGCTTGAGTGATTAATGCTGCAGTTGATCGTACAATGGCTATTTCGGAACAACTAAGTATGCAAAATTTTATGAACTGAGGTGTCGAAAATTCCATTAGCAAACATTTTAATGGGTATAACATGTTCTTATACTAAGAGTGCTCTTCCTGGCACAGGAATCTGAGTTCCAGATCATGAGGCTCAAGTCTATTTAGTAGTATTATGTTAACTTGTGGAAATGGGCGTTAAGAAAAATATCTGGAGGGCCCAAAACCACACCCAAACCGGTCAGTTCGAACAAGTTTTCTCTGTTTGGGACAGTTTGAGTGACTTCGTGCTTCAGGTACTAAAAATAAACATCTCTAGGGGTTGGCAGGTTGAATCCGAAAACAAATTAACTGACCCGTGAATGTGAGAAATGTGAGGTTGAAATAACTATTTTTTTCACCGGATTTATTTAACCAAAGGATCAGCTTTGAAAAAGAATAGAGGACTCTAGTTCCTATTTTTACAGAGAGAGAGAGAGAGAGAGAGAGAGAGAGAGAGAGAGAGAGAGAGAGGGGGGATCTGGAACAAGAGACCCACGGCATGTGCTCAGCGGACTTGCCGCAACAATTGATTGCCAGCGAAGTCGCTTGCGCTCGGGTGAGCTTCACTGATCACTATGGCATTGGTGGTGGCTGGTATTTGAATAGAGAACTGACAGGATCTGGAATGAGACTACCACCATATGAGCTCAGTGCTGCCCCAATAGATTGGCAGCAAAGTTACCTGTGCTGAGGTGAGCTTGACTGATCACTATTGCATAGGCGGTGGCTGGTTTTTGAATTGACAATTGACGGCTCATGTGAGCTCCACTATTAACCTTTGAGGTGATTTTTGAAGGAAATAGTTTTGAGGCTTCATAATAAATCAACATTGCTTTTTTCATCATCATGAAGTGCATCAAGAGGACATTGTCCCATCGTTGCATGCATATATTTGATGTTTTATCCCCTGGAAATTTAATCCATCCTGATCTTTTGTTTGATTTTTAATGATTAGGTGAATTTGATTATTTTCTTTTTTGTTTTCTTCAATCTGAAGTTTTCAGAATTGGTCCCACGATGATTAGCGAGCGTGCTAAGAGGAATTAGCTCCCTTGTAGTTTTTTGTTTTCATGTTATATTACATAACTAGGAGAGTATCGAGCCGAGTAGTTTGTTTTTGAGAATGAATAGCTCATCCTGCAGTTGAAATTCATTCCTATTGTTAGTGTAGATTGGAGATCAAACTAATAAGAGGTTCTCATTCTTTTCTATTGGTAGATATAGTGGTTTGCATCATAGATTGTTATGGTTACACCACACATCTTTTGTTTTTAGAAGTACACATTGTCGAGATAACTTTGCTAGTGTCTCATTACATGGAAAAGGGAATTACCTACTCTCCCTTTTTCTTGGATTTTGCTAGAATTGTTTGCTCCAAAATGATATTATAAGCATGCTCTCGGGGGTTTCTTGGTTTTTTTTTTTTTTTTTTTTTTGGGGGGGGGGGGTTGGTCTGTAAGAGAGAGAGAGAGATGGTAAAGTGTTAGGGAGATGTGAACTTGACAAATAGGGAACTGTAATTTCTAAAAACAGGGAATGAAAAGTGTAAATTATAGAGGATATTGAGTGTAATTTTCCCTCTCATCAATGATATGAAGCTAGCGTGTGTAGGGAGATGTGTAGTTGCAGGGCTTTATTTGCTGGTACTTTTGTTTTTGTTAGCATTTGATGTTTCGTATTTAACTGATTTTAATATATATGAATGTAAACAGGCTAAAGCAGCAGCTTCACTACAAGACAAGTGGCTTCTAGTAAACTTGCAGTCTACCAAGGAGTTCAGCTCGCATATGGTAGCGTAGTCTCTCTCTCTCTCTCTCTCTCTCTGCTTTATTGTTTTATCTCCCCAGAATCTATGAGAATAGTGATTTTAATCTGCTTTTATTCATTTTCTTTTGAAGCTGAATCGGGATACATGGGCAAATGAAGCTGTCTCCCAAACTATCAGCACTAATTTTATCTTCTGGCAGGTGTGTTTTGGGCTGGGTCTTTATTATTCTCTCTTATAGTGGCCCAACTTTATCAATTTTTTGTTTTCTGAATCATGAGTAGTGCTTCAGACTATATTATGGCTCGTGCTCTTTCTTCAGATCAGCTCTTTTTATGCTGCTTCAATTCCTGTCCTCGTGCTTTGTTATGCTATTGAGTTGCTGCCTTCTGTAGCACTATCTGAGGCCTTCTGTTGATGGCAAGGCCTGATTATTTCAAAGAGTTTCTTTGTCTCCTCATTCCTCAATGGAATTATCATATTGTTGTAGGAGGACCTGGTTAGCTGGTCTTCAAACAATTGCATAAACTAGAGACTTCCTGAAGGCATTATGCCTTTTTTGAATCCAGGTTTGTGTGTTTATGTGTATGTGTGTAGATAGTGGATGCATGCCAAAATGACAGTAGATAGATGAGTGAGCCAGATATTATTGTCTGGAATGTGCCTCTCCACATTATTTGCTGGAATGGGAGATTATGGGGAAAAATATTAGTCTGAAGAAAGTAAGAGTGTAGAATATGGATTTATCTTTCAGAGTGCACGCACCATTTTATAAGTAGGCAGATCTGTGAAAATATTTGTGGGTGTCCAGCCATTCTACTTGTTGACCACTGCACGATGCTAATACATGAATGAATGACATAAAAATAGTTTGAACATGCAAAGAATGACGTAGCACTTAGCAGTGCTTTGACAGTGAAATGAGGTCCCCCTTTTACTTTTCAGTTGTATTTTGTCCCATTTTAAATCCCCTCCCCACCTTCAAGCGAAGCAAGTACTTTCTTTTTGAATTTTCATTCCCTTCACTTCATTTTCCTCTCATTTCTTTTCAATTAAGCAATGTGATAATCTAAGGCTATATTCTCATGTGCTCCCTTTCACTTACAATCACAAGGAGTGCCTTTGATGATAGTGGACAGTGGAGATCTCTTATCTTAGATTTCAGTTTTGATTAGTTGTCAAGAGTACTCTCTTCAATGTGTGTTCATATATGACTAACAGAGGAAGTTAATAGTAAATGATAAATTGTTCCGCTGACTCTAATTTATATCAGGTATATGACGACACAAGTGAGGGACAGAAGGTTTGCACCTATTACCGATTGGATTCGATTCCTGTTGTGCTTGTTATTGACCCCATCACTGGCCAAAAGATGCGGTCTTGGACTGGAATGATTCAGCCTGAGAGCTTACTTGAGGTACCTATCACAGCAGGTGTTACCCAATACACTTGCATTTGGATAAACAATGAATGTTAATGTCGTAGCAGCATACAACATGAGTTTACAAGTGCTTCGACATGTTATTATAATAGTTGCAGTATTCATCCAAGAAATTAAATTTTCTGCAGAATTTGTTACTTTTCCTGGAAGGTGGCCCCAAGGACCATCATGTAAGTTCATCACATAAACGTCCTAGAGAAAAGTCTGTGACTCCTCCGCAGAAACTTAAGGGTATGTCATATTTCTGTATTCGATAAATGGTGCTGCATCTTGAGATGGTATAAGAACCAAAGAAATCGGTGGCTCTGTCTGTATGTCTTTGTCCGCTGGAGGGTTGTCCGTGCTTGCCCTTTGTCTGCCATTGTATATGTAATTTCAGATGCCTGGGTTGATGCAGATGAATTGCCCAAGGAAGAAGACGAGGAACTACAGGCAGCATTGGCAGCTTCCATGGAAAATATAAAAGAGCCAATTAAGACTGCAAGTGAAGATTGCAAAACTGATACCAGCAAGGAAGAAGATTCATTCACGAGGAAGATACCTGCCTACCCACCTCTTCCTGAAGAACCTAAGGGTGATAGGAGCCTACTTTGCCGAGTTGGAGTCCGTCTTCCCGATGGACGTAGGGTCCAGCGGAATTTTCTCCGAACCGATCCAATACAGGTTGATCAGACCTTCTATTATCTTAGAAAAAAAATTGCTAGATTTCTTGCATAATCCCTTGAAATCCTTTCTGTTTATGATGTAAGCCTTGGATAGTTGGCATAGACGCTTTCTGCTTGGAATTTTGCAGTGCACACACACTTTGTAGGACAAAATGCTTGTTCACATACTCTTTCTGCAGCTTCTGTGGTCATTCTGCTGTTCTCGGCTGGAAGAGGCTGAAAGTAGGCCATTTCGCTTGGCGCAAGCAATTCCTGGGGCTTCGAAAAGTCTTGACTATGACAGCAAGTTAACCTTCCAGGAGTCGGGTCTTGCAAATTCTATGATCTCTCTCACTTGGGAATGATGCTCACGCAGTTACATTGTTACCTTTTGGGATGGTTTGATCCACTGGAAATTATCGAAGAACTTCTGATACATGTCTATATTGTCATATTTGGTCCACTGTCTATTCCCTCCCCCAAACCATTGTCTGTTTCAAGGGACCCGTTGATTTCATTTTGAATGTGTAATTTGCCAAGTTAAATGCATCGCGACAGGATTTTATTGCGGATGCAGTAGAATCTCAATTGTATGTATGCGCAGGCGGTTTTATTGGATCTCCTTTTTTGAAGTTTGAAATCTCTTTCTGATAGTTTGAGTTCCAATTCTCAACAAAGGGCGCTCAGGAGCAAAATTTGTGGTGAGTGGGTTCATGCTATCTATTACTCGTCCTCATAAGGTAACACAGAAGCAGGGAGTTCATATGCAAGCTAAGAAATCCGCCCACATCATGGCATGCGCTTAACCATTTCTATTAACAAAAATATATGCTTAATCAAAGCAGTACTATACATCACCGGTCATTTAAAACTGTATCTTATTTTTATTTTCTGCGTTATTTTTTAAAATACGGCTGGCAAGTCGGTTTAAAGACACTGTGCGAAGCACGGGTTGACGACGCAAGAGCTGAAGTTTAGATGATTCATCCCAGGTGCAAGAACTTTCTTTAGGTCCAAAACTATATCTTCTTTTTATTTTCTGCGTTATTTTTTAAAATGCAGCCGGTGACATTCTGTTTCCGGTCTATTGGTAAACTTCAGAAATTCTTGCCAATCTCTCATCTAAGGAGGACCACTTGCATTCCTCAATCTTTTGACTGGACTGCTTTTTATTTTATACATGGTGGTTTTAAGATAGCGCTATCAATCTTGCATGGTATGGCCGGCGTTGATGTAGATAATTTTGCATGGTATGGCCAACGTTGACGTGGACAATTTTTGCAAATATTTTAAATTTTTTTAATCTTTTCTTTTCTTTTATTCATTTTTATTTTCTTGTTCCACTCTTCATTTTTTTTCTCTTCGATGGTTGTACGCCAAAGGCGAGGGCTGTGAGCGATACCCTCGCCGGATCTAGAAGAGGGGTGGTGGGAAAGGGAGACCCTCGCTTGTGGTAGGCGATCTTTGCTGGCCATTGCCAAGGCTCGACGGTCGGTGAGAAAAGAAGATGAATAGTAGAATAGGAAAAAAAAAAAGAGAAAGAAAAAGAGAAATAAGAAATTTACAAAATTTTAAATAAAATTGCAGAAATCATTTACATAAGTGATTTTCAGCTTAAATCGATCGGATGGACAACATTAGGAAATCGTAAAAAAATTTATGACTAAATTGATCGACTTAAAAAGTTTAAAAATGAATTGGTCATTATACAATAGCTTTATGACTCGTTAGACAATTTTTCTGGAAACATCAATAGAAACTATACATTACACGACATCCGCAATTACTTGCCTCTTGTCCACAAGCCCAATTTATGAGAAAAAAGGAATTTGATTCAATTGCTAACGATACAAATGGTCTCTAAACTTTTGCTCAATGTGGAATATCGTCTATGAACTTTTAATTAATTCAATATAGCTACTGAACTTTAACTCAATATGCAATATTTCTTTAAATTTGTTCAACATAGTCCATGTACTTTTGGTAAATACTCAATCTAATCCCTAAATTATATGAAAATATTGAATGGTATCCGTCCATTAATTCATGATTTTAGAGATTTTATAAATTTAAGGATTAGAACAAACTTTTAGTTCAAAAGCCATGTTGAACAACTCAAAAGTTGAAGGACGACATTACACATTGAATCAGAGTTCATATATCATTTGTGTAACTAGCACATTTACCTCTCATGCATATGATTGCCACTTCACACATGCACGATATACAACTATGGTGTGGAATATACTCAACCAATAAATTTAGCTTATTGATTTCTCATTTATCAATTTTAATCTCTTTTCAATCATGCAGTTCTAACTATTCGATTGGAAATATAATAAAATCGGAAAATATTTCTCATTTTGTTAGTAACATTAAGGAAGTGTGCATCATTAATCTCGTCTTGTGAATAATATTAGTAAAGCAACGCATAATATTAATAATTTGAGTATACATAATTTCATTTCATTAGGTAAGTAAATTCTATTTAATCGCAGGAGTATTTTAAAAATTTACGAAATATTTATATCCTCCAAATTCCCAAAGATCAGTCCAAATGCCAATTCGCGGCGAGCAAGATCTCAGAGCTTCAACAATTTACTTACAGGTTCGAAGGGATCAATTTGCTCTGAGATTATCGTCAGCTGATATTTCTTTTCCCGCTCCGATAATCTTTTTGATTGTTCGGATTCAATATCCGAGATCGGGTATTCTTGATTCGTTGATTGATCGCGAAGCGAGAAATTCCCAGGAAATACTGTTGGCGATTAAATTCTGTGTGATTAGGAATAAGCTTATGTTGATTTGCATCTCTCTCTCTTTTCCAGTGCAAATGTGTTCGTTTCGCTGAAAATTTCAGCGATGGGAGAGTAAGAAAGTAGGAATTTTGATGGAAATCTTCTGAATTTAGGGTTCAGTTTTCCAAATTCTGGTAGTGGCTATAATTCTCCTTGGTGGAAGATAGATTAGGAATTATCTGGACATAAATGGTGAGATCTCTGTATGAAGACGCTTTTTCTTTTTTTTTTCTTCCATCACTTTACTTAAACAAATGTATGTACAAGTGTCTTTCGCAGCAAAATTAGAGAATGCTAAAGTTGAATGTCTTGTTTGTCAGAAGAGAGAATTGCCAGGGTTTTTATTTGAACCATTCGTTGGATAATTTCGCGCAATTTCTGCCTTGTGGTTGCAGGTATTTCATTTGACTTCAAATGGCTGGAAGGACCCCTATCGCCAGTAAAAGCTCAGCACTCATCGCCATGATTGCTGATGAGGTATGGATGCATGGATACAATCTGAGTGTTCCTGGTTAAATATCATTCCTCATGTCGGATTCGTAAGTGCGAGGACATCTTTTGACTAGAAATGTGACCAACAAACTTCATCATCTGAAGAAACATAGGCAGTGAGATCGGGGGTCATGATTTCAGATGCCTTTGGGAATATCCTGCAATCCTATTTACAGATAACAATTCTGAAATGAATTGATGATGATGTGGACCGTGAGAAGTTCCTCTAAGTAATGAATCATTCTCTTATTGGCTCTGAATACATCTTTTGAGGTAATTTTGAAGGAGGAGGGGCCCCTTTTTTTTGTTATGGCTGTACTGTTTGAACAAATGCGTTGAAGGGAAATAGGCACCTCTGGCTAAAAAATTATGTTTACTTTTGGCGGAGTGGGATTTCATAAAAGATATAGCATTAGAAGCACTCAAATGGCTGGTTCAACCTTTGGGAAATGCCTGGCTTGGCTTTTCTAGTATCTTGAGCAGTCAGTTTTCTTTCTTGGAGGCAGCATGTCCTTTTGCAGGGATCTAGAATTTACCTGATGAGATTCAAACGGCTTGCAAATGTTTGTTTGCATGGGTCATTCTTTGGTTGAGTGGGACATGAAATAGCCATGTATAAGTTTATGTAATAATGGCATTTTCTGAAGTGCTGGAGAATTACTCTCAAATCATCCATGGTCTGCTGCGTGAGTCACAATATCAAAACTGCTTTCAGATGTATGATTCAAACAATAGAACAAGAAGTTTTCTTGGCAACTTTGGCCATCAGAAATGAGACTTTATTTGCCATTGTAGATCCTTATCTTGGCACTGTACATTTGTGCATTTTATTTGCAACATATCAATGCAATGTAATGCTGGCTAGTTCACTGGAGATTATTTTGATCTGAAAATTCTTGAACGATGGAAATTTATCGTGTAGGACACTGTCACCGGGTTTTTACTGGCTGGTGTCGGTAATGTTGACTTAAGGAGGAAGACGAACTATCTCATCGTTGACTCGAGTATGATTCTGTCCTCCTTGCATTATCGTTATTTGCTGTACAGTTAATTTATGACGATATTTCATTTATTGGTATCTTTGCTCTTCTCAAGTTCTTCCGCTGCAATTGTCTTCCATAGTATTGTGGCATAAGCCCCTTATTTTCATGGACCACTTGTTTTCCTGCTAATATTTAGCTAATTTAAATACGTTTGAAATTCTTCTGGATAGCTTGCTTGTTCCGTGACAGTTCTTTGATTTTAAAAACTGGTATGGTCTCTTGCTAATTTTAGATGCAGATGGGCTTCTCATTTCTTCTTGTGATGTTAGTGTTTTGTAACCTAAGACCCCATTTTTCATTCTCTGATTGCACTATTTCTTTACGCAACATGGGTCACAGAATTCTAAGATAGCGGATGCTTGCCTCTTTAATGATGTTTTTTTTGTGGTTCTTCTTAGAAACAACTGTGAAAGCTATTGAAGATACCTTCAAGGAGTTCACATCAAGGGAGGATATCGCTATTGTTTTGATCAGTCAATATGTGAGTTCTTTTTCATACTTGAAATGTAGAATTAAATGGGCTGCTTTTCATGATAAATAAAGGATCAAGTGCTTCAATCATTTATAGTTTTTCACACCTGGAGCGTGCTGCTTTTGGTTGGTTGTTTTCCACGTAGTTAACAGAAGGGTTGTTTTTCTGTTAAATTAGTGATCAGCAACCTTGATAATGTCTATTCATGTACATGAGTAGTAAGCATTGGTCGCTCTTACAAGACCATTTACCCTTGTATTGATCTAATCATCCAGCCTTCAGCATTAACAAAACAAGTGTCTTATGCCCATTTTAATAATTATTAACTTAAAGATTGTTTTGGGTCCCATTCAAAAATTTTGGACAGTGACAGAAACAATTTGGGTCCAATCCAAATATTCTGGACAGTCGCAGAAACAATGTTGGTCCCGTATCCACCGATTATTGCTGCGTAGGATTTTCTGATCATTACAAATTGGATATTATTCCTCACCATAATAACAATATATGCGACATACTTCTAATTGTTGACCATATCTCTGGCTTTCAGATTGCAAACATGATAAGGTTTCTGGTTGATAGCTACAACAAGCCAGTTCCAGCAATTCTGGAGATCCCTTCAAAGGATCATCCTTATGACCCTGCTCACGATTCAGTGCTTTCGAGGGTGAAGTACCTCTTCTCTGCTGAATCAGTGGCATCGGGAAGGCGCTGAACCTTCCATTATTTATTTTGTCTTCTACAGAGTAGCTGTATGTTCATTTGTCTGCCAGAATGTAAATGTGTCTGGTGACTTACGACTATCTACTATAGTGAGGGGCATTGATGACTCAATTACTGAGGCTGTTGTTTTGGTGTTATCTTGAGCTTGGCAATCTGAACGAGGTTTGATGTATTAACAAGGATTACACAGTCTCCCTTTATCAAGCGAAACGGCGATCTTGCGAGGATTTCTGGTGTTTGCGTAGTGGAAAATCAATGGTCCTGCATTGCATGTTGCGAGAATTATGCTAGCAATCGTATAATTGTTCTTCAAACGCGTTTTTCATGACTGTTCCAAAACAAATAAAAGATGTTTTCCATACAATTCTTCTTCAAACGTGTTTTTCATGATTGTTCCAACAGACTTTTGAGGTTGTTTTCTCAGATTGCAGGACGGAAGATTTTTTCGGTATAACATCCTCCATTTGTTTTGAATCAGGCGCTTTTAAAATTTTCCAACACAAAAAAACGAAAATGAGTATAATTTTTTTTTTATGGACTATCTTTTAGTTATGTTCTTTAAGAGGAGGTTCTTAAAAGGCTACAATAATTCCCATTTCTTAAGTTAATTAATAATTCGAGCATTAAGTTAATGATGTGATGATGATATTGTTAGTTCTCGAATTTTCAGACACGGAATCTAGTCTTGAACTAACAATTGGTTCAATTCGGTCATTAAATTTTCGTTTAATTGGCTCAAAATTTTTTTTTTTTTGGTTGTCAAATAATTGGCTTTTTTTTTTTTTGGTCGGAAAATAATTGGCTCAATTAACCTCCTGCATTTTTGTTCAAAGTTCAATGTCATTTATCAACACTAGTAGAAGTTTTTGACATATTGTCCGCTTTGGCCCGTCCCATATCGAGCCTCATAGTTTTATTTTTTGGAGTACAGGTGGATACCTTTCCAAGAGATCACCTATCCCGAGAGTGCTCTCACTTGAGCACGCTTAATTTTGAATATCTAAAGCTAAACATTATCGTTACATCAAAATACGCCTTTGTGAGTTAATTTCAGTTTTCACATGTATATTTCATAATTGTTTCCTTCCTGTTCGGTACACGGTTCGATTTATTCCTACATCATTTACCATCTTAGAACCCTATCAAGAGCCACTTCTTATCCCGACCCTTTATCCCCGACTACCACTCTCTGCCCTCGTCGGGCCGGGGTCGTTATAGAAATAGACGCCAACATAGGGAAACCAACCTTGGATGAAACAAATCAATTGGATCTCGTTAGAGACATGATGGCACTGTGTGAACTTTATGCTAAACATTCATGCTAAAGTTATGAACTTCAGATGATAGAAAAGCGGGGCAAATCAATTGGATCTCGTTAGAAACATGATGGCACTGTGTGAAGATGCTGGGGATCTTTTTGAGAAGAGTCGGGATGAGGATATGCTAAAGAAGACCCGTGGTGATCCTTTGGAAAAAAAGGTGAAGAGAGGGGCGTCGTGTGAACGTGATGTATTAAAATGGTTGGCACTGGCAGTTGGTACGCGGGGACAACGAAGCTCGGAGGCATCAAAGATGTTAATGTCAAAAAGACGAAAGCAATCATGTCTAAAGGTGCGGTTTGTGCTGTCCTGACGAGCGGTGGGGCTCCAGAAGCTTTACCCATTTTCTTCTTTTTAGTTATTAAATGGCCATGAATCATTAAATTAAACTAAATCTCGACCGTCGAATATGCTGCAAGACCCTTCATTTTGAGCTCGCGAAGTGATTTATTATCACCGACCACGTGAAGGAAAACTGTCCAAAAAATTCTAAACTTATTGCTCTGCGGTCCAAATCAGTACTAAGCCTTTTAATTATGTAAATTTAATCATAAATCTTTTGACAATTTATCAATTTAATTATAAATCTTTCAATTGTGTCAATTTAGTTATTAACCGTTTGACAATTTATTAATATAGTCTTTTCAGTTAATTATCCAAATAATTGGTTTTGATCTAAATCGGCAAAATTTTAAAAGATTTTAAACTAAATTGACATAATTAAAAGAATTAGAAATGACAAATCGTCAAAAGATTTAAAATTAAATTGATAAAATTAAAAAATTTAAAACTGATTTGACCGTCGTACGGTAAGTTTCGGATTTTTTGGACAATCATGCCCACCACCTGACTCACCTATAAATCACCTTTCATAGTGCCCAGTCCTTCATCCCTCTCTCTATTCTCTCAAAATGGATTTCTCGAAGCGATTGATTCCAGCTGCTTTCATTGTGATGCTGTTGCTGGTGGCGACTGGTCCTTCCTCATCCTACAACACTCTTATGCATGCATCAATTTCATAGTTCAAATCAATAACACGTCTTACAATGTTGGCCTAGTGAACTTATAACAGATGATTCTGAGCATGATTAGGATTGCTTATAGATGATTTTCCATGAGAGAATCATGATTAACTCGGACCCTTTTTCTTTCACCTCCTTTTTCGGTACGAGCAGAGATGGAGCCGATGGCGGTGGAGGCGAGAACTTGCGAGTCGCAAAGCCACCGGTTCAAAGGGGCATGCGTGAGGGACAGCAACTGCGCCGCTGTTTGCCAGACGGAGGCTTCCAGGGCGGGCATTGCCGGGGCTTTCGTCGCCGTTGCTTCTGCACCAAACATTGCTAGAGTGCGCGCGCTCTGAACGTGCTTTTGAATTGCATCTTGTCGTATCTCAGATCTTTTGGAATAATCCGGTATTGCATCGGAATGTCATCGTGTGGCTGCGGATGTAATCTTCCTTTGGCTGTTTACTCTTTTTGTCATGGTTGCTTCTGTTTGAGAGGGTGAAATCTGTTTTAAGAGCCATTATATGATCGCCGGATACATCAGCGTGATCATGACTTCAACTCCACACGACAACTTTGCCATCATGGCCCTAGCAACCACGTACGTGTTTGAGTCCTGGACTCTGTATGTTCTTCACTAGGATCAACTATTCGTTTAACTTAAGCAAAACCTTTAATCTCTGCGATGCCGAGGAGGGCCTGCACAGTCATTCCAAGATTTGCAGTCCGATCCAGTTTCTCCCCACATCAGAATTGTCGTTTTCCAAAGTAGGGCGATTGATGGCTCGTCATACTGTGACCGAAGCCGTACTTGTTTCAGTACAAGCAATTAGAGATTTCCTTGATATTGTTATAAGAATAGCTAGGATTTCCAAAAGAAGACGCCCTTAATTTGACGAGAATTTCAAGTAGCTCAACCTGAATCACCTCAGAACAGAATGACAAAATTCACAGTTCAATGTGAAAAACTATAATCTTTTAGTCTAGTAAGTGTGAGTGTGATTGAACTCAAAATGAAAGGAGTAAGCTTCTGCAGCTTATCCATTCAGAAAGCTAATGGAGAGTGTGCAAGTATTCTCTTCTGCTACAGAAAAAGAAAAATGTGCCTATACGAGGAAAATTCACTTGATCCCACAAAACACTTTTCTGATTTGTATAGATAAGAAAAAAAAAAAGATCGCCATTTTTGGTTTTCCTCTCACAACAACCGCTTTTGTCGGTAAGCATCTCGAGTATATTTCACAAAGAATTCAACTGAGTACTGCTAATTTACAGTTGAATTGCCCAGAATAGAGCAACCACCAGGGGGAGATAACTGGAGAGGACACCAAACCAAATGTGATCAGTCGTATGTATCGCATCAGTCCATCTCTAAAATAGTCTTAACTAGGAACTCCTCTTACTCTGGCCATGCCAAAGCTTTCCTGGAACCACCTATCTTGAACTTGCAGGCCGGCGTTCTCTCAGTGAATTCAAAGCCGATCCGTATGTCCTGAAGAAGCCTAACCAACGGCTGCCCATCTATCCCCCTACGAGTCGCCCCCCCATTTGCCCGAAACACCTTGTGAAATCTTATGCACAACTCGTATTCCCCCGCACTGCAGTGTGCAGCGATGAGGCTCGTGCAACTCACCTTGTTGGCTGCCACCTTCTTTCTCTTCATTTTCCTTGCATATTTTCTCAACCTGCCTCAAGTTCTTTGCTGTCCCGTCGATTTCCAATGAGGCATTGTACACCCCCATGTTCGGCTTGCATCCTCTGGCTTTCATTTTCGCCACCAAGTTCATTGCTTCTCTTATTTTCCATCTCTCGCCATACATGGCAACCATGTTAGAGTACGCCACTACAATATCTTCTTTTTTACACGCTTCCTCAAAAAGCATCTCGGCTACTTTGCTGCATTCATCGAAGTTATCATTACTCTACTACAATGATTAATTTAACTGGAATTTTCAGCCTTTGAGATCATGCGTGAGTTAATTACGCCTATCGATGTTATCTATCAATTGAGAGAACCAGTGATTTCAAAGCTGAGGTCTTCAGGACTTCTCCTTTAAGATGTTCTGGATCATTTATTAACTCATCCCTAAAGAAAAGTACTAAACTTTCCTTCGGCATCTTTCTACTGTAGTAGTTGTCGATCCTTGTCAGGTTGGCTGTGAAATGCAGTAGTTTGTCTTCTTTGGAAGGAGAGCGATGCTGGGGTTCATGCAGGGCCATCTCATCGAGTAGCTTTCATAAGTAAATACGACTTAGATAAGAGGATGAGTATTCTTGCTTAAATTCAGTGGATTCAGTGGACATAACATAAACGGAAGTGCTTGTGAACTTTTGTACCGGGAATTTCAGATTATAGGAAAGTGGAAGAAGAAATCAGTCTCTATCTGGGGAGGACGAAGCCCAGGGATGCATCAAATGTACGTCAAAAGGATGAAGCAGTCCTGCCTAAAGTGCAGTCTGTGTGGCACCTACGAGCGATGACTCGAGGAGCTTTCCGCCTACATGTACTAAATTGAATCCGGAACGTCAATCCGATGGGATCCAGGCAAGACCCTCCATGTTTAACTTTCGTAACAATTTCTTCCCCTCCTTTTTTTTGTGGCCTTTTTCGCGATTGTTCTGTAACTCCAATCCCCCGATTTGTCTCTGGTGTGATGAGCTTGTGCTCACCACCAAACTCATCTATAAATCACCCCGTCACGCCTTGCCCGACCCTCCATCTCTCACTCTCACTCTCTACCTCTCTCGATCTCTCTCTTTCTCTCGATGGATTTCTCGAAGTGCTTGATTCCAGCTGCTTTTATTGTGATGCTGCTGCAGTTCGTGGCAACTGCTGGTCCTTTCTCATCCTACAACACTTTAATGCATGCATGTTGGCCCATACAATATGTAAACTTCACTAGTTATCGCACAGAATGAGGACCGTGGAGCATCACCCAATTTTAAGAGCCAGTAGATTTCTAAAACGATCAAATGACAGTGAACATGTAATAATATGAAGGGCTCAACGAAATGGATTGGAATGCTGCAAGATAATTCTGAGCATGGTTCATCAACTCATTTTCTATGAGAGAATTTTGATCAATCAAACCGGTTGTGGACTGACCCCCTTTTTTTTCACCTCCGTTTTGGCATGTACAGAGATGGAGCCGATGATAGCGGTACAGGGGGACATGCATCGACAGGCAGTGCGCTGCCGTTTGCGTGACGGAAGACTTTTGAAGCAGGTATTGCAGGGGCCCGAGCCGCCATTGCATCTGCACCATACCTTGCCATCCGCCCTCGCCCTGAGAGTTTCACCGATTTTGCACTACATCCTAATCATATCTCATCAGTATTATCAAACAAACCGGTGTTGGGCATCGGAGTGTCGTCTCTTTGGTCGCGGATGTGATTTTCCTTCTGCTGTTTACTCTGTTTTCCAGGTTGCTTCTGTTTGTTGAGTGCGAAACCTAATTAAGATCCACAACTTGTTTATGATATTGGCTTCTCAAGTTCATGTTATATACGAACACAGGATATATCAGCATGATCATGACTTCCACTTAACACGACAACTTCGCCACTGTGGACCTAGCAACTAAGGACATTTTCGGCAATCGAAGCATATGTACTTAGTTGAGTCCCGGACACTGTATGTTCTTTACTAGGATCAACCATTTTGATAAACAAGAAGAAGATCCAGTTTTCGGTTTTCCTCTCCCAACAACCGCTTGTGTTGGTAAGCATCTCCAGTATATTCACAGAAAGAATTCGATTGAGTACTGCTAATTTACAATTGAACTACACAGAAACTGTACAAGTCGTATGAAGGGGACACCAAACCTGAATTGCGATTGGTCCTATCTATTTTAACAGTTCATTAGGAACTCCTCTTTCTCGAGCGATGCTGAAGCTTTCCTAGATCCAATAGACTTCATCTAACATTCGCTCACTCTGAATAGGGAACTTCTAAGTTTTACAGAGTTTGGATCGAGAATCGTAACGGACGTTCAAGCTTTCTTGAACTTTGGAAATTTTTAATTCTGGCTCTCCTTCTTCTCTTCAATCTTGAAGTATCCTTTTATACTCTCCTCCATCCTCAAAATAGCTGTCGCAAGTTCTTCAGGTATCACTCTCCAAACTTCCCGTTTAGACGAGATTGTATACAAAAGATTTCATAGTTATTGAGATTAGAACTTAGAATCTCCATTGCCCAAACGATCATGATCTGGGTTTTCAAATATAAAACTCTTCCTTTGTAAATAATCATCTTCTTCCTTAATCCACGTCTTTGATAGATAATCCTTCATTTTCGTGATTGATAATCTTCAGGGATGAATCCAACCAGATTCGCTCACCGTTGTGATAATATGATATCTCACAATAATCTAGCTGATGCTTCTGAAATACTTATTCAGAACTTGAGCTCATGCGACAGCGTCGGAGCTTCTGAGCCAACGTCTAAGTTACGATTAATTCCTGTATACCATTCCTCAATGTAAAAAGAACAATATGTAAAATAAGTATTTCATCGCATTAACTCGCATTTTAGAGAATATAAATTATTTTGTCAACTTCAAAATCAATTAAGTATTTTTTTTTCAACAGTTTTTGGGGTCCACGTTACATATTAAGATATTGCACATTCGAAAGCTCGTGACCAACAATGCAGTTACGACATCAAGAATAGGTGTCGTTTCTCTAGTGCAATGATTAGTTTGATTGAAATTCCCAGCCTTCGAGACTGCTCGAGACCATCACCGAAACAACGTTCTTGTGTTGCTTTCGGCGTTGTTCCAAGTTGATCACCGTCAAATTCGTCAGGTTGGTATCCTATGCAGTAGCTTGTTCCCATCGGACGGCGACCAATGCTGTGGTTCATGTCAAGCAAAGCATGTTGAATAATGAGTAATTTTGCAGTGGGAACTTTGGAGGGAGAATTATGAAAAAAAAAAAAAAAGTCCTTAACTTATTGTAATTGTGCTAATTCAGGCTCAAATATTTTGCATTTGTATCAATTTTGATCAGAAAGAGCTGGCATGGATGGTGGCGCAGCCGACACCGACATGGACAATTTTTAATAATTATGTAATAAATATTTGAATTTCTTATTTAATTTCTTTTCCTTTTTTTTTTCTGTCCTTCTTATTTTACCGTCCGCCGAACCTCGGTGACCGACCAAGGGCGAGGGCTGGCGACGTCGATCTTGCCAGCCACCGGCAATGTTTAGAGCTCAATTGACAAAAAAAAAAAAGATTTATGACTCGATTACGATAATTATAATAGATTTAAGACTTATTTGGTAATTTTTTTGAACTTTATTCGGTAGAAAAGCCGGGGGCAAATCAATAGGATCTCGTCACAAACATAACGGGACTGTGTGAAAGACGCTGGGGACGTGAGGAGGAGCCGGATCTTTTCTGAAAAGAGTTGGGATGACTGATGAGGACATGCTAAAGAAGATCTGAGGCGATCCTTTGGAAAAGAAGATCATATTACAACGACGTGGAGACATCGAAGAAATATGTCAAAAAGACGAAAGCAATCCTGTCTAAAGGTGCGGTTTGTGCTGTCCGGACGGGCGATGTGGCTCCAGAAGCTTTGCCCATTTTCTTCTTTTTAGTAATTAAAAGTTGGCCGTCGATTAAACTGAATCTGGACCGTCGGATATGTCGGCATCCCCGCAAGACGCGACGTTTCGAGCTCACAAAATAATTGAAAATCACCACTTTTTTTTTTAACTGAAAATCACCACTGCACTCGCCTATAAATCGCCTTTCCTTCCCTGCCCAACCCTCCACCCATCCCTCTCTCTCAAAATGGATTTGTCGAAGCGATTGATTCCAGCTGCTTTCATTGTGATGCTGCTGCTCGTGGCAACTGGTCCTTCCTCATCCTGCAACACACTTATGCATGCATGCATGCTTTGCATGGTTCAAATCGATAATACGTCTTCTAATGTTGGCTCTTGCAATGTGTTTACACTTCACTAGAATACCACACGACTATAAACTTGCCATAGATGATTCTGAGCATGATTGGAAGTGCTTATCGATGATTTTCCGCGAGGGAATTTTGATTAACTCAGACCCTCCTTTTTCGGTATGAGCAGAGACGGAGCCGATGGCGGTGGAGGCGAGAACTTGCGAGTCCCAGAGCCAGCGGTTCAAAGGGGCATGCGTGAGGGGCAGCAACTGCGCTGCTGTTTGCCAGACGGAGGGCTTCCACGGCGGGCATTGCAGGGGCTTGCGTCGCCGTTGCTTCTGCACCAAAAATTGCTAGAGAGTTCGCGCTCTGAACGCGCTTTTGAATTGCATCTTACCAAATCTCGCCAGTCTTTTGGAATAATCCGGTACTGCATCGGAATGTCGTTGTGTGGTCGAGGATGTAATCTTCCTTTGGCTGTTTACTCTTTTTGTCATGGTTGCTTCTGTTTTGAGAGTGTGGAATCTGTTTTAAGAGCCATGATAGGATCCCCGGATACTCCGTCGGCGTGATCATGATTTCGACTTGACCCGACAACTTTGCCATCATGGCCCTGGAAACTACGTACTTGTTTAAGTCCTGGACTCTGTATGTTCTTTCACTAGGATCAACTATTTTGTTAACTTGCGCGAACTCTTTAGTCTCCACGAGGCCGAGGATGAGTAGCATGGTCATTCCAAGATTTGCAGTCCGATCCGCCATGGAAACTGGAAACAGCAGTTAGTAAATATATCAACCCTGGTTACTTGTCCTCATATTCTTCCCGGATTAGTATTTGCAGACATGTCCAGCTTCTCCCCACACCAAAATTCTTGTTTTCAAAATTTGGGCGATTGATGGCTCGTTATACTGGAACCGAAGCTGCACTTGCTTCAGTACAAGCAATTAGAAATTTCCCTGATGTTGTGGTAAGAACAGCTAGGATTTCCAAAAGAAGATGCCCTTAATTTGTGAGAATTTCGAGTAGCTCAACCTGAATCACTTCAGACCAGAATGACAAAATTCACAGTTCAATTTGAAGAAGTATAATCTTTTAGCCTAGTAGGTGTAATTGAACTCATGATGAAAGGAGTGAGCTTCTGCAGATTATCCCCCCCAAAAAGCTAATGGAAACTCTGCAAGTATTCTCATTTGCTACAGAAAAAGAAAAATGTGCCGATATGAGGAAAATTCACTCGATCTCACAAAAAAGTTTCTCATTTGTACTGATAAACAACAACAAGATCTGCCATTTTCGATTTTCCTCTCATGACAACCGCTTTCGTCAGTAAGCATCTCGAGTATATTCCCACAAAGAATTCAACTGAGTACTGCTAGTTTACAATCGAACTACCCAGAATAGAGCATCCACCAGTGGGAGATACATGAAGAGGACACCAAACGGAATGCGATCAGTTGAATCTACGCATCAATCGATCTCTAAGATAGTCTTAACTAGGAACTCCTCTTGCTCTGGTCATGCCAAAGCTTTCCTGGAACCACCTAGCTTGAACTAGCAGTCCGGCGTTCTCTCAATGCATTCAAAGCCGACCTGTATGTCCTGAAGAAGCCTAACCAACGGCTGCTCTTAGAGAAAACCCCGACCATGATCCGTCCATCACCTTATGAATTACACCCCCATTCACCTAAAAATCCTCTTAAATCTTATGCACGTCTTGAATTCCCGCGCACTAGAGAATGAGGCGATGAGGCGATGAGGCTCGCGTAACTCACCTGGTTTGGGTGCCAATCCTAAAGAAGCCTAAAGAAGCCTAACCAACGGCCACTCTTCGAGAAAACCCCGACTGTGATCTGTCCATCACCCTGAATCACACCCCCATTCACCTAAAACTCCTCGTAAATCTTATGCACGCCTTGAATTCCCACGCACTACAGTATGCGGCGATGAGGCTCGTGTAACTCACCCTGTTGGGTGCCACCTTCTTTCTCTTCATTCCTTGCACATTTTCTCGACCTGCCTCAAGTTCTTCACCCTCGAGCGGATTTCCATCAGGGCATCGTACACCCACACGTTCGGCTTGCATCCTCTGGCTTTCATTTTGGCCACCAATTTCATTGCTTCTCTTGTTTTCCCTCTCTTGCCTTACATGGCAACCATGTTAGAGTACGCCACGACACACTTCTCATACCCCTCAATTTCCGACTCTGAGAAAAGCGCCTCAGTTCGGGAGTAGAGCTCAAGGCGGCAGTACCAACTCATGACCGAAGGGCACGTCACTTGCCCAGGCTCACATCCCCGAGAGGAGATTTCCGCGCACCATAGCCGCGGCCTGACACCTGTGCTTCTTCGAAAAGCCGTAGACTATTGCACACGATATGCAATCAGACACTTACAGATTTGTGCCCTTCATTGCCTCGATGGCCCAGAAAGTTTTCTCCAGTAATCCTTTATCTATCTACATCACAACAAGCTTTAGGAACATGTCTGGATCCCTCAACAATATCTTCTCTTTTACACGCTTCCTCGGAACGCTTCTCGGCTACTTTGCTGCATTCATCGGATCAGAGTTATCCTTACTCCACTACAATGATTAATTTAACTGGAATTTCCCGCCTTTGAGATCGTTCATGAGTTACCAACGACTATCGATTAATTGGGACAAACGGTGTTTACAAAGCTGTAGGTCTTTGGGACTTTTCCTTCAAAAGATTTCGGATCATTATTTACTCATCCGTAAAAGAAAAGTTCTAAATCTGCCTTCAGCGATGTTCTGCTATAATTGTTGTCGATCCCCGTCAGGTTGGCTGTGAAATGCAGTAGCTTGTCTTCTTTGGAAGGAGAGCGATGCTAGCGATGCTGGGGCTCATGCAGAGCCATCTCATCGAGTAGCTTCCATAAGTGGATATAACTTAGAGGACATATCGCAAACGGAAGTGTTTGTAACACGTAGTTTATTTATAGAGAAGTGGGAGAAATAAGTCTCTATCTGGGGAGGACGAAGCTCAGGGATGCATCAAATGTACGGCAAAAGGATGAAGCAGTCCTGTCTAAAGTGCAGTCTGTGCTGCATCGACGAGTGATGACTCGAGGATCTTACCCTTTTTTCCTTCTTCGATGAGAGTAGTCGGCCTACTAAATTTGAATCCGGAACGTGGATCCGATCAGATCCATGCAAGGCCCTCCATTTTTAACTTTCATAACAATTCTCCATCCTTTTTTTCTTTTTTGCGATCGTTCTGTAACTCCGAACCCCCGATTTGTCTCTACTGTGATGAACTTGTGCTCACCACCACCCTCACCTATAAATCACCATGTCTCTCTCTCTCTCTCTCTCTCTCTCTCTCTATGGATTTCTCCAAGCGCTTGATTCCAGCTGCTTTTATTCTGATGCTGCTGCTGCTCGTGGCAAATGCTGGTCCTTTCTCATCCTACAACACCTTACGCATGCATGTGTTTCATGGGTCGAATCACTGGAGTGTTAACGTAGTGGCTTCATGTTGGCCCATACAATGTGTATACTTCACCAGATATCACACAGAATATGAGGATCGTGGAACCTCACCCTATTTGTAGAGCCAGTAGATCGGTAAAACGATCAAATGGCAGTGAACATATAATATGAAGGCCTCAGCAAAATGGATTGGAATGCCGCTGGATAATTCTGAGCATGATTTATCCACTCGTTTTCTATGAGAGAATTTTGATCAATCAAACCAATTGTAGACTGACCCTTTTTTGGGTCCACCTCCATTTTGGTATGTACAGAGATGGAGCTGATGGCAGTGATGGCCGGGGGAAGAAAGTGCGAGTCCCAAAGCCGTTCCAGGGAATGTGCTTTTCCAAGAGAAACTGCGCTGCCATTTGCAAGTCGGAGGGCTTCAAAAGTTGGCGTTGCTGGGGCTTTCACCGCCGTTGCTTCTGCACCAGACCTTGCCCTCCGTCCTTGCCCTGAGTTTCACATGCTTTAACACTACATCTTATCGTATGTCATCAGTATTATGAAATAATCCAGTGTTGCACCGGAATGTCGTCTTGTCCTTATCACGGTTGCTTCTGTTTTTTAGTGTGAAAGCTATTTAAGAGCCATAACTTGTTTCTGATCTTGGCTTCTCAAGTTCATGTGATATACGAACACAGGGTATATCAGCATGATCATGACTTCGACTTAACACGACAACTTCGCCATTGTGGACCTAGCAACTAAGTACATTGTTGGCAATCGAAGCATATGTACTTAGTTGAGTCCTGGACTCTGTATGTTCTTTACTGGGATCAACCATTTTGATAAACAAGAAGAAGATCCGTCCTTCTCGGTTTTCCTCTCCCAACAACCGCTTGTGTTGGTAAGCATCTCCAGTAGATTCCCACAAAGAATTCAACTGAGCATTCCTAATTTACAATCGAACTACACAGAATAGAGCATCAGCTGTGGGACTGTACAAGTTGAATGAAGGGGACACCGAACCTGAATTGTGATTGGTCCTATCTATCGTATCAGTTTATTAGGAACTCCTCTTTCTCGGGCGATGCTGAAGCTTTCCTGGAACCACCTAGCTTGAACTAGCAGGCCAGCGTCTCTCAGTGCATTCAAAGCCGACCTGTAAAGCCTCTCATCCAACTCTGTTCCCTCCGATTTCATGTCTTGAAGAAGCCTAATCAACTCCTCGATCCGGCTGCTCTTTGAGAAAACCCCCACCATGATCCCGCCCATTGCCCTATCGATCGAGCCCCCATTCGCCCGAAACTCGTCATAAAATTTTATGCAGGTCTCGAACTCCCTTGCCCTATTGTACGCAGCAATGAGGCTCGTGTAACTAACCTTGTCAGGTGCCACCTTCTTTCGCTTCATTTCCTTCCATATTTTGTCGACCTGCCTCAAGTTCTTCGCCCTCCCATGGATTTCCATTAAGGTGTTGTACACCCACACATTCGGCTTGCATCCTCTGGCTTTCATTTTTGCGACCAATTTCATTGCTTCTCTCGTTTTTCCTCTCTTGCCATACATGGCAACCATGCTAGAGTATGCCACGACACATTTGTCATACCCCTTGGTTTCCATCTCCGAGAAAAGCACCTCAGCTCGGGAGTAGAGCCCGACCCGGCAATACGCACTTATGACCGAAGCATATGACACTTGCCCGGGCTCGCATCCCTGAGAGATGAGATTTTCGTACACCCTAACTGCAGCCCTGGGCCCGCGCTTCTTCATAAAGCCATTGACTATTGCGGACAATATGCAATCGGACACCTTCAGATTCATGCCCTTCATTGCCTCGATGACGTGAAAAGTTCTCTCCAGTAATCCTTCTTCTAGGTACATCAGAACAAGCTTTAGGAACATGTCCGGATCCCTCAACAATATCTTCTCTTTACTGGCTTCCTCGAAAAGCTTTTCGGCTTCTTTTATTTCCCCGACGCTTGCAAAAGAAGATATCAACGATGTATAAATTTTGGTGTCGACAGCAATCCCGCTGTCTTTCATTTTGTTAAAGTACTCGAGGGCCTCAAATGCTCTTCTGGATTTGCATAACGACTCACAAACAACACCGAAAATCCGTGTTGAAAAGGATGTTGTGCTGGATCGGCTACTTTCAAATTCATGAAACAACTCGACAACTTTTGCGACATCCCCAATTTTCATGTAAGCTTCCATTATCCTGTAATAACATCCAGGATCCAGAGCAACCCCTACGGATTTCATCTGTTCGTGCGCAACAATCGTGCTGCTATACATATGGAGCTTGTTATAACCTCGCAGTGCCGCATCGAATGCCAAAAGACTGGCCTCTCTATTCGGTCCTAACACTTCAAGTAAACCGTCAACAACTCTGAATTTCCTAGCTTCAATGCAATTACCGACCAATCTAGCACAGGTAAATCTATCAGGGAACACATTGTAAACCTTGAAATCATGAGAAAGACCCCCGATTAAGTCCCACTTCTTTTCTCTCATCAGGTACCTGGCGAGGCTACCCAGCGTCGACTTCTCCGGCTCAAAGTTTGGACTCTCTTTCGCCTTCTCGTAGTACTCGTAGGCAAGCTTCTCAGTCTCAGGAGCTTCCAATAACCCACGTAAGAATCTGTTGAAACTCTCGGAGTCCGTGGTCGGACCTTGCAGAGATTCCCTTACTTGCAAGTCGAATTGCGCCGAAGGCAAGGCGCCAGACTGTTCCTCGAGAAGCGGGGAAGGGCAATTCGAGCAAGAGACTCCGAGGTTCGAGAGCGGGAGCGGCGGGAAGGGAAGGGCCTTGCATGATCTAGGAAAGGGGACTTGGTGGAGTTCTCTGCAACAGCTGATACTGGCCAACAAGAAGGCCTTCTCTGGGGAGCTCGAGATGGCCATGTGAGACTTGAAGCTTGAGAGCTTGGACTAGCGTGTTGAGAGGTTCAACTGTACATATACCTTATCCTCACTGGATTTTGCCCTGGGTGCAGATCGTAGGAGCCACTAAATGGCTGCCACGTGGGAGATTTCTGGACACAACATCCTGTCCTGAAAAACCTGTGTTTCTACTTCTCTCTTTCCTTGCTTTTTGGGGCCAGAAATTTTCAAGCCTGAAGTCGTTTTCTGTTTTTCCACCTCCATGTCACTTTAGCTTTGTGGACGAGACTTCCCCTTCGGATAGAGCTGCTTAGGACAAATCATCATTCTCAAATAATTTAGGCCGCTCCATTTTCTGTCCTACTTTTTTCTTACTAACTAATCTCACTGGCATTTTGCCGATGAAGAAGCCGTACCATCACGTGGCATTTCGAGAGATTTCTTTTCCTCTTCTCTATTGTTTCATGCAGTAAAATTATGAATTGGAAATGTCGGAATAGGGATTGCTCATGTTATTTTGTACCCTTTATCGATTTATCTCATTTACTTGGAACTAGATGAGCAAGCAAAAATTATGCCACTGTCTTTTTTTCACTTCCACATTATGCAAATAGACGGTTAGTCGCACAGATTTATGTTCCAATTCACCCGTCGATCCAAGGTTTAAAACCTCATGTCGGATCTCTAAGATATCACCTCGAACTCTTTCCTTAGCATCATCAATTGTCATTCAGGTATCAGCTTTGGCTCACAACAAATCCTGTTTCAGGGAAAAAATAAATTGGGCAAGACTGTCACAAAGACAGAAAAATATCACCTTCTTCCTATAGACACAGGAATTGCAACAAAGACAGCTGGCTTAAAAAACCTAGACCATGTTGTATCATCATCAAACCTCTTCATACTTCAAATAAGCTGCTCAACCATACACCTGAAATTGTCATACCGGATTACAGTTGAAAGAATCTCTCTCTTCTGTTTTTTTAAGTATAATCCAATCGTAATGGAAGTACACAGGCGTCGATTGACAAAGCAAAAGATTCAAGCTGAAGAAAATAAACTTCTACAGAGAAACTAGGAAGTTGAATTAAAAGTCAAGAGAGATCCCACAGAGGCGAAAAAAGGTCCTGATTTAGCTGACGAAGAGAGCCTGCCTCAAGGGTTTCAATCGCTTTGAGGGACTGAACCCCAGTTGATTCTCGACTAATCACCATTGTTGTTCACCTTCAATCCAAAGACGACACTACAATATGATCGAGCTAAACAGTGGATGCTAGTTGATTAAGTTCAACTTCCAAGTAGTCTCAACACCACTCCTGCCCAAGAACTTTATTCAATTTCTTTAACACAAGGCCAATGCAACAGATGACCAACAGCCGTGAAAAAAGTGACATTAAGCTACAAAAGTAGAACTTGCAAGGCAAAAATGTGTAAATAGAGCCTAAATTATTAAGTGATCAACTCTGATCACACTGTTCGTCCTCTATAACGCCTCATAAGTTCTCTAGAGTTACCTCTCCATTTCAAATTACTAGTGAAGCAATTACAAGATAACGAAAACTACAACTGACCATATGCCAAGAATCCGGAGATTACCCAAATCCTGCTCCAAATTAGGTGTCGAGAATGTACCATCTCCCCAACCTACCTTATTTCAAAAAAAGATGAAAGAGCTAAGAGTACCAGACGCCGAAACTCAGTTGGCCTCATCTGTCCCGAACAGCTTCATCCGGGATAGTGGTGTCCTCAGATAACCCTCGACGTCAAACTTTTTTGGCGAGAGTTCGCGGTACTTGGCGAATTGCTCCCTTGCCTCTGCATTCTTATCAAGCAAGCTATATATCATCCCCTGACAAAAATAGGGCCTGAAGTCAGTAGGATCCTCCTTAGCCAAGTCCTGATAACTCTTCAAAGCCCCTTCCACATTCTTCTGCAGGAACTGTATCTGCGCCATTATCAGTCTCACATCCCTCGCCTCCTTTGCCTTGTTCTCCTCCTCCGCGATCCTCAGCGCCTCATCCAGCCGCTTAATGACAGCCTCTCCCTCTCCACACCGGTCCATCAACAGAGCGTTCTCAAATAGGGCCTCAAATGAAAGCGGGTTTGCCGCAAGAATTTCCTCGAACACTTTGCGGGCATTTTCGGTGTCTCCAATCTCGCCCAACAACCTTGCCAGCAAGAACTTCCATTCAGTCACCTCAGGCTGAGCGGCAACCAAACGCCGCAATATCTTGAGAGCCTCCTGGTCCTCTCCGCTCTCGAGCTTCTGCTGCAAAAGCTTCCTCATTGCGTCGACCGACTCGGGGTCCGATCCAAGGAGCTCCGTCAACGGCGAGGGCTGGGATTCTTGGCCTTCCTGGACTTGTCCTTGGATCTCTTCAAGACTCGGAGATTGCTCCGTTTCAACATTTGCAGGAGGAGGCACAGCTCTCGCCGCAGATTTCTCGCTGCTAAAGACGAAGGAAACCGCGGCTCCCACGAGGACGGCGGCTCCGGCGCAGTTTTGGAGCTTTTGGAGAATTGGGTTCTTCGGGGGATTGCCGGAGTCAGCAACGGAACAAGCCCTGATTGTGTTTCGACGGAGAGAGGAATCTTCCTGAGGCTTGGGAGTGGGGAAGCGGAGGATTGAAGGAGGAGGTCGACTGAGGAGCGCGAAGGAAGGAGGTTTAGTGAAATTGAATGTGGATGAGGAAGAGAGAGTCGAATTCATCGCACTTGGGATTTGGAAGAGGATCGGGGAGAATGTGGTTTGCTTTCCCAAGGGTTTTCGAGCGAGAGAGAGAGAGAGAGAGATTGCAGCAGAGGGGAGAAGGCGTAGAGGTAGAGGTATGCTATGCCAGCCTTGTCTATGGTGGAGGAAGGTCGCTGGTCAAAAGCTGGACATTTTGAAATTCGGACAGGCCGGGCCAGCCGATTCCTGTGCGGGACACTGAACCGGTACGGAATGAACCGGGTCCACCGTGTTCATCTGAATCGTCGAGGGAGTCTCACGGGGGATTCACATCTAATCTAGGACACGTGCGACACCGGCTCCGATACAAATGGAGAGTTGAGTTATGACGGGGAATTTTTCATGATTTGCCAAGTTCCAAATCGAGAGCAACTTTGGATATGCAATGATACTAAACACTATCGAATCTCAAACTTACATGTCAAATTATTAAGGACTCAACTTTGTTGTCGTCTAGACAGAAATCATAGATTGTGGCGTTGCTACATGTCATTTGTTTACTGATTTTCTCATTTTTATTGCGGTGTGATAAGTGACATGGTATAATTTTCACTCACTCGTGTCTCTGTCTCTCCTACTTTGCTCATCGCCCGAGCAACTTGCAACCATGGCCTCGCACCTAGCCAACATTGTTCCCCATCACCGTCTCTCACCACCATTGCCTCTCCGAGCTCTCGTCTCATGACAATTGTCGCTTGATTATGTGAGATCTAGAAGCCCTGGACGATGAGGCACAATTTCTGACATGGCATGCGAAACATAAGTTTTTCAATTCCTAACCGATCATATGTTGTCTTCGTTCACGGGGTAGTGAGTAAATAAGGGGAATAGGAGCATAACTAGCATCGAATAACCAAGTTTACTCCTTACTCGTCATCAATTTATTTGTTCCTCGATAAACCCATTTTTCAACTAATTTGAGATAATAGAAAAGGAAGACCTCGACCCTCTAATCAAACGTATTATTAAGGCCACGCTTCAATTCTATATTATAATCATCTTCCAAGCTTGCGCTTACCTAACCTTAATTAGTTTGAAAATCCGCTTTTGATGGTGTTGAAATAATGCATGTTCCCAGCACTACACTTTCTCACAGAAATGTGAATGCTTCGGCGATAAGAGATGACCTCGGCCCTCTAATTTTTATTTTTCTTTTTATTTTTTGCTTATGAAAAAAATATAGGAGAAGGGGAGGTTACCCCATGCCAGCCTAAAAGGTATTCCAGTGGATTTACATAGGGGGAATTATCTTGCAATTCTGTCAATTCAATCATAAACATTTTAATTTGGCCGGTTTAATCCTAGATCTTTTGACATTTTGCCAAATTAATCATAAACATTTTCTCAATTTGCCAATTTACTTCTAAATCTTTCGATGATTTGTCGGTTTAGTCATTCAGGCTAATTTTGAGAGTTACCCAGCAAAAGTTCGCAACCTAAGATTTTCCGGACAAGAAACGATCAAGATACATTCTAGTTTCATGCACATAGCATTTAGCTTTGCTCCATCGGAATTTATAATATTAGAGCGAATTGATGTGCTTTCTTAATATACATTAACTATCCTAAAATTTGTACACTAGGACTTAACTATTTCGATAAAAATATATATATATCTCTGATGAAATTGTTATATCATATTTAGATGTTTTATTTTTCAACTGATTTACAACAAGAAGTAACAAAAGCCGGAGTTAATCGGAACAGGATCCCCTAACATTGCTCTTAGGGGTGACATGTTCGATCTGGGCCGTCCAAATAAAAAATGGACGGTCCGGATTGATCCGCATCACTTTTTTTTAAAATTTTGAAATTTCTCATAAAAAAAATTCCCCACTTTTAAAATGTGATGTGGATAAATCTGGGCCGTTTATTTTGAAATGGACGGTTCGGATCCCTCAATATCACCCCAACCTTTATGGTAGGGGATCTGGATAATCGGCAATGGGAGTCACCAAAACGGGAGCTCTGGTTTTCACTCTCCCGACAAGCGTCTCTGGAATTCCAAAAACGCACCGCCGCTTTTGCTCGTAAACGATTTCGAAAGAGCCCGTCCCGCTCCGACTCGAAGGGAATCGCCCGAGAAAACAGAGCGATGAAAGCTTCGTCGTCAATTTCGACGGAATCCAACGCCGATGCTGACCGTCCGACCCAATTCCAAAGCCCGGCCAAGAAGGAGCAGTTCCCTCACCCCAAGCCTCCCTTCCGACGAGCTACCGACGACACGAAGCCCGTCCTCCAAGACCCCGTACATCTCTCTCTCTCTCTCTCTCGTTTTTCGTGCTGTCGTTCGTTCGTGTTCATTTGCAATTGACGGGGGGTTGTTTGTTCGTCTTTGGTTTGGTAGATACTAAGGTCGGATCCGATTGAGACGGAGCAAGCCGTGCTGCGACTGCCCCCGCTCGCCGCCCCCCGATCGAGTACGCAACCCAACACCCGTTGAAACTTTTTATCTTCGTTCTTGCTCTTGTCCGCCTGATGTCGGGATTGTTTCGGGGATGGTCGTTGAGGTTTGGTGAGGCTTTCGTCTGTTCACGTTAGTTTCAGTATCGAATTCTTCGTTTCTTCCAGGAAGGTTGGTTTACACCTTCCCGTCTGATGTCGGGATTGTTTCGGGATTTCCCGATTTCACTAAGATGTGGACACGAGAAAATGATTGGACTGTAGTGGAAATTTTGGAGTTAGGATTCTAGAACTCAGGCCAATGAATACTCTGTGCAGGGATCAAGCTAATGGACTTAGTCTGTTCAATTAGACTGAATAAGAGATAGGTTTCATAAGGCTCATAGCCTTAGTCTTTGCCTGCTTATCATCAAGGTGGAATAAGAAGTCCCGGTTTATTGCGATCTAAGTCCCTACCTTCAAAAAAAGGGCAATTTCCCTGCCTGTAAATGACCGAATGTGTTCAACCGTCATGTTTGGTCGCCAATCGGGACAAAAAAATTTGTTCTTTTGTGTGATACGCGATATGTAACTACCAGTATCCACTTTCAATTGTTATTTTCGCCCTTGATGAAGTCAAACATTAGAGGGGTGCTTAGTACACTTTTATCCCATCAAGTTCGTTCCTTGCAACTCTTTTCCAATCTTCCCTTTCTGTCTCTGAAAGATTAGTCTTCCCAAAAGGATGCAACTTCCCCCCTCTTCTCCAAGTTGTAGCTCATTCAGACTTATTGTTAGAGCGGGCACATATGCCATTTTGCAGTGCATTGCCCTTGCTCAAACGTATTCATATTCCCAAAATCGGAAGTCATCTTTCCCAACAGCTAACTTCTCAATCAGCCAGCCGACTTACAGGTCTTTGTCATGAAGGCTGGAAGTAGTCTATTTAAACAAGTTTCCACAAGAACAGGCCCTTTGCGATCCTTGAAGGACGCAGTGGCTAGTGATACCAAGTGCTTGAGGGTTTATGACCAATTCCTGCAGCCATGGTCCTTAGCTAACTACTAATTCGCTGCGCATTATATTCAACTATCTGAAGTAAAGAACTCAAACCAGCGCCAAGCCCAACTGCAGCAACTTTTTTTTTCTTGTGTTCTTTTCCAAATAGATTCAAAGAAAGCATGTCAGCTTGCTTTGAAAGGCAAAGCATTGCATGCTTGGAGATACCCTAAGCATTGACATTATAAGCAATTATTACGTGTTCCAAGCAAGCCTCTTTGCAACAAATGCTAGACATGTTTGATCAGGTGGGAGGATGGATTTAGGCATAGGCATGAATATCAGCTTTTACCAAATGATTCAGTTGAATTAATACCTTTGCAGAAATTCATCCTGTCATTTTACTAGTTTATTTTTACCAAGAAACATTGGAAATTTAAATTTTGAAGTGTATCAGCAAGAGTTATTTGTACACTTACGGTAATGAATTTGAGTTAATCTTCTTCAGTGATGATCGATGTCAAATTTGTGGACGCTTCATTGGTAAAGAAACTCAAAGTAAGCATTACTCTGATATAGTAGTCTCCCTTTAGGTAATGGACTAAGTGCAATTAACCATAAGTCTCTGAACTTGGCTAATGTACAACACCATGTAAACTTTCAATAATTTGATTGAATTTTTCAACTTTTGTCCAATATAAAACGTCATTTCTAAATTTTAATGAGTTCAATTAAGTACCTAAAGTATTACTAAAACGAGGAAAAACATTACATTGAAGAGAACGTGGGTGCAAGAACTCAGTGATTCATTTAATTACTTCGGGACAAAATACAGCAAAGGAGGGTAAAAAAGATAACAAATACTATTACAGAGCAAATTAATCACAAATGGGACAAAATTCATGTGAAGCTTTGTTTCTCTCTCTGAGCCCAGAAAAGCCTGAGGCCGAGAGACTTCTTTTTCCCTAAAACCTCTAATGTGTGTTGGATGATATCACATGGAGCGCCACTCCAAATTGTGGTGGCAAACAATCAATCGCGTCGGCTATAGCTTCGCAGCCTCCTTGAAACATCCTCGTTGGTAGGAGTAAGGCTTCCACTCTAAATCATTGTGATTTAATCTCAATAACCTGCAATTCACTTCTTCGACAGTACAACTATTCATCATTTTCAGACGATGCAGAAGAATGTTGCTCGCATTTATTGACGAACTTATCAGGCAACCGAAACAATGGATCTTCACTGGCACTTTTTTGGAAAGCTTTAGCCAGTGCACATCCCAAAGCTCTAGCTACAGGAACTGCAACTGCATTTCCAACTTGAATGTATCTGGTAAAATAATGGAGAATCAAAGTAAGAGCAAAAACACAAAAATACTTAGCTGTACATATCTAATTGTGAAGTACCATAAGAATTTTTTCTGGCCAAATGCCTGGTTGCGTTTCTAGAACACCTAGATTAAGTGTGATATAATCTGATCAAAACTTCTTGTGCTAACAAGAATTCAGCGGGGCTCATTTTGAGAAACCCAATTAGAAGCTTGGGGAAATTAGATTATTGAAAAATGAAAAACATGAATTGACAAAGTAATTCTTGAGAATAATTTATCACTTCTGATTATCCCAGCATGCAACATGCTTCAAGAGATCAATTTTCGAAAAGACCTTCAAAAACTATGATAGGTACACATACATATGTTATAACCTTGTCCAGGCCACTATTATTCTACTATTTAGTGTCAACAGACAAATAGCAAGCATTTTCTAATTTCAACTGGATTGTCTATGCTCCTCTCTACATTTTGTTGTGAGCAGAAGGAAAATGCCCGTATCGAGTGTACGTTGTCCCCAAACTCTATCGACTAATCTCCCATTGTTATGCCTGGTCACATCGACCCAAGTTCCCTGAAAACTTGATGATAAATGATCCAATGTCTCGGTGATTATAGGAACTACACGCCCTCACTTCATCGAAATTTAAAACCGTAAAAAGCTAAAAAGACGTGCCTATAATATAACAGCTTCATCCTAACATATGCAGATAATTGATACCTTGCGGTCTTTATTCTACTTACCCCAAGGAAGAATATATACACTATACAGTGCCTTGCAGTATATATTAAACTTACCCAAGGAAGAATATATACTCTATCAGCATTCATGCAATGCAGCTCACAACATCATGTAATCATATTTGAAGGACGCTCGTGCAATTGGGGCGCATTTCATTTTAACTAATGGCCTTTGTACATTGTGGATTACTGTGAAGTACACAAATCAAAGAGTGGATACCATTTATCTAATAGTTACCTCTCCTTGATGGGGCCAGTAAGCTTGTAATAATCAGGAAAACCCTGAAGTCTTGCATTTTCACGAACTGTAAAAACTCTGTCTTGCTCGGGATGCAATATTGCCTGCATAGTTGACCAAATAATTTGTTGGCCACTGCTTATTCGTTCTTGCATAATTACATGAACAACTGATTTCCTGTTTGATAGTCTTTTCAGCTTAAAGATGTAATGGACGGTAACTTCTGACACGACATTGGAAATGCAGCAAGAAATATCCAATTCTCACCTAATACTGACTTTACAGGGAAATGACTTCATATATTCGGAACAATATTCATAAAATAAAAATCTCATCGTAGTTAACAATAAGAAATCTAATTTAGCTAGCAACTACACAACATTTATTGAGACAAAATAGAGTGACACAAGTCGTCGTCACCGAGGTTACACAGAATTTAACTATTGGAAACTCCACATTACTCGACAACCACAAGTGTAGAAACCCTAAAAAGACATATAATCATCTCCAAATCCAACTCTGCCACTAATTAAGTGAAGAAGCATACCTGGTTGTGGGGTTCTGCTCTGGTCACTACAGTAGGCACAGTTTCATCCCACCACACACGTGCGAAAGGCCTACATAATTCAAAGAGGTTGGAATGCTGAAATTACAAAAACTAAATGTAACGAAGCACCTTAACACTTACTTTGAGGAAGAACCACGCACAAACGTCATTGCATAATCAGGGACCTGCAGAAGGACAGCAGTTCTGTTATAAGACTTGCAAAGGAAAAAAGCTAAATGTCATTAGGAAGGATGAACAAAATTCTGTCAAAAAGAGAAACTGGGGGAAGTATGAATGAATGTATAATTTTACCAATGGTTTTCTCGAGTCCAAATAAACCCTGGGAACGTCAGGGTCCCATTCAACTTTCTTGTCCGGACGCACACGAACACCAGGCAAATCCCTAAAATTCGCGCCCTTCACAAAATTCATGATATTTTCAGCAAAAAGCAGAGCTTTCGAGAAAATAAGATAGAAGAATGTTGACTTTCATGAATACAAGAAAACAAAGAAAACCTTTATCTTTGGTATTCGGCAAACACGTTCATAGTCGTCCGAATTCAATTCAAGGGGTCGATGATCAAAGACAAGTCGACCTGAATCCACTGAGTTGTCTGTGATCCCCATCATTTCTGTAAAGAGAATGAAAAACCAGAATTGCACACTTTGTTTAGTTAAGCAAGCCCAAAACACGCAAAAGCTTATTCAATAAATCATAGTGAACAGGAAACATCCTGCTAAGCTCACTTCCCCTTAAACTAAATCCAATTAAATTGACTCCTACTAGCATGCCACCCTAGCCTATAAGGAATTATGAACCAGTATAAGGCAATAAAAGAGGGAGAGCCCATCAAGCAACAAGAGTATCAATCGTGTATCAACACAATTTTGAAAATGCTCATTTTTAAGAGCTTCTATAATTTAAGCTAGAGTCCCATGCGTGTCACGAAACCATTGGTTAAAGTTACTTTTAAAGCATAGATGGTTTAATGATAGCACCTAAGAATGTCTATCTACTCGTGAACTACACTACAATCTATTGAAAGAGTAGTTTAGTCTTTTCTATAATTAGTGAGCCCTAATGCTCACTATATATATATAGATGATGTAATCTGAGAATTATGTTATGACAATTATGTTTTTCATCACAATCTATTTACAACCATCTATAGGGTATACATGTAAAAAAACTTGAAATAAAACGCAGTACCACATTAAACTGCTTAGTTATTTAGCTATTTTGCATTTTATGTTTTATATACAAGGAAACAAAACAATGCTATTCACCTTTTTCACTTGATCGAATGAAACGTTGAAAATCTGTCTCTGGAGCTTTTTCATATGGCATTTCATCTCTTCCATTATAAGTTCCGACCTAAATCAATTGAAATCCATCAGAATTACAATCAATCAAAGCTTTAAAAACAATACCAGGATGATAAAGATACATACAGGTGGAAGATCAGAGATTGCATCCTCTAGTAGCAATTTCTTTTGCAATTCGGGTGAATGGCCCTCATCATAGGCAACAGTGTGCATCTGATTTTATTTCAAGGAAATTTTAGACTACGCCCTCAGTAAATTACATATTATAACACAGAAACCCATACCTCAAATTCTACAGGAATGACACCTCTTCTAACAACATCGTGTGTTGGCAATGGGTATTGGGGCAACGTCTAACGTATCAAATAAAAATCAGTGAGTGAAATTCTTATTATAAAGGTAGACACAAGTTTAAGACTACTTTATCTAAAACATAGGTGCATATACAAGTTTACCTCACTGGGACGAGCACCCCACAGAAAACAACGCATTCTAAATTGAGGAAGCCCGTATGCTCCTGCAGCCATCATACCTAATCTTGTTTGATAGTTCAGTTGCACTAAACGACCAAGTGCATACCTCCCCAAGAAACCATTAGAAAATTTAACTAGATCCACCACATTCTCCATCAAAACAAACCTTGGTTTCAAAAACTCTACAACTTCCATAAACACAAGAAGTTGCTTGTTTTTCACATCAGCCAAAGGATTCTCCTTATCTCTAAAACGGTTGAAACCGCTTATTCCTTGACAGGGCGGTCCACCACAGATCACATCTACATCTCCCTAAAAAAATTAGCCAAGGAGAGGAACTCTTAAGGTGATTGTTTCTTTGCAATCAAGTACAATGACCACATTAATCTGAACGGAACAATTTTCACTTGGAAATATTTACTGTGAAATAATAAGTGATGAAACAAAGAGATGAGTCTCCCAGATCAAAGGAAGGCTTCTCGTGTAAAGTGTATCCAAAGGTGTCGTGGAGAAGGTTCATAAAGAGGATGCACGATAAGCCGCAAAAAGAAAAAAAAAATTGGAAATGAAAAACTCACCGGCAAAGGCAGAATCTTTGATTTGTGACCTTCAAGGATGAATTCCTTTAGTTTCTCACAACAGTTGCTGGCACAAAGATAGTATGTTAGAGATGCGGAACTTGGGATTTTCGTATCAAGTTCATTTTTATCATGGTGCCTACCGTAAGCCGTCAATTGGCTCCCAAGTGTCCTCATCAGGACCATACCCTTTCCATGAAACCTGCAACAAAATGACGACCAATTTTTTAAAAGCACTAAAAAAGAATCACACTGCTGGGATCCTAAGTTATGTGAAATGATTGGTCACATGCTAAAGTACACAAAGCATCATGATCGAATTATAACAAGTACATCTATATATAAATGTACAAGGGTTTTGTAAGATGTATGTAAAGAATTATTAAGCATCCAAATTCATCAACAACCTATCCACTGTCATAGACTAAGAATCGACTAGAATGAAAATGTTCGCATTCTTCGTATTAAACATAAATAAAGGATTACTTTACCAAAAAAAAAAAAAACATAAATAAAGGATTAAAAAGAAAAAAATGGATGAAGCTATGTATTAATAAATGTCCAAGTTTGTCAAGTTAAATTCAATATTTTAAGTACCTTGAAGTACAATGTTCTGTCTCCCTTCTCTTTAGGATCTCCATAGCAAATTGCTAGAACTTTTTGTACTTCAAAGACCTCACCATCACTACCCCCATCGTCATCCTTGCTGCTTTCCTCCTCATCGCTTATTCTGTCATCCGTACCAAATAAATCAGCATATGGCAGCTGCTGACCATCGCTTTCAATGAGGTCAAATTGCATGCACAATTTCTGCCATTCCTTCAACAGCGAGAGGAAATCTTCCGCAGACTCATTCCTCACCTGATTACACGATAACAGCCAACAATACAATGCTATCAGAATATATGCAAATTGGAAAAATTGATACACTCATCAACAAAAGAGAAAGGTTGTACCTCCGTATCCGGGTGGTTCAGTTTCAAACTATTGCATGCGTATTCATTCATGTCAACAGCCCACCTCTATGAACAAATGAAATCAAGAAAGCATAAGTTGTGCATACTAACCTTTTTCTGTGACAAAAAGTTAACAAAATGCATACCGTGACGAGATTCAAACCAGAAAGATTTGCTCCAAGACATAATCCAGTGGACATCGCACCACAACCAGAATACATATCTAGTAGTGTCGCCTCCCCCTTGTTGCTATTTTGGGTACCATCCTTGGAATTCCCCTCGCATGTTGAACCAGCAATTTCAACATCGTCACTTGAAATGGTTGATGAAGTCTCACAACCATCCACCTTATGATCTATATTATAAAATCAGATGTCAAAAACCTATCCCAAAAAAAAAACCAAAAAAAAAACAGATGTCCTATCATGTTTTTGTCATATTAATGAGGAGAAAACTGATATGGGAATACGGGTACCCAAGAAGAAATACCTGTAGGCAATTGTTTGAATGTTGAGTATGGCAATAGATACAAAGTGTCACAATAATAGTCGCAATGCGGAATTGCTGCCTTTTTTGCTTCCAAATTGATCTACAGATCAAAATACTCTTGGGATGTCATTAAGAAATATTCAATCCGAAGAAAATAATGTTAAACATACCTCGAGTGGCACTCGAGCAATGTTTAGCTTCTCAACGAGGCATTCCAAGGGGTTATCATCGCGTATTTCTGAGAAGAAAACGCGCTTGTCATCAATGAGATCAGAAGATTGCTTGATGACCTGTTACAAATAAAGAAGTAAAAATAAGATAATCGTAAAGCTGATAAGAGCATAACAAAGATTATAAACATACTTACTGTATCTTGAGCTCTGTAATACCATTGCGCACAAAAATAATTTGAGCCATCAACTGCCTCGAATAATTCCATGATCTTACAAATATAATTGTCTTCCCCTTCCCCAGCCTGAGTTAAGTGGCCAAAAAGGTCATCAATGAAGTTCATATGGCGGTCTCGCAATTCACAAATGTCGATTTACAATTGGTTACTAAGACCTTGTCTGGTAAATTATCAATCGTAAGATATTTTCACATAGTTGAAGTACCTTGGTATCAAAGCTCCCTCAAATAGACCAAAAGATAAGGAGCACATATGAAATTAACTGACAAACATATTTACAATTGCAATTGAAGTTTATAGAAAAAACTACAATCTTGGAAAATATTAGAAAGGTTCGAGAAGTTTGTACTAAAATCACGGCTGAGCTTAGCATCTGAAGGAGAAGATTGTGTAGAACCCAGTCCGATAAATAATTGGAAGCTTAATTCACTTCAGTGGTAACCTTTGGCTCAACAAGAGCGAGAAAACTGTGACTTTGCAACTGCCTAACTCTCCAACTATGAGACAATCCTCAGATTTTAGCCTCCTTAACAAAATCCTACTGAAAGTGATGAGGAAGAAAGACAGTCAAAACCTAGATAGATCCTTTAGCTAGAAAGTACATCATGTTCCAAGCCAAAGAATTGTGGAGCCTTACACATTGATTAGCCAAAGTGCAAATATAAACGAGTAATCATCATAGCCATGTCGACCAAGAATATGAGACATGCGTATGGCTTTTGAATGTAAATGCATTCAGTAGTATTCATAGCTTTTTCCATATGTTACCCTATGGCTAGTAAAATTTATGAGACAATTTAAGCAAGTACCTTTCAAACGCTTCACTTGCATCAAAACAAAATTTTAGTGAAAAGCTTGAGTTACCTATGAACAAACTTGTGAGTTTGATGTTGCGTATGCTTCATCAATACAATTTAACTAAGTGTGTCAATTACTTCCAACCAACCCATTAATAGAGATTTAAGTATGAGCAACACGCGCTGGTCACCCCTTTCCAACCTTTTACTTATCCCGAAAAAGAAAAGTACAAGCAACATGCATTGAAAGCTCTGCACCAAACAAAATTGCTATATCTCATCTTCGGCGGTACAAATAACATAAAAAATGGATAATAATCTAAACAATGTACATTTAGAGTGTGTAATGCCAAGCTCTACGCCACTGGTTTGCTGGTGGTAGTCTATGTCATACTAGAGATCTATCTCATCTTTGCATAAGACTAGCACGCCCTGATTGTCATGAAGTTTGCCATATTACAAGAAAGACGCCAAACAAAACCACATTAGCTACATCCGTATCAAGAATAGGATTGATGCATAAAATGTTCTAGCATATTTCGAGTTATACAATACGACCATAAGTAGAATCCTTCAAATCATATATCATTAGCGCAATTTTAAACTAGCAAGAAAGAGTAGTCATTGAAGCTATAATGAAATCATTGGTTGATTGAAATTCGCTTCTATAGATAAACCTTTTATTCCACTGGCCTGATATTTAATAATTGCAAAATATGTATAGTTGCAATTTTGGAAAGAAATATTTAATAACTCACCTTCACAAAGGCATCGTCGCCAATATCATACAAAACCCCATCAACCTTCGCCTTTCTGTAATGGTACTTCGCTTGGATAATGTCATTGTCCCCCCTACTAAATGAAATGTTGTATTAAAACGTCTGGAAAGTAAAATTGTTGACAAGGAAAAGAAGATCAGCCTATCTCAGAAAAAATAAGCACGTATCCAAATTTAATCTTACTCTTTACTGCCATTGATCACCTTTTTCTTCTGCAAGATAGAAAAGGCACCGTGGCAATGTATCAACATGAATAAGATAACGAAAGATTAATATCAGCAAAGCAAAGAAGGAATATTGAAAGCAACAAAAGAAATTGCGTGCCGATAAACTCATGAACGGTAATGTAGAATGGTAATAAGGGCTTATTGCCTTTATATGATATTTTCATTATTTATCCACGCTAGAGAGCTGGAACGTGAACTTGACATTGGAAAATCAATGGTTTGAGACTGATTATCTATCAAACAAGTGCAGAGATTCCTCTGTTTTGACTGACTCTCAAGCCATGAACAAATGCCATTGCTTAAACAGCAAGTTTAGTTTAGCTAATTATCCTCTAGATTAAAGGACGATACTTGCTCCGACCAAAAAAAAAACAGGATCAATACTTGCGCCGAGGTACTGATGAGTAAGCACCTTAATGAGCTACTTGGGAGTAAAAAAACTTCATCAGAAATAAGCTTCGATACCTTCCACAAGTGATGGATGCCTTGAATGTCTAAAGATTCAAGTATTAACAGTTTAGGTTACTATGGATGAGAGCATTCTGACAAAGCATTACATCAATTGGAGCCTGGTTTTTAAGTCTTAAAAAACAAATGCAAGAGTTACCAAAAGATAAGGACGTCACATTTTGAAGGTGCAGAATCTAAGCAATACAAAATGCAAAAATCTCATCTTCTCTAAATACCCTTCTCTAATAGTAGATCCACGACCCCTGAAGCAACACTTTTCAACAAGCAGGAACAAAGCAGTACCAAAACCCGATGGCAAGTCACTGAGATGAATCACATTCGAGAGAAAACGACTCCATAGAAAAGAAAAAACACGAAAGATTACCTTGCCCAAACCAAGGTACCGGTTTGGCCACTTCTGACGAGCTTCCTCGTTGGGAATCGGAGCCCCAACGAACCAGCACTCCGACTCCTCATCGCTGCCGTCATCGTGCGCGCGAGAGGTCGTCGACGGGACGCCATCATTGGATCTCTCGTTGACATGACTGTTGAGCTGCTGCTGCTGCTCCTCCACCTCCGCGGGCGCCTCCTTCGGGTTCTCCGCCTTCCCCCTCTTGGCGGAGGCGGAAGTTGCTAGGGCCCCAGATTTCCGCTTGCTCGGCATCGTTCTCGAGCGGCTGCGACGAACTTGAGAGAGAGAGAGCTCCAACTCCTCATCGCTGCCGTCGTCGGCACAAGCAATCGTCGAAGGGACGCCATCCTTGGCGGGCGCTTCGTCGGAATCATTGAATCTCTCGTTGACATGACCGTTGAGCTGCTGCTGCTGCTCCTCCTCCACCCCCGCGGGCGCCTCCTTCGGGCTCTCTGCCTTCCCCCTCTTGGCGGAGGCGGGAGCTGCTCCGGCCCCAGACTTCCGCTTGCTCGGCATGCTTCTCTGGTGGCCGAGAGGGACTTAAGAGAGAGAGACAGAGGCGTTGGAGAGAGAGAGAGAGGCGGAGATTGGGTGGCGAGGGGAAGCGATGCAGGAAGGGAGACGGAAAGGGCTCCGGTCCGTTCTCGATCTTGGGGAAGTCTGAGGGGGCAGAGTTTGAAAGATGAGCGGGAATCTGAAAATTTTTCGGGGATTTTTTCCGGAGGGAAATGAGGGGTGGGGCCCAGCTGTGAAAAATCTTTTCCCGAACGTTGGAAGGATTTGGTTGGGTGTTCGCGAGAGCACGGGGCCTTGGGTAGAGACCACCGTCTGATTTGGAGAAACAATGAATGATGGTTGCAATCAAATTAATTCTACGATTTGTATGGGATGTTGTTAACACAGTGGATAAGAAGACATGGCCTTCGAGCAAATTTGAAAATTATATCTTTCCATTTTGAACGATTGATTAGCTATATTCGCAAAAAATCACTATAGATTCTTATTTAAAGAGGTATAAGTAAATTTAGAACATTGTAGATTTGTATAAAATTAGGATTATCAGACCTGAAAAATCTAACTAATTTCATTTAATCATTTGTGGTTCTTTGAATGAAAATTTCACTGAACTTAAAACTAAAAAGAAAAAAATCCTATTTCTTGGCGAAAGATATCTCTCAAATATATTTTAAAGATTTGAGAATAAATACGTGATCTTGAATGTAACTTAGCCAAAATGGCCCGTTTGATAACCCAATTAAGTACTGAAAATTGAAAATTCAGCATTTAGGCACTGTTTTCGCGGAAAATGAATGATTTGAAAAATATTTTTTTGAGAATAATCAATTGTATCGCTTAAAAAAATGGACTAACAAATAACGTTTTCATTGTCTCCAAAGATGTCTACACCTAAGTTGCTATCATGACAAAGATATCTTTCGTTGGTTAATTATTTCAAGCAATACAAGCGATTGTTTTTACAAATATATTTTTTAAATCATTTTTTTTTCAGCGAACAAATGGGCCTTAGTGAGATTAAACTTGTTTCATAACCTTAGCATTTGGCGTTAGGTCATGGTTAGTAAAATTGGAAATTAAGCGCTGGAAAAAAAATGGTCAAAAGAGGTTGGAAATTTGAATGCTGAAGTTTGTGTGTTGATAATCACAATATTAAGTGTTGAAAATAGAATTAAAAAGTCATTTGATGACAAAAAAAATTGATAGTTGACTATTGTTACTTTTTTACCGAATATAGAAAAAGATTGCCATTGGTAGTTTTTGTCAGAATGTTTGGTAAGATCTTCAATACTTGCAATTATTATTCTGGCGAATGGATTAGATAACCCCTTCCTTGCTTACGAATTGAGTAGTTTTTGACTTTATCAATCATTTAAGTCAAATGTATACGAGAGAATTACCAAAAAAGCCTTCAATCTATTGTAATTCCATCAATTCAATCATAAACTTTTTTTTCCAATTTAGTCATAAACATTTCGCATTTGTGTTAATTCAATTCATTTGACTAGCCAATTGTGGACTTTTTCTAATAATAGTTTAGTAAATTTTTGTATTTAATGATTTTTTTCTTTAGCTTTTTTTTTTCCTAAACCCTTAGGTCCGCAAGGGTCACCGGCCACGGGGGAGGGCCGAGACGCCCTCGACAGCACGGGTCGAGGGCGTCGCAACCCTCACAGGGGTTGGGCAGCCATGACGACGTCACTCGCCCAGATCGGATATCAACTTATTGTGGTAATAAGGGAGGAGGGACGGGGCTCCTTAATTCATTCAAAAATAATAATAATAATGACAAGTAGAACATTGCAAATGTATTGCTAAAACCGATCAGTAATAGTCATTATTCTAATATGATTATCACAAAAAAAAAATTGTATTTATATTAATTTAATTCATTTGACTAGCCGACGCCGACGTGGATTTTTTAATAATATTTTAAGAAATTTTTGTATTTGATGATTTTTTTTAGCTTTTTTTTTTCTAAACCCTTAGGGCCCGCAATGGTCGCCGGCCACAAGGGAGGGCCGAGACGCCCTCGCCGGGGTTGAGCGGCCGCGACAACCTCGCTCACCCAGATCGGATATCAACTTATTGCGGTAATAAGGGAGGAGGGAGGGGTTCCTTAATTCATTCAAAAAAAGAAAATTAATGACGAGTAGAAAATTGCATATATATTGCTAAAACCGGCCGTAATAATCATTCTTCTACAGCAATCATCATCAAAACAACATTTTGTATCTATTTTCAGCACTTAAGATTATTAGCGTTTACATTTACTACTCACATTTCTAGCATTTATTTTTCGGTCTTATCAAACAAGCCTTTGGTGTAGGACAATTGTGGGAGTTTTTATCGCATCTCATTCATCAATAAATGCAACATCAAGCAAGGATGAAAAAATAATGCTGTCAACAAACAAAGCATTAATCCCCCCTAATTAAATTTAGTACTTCGCTCCTTCAAACGTTTGTTGTCCAACATTTCACGTTCTTTGACACATGCCCAAAAGAAAATCACAACTCTTCTGACGCATCGGTGCAAATTGGATGGATGATCAGACGTATTAATCTTGCCAGAAACGAGGTAGTGGTACTCTCACCAACCAAATAGACTTGATTAACATGTCTTCTTGTTATTGAGGTTTTACTTATCTTCCTCACAATCAATTTTCCGAATTTATTACATTGTCGAGTGCTACCTTAACTGAATTTGGTTTTGCTAGTTAGGTATTCGAAGCTGCTAATACGAGTATGCCCCCGCAATGCTCGCGAGCTGGATTGATTAACACAAATGATGTGATCCCTTTCACCTAATGGGCAATAGGGAACTTGTAGCAGGGTCGAGTGATCTAACCATACAGTTAATCGACACGCCGATCATAACTTCAAGCGAACCAGGACTATGAATTTTGCGAGAGATCGATTGTTATGGTAGCGATCGAGGTAGAAGCATCATAAAAATTATATGGCCACAGTGACGGTAAATATCTGGCTTTTGATACTCTGGATTATAGTTTTTTTTTTTTTTTTCCTGAGGTCATCTTAAAGTGTAATGCAGCTCTCTGTACATAAAATGTACAACGAAGTCTTTTCATTATTTCACGTGTTCGGTGACTTTCCACGCAATCCCGTTCTACATGATCCAACCTAAGAAAAGTGCCAAACTTATTTTTTCCTAATCCGTTTCGATCGGCCGGGGCAAATAAAATGAAAACGGATCACCTATAACCAAGTGTACGCGGAAGAAAAGAAAAGATTTCCTGATAAACAGAACCTCACGGTCAGTCCACCAGATTGAAGAAACAAGAACATTGTGCTTCCATATGTAATTACCGAGTTCTGTTACACCAGTCCTTGAAAATAAACACATGTATCAGAACGCACCTTTGTTGCTAGATCAGATGGCGCCGACTTCTTATCGCAAGACTAAGATCACAACTTCGGTCGAAGCATTGATCTTACTAGCAGTAGGCCATTAACTTCATGAATGGACTCCATCGGTGGGTTGTTTCAGCCAAACAAGTTAAGAGGCGCAATACATCTGTTGGAACAGAGTATTCCTTTCAGCCAAACAAGTTAAGAGGCACAATTCATCTGTTGGAACAGAGTATTCCGCTATAATGCTGACGTCAAATTCTCTGCAAATCTCGCTTCTGTTCCACCACAAATGCCACTACTAGTGAGAAGATAGAACTGAACTCCGATGACCCGAGTCTTGCTAGGCTGCTCGAGCATACGTCCCTGCTTGAAGACCCAAGTCCATAAAGTATTCCCAACTGGTCCTTCCAAAACCTTTCAAAAAATTTCTCAGTTACACTAGTCTACCGTGAGCATTTGAGCTTGTGTCGGAGGTCAATGAAGATAACTTAACAGGTACAGCTTTTTCAGGATCACTTGGTTTCACTTTCTTTTCACTCTGGCGCTTCGACTTATTCATAGCCTGGTCCGCTTTTGAGACGATTTTGGAAACCGTAAATCCCGCAACCTCGAATATTTGGGATCTATGGGGAATTAGTGAGTTGCGGAGGATGATATCAACTCCGTCGTATGACCAAACCCCTAAGAGTGCCTCTCCTCTTAATCCAATGGCAAACCACCCAAGACCAGCAGCTGCAACATCCACAGAACTTGCATCCCAGCTGTTACCACTTACACGAAATTCCCTTCTCACCCATTGTCCGAGCTCTTCCACTCGTTTTTCACCAATTGGTGGCTGGCAAAGGCATTCATAAGATGGTCACAAAAATTGTACCTAAAATCTAGCTTGCAATAAAATACTGGAGGAGGAGACCCTCTGCCACGCACAGCGCTCCCATTAGTGTCTCAACCAATTCTCGATTGTTGATGTACGTACATATAGATATGCATCAATGGTTGAGATATATTGGGACAACCGTGGGAGCGCTGTGGTGTATAGAGGATCCACGTCCAAAATACTGGAGCTGCTGTTCTCACATGAGCTTGACGCTAGAATGCAAGGTAGGAAGAGGAAAACTTGAGTTCATTATATTTCCAAGAAAAACAGTGCCCTCAAAGACAAAAATCAGCATTGCATCTGCTATATAATAACAAGTTATGGAAGATGTATGGGCAGAAATGAAGACTTCGAGGCATTCTAGCCAGATGCAAAGAACTTGAAGTTTGGCCAAATTAAAAATGCGCTCATTCATGTGATTATTGTTTCAAACGAGGAAACAAAGATGAAGAAGAAGATGAAAGCCCAAACAAATCAATTCCAGCCATGTTCAAATTGGCTCTTAGAGCTCAACTTGCTTTAGAAACCATCGACTATTTTTCAATTTGTAATGGGTCCAGCAATACTCAAAGATAAAGTGAAGTACTTTTTTCCACAAATAAATTGTTGAAGAGAGTGGCTTCAAAGTGAAAGATCTACCTGCAATTGATGACCAAAATGGTCTTCTACCATTGTACGAGCATGTTCTGTTTTCCCCATGTGCAGTGGGAGATAGGGAGACGCCCATACAGTAACATAAACTGAATCTACAGACGATTCTTCAATGTCCAGCCTCATGAGGCCAGCAATATGAATTGAATGACCTGCCTGTCATGAGAAAAGAGAAGCACATGAACCTTACAAGCATGACGCAAGCTTGATTAAGTGTCGTGTCAAGACCCTGAGTAAGCGAATTGTTTCTGCTTGCTTTGGTTATTTTAATGATGCAGAAATCCTAAGCACCTTCATTCAATCGGCAACAATTTAGGGTAAGCATTATCCCACTAACACCTTCAACCAGTTAACTAAAAATAATGTCAAGAGCAATGAAGACATAATGCTTATGGGGGAAAAAGGGTAGACATACATCATTCATCAAACTACACCGTTTTCTCCAACGTAGCAAATGCTCGTCAAAGGTCTTGCACTGTTCAGTGTTCAGATAGCACATCGACCTTACACAAAATAAATTACTAGCCCCTTAAAGAAGCTCAAAAGAATTCCCAACCTAACATTGTCCAGAATGAGGATTTACACTTCACCGAACGCTCAGTTGATTGCTTCGCGAATATATTCGGATTCGCATTCACATTGACGCATGTTCCTTGTCATTGCAGAGAGAATGAAATCTAGCACTAGCTACATAATCCTACATGTCTAAGCATGCTTACCTTAATTCTGTAAGTCCTTGGCCTGAGCTCCTTACTGACATAAACGAGCTTCTGCTCTTCCCTGGTCAGCCTGGTCGTGATCTGATGCGGATTCAAAAGCCCTGGTGTATCAAACAACTTTGCCTTACCCGGCAGAATTCCCTCGACCCTAATAATTCCCAGCGTGGTACCGGGCACTGGTGCCTCTGTCAAGTGGGTAACTTTCCCCCCTTCAACATGCTTCCCGATTGCATTAATCAAAGTACTCTTCCCTGCATTTTGCGCGCCGATCGCCCAGACATTCCCTCTAGGCCCAGCCAAAGCAATGACATCATCTGCAAGATTCTTTAACCCCCAATTCCTCACTGCGCTCACCAAATGCAAACTCGTGATTTTGATCACCCCGTTTTCCCTAGCTCTCTGCCTCACCCAATGCTCGAAGCCAGTGGGCGATATGCTACTGGGCAACAAATCAATCTTCGTTACCACCAAAACTACTCTAGGCACATTCCCTGATTTCTTCTCCTTCCAAGCAGTCAAATTCTCCTCAATCGTTGTCGAAACCAGCTTTGCCACCTTCTTTGGGAACGACCCGTCGAAATCGGCCGCATCCACCACCATCAACACGACTGACCGTGTCCCCGTTGCCGAAGCCAGCTTCCTCCCGACCGTGTGATCAAAGTCGAAATCCGGCAACAGATTCTCGACAGTCGGATCTTTCACCTTCCCGTAGTGCCTCAGGGAGTGGCACCGGGCGCAGACCACTGGCTTGTCGTCCGAATCAGGGCCACCGCCGGGGCTTTCGTCGTCGTCGACGAGGAAGCCCCTTTTCAAGGAATCGGAGAACTCGGGCTCCTGAGAGACGGGCGTGAGGTGGGCATCGAACAGGCGGTAATGCTTGGTCTTGGGCGAGGGTTTCGTGAAGTAGCCGGGGTGCCTAGAGTTGGAGTCCTGCATGTGGACACCGCAGCCCGGGCAGACCGCGTGGCCCGGAGTGGCTTCATCGTAATTTCCATCCCGTGTCAGGGGCAGAGACGGAGGCGATTGCTTTTGCGCTTCTGTCGCTGCGGGCAGGGACGCGAAGAAGGCGGTGGAGAGGAAGGGTGGGGTTGTTGCTGCGTCGTTGGGGCCTTGAAGGATCGGGGAATGGAGTGATGGGGAAGAAGATAGAGGTGGGGAGACGAGGAATCTGAGCTTTGAGACAGACGAGTTCCGCGTCCGACGAATTACCGTTAGCATTTGCGTCTCTGTCGTCGATGGGCTCGTGTCTATGGCAGAGAGGGGTTTTTGCTCAGAGCAGAGGAAGATGCAGCGCGAAGGGTTTAAGGAAAGGAAGATGCGGACGGAGGCAATGAGCACCGAACCGATGAGGTCCGACCGAAGTAGAGATCGAGCCGGACTACTCGGGTTTGGATCGGTGGTTTGATCCGAATGGACGCGCTGGATTTCGGAAGTCAGTTCGGTCTAGTCAATACTCAAACTCACCCTCCGTGGACAAATGAATTTATGGGGTTTTTTTCCAATTTAATTTTTTAAAAATAAATATTTACGAATTTTGGTCTCGCTCGGCAGTTGGGCTGCCGAGGGGCTGGCCTGGCCAGCATGGCTGCTCGGCGGCCCATTACTTTTTTTTTTTATTTATAAATTTCATTTTTGAAGTGTTTTAATTATTTATATTTATAATATTTTCGTATTTTTTAACATGTTTATATTTATTTTATTTATAATTTTTTTTGTGAAGCTTATCTTTATAACATAATTAGTAATAATTAATACAAAAAATTATTAAGATCTATAATTCATAAATAATGTTGTAATTATGTAATTAATTGAAAATATTCACATAAGGAAAATCCTCAATACCAAACGAAAAGAAATCCTAGCCGAAGTATAAAAAATAAAGCCAAAAAAAAAAAAAATTTGGGGGCAACCCCCCACGCAAATTTATTCGCATTGCAAAGGAGATTTGTTCGCTTGCTCTCCGCGTCACGAACCAAATCTCAATTTTTCCTCCATTTTTTGGGCCGCACAAAAATATGTCGGGTCGGGTCATAAACCGGACCGGGTACATAAAATTCAAGACATATATTAACAATATATGAAATTAATTGAAAATATTCATAATATAAAATTAGTAAAATATTCATATAAATAATGTTGTAATTATGCAATTCGGTCGGCTAAAAAGATTGAAAGAGGGAAATGAGGATTCATTTAATATCGAGAAGTAACACCGAAGGGAAAAAAAATACAAAATTGACAAGGAAAACGGCTGTTTTCCCACACAAAAAAGAAAAGCCCGGCTTTTTCCCAAAAAAACGCCGTTTTCCTTGTTAATTTTGCATTTTTTCCCTTCGGTGTTACTTCTCTATATTAAATGAACTTACCTTTCCGTCTTTCCTCTTCTTTCAATCTTTTTAGCCAACCAAATTGCATAATTACAACATTATTTATATGAATATTTTACTAATTTTATATTATGAATATTTTCAATTAATTTCATATATTGTTAATATATGTCTTGAATTTTATGTACCCGGTCCGGTTTATGACCCAACCCGACATATTTTTGTGCGGCCCAAAAAATGGAGGAAAAATTGAGATTTGGTTCGTGACGCTGAGAGTTGGGCCGATAGGCCCAACTTGGAGCAAGCGAACAAATCTCCTTTGCGATGCGAATAAACCCGTGTGGGGGGGTTGCCCCCGGTAAAAAAAATTTTGGGCTCTATTTTTTATATCGCGGCTAGAATTTCTTTTCGTTTGGTATTGAGGATTTTCCTTATGTGAATATTTTCAATTAATTACATAATTACAACATTATTTATGAATTATAGATCTTAATAATTTTTTGTATTAATTATTACTAATTATGTTATAAAGATAAGCTTCGCAAAAAAAATTATAAATAAAATAAATATAAACATGTTAAAAAATACGAAAATATTATAAATATAAATAATTAAAACACTTCAAAAACGAAATTTAAAAAAAAAAGAAGTAATGGGCTTGCTCGGCAGTTGGGCAGCCGAGCAGCCATGCTGGCCCACAAGGCCGGCCGCTCGGCAGCCCCACTGCCGAGCGAGGCCCAAATCCGTAAATATTTATTTTTAAAAAATATTTTTGTAAATATTTATTTTTAAAAAAATTAAATTGGAAAAAAATCAGAATTTAGGCCGTGTCTCTTTAAAATAATATTTTTTAAATTTCTTGACATTTGATTCGCAAAAAATAAGTTAATCAAGAAAATATTTTTCACTCATAAAAAAGTAACTTAAAAAATAAGGAAAATGTTTTCCTCATCGTTCTTCACTCGACTCCTTCACATTCATTTTCTTTTCATCATTTACTTATTTATTTTTCTTTTCTTTTATTTCTTTTTTATTTTCGAGTTTATTTTAGTTTGTTAAATATTTAGTTTTAAATTTTTGTAATCTTTTCTTCCTCTATTGGTTGCTGGCTACGGCGATAGCCAACGATCGGTAAAGCAAGGCACGAGCTCACCCAAGTTTTTTAAAAAAGATAAAAACAAAATAGCTAACAAATCAATTTTTTTTAAAAAATAAAAAATTATTAAAATGTGTGTACAGCAACAACTGATTTTCCTTACCAAACAGCAAAAAATATTTTTCAATTATTTTCAGGCTTCGGTCAAACATCGAAAAATATCATCATTATCTTGAAAGACAACTTCCTGAAAAATATTTTTTAGAAACGTCGCCTTAACTTTTATTACGTAGAAAGAAGCATGAGAACGTTAAAACTACTAAATTGGGTGGTGGAATCCTTTGTCAAGTGCCTTTCAATTCTCCTATTAATTTTCCAAAATATTTCTTTTTAAATGAAATAACAACTCATTAGCATCTCTTTCTTCGCACAACAATTGAAAAAGCAATGCCAGCTAATTCTCATTAGCTGAGTCGGACAAAACTAACAAAAAGACTTGCGAATTTGATAAATTTAAAGACTTAATTATACTTTTCAAAGTTTTAAATGTCAACTGTACTTTTTTAATGACATTTCAAGACTTTTAGTATACTTATCCTCTCTAAAATGCCTACAAGCGCGGAGTTTTTGCTCAATCTAACTTAACTTCTCTTGTTCTGTTTTAATGCGCGTAACCTTCGACGCACACGAGGTCGGAAGCGGGCATAATGTTTTAGGCGCTTCAAGCGATTTTTTTGTTCTATGTTCTATACTGAGAAAATGCTGAGTCCCGAAAGCGATTCGAGTCCGAAAAATTAATTCTTTTTGGCGTCATTTGTCTGAATACTGGTCTTCAAATGCTAGTTGCTTAGCCCGAAATAATTATGTTACAGACATCATACATTAAGACACCCACGACACGAATAAGCTAAGCCTTTCTCCCGTGGGATTAAGTAAAACCGCTCGCAATTGCACCTGCTAGCGGAAAACTGGTGAGCCTCTCTTACCGACTAAAGCAAGCTTTGAGTCACGAGTAATAGCCGGCTTCTATATCACCATTCTTCCATATGCGGCCGGCGACCTTGAGCTTCAGTTCCTGTCCGTTGCCACCAGAAAAGGACATTGCCAAGGTTCTGGGGATTATTAGACCATCCAGACTATCTCGGACTTTCCTATGGCTATCTCGAATGCTCCTTGGAATGCCTTGCCATATTAACCTTCTACGATTCCCCCCGACTTCGAGGCTGTAGCTGAACTGCTTCGCTTCATCCTCGTTGCCCATAAAACGTAGGAAGGCCATATAAACAGGAGCCATCTCGAGCTGAAAAGCCTCAAAGTGCAAGCAAAATTGTCGACCAAAACAGTTGAAGATCTGCACCAATAGAAGATTTATGCGGTTCCTTGTTATTCTTGGCATTAGGGAATGCGGTTGCCCGAAGTTGAAAATTAAAAAACCTCCTCCCTTTTTACCTACTTCATACCTTTAACTCTAATTTTGCTCTAAAAGATGAAGAAACTAGTGGTATTTGGAATTAGATAGGCTGCCACTTTACATGGCGTGAATTTTACTTCGAAGGACCAACTATAAGCTGAGGCATCTATAAAAAATTTATATGTCTAGGAAATTATCAGCCTTTGCAGAGTGATTTTGCTATCTGCCAACAGAATTTAAGATAAACAGTGTGCCCAATTATTAGTAGTACTCCAGACAAATAATCAGATAGATGTACAGCACTAATCACTACTTATCTTTTTCATGCTCAGATATCAGGCAAACAACTAAATAGTAGGAACTTATAGATACACTGAATTGACACACTCAAGATATCTTTTCCCCCTTCTGAAAAATTCATGCACCACCTAATCGCTCATTAAATTTGCTGATACGCGGTTTCAAACATCCTCAGCCACATCTTGAAATTTTCATAACAAAAACGACAGGTAGAGAGAGGGAGAAGTTAGAGCACTTACAGTCAACATCCATGTAGCATTCTCGACTTCTCGTGGATTGGATTTGACATATCTGTGGTTAAAGGTACATCCATCATGCATGTCAACATTGTGATCATCCTTAAGATGCATGACAAGAAATGGGATGTCACCAGTAACAGAACAATCGGCTCCAGCATAAGGGCAAGCATAGGGACGATGTTTGCAGTTCTTTTCATGCTTAAGCTTGCTGTAGTACGGAAATATGCCCCTACACCCTAGAAGCTGAAATCTGCAAGGGAGTTCTAGGGATTCTGCTACTTTTTCTAGCACCAAGCATCGTATATCTCCAAGCTCATGGCGACAAGTTGGACATAGGTTCTCGAGTTTGGTCTTGCAGCTTGAACATATAGTGTGGCCATTTGGACACTGACAGAATTAAAGCCAAGTAGATTGTTAATAGCTAGGAGCACCCAACCTATTCGAATTTGAATTGAAGCAGTAAATGAAAACCTGACAGTCCCGTCCTCATCCCTCAAAACCCCTCAAAAGAAGTCCAATTTGAATTTGAATTTAAGCAGTAGCGTAAGTACCGTGACAATCCCACCCTCATCCTCAAACCCCTCAAAGGAAGTCCAATGATACTGCTAAGTTTAGGGGATGTGCAAACAATGATAAACCATTCAACATAATAGCTGTTGATGTGCAAATTCAACAGCTCCTCAAGGTGCTGGTATAGACCCTGGATGCTTGGAATCTACACACGCAATGCCACATACAAATAAGTCACCAAGCTTCGCCCCACAGGGATCCAACGCTTAAGCTGGTGTACATGTTTAAGCGGGAAAGGAGAAGCAAGTGAGCATTTAGAGACAGGGCTATCGTATACCCTGGCAAGTACATAACCAAGAAATTTACGGAGAAGTTTGATCCTAACTTGACAGCCGTAGCTCTTCGGGCAGTCTTACGAGCCCATATGTTTTATGGGCCTCCATTTACACAGTCTTTATAGTGGGCAATTTAAGGACCTCTATTGCGCATTTCTTTTTCTTTCTTAACCGACAAAAATAGCATGGGTTAAAATCACTAATATGTAGGATTCTACTGATTTTTACGATCTTGAATGTAGCTTTTTGACACAATTTTATTGCTTGAGATTAAGATGACAAAACCAAGTGATTGCAATATTCAAATCAAGATTTAACAACTTTGCCTATACCACTCAAATTTGTGCAACAACAGAGTGACACTGTAGCAACGCCATTGAACATAAGTTCTGCTGAACCGAGGTTTCTTTCTTGTCCTTAAGAAATGTGAATTAAGATTGCACTGAATTCTCAAATCTGACTTCTGTGTGATGGAGAAATTAGATGCCTCCTTTACCCACAAATCTCAGACTAGTTGCAAGTTTTTTGCTATTTCATCGTAAGACATCGAAATGCCTCATAGTAAAGGAGCCTTTAAGTGTATAGTAGTTTGGAAACAGGAGATTTACCTGGTAAATGGGAGGGTACATTAAATTTATACAAACGGGACATTCAAGCAGATCGTGCACATCCTCATTTAAGGGTGTCCATGCACTTCCTCCCAAGCCTGTGGCAATTTTTCCATAACTGGCCCTTCTCAACAGCAACTCTGATGATGCAGTATCATGATCAGTAAATGAAGTTTGAGAGCCAGGTATATTACTCATCCTTCCTCTCGTAGCCGCAGCCACGCTTCAAAAGTAGTAACCCGCCCCCCCTTTCCCACTCTCTCAATCTCGCTCCTTGTGTTTCCAATTTGCTCTCCTAGCTTAAGTCACAGATGAATTAGCCCTGTCGAACATTGCCACCATCAGACAATAAATGTTGGGCAGAAGCTTATATTGAAAGATTTTCTATTAATTGATCGCTGCTTTATGTCTGACAGTAAGATGCAGTACAAGATATCCAGGAAAATTCTCCATGTATACTCGATGTAAGAACAGCAGATTACTTTTCCAAACCAAAGGCAGCAACGGAAAGAAATTGTTCGTATGTTTTTAAGTTTAACTGGGAAAGACATCCTCCAGACATGAACTCACTTCCTCCTTATGATACTCCTGTATGAATACTGCACCTGTAATATATTACACCCAAGATAGGATGCTCTGTGGAAGACATATCAAATGGAGAAGCATATATTGCCAAAGCCATCGCAACTGCTCTTTGGCGTAAAAACTAAGCGCTAAGTTTTCCTCAAATGAAGACCACTACATGGGCCATCAACATAACATAGTACTACTCTCGCCACATGAACAACAACTTGGTAATGAGCAATTTTACTTCAAGGAACTGAATATGCAATTGCTTCCCTGACACCGACATATCAGGGCTTAAGCCCACCCTACACAAGCAGTAACAAAGGGCAAGTCAAGAGAAGAAGAGATGCAACAGCAGTGGACCGACTATCAGAGTAAATTAATCACATTTCCTAATGCCAGAAAGGGGCATAGTCAGTTGCCAATAATAGGATAGCAGTACTGTCTGGTTCGGAACACCAGACTCATCCAGTTAGGAGCTAGACTTGTCAAGCACTGTTCATTGTAGCGGTAACGAACAATGTACCAGAAAAACGATTTCCATCAAACTCAACGTACCACCGACCATCCTTCGAACCTCCCTCACCTAAAGAATGGAAATCGTGACTGACCGATTGGGGAATTCCCGGCAACATTCTAGGTTTTCGGCAGGAATAAAAAGCGAGACACGGGAATTTTTACGACGTTCGCCGATGCCGACGATTCGAGACAACACGGAGCGAGAGCAAGCAAATAACAGCAGATCCCGCACAGAGAAGGAGAAGCAAGTGCACGCTACCTCGACGAGAATTCCAGCACGTTTCCCGTCGCAATCGCGGGCCGAATCGAACGAAAGCGACGAGCGCCTGAAGAGACTCGGACTCCGAGAGCTCAAAATGGCCGGACGAGACCTCGATCATCTCGTGCTCGCAGCGATCGCTGCGCCGTTACGGGAAGGCCACAAAAAAAAAATTGGTGGGGGGAAAGAGGGAGAGGGGGTGGGGGGGAACGAAATCGAAAAACGAGACGACAGAGTTGGGGGGGAGCGACGTGGAGCGACGCCCGCGAGAGAACTGGGATGAATTGCGTGTCGCGAGATGGGGATGGAATCGCAAAACAAAAAAGAAAACTGCGGAAGTGGAGTCAAAAAGGAACTCTCTGATTGGAAGCTCCTCGAGTTACATCGCCACACATGTCCGTTCTGGAAATAGTGGAGAGATCGTTGGCTCTGCCACTTTTGAACTGAACTCAGAGAGAGAGAGGAGAGAGAGAGATCGCCAGTGTAATTAATGGCGAGAGAGACAGAGGGCTCTGTGTCGTGGTTGTGGCAGATTCTGGATGGAGGAGAAGACGGGATTTCCCGCACGCAACGTTCAAAACGACCTGCTTATTAGAAAAAGTCGCAACAAAACGACGACCATGTTGCCCCCGTTTCTGTGCCGTTGGAGGGGAACTTTATAAGTTATATCAATGTTCTCTGTCACCATAGAATTTAATGATATGGTGAAATAATTTAAGGAAATATCACAACTCTTTTACGCTTAACTAGGGGCAACGATACAAATAATCCTGAAATTTTAGCATAATGTGTAAAGTAATGGCAATTATTAAAATAAGCGTCGATCGTCCTACATTGCACCGTTAAAGCCGACGTAAAATGAGTTTTGCAGTTTTTAAAAATTTCTAATTTTTTCTTTTTTTCCTTTTTCGTTCTTTTTCTTATCTTCAATGGTTGTCGAGGCTCCTACAATGGCTGGCAGAGGTCTTTGGCCGCAGGCAAAGGCATCATGACCCTAGCTAGCTAACAATTAGGGCTTCTAAGCCCCTCGCCTATATCCGGCGAGGGTTGCGACGCCCTTATGTAGTCGACGGAGATCGATCTTGAGGCCTTGGTGATTTGCATAGAGAAATAAAAAAGAAGAGAAACAAAAGAAAAACAAAAAAGTCCAAACTTTTTTCAAAATTTACAAAAATTTACAAAAATTACCAATGTCAACTCCAATTGAGCCATGTAAGACATTTGATGTCGACCGGATCGCTTAGTCAGCGATTTCCGGTCAAAATAGGTCGAAAGGACTTCATTGATAAATCATTAAGAGGTTGAGGACTAAATTAGCTAAATTGAAAATTATAGGATTGAATTGGTTGTCGTAAAATAGATTTTGAACTTTATAGACAATTTTCCCAGGATGCGAGCCACCACCAAGGCCTCCGAGTGGCCTAAGAGAGAGAGAGAGATGAGGGGATTGTGAACATGACGGAGGGGAGAGGGGATCGGCAACAACCGTGGAGATGGTGGTCGGAGGCCGCTTGCGACAGGCGGCGGCGGCGGCTGCGGGCAGAGGAGGTTAGGATGTGCTTGGTGTTTTCAGAAATAGAGGTGAGTCGGCGCATTTTTTGGGAAGTTCGCATTGACGGTGGGGTCGATCAAGAAAATACAACAGCATAGTTAGGAACCGATGCAGTTCTAGATGCTGACGGAGCTTACGGCATGTGGGGAAATTAGAGAAGGAGGCTTCAGAGGAGAAGATTGGATTTGGCTTTGATCCCTAACTTCCATTCTGGATAGATTTCACATTCGTTAGGTAACTTTTGTCTTGCCTAATAACTAGCAACTCTCACTTCTATTTTATTGCTCTACAATGCTTTTCACTTCTGCACTACGTAGCCAAAACAAATATAAACCAATAAATCAAACAAAGCGACACAATCGCTTATTTTATTTTCTTCTTATTGAAAAAAATACTCATATTTATCAATTCATCACGATAATGTTACTTCCATCATGCGTAAGCGCATACGAATGCAAGGGATTGCTATTAATGGCAATGATACGACATGGCTGTTATTAGATCTAGGGAAAATTCTAAATAAAAGCCCGGAGTGCAATTAGTTTCTCAAATAAGTATTTGAAGTGGACCTTACTCCAAATAAGGGTATGAAGTGGCCATGTCGGTCTCAATGAAGGGCCCGACCTCGTCGGCCGGCAACCAACTTGTCAAGGGCATTTTTGTCATTTTTCTATCTTTTTCTATCTTTTTTTCTTTCATTCTCACTAGTGGCCGGTCAGGGGTGATGCTTGAAGAGGGCTGGGTGAGAGTCGGCCTCGCCTGGCCCTACCCGGACGAAGCCACCCTCGAAAGCCACAGGTGAGGCTCGTGACCCTCGACGTTTGCAGCAAAGAAAAAAAATAAATGAAAAAAATCACAATAAAAAAATAGTTTGCAATTAAAATTATTTTTGGGTGAAATTTTTTTTTATCGGTCGGAATATTTAGCCGGCAGGCCATTTCAGGCTTTTATGCGAGACTGTCACGGTCACTTTAGATCCTTATTTGATAAAATGAGAGCATTTCAAATTCGTATTTGGAGTTTTTCCTTAAATTTGCCGGTTGATCCCTCAACTTTAGGGTCGAGTGTTCGCTCGCATCATACTCGCATGCGTACGAACCCGCAGAGCTCTTCCGTGATTGATTAATGCCTGCTAAGACTTTATGAACACGTCCCATGGCAGCATCAATTGACCGGTCTAGTCCGCGAATTGACACGCCTCGTCAATGCCACATCGCTTTCCCATATTATCAAAAACAGGCGCAACGTTCGTCAGCAGGGCTTCTCTTCTCCACACATCTGCTCCTGCGACCATCGTTTATCTCGTGAAGGAAAAACCTTTCTTTCGTGAGCAAAACGACCTCCTAAAGCTTCAACCGATTAGCCGCTTTGACAATGTTTGATTGCTTCAAGGCAATAGCCACTGTTCCTTTTTTGCCTTAATTAACACTCAATTATTGCTGTACTGTTATGTTCAATCCGGTAAAGGCAACAATACCTAATTAATTCCCTTAAACGTTGGATAAAGCTCGGAGGATTCGGGCATGAACCACCAACTCCACTTTGGTGCTTCCTGGAAAAGACCGAGAAACCCCACGAAGACCACGTCCCAGGGGCGGCTTCAGAAAGCCAACCTTTCGTCCTCCCACTTGCGTATAAAAAGCAAAGCGCATCCAAGAACTCCGACGTGAAAACTCATCTGGTTTTCCTCTTCTCTCTGGCTCAACCCCTTTCGAATAACCATGATGGAGATCGCAGCGTACGTCCCGGACATGTTGGCGAAGGTGGCGGCTTTCCTGGTGGTCCAGGCGCTGGTGTATCTGATCCTCTCCAACTCGTCGGAGGTGTTCTCCAAGGACAAGAAGCTCGGGTCCCTCAGCTTCAAGCCCGCTCGCTCCGCCAGCATCCGCAGGATTCTGGCCGCGTTCTCCGACGTGCCGCAAGCCGCTGGCGGTGGTGAGCCATCGCCGCACTCCTCGTCCTCTATTGCCCAGAGCACGCCGATGTTTGAGGATCTTCCCGGTGGCCGTGATTGTTCGTCCTGAAATGTCGGGGCGTGTGGAGGGGATTCATAAGGCGATAGGTCGTAGTTTTGGGAGAATTCATTGATTTGTTTGTTCAGATACCTACTTTGAAAATAAAATTATGTTGGTGGATTGCTTTGTCGATGCGTATAGGTCGTCGTCTTTGTTGTATGTAATTGAGACTTGAGAGGACCACTGACAATTAGTAGACGACGATTCTGCTAAAATCCCATGATTAGCTTGATGATATATTATATCATCACATGCTTGTGCGTTTCGAATTGCACAAAGATAGAAATCTGAATGCCACGTGATGTTAACATTCCTAATCACTTTGCATATTCGAACGGTTTTTTACTGGTATTATAATGTTATTATTATTTTTTTTAAAGAAAATTCGAACGTGACATATTGAATAACACTACGAAAAAAAATAGCGTGTCAAATGGTACATAAACCCCTTTATTCACGATTCAACTGATAGAGCCCTCGTGCGAATGAGTTATTATGCTGGTATTGTTAAATAGTTTCTATTCATTTGGCACAACTTGAGTTGGCAAAAACAGCCTCTATATCTTTATCATTTGCATTAAAATTACTTTCTTTTTTAATCTGATCGGCACCCTCACTCACTAGTAAAAGCACCTGTATGTACACGCCTGCGATTTGATCTCATACCCGACATTGGTGCCTGGGTACGATTTACGGTATAAAGAATCGGTACATCTTTGTTGGAATTGACCAAATAATTTTCTTTGTTTATTTATGTATGTTCACTTAAAAATTAAAATGGGGATGTAGCTCAGATGGTAGAGCGCTCGCTTAGCATGCGAGAGGTACGGGGATCGATACCCCGCATCTCCATTCTCCTTTTTTTTCCCTTTTTATATTAGTTTCACCTTTCTCTCGTTCTCGTCTTGGAATTAATTTATAGCTTTTTTGTCGTTTTCGAATCGGCCAAAAGAAGAAGAAGAAGAAAAGAAGCAAAAAATCCACGCCCTGCTAAAAAGAAATTGTTATCTCACCAGATGCGGCCTCATTGCTTTGGATAAGACTCGCTCGCACGCGCTCCGAAGTTCCTTTCCGCTCGGCTCCCAAGCCAATCGCCACCGACGTTTGGGCAAATTGTTTATTCGCGTCGTTCGACTCGAGTCGATGCAACAACGATAAAAAGCAAAGATGCCCAGAATCTGAACCTCAGTTCTTGGTCGCAGACTCCTAAAGATTTGTCCAATCCAAGAAGCGAGAAGATGATCCCGTCGAAGACGCTAAGGAAGTTGCAGGTGGTGTCCCCCGTGCCGGCCGACATCGACGTCGCCAATTCCGTCGAGCCCTTCCACGTGTCCGAGATCGCCAGCGAGCTCGGTCTCAGCCCGAATCACTACGATCTCTACGGCAAGTACAAGGCCAAGGTGAGTGTCGTCGGCTTGAATGGTTTTACATGATGAAGGAAGAGGGAATTGATCGGAGTGGGGGTATGTGGATTGTGTAGGTCCTGTTGTCAGTGCTGGACGAGCTCGAGGGACGTGGAGATGGGTACTACGTGGTGGTCGGAGGCATTACCCCTACTCCTCTCGGGGAAGGCAAATCCACTACTACTGTTGGGCTCTGCCAAGCTTTGGGTGCATTCCTCGATAAGAAGGTAAAGCCTTTCCTCTTCTTTCGATCGCCCATTGTTGGTTCTCTGGTGATTCATTCGGAATCGATTTGAAGTCGGGAATTTAATTGCGGAATCCCATAGGACGTGGCTAAATGCGGGTTTATGAAACTGTTTGCGAAGGCGTTTACTGGGTTGTGCGTTTTCATCGATGTGATTGTTTTTATTTCCTAGACGTATCGCTTCCTTCTGTTATAATCGGATATGTTTATTTTGTTAATATTGAGAAGAGGGGACTCATTCTAACTCTAGCATGGTGATGCCAAACATGATAATGAGATTTGATTTGTCGCCACATTTCTTTATTACCCATTTGTTGGATTCCAACAATGTTAATTAAGTGTTGTCTGATGATCTAAGCCAATAAGTGTCAAACTTGAAAGCTTTCAGTTTTTGGCATGAGGCTAGGCTATTATGGTGAACGTGGACCTTCTCTTCTGTCCCTTTTGTGGGATTTGTCATTGTTCCCTCTCCAGTTGGTTTCTCCTAAGCTTATGTATGAGGAGCTTTATGATTGAAAATGTCAGCACCTCAACAGAAAATCTAGCGAACTTCCAAATTCACCGACGTCTTTCAACTGTGCTATGGGTATTTGCAGGACATGGTCTGAATGCACATGGTGTGAGTGGAATCATGGTCCTGACTTGCTTGAGCACAATATCATGTGTATGCACTATAAATCTAATTGCTACGACCCTAAGAGTAATTAAATAATCTGAATGTGTCACAGGAAAAACATAAACTTGTTTGCTCTAATAAAGTTCACTTTCTTGTAGTATTTCAGAAAAGCTAGGTTCGAAAATCTATTTCAGCAAATTGATCGAAACTGATGTAAGGGATACTATAATCTATGGAAGTCACTTTGTTTGTATGTCCTGAATGACTAAAATCCCTCTGAAGTCTGTCTTGTTATATGCGATTCTGCATCAGTTAGCAAGAGAAAGCTGGAGAGATCGTAAAAGTATGATCTACCTGAACTGTTACTCTCCTATTAAGACATCTTGAAGTAAGAGTTGCTCTTTCTTTGTAACTTCAATAATTTCCATTCTCATCTAAATATAACAAATCGTTCTTTTGCCATGTTCTTTTAAATCTGTTAACAAATAAAAATTTATGCGGCATTGCTTGTGGCCTTGGCACAAGCTGTTCTGCTTCCACCTTGTTTAACCAAGAATCATGTAAGTGATGAAATCAATTGTTGGCATCAATATGCAGTCCAGACATTTTAAAACGAGTTTTATACATTTATTTTGTAATTATGAGACCGATTGTCTACTGCATGGAGTGCTGGCATGTGAGAGGCTGGTGTTAGCATCAGTTTCAGTTAACTTATCGGAATGGTTGACTCAGTCACCTCTAGATTATCAAGTTTATGATCACTTGACTGTGATCCAGGGGCAGATCTCCCCCACCCAATCCAACCCAACCTTAAGAAACTATCATCTGGTCCACCTACTAATAAAAGTATACAAAAACTTCATAAACCTTTTTTTTTTTTTTGGTAAGGAAAGCACAAATGGAGTGTAAAGGAAAAAACTTCATAAACCTTTGCCCAACGTTAAAGGAACTTTTTTGTAGATCCCAACTTTAAAGGAAGTATTGATGGGCACCTTTTTGTAAACACACTTGGTGTACGTGAAAAGATCTATCACAAATGTTGGATTTGATGTTAGTTTGGTAATATTAAACACTATCAAAAGTTTGCATTCTGCTGCTCTTGGGAGAGACCCTTTAGGAAGGAACTTTGATCTGCTTATTATCTTAAAGAGTCACAAGCTATTGCCATACTCAGAAGGCCGTTAAGTTAGTTACATACTGTTGCTGTTTGTTCTTGTATCAACAAGTCATCTCTCTATCACTGCCAAAAAAGGTAAGGCATCTTTCTCCGTGAATACATTTTCAATAATTGAAAGAATGAATTTATTTTCACTAAAGAATTCTCTGTCATACGTTTCTAGAGCGCCCCCCCCCAAACAAAAAAAAAAAAAAAGAAAGAGAAGAAGAAAGAAAACTCTAAGGATGCGTGGTCCCTTAATATGCTTATTCCAGTTCCCTCCTTGTGATCCTTGATTTTGGCTGTTTATTGAAGCATGAAACTAAGTGATTACAAGAGATCTCAACATCTAGTTACGATTTTAGGTGGTCACATGCCTGCGTCAACCATCGCAAGGACCCACTTTTGGAATTAAGGGTGGCGCTGCTGGGGGTGGCTATAGTCAAGTCATTCCAATGGATGAGTTCAATCTTCACCTTACCGGAGATATCCATGCTATAACTGCTGCAAACAATCTTTTAGCTGCTGCTATTGATACTCGGATATTCCATGAGTCCACACAGTCAGATAAGGCACTTTTTAACCGGTTATGCCCACCCAATAAAGAAGGTAAACGGAGCTTTAATGATGTCATGTTGAGGCGTCTGAAGAAGCATGGCATCTCCAAGGACAAGCCAGAGGATCTATCCCCACAAGAAGTTAAGAAGTTCGCTAGGCTTGATATTGATCCAGATTCTATCACATGGAGGAGGGTGATGGATGTAAATGATCGGTTCTTAAGGAAAATTAGCATTGGCCAGGGGCCAGAAGAGAAAGGAATGGTGAGAGAAACAGGGTTTGATATTTCAGTTGCTAGTGAGATAATGGCTGTTTTAGCCCTTACGACATCTCTTGCAGATATGAGAGAGAGGCTAGGGAAGATGGTGATTGGAAACAGCAAGACTGGAGAACCTATAACTGCTGATGATCTCGGCGTTGGAGGCGCTCTAACTGTGCTAATGAAAGATGCTATTAACCCTACTTTGATGCAGACACTGGAAGGGACTCCTGTACTTGTTCACGCCGGTCCTTTTGCTAATATTGCCCATGGGAATTCGTCCATTGTTGCGGATAAAATTGCATTGAAATTGGTGGGTCCGGGTGGTTTTGTGGTGACAGAAGCTGGTTTTGGTGCTGATATTGGTACAGAGAAATTCATGAATATAAAGTGTAGATATAGTGGATTAACCCCTCAATGTGCTGTCATTGTGGCAACGATAAGGGCCCTGAAGATGCATGGGGGCGGGCCTGAAGTTGTTGCTGGAAAGCCTCTTGACCGTGCCTACTTATCAGAAAATGTTGCTCTTGTTGAAGCTGGTTGTGTGAATTTAGCTAGGCATATCTCCAATACGAAGGCGTATGGTGTGAATGTGGTTGTGGCGGTGAACATGTTTTCAACAGATACTAAAGCAGAGTTGAATGCAGTGAAAAACGCAGCACTCTCTGCTGGAGCCTATGATGCTGTTGTCTGTACTCATCATGCTAATGGTGGAAAAGGAGCGGTAAATCTCCTCCTCTAAACATAACAATGTACCTTAAATATGTTGTATAATTTAGAAAACTTAAGTGGTGATAGCTAGCTGAGTGTGTATTCCCATAAAAAATTTCATCAGAAGTGGAATTCACCATTGATGTCTTATTTCTGAGACAAGACCAGGTAAATCACATGATATCAGCACACTTAAAGCAGTTCTGATCCAACTCAGATGCTTAACTAGGGAATCCGTTACTGCTATTCAGGATTTAATTGCTCCTTATCTTTGACGAACTCTGTTTTTTCAAACCTTTAGTTTCAAGTTTAAATCATACCCCTATCAACTTTGTTGAATAATTCAATTACGTTCTTCTGTTTAAGGCATATGCCTTTTATTTCTCGACTGTAAAACCGAATTCATTTAGCACTGCCTGTTTTTTCTGTCTTATTGAACATCCGAAAGTGCCAAGTGCTTTTTGGAGAATTGTTCCTGATTATGGTCCCTCTCTTCTCCTGGGCATTCCTCGTTCACTGTGGTTGGTTTGCCGGTGTTTGGTTTGGTACAGATTGCTTCCGGTGCCACTAATTCTTCATTAGATGATGTGATTTACAGGTGGACCTTGGAATGGCAGTTCAAAAAGCCTGTGAGAATGTAACACAACCACTCAGATTTTTATATCCCTTGGACATAGGCATCAAGGACAAGATCGAGGCAATTGCAAGGTCATATGGTGCCAGTGGTGTTGAATACTCAGACCAGGTAATTTTTTCATGCCATCTCTGCAATAACAAGTTCTTTTCATGTGATGATTTGTTTTAGGATTAATCTCCTAGGTAGAAAGTTTTGTCATGCATTCTACTTTCCGCGGCATTTCTGGTTCAGAAGATTTTCCATAGAAGAGGTTGAAAGTTACTTGTGGCTAGTTTCCTTTTGTTCAAAATACAGACAATTCATCTTTTACAAATCTCAATGCTAATAATTTGATTTGCAAAAGTTTTGACTCTTGCTGATTACTTAGAACATTGGTCTCACAGGCCGAGAAACAAATTGAAATGTACAGTCGGCAAGGTTTTTTGGATCTCCCAATCTGCATGGCGAAAACACAATATTCGTTCTCTCACAATGCTTCAGAGAAGGGGGCCCCATCTGGATTTGTCTTGCCAATAAGAGATGTCAGGGCCAGCATCGGAGCAGGATTCATATATCCTCTGGTTGGAACCATGAGCACAATGCCGGGTCTTCCCACAAGGCCTTGCTTTTACGACATTGATCTTGATACTGCGACTGGCAGGGTCATTGGTCTGTCGTGAATTCAGAAAAGCACTCCCCTATATTTCTGCATCATCCAGTTGCTAGCCTGGAGAAGGCATCCTGAACCTCGTAAAGCAAGATATCGGTTAGAGCTAGCTTCCTGTCGTTGTTAGGCATCCTTGCTCTTCTCATCTTGTCCATGTTTCAAGTACATCATGAGGAGAATCAATAAGATATAGGTAACTGTTGGCCAGTCTGTATCACCTCAGGTGTATAATTATTAAACTTGATTTATGTTACTCCTATAAGAGGATTACATAAAATAGCATATGAGATTCTACGACTCTACCGGTATCTATCTTGAGGGAGATATGCAAATGCTGGTGAGTACATTTTTTTTTTCGCGGCATTGCATCTTCAGTTTTGAGAAATACTAAGCTCCATGTTTCGGTTGCCAATTTCTGTGCTTAAAGTTGGTCTGTGTACCTGATTACTTCAACAAATCAAAAGGAGTCTAATTCTATGTTCTTTTGATGCAAAAGATGGGAATCTGTCTTGTCTCCTAGAACTGATGATGAGCTTTGAACTGTCATACTTTGCTTCTGATACGGCATCTACTGATTCTGCCTCTGCTTGCTGTAAAGATTGAATCAGGACTTCTCAAGATACTTCCACGTTTCTCTCTAAAGCCACTTGCTTTCTCCATTGCACCCGTATTTTATCTATCTGCACATCTATGAACGAAGGCAATGACATGAACAAGTAGATTGACTATTGTTTGAGGAACCTGTAAACCATACTACATTCATGTGGTGCACTTTATTAAGTGTTACAGATCCTGGCTGAGCTCATGAACATTATAATTTAGAATACTACGGTGACATGACCAACCTCTAGCATCCTGCACACAGTTGTTACTACATTTACGTTCCTTACAGGCAGCACGCAGCTCATGAAGAGTTAACCACTCTACAGTTCTTCCGAATCTCCCCTTTGGAACCAGTGAGTGGACTGATGTTTCCCATCTTGATCATTGAGTTGGCAAAATCGGTGAAGAAAAGGCCTGAGTTGCTGACATAGGATTGTACTAGACTTTTCGTGGTAGGACTGGCTGTGCTGTTGTCACCAGAATAGAGAACCTGATCCGAACTGAGAAGGCCCTTGTTTACAAGCAGATTCTTGAAGTAGTGGTTGTCAAATAGATCGGTGGAGTTGCGGTCTAGGGAAGTCGTCTTGTTTCCGTCGCCATTCACAGGGCATAGGGTTTGCAGGTCCAATGTCATAGTTGTTTCGAGCGTGGGGTCTGTGCCTGTGGTCCCCGAAAAGTTGAACAATCTGTTGCTGAAGGTGGCGCACCTTGCTAATCCAATTGTATGACTACCTGCACATAAGACTCTTTCTGTTCAGCAGTGCGCGAAATGATCCTCCTAAACGCTATTAAGAATGGCACACACTCCCTCAGGTAACTTCAGATGGGTTTGGAAATGAGAACAATTTACAGCAAGGTTTGTGTGATTCGATAGGACCACATGGAAAGTTGACAACACGGTCAGAGTTCTGTTGCCTAATTCAAGCTTGATCAGGGAGTAAAATGACTACGGTTTTACATAGATGTTAAAACATGGAACATGGTACGACACTAACTTGGTCCTTAATTGAACGAGAGAACCGAACAAGCAGTTTGTGTAGAAATTAAACACTGAGGACTGTCCTCGAAGTACCTGATAAAGCACTGATCCAAAAAAAGAGAGGAAAAGAAAAGAGTACCTGATAAAGCCACCACATCTGCGACATTAAGGCCAACCGCGGCAAACTTGGAGATGATAGTGTCTAAACTATCAACAGGACCTGGAAGGCCAGTGTTTGCACCAGTCTGATTCGCCACTAATCCGTCCCTTCTTCCCAGTAGAACTTTCCATGTCGGCCCCCCACTCTGCACATCAAATCATCAGATGCAGTTCCTCTTTTACGACGAACACAGTGGACCAAAATATTCGATAGTGTACAAGGTACCGTTGATTCTTGTATTTTTGGGTGGAATCCAAACATAACTCTTTAAATTTCTCGTATTCATTCAGGTTGGCACTTACCAAGAGCACAGAATCTCTGGCGGTCATGGCTAAGATGTCGGCGCACGATACAGCTCCACTGCACAAACTCTCCACAGCAGTTTTGATGGCGTCCACGACTTCAAATCCTCGAGCGGAGTTAAGGTTGGGGAAAGCAAACTTCTCACCGTCACTTCCATCCAGGAGAACCGATCCATCGCATCCCTGGTGTGTGAGCAGAGTGAAGTATTACAGGAAAGCATCCAAGCCATGAATGATGATGAAAACATGACGGGCTGATAAGTCAATGAAAGATGGGGAAAAGACTGACGAATGAATGGGAAGACTCTCATAGCCTTCCGAATCCTAGGAAGTCCTAGGATTTTGAGGCAAACAAGATGCAGGCAACTTACTGTCTTCCCAAAAAGGAGGAATAGGAGATTGAATTTCTCGTTCTAGGAATGGTCAAGAAGTACCTTTCTGTTCACTAACTTGTTTTGTGAACAATGATGTCCCTTGCCAGGTGCAGCAAATCTTTTGTTTGAGTCCGCGTGGAATTCACATGAACTCCTGACCGCAGTACATTAGGTGTATTGGGTTCCTAGAACCTAGTGTATCCCATAATAGTACGGCTTGCCCTTGTGTGAGAGCAAAAGCTAGACTTTAATCTCAAGTGATAATAGTTCAGCTGATTAGCTTCACAGAAAATCAACCATGGGAAGGAGCGCATTTTACTCATATTTGCAGTTTGAAATTGCTTAGGGAAATGAGTTAAACGAAACTATCTACATGACCAACAAGAGTCTATCGTCAAATTCTCCCAGTGATTTCCGCTTGGTAAGAACCTAGAGGAGTCCACAAAAGAACCTACGAGCAAGAGAATCAATGTCTGAACCTTCGTAACATCTACCAATGACAAGAAACTACCGACTTAGAAGGGCAATAACACAAAGCTGAAACAAGAATTTATATAATGATCGAGCAAGAAACCTAGTAATTAAATGCATGGTACGATAACGATCGCGTTCTGACGATTATGTTAATCACACGACGTACATTGACAAAGCAATCATGGAAGTGAAGCCGGAGCAAGGAAGCGGCCATTCTCGTCTCAGCCTTGATAGCATTCTGAACTTCTTTCCTCACAATGTTGAGCAGACCAGGACAACTGGTCGAGTAGAAATCTGTCGTGAGCTGAGATTTCACACCCACGAACCAGATCAAGAGAACCACCCGTAGCAAAGAGCGACTCCTGACGCTTGTGCCTCTAGACATCTTCATGAAGGAATTACAGCTTCAAATCCAATGAACTACCCGTGCTAGGGCCACTCAACTATGATCTATTTATAACAGCCAGGAAGACCACTGACTAGGAACTGAGTGATATACCCAAGAAATGCTTAATTAATTATCACGAACGATCGTTTTTGTGGTGATATTATCTTGAAGCATGGTATGGTGCTGGTGATGTATGGCGGCTGCATTAGCGCTAGTGTTTCGCCGGCATGAACTCGGAGTGATATTCGCGTTAAACCTAACTCGATCAATTAGCAGCTTGGAAATTGCGGAAAGCAATCCCAGGAATGTGAATAAATTAAAGCAAATGGTGGTTTAGTGTGGTTATCACTAGGCGTATTATTATATGAGAGGATATTGCATGCAATACATGTAAGTTTCGGAAGCATTCGGGGTCATTACAAAAGCTAAAATCGAATTTGCTTCCACTTAAGCGCATGATTAAGATAAGATGAACCTCATAGCTCTACTCGTAGGTTTGCGATGCACATGCCACGTGTACGGCATTATGCTGATCATTGTGCTTTGGGAGATAAGGTCAACGATATCTTTTAATTTTTAGCTGCAAATTTGTTTATAACAATGTAGGTTTGGGTGAAAGATCAGAATTCGAACAATTACACGTAGGATAAGTTAGCTGATTCGTTGACACTCCAATACTAAGGAAAAAAAATATATTATCCTCATTTGTAATCACAAGGCCTTCATGAAGCCCTTCTAAGAGCAAAGTATATGAGACTGAAGACAATGTTCAGGATTTAGCATCCCGATGAAACAACGACATACGAAAAATCAAATGAGATTTTCCTTACGTAACGATGAAAAAATATTTTTCACTTCATTTCAGGTTTTAGCCAAATATAAAAAAATGTTGTCATTTTCTTGGAAAATGAAGTTTTGAAAGATGTTTTTCAAAAAGGTCAAATTTTCGGCAAAACAAACGGAGCATAAAGTTCTATCCATTTGTCAATGATTGAAACTAAATTCGAGGGTGTATAAGCGCGCATAAGCTTGTCACATGGTTCGTTGGGCTTGTACTCCGTGGATTAACCATGCTGAATTTTTAGGGGAAAACTATAAAAAAAAAAGTCTTAAATATATTGCCTTGGTATCAATTCAGTCTTAAACCTTTTAATTAGCCCAATTTAGTTCTAAACCTTTTGCATCCGACCATTCTTGGCCGAAAATCGTTAACGTGTACATTTTTTAATAACTTTTTTTAAAAAATTAAAATTTTTCACTTCATTTCAGGTTTTAGCCAAATATAAAAAAATGTTGTCATTTTCTTGGAAAATGAAGTTTTGAAAGATGTTTTTCAAAAAGGTCAAATTTTCGGCAAAACAAACGGAGCATAAAGTTCTATCCATTTGTCAATGATTGAAACTAAATTCGAGGGTGTATAAGCGCGCATAAGCTTGTCACATGGTTCGTTGGGCTTGTACTCCGTGGATTAACCATGCTGAATTTTTAGGGGAAAACTATAAAAAAAAAAGTCTTAAATATATTGCCTTGGTATCAATTCAGTCTTAAACCTTTTAATTAGCCCAATTTAGTTCTAAACCTTTTGCATCCGACCATTCTTGGCCGAAAATCGTTAACGTGTACATTTTTTAATAACTTTTTTTAAAAAATTAAAATTTTAATTATTCCTTTTATTTCATTTGGGCGAGCGAGGTGATGAGGGCCCTAGGCGAGGCCACATTTGGCAAGGGTTTGCTAGCACTCGCACGTGATCGGCAAGGGTTGGTTGGCCCTCGCCCGGTGGTCGGCAATTCTCGTTGGCCAAAATGAAATGAAAAAAAAAAAGTTTAATTCTAATAAAAAGATTATTTAAAATGTTCGCGCCATGTAGGACGGCGGGAGTTCACCTTAGCAGTTGCCGGCCAAAATTGATTTGGATGGACTAAATTGACACAAATACAAAAGATTTAGAACCGAATTGGTCTAATTAAAAAGTTTATGACTGAATTGACACCGATGTAATAGGTTGAAAACTTTTTTTGGTACTTTTCCCCATTTTTAGATTTTTCTTTAAATTGGATTTTACATTTATCAATCGATTCTCTTTGGTCTCTATCTCTATGGAGATAACATCTTACCAGGTTATATATGTAAGTTGCATAAGACATAATATTGGAAATTTATTGCTGTGTAGTTTATTCCTTTTTTACTTATGCAATTAGTGTGAGAAGAAAATTCAGTTTAAACTGAACTCAAGATTCCTTTTTCCATTCTCTTCTATAGGAAGACTTGGTTGGTTTTATGTCTACTATCATTTCTTCATCCCGGACCAACTACTATTTATATAAAGCACCAAACTATTTTTATATAAGGATTTGGTAGGTCTGGTCCACGGGAAGATTTAGCACCTTGGTGTCGGATTATTACTATGTATTTCATGATGTGGCAAATTTAAAGTCGCTATTGACTCTCTCACTCTAGAAGAGAGAAAATATTGAATTCGATCTTAATTAGATCTACTCAAGTTTGAATTCTCTGCTCCCGTAATACTAATTATATCTTACCAATTTGATCTCTATGAATTTTGTATCTATTCATAGGCATGGCGTGAGATCAAAAGCTGCAATGTTCGTGGATTTCGTTGTGAACAAAACTTTCCTCACCTTCAACCTTTCTTTGGCACAATTGTTCCATAAGGTAAGTGGGTCTCTTGTTCATATTTTGTTTGTGTTGGATGATCCATGGACAGCCCCATGCATCTACACTTTGCTATTGTCGGGGACAACCATGCTGCCTAATTCCAGCTCGAATGTCGGATTAAGCTTGGAAGAACAGTATTGCATTCGCTCGGAAATTGCAATGCTGGAATCTACGTGAGAACGCATGATGATAGTAGCAGAAAAATGGAAACTTCTATTGCAAGATGAGCATTTCAACTAGAAGTAATCGCCGACATAGGGACCCATGAGCTCTGACCCGTCGAGACCAATCGATCCACCACCACCACCACCACCACCACCACCAACACCAACACCACCACCACCACCACCACCACCACCACCACCAACACCAACACCACCACCACCACCACCACCATCACCACCACCCAAAATGCCGGTCAGCCCATGGAACGCCTCCGACCCACCCGATTGCCCCATCCCAGTAAAGATTCCTCCAATTGCCATATCCTTCACACCACCCATCATGCCGTGATTCGCTCCATAGTACCCGGGATTCCCATAACCGAACCCTTGGATTGGTAGAACCGCTGCGGCCATTGGAGCTCCGCCACCATTCAGCCTCAGGTATATCGGTTGGTTGTTGATCCCTTGAGCGCCGTTCAGATACACGACGCCGTTGTGGCCATATGCCGCGCTTGGCCGGCTTTGGGGGACACCCACCGGAGGGTTTGTGCTGTTGTTTATGGGACCCCGAGCGGCGAACACTGTTGTTCCATTCGGACTCATTGGGATTGGTTGAATAGTGCGCGAGGCAGTGGTTGGGCTAAAGGGGTAACCGCTTGCTTGGAACCCGTTTGTGAGATTGCCTGACTGATGGATATAAGCAGCGTTGAACGCGTACTGCGATGTAATGCTTGGTGGGGTTGTGGTGTTTAAAGGAACTTGATTAGCGGTCATGGTCATTGCATTTGGGATGGCAAGAACTGGTTGATTGGCCACCGACGTATTACCTGGATGAAAGTTGTGGAAGTTCCCCTGTCCCCCGAATGGCGAATTTGCTGATTGAGTATCAGAAGTCGTGGCGTTTACCAGAGGTGCTGGTTTGACGTTTGCAAGACCACGGGATCTGCAAGAAGCTTCCAAGTTTGGTCCAGTTTGAAGTTTGGCACAACATATGTGCACGTCGAAATGGCATTGCCGGCAGCAGTAGAGCCACTGGTTGGTACCCGGTTGTGCGCAGTGGTCACAGCTGAAGCCTTCTTCTCCTTCATAAGGCGGTTTAAATTCCAGAGTTAGTAAATGAGGATGTGGATCGTGTGTAGTGGACGGGGGTAATTCGAAGCATCTTTTGTGGAGAAAGAAATGGCATGGCATGCAGGCGAAGTAGTCCTCCCCTGGGAGGATGTTAATACTGCAGCCGGAGCATGGTGTTTCATTGGTGTTGTGAATTTTGGTGAGTACTACTGGATGATGATGCGCGTCATGCTTTTGGTCTTCTGCTTCTTTATTTAGCCTGCCCATGTCCCTCCTGTGTGTTTTGAGTGTGTTTATATGTGTGTGTGTGTGGAACAGACTAATTGTGGTGCGAGATAAATGATGGCTTTATATCTCAAACATTGAAGGCGTGTTGGCTTAAAGACCTCGAAGATAAGCTCTTGTTTGAGGGATTCATGGAGGGTATAGATATTAGTACACGTCAAAGATTCGTTATCATATGCTGCTTTGGATTTTCCCTAGAAGTGCGAAACCAGAAAGTAATATACGACATGTAACTAGCCGGTAAGATCAAGGGTTGCATAATTGGGATTGAAGTCCGCCTTTCACATTGTGGTGGTGACATTGAAAAAGCGATGTTTTGGCTTAGTTCTCTTAACTAATTGTAAGACATTGTTATCAACTATCAGGGTAACTTGTCAAGATCTCTCTCTCTCTCTCTCTCTCTCTCTCTCAATGTGATAGAGTTGCAGGTCAATTTCTACTCTTAACAGCACCTCGTTGGGCTCATTTCCTGAGGACACAGATCAAACCAATGTCCAGTTACTCTGTACTTTTAGTGGAAACCGACAGGAAGACAACATCTATTTTGGCAGGGGTGCAAAATATCACCTGTTTTATTCGATACGTTTAGATGTCATGATGAGAGTCTTATTATTTGTCCTGTCATTGAGAAACTCAAGCGAGTGAAAATGAAGATGGTATTATTTTATCATCGTTCTTGTTTGCCTTTTGCATTGGTCCCTATGCAGCAAGAACCTTTCGCCGGACTAGAAGTTACCAAGAAATTTCTGGCCTCGACTCATTGCTGGGTAGAATTTTATCTGCCATTAATTTTTGTTTTGTTAAGATGTTGACACAATTGGTGCAAGACATGTTAATGATCAATTCAAGTTGATTGAAGCAGCTAACTCTTCAAACAAAGCTCGTCAGTTTGTGCCTGGGGGACTGTTTTCCGGGCTTCTGGCTTCTGGCTTCGGTGCATGTCAAAAAGCTAGTTTTGACTAATGGGTTGTGGCTTTTAACAGTCACGTAGTGAAAGTAGGTGAAACATATACATGAGATAGCAAAAAAACTGAAAAAAGATCGAACAATTAAGGACTTAATTACCGAAAAGTTCTGGCCAAATACTTGTTTAAAAGAAGTTCAGTTATAGGACTATTGGAAACATGCGACTATCTTAGGAAATATAGGATGGAAATTAGACCTACCTATGGTATGTGAAATTATGGTATGAAGTACGGATATGAACCTTCTATACTTCCAAGTAGCTCCTCTTCATCTAAATTGTGACTGTGCAGGAAGTTGTCATGGTTTAGGTTATAAGCTGACATATCCTATTGAACTTGTTACAAGAAGAGCAAAAAGTACAGGGATGAGTACTTACAGCTTAATCTAATCTCATAGGTGTTTTTCCATTCAAATTTTTAACCAAAAAAATTGGATTGGTTCAGGTGAACTGCAGCAAAGGCTCTGCATGTGATGAAAGTCTACTTGTCCTTAATTTGCCAAGACTGAATTATATCTCTAATGGCCTTTCAACACTGACTTCCGAAATCCATTGCGATACAAGCAAACCCGCGTGAGAGTTGCTCCATTATAGCCTCACACTCAATTGATGTCATAGTTGACCCCATATTTCTCCAATGAGGCTGCTATAACCATTAGGCAGATAGACCTTTTGTTATGTAGCATAAGCAAGTTTGGTGCCTCAATGGTCTTGTATTTCATGCTGAAATGAAAGAAAACCATTCGCATAGATGTGCTGTGTCTGATATGGCGGTGAAAGCAATTAACAAGACAATACACGCTAGCTCAGGAGGAAGAACACATTCAGAGTTTTAACTGTTCCAAGCCTGGTACTAACCAGTAACCACCAATGCAGCAGCTCTTGAAAGCTATGTCACTCGTGCCCATTTTGATAGGTCAAACTATATTACAGTGAAGACAAATAGTGAGAACCATGCTAGGTTCGACTTAAACTATCGTGAACTCCATATGTTTCTTGGCATCCGATTGATTCTGTTTACCATGGTAAAATAAGTTTACGCAGTGCTTTTCCGATTATTCCAGTTGGTCCATCGTGATTTGAACCCATTGAGCCCTCATCCCACCCTCCTGTAGGATCTTGAAACATCTCTTGCCCAAATGCTTGACTAATCCCAGAAGCAACTTCTCCTACTACCATATTCATACCTCCTTGATTAGCTTCATTTCTAACTGGAGCTGCATAAGTCAACCCTTGATTACGATGAAAAACAGTGAGCACTGGAGCTCCACCATTTGGCCCGAGGTATATTGGTAGATTATTCTTGCTTGAGTACTGCTTAAGTAGACAAAGCCATTGCTGCTGTACATTTGTCTTCCACTTGGAGAATTAATCCTCTGTAGAGCACAAGCAACGTTTGGTCGGTGTTGGGTGGCACCCATTCGAGGGTTTGAATTGTGTATGGGACCTCAGGTTGTGTTCGTCATCGTTCTGATTGGAGGGATACAAATTGCTTGATTAATACCTGAGCCACTACCACTGGTTGGGTCAAGTCCACGACCATTTGCTTGAGACCGGTTGAGGACTTGCTTGACTGGTGAACACAAGCAACATCTGGCTGGTACTGCGAGGAGACCATTGGGACGGGCGGCCGTGAGGCTATGTCGTTGAAGGGACCTTGAGTAGTTGTTGCCATGTTTTGACTAGCATGAGCTTGTTGAATTGTCTCTGAGACATTAACTTGCTTGAAGCCTTGAAAACTTTCGCATGACTTGCCAGATTGAGTAACAGCAGCGGTGTTGATGGTTGGCTTCTGTGTGCTATTAGGAAGACTAAGAGCTCTGCTTGAAACATCAAAAACTGGTTTCTCCTGAATGATGTTATGGACTTCCGGTGCTTCCTGAGATTTGAAGCAATGAAGGTGCACATCGCAATCACACTGTTGACAGCGATAGAGCCACTGGTCAGAACCTGGTCGTCCACAGATGTCGCATTGGAAGCCTTCTTCTCCTTCGTAAGGAGGCGTAAACTCCGATAATAGACGGTGAGGGTGTGAATCATGGATAGCAGACAAGGGCTTTGTTGCGCACAGACTGGATATCTCTAAGGCAGATATTGTAATTGTAGGAGAAACCAGAACCAGGAGTCCCGCATGCCTTGCAATGAAAAGAGGGTGACAGGATAAGAATCAATTCATGATTCGAGTCTGAAGGGTGATAGATTTGTCTCGGCAACTCAGAGCAATCTCTGTGGAGAGAGAAGTCGCACGTTGCGCAGGCAAAATAGCCCTGGCCGGTGAGGATGCAAATTCTGCAGCTGGAGCAGATTTCTTCGCTTGTTTTCAAGAGTTTGGTGAGTTGTAGGGCGTGATCATGGCTGAAATGCATGATCACTTTCTCTTGACCTTCTGCTTGATTATTTAGTCTTCCCATACCTCTCCAATGTTTAGTTCCTCTCACTGAGGGACATCTTATTCTCATGGTCTAAAATCTGTTATCTACGTACGATCTGTGAAGTGAAAAAGGAAAATATTGTTGAAGTTGGTAAGGGGCGACCCACTGCAGGATGTGTGATTCACATGCATTGTGTGTTGTAAAATATCTGAAAAATATAAAAGCAAAAGCAAACTAATTAATTGTAAGCGGCACAATCACTAAAAATAACTGGCCAAACCTCTTTTTACACGGCCGATTGCATTATAAACAGCAATTAGAAACCACTATAATTTTGAGAGAACAATTATCTTCGTTGTTCGCACTTTTGCTAATTTTGTCTTATTGACAAAAAATTGCTGACGTGGACGCTCAGCATCCTATGTGGTCTTGCCGGCGTTGGTGTGGATAATTATAAATAATATGTATAATATCGAATATTTATATTTATGTTTTTTTTATGTGTTTATTTTTTCCTAGTTGCGGCGCCGGTGGTGGTTGACGCCCTTGCTGCCCATCGTCGGAGGGGTTGGCAGAGGTCGCCGACCCCGTGCGAGGGCGCCCACTTCTAGTCAACCATCGGTCGCCCAGGGCGAGGCCTTGTTGGCCCTCTCCCGAGGCTGTGAGCTTTGCTAGCCCTAACGAGGCTTCGGCGGCCCCAAGTGAGGGTTGGTGGCCCTCCCTAACATGGGAAAGCGTCGACATCATCTAGATTTAGACGTCCTCGCCCGGGCTGGCCGGGCCTTGGGCAGGAAAGACCTCACCTTGGCCTAGCAGAGGGCTGGCTACCCTCACCTAAGGCCGGCAACCTTTGTCGGCTCCTCTATCGATGGGCGGTGGTGGGCCGGTGCGGTGGCAGCCTCCACTAGAGCAGCCATTCCTTACGTTTTTAGTTTTGCTTGTTTAATAAAGTTTTAGGTTTTCTTTTTTAGTTTTTAATCTAATTTAAAAACAAAGAAACAAAAATAAAAATAAAAATAAAAATATTATTGAAAATTGTCCACGTACGTGCCGGCAATCCATGTCAGCAATTTTATGTCAAAATTAGCCTGATGGACTGAATCGGCAGAACATGAAAATGTTTAGGTCTCAATCATCAAACTTAAAAGGTTTAGGACTAAATTGGCAAAAGTGCAAAAGGTTTAAGACTTCTTATGCAATTTTCTTGATTTTTTACGTTAATGAATATGCAAAAGGTACCTTTTTATCATGGATATGGGTTTTAGAAATTTAGTTATAACTTTAAATTTTAGATGTGCATCCTCCCAGAGTTAGTTAGCACAGTAGATAAATCCCATCGAAAGCCTATCTCTTATTTGATCGGATTCTATCATTGGCTCGGAAAAGGAAACTACATCTTTTTCGTGGTGTGTCCAGATCTTATAAATTATTAGACTCCTCCTTTGGTTAGTGAAGAGTCTGCAAAGTTCCTTGCCTGCGATCGAGTGTTCACGAAAACATGAGTGTTCAACAGGCAGATTGGGCATCTCTTCCAGGAGACATTATGGATACTATTTTGAAGAAGTTGGGATCGTTTGATGAATACTTCCGCGTCGGCCGGGTATGTATGTCGTGGTTTTCTTTTGTCAAGGATCATACAGAGTTTAAGGAGTTATCGCGCAAACAAGCTCCGTTATTAGTGATTCCAGCGATAAATAATCGTCGAGATAGACGTAATTTGTACAGTGTGATAGATGGCAAGACTTATGGTGTGCAAGTAATTTTGCGCTACAATAGAAGATGTGTCGGCTCTAGCCATGGATGGTTGGCGACCGTGGGAAGAAAGATGGTTATAACCCTCACGAATCCATTCTCGCAAAGACAAATTCGTCTTCCTCCGATATTCAATCCTCCCAAGGGAGACATCACAAAAGGCAATCCTCATTGCTTTTATTTGTGGGTTTATAAAGTTATTATGTCTGATGATCCAGATCTGTGTCCGGAAAATTGTGTGGTGGGAGCGATTTACAGTGGGTTTGCTAGATTAGCATTTATCAAGTTGGGTGATGAATGTTGGACTTACGTGGACATGAATCTCACATTATTTACCGATATTATATTTTCTCGCAAATTATTGCATGCAGTTGACAGATATGGAAAGCTCATATCTGTCGACCTTAGTATCGACTCATATGTCGGGGAAAATGAAGTAGAAGTCATTGTGCCGCGTTGTATGCCAAGGCAGTCAGATTTTGCATACATCGTCGAATCGCGCAACGGAAACATACTTATGGTTCGAAGATTTCTGGTGAAGCAACCGGAGCACAAGGATCTTTACCTTACCAGAGAAATTAGGGTTTTCAAGCTTAAAAGGAATTCAAGCGCGCGCTCAGGGTGGATTGAGGTTAAGAACCTGGACGGGGAGTCCTTATTTGTCGGAGATAGTCATTCGACATCACTTTCTTCTTCAGAAATTCCCGGGGTGAAGCCGAACTGCATCTATTATACGGATGATTACTTCCACGATGGACACTATCACTACAAAGAAGATGGACCTCTGGATATGGGAGTGTTCGATATGGACAATGGAAGCTTCGGATCACATTACGTTCTGGATCCTTCTCAGAAGCAATTTCCTCCTGCAATATTCATTACGCCGAGTTTCTCACATAATTTTCCTTAGATTGACTTTATAGTTATAAGCAATTATTTATATGGGAGATTTTCACCTCATCGAGAGACCTTTGTAAGTTTTTACTTCGTTTATCGCTCACTGTGTTTAGCTGCACCTTCAAGCAATCTTATAAAAAACTTAATTACGCAAAATTATGTAAAACCCAGGAGCATAATTGTTGGGTATTTGATCCACAAATTTTCCTCTTCTCAGCAAGCCAAACAGTAATTTCACCGGGGCAGTACTTCACATTATTATTTTTACTCATTAGATGACATTTTGGCTCATTGTGATGTTTTTTTTTAGCTTTTTTCTTTTGGTCTGGATTCATTGTGATGTTGAGAATGCCATGTTTCTTTTTGTTTTTTTTTTTTAAACTTTTCTTGGCCAAATTATTCAAGCAGATTTAGTTTGATGGCGTATCGCATTGATTTTGTTGGAATTATACTTGTGACATGTTTTTTACTTTTTCTTTTGTTTGCCGTCATTATGGATAGAGCTAGACTTTTAAGAAACTCAAGTGGGGCACTACAATTTCAATCTATGGGGAATTCCTTGAAAAAAAAAAATGAAGGTATAATTTTAAGAAACTCTTGGACAAAAAAGCAAAATAGGTGGCATATTAATAGATGGGACCATGTTTGACCTTCAAATTTTAAGTGAGGGCACTTTGCTAGTTACCCAAGCCAGAAAAAAAAAAAAAAAAACAGAAGAGGAAATTTGACACTAAAGGCAATTCCGTCCTATCACACCTCCGGGTGTGGCGGAGACAAACCGGCTATACCGATAACGCGGGCGGCCTCGATGAAATTAATTTTGTGTTAAGGATTGTTTAGATTTTATTGCCTGCTCTTGATTTGAGAACTTTGTAAATAATAAAGTACGAAATAAATAACTTTGAATCTTTTAATTTAGAACAAAATGGCAACTAACATATACTAGAATAAAAAACGATAAAATCAAAAGCTCCACCAGAAAATTTCGTCCGGCTACAACTCCGGGTGTGGTGCAAACAAACCTGCTGTAAGACATGGGTGTAATGAGCAATTCGAGTTGATTGAAACAGTTGACTTTTGGAAATGCCTAGCATGACCGTCCCACCAATTCTGACGGTGGGACGGTCAAACTCTAATCACAAACCCCTTTTTGTGAAATCGGATCACCTGCTGGTCCGGTTTCACCAAAAGGACTGCCAAATTTCTTTTTCTTTTTTTTTTTTAAATTGTAAGCTAAAATTAAAAAAACAAAATTATAGGAGGATAATATCCAATTGATAATATTCAAATAATAAGTTGCAACTTTTAAAATAGTAGATATTATTCTCCGACCAAATAAAAAGATCACAAGGATATCGTTCCCAAAATACAAAAATATTCTTAATAACTCAAAAAAATAGGAACATACACTTAAAATGTTGGCTTCACAACTAAACGAAATCATTGTGCAATGCAATGGCTTCTCATTCCTTTCGCTCAAATGAAATTAATCCAGAAGGACTCTCCGGTGATCTAAAATTAAGACCAATTATATTGATTATGCACAAAACAAATGAAGCAAAGAAGAACTCAAAATAAGAATTAGTAGAGAAAAAAATGTACCCTGTTGATCCAAATCTCGTTGATGAAGATGTGCAGGGACCTAAAACATTGCAAAGTCAATCTTAGGATCACATGAGTCAAAGCTAAAGTTTAAAAAAAAAAATGATCAAATCTCGTATATGAAGATGTGCAGACTGCAGAGAGCTAAAACATTACAAAGTCAATCTTTGGTCTATTTTTATACATTACCTATTCCAACGTTTGGTTCATTGAGAATATTCACATGACCATGAGACACCCGACCCTATATCATTTCACACAGATAAAAAGTCAATTTATAGTAGGGTACTTTATTTCAAAGCAAACTTATAACAAGTATCGGCAATGATTGAAAACGTCCGATCCTTTGTTGATTACAAATCATATTTTGAGCATAGGTACGGTGACTCGTTTGATCCAGATTCCTACTAGTGTGAAAACTAATGAGATTCCTTGTCCCCTAGTTCCTATTTTCGTATTTTGGGAACAATATTTATGTAATCTTTTTATTTGGCCGGAGAATAATATCTACTGTTTTAGAAGTTGCAATTTGAATACCAGTCCCATAAGCAACTTCTCCAACTGCCATATTCATACCTCCTTATTTAGCTTCATTTCTAACCGGAGCTGCATAAGTTAACCCTTGATTACGTTGACGAACAGTGAGCACTGGAGCTCTACCATTTGGCCCGATGTACGGTGCCCTCGTCCATCGGGCCACTAATATGTGCCCGTAGCTCTTCCGCAACTCCCTCCCTAAGGAAGGCTAATATTAAGAACTAAAGGAGCAATAACACTTTTTCGCGTATATTGGTAGGTTATTTCTTGCTTGAGTACTGCTTAAGTAGACAAAGCCATTGCTGCTCTACGTTTGTCTTCCACTCGGAAAATTAGTCCCCTGTGCAGCATAAACAACGTTTGGTCGGTGTTGGGTGGCAACCATTGGAGGGTTTGAATTGTGTATGGGACTGTGTTCGTCATCGTTCTGTGTGTGATACAAACTGCTTGATTAATACCTGAGCCACTACCACTAGTTGGGTCAAGCCCACGACCATTTGCTTGAGACCCGGTTGAGGACTTGCTTGACTAGTAAAGACAAGCAACATTTGGCCTGTACTGCGAGGAGACCATTGGGACGCGCTGTGAGGCTGTGTTGTTGACGGCAACTTGAGTAGTTGTTGCTGCTGCTGCCATGTTTTGACTAGCAAGAGCTTGTTAAATTGTCCCTGAGACACTAGCTTGCTTGAAGCCTTGAGACTTGCCAGATTGAGTAACAGTAGTGGTGTCGATGCCTGGCTTCTGTGGGCTATTAGGAAGACTAAGAGCTCTGCTTGAAGATTCAAAAGTTGGTTTCTCCTGAATGATGTTATGGACTTCAGGTTCTGCCAGAGATTTGGAGCAATGAAGGTGCACATCGTTGTCACGCTATGAAGCACCGACACGTGAAGAAGGCAACCGCGTCGGTGTCGGACACGCATCGGACACGGACACGCGTCCGACACGCGGTCAACGCGTGTCGGAGATCTGACACGGAGTCAACGCCAGTGACACGCTCGGGACACGCGAGTCGGAGAGGAAGGAGGGCGTGAAAAGTACTGATCTGGAGCCATGACAGAGACGAAGGAGAGAGCCGGCGACCGCAAGTCGGTGGAGAAGGAGTGCGGGGAAAGCGCGGATCTGGAGGAGAAGACAGAGTGCAGAGTTGTAGGTAGAAGCAGATGCAGCGACGAGTAGAAAGCGAGCCAGCGCCAGAGCGAGCAGAGAGCGAACGCCGGAGGAGAGACGAGGCAGCTAAAATCACGGAGGTCGGCGTCGCCGTCGCCGTCGCTTGCTTCGCGAGACAGAGAGGTAGGGGCGACGCAAGATGAGAGAGAGCGCTGGGAAGACACAGGATGAGAAGAGAAGATGAGAGAGGAGAGAGAGCGTTAGCGTGGGGAACGAGATATTTCCTAAAAGTAAAGAGAGAGCGGGGGAGGTGGGAGAGGGGGGCAACACAAAATCAGAGAGAGGGGAGAGATCGTTGGGAAAACGCAAGATGAGAAGATGAAGATGAGAGAGCCATTGACGTGGGGAAGACGAAAGATGACGGGAGAGAGTGAGAGAGCGTTCAGTCTGTGTCTCATCAAGTCATTTCGGGAAGCATCCTTCGGTCAAGTGATTCATTTTTCTTTTTTATTTTATTATCTTTTTTCCTTGATTGGCTGAGCTTAAATTACGGGCTGAATTACAGTAGAAATTTATTTTTTATTTTTTTGTAAATTCTCTATTTCTATAAAATGTCATAAAAATAATAAATTATCTTTGTATATAAAAAATATTCTTTTAATAAACAACGTGTCCCAACGTGTCGAAATTCTCTATTTTTTGAGAAAGGACGTATCGGCGTGTCGTGTCGTGTCGTGTCCCGTGTCGTGTCCGTGCTACATAGTTGTCACGCTGTTGACAGCGGTATAGCCACCGGCGAGAACCTGCTCGTCCACAATGTCGCATTGGAAGCCTTCTTCTCCTTCGTAAGCAGGCGGTGGGAATCATGGGTAGCAGAAAAGGGCTTCGTTGCGCAGAGACTGTGGATATCTCCAAGGCAGATATTGCAATTGTAGGAGAAACCGGAACCAAGAGTCCCGCATGCCTTGCGATGAAAAGAGGGTGACAGGATAAGAATCAATTCATGATTCGAGTCTGAAGGGTGATAAATTTTTGTCGGCAATTCAGAGCAATCTCTTCTTGTTTCCTTCGGAGGAACTTGGCACGGAGGTGACATTTTTGGGGAGGACTAGATAATCCCGGCAGTCCAACCGAACCATGAGGACTGATCATACTGTTGTAGGCTTAATTCATGTTGTTACTATGCAATGACGTGTTGCCAACATGTTGCTAGTGATCGGATGAATTTTTGATTTGAAACGTTCTTTTAAAAAGAAAAAAAGAAAACAGTTTGGTAAAATGTTTTTTATTCATTGCCATGTTTTGAAGAACGTGCTTTTTTTTTTTTTTCTTTTCGGGGCCAAATTATTCAAGTTGATTTGATTTGATGGCTTATCCAATCAATCTTGTTAGCTCTTTTTTTTTCATTGCACATGATGAGTGAGTTTTTTTTTTTTTTTTTTTATCGAAACACATAACGAGTGAGTTTCCGGTGCATAAATTTACAATTTCTAGTTTCAAGTTTAAACTTTCACCTTACTCAAATGCTTACAAATGATTTTAGATGTGGAGGATTAACGAATAATCAATTTCAGTGTATGACAGTAGAACATAATTGGAAGCCTTGACTATAGTTTAGGAAGGAAAAAAAAGAAAGAAGAAATAAAGCGCGAGGATTTACTCTCCATTAAACCTCGAGGCCTCTCGGTTTTCTCTTTTTCTTTATACAAAGCCCCGGGAATTTCATTAATAGAAATAGCAGATAGAGGACAAGGCTGGTTTGTCTACATCCACACCCAGATTTGTGATCGGACGGAAGTGTCAAATTTAAGATTTGAAGGTCAAACATGGGTCTCATCTGTTAATGTGCCAATGTTTTTTTTTACCAGAAACTTGTCATCTGTTGATTTATAGTGCCCGAGGCTTTGTATAAGAAAAAGAGAAAACCGAATAATAAACTTAAGAGGTAGAGAGACTTAATTTTTAGATTTGTAGAAACATAACAACTAGCATTTACAAAAACTACAATAAAAAAGGGGAAATGATAAATTCCACCAGAAAAGTCAATGCATGTGAATAAAGAGAAAATAACACATAGGGAGTGTGGTAAATAAAACGAGACAATAGTTTCATTCATAATAGGTGGAGGGATAACGGTGAACACGGACTTTCAAGTTACGTCTATTATCAACCAACATATCTATACCTAGTTAAGCATATAAAGAAGAGATAACGATGAACATGAACTCATAAGCTACCTCTAGTGTCAACCAACTTATCTATACCTAGTTCTGTATTTTATGCCTACGGTTATAGTGATTTCGGGCATCCTCACGGGTGAAGAAGCACCGATTGCAATCGTGCTTGAAGCATCGATACTTGCACTCTTGAGCGTGGCTTGCTTGATGTTGGATCATCTTCTGATGATCGTTGTATTGAGCCTTGCATATGTTACACCATCCGTCTATATCATAGAATCCACCGTGAACAGCAACATCACCCTGATCAACAACAACAACATCCTCAATGCCTTGATCAACAGCAACAGCATCCTCAATGCCTTGATCAACAGCAACGGCATCCTCAACAACATTGGCCATTTGGAGCTACCAGTGTTTTTTTATTTTTTTGGGTGAAATATGAGTTGAAAAGAAGTCTAGTAGGTGAGAAAAAGCTCTGTAGGAAATGCAACAAGCAAGTCCCGAATTTATAGCACTTGGTGCGCCTCTCATGCATGCAAATGGGTTGGACTAACTAAACAGAAGCATCTCCAAATGTGTGTGATCTGACTGCCATGTGCCTACTCCGGCAATGAGCATGAAGAACAAACACACATTTTGTGTTGTATTCGAGCTTGTAATGATTGCCAAAAATTTTAAAGATAGAAATTACCCAATTTCCTCTCCCTGAGGGACATCTTATTCTCATGGTCTAAAGTCTGTTATCTACGTACTGTCTGTGAAGTGAAAAACGAAAATATTGTTGAAGTTGGTAAGGGTCGACCCATTGCAAGATGTGTGACACACATGCATTGTGTGTTGTAAAATATCTGAAAAATATAAAAGCAAAAGCAAAAGCAAAACTAATTAATTGTAAGCGGCACAATTACTAAGAACAACTGGTCAAACCTCTTTTTACACTGACGATTCCATTATAAACAGCAATTAGAAACTAGTATAATTTTGAGAGAACAATTATTTTCGTTATTCGCACTTTTGCCAATTCAATCATAAACATTTTAATTTTACCAATTGAGTCCTAAATCTTCTCATATTTTGCCAATTGAGTCCATCCGGTTAATTTTGGCCGGAAATTGTTGATATGGACGTTGGCCATTCTACGTGGCCTGGTAAGTGCCGACGTGGACAAGTGTTAATAGTATTTTAATTTTCATCTATTTTATATTTTTATTTTCTTGGTTTTTTACCTTATAAGTGGCCAACGAGGGTATCATGGCTGCGTGCGAGGCCAGCCTCACCTAGATCTAACCAAGGTTGCCTCATCTGCGGCTGCGATAGCCTTACCCAATAGTCGGCGAGCGCCCGGTGACCCGCACCGGCCACTTTAAGAAAAAAATTAATAAAAAGATTCGAATACATATTAACATATCATTAAAATTGTCCGGGTCGGCGTACACCATGCTACATAGGATGGCTATGCATACATTTTTGAATAAAATTGGTTAGAGAGACTCAATTGGCGGAACATGAAAAGGTTTAGGACTGAATGAAACAAAAATCCAATATGTTCTGGAATTTTCTGCTAATTTTCCCCACTTTTTTTCCTCTTTTTTGGTAGCTATTGATGCATTTTTCTACAGTTGCTCTACAAAATAAAAATTACCCCCAAGTACAAGTATCGCTATTGGTACTACATACCGCAATCCGAGCTTATGTTTTTCTTTTCCGAGACTTCTTATATTTTCCTTTAATACTATCTTTATGCTTCTCTAACATATGAAAGCTTTAGCTAAATAGAAATATCTAATGTGAAGGTGAAAATAAGGGTGAGCATCTGTCTGGAAATCGGATTGGACCGAATCGAATTGGCCGGTTCTAGGCGGTTCCCGCAATAACTTGTCTGATTCTCGATTCCAGGTATGAAACATAAACTGCCTGGACCACGGAGATCAAAGCAAACCAATATGCTTTATGTTTAATTCTTTTTCTCATAAATATTAAAGATGCTTGTGTTACATTTCTTCACGACAAAAAGTAATGACTGTAAATTTGTTTTACGTATACATGCACTTCTTTGTTATTTAACAAATATTGATACCATGCCATGTAATAGAGTGATGACTACAAAAATGGAAGACCAGTCGATCATCAATTAGCGCTGCACTCCCAATTAGGTAAACATTTGTTTAACGCAAATTAAAGAATTAAGAACTCCGCCCTATAATAGATTTACGATTTTCTGGACAATTTCTTTCGATGTTAATTATGTGATTTTTAAAGAAGAGATATTATGTTATTTAACCAAGCACCAATTAGTCAAGAGGGCTATTGCTACTGCCAAGTGCCAACCTTTTCTCAGTCCTTCACTGTCAAACGAGGTTGCGTTTTTAAGGTCACGAACACGGCGATTTTTCAAGATAATGAATATGCAAAAGCTACCCTTTTTACGTTGAATAAGGGTTTTAGAAATTTAAAATTTTAAATATACATCCTCCAATAATTAGTTAGCACAGTAAATAAATCACATCCAAAGCTTATCTCTTATTTGCTCGGAAAAGGAAACTATATCTCTTAGAGATGTGTGCGGATCTTACTTAAATATCAGACTCCTATTTGGGTAAACAATTCTTTTGGTTAGTGAAGAGTATACAAAAGCTCTTGCCTGCGATCGAGTGTTCACGAAAACATGAGTGTTCAACAAGCAGATTGGGCATCTCTTCCGGGAGACATTATGGATACTGTTTTGAAGAAGTTGGGATCGTTTGATGAATACTTGCGCGTCAGCCAGGTATGTATGTCGTGGTTTTCGTTTGTCATGAATCATACGGAGTTGAAGGAGTTATCGCGCAAACAAGCTCCCTTGTTAGTGATTCCAGCGATAGATAATAGCCGAGATAGGCGCAATTTGTACAGTGTGATTGATCGCAAGACTTATGGTGTGCAAGTAATTTTGCGCTACAATAGAAGATGTGTTGGCTCCAGCCATGGATGGTTGGCGACCGTGGGAAGAAAGATGGTTATAACCCTCACGAATCCATTCTCGCAAAGACAAATTCGTCTTCCTCCGATATTCAATCCTCCCAAGGGAGACATCACAAAAGACAATCCTTATTGCTTTTATTTGTGGGTTTTTAAAGTTATTTTGTCTGATGATCCAGATCTGTGCCCAGAGAATTGTGTGGTGGGGGTGATTTATGATCACCTCGATAGATTGGCATTTATTAAATTGGGTGATGAATGTTGGACTTATGTGGACATGAATCTCAAGGCATTTACCGATATTACATTTTCCCGGGGATTATTGCATGCGATCGATAGACATGGAAAGCTCATATCTGTCGACCTTAATATCGACTCATATGTCGGGGAAAATGAAGTAGAAGTCATTGTGCCACGTTGTATGCCAAGGCAGTCAGATTTTGCATACATCGTCGAATCGTGCAGCAGAGATATACTTATGGTTCGAAGATTTCTGGTGAAGCAACCAGAGCACAAGGATCTTTACCTTACGAGAGAAATTAGGGTTTTCAAGCTTAAGAGGAATTCAAGCGCGCGCTCGGGGTGGATTGAGGTTAAGAACTTGGACGGGGAGTCCTTATTTGTTGGAGACAGCCATTCGACATCACTTTCTTGTTCGGAATTTCCCGGGGTGAAGCCGAACTGCATCTATTATACGGATGATTACTTCCACGATGGACACTATCACTACAAAGAAGATGGACCTCTGGATATGGGAGTGTTCGATATGGACAATGGAAGCTTCGAATCACATTACGTTCTGGATCCTTCTCAGAAGCAATTTCCTCCTGCAATATTCATTATGCCGAGTTTCTCACGTAATTTTCCTTAGATTGACTCTATAGTTATAAGCAATTATTTATATGGAAGATTTTCACCTCATCGAGAGAACTTTGTAAGTTTTTACTTCGTTTATCACTCACTGTGTTTAGCTGCACCTTCAAGCAATCTTATAAAAGACTTAATTACGCAAATGATGTAAACCACAGGTGCATAATTGTTGGGTATTTGATCCACAATTTTTCCTCTTCTCTGCAGCAAGTCAAAGAGCAATTTCACCGAGGCAGTACTTCACATTATTTATATGCTCAGACATTTTTGGTTCATTGTGATGTTGAGAAGGCAATGTTTTTTTTTTTTTCACTTATGCAAGCAGATTTAATTTGATGGTTTATCGCATTGATTTTGTTAGAATTATACTTGTGACATGATTTTTACCTTTTTATTTTGTTTGTCGTCATTACGGATAGAACTAGAACTTTAAGAAACTCAAGTGGGGCACTATAATCTCAATCGATGAGGAATTTCTTGAAAAAAAAAAATGAACTTATAATTTTAAGAAACTCTTGGAGAAAAAAGCAAAACAGGTGGCATGTTGATGGACATCGCGAAATTTCAAGTTGGTTGGCATATCATAACTTTCCTATTTTGAATTGAATTGATTGATTGTTATCTTTTTTTTATAGAATATATCCGTTGCATGATGTAATTTTTTTGAAAACTCTAAAAAGATTGCATTCATCCATTGCCATGATTAAATTAAAATTACAACTTTAAAATAGGAATTGTAGATAATTGCATACTTAATCTCTCTTGTAAATATTTACGTTAGATTGTACTTTTATTCAAAATTACATCTCTGAAATGGTAAGTCATGTTTAAAATACTTAATCTTTAATAAGTTAGGGTTTAGAGCAATTTAAATCCTAATTTTTTGAGAAATAAAGTATTTTGGTATAGTTTTACATAGGGTCATAAATTAATCCGAAAATGAATAATTCACCATTGCCATGTCATATACATTGCATTTAGAAAAAATTCATGCATAGCATATAGTTTTGTCTTTCGTTATTTCATAAATCGAAAATAAAAAATAATTGCCTGGCGCATGCTCTTTGCAAACCATTGAATGCTTATTGTTATTTTAACCGATTGTGCACCTATGTGACCACCTTTGTTAGTGATCTAGGTTAAAATTTCATCAAATTTGCTAGACAAATTTTTTCATGATATAAAATGGTATCGAAAGGGCATTAATTGAAAAATTAATGTAATCAAGTCCCCGGACTCTTAATCTCCGATTTGTAGAAGTAATTTAGTTATGCTGCTAATTTACTTATGTTTCAATCAACCTGCCAAAAAATGATTAGTGGCGACTCCGAAAATTAAATCTTTTGCCTAATGATCACTTGAACAATAAGTCATGATTTGGTATGACTTGAGAGAGTTCGAGCTAAGTTAATTAAGCTCATTAATTAATTTGGTAATCCATTAACCTAAAATTGAAAATCTTAATTTTAGATCGCGACAGAGGGCACTCCTTAGTTGAATAACTGCGTTGGAGGGTATGCTTACTTGTTTCTATTCATATTCGTACTTCTCTCAACTAAAGTTTTCGAAATGTTCGATTTTCCTATGCGTCTTTTTTTTCTTAGTTTTGATTCTACGAGTTCTCTCTTTGGTTGGACATAGGGATTTCTCTTGCTAATTATACTTGGATTCTCCTGTAGCATTATGCAACTGATTGACTTACATTAGGTGTCAAATTGACTTACTTTGCAGAAATTAAGACACGTGTAGTGATTCTAAAGTCAATGCCGTTGTCCAAATGAAACCGATCGAGGACTTTGATTCTCTGGCGAAGCCGCGCTGGAACAAGTATGCCTTCACCATCACGGCTTCCATGACCACCTATGTAAAAGAACAAAGGTGTTTGATTCTTGATCTCAGCGTACTATTATTGAGATGACTTTCACTATATAAAGATATTACAAACTATTATATAAGGAAATAATACAACAATAGAAAAGGTTGATTAACCAAATTTTCCCAAATATGGTAAGTTGAAAAGGTTACCTTCATCTCCGATCATATGATTTGAAGCTTTGGTATCGGTGAACCATTTTGAATCCCGACTATCTCGAACAGTAAGTGCAGCAAATGCATTTGGCACATTCGACGGGAGGAAATATTGATTAAACCGATTAAAGCAATCTAAAACAATATTTCCCTGTTTGTTACATATTTGACAGGAAACGATTTTGTCTGATCATTTCCCAAGCTTCTCAATCTTGCTTGATTAAATCGTGACGTGTAACCCCGCGAATGCATAAAATCAACCTGGTGAGAGGAAACCCCCTTCCATACCAAAGAAAAAATAATTGTTGTTGGAATGTTAAAATTATTTTCCCTTCTTATTGCTCTTAAAATTGCTTCTCTAACCAAAGAAAGCCATCCCGTGTTGAATTACAAGAGAACTTTTATTTGAGAGACGACTCTCAAAGACTTGTAGTTGCAAAATCAAGTCGGAGAATATTGGCATTGGAAGCTTCAACATGGAAGTTGTGAATGAATCATATTGATCACCCAAGTCATTTGAAACAAAAAGAACCTTCTTTTTTTCCTCAAGGGACATCTAATAGTAGATGACTCATTAAAATATTTTTGAAAGGCATCAAGATACTCATGAAGAGATAAAAAAAATTATCAGTATGACATTTTTGGATTGTAGAAAAATTGAAACTTCACGTTCCTTAGATGTCTTGGCAAAAATGTTTTGTAAAGCTAACCACACTTCAGCAAATGCCTTCAAGTCTACTACTCAAGAACTTCTTCAGAGAGTGTCGCAATTATCCATCCTCACAGAAGGCGATCTAACCTCCTTTATTGTAAAAACTTTGGATTTGTCATTTTCTATGAGACTCCAGTTTCTCCTTCATTAGAGAGGAGGTGATTGTTGGACTCGGCATTTGGTATTCGCCATCAATGAATCCCACCATATCCTAACTTTCAATTAGTTCAAGCATTTGGGCTTTCCAGCAAGGATAGTTTTTTTGTGTCAATTTTAGTGACACAAGTGCTAATGTTCAAAGACGAAGAGTATGAATACTTGGCGAAAGCCATGGTTAAGGATCGATTTCTTTCGAAAATATGCTCCGATACCATAAAATAACAAAAGTGTTTGATTCTTGATCTCAACTACTATTGTTGATGACTTTCACTATATAAAGATATTACAACTATTACATAAGAAAAAATACAACAATGAAACATAATAATAAAGAGATCATCATATTACAAAAGTTGTCAATCCATTGATTCTAGCATCTGCAAGAATCAGCGCTTATGATTTTGATTGATATTTCCAGATTCTTCTTCTTTAATTGATTAGTCATCTCTCTCGATCTAGCAATGTGTCCGATATTGTGAAGCATGGGAAGACACACCTTGTAGTCGTCCATTAAGTTTGGACCCAACACTATATGTGCGAATCAATTTTCCATACAACGAATCAACCTCTTGCAACTTAATTATGTTGCAAAAATTCTCCGGGTCGTTTTATGAATTTCTTTCAAATTAGACTCTTAGTTTATTGAATTCTTAAACTTTTTCCATTTGAGCCTGGCCCTAGTATGTAGTTCAGCCACACTCTCTTTTCCTTGGCCTCGCGGAAATTTTTTCATGTTGTGCATGTGCCATAAGTGTGTTGTGCATTGCCGTGCACATGCCATGCACGCACTGCACCGTGCAGGGCCGTGCATGCTCTGTACACATTTTCTAGAACGACTCTAGCTAAGTTATTAAAGAGAGAGTTCCATCAGAATTTTGATTTACTCAAGTGGGTTCGTTTGCCACTCTCATGGCAACGCTCCTCGTGAATCTTAATCTTGTAAGTACGGAAATGCAAGTAGTATGTTAGACCCGCAATGAAAGTACTGCTATCTAAGCACGTAAAAGTCTCATTCGATATTTTGATTTGGCTAGCTATTTACTCGACTATTCGAAAAGGTGTTGAGTCTTTTTCATCCTCTCACGTAAAAACCTCTTTCTCTCTCGCTCCATCCCTCATGGCAGACCCAAGAAGAGAGTAGCCATGATAACCTCCAACGTGACGAAGAAGGAAGAGAAGAAGATATCGATGATCACGAAGTTGAAGATGACTATCGTCTTGCGCCGTTTGGCGACGATGAAAGTTACATGGAGTTCTTGTGGCGTTTATACGAAGGAGGAGGATGAGAAGAAGAGGACAGCCGAAATGCCTTGGCGCGGTTCGGCGAAATAGAAGGAGAAGATCTGAGGGTACAATTGACAGTGGAAAGAGCGAGGCCTGTTCAATTAAAACAAGTTATTTCCCCCCACAAAATGGAACTCGTTCTCAATTTTCAGCCGAATAGCACGTATGGTCATCAACCCATAATATTAGCAGATGTCATATGCGCCAACTGATCATTCAAGCTTACGGCAAAGCATGCAAACATGTGTGGCTGACAACTACCGTCAATGCTAGACAAGTAACGGTGTCCTTAGCTCACTTTGTACATATAAATATATTGCTACTTGAACAAGCAAAAATGCACAAGACCACAACTGTTTTACTATTCTTTTATTGTATTTTTTTTTTTTTTTGGTGTTAGGGCCAGTGGCAGGTCGCCGGCAACTGACCCTATCCAGAAAAGAAAAACAAAAAATATTGAAAAATATTATATAATTAAAAATAGTTCACCTCGGCGCCGATCGGCCAAATGGATTGAATTGGAACAAATATAAAAGGTTTAAGTCCCAATTGGTTAAAAAAAAAAAAAAAGATTGAATCAGCACAATTGCAATAGGTTTATGTCTTTTTGATAATTTTCATGATTCTATCAAATTTGCATCTCTGTAGTTGGATTTATAAGTAAATTCACTAATTTCCCCGTACGTCTATCTGTATAGCTTGCTTAGACTATGATAAGGATAAAGCAGTCCAACGTCATTTATGCATTTTAACGCGGCTCTCGTAGACTTAACGTGGGAGAGCAAAACACATCGGCATGTTGAATTTATGAGCCCTTGTTTTTTGTTTTGCCATCCATTGACCCCATGATCTTGAATGCGTGGCCGGCTATGCTGGGTCTTGGAGTGTGCGACTCTTCAAGGTTGTTTTGCCGATGTTCCTCGCTTCTGAAACAACACCCCCTCTGACTCCTCCGTCGTCCTTCCTCTCTCCTTCGTCCTCTAGCAAGCGGCCTAGCCCGACATCCGGCCACCGGCGAGGCAAGCCTTGCTTGCCTCTGGCGAGGTTGGCTTCACCATGGTAGGGCGAGCTTTGCCAGAAGCAAGCAAGAGGAAGAAAAAAAAGAGAGAAAGAAAGCCATATTCATCCTAACTTGCTATGTGCATATTGTAATGAAGGTAATTTTTTTTAAGGGTTAATATAATGAAAAACTCCAAACTAGTACGCATATGACAAATTTACCTAAAACTATTTTTTTTACCACAAAAACCCAGAAACGGATACGCATGTGACAAATTTACTCCAAACTATTTTTTTTCTCACAATAAACCAAAAATCGGTACATCTGTGATAAATTTGCCCTAAACTATTATTTCGAGCACCAAAAACTCCAAACTAGTATACATGTGACAAATTTACCCTATATTGATAACTAAACCGGTATATCGGTGGCAATTTACCCTCCATTAGTTTCCGTTAAATTAGGTTAATACCACAAAAAATCTTAAATTGATATATTTGTGACAAACAGAAGGTAAAAACCCCGAACATGCACACCCAACAATTGCCACGTGTCATCTAACTCAACAATTTGATGATAAAATTAAATGAAACCTAACGGATGGTAATTTGTCATAAGTGTACTAATTTAGGATAAATTTATCAAAGGTTTATCAGTTTGAGGTTTTTGGTGATCAAAAAATTAATTTGAGTAAATTTATCACAAGTGTACCAGTTTATGATTTTTTATGGTAAAAAAATAGGTTTTAGTAAATTTATCACAAATGTACCAGTTTGAGGTTTTTCGTGATATTAATCCTTTTTTAAAATATCCTTTATACTATTTAAAGTTTGTGAATCCTTACGGAGTAAGACAAAGTGATTTCAACAATTAACATGACTAAATGTTCGAGGGCAAAATCGTAGAGATTGAAATGTAAATCCCAAAAAGTTGTCTTCAGATATTATTTCTCCTCCAGAACCAATCTGAACTCTTTGCATCAGCTAATGGGCCGGGGGCCCGATCCACTTCTAAATCAATCAGGCTTCCAGTCGATTACCAATGTCAACACAATATCTCAACATCCACGTGTCAGGTCGAGTGATGGCCACGTGGCACTACGCTGCTCGAGACTTCTTTCTCCGTGGAGCGTATCCGCCAACACGCATGCGAGCCTTGCAAATTTCCTCCAGCGTCTTCCCCAATGGCGTCCCACGTCCACAGGCTTCAGTTCAACACGGCGACGCCGTCTCCTGCACTTCTGGCCCCGCAAACTCTCAACCGCCGCTCTCCGAAGTCCGTCGAATACCGCCGGAACCGAGGTCGCGACGGCTTGGTCGCTTGCCGCTCCTCTCTCGTCGGCGAACAGCAGGAGGCCTCTCCGTTCACTGATCCGGAGACGCAGCTCATCGAAGCTCTCATCGGCATCCAAGGCCGTGGTCGCTCTGCTAATCCGCAGCAGCTCCAGGTGACCCGCGAGTTGGGCGATTCATGCCTCTTTCCCTGACGAAATCGCGTTAGGCTCGTGTTCGCGTGGCTATTGGCTTGATTCAAAATTGATTTTCGCAGGATGTTCAGCGAGCAGTTGAAGTTCTGGAGACTTTGGGAGGAGTGCCAGATCCGGTACATGCTCATTTTCACTCATTGCCTTCACTTCTTTACTCTGTTTGTGCTCATTATTATCTTCAACAAACTGAGACCAGTCCACCGGTGAAGAAACTTCTGCTTGGAAGCTCGAACGTAATTTTCAAAAGTAGTAATGTGCGTTGTCCTAGTTAGGCAGATACTTATGTTGCTTTACCGGTTTTTAAGATGGTTATGCGTGTTCGGCATGTTGACACGGCAGTAATTTTATGCAGACAAGCTCTGATCTCATCGAAGGTCGATGGCAATTGATGTTCACAACTCGACCTGGAACAGCGTCCCCGATTCAGGTAATGTTTGAGCTTGGTTTCCATTTGCAATAGAGGCACCACGGGGAGCATGGTGTATTAGAAGCCCTGTGATTTGCTTGGATAAGTTGAACAGTAATGAAGAAATGATATCTTCTTTTTATGTTGCTCATTTCGACTTCCAAAATAATTTCGGCTGATTTGTCCTCGTTTAGATGCAGGTCTTCAATTGTTTCTTCACATATATCTGGATGTTTTGATAATCCGTGTACGTGCAGAAATTTCCCTTTACTTAAATTGGCAAAACACGTGAGATGCAGAAGATGAGAATCTTTATGGAACTTGTCTGCCTGCCAATTTCATAAAAATGTCCAATTCTTATGTGTTCTAGATTTTGGATGATGTGAAGAGACTAACAGCACACCAAATCATCTGCAGAGAACATTTGTCGGCGTTGACGTGTTTAGCGTATTTCAAGAGATATATCTTAGGTCGAATGATCCCCGCGTATCCAATATCGTGGTATTCTCTGAAGCCATTGGCGAGTTAAAAGTAGAGGTATGACCTTCTTCCTTTTAAGGACTATGAGCTTAGACTTTATTGATGACTGCTGTATGAAAAGCCGTCCGTCATTATGTCTGTCATTGTGGGTGATATGTGGTATGAACATTTCTTTGGATGGCTTGTGTCAGTGCAGCATCATATACTTTACAGCTTATATGTTTCTTTTATCCTTCCCATCCTTTACCAAGCAATGTGGTACTAGATGGAAAATGTCATCTTCTTTCCTCTCATATTAGTTGACTGACCTTACTTATCAATTGAGTGTTTACCTGCAGGCAGCTGCATCGGTCAGTGATGGAAAAAGGATCCTTTTTCGGTTTGATAAGGCGGCTTTTTCCTTTAAATTTATACCATTCAAGGTTCCATATCCAGTGCCATTTAGGCTTCTTGGAGATGAAGCAAAAGGATGGTTAGACACTACATATTTGTCTGAATCTGGAAACCTCCGTATCTCGAGAGGAAATAAGGTGAATGACATATTAAGGTCCAAATCTCCTTGTTCAGACTGCCTTCTTATTAGCAAAAATGAGAACCTAGGATTTGATTGGCAGAAGCCGCCATAAAAATGTTTGGCTAATGGTACGCCTTTATCTGGTTGTAGTGCAGGGAACCACATTTGTGCTGCAAAAGCTGACTGAACCTAGGCAGTTGTTACTATCAGCTATTTCCACTGGAAAAGGAATTGAAAAGGTAAACTCAAACGTTCAATTACCAAGAGAATCTAATGACCATAGAGTTGGATTGAGGAGGTGCCCGAATGTTAACTGAACTAATGCTGAATCATTGTTGTAGGCAATTGATGAGATCACATCTTCGAGCAAGAACAAAGGTGACAGCGAGCTTGAACTTGTAGAAGGTGAATGGAATATGATCTGGAGTTCACAGGTATCTTCATGGGAATTACTGCTTTTATTTTGCTCATAGTCTCAATATATAGACATAAAGTATAATGACATTAGATCCATGGAACTAACGAAACGAATCGAGGAAAAACTTTTGAAGAATCCTAATTTACTGGTGCAATAGCTTGAAGAGCTAGTTTTCCTAGCTCCAGGTTATGTACTAATGCCATTGAAAGGACTCAGAGAATCGAACCAAGTGTTGTTCAAAGTCTCGTGCGCATTTCCATGGCCACGTCATTTTAGAACTTTGCCCATCTGTATTCAAGTGTTGGGGATGACAATTCTTAGAAATCTTAAAGACCCAGAGCCAGCAGAAAGTAGAATCAATGCCCAACGACTCCATCATCAGGTTTACTGACTTTCATCGAGCTGAATGGATTGGCACTTCATTCTTTTGGCTATCATGCTAACCTGATGGAATGAACGTGGTGCTAGTATTGCAGCTTTTTGTTTCCAGTTGGTCCTTGAATTTTCTATGTTAACAAGATGCCACAAGCATTCTAACACAATTATCTTGCCATACAAAATCCGACAATGTCAAGAACAGTCCGACACAATTTTTGCTATACAAAATACAACAGTGTCATTTAAACAATGGTCACATGTCTCTCAGTGCATCTCATTGCTTCTTACATATCTGTGTCCTGCGCGGTGCAGATGGAGACGGACAGTTGGATAGAGAATGCAGCTAATGGACTGATGGGCACACAGGTAGGTATAAGTAAATTGTCCTTTCTATCACGTTGTCGCATGAGTCCATCGCTCATGAAGCTCGTCCTGCTCCTTGTAGATTGTCAAAAAGAGTGCACAAATGAAATTTGTGGCGAACATCTTGCCTGGCCTGAGATTCTCCATGAATGGCACATTTGTGTAAGTATTTTGCTTTCCTTTCTCTTTTGCACGGGGTAGGATATATGCTGCGGCACTTAGTTTTCCGGTTCATAGTAGAGAACATTATACTAAAGGCAAGATCAAATATAGATGTTCCTGTCGGACAGCACGAAGCACCATCCGTTATGTGTGCATATAGGGATCACAGAACAAATTGGAATATAAGTATTCAACACTCTTGCACACTTGCCCCTGCGCATGCACTTTCACATATGCGTGCGAGCAGGTGCTCTTTGGTTTCCCAGGTGATTTATAATGCCACAATCAATCCGAATTGGAGTAAGAGGATCACTACTTATTATTCTAAATAATGATCGCTCGTATCACTTGAAATAATTACTCAATAAAAAAGAATTATTATCCATAAAAATTTACGTCTAATATTTTCGTGAACAATAAAAATATATAACGATATATTTTGTTCATTCATTTTTATAAGAGATACAAACAATCGTTTTTGAAAAAATTGTATTCCAAATTATTCATTTTTAAAGAAATATGTGGAATCGAATTAGGAACTTATTCTCCTAACTGATTCTCCAACAAGCTCAGCTGAAACATCCTTGGACTAGTGAAAATGGTGAAAGAGTTTCAAAGCCAAGTAAGAGCGGGTTATAGACACGATACGCCTCAATGAAAAAAAAATATTAGCTATAAAAATTTATGTTTGATACGTGAACAATAAAAATATATAACGATATATAATTGTTCATTCATTTTTGTAAGAAATACAAGCAACTGTTTTTGAAAAAATTGTATTCCAAATTATTCATTTTTAAAGAAATATGTGGAGTCGAATTAGGAACTTATTCTCCTAATTGATTCTCCAACAAGCTCAGCTGAAACATCCTTGGACTAGTGAAAATGGTGAAAGAGTTTCAAAGCCAAGTAAGAGCGGGTTATAGACACGATATGCCTCAACGAAAAAAAAATATTAGCGATAAAAATTTATGTTTGATACGTGAACAATAAAAATATACAACGATATATAATTGTTCATTCATTTTTGTAAGAGATACAAACAATCATTTTTGAAAAAATATATTTCAAATCATTCATTTTTTAAGAAATATATGGAGTCAAATCAAGAACTTATTCTCCTAACTGATTCTCCAACAAGCTCAGTTGAAACATCCTTGGACTAGTGAAAATGGTGAAACTGTTTCAAAGCCAAGTAAGAGCGGGTTATAGACATTGAGTTTTGCTTACTTCAATTTTTGAAGCGTTCACCGCGACGCAACTCCTTGTTACTCCGAGGGGCGGGGGAGAGGAAGTCCTTCACATTTCACAAATTCATGTTCACAGATCTGGGAACTGCACTGCAGTTTAGGCAAATTTGAAGGCATAGCTTCACCAGATCTCATACCTTCACAGGAAATCCGGCACCAATTCGTATGATGTCACGATGGATGATGCCGCTATCATCGGAGGCCCACTTGGATATCCTGTGGAAATGGAGACCAAGTTTAAGCTGGAGCTTCTGTAAGATTTGCGTCTCCTCTGTCTTCTAAACGACTCAACAGTTAACACCCCCAGAATTTGATCCTATCATGCACGCATACCTCTATTTTCTCTCGCAGATATGCAGACGACAGAATCAGGATCAGTCGGGGTTACAACAACATAGTCTTTGTGCATCTCCGTGTGGATAGAACAAAGTAAATCTGCTACTATGTTTGCTTCCCAGACATTGCATGACACAAGCCAATGTATGTCTACCAGATTTACAATCACGCCGGCTATATGTAAACATTTGATTTAATAACATTTCATTTTTCTTCAATTTTCGTGCTTGCTTGGCTGGTCCATCCCCTCCATGAATGGCGGCTCGTCCATATCTCTACACGATGCACCATTTAAAATCATGCACCAAGAACAATTCGCAACTGAGAAACAAAATGGCATGTCCTTCCTGCAAAACATTTAGGAAAGAGCCAACAAACTACGATTAAGCAAGGAAAAAATATTGCTCTTATGAGAGAATGGTTGACAAAGATTACGGGCAATCAAACTCTGCAAACATACTTTGCCATGCTTGGAATCTTTTTAAACTGGTAAAATTAAGACTCCTTAAGACATCTTTTCGCATCCCTTCCCAGAACAAGGATGAGTAACAACATATCACTTTCACACACAAATATGCCATTCGTCCCGTTCTTGCCTTTGCGTAAGAACACCAAGTAGATCTCTATAAGCAACAGTAACTGATCCACAGTAATCCATGTTAAGGGCACAAGTATATCAATGTAAGGAGAAGGTGATGATGTTATCTCCTTGACTCAATTGTCGGTTATTCTGCCTATCCAACTCAAGATAAGTCCGATTGCTACAACCGGATCGAGCTATCCTTAAGACAAACTAAAGCTAACTTTTAAACAACTGACAACAACATCATTTGGTAGGATCTATACATGAAGACGTGAAATGAAAGCTCTGATGTCGGATGCACCAACAGCAAAAGAGAGGAACAGAGTTTGTGTCTCAACAAAAATTCTCACACATTCATCCCTTTTCAGGAAAAGCCAACTGCCACAAGTGAACCCAAGAGTACGACAAGACTACCACTGGCTTTCCCAAGTCTTGCTAATCTCCACGAGTCAAAATTCTCTCCTTAAACAAATGCAGTCGATTGATCGCCCGGGGGGGGAAGAGAGATAATCTTTCCTGCCCACCTTCAATCAGATACTTGCCTAGATGTGCAAAGGATCAGCCAGAGGTGTTGACCATCATCATATCACAGGTGTCCCCGATATCAGGCTCAAAAAAACCTTCACCAAGAAACCTTTAGAGTATAGACACCAGTGATCTCATCAGATATAAAAGATGGTGAATTTGTACATATTCAGCACACTTGGGCAACAATCCATCTCTGAATGTCAGTATAATCAAGAAAATTACACCTTTTTTTAACAAGGAAAAGATGAACATCACCATACATTAAAGGTGGCTGATCTTGCTACGAAAATACTGAAAACTACTGCATGTTCCAGGAGAAGAAGAAAAACAAATCCAACAAGGCTTCTCCTCAAAGAAGAACTACTCACTAGTACAGTTAGCTTCTAATCCGATTGATGCAATCATATAGCAACTGAGACAAACATCCAGACCACAAAGGACTTGAATGAGTGGTCCTCCCTCCTATATTACATTAACTTACACAGTCTGGTTTCAGAGATGTAAATGCATAACATATCTATAAGTAATGCAGTCCAAGGAAATGTGGTTTTCATGACATCAGAAGCTTAAAACATAAACCTACTCACACTCAATCTCAAATGCTTTCCAGACATAAAGTAAGAATCCACAAGATCACAATACTCCAGTATAAAGAAGAGAGTGAAGTAAACCAACGAGGGTTATTAACTGAAAAGAGCAGAGAAATGGCTAAGTTTGGAAGCCCATTGACCCATGTTTTCACTCTCAGCTAACAAGCAACACCAATAAATGCCCCAGAATCGGAATTATTTATGGAGCACTGAGAAAGAAGCTTGCCAATCAACGAATTATGGCATAAGATAACATGCCCCTAACCAATATCAAACAGTAGAGGAGGCTTAAGATGGACGAAAGCTAGCAAAATAAATGATCATCGCCAACGCTCTTCTCCAAAGGCACATTTGCATCGTCCCTATGTTCGCACTCGTCCCGTTTAGCATCCACTTCATCCGAGACCTCGTCCTCTCCAACGTTGGTCCCCTCATCCCCCCCGGATTTTACTCTTCCCAGGATAACCCCATCACATTGTTCCTCATATCTTGACTCATCTTCTTTTAGAATTGCTTCATTTGAAGTAAACTCTTCCATAGCAACCTCCAGAACAGCTTTATTTCCTAGTGTTGAATCATATTTCTCTTCTTTGGCATCACCATCGAACTTAACATCCCTTCCACCTACATCACCATCCACACAATCCATGTCCTCTCCTTTGCTCACACCACCCAGAACATGAACATTGCATTCTTCCTCACTCTCATTTTCAGACTCATTCTCCACTACCTCCTCATTCGCATCCTCGTCCACATGGTTCTGCCTCTCGAGGAAGCTCAACCTCCTCCTCAAGTCCTCCATATCCCGCTCCATCAAGAAGAGCCTTTCTCTCAAAGCTAGATTTTCTTCCTCAAGTTGCGCAATGTGGGTATCTTGATCATCCACCCTATTCACCAGTAAATTGCTATAATCAGAACCGTAATTGGGGTAAACCATCTCAAACCGATTCATTTCATGATCCAGTCTGCTCATCACGCTATCCTTCTCCTCTTCTACATCACTCTCACTAGACCCATTATTGTCCTCCTCATTCTCATCCTCCTCCTCCTCGTTGTCCCTGATCTCTACCTCATTCCGTAGCCTAATGAGACCCTTCATGGACCCATACCCGTCCACACCCCACTCCTCCTTTGCCATATCAACCAACACCTCTCTAGAAGGCGAAAATATTGGCGTCGGCAACACTGCTGGCGTTACCGGACACGGGGACACCATCGAGGCAATGCCGCCTGACTTCTTCGCTCTAATGATAAATGAAGTCGTGTTCCTGGGCGCATACGGCGCAAACCGATTATTGAACTTCTTCTTGGGGTAATATTTTTTTGACTTTAGGCGATTCTGGTACTGCAAATCGCTGAGAGCAGGGGGCTGGTACCCCTTGCCACCGGCGCCACCGCTCATCCCCGCATTAGGGATCGCCTTTGGGACCTTCCTCGGGTCATTCCGCTTATCATTGGGCTTCTTGCCCTTCCAATTGCTTCTACCGGGTAATGGCATCATTGGCTGCTTCAAAGACCCAAAACCCGGGTTCATCGAGCCGAGGAACTGCACATTCGGATCAAGCGAAAGCTGCTGCTGCTGCTGCTGCTTCTGCTTCTGAGGCCACATCTTGTAACTCCTGTTCATACTGGGTACCTGAGATTGACTCAACATCTGAGACTGGCCAATCAACTGGGGCTGGCTCAGCAATTGAGGGGGCTGGCTCATGGACTGAGACGCGCTCATCAGTTGGGGATGATTCATGATTACCTGCGGAGGAGGCGGGTTTATCATCGGGCTCTGATTCATCATCATCGGCGCCTGATTCATTAAGTGAGGCTGATCGTTCATCCTCCGATTCAACAACTCCCTATTTACCGACGACTAACGACGAACTTATCCCCACAAAGATCGTACTTTCCGGGAACACCAAAAGCGAGATCGCAAATCAAGCAACCCACAAATCTATTCACTCCTTTCCAAGTAAAAAAGCAAGAAAAAACCGCAAGCAGTTCGTGAACGTCCGAATCCTAGAGAGACGATTCAAGGAATTCAATGTCCGCGTACGATCTCAGGAGTGAAGGATCTGCGACAGATTATTCGGAACGAATATTTTCAGAGTTGTCGGGGACGATGCCTTATAAAATCCGGAGCGCAGGGAGGGGTGCGGTCCGACCGACGCTGTCTTCATCGCGAGGGAGGGAACAAACGGACGGCCCGGATGGTTTCCTGGAACAATCGAAGGCTGACTGGGCAGCCACCCCTTTTAGACCCCATTTCCTTTTGGGGAAAAAAGGGTACCGTCTTTAAATTTCCAAAATGGAAAAATACGTATATTAATCTTGGGTTTCGAAAATTGGCGAAAAACTCGTGTTGATTATCTTTTTTAATGGGGGGGCCGGATCTCTGACAGGCCCAAAACCATCCTCACAGCTTACAACAGCATGTCGGCCCATTACAGTCCCCAGAACAACCAAGACATCGCAAAGCCCACACAGATTTCAGCCCACAAACAATGTGAAGCTAAATGTCTCTCTCCGCTAGAATATAAGTAACAGAGACATTCAAGCAAAGCTTCATCAACCTCACTCTTGAGCTAAAACCCTTCGAGCTCAGCTAATTCCATGAGAACTCCTCATGGTCCCAATTTGCAGAGCAGGGGTATAATAGCCCTCGACAGACTGAGAACATGCTCCCGAGCTTGCATCCAGCAAGGGCAAAGCAAGAAAGAGACGACCTCTAGATTCCAATTAACAGGATTTCGCAGTACCACACAACTGCAGTATGGCTGCACTTGTACCGAATGGGCATTAAATTGGATGTCGATTTTGTTTATCTTTCTCCTCTTTAAATCGTTTTGTTTTTGGTCGAAACAGAAGCCTTTTCGTTTCTTTAAGTAGCATAAGATGAACAAACTAATGGGCTTTTCTACGTCGATGGTTCGAAACTCCTGACCGCATTTCGTGATTTAAGTGGGGGGCCTAACGGTGGGTTGCTGAGCTAGTCTCCCCCGAGGTATAGTCACGGGCGTAAGCCGTGCGGATCCTCGGATACCAAAAACAAAAAAAAAAAAAACCAAGACAAGTGGGCTTCTGATGCTAAAGTCCCATAAAGCTAAAGGAGGGTGATCAAACATGGGAGATGCTTCCGAAATTTAAATTGTCAGTTAAAGTTTGTAAATTTCTTTCCTTGGATTGATGAGGTTTGAAAAGAGAGGCTCTAGGTTTGCTGAAAGAGATTGATTACAAGAGAAAATGTGGACTTGAAAATGTATGGCATTTCACTTTTGCTCTTTTTGTGATTACTTTTAACTTTACCCGTGCGATTGCGGATGGATGTCTAGTTTGGTTTAAATCCCATTAGTTTATGCCAACACACCTTAATGTCTTTCTTTCCATACAAACAAGTTTCCAAGCTTTTTCTTATCAGAATTACCATGACCAGAAGCCAAAAACACCACCCTATCAATTGACACAGTCTGGTTCAAAGTATAATTGCAGCTTGAATTTCCAACGAGTCATTGGACCATGGAGAAGGCCATCTTCACTCACTTTCCTCAATCACATCTTTTACTCACGTATGATTTCGCTTCCGAATATTTGAATCTTGTGAAAAGTTTTAAGAAGAAGATGATCCACCTTGCCAGTCAATCATTGAGTGAAACTAATATTTGCTTCATGTCCAAGGGAAGGCTTATCTTTCTTCCATCATTTCATTTGACGGAGGTTTCAGAAGCCGAATGTTTAATAGTTTGCCAAAGTGACCGAGTCTTGATCTTGGTCATGGACCGTCCGGCAATTCTCTCTCATTTGAACTTGGCTGTAGGATGAAGTCTAAAACCCAATGTTCTTGATACGGTGCATCATCACATTATGCATAGGGGAATTGAGATGGTGGCACTAGTCTGCAGTGGTTCCAAACTCTGCATGTATTGATTTTTGGTTCCTCTACCTTGTGCAAGCTGGTGTCAAGGTGAATGCTGATCACCCACGTACAAAATCTATGCAGATAAGTGCGAGCTGAGAAATTCTTACTGTAACAACGCATTCTTCAGTAATACATTCGATATCGAAATAGCCCTTCTCTATTATTATCGGGGATTACATATAAAATTAGTGCAGCGTACATTGGCAACCGCAGGTTCTCCTCCTACGTAAGCTACCTAGCGAGCTGCAAAAATGGATGTAGCGAAGACAACATGTTCACGACCAGCGTGAGAAGATTGCTATTCATAGTTCATATCACTTATCACTTAAGCCCTGTGCAATTTGGGTGAAGGAAGGAGGAGATGCTGCTGTTCAAGGGGAATGGACATGGAGGGACCTGCACTTTCACTGCTCCTTCCAGCATCTGTGTCACTTTCTTCATCGTTGGCCTCAAGGAAGGGTCCTCTTGAATACACCAAAACGCGATCATGACCAAATTCTTCAGCTTCGTCCTGTTACTCAGACCCTCCGTGTCACCTTCAACCAGTGCTTCCAGCCTTCCGTTCATGAAGCAATCATAAGCCCAATCGGTCAATATCTCTCCCTCTCCTTCTCTGCTCGCCTCGCTCCCCAAACAACTCCTGCAGCATATTATCTCTAGAAGCAACACACCGTAGCTATAGACGTCCACTTTCACAGTGATTGGCAAGTTCCTGAACCATTCAGGAGCGACGTACCCTCTTGTTCCTCTGATATTCGTCTGAGTATGGCTCTGGTTCATCTTCAGGAGCTTGGCAAGCCCAAAATCGGAGATTCTTCCGTTGTGGTAGTCGTCGAGAAGTATGTTCTGTGGCTTTATGTCGCAGTGGATGATTTGTGTAGTGCACTCTTCATGCAAGTATAGCAATCCCCTGGCAATTCCTAAAGCGATATGGCATCTCTGGATCCAACTGGGTTTGGATTCACCTGAAAAGAGAAGGCTTGACAGCGTGCCGTTGCTCAAGAACTCATAAACGAGCAACCTTTCTTGACCTTCATCACAGAAACCAAGTAACCTAACCAGATTCTTGTGATGGGTCTGGCCTATCACATTGACTTCTGTTCTGAACTCCTCCTCCTGGGACATCACACTAGCTAGCTTCTTCACGGCAATTGCTGCATTGTTAGACATCACCCCTTTATAAACAATCCCGAAAGATCCCCGGCCTATCTCTTCCTTGAACCCATCCGTGGCTTGGAAAAGCTCCCGGTAAGTGAAATAACGCAAATTCGATTCCACGACATTCTCTTTGGTGGATATTTTCTTGAGCTTCTTGCGGTGGACGAAGAAAAAACCCCAAATGATAGCACCAATGAGTAGAAAATTGAAGAACACAGAAGTTCCAAATAGCGTTGATCCAACCAAAATGAAAATTCTATGATCGTGGTCTTTTATCTTTCCCTTTGGGATTGGAAATTGGGAAGCGTTTGTAAGACTTAAGTCACGCTTCGGGACTTTGATTAGGAACTTTCCGTTCAAATTTGGATCAACTCTTCCGTTGGAGAGTGGAAGCTTCTTCTTCCAGCAACTGTTGCCATCCCTGAAACCGGCAGCCGCACACATGCAGTCGTGCAAGCATGAGTTTCTGCATTCATCTTCGGAGAAAGGCTCCAGCAGGGCATATTCAGACGTCGGCCAACCCGCATGCTCTAGCTCTACGAAAGTGTAAAGATCCTCCATGGAACCCTGCTTCAGCTTCTTCTCATCTTCCTCACAACTCAGTGTGAAGTTAGGTCTGCAACTGCCATACTCATCATTGGGGTCAAGCAAAATGTATTTGTCGGGGCAGCCACATTTTGGCCTGTTATTGTCGCCCAGGGAACAAATGCTGTTGTAGCCACAAATACCAGAGCCGCGTGAAACAGGAACGGCAGTGCATATATTTTCAGGTTCAGACCACAGAGAGATCCAGCTTCCATTAGAATCAGAATTCTTGGGGTGTACGTATTGAGTCAAAACCCCATCGAAGCTCAGCGTAATTCTGTGGTAAAACTCTGATGCTGAAGGTACTTTCACCTGCGAGAGGTAAACTTTATCGCCATTTTCTCTCAGCACATACGAAGAACCCGAGTCATCGAACACGACTTCTTTCCCCGGGCTCGACGTGTTAGAATCTCGGGCAGTTCCAGTGCTGTAATAAGGTTCGTTTGCATAACTGGAAGGCAGGTTTATGGTGTTGAGTGTGAGGTCTCCACTGTCCAGCATCCGAAGCTGGAATTTTCCTCTGGAAAAGTTTCCCTCTGATTGACGAGAGGAAAGGGACTTACTTTTTTCCAGCGTTTGCGAAGGAAGCAATGTGTCGTCAGGATCGTCGAAGCTTGCCCATAATGTCTCCAAGTTCGAACCAAGAATCAAAAAATTGCCCGTGTCGTTGATAGTAGCGTGCGTGACGGTACCAAAAATGTTCTCCGACATCCACAATCTTTCTCCTCGTGGATCACTGAGAACCAGGCCAAGGTTGGAAGTGAGCGTTACCTTCGAATATTCAGGTGCAGGACGGTCTCCATTTGCGAACCAGACGATCGTTCTTGAAGGTATCTTGCTATACCAAATGGAGAGCAAGAAGACCTCGCCACCGTCGTTGCGGTTGGCAGGTAGTGGACGAAAGCCGAATGCAAATTCCCCCGAAGGTGAAAGCCACGAAGAGTTGTCGTTTATCGCGGTCAGATAAGATCCGACGGTTATGTCGCCGTCCGATTGCGCTAGAGAAGGAAATAGGAGTTGAAAGAGCAAGAAACAGAGCATTGAAACAGGGGACATTTTTCTCATTGTAACTGTAAGACGTGAATGAAAATGTCTTGTTCAAGAATGGAGCTGCCCATGGCCTGTGAGGGAGACATAGGTGGGGGTTGAATTTGAAGAGGTCGCGGGTTGATTCGAAAGCTTTTCATTGTCTTAGTCAAAAGGAGTTTTGGACAACCTTGTACTATTTTGGGACCGGAAGTTCCTTTTGATTCCCTTCGTGAGCATGGATTGGGGTCCTCAATAGGTTGATTAGTCAAAAAGTCCTTTTCATACGCAGAGTTGGTGTCTTTCTCGGTCAAGACGCTCCCTTCTCCTTTTGAGATAATGACATAAATGCCCTTTGAATTTTGACTCACTATACAACGTAATCCGTAAACTTTGTCCTAATATTCAATATGGTCTATGAACTTTAACCTAATATTCAATTTGGTCCCCGAACTTTTAATTCGCTCAATATCTTCTTTCGACTTTCGATACATGTTTAATGTAGTCCTTGAATTATCTAAAAATGTTCAATATAGTCATTTTATTAATTTAAGATCAAGGGCAACATTGGACATGTTCATATAGTCTAAGGACTAAATTGGGACTAAATTGAACATGTATCATAAGTTCATGGACCACATTAAACAAATTAAAAGCTCGGGGATCAAATTGCACATTAGAACAAAATTCAATAACCATTTGCGTTACTTTCCCTTCCCTTTTCTTTTCTTGGGCCAAGTCGCGAAACAGCTGTTGATTAGATGATTCTTGTTTAATCGACGGTATGATAAGGACAATTCCGCAATGCCGTGAGAGATCAATTGACGCTCAATGTCGTTGATCCGCAGTTGCTGGCTTGCATTGTCGTGCCGTCGTGCTTTGCATGGCATTTTGATAGGGACGGATTTCTACTGAAAGTATGAATTGCAGAGAAGTTTCCTAGGAACGAATTCTCCTATGAGAATTCATGCAACTTGGAAAAGTCTTTGAAGAAGACGCGTCCTATGGGTTGTTTTGAAAGATTCGGGCCACTCAAAACGAGCAGAGAAATTGTCCATTCCGCTTGTCGTTCTTCAGCAGAAGTCTAAACATGACTAACAGAAATTCAATAGTCTAATGTGATGGAAAAATCGATCAATTGCTGAAAACTACACGCCCGCCTGCGTTTTCGTGCTTGGACGGAAGTAATTGGAAGGAAAGAAGAAGGCAAAGCTATGATCCTACACAAAGATATGTCATCTGTTTCTGTTTGGGAGTTCCATAAACCGAGGGAGATGCTCCGCTCAGATCCATGTCAATATTTCGATTCGAACGCCAGCAGATGAAGGGGAATTAAAACGTAAGGACATATCCACTTCAATGGGTAGGAAGCGCCTATTCGCGGCGGCAGGTTCAAGATCTAAGTTGGGAGGAGCGAGATGAAAAACAGTGTCCCCAACAAGTTCCACTGGCTAACTTTCTTTTATAACTAGGGTCCTGGAACTACGGAGCATCTTAATCGCGGATAGTGTGAGGCAAATGCATTCATCGGCGTGCCGCCTTTCAATTTTCAAATGATAGTAGACACTTTCCGAAACGGTCTTGCCTATGACAATGGCAGTTTGAGACTGTTCATTTATCATCATCTACGGGCAACTGTGCCCAGAGCTCCATTCATTCAACCTCTCTGAAGCCGCAAGTGCTTTATCTACAATCTCAAAAGGGTTAGTTGAGAATGAATGCGAGGGTCAACGGAGAATTATCCTCACTGATCTGAGTTCTTAATCACACGAATGCACATGCAGAAGGAGAGATTAGAAGGAAGAATGTGCACTGACAAAGCCCTTGGGGGCATTTCATTAACTTACATTTGGTATTGAGAGGGAACATGAAATTGGGAGAGAAATCCTGAAGCAATTTCTTCACCGACTGCCTAGGATAAACTTCAGGCAGTCTGTGAATAGACTTCTCAAATGTTACCTGCTAAGTTTTCGAGTTTCGACCACAGAAGAATCATAAGAATCGGAGACTTTGGACAAGAAAATAGTTTGCCCAAACAGCAGCTCGTCATTGACACATCTTAGAGTTCCAGGAAGGAACCACATAAACCCGTTGTCTGCTCATATGCATTGGCTATGCATATGTACATATGATTCCTGTCCTAGACGTCATTCAACAACCTGTCCAGATTACAGTAAAACTTGGAAAGAAAAGGAAACGGGAAAGTGCAAAGCCTATGGTAGCTTCGGTTCTAGCATATGAAGGTCTTGGTGCCTTTGGCTGTGGCAAAAGGTTATGACTGATCGGTGCCTAACGGAGGAGTTGGAAAATAGCGATTCTCCATACCGGACATACGTCACGACTTAGTTCTCCTCCAGTGTGCTTCGAGAGATAGACTAGCTCGAACTGTTCGCTATCTATTCAAATCTAAAACCAATTGCATTGGGAAATTCATTTGCCTTCGCCAGTCTAGATCTGTCTATACACCACAGTTGAATAGAAGAAAAGCTTATACATACATGTTCAGCAGCTTATATAGGCTGATCTAGATTCTTATGATTGGCATGCTAAACTGGAATCGATGAAATGGTAGGTAACATGCTCATTATAATAGCACAATAAGACCGCTATCCAGATGAACGCGCAGAGCTCTGCTCTCATGTAACGATTGAAGAGTTGCAGCTATTGAAAGGGAATGGACATGGAGGAACAGGCACTCCCACTGCCCCTTCTAGCATCTGTGTCACCTTCCTCATCGTCGGCCTCAAATAGGGGTCCTCCTGAACACACCAGAACGCCACCATGACCATATTCTTCAGCTTCTCTGTGTCTTGCAGAGCCTGCAGGTCGCCTTCGACTAGCGCGTCCAACCTTCCCTCCACGAAGCATTCATAAGCCCAATCTGTCAAGGCGTCTGTCTCTCTGTGCTCTCCACTTGCTTCGGTTCCGACGCAACTCCTACAGGAGATTATCTCGAGAAGCACAACTCCGAAACTGTACACGTCCACTTTCACGGAGATGGGCAAGTTCCTGAACCAATCGGGAGCGACGTACCCTCTCGTCCCTCGGATGTTCGTCTGGGTGTAGCTCTGGTTAATCATCAGGAGCTTGGCCATCCCAAAATCAGAGATCTTCGGGACACAACAGTCGTCGAGGAGGATGTTCTGCGGCTTTATGTCGCAGTGGATGATCTGCGTCGTGCACTCATCGTGCAAGTACATTAGTCCCCTGGCGACTCCATAAGCGATCTGGCATCTGTGGTTCCAAGGGATTTTCAGTTTCGGGTCTCCTCCAAAGAGAAGGCTCGACAACGTGCCGTTGCTCAAGAACTCATAAACCAGCAGTCTTTCTTGCCCTTCGTCACAGAAGCCAAGTAGTCTGACCAGATTCTTGTGATGGGTCTGACCGATCACATTCACTTCGGTTCTGAACTCCTTCTCCTTGTCCTGCATCATGCTAGTCAGCTTTTTCACAGCCACCGCTGTATCATTTGAAATCACCCCTTTATAAACGATCCCGAAAGCTCCCTTCCCTAGCTCTTCCTTGAACCCATCCGTGGCTCGGAAGAGCTCCTGGTAAGTGAAATAGCGCAAATTCGTCTCCACCACATTCCCTTTCACGGATAATTTCTTGAGTTGCTTGCGGTAGAATAGGAAAAACCCCGTGCAAGCGCCGATTAGTACAAAGTTCACGAAAACAGAAGTTCCCAAGAACAGTGATCCTGTCAAAACCAGAGTTTTTGGATATCCATCTTTCGCCTTTGGGTCCGGGAGCGGGCAACGGGAATCGTTACTAGGAGGAAAGTCGAGCTTCGGGACTTTGATCATGGCCTTTCCGTTGAGTGTAGGGTTGATTCTCCCATTGGTGAGCGGGAGCTTCTTCTTCCAGCAACTGTTGCCGTCCCTGAAAACCGCCACCGCGCACATGCAGTCGTGCAAGCACGAGTTCCGGCACTGGTCTTCGCTGAAAGGCCGCAACAGCGCGTAATCGGAGGTTGGCCAATCCGTGTTCACGAATTCTTCGAACTCGTACAGGTCCTCCATTGGACCAAGCTTCAACCTTTCCTGATCTTCCGCACAGCTCTGCGTGAAATTAGGCCTGCAACTGCCATACTTGTCACTGGGATCGAGCAACGTGAATTTGGCTGGGCAGTTACAATTTGGCCTCTTATCCGCACCCAGAGTGCAAATGCTGTTGTACCCACAGACGCTAATTCCGTCATGGACATTAACACCGTTACATATGTCTTCAGGTTGAGACCACAGCATGCTCCAGCTTCCATTGGAACCTGAATTCTTGGGGTGCACATACTGAGCAAAGACCCCATCGAAGTTCAGGGTGACTCTGTGATAAAAATCGGACGTGGAGGGTATTTGCCCCTGCGAGAGGTAGAACTTCTCGCCATTTTCTCTCAAGACAAACAGAGAACCTGAGTCACTGAACACGAGTTCTTTCCCGGCGGTTGACGCGTTGGAGCTGCCGTCGGTCTTGGCGCTGTAATAAGGCTCGTTGGCGTAGTCAGAAGGCAGGTTGATCGTGTTGAGCACGAGGTCTCCACTGTCGAGCATCCGAAGTTGGAATCTTCCTGTGGAAAAGCTCTCCTCCAATTGACGGGAGGAAAGAAGATGGTTCTTTCCTAGCACTTGCGATGGAAGCAAGGTGTCGAAAGGATTGGCGAAGCTCTCCCATAGCACCTCTGAACTCGAGTCCAGGAGCACGAAATTGCCTGTATCGTTGATCGAAGCGTGCGAGACTGTGCCGCCGAAGCCGTCAGATTTCCACAGCTCTTCACCCTGTGGACTGGTGACGACGAGACCTGAACCGGAATTGAGTTCTAGCTTCGAATTCTTGGGCGCCGGACGGTCTTGCTTGGCGAACCAGACGATTGTTTTAGAAGGTATCTTGTCGTACCAGATGGAAAGCCAGAAGAGCTGGTCATTCTTGGTACCGTCGTCGGACAATGAGCGAAAGCCGAATGCGAAGTCCCCAGAAGGGGAAAGCCATGAAGAGTTGCCATTTGTGGCGATCAGAGAAGATCCAACTGCTATCCTAGTTTGAGCTAGACAAGGATTTGGGATAAGAAAAAGCAAGAAACAGAGCACATGATGAGTCGAAACAGGGGACATTGATGGACGATTCATTTAGTCATCAAGCGTGAGATTATTAAATTCAAGAATGGGTTTGAACTTAGCCAGAAGAGAGGAAGAAGGTTGTGGCTATGGAGTTTTGAGGTCAACGACGTCTTTGTGAATCAGCCAAGGGATGTGATGAGATCAATAATTGATGCAACCAACCACCTACTGTCCTGCATTTTCGGGCGGATGCTTAAGTAGGCTCCATTGAAGACTTTTCATCTTCTTCAAGTCAACGGAGGGGAAAAGTGTCCCAAAAAAAAAAAAAATTGGTCATAAATCTATTACATTAGTATCAATTCAGTTCTAAATCTTTTTTTTTATGTCAATTCAATCTTAAACCTTTTGTATTGGTGTCATTTAAGTCCTAAACCTTTTATTAATGCTAATTCAGTCATAAACCTTTTACAATAGTACCAATTTAATCCTAAAAATTTTGCATTTATGCCAATTGAGTCAATTTGGCCAATTTTAATTGGAAATCACTGGTATGGACGTCAATTATCCTACATGGCACGGTTGGCGCTAACATGTATATTTTTTTAATATTTTTTTGATATATTAAATAATTTTAAAAAATAATTTTGAAAAAAACAAAAAAAAATGCTTAAAATATTATTTAAAATATTACTAAAAAAATATCCAAGTTAGCGTTGGATGTGCTATGTAGGACAATCGATGTCCACGTTAGCAATTTTTTATCAAAATTGTCCGGATTAACTCAATTGGTATAAATATAAAAGATTTAGGATTGAATTGACAACAATACTGAAGGTTTATGGCTAAATTAGCACCAATAAAATATTTATGACTTAATTGGTACCAATACAAAAGGTTTATGACTGAATTGGCATCAACAAAAGGTTTAGGACTAAATTGGTATTAATACAATAGGTTTAGGACTTTTTTTGTACTTATCCCGTCAACAGAGCAAAGATCGGCTTGAGCTTATTGGCCGAAAATTCTTTGGTTGTCTCTTTAGGATTAATGTATGGAATTTATGGGTAAAGGTACTGATTAAGGTAGCAATTCTGGTGCCATGCACACATCCTTGATCATTATGCGCACGGCAGTCGATCATTGTACTACTTTCATACTATACTTTGTAGTACCTTCATCATGTCGAATTATAGATTTTTGTGCGATGTTGGGTGCTTGGCTGGGTTTCTTAATACACCGACCTCAAGCAATCGAATAATAAAATAAACAAAATAAGAAAATAAATGAGACACTAGATTTACGTTTTATGTGGTTTGATCGGGTGACATCCGTCTATGAGATGAATAAGGACGAATTTCATTATAAATCAAGAGATACGGCGAAGAATACAATGACATTCGAGTCATTCAAACGCTTTCGGTACAGCCCCTCTCTCCCTTGATCCCCCCCCTCCTCTCTCTCTCTCTCCCCAAGCCCCTTAGGGTTTCCCAAAAAAAAAAAAAAAAAGAGGCCGACCAGCACAGCAATCCCTCCCCTTCTATCTTTCCATCTCTCATTCCTTCTTTGTTTTTTTTTCTCTATTTTCTTTTCTTATTTTCCTGTCGTTTGAGAACTTTTTTCTTCAGATTTAGTTTAGATCCGAACGCTTCTCTCTTCCATTTTGGGAGATTTCTATCTCGATCTAATCTAAAATTGGGGTTTTTGCTTGTATGTTTTCGGGATTTCACTTTCCTCGGGTTTCATTAGTGAATAAGTTCAATTTTGAAGAGGATCGTAAGAGCTTTGTGAAGGTTTCGCTCTACAAGTGTCAGATTTATGCTCGTTCGGCCTTTTTATTCTGCTCGGTGATGGTGTTGAGGATGCCAAATATAGGCACGTACTACCGAAAGGCAAAGCTGTAACATCAAATGGAATTCTCGGTGTGTACTCGTTATCGAAGACGAATTCGCTGATCAGCCTCCAATTTTGATTTGAAGAAGTCATAGGAGGTGTGTTCTTTGACATGTGACCCGTAACCTGGTTCTGATGGTCTCTCTTGTTATGTGGAGCTTGTTTCATTTTGAAGTTGTCTGAGATTTGCCTCGGTTTAAAATTGTGTTATTTGAACCGAGATGTTTATCTCTCATATTTTGTTGAGGAAGTGAATGAAAAGTTTTTTTGACCAAAAAAAAAAAAGTGTTTTTCAGCCTCCAATTAACTCACACAGTATTTAGACCCACAATTCTCCACTGAAAAATTTCTCGATTTCACAAAAGAATTAAAAAAAATCACTGCGAGATTTATTGGCTTCAACACTAAAAGCTCTCGGGATGTAATTCACAAGGAGTCCAATTTTGGATACTCTTCACAATCAAGACACTTCTTCTATATTTCAAATAGAAAACATTTTTTTTTGTAAAAAAACCTACTCCAACTAAGAAATCAACTTAAATTAATAAATTTTTTCTTCTGTTTTTAGTTTCAAACTCGAGGTATATTTTAACACGATCAATTCCATTCAATCACGGCAACATCTTCTCCCACCGCAACCGGATGATTACAGGGTTGAGGGCCGGGCTCCCAGGTCACCCCAAGAATCTTATGACATCAATGTGTTGAACAATAAGGCTCGGGCTCTTTGCTAATTTCCATGACATTGACACAAAAGCAAGGTAACTAAACTTGGAGACTGAGCATGATTAGATGGAAAGGAAAAGTACTTGAAGGTTGAGCACTGGCTTGATGGGACTGGCTATTTGGTATGGATTGCAGATATTTTTGCCTGGAACAAGTCCTGAGATGAGAATTCATGCAACTTGGAAAAGTCTTCGAAGAAACGCGTCGTCCGGGTCATGTGGCAAAATTCGGGCCACTCAAGACAAGCAGAGAACCATCCATTCAGTTTTCTCATTTTTTAGCAGAAGTCTAGCACGGCAAGCGGAAATTCAATAGTTTAATGTGATGGAAAGTGCAACGACCCGAGCCGACGAAAGCGGAGAGTGATCGACGGGGCAAGAAGCTAGGCTCAGATAAGAAGCGGCTTCTGGAAAGTTTCTAAAATGGCAAGGTGGCAAGGATGAACCGAATTATGTACTAAATAGGGAGAGAGTGATTTTGAAATATATATGTGAAAATTGAAATTAGCTCACACACGCATTACGTAATAGCAATGCTCGACTTTGAAGCTCCAAAGTTAAACTTGCTTAGGCGGGAGCACTCCTAGGTGGGTGACCTCCTGGAAAGATGCTCATATGTACACCAAAGGACAAAAAGGTAAAGTTTAATATGAAACGGGCCAAAGCGGACAATACCTCAGTGAATTAATCCAGGGTATCACAGAAAACTGCTCGGCCTACATGTGTTTCTGTGCTTTGGATGGAAGTAATTGGAAGGAAAGAAGAAGAGGAAGCAGTCGAGACAAAGATCTGTCATGTGCTTCTGTTTGGCAGTCTCATAAATGGAGGGAGATGCCAATTAGCGACGTGTGATGAAAATTTAACTTGGTTCCTTCCCCTTTCCCCCTTTAGACAGTAGTCGTTTCAAGAGGATTTTCATGTGGGGCTGAATGGAATGACGATGAGAAAGGGGTAGCGGTCCCGGAATGAGGAATTCTCAACCTGGTGCAAAACAAACGCCTAGCTATCATGTGGAAGTTGGGACCATGAGAACTTACGATGTGTGGCTAGGAAAAGACTCTCGGATCCAAATATCATTGCGTTGATCCAGGAACTGTGGAGCATCTTAATAGCGGAATGTGTCTGGCAAATGCATTCGATAGCTCCTTCGGCTTACTGAACGATTGGAGACACCTACTGAAGCGGTCTTGCCTATGACGATTGCAGTTTGCAAATTCATTCATTTATCACCATCCAAGGACAACTGTGCCTAGAACTCCGTTCATTCAACCTCTCTAAAGCTTACCAAGTGCTTTGTCTTCAATCAAAAAAAGGTTGTTGAGAATGTCCGCTAGTTGCAAAAGAGAATTATACTCACTGATCTGCATTCTCACTCACATGAAGTCACATGCAGATGGAGAGACTAGAAGGAAGCATGTGCACTAATTTGCATTTTGTATTAGTGAGAACATGCATTGGGAGAATCATTCTGAAGCAATTGACTACCTAGGATAAACTCTATGCAGTCCATGTTACCTGCTAAATTTTCACGTTCCTACTACAGAAGAATCATACGAATCACTGACTTCGGACGAGAAAGAATGTAAGAAATGGCAGTGCGGTCTACCGTTACAATTTTCCTTACTACTACAGAAAAATGCTGAGAGTTTATTTGTGACTTCCATTCTTCTTCTTTCTATGCTGAGGTTTGTTGTTCTGGCTCGGGTTCGATTTGCTGGGCGGCGCTGTCCTCAGATTAGCCTTCACCGATTTCTGAGGATCTCTTCCCCCGTTACCCATCTTGCTTAAACTCATGTGCATTATCGTGGACCGCAGCAGCATCCTCCTCGGCCCTTTTGTGTGTGATATTGGCCAAACTTCAGCCTCTTGATGAAGCATTATTACCAGAGAACACATCGCGCAAAGCGCAAGAATCGACGAAAACACGGCAACGAAAGATCTGTGACCACTTCCCATGGCGGTGTGGTCAGAGAAACGACTGGAGGTTCAGAAGATGAAAGCTAATTGCCGCAGAAGTTATGGTAGTATGTCTTCAAGCCTGAGAAGAAGTGTCATATTATATAGATAATCCCTTCTCCTTTTTGAATTTTCATTGCATTGAAAAAAACAAGAATGAGGATGACGAGGAACAGAATATAAGCAAATGGACTCAAGAAACCACATGAAATCAGGAATCAAATGCATATCAATATCTGTGACCGAAGGAAATTGAGCATTCGGCTTTACAAGCCTAATATCAAGGGTTATAATATTCAGACAATCATGTGACTTCTCATTTGACCAGTATAATTCCCATCCTTTGATTGCAACATTTCTCTGACATATCTGGCCAATTCAAATGGTTGAGCAACTTTTCTCATGTGACTGATCACATGATGAGGCCAAGCCAGTAGCTTTATTTCCTATCCTCTCTGTATTGAGTTCTCCAAGTCAAGATGGCAGCTAAATCTAGCTGGTTGAGCCTGCTTCTCAACTTAAAGGCCAGAAATCTAGCCCCCCTCCTTTGACTATTTTCACACTTTTGTCCAAGTCTAGTCAATTTGCCTCACATTTCTTTTGCTTCTTCTCTGTAGGTATCCCTCTTCATGCAAGTTTCCCCTGAATGATCAATCTTCTTTATCCTTTACCCTTAGCTGGCCGGTCAGCCATTACCGTGTTTCTTTCTACTCGTTTATGCGCTTTAAACCTGCTCATTACCTTGCATTCAGACATGGGTTTCAGTTGTCCAACATCCAAAAAGAAGATATTCTAGCAGCCCCACCACCATAGTTACTTTGTTGAGGGAATAATATTGTACAATCACCACATTTGTACTGATGTTTCCAAGTATTTGCATCCCTAATGTGCTCACTTAAGTTTGATAGCATTCAGAAGTTCCTCGTGTTCATTTTTAACAAGGATGTAAAGAATGACTCTATAAACCAGTCAGCCTCCCGGAGCAGGATTTAACAGGCACTGTGATTTATTCTGTGGCTGCTGGGAAATATTCAATCTACATGACAGGAACAGATAAAAGTTTCTTACCGCCGGATACTTTTGAGGGATATTGGCACAAATTAGGACTCTGTACATATTTTTGCTAACCCAAGATGTAAGAAAAAATTGTCGGCCCTTTGTCTAGGATCATATGCTAGCCACTTCATATATAGATAAAATGCAATTTGCTAATAGCTGAGTTATTCTCATAAGAACAATGATGCAGAGAATGCAGTGTCGATACAGATAATTGCTGCTGAAATTCTTGTTAGAGAGCCAATCAGTTTCCATACTAATTAGACAAACCAAAAGACCTCAGGCACAACAAATCAGTGCAACAAAGGTACCTGCAATATAAATATATCTGCCAGACAAAAACAGCACCTATTTTGTGACGAATCAAAAGAATCATAGACTCGTTTTTCTTGGGAATAAATCAATGGACATTTTGTCTTCTTGGTATAAGGTTGTTAGTTTACATGAATCAAAGGCCTTAAAGCTTTTGATAGTGCTTTTATGAGCCTTCATCTAGTATCCCCATCATCACCACATAATAAAGACTCTTTGTCCTTCCAAATAATGCTAGTATAGCCAAATTGTGTCGTAAAACAAGAAATTAACTGATCTTCAATCACTTCTTCCGTGGGAAGCACCATGTCAGTCTCCCTCTTCAACGAGGTGACTTCTTTATCCTCAATTCCACAAGCGACAATATGCTTAAAGTAGTTCAAATCAGGATTACTGTTGAATGCCAGCCCATGAGAGGTGATTCCATTTGATATTCGAACCCCAATGGCACCAATCTTTCTATCACCAACCCAAACCCCAGTCTCACCTGATTTTCCTGGGCAAGCCCTCACACCATATAGAGATGCTAATTCAATCATGGTCAACTCAAGTTTTTCCACATATTTTCGAGCACCAAGACCAACATCACGAAGAGAAATGATGGGGTACAAGATGGCTTGATGTGGACCATGAAATGTAATGTCTCCGCCTCTTTGAGTGTAGTAAAGTTCAGCTCCAATCTTTCCAAGGTCTGACTCAGGGACTAGCAAATTATGATCTGTCCTTCTTTTCCCAAGGGTATAAGTGGGAGGATGTTGCAAGGATAATAATGTGTCTGGAATTTTATGACTCTTTCTAGCAGCAATTAGTCTTTCTTGGAGCTTGAGGGCATCCAAGTAGTTGACAATGCCCATTCTACAGACCTCAATGATTCTTGCTGATTTCATCCCTAGAAAGAAAAATGAAATAAGAGAACTTAGATCCTTGCATGCAATCAATAAATGGCATCAGTTCAATTACCATGCAGAACCAAATAGTCCGAACTGTCAGTTGTCCACAAACTAGAACAAAGAATGGAAAGCCCAATCATTTCAAAACCAAAATGAATGAATAATTGAAACTCATTTCTCTTTGTCTAACAATTGCAGGAAAGGTCCAACAAGTATGTCAATTGCCTTGACGGAATATTTGCAAAACTACAGTTGTCATGCATATCTCATGCTTTATTATTACTAGAAAGTTGAAATTGACACCAGTATATTAAGCCCTTGAAACCCCGCTAAGCATACGGCCCCATTAATTTGACCACATCATCTTTCATTTATAAGCTGAAATTGTGACAAAGGGAGAGTTAAAGTACCTAAAGAATTTGCTAATTTTTTCTAGATGAGGGGGAAAATAAACATATAAACCCAACCATGGCGTAAATTTGAATTTGAATTCAAAATATAGTTATCGCCATAAGGAGATTTTATTTCATCATATTGCCAACTGTCACTATCATTGTACTTGGAATTTCGAATTCACCCTCAACCAAACTCAAGGCACGGCGTTAATCTTTCACACGAAACTGTCAACTTAGATCCAGTTGAGCTGAGTATTTTGAGGTTTTCGTCAAGCTTTCAGCCAGAGTAAATCAACTTAAAAAGATCCATCTGATGTCAGAGATGAGCATGGAGCTCTCGACTCAACTGTGCCCGCTGTCCTATAAATCCCAGCTCTACTCATAGTTATTCACAAGTCAAACCCACTGGTCATTTTGACATGTCACTTCAGCTCGCATGGTACAATCTCAATCCTTCTATCTCTGTTTTCCATGTTTTCTCTTTTGGCTAAGAATCTCGTTTCCTCGCTCGAACAGGGAATGACAGGATAAATGGGCTCTCTGAGGCATTTCATCGAACACGTTTTGTAGCCTCGACCTCTCAAATCTACCGACGTAAATACCATTAACACTTTGTGTAACCCCAAAACGAGGCAGATACTAATTTTTTCGCAATAACATACGCAGACTCGCGCTCAGTGGAATCGGGTAGTCACATAAATCTGCTATAACTAAGAAACTTTAACTTGCGAATCAGCAGTTCCACGAGAAAGAGCGTTCGAATGAGAGAGAGAGAGAGGGAGAGGTGTTTACTTGTTGGGTATCACATCACCCAGGAGTGCAAGTTTCCCCCAGACTGACAGAGCAGAACGGTGAAGCGAAAATGAGAGCTCAAGAGGAGGACAAGGACGAGCCCATCTTCATGGACGTGCCCCAGTATCAGTACAATTCTTCAAGTTGACCAATGAGGTGTATCTCTTTGCGCTTAGATTGCCTGACGAGGAGATCAATTCGTTTTTGTGGATGAGGAGGGTAAATCAGTTACCAAGTACTGAACACAGATTGACCCCTCCAGCAAATCTAATTCTAGAGTAACCGGGTCTGGAGGGGGTTGAAACTGACATGAAAATTTTTATCTTGGACCCAACAGTACATAAGTCTTTCGAATTCGCAAGTAAAAGAGGGAAATTAGTAACATGGACAACGAACGCACCAATTAAAATGACCGGAATTGTACACGAACTTCTATCCTCACCGTGATTCGTTTGTCGGGTGAGCTGTAGCGCGGAGGCATTTCGCTACAATCCATCTCTAGCCGAGGGACGTGTAGAATTTCGTAATCAAAAATTGGGAAACAAAGTAGAGATAAGTCATTATGCAAAATACCCTAAGGTAAATTTTTCGCTGACAGCTCTTTTTCAATTTTCAGGCCGTGAAAAAAATCGAGAGCCCAAAGTTGGATACATTTTCTTTTTCTTCCAGCAATTTTGTAGACAAGCTGTTAGTAGTTGCGGCAAAGCCTGATACAACATTAAAGAAATGAATAACAAGGAGATATCTCCAACTATATAAACCAATCCCGATCGTCAACAAACGAAAAACCAGGGAATGGCTATGGCACATACTTTTCTGCAGCTGCAAAAACAAATCTGACTCGACTGTACTTATATACAACAGGAAATACTCCGCATCTGGTACTTGAATATCTCGTGACAAGTCAGCACTGACTCATGAAGAACAAGAGAGCATGCAAACGCCAGGCCGATATGCCCAAGCTGGGGGAAGGCGAGCATATTTCTCCATGCCTGGCTGCTCATCATAGGGTCTCTGCATAAGCTTAAGCAGCCTCCGGACCTCTCCGAAATCACCCAGTTCGGCGGTGTCAATTGCACTCTGGCAAAGATAGTTCCGAAGGACATACTTGGGGTTCACTGAATTCATAGCAGTCTTTCTCTCTTCATCGGACACCTCGCTATTGACCAGCTGGTAGCAGACCCATGAATGTTAATTGACCAAAACAAAGAGTTTGCTACATATATTAGTGTAACAAGATAAGACAAGCTATATGGAATGCAGATACCAAGGAGGAAAAAACGAGGTGCCTACGGAAGAAAATTATGATGCTGGAGTGGCTATTTCTCAGAATATAGTATCCAGTGGTCCCCTGTCAATGATATGCTTTATCAATGACGATGATGTTAAATAAGAGATTTTCTACATCTATCAAACTTGGAAGGACCAATGCAAGTATACAGGCAGAACTTGCGGTTCGATAACAGATCAAGAGAGACGCAGATGCCTACATTATTCTTGAAGTTCACTTATGCCTATTCTAAGTAGTTTAGAAAGTTATGCTTTCTTGTAAGGCAGCAACTTCATTCTATTGTACGTCCACTAATCACACATAATGAGTCTGCCAATATACTTCAGTCAAAAGCAAGATCAACACTGGTTCAGATGAAATGGCACATTTATGCAACGTCCAACATGAGCAGATGCCAGCACCCTGGACAAGTCACCTTCACTATGTGGGAACCATGAGGGAAAAGTCATTATATCATTCTACCTCCTGTATGTATATTTTCACCCAGCTGATCCATGCCTCCTTCCGCTCCTTCCCGATATCGAGTAGAACAGCCTTCAGTGGAACCAGTAACTCATCCTCTGGAATGCTAAGATCGGCTTTGATATTTGCAAGTGCCCGAAAGAAATTTGTGTAGTCCACTTTATCAACGGCCATATTATTAAGAAGTTTGCCAATTAACTGTTTATTGTACTTGGGAAGGCCAAGTTTTCTGGTCATTATGCCTTGATATTCATCCATAAATTTGGTCCCATATCTGCAGTACGACAAATAGTCTAGAATGAACAGCAAGTTGATAGTATTTTATCCTTCAGAGAAAGAAAAGCGAAGACAAGGTAATACCTTTCCATGGCATAGTTTGCCTCCTTGTCATTAATCAGTTCAGCAGATGAGAGAGTTGAGACAAACTGCGCGATATTCCATAAACCAATATCAGGCTGATTCGCGAAACAGTATCTTCGCCCTGGAAGATCTGTGGTATTGGGTGTGTAACTTGGATCGAATGCATCCAGAAATCCAAAGGGACCATAATCAATGGTGAGCCCCAAAATGCTCATGTTGTCTGTGTTCAGTACACCATGAGTGAAACCAACACCCTGCCATCTCGCGATCAAGGAAGCAGTACGTTCAGCGATGTCCACTGCCCAAGCTGACATCATCGGCAATTCAGATCAAAAGAGATATTAGCCAGAAATTCTGCTAACCTTTTGTCTAGAAATCAGTAAGGCGTGTGAAGAAGCATTAAGGCTCTACAACTCCAAAATAAACAAAGGATTGTAATCCCAATCTCGTGAATCCTGTGAGACAAAAAATTCGTTGTATTTCCTCTGACATCAACTAAGTTTTAAAGAAGAATCAGAGTCCTATGCAAATTAAAAGCTGCTGTTCAAGGGCCAACTACTTATCATATTTAGCAAACCAACACCCTCATTTCATCAGTAGCAAGAGACGCATTTTGCTCCACATAATGAGATGATCAAGGATCAAGGCAGTAAATAGAAATTCAGAAACTAATTGATCCATATTGATTGGGAATTGCAGATAGATAGGCAGAAACTACAATATAAATCAAAAAAGACCAAAGGACTTGCTAGCTTATACAGGAAATACATCATTTGTACTCCATAAATCAGTTAAGTACTCAGGAGACCTTCATCACTTAAAAAAAGAAAAGAAACATATGTTACTCATCATGCATAGCACAATATGAACAACAGTTATGATATAGCAACTGAAATGAGTTCTCCAAAATAAACTACCTGCATATTTGTTTGAGGTCAGATCCACAACTGTCTGATCATCATTGCCTGTGCTGAAAGACAAGCTTTCACTTCTACTCATGTTTTCTATATGTGGGAAGTGATGTCTTATAGCATAGTCAGCCAAAGCGCGAACAATGCCAAGGTCCTCTTTTCCTCTCGAAGCATGTATTTGATAAGAACCAAAGCGCAAAAAGGATTGAGCGACTCTGCAAACAATTGCACCAGGTTCGTCCTTCGGATTTCCACTGGTGTGAGAATCGAGAAAGTTAAAATCCTGTCTCACTGAATTCCAGAAAAACCAACACGTTCATCTAAACTGCATTACTCCATATTCATACAATATTCTATATAAAACACTTTACCAATTTCACACTCCGACTCTATCTCAGAGGGAATAAGATCAGGCATTAGATTGGATGATTACACTAGCAGAATTGACGATGAACAAAATTTTTAAACATTTCTCACGTGCAAGTTCAAGACACACATGATCAAGTGCACAGAGGCACTCGATCAGATGAATAAACTGTCAGCTCATTTGTCACCCTCAGTCCACAGCATCCAAATTCATTCAGATGTACTGAGGCATCACCATAGCAATGAACACTGCTTCCTGTTTTCACTATCGAATGGCATATGTGGAAAAACATGCGCATGATGGAAGTTCAAGATGAACGTACTCATAAAACATGTCTCGAGTAACTAATTTCCCAGTTGTCACAAGACAGAGTGCACGGGTCGTGGGAATTCCCAGACTGTGCATTGCTTCACTGCAAAGGAACTCTCTGATGCTGCTACGCAAAACTGCGAGTCCATCAGCAAACCGACTGTAAGGGGTCCTGCCAGAACCTTTCAGCTGCAGCTCCCACCTTTGTGATCTTGAATTAACAATCTCCCCGAGAGTTATTGCCCTACCATCACCCAACTGACCTGCCCACATGCCAAATTGATGGCCTCCATAACACTGAGCATAAGGTAAACTGCAGCAAAAAAAGATTAGATTGGCTGAATGAGCAGAATATAATTAACAAATGACGTAACTGAAGTCGGGATAAGTGATCTATAATTCCCAACAGCACTTACGCTCCCACCAAAAGGGCTGCACCAGAGAACAGAAGTGGAAAGTCTGGTCTTTGAAATCTGAAACCACAAATAACTCAATTAACCCAATGAAAAGAGAGACTCGATCTGAAGCAAGAAGCACTTCCAACAAGAATGAAAAAAGGAGTAAAAATGAAGACAAAGCTGAAATCTAGCTCTCAACAGAGTAACAGCAAATTGATCCTCTTGAAAAACAAAAGTATGCTGCTCGAAACACGTCGGGTGATGAAGAGACAGCACCGATCAGAGACATTATCAGAATTGTTAAACTACTGTTCTCAATTCTAGAGAAAATTCTCTTCACAGGCACAGAAATTTCTTGATCTTGTTTTATCCATCACACAAGTTCAGATGTGACCAACAAAAAAGTGCGAGAGGGGCAAAAACTCACTCCTCAGGATCCAAATCAAGCGCTTCAGCAACCAAGTCTGACCATGCTACAAGTTGAGGATTTTCTACTTCAGCCGAAGGAGATACTTTTGTATAGCAAGCATGCATTACCTGCATTTACAATGAAAAAGAGGCAATGCTGAAGGGCCAGCAATAGAGCGATTTTGGTTGAATTAGCAAATAGAGACAATCTCTCTCTCTCTCTCTCTCTCTCTCTCTCTCTCTCTCTCTCTCTCTCTCTCTTCCCACCCACCCCTCTCTCTGGTAAAAATGAAAGTTAACTGTTGAATGTCTAAGAGTTGGATTTTAATTTGTGGCCACTTTAAGTGCGGGAAATGAAAATCTCATTTGATAATAGCAGAATATTGAGTATTGAATGATATTATTTTCTAGATAAATGTGGAATTGTGAAACATTATTAAACCGTTAGCAATGTAATAGGCGAGATTTTATTTCCTATTCCGATGCCTTTCCTATTGAATGATTTAACTAACCCCTCACCTCCTTCCTTAGCAACTTAAGTGGTTTTCTAATTTAATTCCATCTTTTAAGTCAAAAAACTATTTATGGTTATTAAACAGGCTACTTTTTATTAATTCCTGAAGATATTAAATTTTAACACGTATTGAAATTATCGAACAAGCTCTTAGTACTAAAACAAGTTCACATTCGCAAAAAAACTGCCTTTGCAACGGAAAACAAAGATTTACTGCTTGTTTGGGGCAGCTTTTTAATACAGCATGCTTGTTTTAGGTGGATGTCATGAAGCAACAAATAGCTTAAAGCCAATCTCAGAAAATTAGATTCCTATGTTCTGTTCCATTATCTATCAGAAAGAATGCTAGACTGATCAGCTGCCAGCTGAACTGAACTGCATTTACTCAAGAATGGTGATAAGCCAAACAATGATCCTAATACATGAAAAAATAATGTTTATTTAGCTGGGCAATCAATGTAAAAGCTAGAGTGCATGGTGTAAGTTGAAGAGAAATTATATAATTTTTTTGCAGTAATTTACCTCCAGCCATTTCTTGAACCTACCCTCCTATGGCGAGGCTGCTGCCATATTTCTCTGCTCTCTCCAGTTCCTAGTGTGATTATACACTCACAAGACTAAGCCGACCATATTTATTCACTGCTAATCATGCAGCGAGAAATTGAATAAATATGTTTAAACCCCCATGCATCCAGTAGCTGAGTCCGGACTTATAGCAACTTAATTCGACACACTTTGATCTACTACTCCATCAAAATCTCAAGTTTTGACATAACAAAAATTCCCATCTCACATGGTGTATTCAACGTAGCAGTAGATCATACCATGTGCTTCTGAGATACAATGAATTCACAAAATCAAGCCCGCGCACAAAAAAAGACACTTGAGTAGCGTTTCAGCCTCAAAAGTACTCATTACTATCGTGGCAAGGGATGTTGCTTACAAAAGCAAACACTTCCCACACGCTATCATCACCTTATATCCTCCTTACATTTCCCCGCTTCTTGTTCTATATCTGCCTCCAAGACACAAACTCCACATAAACGCTAGTCGGCTATTCAAATGGACATTCTGACGCTGCGAATATGACAAACCGAAGAATACTACCTAGCTCGCTACGCCTCACCGTTTTCATGGAAGCCCAGTTCAAACTCCCTTTATCACTATCCGTCAATCTGTAAACACCAGACTTCCAAGTGCGTAACCAAAATCAAACACTGAAAGCAGGACGCGAAGACCCAAACCTCTCGCGGAAACGCGTCGGTCCTCGTATCCCCAGGCAACTCCCTGACGAAGGAGTGGTCCCAAGTCAGATCCTCGAGCTTCAGCCCCCTCTTCCTATCCTTATCCTCCAAGCTCTGATCCCGCAAATCGCGCGTCACGGACTCGACGGCGGCGGCTGAGGAGGCGGAGGGGGCGGGGGAAGCCGCCTCAGCTTCCGGCGAGGGGGGCTCCATGGAAACGCCGCCCGGCCTAGCGTCGCATGCGACGGAGAACCACCTGGGAGGAGGACCGAACGGGGAGCGGAGGCGGCGGGATTTGGAGGCGAGAGAAGAGAGCGAGAGCGGGCGGAGAGGGGAAGAGAGCGAGAGGGGCGACTTGAGAGAGAGAAGATGGAAGTGTGACAGCATTTCTCCTTCCTTTTTTTTTTTTTTTTTTTACTTTGTTATTGACCGACGATTAATTTGCTGGAGAGCGGTTTGGGCCTTGGCGTCTCACCTACGTTGGAGTTTGCGGTGGTTTTTCTTTCTGGGCTTTGAAACGTGGACCGATCGTATCGGCAAAATGAGAAACGTGTATTGACTTTCTTTGCTTTGCCAAAAAATAAAAAAAAAATAATAATAATAATAATTTTACAAATAAAATTATTATTGAAAATAATTAGTTAATTAGAATATTGCTACTATCAGTAATGATTTATGTTCCAATATCTATGGATTTTCAGGAAAATCGTTAATTTTCACGAAATTAATAGGCCCTACACTTGAATTTTATTTTTTTTATTAGAAAATGAGCTATTGCACTAATTTCGCCTCGGAAGACCGCCTTCCTGTTGTAAAGTTCATCTATTCTTAATTTTTAGGCTATTTTTCCATATAATAAGAATAATACTTCTCGCATCTAATAATTGGAACGATGTGCTTACACATCTTTTAACGAAAAACGAAAAGTAACTTTAATGGAAAGATAATTCAGATAGATACATAAACAAATATTATAAGATGAGAAATCAAAGTGATAAATTAAATAAATTAACCTTAAATAGATACATAAAATAGTATTACTATAAAAGAGGGAAGAATTACGAAAAAAGTAAAAAACTTATTACAATTGTATTAATTCAATCCTTTTTTTTTTTTGTCGATCAATTTTGAACCTTTTGTAATTCTGTCACTTCAATCCATCCAGCCAATTTTGGCCGACCGACGTGGATGCCGGTCATGCGACAACATAGTATTTTAATATATTTTTATGGATTGTTTTACTTTCTCTATTTTCTTTTTTTCGTGAGGTCGACTTCGCCGGATGGTCGACGAGGACGACCGACTACGGGAAGAAGAGGGAAGAAAAAATAGAAAAAAGGAAACAAATAATGAATAATAAAATAAAAATTATAAAGAAATTATTAAAATATTATGTCGCATGCCGGTCAGAATTGGTTGGACGGAATAAATTGACACAAATGCAAAAATTTTAAAATTGAATTTGCAAAAAATAATTCATGACTAAATTAATACAATTACAATAGGTTTAGGATTTTGTTTTATAAGTTTTCCACTATAAAAGTGCAAATGAAAGAATAAACATGGAAAATGGGAAGTGGGTAAAAAGAATCAAAACCCACCAGCACTAAACCCTCCTTTTATCTACCGTTGTAAATTTTGCAAGTAAGAGTACATATCGGAAAAGGAAAAAAAAAGTCAAATTATTGAACTAAACCGAGCTAAATTGATTCAAGTTGATTCTTTTAAGAGCGGTTTTTTAACATTTTTTAAAATCATGGCAAACCTGTGAAAAGAAATTGCATCACGTAAGTCGCCAATTGGACTTGGTAAATAAGAAAATACTCAATTTTTAAAATATTAATTGCACATATCATAGAAAAATTAACGCATTGAAAACTCCTATTTGATTGTCCGATTGGTGTTATAAAAGGCAAATCTAAATAGAAATATATTAAAACAGATGAAGAAGTTTATGTGCATACTTATCTACGAATATATTATGTGTTACGATTGTATGATTTAATTCCTTATGACATCGGTACTCTTTGAGCCATTTCTAGTTTGTGTAATATTGCAAGTTCCTGAAATTAGCGAGAAAAGGCAAAAGAAGAAAATAGCTTATAAAAAAGTCAATGTATAGTTAAAATATAAACTAAACTGACTATACATTCATCAATTTCAATCATAATAAATCTTAATTTACAAATGAGAGCGTAATTTCAGATAATTTAGTCTATACGATAATATAACATGTGCATATAACTAATTTGTTATTATTGTTTGCAATAATAATATATTCCGAATCATGAAAAAATCTTTATAAAGATTCAATATTGCCTAAAACTAGATATGGTTGCGCTAACGGATTATACTCATGCAATATGCGTAGGAAATTATTTTTCATCATAATATCATTGAATTATTATTTTCCATAAGCGAATGTAAATTGTAAATTTTAGAAATTTTAGAACTTGATAGTAAAATAAATAACAACGAAAAAGGCCAAGGGCTTTTTCAAGCATTTTATTATCTCTTCTAACTAATTTTTTGAGTAATTATGATAAACCAAATAAAGATATAGTGTCGAAAATGTTAGGATTCGGCGCGTAATTATCCTGGTTCGCCATTAAATTAGAGCTATATCCAGTAGGGGATTTTCACCATAATTAGCAATTCCCATCTCTCATAACATCCATCAATTCCAAGAAAAATAAAGAATATATAAAATAGTTATTTATGGACTCAGACCTAAACTATCAATTGGCTCGAACTATAAAAATCATCTGGCATCTTGAGGGTGCTATCCCTACGACCCCCACAGAGGCAGCCGCCTCGGACCCCGCTTACTCATCGGGGAGCGGGACCTCATGTCTTACTATAGATATGAAGTACGAATCGGAATCACACCCCAAAAGAAAATAACTTCCAAATCAAATCAGAATTAAAAGAATTGGGATTAATATATTTCGACGATATTTTATTTACAAATTCTATCATCGTGAAACAATTATTTGCACCGTCGGGCACTCTCCCATCGCTGAAGCTGGCACTCTGTGAGAAGTCCGGAATCAAAACCAATCATTAACTGAAAAATTAGGGCGCCAGAAAAGTTATTTGAAGTCCGGTTTCCTTCTTCGACTCGAGCTTCGACTCTCCGCTGAAGAACACACACAGACGCGCGCTCTCTCTCTCTCTCCCCCGTCGATCGACTCTTCTGGTGTGAAATCTTCAATCTCGAATCGCGGTTTTCGCCTCTTCGCTTGCCCTCCATTCACCCGGAGTCGCGCAATTCGTTGGGAGATTCCGGCTACGGTCTCGTGAAGACCGAATCGCTCCTCGTCCCCCTCTTTCCTGCCCTCGGCTTTCGCTGTTTCCGCGTCAAACTCGACGTCATGGAGCCCAATGGAGTGGTTGGGGGATTCGTGTCGGTGGATTCTCCGTGAATTTGCCTTCTTTCGGAGCAGCGCGAAAGTCCAGCAGCTTGTGGTTGGTGCGGTTGCAGGCCTTCGATTGGGTAGAAGAAGCGAACTAGGTGGCCTTTTGTGTTTGGAGTGAATATTTGATTCGAACAGACGGCGATGGATTATGAATTGTCCGATAGCAGCGGTATGTATGATAAAGATCGACGCTTTGACTGTTTTTGTGCTTCTTAGGGTTCTTTTCGATCTTATTATCGCTTTAAACATATGTTGTTCTATCGATTTTGCTTTAATATTTTGAATTGAGATGGTCCCTTGTACTCAATTAGAAGTATACGCCGTTGTTAGAAACTTGGAGCAGCCAATCGAAAGAAGTATATTTTTCAATTTGAGGTTTTTAAAGGATTACTTGGTTGATTTTGAGCTAACTCTGATTTTTTCCGGCTGATCTTGTGGTCTTATGATTAAAAATAGTCTGGGAACTACTTTTAGGATTTAATAACTTAGCCGTCGACTCGTTGCTGTGATTAATGGGTCTGGTTGTTAGATGGATGCAGTGGCGTAGTAGAAGGATTCAAGCTTGTTTACGTGCTTCTAAGTAGTCTGTATTAGATTTCACTTGTACTGTACTAAGGTTAGTTACCTTCTTTCAGCATTATCTATTTTCATACACTTTCCTCTGCTGAAATGTATAATTTGCTGAACCTGCGGGGTATGTATAACTCTGCAGGTCATCTTTTCTTGGAATCTGTCTTTTGCCTTTAGTTTGTGAGCTGATGGTTTGAATCCCCTCCCCCAGCTTCCACTTCTTTGAATGTTGCTTTTTCTCGAGGGTCTTGTTAATGAATGCCTTGGGACATCTCTTAAACATACTTACCTAAGAAATATTTATGTTTACAATGCATTGATTGTGCATAAGACGAGGAAGATAGAACTTTGGATATGATAAAATTTCTTCATTTATATGTTTAATTAGTGCCCTTGGAGCACTCCTTAACAAAATTGCTGTATTTAAATCTTACCTTGAAAAAGTGGTTGGCACTCTAAAGTTATCTGATTGTGGATGTATATTAAATGATCCTCTTTGGCATTACATCAGTATTTTGGTCTTTTTATCTTGCCCTGTGGGGACTTTTGAGCTTGAAGTGTCAATTGTGCTTCTGCTCTCCCCAATATCTTGATACAGCTTTTTTCTCTTAAATTTACCTATTTGATAAAAAAAAAAAATTGGTGGAACTTTGTTTTTTTTTTTTTAATATGCGCCAAGAAATGGCCTTATTTGTCGTTTCTTGAAGATCATAGGAGCATATTATTTGGGGTTTTCCATGTATGAGGTGATCAGTCTTCAATCCGTGGATTAGAGATTATTTCAGTTTTGTTTTCTCTTCCTTTGCCTTTTGATTCATCTAGTGAGGGTTTAGATGTTGCTGACAAACTTCTGAACCTTGTGCCTTCTTATCCCACCAGATCCTAAAAAATAAACCCAAGAAAAAGAGCATCTAGCTAGTGCTTTGATGCTGGTATATTCTATCACATCTTTATTCTCTTTCCTTCATTATCATCCGTTGTCATTTCACCAAAATGGCTAATTTTGGTATCGATCAACATATGGTTGCAGCTTTTTTGGTGTCTTTACTTTGTAAAAGAGTGTAGGCTGCTTTTCCATTAAGCTACTGAGATTGCTGATACACTTGAATTATTAGAAGTAGTGATGCCTTTTACAACCTTAATGTCCTAATTAGTAGCTTATATCGGATGAAGAGATGCTGTGCCCTATCTTAATGTTGCAATCAGCAGCGTATTGGTTTAACTCATCCATAGATACTGCAAATGCACTACATCTGGTTTTCCCATTCCTTTAGAAATTTCTTCGTGACCCTTTTTTCTTTTTTTTTGGTCAGACTTCGTGACCCTTTATGGGGTGTAATTTGTAATCCTTCTTTGTATATGCAGGGACAGATGATGATCTGCCTCCTACTCATAATAGGTTTCAGAGGGGGGCCAGAACTGCTGGCAACCCCCGGTCTAGTTTTGTTGGTCCTCCTCTGTTGCCTAGTGTTCATGGTGACATGGAAACCCAGATCCACGACATTGAGCAAGAAGCCTACTGTTCAGTCCTTCGGGCATTCAAAGCTCAGTCTGATGCCATTACCTGGGTATCTCTTGTTGTTCATATGTTAACTTTTCTGTCTTGCTTGAGTTTTTTAACCAGGCTCAGTGGCTTTTTTCCCCTTGTCTTTGATAGGAAAAGGAAGGTCTAATTACTGAACTGAGGAAAGAGCTGAGGGTATCAGATGAGGAACATAGGGAACTTCTATCAAGGGTCAATGCTGATGACATGATTCGTAGGATAAGGTCTCATCTTTTGGATGACTTGTTACTCTAGTTGCTAAGAAATAATGGATGAGCTATATTAATGTAGATAATTCTTTTTTCATTTTTGATCCTTCATTTCTAACTACTTCTTTAGCCGTTAGGGAGTGGAGAAAAGCAAGAGGGCTTCAACCAGGCATGCTCAGCACATCTCAGCCTGTTCATGATCTCTTACCAAGTCCCAGTGTCTCAGCATCTCGTAAGAAACAGAAAACATCACAATCTGTAGCTTCTTTATCTATGGGGGCACCATCTCCTGCACTGCATCCATCAATGCAACAACCTTCTGGATCGATAAAACGAGGACCTCCCCCTGGAGCCAGGAGTAAGAAACAGAAATCAGTAAGTTGGGAACTTTTTGACTTTTTTCCCAAGAATTTGAATAGATAAGTGTATGTTTCCTCTTCTTTTTATTAACAAAGCACCATATCTGCTGGATTTTTTGTGAAGTCCATGCAGTACCCTTCTGCAGGTATTAGCACAAGGCCAGGTGCAAATCGGGGCACCTCAGGGGCCTTTCCAGTGAACGAACATGCTGAGGCGACATCTTATGATCCACTTATAGGGAAGAGAGTCTGGACTAGGTGGCCCGATGACAACAATTTCTATGAGGCTGTTATAACCGACTACAATGCAGCTGAGGTATTGTTTCCTAACTGTTGGATAGGTGTTGTTCCTTAGTCGTTGGATGTTTTTAGTGTTAAGAAATTTCACTGATCATTAACCTAAATCTTTTTCACTAGGGTCGCCATGCTCTCGTTTATGATATAAATACAGCAGATGAAACATGGGAGTGGGTCAACCTCAAAGAGGTAAATATACTTTGGTAGAATTTGCCAGGAGGATTAATATGCCATTTGAAGATAAAAGTTTATTCACTGGACATTATGTGTTAGTTGATTGTTGGGGTATCATGCAGAGTCTCAGTTTTGGCCGGTTGCACACTTTTAAATACCTATTCCTTTTCTGATGTCAAATGTTGACTAGATTTTCTTCTTGCCGCATTTCTTTGATAATAGTACAGTTGTTCGTTGTTAAGGATATCGCCATTGGTGATTTACCTTTAATTGGTTTTTGGGCTAACATTTATAAGCTCTTTCGCCCACACTCAAGCACACACCTGACACCCTCCCGCACACCATATGGTGGTTAATGTCTCTTTAACTGATCCTGCTGTTTCACTAGTTATCTCTTCCTATTGCTCGTGGAATTGGCATTTCTGAGTATCATATTTTCTCTTCTATCATGTAGATATCTCCTGAAGATATCCGATGGGAAGGAGAGGATCCTGGCGTATCTCGTAGGGGAGGCCGTCCTGGTCCAGGGCGTGGAACCAAAAAACCCATGACCCGTGGTGGTGGCGTTGCGGGAGTCGGAAGAGGTAGAGGAACCACAAAGGGTCAAACCAAGAAAGATGTTCCTTTATCGCAAAACGGTGTGGGAAAAAAGGCATTGGGGGATATTGAATTACTTCATACAGATACACTAATTAAGGAGGTATCCGAATGACTTTAATGGATTTGAACTTTGAAATAGCTATCTTCTATTCTTTATTTTTTAGGATATTAATGTAACAGGTGGAGAAAGTTTTTGGCGCAACCCATCCTGATCCCACAGAGATTGAGAAAGCGAAGAAAGTGCTGAAGGTGATTGCTTGCTTATCTCTTGTTTTATGCTGTTTTATATTGCCGTTCTTTCTCATCCACCCATGTCTCCGTGAAATGCAGGAGCATGAGCAAGCCCTAGTTGATGCAATCTCAAGGCTTGAAGATGCCTCTGATGGTGAAAGTGGTAATACCTAATTACTTAACCGCCATCTTTCATAACAAAAGCAACTTAGGTTAAGCGCCCTACCAACCCCCCTTCCCCCTTCTCTCTCTGACAACTGTTGTAACTTGCCTTTGTTGTACTCTATGTTTATACAGCTTGTAGTGGTGTACGGGCTCTCTGGCTTTGTAAAAATCATGGGGAACATAAGTCAGTTGAATAAATTTTTGTCGATGCGCCCGAAGGGGCTGTTTGAAGTAATTGTAGATGTTATTCCTCATATTAAAAATATTCTTCCCTCTCTTCTCCTCTCTTTACTACTAGACAATCTCAGTGGTATATAATGTGAGATAGGACAGAGGATAAGGGTGGCCATTTAATACAATGCTACCTTCTCTTTTTGACTTGCATTTGGCCAAGTCTCAATTGATTACAAAACTCCATTTTCCTTTCGGGACCCATTTCTTTAGGCATTTTCAGCTGGGTTGATTTGCTTTTTCTTCAAGTATTCGCCCTTTTGGTTACTTCCTTTTACATTTATCCTTGCTTTGCCTTCAAAAGCAGATGGTGGAGAACACCATAACCAAGGGCAAAACAGGAACGAGGGTGGAGGATGAGACAGTATAGTGGGATTGGTGGTGAAGGCTCGGGTGGTGATAAGATAGCCGGAGATGGTAGGATTTCGACTGATCCCCAGGACGAGGGTCATGACAATTGATTGCTATAGGCGCTTGCTGTACAATTTCCTCTTAATTCATTTAACCAGCATGTATATTATCATTAGCCTGATATTTGATTATTTCCCTAGCCTTGTGAGTTTTGCAAATCGTAGTTTATTTGGCTGACCTATTCAGTGTACTCGAATTTAACTGATATCTAGACTAGTTTGTGATCTGTATGAACTCTCTCTCTCTCTCCCTCTCTCTCTCTCTCTCTCTCTCTCTCTCAAAGTAAAATGCCAGTATTGCTCCATCTGGAACTACAAATGAAAGAATTACAAGCCATGAGATACACACCGAAGGAGATAGATCATTCGACATGTAAAACTTAGCTATCCAATCACTTCAAACTCCTAGAACAAGCCAGATCAGAAAGGTCCAACAAAGTAACCGCCAAGATCCCAATGTCCAAGCATCGTGACATCTTCCACTTGAGGTGATTCGTTCTGCAATTAGAAAGTCCTGAATGCAATTGTAACCCAGGGAAAGAAAAGATATTACACGAGCGCTACTTTGTTAACCTGATTTAAACGGAATTACATGCGACGAACCACCTGCAAAGAAAGCTCAACCATAAAATCGATGTGATTCGCTTATTCAGGGTTCTCCAGTCCACTGAGATGGTGTATATAGAGCAAAGCACAAATGTACCAGGAGCGCTGTTAGATTCTGTCCTGTATTAGGCATTTGAAAAATTAAGAACATAAAGCAATTCAGTGTTGTCGCCTGGCAAATTGGTCCATAAGGTTGGACTAGATCATCTCCAAATGACTCCAGAAATAAGAGCTTATGCATAGAACCAAGAAAACCTTAAAAGAAATTGGCTACGGATCTGCATCTGGGATCATTAATAAAGCATAAGCAAATTTAACAGACCCATTGACGTTCCCTATCCACCCAATCAAAGAGTCAAGCGCCCTTTCGTGATGTTCAACAAAATCAATGAGCCAAGCAGTCCAACGGACTCATCACATAAAAATGAGCATATCCATTGCGCTCACCAAACCATTTCCACCTAAATCGGGAAGGAGTAACGTTCATGCAAATGCTAGTCATGGTTTCAACATTAGAGAACAGCAGAATTCTAACATCACACTATGGGTTGAACATCCTGTAGTTGGTAACTTACATCCAATTCGCTGAATTTTAAATGCTCATACCTACATTGTACTGTAATACGTTGCACCAATATCTTGACCATCATTTGCCAGATTAAACATACAAATTGGACCAGCCACTTTGTAACTTTGGCCAGAACAATAATCACTCAAAAAGCCACACAAAAGGGGTCCAATCATTAAATTAGAAGCATAAAATATTCCACTCTTTCCCAACTTCGACGTATAAGTTGCAAACTACGCAGTTCATAACCCTTTGTTCCTACATGATAACATCAGAAGTAGCAAGACAAAGCCGGTTCCTTAAAACAGAGAATGCTGAATGAGCATCAAAACAATTTGGCAATAAATAGGTGATGAGAGATAACAGGTAGATGGCACAATAACAAATAACAAATGCAAAACAAGATATCACTAAACATGCCTAACGTGAGAACTCTTGTCTTATCTATATGAACAAAACATAGTTAGAGAGAAACCATTGCCCGTGTCATACCACTGTGTCATATTTCCCAGACAGAACTCTAAACGTGGCCATCTAAAGGTAGACAGAAAGCCCATTTACTAACTTAATCATGCAAACTCTCTCTTTTCCCTCGACAAAAACTAATTCCATGTGGCCAACCAGAATTTCAGTCACATCAGCGACAGCGACAGTTATTACCAATCTTCCCTTTGGACGCAATCCTTGTGCATTTCCAATTGATTATGCAGAACTTCTCACAAACTTGGCCGATTATATATAAAACAGTGCGAAACAGTCTACGAGTTACAACTTTACCAACTATCCAGAGTCCCCAGAATGAACTCCTGAAGGAGCAAACGCTCAACTATTATCACCTCCTCGTATCCCCTCTACGCATGAAAACTATTTATCACATCCAAAGCAGGTTCAGCAGCAAAGTAACCCACGAAACAGTGATTAAAACACATAGCGGAGCCGCTAAATTGTGCAATGTCCTAATTATCCGCAGATCTGCAACGTTTAAACACGTGAGCAACTTTCAAATCGAATTGCCACCCAGAAACCGTTACGATTAGCCAAACATTCGAGCGCTTGATCAATTGAAGCTTCGGAGCATGTGAATCAGACCTGCAGATGATTCTCATCGGGGTCAACCAGAAGACGGCGATGAGTCCCAATTAGTTTGAGCAGACGCAAACGCAAATCCAGTCCAGTCGCTGTGTACAACGACGCATGAGCTTTTCTCTCTGCGGAATGAGGACAAAGTCATCTCCATCTTTGGAGCTCGGAAGCTGGGGGACAGCCCCAAGGCGTGATTCTCGCCCGATTGAACGGGCTTCCATGGATGAATGCTCGTGAATTTGAGAGAGACAAGAGAGAGGGGGAGGGATGGGGGCTGAATATGAACAGTGGAGGATGGGCGATTCGTGATTCTCGACCGTCCGAGAAGACTACCTCGGAGATAAATGAACAGACGAAATTGAATCGAATTAAACCTAATCTAATTTTATATTTAATCTATGGATTATCCGAATTATATAAACGTACGTGGATGTTATAATGAACAAGCCTGACGAGGACGTGAAGTATTCGTCGAGCTCTTAGCGAATTTTCAGGATGGCGAAATGGCAGGATAGATTAATGCATTCCTGACGAATATACGTAAAACTGAAATTAATTCACAAAAAGGCTTTGAGCGTCAAACATGCTCACGCGAGAGTATATCTTTTAGAAAAGTGCCCATATTTACATCAAAAAATAAAATCATGATATTCGATATAGGACGAATTAAAACGAATAAAACTTAATTTAGATTATATTTGTGAATTGATGAGTGAAATTTCTTAATGATCTTTTATCGTATCGGCTTCTTGAAAGATGAATGTTGGATTTATTTCAGCCACTCTATATATAACTATTTCTTATTGTGATTGGTGGTTTTCATTAAAGTGAAATGGTTAGGGATAATTGAATAACCCAACAGTGAATTGGATTGTGTAGCTTTCATTTTGTACCTCCACCTTCGTAAACACCTCGGATTTTTTGTCTCTACTTGTATAGACTGTGTCACAGTGAAAATACATACAAGAAAAGATAACATGGATATTTGACTGTGATCATGAAGTGGTCCAAAGATTTTCATGACAATGAATGGAGCAACCATCCAAGATGATCGAATAAGCCTTGAAGCTTTGGCTGTATTTGATCATCAGGAAAAAAATTAGGATATATTTATCATATTCTGTGTTTGGTAAATGTCCAAAATGGGATAAAAGGGATATAGCATATATAGTCTAGATAAAAATATTTTAGGAGACAGAATAGGATAAAATCGGATGTATTTCTTAAGAGAATATATAAGGAGAATCGGATTTTTCCACAGCCACTGCCTCTCCGCTGTGTTGGACCGCTTCTCTAGCAGCAACAACCGCCAAGTGTAGTTGCCTTTCCGGCGGCGCCAAGCTAGGTTTGCAACAGCGAAGTCAAGTATCTTCACAATCTCGTTTTTTAATCAATAGCTTGGCGTGATATGAGATCATATCTCTCGCTCTTTAATAGTTTGAACATTTCCAACATTAAAGGGGTCTTGACATATTACGAAGAACTCAAGGTTGATCATTGACTTTCAAGGTAGCTTTCTTAGATAACTTACATGAATACATCTTCAACTTGTGAAAAATGCTGAATAATTCCATTGTTCAAGGTCATTTCGGCTCTAAATCAAGACCCTCTGGTTCTATTGGGTTTGGTCAATCAACCTAATTTCCGAATTTAGCTAACGCAAACCTTTACTCAACAATAACTCGCTCGTGAGAACTCATCATTGAATAGTTTTTAAACGATTCTAATGTTTAAGAAAAAAGAGTCGAGCTTAGCCATGCCTTGTGCAGTTCACCAAATATTAAACATGATATGGTAATATTTTTAGATTTTTTATTCTATTCAGTCTTACTCTAACTAAAAATCCAGACCATCAAACGCAATCTAAGAATTTAAGGGTTTACGTTTCTTGGGTACTCTAGAATACCCTACTCACTATATTTCAGCATTTTTAAATTAAATGAGGATAGTTGATAAATGGGATATAGAATCTCCACTGTCATATCAAAAAGAGATTTCCATATGTAATCAGATGGTTCTTGAAAAACTTCATATTCATATTTAATTCTTTAAATAAACAATCAAACCATACAAAAGTTCAACCGCTATGTACCTCAAAATTGCGCCAAAGCATTACTTGACTACACAGGGAGAAAGGTAGAGTCGCATAAATCAACATAAACGACCAAATTAAAGCTTCATTAATGACTAAATACACATTCTGTCTTAAGATTTAAGAGCTCCTGATATGATAAATCCAGTGTCGAGCAATAACTCCCCATGCCAACCTTCCAACGAATACCAAAACTCATACATGTCAGGCTTCGCTATTATATTCATCGGTAGTTTCTTTCATTCCATCCAGCTGAGATAGGATGTATTTCAGCTTCTCCAAACCAATCTCATTTGCTATTCGAGAGTTGTAGTCGCACTTCTCGAACGGACGGTATTCACATGCGCTTTTGATTTCGTCTCGCAGAGTCACCTGGATGTCCTTGATTGACTGCATGAACTCGCGGCAATGGTTGTTTATAGATTCCTTTCGGGGACCAGCCGGATTAGCAAGTTCATCCATCACTCCCCCGGCTAGCTCCAAAACCTTGACAATTCTCTTTTCAACATTTTGAAGACGCTGCAATGACGTGTTTTGTGTCGGAGAATCCATGGACTCTGCACTAATAGTCGCTTTCTGCCCTTTTGTATTGAATCCGCTGCAGTCAATCATGCACAAAATATAATTCTCCCTCACCAAATAAAGCAATGATCTTTTCTAGAATATAAACAAGAAATGAACCATCACGTCAGTAACTAGTTGCATATTCACCAAAAGTTTGTAACTAAGCATTGGAACATGAAAGTGTCCGGGAAATTCATAGATTAAGAATACCAGAACAAAATGCCTGAACAAAATATAAGTTTAGTATATATGAAATATCCTAAATCGTGCTCTTCATCATCTGAGCAAATTCCAATCCGTGAGAAAGAACTGGAGATTACTCATCCCGAAAAAAATATTTTGAAAAGGAAAACAACCATAAAAGAACCACACAGTTCCTTCTCAAAATTTCATTCCAAATTATTTAAGAAGGAACATAACTACCAAATTGTTAAACAGTCCTTTCTCATAAGTTCATAGTCGTGAGTCACAACTATCAAACATTCGACACCAACCAAAAAAGTCATCCTAGAGGACAGCTTACCATCATATTTTCATCAAATGCGCTTACAAAGAAAGAATTCGACTATAAATTAAAATGTGCATTTCACTGGTTCGTCTTATCTTTTACTTGCTTGAATAGGCCTGTTCAGTACCTTGCTTGAGCTGAATTTAACCTCATTCAAGCAAGCAAAGCCGAGCCCAAGTGTAATACGAGTGATGATCGAACAGCATCAAGCCAATAAACACTTGACCTGCAACCTAGAAGGAGAGCACTGTAACTATTATGCCGATTGATTCAACTGAAACTAAGATCACAACTAGCACTGCCAAGTTTGATTCCTCCTGCTCATCATCTGAGTTGCACCTGTGACCAGGCTCCGACAACAGATATACAACAGGGTAGCCAAAATAAATACTCCGGAGGAGATTCTCATGAGGAGGACGAGCACAAGTTAAATGGAAACAATAATTACGACAGAAAAAAACATGTTCAACGGGAGGTTCTATTGACCACTTGTCTGAATCCTACATGCTTCGGCAATAGATTCCGACCGGATAAAAAACGATAAGCCATAATTTGTGCTTCTATTAGATGAAATGCCTAGACACAGTCCAATTTCTAGAAGAACGTGGGCACGAGCAGTACTGGAAAAGCTTCATAAAGATCAAATAATCTTGTACATCTTCATGTTATGTGTAACTCACCATTGGAAGCGAGAGCAAGTTCTAGTTAAACCATTCAACACAACAAATGTGGCATTTTTCTTAAACCTTGAAAATGCGTCATAACTAGGTATCTCGTAAATCATTACTCGAATTTCCCAACAAGTCAAGAACGCCATTAACCACCAGCGCCGTTATCAAATATTGAACCCCGGCGATGCAACAAAATTTCTATCAATCGAACCGAACAAGTCGCAAAAATAAATAAATCGGGAAGCGGATCCAACACAGAGATTACAACACAAACAAACCCTAGAAAGAAGAGTTCGCGACCAAGGCGACATCGAAGCTTCCCAAATTCACAAGTGGAAATCCATCGACCAGTAGACATCACCAAGCAGACCCCAAAAAAACGAAAAATAGGAGTGAGGAATCGTTACTCGGAGCGATTAGGACGGTCAATCGTCGACGAACTTCATCAGGTGAGACTTGACGAAATCGCTGCGAATTGCGGCACGAGAGGTTGGCGAAAGAGAGGTGAAGGCCGACCGCAATGAGAGAAACGCCGGCGGCGAAGACGCCTACGGTCACTGCTAGTTTATTGCGCGTCGGTGCGTATGCCCAGAGCAGTGTATTCGCATTGTTCCTTTGGGGCTCACGCTCAGCTCACGGGGATAATAGATGGGAACAAACGCTCCCTCCGTTCACGGAAAAGAAAAGGAAAATCAATTTTTCGATTCATAAAATATAAATATTCTTCATCAATAGAAAAAAATCAAAGTAAGGGAAATAAGGACCTACGTGGTAACGATCCTGATTTGAAAAAGAGATTCTGACTGGGATTATTTTTTATGATTCTGCTCCCTAGATAAATTTTAAAAAATCAAAACTTGTTTAATAATCGCACAAAATTTCTGTTCCTAAAACAGAAATGCGTTTGGTGATTGCATAAAATTTTTGTTCCCAAAAATAATTTCTCTTCTCAAGTTTTGTCATTTAAGTCGAAAATGATGTAGTTACTTTGCGAAATTTCATCATACATTTCGAATTAAATGAAGATTAATTCATATTGATTCTCTTATATAACATATTGCATGTTGTATAAAATATTTTTTCGTGTTATTCCTTCTAATTGTCGTGTCATAACGAGTCATTTTAAGCTTAAAAAATGATAGACCATGTTGGGTTAATGTGATATTTCATATTAGCTCGGGCCCTTGTAGATCTATATCAAATCGCAACAAAGGGATATCAAATTCAATCTTAGTGTGATCGATGGCATGTGTATGTGTACATGCAAATAAAGTCGCCATCGGTCTTTAAGGGAGATAGATCGGAAACTTTTTTGAACGATTAGGAGAAACCGTTCGATTCTATGAACTAGATAAATCTAGGGCCCGCGACTTGATTATATTGGTGTTTCTAACGATGCTCTTTCGGCATCGAAGTTGAGTGTTTTCTAAACGTGTTTTATGCAAATTTTTAATTTATTTTTAAACTTATCATGTAAGTCAATGCTAAGTATTTACACAGGTTGTTTTTGTCTTTTTTCCAAATTTTCTAAAACTAGACTAAGCATGTAGTACTTAAACCTAAGCAAATCATAACTAATGAAATCAAATGCGCAATCAAGGAATTATGACATTGATAAATTGCATCATAAAACCGTAATGAAGCCCTAAGGGCTTAAAGAAATGTGGTAGGTGTTTATGATTTTCTTAAAAAAAATAAAATCTATGAAATATAGGGAATTTAGGCCAAAGTTTATGAAAATAAGGTCAAACTAACATAATCTACGCTTCTTATATTTTTAGGGATTTTTTAAAATTTTTATGATTTTTTGGATGTTTTTATTTTTTTATTATCTTATATATTTTTCTTTGAAAATGAGATCTCGTTATGTTTTAGGCCGAATGAAAAGTAATAAGAGAACTCAAAGGAAAAAGTGAGATATGCGGACCTTCATTCTGTTTTGTGATTTTCAAAAGTAATTCTTTTTTCGGAACCAACTTTTTTTTTTGTTCTTGTTTTTGCTTTAAAAATGTTTCCGGAAATAGAATCATGATTATCATCCTTTGTTGTTCCATGGAATAGAATTAGAAAACTAGAATCGTTGCCATGCAGGTACTAATTTTCCCCTCAGCTTTCCTTTATGCACTCCTTTGCATTCATTTTCTTTTGATTTTCTCAAAAAAATCAAATCAGAAATTTTATACCAATCTACGAATTTTTTTTTCCTTATTCATTTTCAAGTTGTAGCCAAACACACAAAAAAAATTATCATTTTTCTAAAAAATAACTTCTTAAAAAATGCTTTTTATAAATATCTAATTTTTCGCTTAACAAACGGAGTCAAAGCATGGTGTGATCAAATGGGAGAGGCATGCGATGCATAAAAGTCTTTCCCCTCCAATTTCATACGTTTTCTAGAATTGGAAAAGTGAGGATTTCTGGGAAGCGGGTCTTGTGATATGTTGGGCATCTGTTATGATACTCATCCACTAATAAAACATATTTTAATGTCTGAAAGTTGGACAGAACGTCTCTTACGTGAAGATTATTTAGTCTCTAATTTCTATGTAATACAAGATGGGCATTGAATGATGAGGAATTAATCTTCACTTCTGTACTTTCATATATTCAAGTAGTCTAAATTAAATAGAAAATTTTAAGCACCGTTCTTAATATGGGTGAGCCGAATAAAAAAAAGACGACACAATGAAAGATCCACTAAAATTCACGAATTTGGAAGAAAACTATCCAAAAAATCCTAAACCTAATGCACAGCACCAATTCAGCTCTACACTTTTCAATTCTGTCAATTTAATCTTAAATCATTTAAAGATTTGTCAATTTAGTCATAAATATTTTAATAAATGACTGATGTAATCCAAAACCTATTGAATTACCAATGTAATTCCTTAAAAGGTTAAGGATTAAATTAACAAATTTTCAAAAGACTTACGATTGAATTGGCACCAATGTCAAAAAGTTTAGCACTAAATTTGTACAATTGAAAAATTTATGACTAAATTGGCAATTATACAATAAATTTAGGATTTTTTGGATATTTTTTGCCCAAATTTGAAGTATACTTATTGCCTTTTATTTGGATAAGCCGAGCCAATAGCATGAACTAGGGTTGAGCATAATGCACCGATCGAACCGATCGATTTGGTCGAGTTCTTGAAGGCTCCGATCCAGTTCCGAGTTCCATAAAATTTGAACTAGCTTTGGTCGGTCCAATTCCCGCTTCTCGGGGGGAACATGATTAGACCGAATAATATTAAAAAAAAATCCTAAATGTAAGATGCTTAGGATGCTTATGGCTTTCAAATTTAGCGACAAAACGATATAATTAACGAAAAGTAATTCGGTGAATATGTCGTTAACAAATCACAAAAAAAATGCGATCGGTCTAATGATTGGACAGCCGGGGAATCGGACCGGTTTGGATCCATGAAATTGAAAATCGGTCCTCTCGCTCCAGTTCTTGATTCCTTGTTGGGACCGAACCGGACCGAAAATCGATCGCCCCTAAAATGAACTAGAGAGGTTCTATGTATGAATTTTGTATTGCATACATAACTTACTTGCGCTCTTGAAGGTCGTGTAAGGGAGACTTAATAAATACAATATAAAAAAGAAGATAATAAAATCTGAAAGGGTTCGAATTTTATTTGTACTATGTCTTACGCTCATCTTGAACATTCTCATCCATCAACTCCTTGAGACTAGACTTTTGCTCGGGCCTTTCAACCAACCAATCGAGCCTTTAGTACATATGTAAGCATTAATATGTTGATCTCAAACGTGAGGAGACACGCTATAAAATGTAACAAAAGAACTAAAATATAGGAGATGAATAATTTAGTTAGGATATTTTACATACGAATGTGAAGTATCCATAGAAACGACGTTCATGTTTCTCTGTTTTTCTGTTTTCGAAAATAAGTTTGGAACATAAATCCATTTGATAACGCAATTTTATTTTTCTATTTTTGGGACAATATTTTAGTCCGGAAATAAATTCGGAACAAAAATGAGAAGTACAAATTTGCTACATTTTTAGAATAGAAACATTAATAAAAATGCTTCTTGTTTTCGATCTCGGGCCGCCATCGACCGATCACTTTTCGCCAATCACCGATCGCCGGCCGCCATCCGTGGGCCCCAAAGAACGTAGTTCAGCCTCTCGTCGGAACGTAGATATTTTATGATGTTATCAAACGAATTTCTATTTCGATAATAGAAATGTTCTATCGTTATCAAATACGTTTCTCCACTTAGAAACTCGTCCATGAATCTATTTATGATCAGAAATTGTTCCCATGAACAGAATAATATCATTCTTGTCTTGACTTACTCGGTTAACACCAGCTGTTATAGCAGCTCTCATGGAGTCTCTTCTTTGCGACCAGTGAAAATATTAAATGGTGTGCAAGCACCACGTCAATAGCTGATGTGGGCTTCGTTTTATTTACTCTTAACCGATTACAATCGACACACGTAGGCTACTAGATTTCTTCCTTTCTCTTCTTCCATCTGCAGCCATAAGCCCCACCTCCGCGCCTCCTTCTGCCATCATCGCTGCCGGAGTCGCCACCGCCTCATCTTCAACTTGGTAGTCTCCTCTGCCCCGGTGTCTTGGCTGCGAGCGACGACGGCTCGTTCACACACGACGGTGGAGGGGGAGACGGTGAACTTCCAGATTTGAAACGTTGTCGCTCACGGCCAAGGCCGTGACTGATGACGGGATGTTCATGACCGCTAAGGGGGTTGATGCGGAGGTCGGTGCTCAGATCTGTGGACGAGAGGTCGTCCATGGCTGACCACTGCTCTGCATCTCCAGATCAGTGGACGAGTGCTCGTGGCTAAGGCTTAGCCCCCCGGACGATGGAGAGGGTGGACACAGAGGTCGGCCTGGACGTGACAATCGACCGTCGCTCAACAACGACGAGCTCAACAGCTCTCTCCATGCCCTAGGTGTAGATGGCGAAGCTGTTGGCTCGTCCATGGCTGCCGGGGACTAGCTTCAATAGCTTTGTCGTTGACCGTGGTTGTAGATCGCAAAGCTGGTGTTGAGCATGGCACGAGTTGAGTGTGGAGAGAGTGGTTGAACGCTCTGCATCTCCAGATCTGGTGTTGAGCTCGCGTTACAGAAGGCGAAGCTGTTGGCTCGTCAGCCGTGGCTGCCGACGACGAGCTCAACAGCTTTACCGCTGACCCTGGTGGCTGGATATCGATAAACAAGCACGCGTCACGGGGCTTTTTTTCAAATTGCATACAAAAAAAAATTTATTTACTAAATAAGGGGAAAAAAATTAATTACCGTTTAGGGGTCCGTTCGGCAATTTGTGTGCCGAGCAAACCCGCTCGGCGCCTGTCTTGCTCGGCATGTAAGTGCCGAGCAAGACAGCAAGCATAGAGAGAGCAGTTTTGCTCTCTCTCTGCACGCTTTTTTTTTTTTTTTTTCGCACGATTTAGTGCAGAGCAGAATTCTGCTTTCTGCTCTCTCTCTCTCTCCACTAAAGCGTGCATAGCACTTGGAGAGAGAGAGTAGAATTCTGCTCTCTCTCTCTCTCCATATTCGGTCTTGCTCGGCACTCACAGTGCCGAGCAAGATAAAAAGCATGCAGAGAGAGCAGACTGCTCTCTCTGCATGCCGGCCTCTACGTCGCCGGCGCCTTTAATTAGGCGCTGGCAAACGACGTGAAAGGTGCTACAGCACCTTTCACGAGTGCTACTGAGCCTTCGGCTCTGCTTTAAGCAAAGCCGAAGGCTCTCCGTTGATAAGCTCATCCACAGAAGCTTCATTTTCTGCATTTCGCTCCTCCAAGGAAGTTCATCGCTCCTTTGCATTTTTGTGTTTCTCCTCTCAGAAGCTCATCTCTTTCTACAAATCGCCTCCTCTCAGAAGCTCATCTCTCCTCTGCATTTCGCCTCTCCACAGAAGCTCAACTTTCCACCACATTTCACCTCTCCACAAAACCTCATCCCTCTTTTGTTGAAGCCTCCTTCACAGAATCTCCGATTTTAAGTGATCCGGATATTAAGTGAACAGAGTGTGGAACCCGTTGGGAGCCCTCCCCTCGCTTTGATTAACTTCGGCGAGATTTGTTCTTAATATCCCGACCAAGTTTTAATCAGATTCTCTAAGACGTCATTTCTTGTTTTCTTCTATATAGCTCACGAAGATTTTCTCATATCCCCCTCTCCTCGGGTGCCTTTATTGATATTAGGGTTTTATTTTATTGCAAATATTTTTGTCATGTTTAAATTAAATTGGAACTTTTTTATTTTTGCAGAAGGCGAGAGAAAAGCAAAGCCGCCCTTCTTACTAGTTTGAGGTAAACCTTGTTATAGTTATTTTTTGCAGTTTCGTAAGTATTGTTTTATTTATTTAATTATTATTTGTAGACCGAATAGTTGTAATGTTTACGATTTGTGGTAAATAAAAAAAATGACCATAATCTCATAAGAACAAATTTTGAGGACTCATTTGCAACATAGTTAGAGATTACATAGTTAGACTAATTTTTGAGAACAAATTTTGAGGACCCAAGAGGGGCCTCTAACATTCTTTATTCGAGACAGATTACATAGTTAGAGATTGGCTTCTTTTTGGGGCTTTTTTTAAGATTGCATAAAAAAAAATTATTTATCAAATAAGGGGAAAAAAAACTTATTACCTTTTAGGGGTATGCTCGGTAGTCTAGGTGCCGGTCCGAAAAATATTTTTTCGGACCGAGAAGCGGGGGCGGGGTTTGACCCGGTCCAAAAAATATTTTTTTAATAATTTCAAAATTCGGATAATAGAAAATTACAAAATACAAAATGGATTAAAAATAAAGAAAAATCATAAAGACTTTCAAAAAAATGAAGGAAAAAAAATTAAGAAATTTGAGAAAATGGGAAAATAGCCACAATGAAGTGGCCATAGATTATTTTGGCCGGTGATTTAAAAAAATGACGATTTTGCCCTTCTGGCAAATCGTCTTCCAAAAAATTCAAAAAAAAATCTCAAAAATTAGGAAATGGCTACAATCAACTGGCCATGGACGATTGACGGCATTTTGGCCGACGAATTTTGAAAAATGACGATTTTGCCATTCTAGCAAATTGTCTCCCAAAAAATTCAAACAAAATCTCAAAAATTAAGAAATGGCCACAATCAATCGGCCATGGACGATTGACGGCATTTTGGCCGACGAATTTTGAAAAATGACGATTTTGCCCTTCCGGCAAATTGTCTCTCAAAAAATTCAAACAAAATCTCAAAAATGAGGAAATGGCCACAATCAATCGGCCATGGACGATTGACGGCATTTTGGCCTACGAATTTTGAAAAATGGCGATTTTGCCCTTCTAGAAAATCGTCTCCCAAAAAATTCAAACAAAATCTCAAAAATTAGGAAATGGCCACAATCAATCGGCCATGGACGATTGACGGCATTTTGGTCGACGAATTTTGAAAAATGACAATTTTGCCCTTCTGGCAAATTGTCTCCCAAAAAATTCAAACAAAATCTCAAAAATTAGGAAATGGCCACAATCAATCGGCCATGGACGATTGACGGCATTTTGGCCTACGAATTTTGAAAAATGACGATTTTGCCCTTCTGGCAAATCGTCTCCCAAAAAATTCAAACAAAATCTCAAAAATTAGGAAATGGCCACAATCAATCGGCCATGGACGATTGACGGCATTTTGGCCATTTTTGACATTTTTTACAATTTTTTTCGAAGACAATTTGCCATAAGGGCAAAATCATCATTTTCAAAAGTCGTCGGCGAAAATACCTTGAATTGTCTATGGCTAGTTGATTGTTGCCATTTACTAATTTTTCCGAGCTTTTATAATTTTTTTAGAAGATAATTTCCTACGAGGACGAAATCACCGGGCCGAGATCGGGGCCGGTGGTGGGGAGGGGCGGCAGGGGAAGGGAGCGGGGGTGGCAGAGGAAGGGGGGGAGGGGGGTGGCGGGGGGGGCCCGCTCGGCGTTGTGATCGCCGAGCGGACCCCAAAACGGCAATTATGTTCTCTCTCCCCTAAAATGGTAAATAAAATTTTTTTTGTATGCAATTTGAAAAAAAGCCCCGCGTCACGTCGGCCATTGACGTGATGTTTGCAAATTACTGAATATTTTTCCGAGTAACTATTCCTTTTCTTATTCTTCTTTCACAAAACCTTTTGTTTTGTTGGCTTGCGTAAAGCAGCATTTGGCTTGAGATTGCCTGTCTATTATTCTGAAGTTTCTTTAAGGGTGCATTTGTTTAGCAAAAAATTATGACATGAAAAACATTTTTTCAAAAATAATCACTTATATCACCTATAAAAAATGAATAACTGAAATATGTTCCAATCGTCCACGAAAGTGTTAAGATATAAATTATAGTCGATAATTAATTATTTCAAGCGATGTAGATAATCATTTTTAAGAAAATATTTACGAAATTATTTATTTTCTGTTAAACAAATGGAGCCTCCAGAAAAAGAAATAATTTGAAAAATATTTTCGTAATCACTTATATAAATTTGAAACAATTAGCTAACAAAGATGTTTTTATTATCGATAAACATTTTCATGGATGATGAAAATATTTTTTATTTTTTTAAGCGATACAAGAGATCATTATTAAGAACATATTTTTCAAATATTTCATTTTTTGTGAGACAAAGACAATCTTTTTTTTTTTGTGGCCAGAAAATGCAATCTAAATTCAAATGGTGGTCATTTAGAAGGTTTCGATAAGGCAATGTTTGGCTATACCCATTTTTTTTTTTTTCTATACAAACAATAGACAAAAGCATTTCTTACTCTTTGAATTTCTGGCCTAGATTATTTAATTTCCGATGGCGACCTATATTAATCCAATTGAAAATAATAGAATTGTGTATGTGTTCACGAGTATATATGTGGATATATATATATATATATATATATATGTTTCTTTTGCTCTCATTTTTCTCATGTAATTTGGAATACTCCAATCGATTCTGTTTTTCTCTTTTCTTGTTGTTTTTTGAGAGTAGAGCGGACCTTTTATAATATTTAAAAAAACACAAAATCAAATTATGGTTTGACCATAATGAATGAATTTATTATTTTCATGCATAGGAATACCATTTTTTTTTTGTCATAGCATAAGAATACTAGATTACCTAATAAAAAAATTTCAATATCATCGCCCTGTTTATTTTATTTTCTATTTGAGGGTTATTATACGAGTACTTTTTAACTTTCAATAAATAGAAGTCGAGAGATATATTTATTGAAAATGACATCCCTTATGTGAATAATGGTATCAAAGCGATATAAATGCATGAAATTATGATGTGAATGTGATATAATAAAAAATAGCCTTTTTGAGGCTCTCCACGAAGTCAGACATGGAACACCCGGAGCGACGAATGAAACTTTAAATTTATATTAATCATGAGTTGATAAGGGGAATTAAATTCTACAAAATCCATTATTTACGATTTTTTTTTTCAAATGATGGCATCCATGTTTGGATGTCCTTAAGGGGTTTTATCTCGTGAAAACACTTTTTAATGAAACTTTAACTTAGCTAGTCGTGGCAAAGAAACCATCGTCTCGTTAGTGGATTCGGGACTGCATGACCTTTTTTATCTATCGGATAAATTGTTGGGGCCTCGTGGGGTCTATTCTGAGTTAATCTTATTTTAATCCGGAATAACATACATATTTGAAGTTAGATAGAAAAAATTGCCCGCAATGAAAAGTACAAGCATGGTTTCGGGATGAATTTTTGTTACGTGTTATGGAATTTCTTTTTTTAAATGATGGCATGCATGTTTGGACGAGGGCCTAAGATCCGTTCGGGAAAAATCATATACTCCTTAAGAGGGTTTTAACTCGTGAAAACACTTTTTAATGGAACTTTAATTTTAGCTAGTTGTGACAAAGAAACCATCCTCTCGCTCAGTGGATTGGGATTGCACGACTTATTTTATCGATCGGATAAATTGTTGGGGCCTCATGTGGTCTATTCCGAGTTAATCTTATTATAATTCAGAGTAATAAACCTATTTGAAGTTAGATAGAAAAAGCTGCGTGCAACGAAAAGTAAAAGTACCATTTAAGGATGACTTTTTGTGAGTTGTTATGACAAAGAAATTATATATTCCCTCATATCATTTCCTAGTTTGAGATAGCGCGAAGTCTAGTCCTTTTATTCTGGAAAAATTTCAAATAAGTACTTAAAGTGTCTTTATTTTCTCAAATAAAAATTTGAAGTAAACTTTATTTCAAATAAGGACTTGAAGTGCTATTATTTTTTCAAACAAGAGTTTGAAGTAAATATTATTTCAAAGAATAGCATGAAGTGGCAATTGAGTCTCAAAAAGAGCTTGATCCCAAAGGCCTTTTTTGCCATTTTTTTTTATTTTTCCTTTTTCTATTTGTTTAAATATTTAAAAAAACACACACACAAGCAGAAGCTGCGTGCCCTCTTTCGAATCTGGGTGGTCGTCGGCCCTTGAAAATAAAGAAAAGAGAAAAAAAGAGGAAAATCGTAAAGAAGGAATGATGAAATTGCCTTCTAGGCTGGGCCTTTTTTGAGATTTCATAGCTATTTTAGGTCATTATTTGAAATAAATTTCACTTTAAATTTTTATTTGAGAGAATAATAACATTCTAGATTTTTATTTGGAATTTTTCTTTTGATTTACTTCTTGGCGTAAATTGTGGAGCGATGGCTAGATTTACCAAATCTTGTGCTTTAACCCAAAAAAAAAAAATATTTACTACTATATTTCCCCAGTTACTGCATTTGCACGTGCAATTTTGGGCCCGTTACAATATCATCGTTAAGTATATTGGCCTTGTTCTCTCGCTGCCGCTGCTCCTCCTCCTCCTCCGCCACCATCTCCGACCTCAATTGCCGGCCCTCTGACGCTTAACGCCACCTCCACCTCCGATTTTGGCGCGATCACCAGGTACTTTCAGAAATCCCACTCCTTCGTTCTCGCATCCGCGCCTTTTCTCTCTCGATCCTTCGCGTCTCGTCTGATGAGAGAGAGCTCATTGACAAAGAATAGAAGCGGTACATGCGCGCTTCTGGAATCGATCGTTTTATTCGTCATATGATGTATCTCCCCTAAAAAAAAACCCTAACTTTCCTCGAAGTCCATTACTTAAACCCTAGTGGGGATCCTTCTCCGTGCAATTCGATCCCGTGGAGCGTCCCAGATCTGGAGTTATTTGATCCGAGTTGGGTTTTTTTTCACCCGATCCAAAACCTTGCTCTGGACATATTTTCAATTGAGAGTTTTCTTGTGAATATCTCGATTCCGTTTTCTTAGCCCGCGAGTTTAATCTGTGTGATCTTCAGTTGTCTGTTGGTGATGTTCGGATGTTGGATCAGGTCGTGTTTGAAGAATTGAGTTTCTGGGTGCTCCTTTTTTTATTTTTTTACGCAGAAAGATTTTGTTTCTTCGGTGAGTAGAGGATTTCGTTACAAGGGAAATGTCAGCGTTCGTGCCTCCAGGGGTGCCTAGACCTGGTAACGCCAATCAAGCACGACCACAACCGCAGCACCAGCCTCCCAATTATGGCCCCAATGCAATAGCCGAGAGCATGCAGAATATGATCCTGAATAGACCGCCATCGACCCTACCTGGTTCTGCCCCCAGGCCGTCGCCTTTTGGCCAGCCACCACCCTTTCCTTCTCCATCACCTTCACCTGCATACTCTGGCGGGTCGCAACCAATGTCACGTCCTGGCCCACCACCACCTGGCGTTCTTGCAAGACCTACAATGCCTCCATCAACTGCTGCACAAGCTACATTTCCCCCTAATGTTGCCCCAGGAAGACCCACTGCTCCGCCTGCCAGTCATGCACCCCCCTTTGGATATAGACCGCCTGCTGGTTCTTTGCCATCTTCAGTTGGTGTGCAAACAGGTGTTTCTCCGAGGGCTCCCATTTCAGGAGCATTCCCTGGTGGTCCGGTCACAACACCAGCGGCACCACCAGCAGCACGTCCAGCATTTGCTTCTGCTCCTTTTGCAACCGGTCCAATGGTTCCACCAACAGGTCCACCTTCTGCTTCAGTGAATAATGGGCCACCAACTTTTGCACATGGAGGTTTGGCTGGAGGGCCTCGATTTGCCCCTCCAGGTGGCCCTGCACCTCAGCAGCTGCCTGTCGCCCCTCCGCCAACAGATCAAGTTCCTCGAGGACCAAGCATGCACTCCCTCATGGCTAGTCCCTCAGTAAGTTCTCCACTGGCTCCTCCAATGCAATCAAGTTCAACCTTCTCGAGAGCACCTCAGGCCATGCCTCCTCCACCGCCTTCTCCTTTTGGAGCACAGCCTTGGTCGATGCATTCTGAGCAGGTAAGAACTTTGATATGACATTTGGCTATTGGGAGCTGACTTGTTTCATAGACAATTATTACTAATTGTGAATGATTTTAGCGTTAAACACCAAGTATATAAGTACAAATATCTATCTTGAGAGTCATTTAGATTTTTGGAATGCATATTTGGATAAGGGTTGGTTTTGTTCTTGTTCTTAAAATTCATTTAAATTTGTGAAAAAATTTTAAATATTTTTAATGCTAAAACCATTAATTGAGGAACGAACCACCCCCTACCCCCAACCAAAAAAATAAAAATAAAAATGAAAAGAAATGAGAACACTTTCACGCCCATGATTAACAACTAAGGTAAGGCACTGTTAATTAATTGGGTAAGCTATCTTTTGTATTGCTAGAAAAAAAGGATGGGTCGTTCGACTTGTCCATGAACACGAGAAGCACATAAATAGTTCTTTATTTTGATGGTAACTCACTTTCAAGAGTTGAGTTAATGCGTTTGGTTCGGTTTTGGAAATGAGCCTTGGGGAAATGCGAAGGCCCTTAGCCTAAGGGGCTTTGGAAAAATGCAAATTGCCTTTGGTAAGCGTAAAGCAATTTTGAGTTAAGTATTGTTTGGGCAACATTTTTTTCGCAAAGGGCTGTAGTTGCAATTTTTCCTTTTTTATTAAAAAAGAAATCAAACCCTTGGTTGGTTCCGGTGAAGCGCTTAGGCCGGTAGCAGCTGGTGGCCAAGGTTTTGCGACCTAGGCGAATAAATCAAACCCCTTCGCCACCGGCGAAGGGCTCGAGCCGGCGGCGGCCCTTGCTTGGGTCGCGCGACCTCGCTGGCCCCTCATTGGCCAGATCTGGCCTCGTTGGTCCTCGCCAGCCGATCTCCCTTGTGCAAACAATAGTAACAACATGGGGCGAATGAAGTGTAGATCTAGGGTTTTACTTTTTAAAATAGGTAAAATTGGATTTTTAGTAAGGTTTTGAGGGCAAAATAGATAGCTAACTATTTTCATTAATTGAGGCTTTCGGCATTCCAAATATGGTGAAAGCTCAAGGTTGATGGGGACTTACCTTGAGCTTTCAACCTTCCTAATGCTAGCTTTTGATTTCATGGCCCTTGGGAATGGTTGCCAAACACCCCAAATTTTCCCCAAGGGGCTTTCAAAATGCTGAACCAAACACACCCTATGTCCTTCCATATGAATTTCAGATTTAAGACCGTTGGGGGCTTAGGTATCCTTATTCAGTGAATCAGAGAAACCGTGTCTTTCAATTTTTGTGATACAGTCGACCTTGAAATTTGAAAAGGACTTAGCTTAAATGAGTGAGTTTGGGCATCATATAATAAACTTTTGTAGTAAATCAATAATAGGGTTTGGTAAAAGAAAATCAGTCATGACGCTGCTAACAAGTGCCTGATCTTTATCGAGTTCACTTAATAAAGACAATATCATGTAGATCATTGCCAAACAACATGACATCTCAGTCATGATTAGGCTATATGTTGCGTGAGAAAAAGTTCAAGAGAGGGAATTATTGAAAGAGATAAGTTATCCTCGTCTTTGAGCCTCCCTATTTTTTTTTTATTTTTTATATCTCTTTTTGGATTCAAGCTCTTTTTGTACATGGGTTGGCACCCCTGGGGGCCTCAACTGAATTTCACTTTACTTATCATAAAAAGGGTACAGTGATAGGTTAGACTGCCCGTTTTCAATGAACTATGCCTCCTAGAAAAGGATTTTCTGTTCACGACACCAAGGACCCGTTATGCCTATCAATCCCCTCTCGCTGGTGACAATCTCACTATTGATTTTATCTGTTGATCAAGAAATGTTTTCTGCGTTTATATACATTTTGGAACAATTGATAACTTAGTCCTTTACAATTTTACTAGATGCCTCCACCTCCACCAGTTCCAGGTCCTCCACAACCACCTCGAGTGTTTGGGATGCCACCTCCGCTCTCAAATCAATCTATGACTGCCATATCCCCTGCCATGGCCTCCACTGGACCTTCTCTTGGAGGGCCATCAAAGATTGATCCCAATCAAATTCCAAGGCCTATCCCAAGTTCAACAGTGACACTTCATGAAACTCGGCAGGGCAATCAGGCAAACCAGCCTCCAGTATGTCTTACGTTTAGCTCTTTGAGTGTACTGCATTTTTGTTATCTTAGCATGCTGTTTTCTGATTCTCTTTTGGTTTATGAAGCCTGCCACAAGTGACTATATTGTCAGGGACACTGGAAATTGCAGTCCACGTTTCATGAGGTGCACCATTAATCAGGTAGAGATATGATGTGGTGTTTGGCTGTCAGGGCGTCTATGGAGTTGTTAGGTGCATAAAAGAGTTTCTTTTCCTGGGGATTCTGCCTTGGTTGACTAGAAAACAAATTCTCGTTATGTATATTGTCGTATGTAAATAAAGTACTATCTGATGTGTGATTGGACAGATTCCATGCACTGCCGATCTTTTGACGACATCAGGCATGCAGCTTGCTTTGTTGGTTCAACCTTTGGCACTTCCTCATCCATCTGAAGAACCCATTCAGGCAAATTTTTTACTTAAATTTTTGAGCTTTTCTGTGTTAATTTGGTTTTGTGGATGCATTGATATTGGTGTGTTTGTATGTTGTTTAAGACATTTCAAATGGTTAGGTCTGTCCTTCTGAACCTCATTCGATCCTTTTCAAATTAGTCAGTAAATCAGAAACTTCCCTTGCCTTGTCCAATGTATGTTGAAACAATTTTTGTGACTCGGGACAGAACCTTTTGAATAATTGCTGTGGGATAAGGATAGAGAATTGTTGTCATACATCCACCTTGACAGGGATTTTCTTGGTATTCTCTGTGCAGTGTTTATGATTTTATGTTAGCAATTGCATCTTATGGTATCGATATTGATGTTGGATGATGTCCTTTGTCACTATTTTCTGTAGTTTTGGCTGATACAGCATCTTATACTTTCAGGATTTTGTCTACTTTGACAAAGTAAATGACGTGATTAGGTTTTCTGCATGCTTTCACCTGATTAGGTCTTCTTTTGACATTTCAAATTTGCAAAATGGACAGTATAGTAAGCTAAGATGGCAAATCCCTTTGGTTCTCTAAGTTCTAGCATTGCTTATTGGTTTATATGTATTAACGAGTGGGAATTGTTGATTATATTTGTTGCCCTTCTCTTTTGCAATCCATTTGTCATTTGAATCTTATTCCTATTTTCAAATTTTCCAAAGAAAATAATTTTTCTGCCAGATGAGGTTTCATTTTTGCATTTGATTGCTTGATGTTCATCCTCACACTTTTTGATTTCTTAGTACAAAAGCAGAAGCATCTTGTCTCCCTTTTCTTTTCTTGTGATTGTCCATTCTTCTTTGTTCCCATATCAATGCTTGGCTACTTACCTCTTTTTAGTGCGATTCTGATCCCATGTTTTATTCGGAATCGTGTATCCTTTGTTGTAATGAAGAAGTGCAATTGATTTTATTTTTTCATTGATGGTATAGGTTGTTGATTTTGGAGAAAGCGGCCCCATTCGATGTTCCCGCTGCAAGGGCTACATAAATCCTTTTATGAAGTTCATAGATCAGGGGAGACGGTTCACCTGTAACTTATGTGGTGGGTAATCCCCACTGTTCTTGTTTTCATTTTCCAGTTTTTAAAACGATTTAGTGCTTAAATGTGACAAACTATTGGATGATGACTTTCAAGTGGATTCTGGGAATAGTGGCAGTCCCTTTTTAAATCTTCGGTTGTCTTCTACACTGATGGTCTTTATTTGTGGTCTTTGTAGTCTTAGTTCTGCTCATGATATTTGCTCAAGTTCATTTCTCAGTGTTTTGGTCTCTTGATATCTGCAGTGGACTCGCTTATTAGTTGCTGTGAAAATAGTCTATAAGGATTTGGACGTACTATTAGACTATATGATTGAGAATGATGTGCTTGTATCAGCTTGTTGTAATTAATATTCTAGATGTCTCGTAAATCAGAACGAGGGGTAGGGGTAGGGAGGATAATGAAATATAGATTTTTGAGTGAGAGAATACTAATATTGGAATTTTAGAGGTCTAGTTGCCCCTGCATTATAAGTGGGGCAAAATTTCTTATTAACAGGAAATCATTAGCTTCTTTTTTACTTTTCTCTCTGTGGGCGACCTGACAGCATTCTTCATACTTGTTTGTAGGCTTTACTGATGAGACTCCACGTGATTACATCTGCAATCTGGGTCCTGATGGCAGGCGCAGAGATGCAGATGAGAGACCTGAACTGTGTAGAGGAACAGTTGAATTCGTCGCCTCGAAGGAATATATGGTGAGTGAAACTACGAGATTCGCTTGTCTATACTGCAGACCCCTTCTTTTCAACTGAATACTCGGTGGCAACTTGATAGTGGTTCAGTTGGCTCTCTGATTTCTAAATCTAAGCAGTTGTATTAGAAGTCTATGCATATTTCCATGGTTTGACTGGTCACCAGTTTCATGGGTTTATACGTCCTGTTTAATTCAGTTATCACCTTATAAATGTAATTTTAGAGAAGTAAATTACCAATTGCAGTCAATATTTAGTTGCTGAGGAGGTGTTTCAAGAATAAGCGCAGAATATTCGGATCATGCGTCAATAATAAGCTTCTGCAGCCTGTGTTCTATCATAAAGTAAAGAATATGCCCTACCTGTGAATATATGTGTGCATATGAGATATTTGTGGTTGATCTCTCCAGGCAGAAGCAAAATCCTGCGCTATGATGTCACTGTCCTGAATGAGGATAATCCTGATCTACTCATTATATTTGGGAAAAGGAGTCAATATGACTGAGCTTGGCTCACAATCTTTGTTGGTTTATTGTCTATCACTGGATAGCTGAAATCGTACATGTCAAGACTCGTATAACGAAATGCATGGTTTCATTGTCAAGTGTTCCGGACATATGAATGGGGGTATTCCCGAAACTCACAAAGAAAAAAGGAAGTGAGTTAGACAAAAAAAGAAGAAACTTGGGCTAAAAGAGAACTAACTTGGACAAAACGAAACGAAGTGACTTAGACAAATCTTTTTTGTTGATAGATATGCGAAGTAAAATTTTCAGCAGCGAGCTGGTGTTAGCAGTCAAAATATTATGTTTGTGGTGTTCCTATTCTCTTTTAAGTTGAGTTTTCTTCAATGTATCTAATTCCAGATCCGTGAACCGATGCCCGCGGTGTATTTCTTCCTTATTGATGTGTCCATGAATGCTTTGCAAACTGGTGGAACTGCTGCAGCTTGCAGTGCAATCAATCAAGTTATTTCTGATCTTCCTGTAAGTGCCTTTTGATTGTACATTAACAAAAGCCTTTTATTTACTATGTAATTTGATCTAGCTATTTTGCTTGGATAGTTGGTGCTCATGTCAGTGGGGTTTAGTTTCGACTTCTTGTTGTTATGGAACAATGTGCATTCTTCACACCTCATGTAAAAGTTGGCACTTGACTATCTTTTTCCTGCTAAAGATACACGAATCTGATTCGCAAAATCTTTTTTTATTGGATTTTTAGTTGGCTTTGGTCTTGAGAAAGAGTTGTGCCTTATGGGATCGCTTGTGTTTAGCTTGTAAATTCCTTTCACTTTATCAATGACATTTTCCTGTTTATATCTAGAATTACATTACCCAATTTGAAATATAAATTCGAGCTTATGTGCATTATTCCATTAAATTTGGCTCCCAGAAGCAGTCTCAAATCCACTGGTAGAATTTTGGGCCTGGGCTGAGAATCTATGCCAGCAGCTATAAAAGGAAATGCTTTTGCTTCAATCCTCACCTATGGTTGCGTTTGGAATCAAAGGAACTTTAGGGCCTTTGATGATACATAGAAAGCCATTGGAACTGTATTCACAGATTGTTACAAATGTTGGGTTTCACGCTACCAAACTTTTGTAGTAGTATCCTTACTGAGTATAATGATTTTGTTAGATGCTCTCTCCCCTCACTACCTTATCGGAAATACCTTCTGTTTCCAAGGGTAAAATCAAGTGTAATAAAAGAAAACAAGTCTCATTCCCAATTAGCCCAAGAGCCAACTGAACTGGAACATATTGAAGTTCTGTTTGGCTGTTTCACTTTTTGTTTTTTTGGTCAAAACAACCAAATATAGGATGCTTTTTTCTAGGGGAAAGCAGCATGTAGAAGGTCGAGCTTTAGCTGTGCATGGAGGTGTCCTTGATGAATGCAAGTTTAGTATGGATTTGGTTGATTGCATGCTTTTGAGAAGACCTGCATCAACATGAGGGAAATTAGTTTCAGTTTCAAAATCAAAGAATCATTGAGATTAATTTCATTATTCTTCTTCTTTGGTTGATAATCTTTTTGCTAAGCTTAGTTTGCTTGCATCATCCTTTACAATGTCATTGCTAGATTCATGTAATGACCTGCCACTGAAAATTGGAGTAGCATTTGATGTTTCATATGAATTTGGTGCAATTGCCCATGGGATGGAGATATGCAATTTGTTATGTTGATATCTCTGTAGCATCTGACCTTATATTACGTCACTTATCCATCTACTTTATTGCAGATGCATTAGAACAATCGTAGCTAATATGCTGACTTCCTGTTAATTTCTGTCCTTATGGCTACAAAAAGTTAGTCAAAAACCGATGGAATAGAATGAACAGAAAATAAGTCAAACTGCTTTGTGTTATCAAAGGGTTGTTGGTAAGTGATTTTTTTTTTTGATCAGTACTTCATACTGTCATTTGGCAGGAAGGTCCTCGGACAATGGTTGGAATTGCGACATTTGACTCCACTATACATTTTTACAATTTAAAACGCGCACTGCAACAGGTGTGTGCTGTCAATTCCTTTTTTCTTGTACTGTGCTCTATTTAAGATTGGTTTCCTGATGGAGCGCTATTTTCATATGATTATCAAATGGTGTTTAGTTGTGAAGCTTCATGTATTATAGCATCTCTGCAATTTTGTGTGGTTTGTAAAAGTGCATTTTGTTTTATTTTTCGTTAGGGTTGATAGTTTCAGGCATTACAGTCAATTAAGAAACAAGTTATTACGGCATATTTGGCTTGCGTGATACTTTTCGAGTGAGCCAGTCATTGCTCATTACATGTTAATGAGTATTTAGAAGAACTGGGAGGTCTATCAGAACTTCAGAGGCGCTCAGATGTGGCATTGCTTTTCCCTTATGGGTTCTGTTCCATGGAAACTGGATCGATGCATCCCATTGTTAAACCTGTTAAATATCCCATTTTGTGGCCTTTTTCTCTTTTCATTAATAGATGATAGTCCAGTGATGATTATTTCATTCAGTGGTATCTCATTAGAAGTTCCATCACTTCGCTGTTTTCTCACATGGCTTATCAAAGTAAAATAATACAAATTTGGGCATGAATATATCTTAAGAATGAATTCTGTCAAATAAAATTATGAAGAGTCCGGCGGAAACAATGTTATAGATTTTTTCGCAATTTTGTCTAGCAAGTGGAAAAAAAGCACTGGATGCTGATTTTCTGATGTCATGTAGTCAATTAGTTCAGGTCGTACCCACGGAAAGTTACTTTGTTTTGTTTTGCTTTGTTTTTCCTTTCGTTTTTGTTTTTTGTTTTTTTTTTTTGGTTTTTGGGGAGGGGGGGTTGTCGTAGGAAAGATGGCTTCCCAGCAATTTGGTTGGTGTATTGTCTACTCTTGTGGTTGGATTTCAACAAAAAAGGCAGTTCAGTTATGCAATTTCGAGCAATGTTTTTCTTTGGCAGATGCCCATTTCAGTCTGGAGAGTCTTATGTTTTTTGGTCTTTGGGCATTGACTAGCTCAAGAGGCTATGTTGAACTTTATGAACTCTTAGTTGCTTCTTTATTTCAGGGTAGTAGAGTTACCAGTCTGTCATTTCTTTGATGCATGGATGGCAGTGGTGCTGGCGAGGATATTAGCCAGAAGGGAACATAGCAATTAGAATGCCTGAGGTGTTAGATGATATATACAAAAATCAAGGGTTAAGAAAGTGTGGGACAATGATTATGAGGAATTGGGTGTCTTATACTTTTTTGTAGGAAGATTGTCACGAACTAAAGTGATTCAAATGAACTGGAATATTTGAAAGTATTTGATGGATTCTGAAATTGCAATGGCTGTAATCCCACATGTTTCTTTGCTTGTTAGTTAATCCCTTTTCTTGACTGGTTGTGAGCCAGCTTTTATATCTTCTTTGTTCATTTTTCTAAAGGCATATTTTGTTCAATTTGGAGAGCATTGACCTATTCTCTGCTGAAAACTCAATTAAGAGGTTTGTGAATGTTGGTTCTGACAAGCAATGAACGTTTTCAGCCATTGATGCTAATCGTTCCCGATATACAAGATGTGTATACTCCGCTGCAAAGTGATGTTATCGTCCAGCTTTCTGAGGTGAGCTTCATAATGCAATTTAAGAAGCGTAAAATGAAAAATATACCCTTCAATTTTTTTCTGTTCCTCTGGAACAGATGATCTTTTTTTTTTTTTTTTCACTTTCTTAATGCTGGTCAATTTTATCTTATACTTATTTTATTTTTCTACTCCGCGATTGCAGTGCCGTCAACACTTGGAGCTATTGCTGGAAAGCATTCCATCTATGTTCCAAAATAATAAAATTGCCGAATCAGCCTTTGGTGCTGCAGTTAAGGTATGTACTTTCCTTTATAGGGCTCTTCCTAATGTTGGCAAATGCAATGTAATGAGAACTGATGAACTTTTCCTTGAGAAACATCATTGTGATGTTTTTTCCTTGGTTCTTTAATTTGTTCAAATGTCGTGTTGTGTGTTAATAGACTGAAATAAGACAATGAGCTACGTACATCAGGATTTGTTGAGGGATGCCCTCAAATTTAAAAACTACTTGTTGTAAATCATAGTATAAAATTTGAAAAAAGGTGGACTATCTAGAGAAGAAATAGTCCGAAATAGAAGAGAGAATGAGCTACGTTAGTGAAGAAGTCGTTCAGAGATGCATTAAACTTATAAAAAAGACTGCTTTTGGTGTTTTAAAGCAATTCACGGAAAAATAAGATCTGCCAAAGAAAATGGGAAGGCATATGAAAACATGTATCTGGCTTTAAGCAAGATAAAAGTTTGAGAGAGGTGTACTTAACTGTTTGAAATCATCACATTCTGTTTTACTGATCACTTGGTTTTAGGAACTAAGTAACCTTAATAGCCTTGAATGTCAGATGTTATGCCTGTGACACAAACTTTCTTTATGCTCCGAAAGTTAACAGGTCTGTGTCACTCATAGGGAAATGCTCAATGGAAGTTCTTCCTTTAGCTGTCTTTTTGTTTCTTGTTGAATGAGCATCTTTTTAAGTTAATGGAAAGAAAGTTTCTTTCATAAAAGGCAGTATATTAGCATTTTCGTGGACAGGAAGTATACAAAGCATAAAGCACTGAAAGAAAGAAATGGAGGACTAAGAAAGCAGGGATAATGAAATAGCTTGAAACTCTGCACCATTTCATTGTAGTTATTTTATTATTTACTAATTATGTTTTGGAATGGTGCTTTTAGTTTATCTTTCATCTCTTTAATTCCCAGGTGTTGATCATCATATTGGAGAAAATACTGCTATGCTCTTAATGCATTAATTGCATGACACGTTACCCATATGAAATTTTTGTTTTAACAATTTCATTTTTCTTTTCTCTTTTTAAACCTTCAGGCTGCTTTTCTGGCAATGAAAAGTACTGGCGGGAAACTTCTGGTTTTTCAATCAGGCATGTTCTAGGTTTCATTGAATTTATCTTAATTTGTGATGCATTAATTCGTCTTGGTTATCTTAATTTGTAATGTGTTAATTTGTGATCAATTATGCATACCATGCGTAGTCCAAAGGGAATATGAATGATATTTGAGTAAGTAGAGAAATATGAAGAATTGCCTCTTTGATGAAGTTTTCCCTACTTTGTACTATCCAATGCTGCAGTTTGATGCTTGTCCAAAAATGGATAACAAGGTGTTGGGAGGGCTTAACTGGAGGATATTACAATTTACATAAGAGATACTGTACATGTAGCAGCATGAATAATGTCACCAGTGAATTCAGAATAGAAGGCTTGAGAGAGACTAAATGAGCTTCGATAATATGAAAAATTAAATGCACCATCACATCTCAGATATCTCGTGTTGGAACATATGATTGAAGATCCTAGGTCAAATGTCAATTTGAGGGTAATATTGGTTGAACTCGAAAGCAAAGACTATTAATTGGGTTGAGAGAGCTGGCACAATTTGGATCAGTGATTCGTGTTTTGATGTTGTGTCGTGTTATAGTTTATCAGCCAAACACACCTTAGAAAAGTTTCTTTAGGTGCACCATGTCGGAATCACTCGTGTTCTTGTTGTAATCATTGAATGCACCGTAATGTATTTTTAGATAATCAACTGAAAGTCAAAAGTAAAAGAAAAAGTGAAGGCAAAGGAGAGCACTAAAAGGATTCCAAGTCTGACAAGTGTACACCTTGGTCCCGGTGTTATTCTATGAAGAGGATATCTCATGTATCTTGGCACAGTTGCTCATTTCAATGAGGCAATGTAAATCTGGATGCTTCTCATAGATATTCTGATAGAACTTGCAGCAGATCTGGATTCCCAGGACCCGAACTTTCTATACGGAGGCCTGTGGTTGGCTGTCTTGTAATGTTTGAAGTGCCTGTTTTGTATGAACTGGTTGCTGGAACTTCTAAGCTGTATTGGTTGCTGTAGCAGACCTTTTGTTTTCCTGAAACACGTCTGTGGCATCTCCTGCTATTTTGTAGCTTTCTGAGGTTATGTCCTGTTTTATTCTTTGGTTGATGAGTTTTTAATCTGCTTACCATGTAAATAGATGTATGAACACTGATAATTTCTTGATTTTGTCCGAAAATGATACAGTCTTGCCATCAGTCGGAATTGGTGCTCTCTCTGCCAGAGAGGCTGAAGGAAGAACTAATATCACATCTGGAGAAAAGGTAGGAGCTAGCTGAAATGCAATCTGGATGGACTCCAGGACTCCTCTATTGAATTATGTTCGTTTATTGCATACGATCTTTTTTCATCCATACTACTGCCCTTTAAGTAATTTGAGTCCTGCTTTTGGCCAAAAAGTAATTATTGTTCTTTCACCTGGTTTCATTTTTTCTTTTTATCATCTTGTCACCTGTATAACGTGGGTTGTGGTCAAGGATCCGGAGTTGTGAATTGCTTGTTATACGGAACATAGTCGTGCATGTACTCCTTTGGCAGATTTTTTTATGCTTTCATTGATGCAACGTTCCAGAAAAATGGACACTTATGAAAAATATGGAGATATTACAGGAATCTTTTTGCCATGTATTTAGTTAAACTGACATCTCAGTATTTTTCCTCGGCTGTAGTTGTCCTCTCACATTTAGTTGTTTTCATGGAAAATGTAGGAGGCTCATAAGTTACTCCAACCAGCTGACAAAACTTTGAAGACAATGGCCATTGAATTTGCAGAGTACCAGGTAATCTTTTGCATCAAGTTTTTTAATTTGTGATAAATTCAAGAGAAGGAATATTGAGACGTGCTTCTGTTTCTTGCGTTTGTCACCTTTTCATGTAAGATATCCGTTGGCATTTTCACATGGATTAACATTTTTTATTTGGAAATGCTGTAGGTTTGCGTTGATGTGTTTCTCACTACCCAAAGTTACATAGATATTGCGTCGATATCTGTGGTACCGAGAACTACTGGAGGGCAGGTATACCCTCTCATTTTATTTCTTGTTGTGGATTACTTCAATATTTCAGTAAAATTATAGTTTTCTGCTTTATGGAAATTATTCACGCCCTTCTATGCTAGTTAAAGGACTGTCTTTGTTTGGCTGAGAATTTGGAAAAACTCCTAGAGGCTATTATATTTATAAATCAGTTTGTCTAACTAGATAACCTGATCCCTGGGGCCATATATCTCATGAAGTCGTGTCTTCATTTGCCAATCCGTTGATGCGTCCTTTGTACTCAGAAGGAAGTTTCTTGTTGTGGACGCTTATGCCATTTAGAGTAGGTAGGAGGATGCATGCGATGCAGTGATATAAGCAAAGTGGGTAGATATGCAGTTATCAGTTTCCTTGTAGCTTGCTTGGTTGGGTGGGCTTTGCCATACACTTTTTTGAACTTGATATGACACATTTGTAATAATTCACTGCGAATGCAATAGACTTGCTGTTGCAATCTTCCATTTTAATTTTGTTCACATATTACCCTTTTTTTTGTTTGCATCTATTCCAGGTTTATTATTATCATCCCTTCTCAGCTCTATCGGATCCTGCAAAGCTTTACAATGATCTGAGATGGAATATTACAAGACCTCAAGGTTTTGAGGCCGTAATGCGAGTGAGATGCAGTCAGGTACTTCTAATGGCGACTAAAGGGATTTTTTTTTAATGCATTTATCAATGCTTCCGTACTCCTTTATATTACTATTAGTTGATATCTTGTAGGGTATTCAAGTTCAAGAATACCATGGGAATTTTTGCAAACGCATACCAACTGATATTGATCTACCCGGGGTATGTGTCTTTCAGCGAAGTATCTTTTGTAATATATTAATATGTGCTTTCCATCTCATTTTCTTCCTGAACAATGGAAGCCCTTAGTATCAGTTTATTTGCTGTTATTACCTATGATAAGCTTGAAAGGCATTGTATCTTATTTAAGTTGAGTCGTTGATGCATTAGTATTTTCTGGCACTTGGAAAAATTTATTTAGGGGTGCCAATTTATGTAAATAGAAGGTTCAAAATGAAAAATAAAACTCATGTAAGACAGATTCTACAATGCTTTTATCAACGAATTTAGAGCCATGAATGATATCCTGGTGTATTAAATGTATAAAGGTTCGAACCATTTGGTTATGTGAAGTAAAATAAATTGTTAATGAAGATTTGAACCATCTCTTTGTACTTCTACGCATATTCAGTTATGCGCATACTATTGCAGATTCCAGGAATTAGGTATCAGACTGGAGTTCTTATACTATGAGGAGAAAGTTAAATAATGTTACGTATTATTCATAGAGAATATTTTGCTTGCTGATGCATCCTAGGTCTTTCCTTGATGACTCACTTCATAAGATGGCCAAGTTCTCACTTTACCTGCAACTCTTCAACGATACTTCTTTGCATTGTTGTTTTATATCACTTTCTTGAGCTTTTTCTAGATCCTCTTACATGGCTGTTTTATATGCTAATCCCCGTTCTTGTGCAGATTGACTGCGACAAAACAGTAATGGTAACTTTGAAGCATGATGATAAGTTACAGGATGGCTCAGAATGTGCATTTCAGGTAGGTTTCCCTCAATTCTCTCGTTCTTGTCACTCGCAGGGGTTTATTTGGAATAGCTTAGTTTTAACTTTCCTTTTCTTATATCTCTTACTTAGTGTGCACTTCTTTATACCACTGTATACGGCCAACGAAGAATTCGCGTTACAACTTTGTCTCTTCCATGCACTAGCATGCTAACTAATCTGTTCCGAGCTGCTGACTTGGATGCCCAATTCACATGTTTGTTGAAGCAAGGTATTCTGTAACTTCTCCCCCTATGCCATTCATTGTTATATGTAATAATCCATGTTCTTCCATTGTATTACTTTTTTGTTGACTCCCATGTGTTCTTGTATTAAATTAGTGGCTTGTGTTTGGCCTTATTTTTGCTCAATGTTGGGGTCGCCCTTGTTCGGGAAATTTGACTGTGTCTTCCATCTTAATAATGTTTGTATTTACTATTTGCAAAATATTGATTGTACTTGGCCTTGCTAGTTATCATCGAAATAACCAGCAGTTACCGGCCCGTTGCTCTTTTAATTGAAAGAATAGTTGATAGACATAACTGTATATTGTTGGTGTTTGCCTCAACTTTAGATGATTATGATTTTTGGCCTCTTTATCTGTTTATCCGATCTCTCTGCAGCAGCCAGTGAAATTCCTTCAAGTCCACTCTCACAAGTCCGCGAACAAGCAACAAACCTATGCATCAACATTCTGCTTTCGTATCGTAAATTTTGTGCCACAGTGTCATCATCCGGACAGCTAATTCTTCCAGAGGCTCTCAAGCTTCTACCTCTATATACTCTTGGTAAACTTCTTTCCCCTGTGTACATTTGGGAATTGGTATGAAAGGGTTGTGCTGGGAGTGCTAATCTGAAGTCTTGATGGCTTAAAGTTAATCTGAAAAAAATGTTATCTCTTCTTCATCCATTGTATGTGGGCCACATTATTTTGCTTTTGTTAAATGCCAGCATATAAAGGAAGAGAAACATTGCTTGTTTTGATGTTTTATGTATTATAGCTTACACATTCTTTCAAAGGGGTGGAAGTACTTATGAATTTCCAGCTGTATAAAGCTGGGCAGACAGTTTTTTATTAAGTTCAAAGATGTCCGACATATGATATTTCGTCACGTTGTAAAAACTCTCACATTATTTTGTTTTGTTGTATGGCTTTGTTGACAAGTGCCCTTTCTTCCTGATGACGTTGGTTGATCGGGTCTCTTTGACTATCTGACTCCTAATTGATTGGGACAATCAGGTTATTACAGGAGTAAAAGGCCCTTGGTAGTGGCCCATAGTTGCCAATTCTGGGACTTATACTCATGATCACACACTTCCTATGGCTCAACTTGGCATTGAGTTTTGACAACGTTGGCAATTCCAGGGTCAGCACTAATTAAGCATTAAAAAATATAGTAATGTCAGGTTTTGAAGACCTCAAATATGAGTAAAGTGCAAAAATTTGACACATTTCACGACAATGGAACATGCAATTTCTTTTAACATTTTCAACTCAAGACCAAATGTAGCTTAACAAGTGTCTTTTGGGCACTCCTTAATATTCTTCGTAAATATATGTCAATGGCCCTATGATGGCACATGACACGTCCCTATTTCTTGTGTTAATGGTTAAACGCCTTATATATAGTTATATTCTACGTAATTGACATACTCCTTTGTGTTTCAGCCGTACTAAAAGGTACAGGGTTGAGAAATGATGGGAAGATAGATGACAGATCTTTCTGGGTGAACTATGTTTCATCTGTATCTACTCCTCTGGCAATTCCTCTGGTCTATCCCAGAATGATTCCCATCCATGACCTAAATTCAAGGGTAATGGTTAAATGCTGCTTGTTCCGTTTTTCACTAATTCCATATTGAATCACTGATAACTCTCTTGCATGATAACAGGAGGATGATGGATCCATCGTTCCAGCTGTAATTCCTCTTTCAAGTGAGCATGTCACCGATGAGGGAATCTATCTTCTTGAAAATGGTGACGATGCTCTAATATATGTGGGGAACTCAGTTGATCCGGATATTTTGAGTAAATTGTTTGGTACATCCTCAGTCGAAGAAATTCCTGCTCAGGTAACTTGGTTTCATGCCAATTCTTGTTGTAAAATTGTTTTTATCGGAATCTGCTTCTGATTTTGTTTGAGTGATGAAAAAAGTTGTATGATTGGGTTCTGGATTATCGACTGCTTGTTATGCATGATTGCGTGTGATAATAGGCAACAAGGCTGGTATTTGGTTGGATACTAGTGGTCATGTTAAATTATTGAGTAGGCCCACCTGTTAGGCCTCATCACATTTTGTTGATTGCCTTTGGATTGGGTAGACTATATCACTTCCATCTATAACGATGTGTTTCCTAATGGATGCTCCAATTTAAACTTAGATTATTCTGGCCTACTTATGACTTATTAGTATATGCTCCACATGAGTTTCTGGAATTACATCTATAGTTTGGAATTATTTCATTTCTAAGCAAGGATTTTGCATTTCAGTTTGTTCTCCAGCAGTATGAGAATCCGCTATCTAAGAAACTGAATGAGGTGGTGAACGAGATACGGCGGCAAAGATGTTCCTATCTCCGGTGAATATTATTGTCTCCTTGGTTTCTTACATCATTCAGAACTTATCTGTTTCTTTAATATAGTTACATTAATTATATTGCTAAGGATTCACTTTTCTGATTTTTTTCATTTTCTCATTTTTTAAATACAGCTTGAGATTATGCAAGAAAGGAGATCCTTCAGGTCAGTGCATCCGTAGCCATGTAATTTCATTGGCTTAGATTGCTTGTGCTAAGTTACTTTTGGTTGTCTGACTTAAGAAATTGGAGTGGCTTTGCCGGTCAAACCAATCAAGTTTTCATGACTGAGGCCGTCTTTATTCGAATGGCTCTGTCAAATCAGATGTCTTCCTAAACCTTCTCCATGATGTCAGATTCCTTCGTTCCTATTGGGAAGAAAAAGGGATAAAATCTCTATGCGTGGCTTAATTTATCTCTTTTAAGCAGTGTAAATCCACTCTAAAATCTACACTGGCCATTACAAAAGCATATGGTTCTGCAAGTAATCTCAGATTAGTTGTGCTGGGGTTTAGGGAATTGTTGGCTTTTGACCTCATATGCAGGATTGATCTGACAAGATTGTGTCTTTTTTCCTTGCAGGAATGCTGTTCTTCTCATATCTGGTTGAGGACAAGAACTCTGGCGGCTTGTCCTATGTCGAGTTTTTGGTACATGTACATCGGCAAATCCAAATGAAAATGTCTTAATTACTGCACACTAGTTGGGTTGGTTTTCGAGTTTTGCTTACATTCATGCCAGGGATCAAGTGGGCTCCAGAGAGAAGATATTGATCAGGTTTAGGCTTATGTTTATGTATACAGACTAGTCTTGGCCCCAAAAAAGTAATTTAATTGTGGAACCAAAACGAATTTTGTGATAAAGGGTTTTTTTTTTTTCATTTTTTTCTTTCCTTTTTTAAGTGTAGGAGCATTCAGAGTTGTTGTTGTTGCCTGTTAAATTAACACCAATAAATAGCAGACATTCTTCTTGTTTTATTTCTGTTAGGAACCTCCTAGCAGATGAGCAGGAATTGTATAATGAGTTCTGTATCAATTACATTATTAACTTGTGACATACTCTCTCTCTCTCTCTCTCTCTCTCTCTCTCTCTCTCTCTCTCTCTCTCTCTCTCTCTCTGGGTCTTATAATTTCGATTGATGCGATTTTGCCTCCATTTTGTGAGCAACTTCCGGATTTCATTCGATCATCAGTGCCGTGACTCTTGATTGCCTTCAGTGAACTCGTGCCTTCGGTTGGACATATACGGTCTCTTGACTATTTTGTTTCGTGTCTTTTATCTTGCAGTTATTGCAAAAGATGAAAGAGATTTGAGGGACCGAATTCCACAAATTTGCCTTGTTTTGCTTAAAAACATGATTATGCTACAAATGGTCCAAGGTAATCGCATTTTTTTCTTTTTTCTTTTTTCTTTTTCCCCTTCATATTCATTTTTTTAACGTCGAATTAACGTTTTTGGCATGAATTGGCTTCTAAAGCTTTCTGTTCAAGGTATAGTATGTATGAACACTTGTCGTGGAAGTACCGCGTTTCTTCTGTTTGCATTATTTAGCGACAAAACCACGTCAACCTCTTTACACGGTAAACCTACTTAAACTAATGATTCTTCTAATGTAAAGTGGTCTTGTTAATAGTCGTTGGTCTACTGATCATTTGGCGGAAACATGGCTCCTTGGGCCTAAAGAACTTATAGACAAGGTCCAACGGGCAAGCCATACTTTTTGAAAGGAGCTTGGCATGAAATGCGGAAAAGTGTTCGAAAAAGTCCTGTACCTATTGTATTTGTACTAATTCAATCCTAAACTTTTTGATTGCGCCAATATAGTCCTAACTTTTTGCATTGGTGTCAATTGAGTCTATCGTGCCAATTTTGGTTGGAAATCGTTAACGTGAACGTCGGCCGTCCTACGTGAATATTTTTAATTATTTTTTATTTTAAATATTTCTTTTTTGATTGAGGGTTGCGGGCTGTCTCCTGTCGGCCACTAGGCGAGGGCTGCACGCCCTTGTCGGATTTGGGCATTACGGCCTCGCCTAGCCTCAAGCGAGGGTGTCAAAGCCCTTGTCCAACCCCGTGCGGGCTATGAGGTCTGCAGCCCTCAATAAAATAAAATAAAAATATTACAAAATTATAAATAATATCCATGTTTGTGCCGACCGTGACACGTAGGACGATCGGCATTCACGCCAGCGGTTTCGAGCTAAAATTGATCGGATGGACTCAACTAACACATATACAAAAGATTTAGGACTAAATTGACATTAATGCCAGTAGATTTAAGACTTTTTTGACACTTTTTCTCATGAAATGGGCAGGCATCGGTTCGTGATCTTTGACTTCTTGTCCCAACATGGGCTTGTGTGGTGTTGGTCCGCCATGACACGCGGGCTGGCTTGGGTACGGGCTGGCCCATTAACAAAATAGTTCGTCCCGTGTGGTGTGGTGTGGTGTGGTGTGGTGTGGTGTCTTGGTCTACCTTTTATTAACATTCATATCGTAAAGGCTGTTCCTTATCCTTCTTTTTCTAAAAGTGTATGATGTGTAGAGTGCTTCTCACTTAAGGAAAGGGCGAATCTCGAATGGTCTCAGGCACGCAAGAAACTCTTTTCTCACAGCATGCAATTCTAGCGCGGGGAATATTATGATTTATTTGATTGATAACATTGATTTCTCGTAACCAAAAAAGAAATTAATCATGCATTAAAATTTTCTGATAATATATAAATGTAAGAGATTATTCGGCTCCACGAAAGTTTCATGTACTTGAAAATTTTTCACGTACTTCTCCGAACTTGGTCAACTGGATTCTCCACCAAGTTAAATTAATCTAAAATGCTGATAGAGCCTCCCTCTCTTGCAGGTCTTTTTTGTACTAGATGGGGCTCTTTCTTCTCCAACCCAATAACCATGAGAGGATCATCTTACCTAAAGACAATTTGACTTGGGTGGTTTTGTTACCTTTTTCAGAATACGGTCCTCTTCACCTAGCAGAACTTTTGATATTGTGGTTGGGGCTCAACTTCGCAAAACGGTTTCGTTTTCGGAAAATCGCCATCGAGATTCATTTTAAAGTGGCCACTCGTCTTCAATCTAAAGGTTACGGTTAATAACGTCGGTCGTGTTTTGTTTAAAGCTATTATAAGACCGTTAAAACTCTCACTTTGGATTCAAAAATGCAACATGGCTTTCGAAAAGAAAATCGTCGTGCTGGCTAGCTTGCTAATCTTGACAATGATAAGTGATTGGACATTGAGTTCTTTCCACAATCTCTCGACGTTAAATTTTTTTTTTCAGCTTTAACCAGTTTTCTTATCCAAAAAAAAAAAAAAATTCACATTGGAGTACTTTTATCCCTATCGAATCCAAAATTGGATTCCTCATCTAACCCTTTTTTTTTTTTTTTATTTTAATTTCTCCTCCTTTTCCTCGCCGTTTGGGGTGGTGAGATCGATGACTCCGCCGTTGACCGGAGACTGAGAGGGGGGCTGCCATTGCCGACGGCAGGTCACCCCGAACCCGCTCCAGGGGCAAAGTCTTTTGGTGATCATGCAGTGGGAAGATGAATAGTGAGGAGAGGAAGACGATCGGTGACTTCGGCCGTGGGGCCGTCCATGCCACGTGGCGATTGATGAATGGAATGAAACTATGGTCACGTGGAGGAGTGACACTGTCTAATATTTTCTCGAAGTGAAAATCCGAATGACTAAATTTACTGCTCGCCAAAAAAAAAATTACTGCTCGCTTTCCAAATTGTCCCATCGAGAATTTATTACCCAGCTGTGCAAATCTATCACAAATTACAGCTGTAAATTACTAATAATAAAACTCCAAAAAGGAAATATAGATGCATCGAAGGCAAGCAAAAAAGAAAGAAATTTTGAAAAAAGGGAACTATTTAAGGCGATAGAAGAGAGAGAACCGAACTTGATTCAAACTTCTCTCTCCTCTCTCACTCGCGCGCTTGCCAATCAGCGAAATCTTCGCATTGGGGGTTTGCTTTCTCCCCAAGTTTTAGGGTTTTCAGTCGCGATCGATTTCTCGCCCATGAAGAGGGAGGCGGTAACCTCCGACGGCGCCGGGATTGGCTCGAAGAGGAAGGGCGTCGGCGGGGCCGTCGCCCCGGAGCAGCTCAGGGCCGTGAAGAGGGAGCGGTTGTGCAGGAACCGCGGGGAGAAGGAGCCGTCGCAGGCGGCCCAGCAAGACGACTCTGCTCGCAGAGTCCTGCGCTCCCACTACCTCGCCGTCAAAAATCTCATCAACGGTGGCTAGCGCTTCCTGATTTTTGTTGGAGTTTGTTCTTCCGTTGTTGTACCTGTCTGTTTTCTTGTTCCCCTCCTCTTTTCTCGACTCTTAGAATGATGATATCAATTTTTTTTTTTTCTGTTATAGACGAAAGAGATGACTTGCTGAGGGCGGACTCGGATAGGTTCGCTACCATCATCACTGAAGTGGAGAACTTGTATGAACAGGGTAAGCCTGTCAAATGTCCTGTAACTGCTAAGATATGGTTTGGTTGTTAATTATGTTTGCTTGTAAGAATTAACTTCTGGAAGAATATGATTCTAAGCCCGCATACATTAGTTGCTTCGATCTCGTGCTTATGTCATGTATGAACCATCGAATGAGTGACTGAACTCGGGATTGAATTTCTATAATGGAGCTATTGTTTGGATTTGACAGGACACCTTATGATCCTTTACAAAATTTATAATATTTAATGATTGAAGAGCCCTTTTGCTTTCTTATACAAAAATTTGCTGGTGTTCGTTGACTTGCTTTTAGTATTGAAACTGTGTTATTTTTTTTGTTCTCCGTGTACTTTCTCAGTACAGAAGCCGAGGGAGCAAGTGGCAGATGCTGAGGCACTTTTAGATATTGCAAACACTCTGGTTAGCTCAGTGAAATCATACTCCAGTGAGGGCATAACTCCATCAGATTTTGTGAATTGCTTACTCAAGGATTTCGGTCAGCCGGTGGGAGGCTTGGGAATCAGTGAAAATGATCGGGTCCCCTTTAGCTGGAAGGATTTAGGCGTACGTGTTTCGCCCATCTTCAGAAACTTCAATGGCTGTTCCACCATGTGAGTTATCAGACTCTTCACCTGAATGTCTCAAAAGTCATCAGTCAGATTTTTTAGTGTCATGTTTCTCTCCTGAATTTTTACTTCTTTCTGTCTTTTTAGGCTTGGACCAATGAATACTCAGCTTAAGCAAAGGAAGGTTACTGTTCATAGAAGGCATACAAGGCCCACTGAAAGTGCTCGCCCTGAGGAGGTATTTTGTGGACTTATTTTACTTTAATTTAAAAAGAAGGCATGCAGAGAGATATCTAATTGAGTTGCCTGAGGACGTAACTTGTCATAACTTATAAACCATTTAATACTGTGAACAAATAAGGAAGATATGTTTTTCTTTTTGGATATGACTTTTATGGTCAAAGATTATGTGTCTTAAGCATGTCTGTGGTACCATGAGCAAGCGAACTAGTAGACAAAATGATTACAAAATAAATGAAGTCATTGCATGAGAAACAGGTTTTTTTTATTTTTGGCGAGGTAATCATCAATGTTAGTATTGCATCACCTGGATGTTATTTTTTCAGTTGTCTAATTGTTGCTCATTCTGATGGGGTTATGAATTCTCTTAGCGGAACTTTTTCTCTGGAGGAACCTGTTCTTTTTCATCATGCTTAAACTCTGCTTTGACATTTATTGGTTAGTTTATTCTCTTGCAATATTATTGCTGATCCACATTGACCTTTAGTAATCATGTAAAGTTTAGACTTCCACATAAGTTTAAGCTCAAAATGGGTTGAGTAGTATCTTTGGAACTGAGATATCTGAGATGACAAAAGTCAGTGGTTCATTTGTGACAGATTGATGAAGGTGAGGTTGAAGGGAAGACAGATACTGATAAGAACATGTCAACAATGTTTGAGATCTTAAGAAGGAAGAAGCGCGTCGGACTTGATAGCTTGATTTTGAACAGACAGTCTTTTGCACAGACGGTTGAGAATCTGTTTGCTTTGTCTTTCCTAGTCAAAGATGGGCGAGCGGAGGTTATTGTGGATGAAAAGGGCAATCACTTTGTTTGTAAGATTTATTTCTTTCTCATGAACTTCTCTTTCAAACTTCGTTATCAGTAATGGCTGCACCTTTGCTTGACACTGTTAATTATTTGCATTGCAGCGCCAAAAAATGCTCCTGTTTCTAGTCTTGTTCTGTCTGGTGAAGTGGCTTACAGCCATTTTGTATTCAGATTTGATTACAGGGATTGGAAGGTAGGGATCTGCACCTTCAGAGGAATGCCTAGTCTCTTTTGTTTATTTGGCTTCATCCATCAAGATCTCTTCTACTTTTCTATGTTGTTCCATTTCCACTGAAAAATATATTTCTTCTGTTTATGGGATTATGACCATAGTTGTTCCTTGTTGGCCGTAGATGATGATTAGCACACTACCACATGGAGAGGAGTTGATGCTACATAGAGAGCAGCAGATCTGCTTGGCTTCTTCTCAAACAGATCCTGTGTCATGTAATTCTCAATCAGCATTGCCCACAACACCCATTAAGAAACTGACTAGAAATCGTGGTTTGGTCATACAGGAAGAAACGGTGATTGAAGACTCTCCCGTAATTGGTGATGGCTCTTCAACAAGAGCTAATGCCATCCGAAAATGTAAACGGAAAGTGCAATGAGGCTGCTTTTTTGAGGTCATGGCGCATGTCGAGACTCCTTTGGTTTCTGCTTCTCTATTTTCTGCAGTTTTTTGTGTACATAGGTAGACGGTCTACGAGTTACTAACTTAGTCCCTATTTGAAAGTGCGTCCCTCTAATTCTTTCTGGAAATTTTGTTTTTGAACTGAGGCCTTTCTGTTGGGGTGTATATGTTAGGTTTTTAGATCATGTGAGGATGCACTATGTTGTGGTTGGTCCTTATCAATCAGAAGAATTGGGCATGAGTATTCTTGTATTAAATGTCAAGAGCAAGCCATTCGAGCGATTCTCTATTTTTCATATGTCGACTTGCCGATGCCTCTCTGTTTGACTGGCTCAACTTTATGCGTCTCTCCCTGTTGAGGTGATACTACAAAATAAGTACACTTAGACCTAAATTGAGCACTTTTAGCCAACTGCAAACATTTAATCACTGAACCCAGAATCCGCCGCTACTGTCTCCTAGGCTATGTTAGTACTCACGACTGGTCCATGGGTCTCTTCATGAAGCCTCTCTGCTTTAGTATGTTCTCATTTTTCTAGGGCTGCTTCATGGCGTGGAACTGATGAAGTTTTTAATGGCTGATAGTTGATACCTTTGGTTTCAGTTGTCTTTGTCAATACTGGAGTGAAAGTACCGCATATGGATGGATTTCGGAGTAATTACTATTTTATAGACGCTAGCAGGCAAATATGGATGGATTAACGGCACTTGCTTATGGGTTTTTTTTATCCAATTCATGGAACGCGACATGCCTTTTCCTTCAGAAAAGAAGATTAACACTCTAGGACAAAATCTGGAGCCTTCCTACGGTGATGTCGGTAAAGAGGAGCAAAACTGAGCAGAGATGGCAAATCTTCCGGTGCAGCGCTCTTCTGTTGCGCCCACTACGTAATCTTCAGTGCTTGTCCTTTGGTATGTCAAGGTCCTCGAATAGTGGACTGTCAACTCCAACTCCCATGGCATTTAGGCCATTGTCGACGTATAAAACGGCTCCTGTTATGGCAGAAGCCAAAGGCGACACCAAGAATGCAGCGGTGTTCCCCACCTCCTCTGTTTTACATTGATTTCTTGTCAGTATAGGATTGCCAAAAAATGCCAAAAAGAGAAGCACCAATAAGTTTGACGAACAGCACCTGCAGACAGTTCTTTCTGCAAAGGAGCATTGGCCAAGGAATACTCTATCATCGTATCAATAAATCCAATTGCTTTTGCCGCACGGCTTCTTAAAGGACCTGAAAGTTCTGAGTTAATATAATCTCACATAATATTTGGTTTGTTCATGTTTCAAATAGGTGGTAGGTCTACCCCACATATTGAGCATTGTGACATCTGCCACTTCTATTTTTCTGGAAGACAGCAGCTAAGAAAGACCAAAAGATTTGTGTCGACCAAATAGGCAGGAATTTTGCAATAGTTACTGGGAATCAACACGTGAGAGGTAACCTAATTCTTTTGATCTCGTCACATACTTCTATAAAGGAGCAATTGTAGAAAGAAAACATGAGGCCTATGGAAAAAGGTAAGTTGGATGCTCTGAAATAATGCTTCCAAAATTCCGAAGGTGAAAATGCCAACATACCGGCGGATATAGTATTCACTCTAATTTTGTTCTTTCTTCCTGCTTCAAAAGCAAGCACCTGAACAAGTCATCAGCCACAATCATGTAAAAGGGTGTGTGCTTATGAGCACAGGATGAGTGGTGGCAATACGGAATAACAGCACACTTACTCGTGTATCACTTTCTAGAGCAGCTTTTGCAGAACTCATTCCTCCACCATACCTGTAAATGGCATGTGAAACATGCATATTGATTATTCGTGGAAAGGAGAAGTGATAATGATAAATTCGGAGTTGAAAATGTACCCTGGAATGATCCTCTCAGAAGCAATGTAGGTAAGTGATATTGAAGAACCACCTACAGAAGTACCATCAAGTTTTCAGAAGAGAATCACATATTCCAGAATCAGTGAGATGGCATGACATATGTACTATGGTTACCACTCTGAGTCTGTTCAAAGAGCAGATTTTGGAGAAAAAGACATGCCTGGGTTCATTATCGGTATAAAATGCTTGAGTAATGAAACATAGGAGTAACTTGAAGCAGATATCGCTGCAAGATAACCCCTCCTTGACGTTTCCAACAAAGGCTTGGTTACCTTTGAAAAAGATAAATGAATAGTAAACAGCTTCACTAAACAGAAAGTAATCACCAACGAGTGAACATGAATCACATGCTTACCTCTGGCCCATTTGCAAGTGAGTGAACAAGGATGTCAATGCTGCCAAAGTCCTGCTTCACAGATTCTGCTACTTCCTACGTATGTTTATATGGCTGCTTAAGAATACAACTTTCTGCATCCGATGAAGAAAAATGCGGCACAGAATGCCCAAACAATAATATAAACTATATGGGTAATCATATGAAACAAAATAAATATGCTCATTGCATGAAATGCGGCACGATGGCAGTGACATAAGTAATTTGTTTCTCAAAAGATATGACATCGTAGAATGGACTTTTTCCTTTGTGCACTTGGGTTAGTATCCATGATCCCTGTAATCTCCAGGGATCATGGATACTAACCATCTCCATTTGATATATTATTAGTCCCTTTTGTAGACGTTATTCTCAATCTCAACATTGTCGAAGACGAGATAAAAATTGGCATAGGATATTCTCAAACCTGAACAGTCCATTTGCTGGATCCTGTGTAACGCTTGTTTGTTTTAACCTGCAAAAGTAAAATCGAATCATCTTCATTTAGGTCCTGAAGTTAGCATCCAACTTTTGAAAAATATGGCGTACTCCCTTATTACATCTTCAGGAATGTCATCTGGAGTATCATATACAGCATCCAAAGGATATACTTTGGAGATCTCCATGACAGAACCATCTGGCAACCTGAAACATTGAGCAACCAGTATGACAGATTCAACAAAATTGCCAATTTTAGTTGCAACATGAGCTAGTCAATAGCAACTTACACACGCGATTCGTCAAACTTTCCACGCCTCAGGCTGGTTTCAAAGATGTTCAAAACCTAACCAAGAAAGTAACCACCAATGAATGGGTATTTTAACGATTCCTCAGAATCCTAAAGGACCAAACTGTAAGAAAACCATAATAAGTGCATTATCAGCACTAGTACTCACTGGCACCCATGTGCCAACAAGAATTTCAGCACCAGCAGCAGCAAGAGATTTTGCTATTGCCCAACCGTAACCATTGTCGTCAGCAACACCTGCTATAAATGCCCTCTTACCTACAGATATAAAAAAGAGTAAAACCACAATCATTTATTGTCACAAATAAAATGAAGACATGCTATTATAGGCATATAGCAGAAAAAATCTAGCTCATCAAACAAATATGTACAAGTAGAGTAGATAAGCTACCGATCGATATAAAGACAGAGTTTAAACTACTGCAAAATCTTTTAAAAAGAGATTCATCATTGTCTAGTTGTTCAAGAAAAAAACAGAGGTTTTGTTGAAAAGTACTCATAAGATTGGCATTCCGCCCAGGAAAGACATCCATCCATGTTGCAAGCCCGTCTGCCAAGTAATATTTCAGAAGCCCAGTGACTACTGAAATTAGCGACACAAATAGGAAACACAGAGGGCCAAAAGGAGGAAAGATTGAGATATTGGTGTATAATTCCCTGTACTAAATAACTAGCCTCAATACCGACACCTTTTCCAGATGCAAGAAGCTTACACATGAACTGATTAATGAATAAAGTTTGCAACACATTGAGATAACAAATTGCCACAGGAAGCAAATTACAATTCGGAGATGAAAGGAAATTTAATTGAAAAAAGATGCAAACTGACCTAGTAGCAGGTAAAAACCAAGCACACAGAGAAGAACACATGAAGAAAATTCTGACCTCTCAAGTCAATCGGCAAACCCGACGAAGGCTTGCTTTGACTAGCTTCAGACATGGCCTTTGTCACAGGCTTAACTGATTTCACCCCAGATGATGAAGAAATTCCTCGGAGAGGTAGCATACATGATAGATGACAAGTGCTAGCAAGCTCAGGCCATGAAGCCACCTTACTGCCGTAACCAAGAATTGTGGCACCCAATCTAAAAGCTCGGCGCGAAGAGGATACATAGGGTCTTGCTGTTGCAAGGTGCAGGCCAGATGCCATGGTCGATGCCATTACGAACAGATTAACTCCAGCGCAACGAATTGAAAACCTAGAATTACGTAAAAGCAAGTCAGAACGAGTTGAAGTTGCAAATCAAATGAGGCCTTGTGTGATCTAGTGAGGAAAGTAATTTCCATCAAGTCTGCATGAGTCTTCATCAATTATATTCATCGAAACATTCATCCACTCAAACTCACTGGATAACTTCTCTCATTTTCATTCTAGCACTGTCCATGTCCGCAACTGCTTCCATGTACTAACATCGTTCGAATATAGCAAGACAGCTACATCATCCAACAAGACAACTGCTATAGCACCAGGCCAAGCAGAGGGTGACACAACGCAGGCTTATCAAGACATTTTGAATTCTTGTCCTAAAAAACTCTTCTTGCTTTCGCCAGTGCGCACAAGTGTCATTTCTATCTCTCTCTATCTTTATACTCAGCTACCTTCGGACCCAAAAGTAAAAAGCTACCGGCCGCGATTTGCCGGGATTGGAGTAGCTCAAATTTTAAAAGCAGAACATCTTTTTATAATTCTAGAACATAGCTAACTTACAAGCACTGGCACACACTCTCCACAGCAAAATGAAAACAGCACCAAAAGCGAAATTCTCAGAAGTACACCTCTTTCTTCACTATCAGCTATAAAAAATAAAAAATAAAAACGTCCTTTTCTGCCGAAATCGACGAATTGGGTTTACCACGCGATGCATACGGATGAATATCGCTTAAGAACACAAAGGGAGAGAGAGAGAGAGAGAGAGAGAGAGAGAGAGAGAAACCTTCGAGGAGAGGGAGAGAGACGACGAAATGGGGATTGCAGTGAGTAAGAGAGGTAAAGCAATGTGGGATTTCTCGGCACGAACCTATTAACGGTAACTAGGTCACCGCGAGGAGGGGTCGCAACTTGCAACTTCAACGAAGAAGCTCGGTGAAGCCACAGCTCCGACTGAGGCTCACGCTCTTGCTCTCCCCTTGATCTCGGACCAGTACACCAAACACATGCCCAAGTGAAGGAAGCAAAAAGACAAGAAGCTCCTCTTTTCTTTTGAATGATTAAATTATAATATATTGCAAAAAGAAATTAGAAATCACAAGTGCCGTAGTTCCCTTTTTTTTTTTTTTTTTTAAGAAGATTATCTAAAACTTTCTCTCTCACATGCTCGAATGATCTTTAAACCTCGATTAGTCATGGACAACCTAAGACCGACCGAGGTTTGCCTTGGAGGCAGCTACCAAGTGAGGGCCTCATAGTTCTCCTAGATGTGAGAGAGAGAGAGAGAGAGTGATCACAAAGAGAGCAATTGTTGGCCGGGGACATGGTCTTAGTTGATGAAAGCACAGAGAAGTAAATATTAATCTAAATACGGTCGTTTACATCACTTGAATTAATTAAATAATTATAATCGATGAAAATATTTTCATTATTGATAATAAAATACGTTTAAAGTATTTTCATGAAAGATGAAAATATTTTCTTCATTTGTTTTTTTGAAAGCAACACATGTGGTGATTTTAAAAAAAATACTTTTCAAATCATTCATTTTTTTCGCGAAACGAACGGAGCCTAAATGCGATATGGCCGCGATGGGTTGTGGATCCGGGTGCCAAAGTCAAAAAGTAAGCCGTTGAAACGTGGGCCTTTCAACGGTCCAAACATCCATCACGGAGAGCCCGTCGACCCGGTCGGTAGTAGCATGCCCGGGGGATTGGATCTGGACTTGGGATGGTAAGGCGTCACGTGATATCTAGCCGGGGGCGGGGGGGATTGCCGACGTCATCCATTCCCCCCGTGAACGCGCTCGCACCAGCCCAACCCCTTGGAAATATCACGTCACGCCTCCAAAATATCCTTTTCCCCTTCTTTTTTTTCTTTTCAAATTCCAATTTAATTCACTCGAAATGTAATTTTTCCAATTGCCAACCCAACACCCATCTCACCCGCTTACGCTCTCCCTAGTCCTTTCCCCTCTGCGAAACCCTAACTCGCTCGCCCTCCCTCTTCCTCTCTCTCTCTCTCTCTCTCTCTAAAAACCCCATACGTCTTCTCCTTCTCCTTCTCCTTCTCCTTCTCCACTCGGGTTGTACGCGCGGTGCGAGCGAAACCCATGGACTTTGGAGGCGGCCGCAAGAGAGGGAGGCCCGACGCTTCCTCGAACGGCAATGGCGGTTTCAAGAGATCCAGGGAAGGTTCGTTCCTATCGCTCTTGCTCTTTCGATTAACGCGGATATGCGTGTCCCCCGCTTGTACCTCTGTGATTTCTAGGCTTTCGTGTAGCGTGTCGGAGAAAAAAAGCTGCGGTTTTGGTTTCCTGAGGTCATGCTTCTGGTGCAGCTTCGGCTGTTTCCTGTGGTACTGATTGCGCAGTGCAGTAGTCCAGTGGCCGACTAGCAATAATGGTAGTTTGCCCTGCCCTGCGGAAAAAGAAATTAACTTTAAAAGCCCTCTGGCGTTTTTATGAGTTATGACGGTTTTAAAGCGTCTCTCCTTGTTTTACTTGGATGGATCCCCAGATCTCCCTGCAGTTTGTGTCTGTTCCTGAATGTCTGCTTTGGTATGATTATAGGGTTTGAGTTTGTTGTCGTGCTTTTTCCTGTTCGAAATGTTTATGAGCAAATGGGCGTGTTGTTTTCCTGAGAAATAGTCTTGCTTGGTGTCTGAACTTTGTAGTCTATAAACCTCAATTCGGGTTGGTTTCTTGTTATGCTAGATATGTTTTGGCTAAGGAGCTTTTCGTGTTAATAGTTTGTGATTCACGATAAGTTTCTTTTGTAAAAGATTCCGTCATCACTTTCTTCTTTGTCTGGATGCCACATTCAAATGTTAAAAGAGCTTGATGCCTCCCATTTCAAGAACATCAGTTAATTTGCTAAAAGAATATGTAGCACGGTGAGGTTTTTCATATAAGTAATGAAAAGTTGAGGAGGTGATATGCTTTTCTTTTAGGTATTCAGTTTTCCTTAAATTTCCAGTTTTCAGCGACCTGAACTTGCTAAGCTGGCATAATAACTATTGTGATGGAGAATGCTTTTCGCTAAATTGTGTACCCTTTGTTGGAGTGTCGAAGCTTTTTTTTTTCCCTACATTACATTCAATGGAGTAGTGAGTGGATAATTATACTTGATTGGAGATCATTTACTTTGGTTGTGATAACAAATGGTAATGTGACTTAATGTCGTTAAATTCCGAGGTCATTCACCCGCTGAAATTGTCAACTGAAAGAAATTAACTAATGTTCTGCAACAGAAGCGGAGACCTTTTCAACTGGTATAGGAAGCAAATCGAAGCCGTGCACAAAGTTTTTCAGGTTCAAATCCTAACCTATCTAAAAGAAATAGTCTAAATACAATTTCATCTGTTGTTAGAGTTAACAAAACTGAAGGTTGTTTATTTATTTTATAAAGTAAAAGCAATGTGATATAGACTAATGAATTGGAATTCAAAGTTGTGCTACAGGTGGCCTCGCGCTCTTGTTCTAATCTTAACAAAGATTATTGAACAGAAACCATTGATTCACAAAGGATTGGTTGGAAATTGGGATTAACTACTACTGGCAGGAAAAGTAAACTCAAAGCTGATGCAAAGGATCCAACATGGCCCACCTCATAATTGCTATCTACTTCTGTGACAAAATTTTAATTGCTGAACAGATACTGTGGATGCATGGGAGCCCCTCTCTTTTCCTAATCTTTAAGATGCATAAGGCACAATTTAGGTCAACAATATGATAATACTGGCTTTAGAACGCCTGTACATAGTTTGTCATGAGTTTCCAATGCCTATTCTTTCTCGCCCTTATGATGTTTTGAAAAACTGTACTTCTGTTTTCTACTGGACCAAGTTTGGATCTGCGCTTGGATTTTTCTGCACTCTCATACTCGAAGTCTTATAAGTTTATCTTAACTCCTAGTGGAGTTAACAGATCGAGCAGAAATCTTTGGCTATAGAACTTACTGTTGTCTAATTTGTTGCTTGCATTTACCATTATTTAGATCTTTATATCTTCAATTTTGATGCTTTGATATTCTTTAAATAATTCTTTGGACTGGAGGCTAACTTGTGGTTACGAGATGATGCAATCAAAAAAATGTTGAGTAATGAATTTGTTTCACCGGGGACATTGGCAGTGCTCTCTGCAGTCTATGTATAGTCTAAATCACTTTATGTTGAAATACACTGATTAAGGCATATTGGCAGAACAGAGGGAAAGTTTCCAGATGTTCAAAGTGTGTCTGAACTTGATTTGCTGGGCATCTCTCTCTCTCTCTCTCTCTCTCTCTCTCTTGTTTTGGATGTTTGGGAAGTTTCATTTTTTTGGCATAATGTATTTTTTATTTTTCGTTTTTTGCAAGTTAGTTAGCTGCTGCAACTCATTAATCTGAAAAAAAAAAAAAAATCCGGGTCGTTATGACGATTTACCTAGTTTAGTTGTTAAAACCTCTTTGTGGTGGTGATTGGCTTATAAAATTTGGTCTATATAGAAACCGGAGTTACTTCTTGTCTCATCTAACAAGGTCTTCATTTGATTTTATCCTCTTTTTTGTGTAATTATTTCATGGAGGTATATTAGGAGCATATTTAGTCACCCTAATCCATTGAAACCTTTTTGTCTTCTTTTGCGGGCAGGTTTTAATGGGTTCCATAACTACATGTAACTAGGAAAGTGGTAGCATCATGATTGGTCAAGATGATTTATGTTGTAGTGGAGCACAATTGCACATACTTAGTGTTAGTCATGATGGGCTGCGTATAGTTTTCGCTTTAGTTATTTCAAAACTGAGAAGATTCTTGCACTTGACTTGTGTATTAAGACTATTCATTTACTAAATAATATTTGATTCTAGACTAATTGAAAATTTATATTTTTTGAAATGATTGAATGGTTTTGTTTTGAGATTTTAGATCAACAACCAACCTTCCCTGGAGGTCACGTCCTGGTTACCTACACAGTAAAATGTCTGCTAGTGCTTCTATATAACTTCTCAGTGCTCATATATAACTTCTCGGTGCTCTAAAGTTCCTCTAGATACTTGGAGGTCATGTCCTGGCTTTATGTATTCCTCAACATTTGCAGTGTTTTTTACTCCAATGCCTAGTCTGGACCTTTATTTTCAATCTTGCCTCGAGCAACCTGCTTCAGTCTCATTATGGAAGTAAAAACTTCTTCTATGAAGAATATTCCAGATGAACCTTATTGTATCTTTCTTCTCATACCGCTTTTAATGTCACTCAAGAATTATTGTCTAGTGGTAGTGAAATTGAGTGGCATTGATAACATCAGTCATCTTCAAATCATGGTGTCAGTTCATTGGTAGTCCATCGTATGCTCTGCAGCTCTGCTTACATTCTTGTTTGATTAGATGATAAGTTATGCTCGACTGATTACTGCCGATCAATCATGAGTCTTTATTTTGCTCTGAGCATTTGTGTTGCCGTCCACGTAACACGCCGCTGTGCAAGTTATGTGGTATTCCAATTTTCGAATAAAACTTTCTTTTTGTCCAGCATCATTTTACTTGCCTGTCCTTTCGATGGAAGGAAGAAGCCTAGTTGTCAGGGCTTAGCCATCTGATTTATTACTGCAGTGTGTTTTCTCCTTTAGCATTGTTTCATCGACTTGTGGGGTTAGAGGATGCATTCTAGACATGCATTTTGGCCATAATAAATATGAGATGATTCCCTGTCCGTTCTCCCCATTTTTTAATAAGGATATTGTTTTTTTATTGGCCCTTGCATCAATAGAACTCTAATATGATTGAATGTTTTTGTTTCAGTACTTCCGGGTGCCCATTTGGTGAGGGATGCCACTTCTTGCACTATGTACCGGGAGGCTTTAAGGCTGTATCTCAGATGCTTAATCTCGGTGGCAACCCTACTCATCCCCCTGCCTCCAGGAACGCAGCACCACCTTATTCAGAAGCTCCATCTCCTACAGCTGTGAAGACTCGGTTGTGCAACAAATTCAACACTGCCGAAGGCTGCAAGTTTGGTGATAAATGCCACTTTGCTCATGGCGAGTGGGAACTCGGCAAGCCAACTGGTCCCTCCTATGACGATCCTCGTGGCATGGTTCCAGCACCCGGTAGGTATGGTGGCCGCAATGAGCCTCCTCCTCCGGGTCTTGCAGCAGCAGCAAGCTTTGGGGCTTCCGCCACGGCCAAGATAAGTATTGATGCTTCACTTGCTGGACCAATCATTGGGAGAAATGGTGTGAACTCGAAGCAAATTTGCCGAGTAACAGGAGCAAAACTCTCAATAAGAGAGCATGACTCGGATCCTAATTTGAGGAACATTGAGCTTGAGGGTACATTTGATCAGATAAAACAAGCTAGTGCCATGGTTCATGAGCTTATTGCTAATGTTGCCTCTGCCTCTAGACCTGCCATGAAAAACCCAGCTGCACATTCTGCTCCCCGAAGCAACTTCAAGACGAAGCTCTGTGAGAACTTTGCTAAAGGCTCTTGCAACTTTGGAGAAAGGTGCCACTTTGCTCACGGAGCAGAAGAGTTGCACAAGTCCGGGCTTTGAAGATAGTTATTGCTTGTCTCATCTCGTCTCTACTCTTTGGATTTTCAGGAAGTGTGGGTCAACGCCAGATATTTGAGAATTTTGTTGTGATGAGCATGTTAGTTTGTTATTATTTAGCTCCTTTGGATTCTGTGGCTAATCTTGGTGGATCTTATTAGCAAGTTTCTCTGTGGTATTGGCCCTCAATGGGATTTGGAAACACAAGGCGTGGCAGTCATTTGTGGTGTGCGGTGTTTTTTTATATGTGCTAAAAGTAATGGAGTAGCATACAGTAATAGGAACCCGTGAAATGATTTGCAATTAGGTAAGGATTGAGGATAATATTCTACTGTTGAACTTTATGGACTGTTGATTCTATGAACGGTGGACTGTACTCCATAGATCATTTTTCAGCAATGGGTAGGCACTGGATCACGCGAGTAACCAGTCTTAAGCTGTTGATGGAGACCCCTTAAGATGTTCCCTTTTTGCATGTTACTGCATCTGGACTCATATTGTGGTCAAGGGGGAGTCATCGGTTGTCAAAGTTTATACCGATTTTTTTTGTGGGGGGGGCCGCGGGGGCGCTGTCTTCTCTCCTGTCTTGCCCTGACCATTCTGTTTGAAGTTGCCTCACTTTTTAATGAAACTAGCTGTCTGATGCATTCACAGTTCTTATACAATGGCATAGCTCTTATGGTACTGTACTTCTTGTGCATTGAAAGGTGGCTAAAGACTGCAGAGTGGCCAAATATTTTGTGCTCCTTGCATTCCTTCTCTTGGATCTTGGTACGTTATATGAAAAACAATGTGCCAGATGTGAATTTAATCCGTCACTCGAGACCCTTCTTAAAATTCAGCTCCACTTAGGGAAATATCTAGTAGCTATAATTGGATTAAGATGATATCAAGTCCAAAAAGAACTTAGAATCCCTGATGTTTATTCAATCAGAAGCAAGAACCTACTTTGCAAGCCAGTTTAAACTTGAGTACGTGCAAACGAAAAAAAGTATAATAATACGTCAGTACTCTCATTTTGCTTCTTATTTCGTTCCAATCGAGGGAAAACACAAAAAAGTTGATTTCACTGATCCTAAGACAGTAGAGGTTTTTATTCCATGGAAACCCGAGAGGTTAAATGTGAAAAACTAAAAGAGACGGTCTTAAGGTCTGGCGAGCACTTCCTCTTCCTGATGCCCCCTGTCAACTCCCCTGTTGTCTTCTTCAGTCTCCAGGTTGATGCTCGTGTACCATTTAGCACAGAATAAGTAGATCATGAAATCAAAGGCCGTCAGCGCCGCGATGAGGAAGTAGAACCGGTCCATGTGCCCTGTGTTAAGGTCCTCCGGTATCCACCCGGGCTTGTCGCCCCGGGCTGTGATCCGGGTCACCATGTTCACCAGCATGCTGCTCACATAGTTCCCCAGAGAGATCGAGGCCATGCAGAGCGAGCTCCCGAAGCTTTTTATCCCGTCCGGGGCCTGCTCGCTAAAGAACTCGAGCTGGCCCACGTACATGAACACCTCGGACGCACCGACAAGCATGTACTGCGGCACTTGCCAGAAGATGCTCAGGGAGCTCGACTTCTCACCGGGTACGACATGCCTGAGCCGTGCAATCTCGGTAGTGCCGGCTGCTAGCATGGCCAGCATGCCGATGACAAGCCCGATCCCCATCCTCTGGAGCTCGGTCAGGCCTTTGAGGTTCCCGGTCAATCTCCCAGCCAGCGGCACGAGGATCTGGCGGTATATGCCGGTGCAGATGAGGACGCTGCAGATGTCGAAGGCCGACATGCTGGCGGCCGGGAGGTGGAACCGCCCTATCATGGAGTTCATCACGTCGCCTTGCTCCACGAAGAGGGAGGCCATCTGTGTGAAGACGACCGAGTAGATTATCGTGCACAGCCAAACCGGAATCATTTTCAGGACGCATTTGGCCTCTTCAACTTGGCTGACCGTGCATAGCCTCCACGGATTCGTTGGACTCGATACATCGCTCTCCACGATCGTGGCTGCCTTGTCCAAACATCTGAAAGAATTATCAGCATATCATCGTCACAAACTCGGCATTATTATTGCAAGTTACAAGCAGATAAGACATCATCTCTTATTTGAAGCAGAACAAGTATCCAAACAGCTGATGGAAATAACGTACTTACATGAACTCATTGCTATGCCGAATTTTCCTAGTCCCTTTGATTGCAGATTCCGATCCTTCCAACTCATAGAGGTCCCCTTCTTTAGCTGGAACAACGTCCCATTTTCTCGCAGTGGCCACAAACACCTGAGCGATGCGAGGCAGCGGGTTGCCGCATGGCTTCACGTACCGATACTTTTTCGTCCCCGCTAAAAACAGCAGCAACGCCACTGTGGCAGAGCCGGTGGACACCAAGAACCCCAACGTCCACTTCCCTGTGTCCTCGTAATACACCAGGATGGTGTTTGAGAAGAGGGATCCGACGTTGAGTGCGAAGTAGAAATAGCAGAAGAATGCTGCTTTGGAGTTCTTCTCTTTGGGGTTTGCCTCATCGAACTGGTCTGCTCCTAAAGTGGCTATGGTGGGTTGGTGGCCGCCGTAGCCGAAAGCTATCAAGTAGATGGATAGGTAGAAGATGGCAACCCCAATCGGCGAGGCAGGCATGCAAGGTAGTTTCCCATCACCGCACCCGTCTGGTGTGATCAAGAAAACACCAGATGTTACAGATAATAGCACCAACCCCTGTATGAAAACACAATTAGTCAGCTTATGATTAGGAGGAGACTTTCATTCCATCTATAACTGGTGGAAGCTAGAAAGTTTCAGTTAAATTCGAGTATACTATAAGTGTTCTCCAAGACTATGTAGTCTCTCTGTACTAAATCATGCACACTTTCTGGGAATTGTTTCTCAATATGTGATTGGATTGGTCCAACAAAATGAGTCTTAGAAAATATTATGCAAGGCTTGTAATCTGGAAGTAACTGAACTCCAACTTAGGCATACAAACTCAATTTAAAGGATTGACAAGGTGAGTGCAAAAAGATCGGTTACCAGCACGAAAATGAGCTGAAAGATGGTGCAGGTCAAGTAACGTCCCCAATAGGAGTCGCTGAGGAAGGCCCCGATCAAGGAACACAAGTAAACGGTCCCGGTCCACTTGCTCACGTTATTGGCCGCACTCGCGTTCCCCTGCTCGAGAACTCTGGTCAGAAACAGCACCAAGTTCACTCCCACCCCGAAGAATGCTAGTGTTGCTAGCCCTTGATTCGCTGCATCAGATTGAGATGAGCAGCAAACAGCATGAGACAAGAATCTCTTAGTAATAATTGTCACATGGATTCAGGAACATTGGTTCCCATAAGTGAAAATATAACGGTTGCCTCATAGTCACCTAGCAAGAGGCTTGCCCACTTCCATCCGCCGATGCTCGCCTTCTTGGTAAGAATGCCCTCAAGCTTGATTGAACTTGTGTTCTCCTTGTTGTTGTCGTAACTTTCGGTCACATGAAATCTTCCTTCGCTGTTGCCGCCATTGTCTTCTCTGGCCTGCAGCTCAGTATGGGAAAGGAAAATAAGAATGGAGGGTAGAGCAAATTTGAGAATTAGGAGCGCATTTGCACGTGCGTTCGCGTGCCATCGCACTTAGTCCAGTATTTATCTGCTACGACTTGAGTGAGTGAACAGCAAGAAACATCAGCCGAAGGACATGCACACCACATGCATGCGCATGTACACACACCAAACTTGGGCTCAAACTTTTCCTCCTGTGATCTGAAAAGTGTTCATGCAATCGGGAATTCGTTTTCTAAGTCCAGTTAGATAGAAGTGTACACACCTTTTGCTGAGCCTCCATGTCGAAATTGCGCAGCTCCATGGTAGAGGTTGGAGGTTCTTCTCTCTGAAATAAGTTTTAGCTAGTCTCAGATGAGTGAGATATAGCTACTGAACTGAACAGTAAAGAAAAGACACTTCAAGAAATTTCTCTTACTCAAAACTCAATGAACACTAGCAACACAAGGAAAAATAGCTAAATAAACACATGGCTGGCAACCTCAGCTATGGGAATGGGAATTCGATCGGAACGGGATTAGTAGATTGGATTAGTAAATGTTGCAATAGGCTCTTGATGAACGTTGAATGCGACTCGCTTGCATACTATATATTCACATCATTAGGCATTCCCAAGTTTCTGAAGTAATCTTTGTACATATGTAGTGTCGCTCTAAAACCAAACAAGTATACAGAGTGCCACGAAAATGATCATCAAGAAATGATTGATCAGACACACAATCGCGTCCTATTCATCGCTTGGGAGAATGGCAGTTCCGACCAAGTGCATGCTCGAATTGAGTTCATCCGCGAAAACGAGTCGCTTCACTTAACAAACATGTTCTGTAACTTTCTTTCTGCGGTAGGACTTAGAAAGCAAACTGATACGTGCATGCATTTTGTGCGGACCTCTACATGCACGACTACTACAAGCTCACTTTGCCAGACGCAAATGATGAACTTCAAATCATGGAAACATGGTTGGTGCCAAATAAAGAAAGGACTTACATTGGAGGAACAAGAGAGTTTGCAACGAAGGGAAAACTTGAGGCGTGTGTAAACCTTCAACGGCCCCCAATATATAGAAGAAGCCTTCAACAGACAAATGCAAGAAAACCTGATTAACCGTGTCGCTTTCCGACTAATTTCCTACCTGTCCTTTTCCATTACTATGGTGAGCAGATTCATTCTATGCTGCGATCTGGACAGAACAAACGACCGTGTGAAGCAGTAGGTCCGATGTTTGTCATTTCCGGTATGAGGTTGTGATGCATGTTTCGCCGATCGTCAGAGTCAGAAAGTTCTTTTCCACACTTGGTTTGTCATATTGTTGGAAACAATAGTTTATCGCGTCTTTTTGGCGCGCGAAAAACATTAAACCAATCTTTTCAAGTGAGCTAATGATTGTGTACTAAAGTGGAGGGATGTGGAGTCCTAGAAGAAGCCTCTACCACAACTTTAGGTCGTCTCGTGCTCTTCCATGGACCCTCTCTCTCTCTCTTTCTCTCTAGTGGCTTGTCTTTCCAAGTGAAAATGGAAAGTGTTTCTCCTTATTCTCTCTCCTTGGTTTATTTATCATGGTTGTGCTTGATAGCCCAAGCTGAATTTCAGTTTGCATTTAAATTTGTTGGCACATGACAACATTCTTCACAATAGCGAATGGCTAATCTATGTTAGCGATTCGCTAATGTGAAGAATATTGTCATGTACCATTACCACCTTGTAACAATATAAGCTGACAAAAGATAATATCATATGTTTACAGCATGTTCTGTGATTATCATTACAAGACAGTTACAGCATATAACTGGAGTACATTGATTTCTCTCAAAAGGTCTGGAAGTTATGAACTTTTTCATCACGTGGTTGGCCATTTAACTCTGTATAGATGCAGCAGCGCATAACTGTCATAGTTATGACTCATTAAATTTTCATTTCATAAGATAACACAAATACATAGTTTATGTCACAGAAGATAAGGAAAGCCAGTTTAGGACGCCAACCTTTTACGGAACTTGTTCCCCGAGAGGACTATCCAACCCGTGGCAGTCCCGAATTCCGGCGAGGGAGATGAACGAGTGTCCGTGACCACAACCACTTGCTTCTCGAAAACCTCGTGACTCGTCGGGAATTGCCGGCACCCTATTGTCATTTACGGATCAAACAGCAAAGATGGGCCTCGCAAAAAACCTTGCTCGATTGTAAAGTAAACGAAATCAAGTCCTCTCTTTCGATGGCACTCGCGACGTGATCAAGAACCCCCTAGCATATGATCTTCTCTCCAACACGAAGCTAGTGAAGACACAAGGAGCAAAAGAGATCTGGGGTCTCTCTTATAAAGAAACGCAGGATGAATCATGATTTTACCTAGGATTTGTTAGTTAAGCACGTCCTATTATAACTCCGACACAGTCTCGGACTCAAACTCAGATAGCTACAACTTCTCTCTCTCTCTCTCTCTCTCCGTTGAACAGCTGACTCCTCGTTCGTTTGTGGCTAGGAATTAAGGGACATTGCCTAATTTAGTTTTGATTATCTGTAGATTAATTTTTATAGACTAATCTTTTTTTGGGACATGTAGCTAAGATGTGGTTGTTGTGGGAAGATGTTCAAGTTAGGATTTGGATCTAACCAGGCTGTGCAGAGAGGTTAGTGGCGTGATTATCTCAGATTTAGTTAAGTGAAGTGAAGGAAGAAGAAGGACCCTTTTGAATTTTGAACACGAGATTTGAAAGGAATTAATTTCTCTACTTTAGCTTCCAAAAAATTGCTAGCATTAAAAAACTGTTCATGCTTTCATATCTAGGGTTTATCTTTTAATACACGAGTGGAGTAGAGATTAACACCCAAGCAACTCTTTTTTTTTTTTTTTTGTAGGTATTATCCGTAGAGCAAAACTTAACCATGATTGCTTGTGTGCAGCAAAAAATTCAAATCAGGCACATGTCAAATTTGAAACATCAAGTATAGAGATTATCGAAATTGGAAAAGTCAGCTGAATCAAAAACTATCCCGTGAAGATCGCCATTCGCCTGCAAAATCTAATTCTTAGGGTGACTAAACTGAAATCCAACATTTGAGGAAATTTTCATGAAAACCACAAAAGAGGAAATAATAAGAAGTTATTAGCTAGATTGACTCGCAGGTATTAGAATTATGGCGTCCGAATCAGCATGAATTTAAATTGTCCAAACCACTACCAATGACTTTGAGTTTATTGTATCGAGATTTTTTTTTTTTTAATATCCCAAAATTTTCTATATTCATCTGTGAGCATCAACTTTGTTTTGAGAGATTTGCAAATAATAGGGGTGAGCATGGTTTCGGGATAAAATCGAGAATCGAAAAATCAAACCGGTGGGAGCCGTTCCAATTCCAAGTTCTAGGGTATGCATAGAAGGCTCTAGGTTCCGAAAATTGGGAAACCGATTCCATGTTCCAAGCCCATTTGGAACCCGAAATAAATTTTTGTATTTTTCTTGTTCTATGTTTTCGCGCGATCCTTCGGTATTCTATGGCGTCCGATGACGAGTGTGTAATATGGAGCCACTATTCTAAATTTCTATTTCCGGCGATATCCATGACTGAGATTTTTACCTTGTCAATATTTCATATACTCCGTGTGTCTAAATATGAAATGTGATCAATGAATTTTAGCAACAAATAGTGGTCATGAGAGGTGAAAATTCGCTGCAATCATTCAATTAAGAATATATGTAGAGTCTAAGTAAACCCTAAAACCGACCTTAGATGCTGTGACAATTTATAGTGGTGAGACACCACGACAGCGACACGCGAAGAAGTAATCAATAAAAATCAAAAGCTTCTAAATTCAAACGCAAGAAATCAGCGATGACACGATCGCTTAGCTGCCGATTACACATACAGCCGACGCAAGAAGTACTCGTTCGTGATCAGCAGCCTCCTGTCCACTCACGAACTATAGCTACAGGAGTCATGTCCGAGAAAACAGTTTTTGACGAAGAAAATCTCCGGAGTTATCAATGCTGTTTCTATTGATCTTCCGGTTCGTGTATTAATTTCTTTTTCCCCTCTCTTCCATCACGAGCCACCAACCATAGAACTTCTAGATTCTTTTTTTTTTTTTTTTTGGCCCCACATGACCCAACTTTTACAATGCCAATCCGAAAAGAGGCATATCCCTATGATGTCAAATTAAAAAAAAAATACGAAATTGTTGAACATGATAGGGACTTATCAAATCAGTCGTGAGAAGCGTCTCGCTCACCCTCCTTATCACTCTGATAAGTTGTCTCCCACTCGACACGAAAGTTGACTCCTTTAGTTTTTAAACGTTTGCTGAATTTTGTTTACATTCAGAGCAGGAAAGATTCGCCAATGTCCCCCACTCTCTACGACTCCTGATCTGTGTTCTGCAATGACAATTCAGGAGGGGTTCGATAAGATGATTTTGCCAAGATTGTGTCGAAGCCCTTCATGCAAAATTAGGGCTAAGCAAAAAGAATCGATCGATCGAGCTGGTTGATTCTGTCCTATTTCCAGTAGCATCGATTGGGTTTCTGGTTTCCTGAAATTGAAATCGGCGATTTTCAGTCCGATTCTCTATTCTAGGGATAGAGCTGCACAACCAAATCGACTTTTTAAAAAAAAAAAAAATTTTGTTTCTTTAAAGAAGTAATTTAAACTCTTAATTATTATGGATACTTCTACACATTTTAAATATGTGGATATGCATTTCAAGCACATGCAGCCGATTCCACTAGACCGCCCGGGAATTAGACCGGTTGGTCTACTCCCCCCGTCTTGATCCGGACAGGTTTTTTCTGGGGGGGAATGATCTCCGGAATCATGTGAAAAGATCTTCGTGCAAATACGTTCGCATAAATCTAGATTTTGTTTGTTACTTTTCAAAAAATAAGAAAAGCTATAAAGAGTGTTCTAGAGTAAATCTAGATTTTGTTTGTTACTTTTCAAAAAATAAGAAAACTATAAAGAGTGTTCTAGAGTGCTTCTAAAGCCTTCATGGATATGTTTGAAAAATTGTCGAATTTTTCATTTGAAGCAAGTGGCTGTCGTATTGTATAACTAATTGTTCCATCAAATATGTTTGCATAAGTTTAGATGCCACTTGTTACATTTATGTTAGGAATTACGCTGTCTCCCTAGGGTATTCGTTGAGGCTTCATAAACATGTTTGATGAACTAATTATTTCAAGCAATATAAGCGATTATGTTTTTCAAATTATTTATTTTTTGCGAAATAAACGGAATTAAGAGCAAAACTTGAACTATTAGAGTTTTTTTCCCATTAAAAAATAAGAATCTCTTTTGATTATATTCCAACAGAGATTGCATAAATAGCATGGATAAGTAGTCCGATCGTTCATAGATAGCTGTTGGATGTCGAGGGCAATAATTCAAAATGTGATAAGTAAGCTCTAAATCCCCGCGATTGATGGGAACTAGTAATAGATTGACATTCACATCTTTTCTCACTTGTCTAATCATTTTAATTAGATTTTATGGTGCGCATGCTATTTCCAAAGATCGAAATTCACTTATATGCTTTGTTTTTTTTTTTTTTTTTTTTATGTAATTCTTTTTGCACGTGCTTTTGGTTTTCTAATAGTTCATGTGATGTGGACCTGTAAATCGACAATCCAAGAGAAGAGGGTCACCATGGCAAAGAAGGATAACCCTTGATTTTATTTTTGTTTGCACCAGAATATGATGCTCTTTCGCTGGTAGCCAAATTGCCAGGATATAGATTATTCTAATCAAATTCAAACCATCTTAAGTCCTAAAGCATTATCTATTTATACGTGTGATTAGATCAATTATAACCCATTTATTGAATATAACTAGTTCATATGACAACTCAACCCATCATATACGGGTTAAGAAATGAGTTTATGACTCGTTTTGATAGGTCTATTGAGATGGTAGGGTCTCGGGCTCCCTACAATCCAAGCAGAAACATGTTGCGGTGGTCGTTCTCTAACTATTTCGAGACAGGGGTGCTTAGCGAGGGAAGACCTTGGAATAGTCGTTTACGTGACTCAATGTGACAAAAAATGCGCACGAGAGGATCTGGGCCCGTTGAAGGTCGCTGGGACTTTTAACACTACCACTTTGGGGATTCTTATGTTGTTCATGGTGTGAGAGATGAGTTATCATGAGCACTAAGTACCACCGTCCACCACCACTCAACAAGTGGCTTCCACCGCCACAGCCGGCTCTTGCTCTTTCGTGTACTTGTCCTGTAGTTTTAGCACCCGGATTCCATCACTTCCAAGTCTATCTTTTAAACATTTGTTTGTCTGGATTTCTAGTCGGGATATAGCTCGATAAAATAGGATGAAAATTCAGCAATTTTGCTATATCTTATCAAGTATTTGATGAATTACAGTAATAAAATCGGATATTTTCACATCCTATTATGTATGGGCGAGCAAACTGGACCTGACCGAACCGGCCAGGCAAGTCCGGTCCTTGAGGGGGCGGTCCGGTCCCCGGTTCCATGATGGATGGGATCAGACCGAATCACTCATAATAGATATAATTATGTATACACACATAATTAGATAAAAAAATTAAAAGTTTTTTAAGAACTAATTAACATAATTTCCCCATCTTCTGCTCCACACTCACTCCTCTCCTCTCGCCTAACACACTCATCCTCCGATCGTGTTTTATCTTGACTCAATTTGTGTTATGTCTTGACTATATTATGCAAACTCATTGTTTTGCTCGCACTTGGATTCAGTGAAGTACAAATGCAATCCACTTTGAGCTTGATTCTTTCTAACTCGAGGAGAATGATGCAAGAGTATAATCTAGTTTCAATTGTTTTAAGTGTTTTTCTTCCTAATTTAGTATTTTCTCATTATTTTAGGATTACAAGTACTCATGTGATAGTTGTACGATGGTCATGTGTGTGTCTATTAGATTGGATGGTTGAGATTGGAAGTTATTAGTTTAGATCCAAAGGTTAAATTTCGTTAATCAGCTGGTGTTAGCGGTCCCACCAGGACCAAATCGGACGGCCGGTGCGGGGCCGATCTAGTCCCTAGTCCAGAAATTTGGGGACCCGGTCCCCGGTTCCATACTGGGACCGGATGCTGGACCATTCACACCCCTATTATCACGTCCATTGTTTGGTATAAACAATATATCAATGTCAATGAATGTAAAAGTTTCGACAAAAAAAAGAGAGAGTAAAAGCTGCACAAACAAAGATGGTAAGTATTTATTAAGAAGTTGTCGTCTACTTCATTTTTATTTGCTAATTTTTATTATTTTTCATCTCTCTTTTTTGTTAATTCTATCATTTGTTAATTCTTTTTTTTTCCCTTCCATCACTCTCTAATAAAAATGTATTAAATAGTAAAATATACTAACATACCTAAAATATTATATATATATTATAATATAAGATAGAAAGAATTTCGAATAGGAATAAATACTAACGAATTTTTTTTTTCATTATTTTGAACTTTTTACATTAGAATTCAAATATGATTTTTATTTTATAAATTTAAAAAGTGTGTTATTCGAGAAAAATAACTTTTGTATTATCGATATTAGAAATTCCATTCACCTTTATCTCATCTCCCCCATGAGATAAATTTATACTGGGCTATATGCCTCTTAGATGCGACTTTATCTTGTTTTGAGCAGGCAACAAACACATAATATGATGAATTTTACTATAACCTAAATTTTATCTTGACCATCAAACGTAGTTTATCTCACAATTTCATAAGATTTGTCAAATCTAATAAAATCCATAGGGATCCTTAGCAGGTATGTTTAGAAGAGTTCCTATAATCTTCTTTGATCTTCCTTAGGGTGCGTGTGCTTTGATGAAAATGAATAACTTAGAAAAAAAAAATTTCCAAAAAAATTAATGAACAAAAAATATCATTGGCATTCACAGAAATATTTAGACATAAATTGTTATCCATAGTAAAAATATATATATATCATTGATAATTACTTCAAATGATACAAGCAACCATTTTTAACAAATGTCTTTCAAATAATTCATTTTTCATAAAATAAATAGAGCATTAATTTTCTTTTATCGTTTGCTTGTCATTTGCTTTAATTGTGTGAGATCACGATCGCGTGACACGTTATATGTCGCACTAGGGATGCTGTTGCGGATCATTCAATGGCGTTAACAATATGGATTGGCAGAAGGGATTGATTGTACAATCTCAGAATGTTAGAAGACTTGATCGCATATATCGAGAAGTGACTTAATTGCACAAAATAGAGTTTTAGGACCAAATCTCACAAACACTAAAAGCTCGATGAAGGTTACCATTTTGTTTTTTTAAATGAAGTAATACCAAGCCCATTTTTTATACATCTGTAACTGAGAAAAATGAAAGTTCTAAAATTTCATGAACACTCTCAAGAGTACGGTTACACAAACAAAAAAAAAAAAACAATTGAGTCTTAAAATAAAAGTGTACCTAAATCCTGAAACTCGTCATGAAGTGCAATTAAGTCTTAAGAATTTCAAAAAATACAATTTCCCAAAACTTGTTAATTTGATCCATTCAAGTCATTCTGTTGATTGCACTTTTTGAAACTTGTAGAACTCAATTGCACTTTCATGACGAGTTTTATAACTTGATTGCATTTTTTTTAAAGTTTAGAACTCAATTGCACTATTTTTGACAAGTTTTAGGATTTCTAACGCATTCTTATTTCATTTACAGAAGTGTAATGTCTACTAGCTTTATCGGTTCTTTCATAATGTCGAGGGTTCTTTTCAATTGCATGTCCGATTCATCTTGTATGTCAGCTGAGAGACCATAACCGATCACTCGTTTTTGCCGCAAAGTTCTCAGCCTTCCCTAATCACTTCCTCGCAAATTCTTTGGTCCTCCAAGGCAGAGTCACAAGAACAGTCCTAAATTTTCGAAATCGCCATAGGAAGATGCCAATCAGCTTCACCGTGAGAATGGTCGTACACATATAACCCGGAAATCAGATTCCAATATGACCAGAGCGTCACAAGCTTTTGCTTTCTCAAGCCAGCTACAAACTCAGATATACATTACACCTCTGCTATTCAAGGAAAGTAAACATGCGGCGACCATAGCAAACTCGCAAGAACCACTGCTCTATCTGCTACACATTTAAGCATATATAGACAGATTCAAAATGCATCAAGCAGCATACTGCAAATAGAATTTAGCTATTACAGGTATTAGATGTAAATCCCCACACCAGAAAGCTTCGGTCAACCTGCTCATAGAGTTTTCTCTCCTTCACGAATATCTCCTCTTCTGTTTGAGAGTTCCGGTATATATGAAATATAGAGCACATTAATGATCGGAATGGTAGGAATTAATGTTGCCGGCCGAGAAGTCTGAACAGGAACGAAAAATCGTGTTTTAAAGTTGACATTTTTTCTGCACAAATTAGGCATTTATAGCTAAATGGTCGTCACCACAAACTCCTGGCCAACATAGAGAAACCGTATGTAGGGGGACCTATATTCTTATTACAAGAAAGTAGAAGCAACTTGAGTGTACAAACCTAATTCCGCCTACCCAAAAGTTAACTCGAAGAGCACCTACTTGTCTGCCAAAAGTGGAATAATCTATATGTTCTCCTGGCAAAATGAGGAATACAGCTTCAAGAATCCAATCGAGTTCTAGACCTTTTGATTGGTGCAATTAAGTCCTCTAAAGAAGGATACCGGGAAGGGTCAACCTGGCATTCAAAAATTAACGATGTGGCAGCTCTCAATTGTTTTTCTCAAAATAGTTTTAGGATTTGACTGCACTTTTCAATAAAAATTTAGGAGTTAACTGCATCAACTAACAAGTGTAGGACTAGATTACACTTTTCAAAAGTTCACGATTAACTGCACCCGTTAAAACATTTAGACTTAACTGCATCCTATAATAAAAACTTACGACTTTTGATGCAATTCTTACAATACAAAACGAACCCACCCGTTACGACATTGAGATTCGCTTTGCTTGCACACTGGACATGGAAACTAAGTATGGGGGCATAGGCAATGATGTTAGGACTTATTTAAAAATGCTTTTAGATGTAATCCAACAGAAAGGGCAGTGATGAGTAAAGTCACTGAAAGATAACTCCATTCTAAACTAGTAGAGAATGGATTCATTGACAGATCTCCAGTCAGATAAAAATCATCTAATCATTCCTGATGAGTATTTCTACAGCAGGAAAGTGACAGCACATTGCACCAAAGCTAGTGAAGGGGAGACAGCCACTTATGAACTGAGTATAGAATTCAATGCCATTAACTTAACATCAAATCTTGAGTAGTTTCTATTCATCAGTTTGATGAGCCCAAAGATTTCCTAAGACTTCGAAGGATGCTCCACATGAATGTGGAAATAAAAAAGAGGATTATACCAGTCACAATGGCATATTTGAGACCAAGGTTCACAAGCAAATTCACCAGAAGCCCTGCAAGGACAACACCGCAAAAATTGGCAGTCATTGCAGGCCAAAAGGGCATATCCAGAACCGAAGCTATGATAGCTCCAGTCCAAGCCCCTGTTCCAGGAAAAGGCACAGCCACAAACAACATGAGGCCAAGCCACTGAAACTCTTCTACAGGGCCAGCCTTCTCCTTCGCCCTCTCAAACAGCATCTCAACTAACCGGGACGCCGATCGGTTCCTTGCAGCAAGAAAAGTAGAGAACTTCTTCAAGTAGAGTATGATGAATGGTACGGGCACCATATTCCTACAATAAGAAAGACCAAAGAGAAATAATGTCAGATTATAGCTGGTGATTCATTTCCAAAGCTGAAATGCACCTCCCACTGACAAAATGTTGCAAAACAGATTCGAAGGTAAAAGAATAAGCATCGGTAGCCGACAATGAGGCGCAAATATCATCCCCAATGACCTCAAAAGAACTTGGCATAGTCCAATGATTAAGCTAGCCCCAGCCATCAAACAAAATTCTCATTAGTTAAAAATGCATCTTAACAACGGCATTTCATCAAGCAGTTGGGGCGAGACCGCACAAAGTAAGAGGGCTTACATTTGGAAATCAAAATGGCGCACAGCACCATTAATCCAAACTCCAGTAACAAGATTAAACATTCCATTCATGTGAATGAGGAAAAGTACTCCACATAATTGGATGAAGTGAGACTGACCCGATAATAGATAAGACAGTGAGGAGTGAAGGCTTGAGTTGCATCCAGTAACCAACAGGAATGGCCCCTCGGAGCTCAATCACCGGAAGCGTGGCGAGCGCGAAAACCACAGCTTCGTCTGGCCATCCCGAGCTCCGCAGTTTGCTCGCGACCTTCAAGCCAAAGCCCGAGGCTTTGATTGAATCAACCGCGGCCCGCGCGTCATTGGAAGCTGCGAACCAAGCCACAGACACAGAAGCCCAGAACACGACCCAGAGCAGAAACTTGACCGGTCTCTCCTCGGGAATCGTCAAATCGCCTTCGTCTTCCGCCACAGAAGCAAACCCATCACCCAAAAGTGCGTTCCTCGCAGGCGACGGGGAATTACGAGGATAGGCAAAGAGAGGGCACAATGGGCGGCGGGGACCTACAAACGCCAAGGACAAGTTCGCCTTTGACCCGAATGAGGAGGAGAACCTTTTACGGGAATAACAGGGGTGGACACTCCCATAGGCAGGTGAGAGTCCGGCGAGACGAGTCTTGTCGACAGAGAATGAAAACGCTGACACAGAGGCGGCCATTGACCGGATCAAGAAGGCGGGAAAAGGAGTGGCAATTCAAGAAAGGACACTCTCGATCTCCATGGAGTGGTGACGACAAACCCTTTTACCAAACGAGCAGCGAAGTGAAGTGAAACCCAGATAGGAATTCAGGGTAACCAGAGATTCGATCGAATAATGTAATGCCCCTCGTGATTAACAGAGAGACCTTCACAAGTGGGAGTGGTTGGTGCTTATCGAACTCGAGCAATTTTTATTGGTTGGGGGAGACGGAGAAAGCAGAGGGCCGATGCCCTGCATTGTGTGCGCAAATGCGACCAACAGACAGGGAGGAGATATCGAGAGAATTCAGGTCCCGGTCAGTCAACGGGGGGATATGGAGGCTTCTGCTGGGAGTGCATCGAAGGGCCAAAATGATAAGGTGAAGGAGAAGGAGCGACGAGGCATTTTGAGCCCGACGACGGGGAGTTCAGGTGCTTTTGGGAGAACGATTTTCTCAGAATGAACGGGACTTCGGCTAAAAGTATAGAAAAAGCCACTTAGGCAAAAAGACACCAACAGTGACCTCAGCTCCCGTGGTGAGGTTGTGCGATCTCGGCGTTGCCTTAAGGTTAAATCTGTCAAATACGTGGGCCGGATCAAATTTGGGTCGGAACGAAAATGGTACAAATAAATCGATCCATTAACCTATTTTGATCCCATTTTCATACAACATAAACATAGTGACTCATACCCAACACATATTCAATCCATTTTGCTAAAATATTCATAGATTTAACATAATCTAAGAAAACTCATATCTAAACTGAAGTGAGAGCACAAAATGAATGGCTGCAAAATCGAATATGGACGAGAGAAGGTGAAGAGAGAATCATAGATGTGAGTTGGTCTAAATTATTTGTGAACCCATTTAACACACATATTTTTCGAATTTTATCATTCTAAATCAATTTATCACCCATTTACCTAATATAACTAACCCTTATAACAATACAAACTTATCTAATATGGGTTAACAATTGGGCTATGATACATTTTGACAGATCTAGCGTTGCTTTTGCGACTTTAGAGTTGCCTCGGACTGTGTAACCTTATACAAGGGCAATAGTTGCTGCTTCATTTGCTGAGGCTTTGCTTGCTTCATCTGTGGTCTAGATTTGGCTCACCAGAGATCCGACGACTCCAGGCGCCATTGAAGAAGCAGTTAGTACCACCTCGCTCGAGGAGTCGAGGTTGTGTGATACCAAGCGAGGCAATGCTGGAGTCACGCAACCCTAGGCGATGGGATGATCATGTCGTGCAACCTCCCCAACCTTGAATGTGACCTCCACGATCCGTGCGACCCTCCAAACTCTCCAACTGTGGTTGTCACGTGATATGACCGCGCGATCAAATTTGGATCACGAGGCACTTATCAAGCGGAAGAGTGCAAAATAGAGCTACGGATTTCAGAATTTACTTGACTGAAAATCATTTAAAATGCAATTGATTTATCATTAATCGCGTCCGGAGTGATTTTTGCTTTTTAAAATTTTACAGCCCACACATTTTGACTCTTTTTTTTTTTTAATCTTTAGCAACTGAAACTTCAAGAATTATGTAAACACATAAATTGACATGAGAAAACATAGTTCGACAAGTTTGACGGAAAAGAAAAAGTTATTTTGTAAGTTTCATAAGTCAAAACAAATGACTTGTCACCAATTGCCTGATGATAGCAATTACCACAGTATTGAGTTGACTTGCTGTGGCCACATGATATATTTTTTTTTTTTTGCCGAAAAAACGATCCACTTCATTCATAATTTCCAAATACAACATAAGTTATGGATTTTTTAATATAAAAGATCCCATAAAGGTGATGAAGCCAATTGTGAGAAAGAGTCCTCTTGTGATGTGTTTTGGCGATCCAATCTGACTTGGTTTGATTCCCTTGGGCCGCATTCCAAATTCATCAAACTGGGAAGAACGAGCATCGCTTTGCAATCTTCAGTGATGGGTCTCCGCTATCAGTTATGATCTCCAAGCGCACATCACGTTTTCACTGCATGTCACTCCCTGCTTCCAAGTACTTCAATACATATCGAAGATGTAGGGTTGCCACTTCAAGTGTAGCTATCGCGACCACCCTCTCGGTATAACCCGCGTTCCCTCTCCCGGTCGAGTCTCGACATATACCGACAATAGCTCCTTCCTTCTCCCCTTCGACTACCGAACCGTCAATGTTGAACTTCAAAGCTCCGCTCTTTGGGAGAATCCACGAATCAGGTAAGTTTCCTTTTCGCCCCTCTCGTTTGCTTGATTTTGGGTTCCAACGCTTCAAGTTCTTGCCTATGGCACACGATCGAGCTTGGATCTGTACTTTGTTGCTTGAAGACGACGCCGTTGTGGCCATATGAGTTTGGGTAATTCGTATTTTTTTTTTTTCCGTTATCGTAGTGAAATTATTTATATGATATCTTGAAGCAAAACCGACAGAGAACATCCGCAACTATTGGGCCAGATTCAAGTCTGGGCTTCACTTGTCATGGGCCGCTTGTCCCAGAAACGACGTCGTTCGCAGACAAGAAAGCATAAAGTCATCATCTTCGTCAATCTTCGACGGTCTAGGGTTTTGGGAGCAGCACTGGGACTGCACCGCTCCAAAAACCTCTCTGTCTCGCTCATCTCTGCGAAAGTCGCCACCATGAGCAGATCGGGCCAGCCACCGGATCTCAAGAAGTGAGAATCTCTCTCTCTCTCTCTCTCTCTCTTCCAGTATTACGTCTTTCCCTTGATTCCCTCTCTGACATAGCTTTCTTTTTGCTATCTTTGCTCAGGTACATGGACAAGAATCTCCAAAGTAAGTCGTTGCAATTTTTTTTCCCTTTTTTCAATTTCTGTGGCGTTTGATTCGAGTATGCGTTGTTGTCTGTCCGAAGTGGTTTCGTGGAGTTACATTGCGTGTGGCGAGCTCAATTTTTATCTTCATAGCCGAAATCAGAACTAGAGCTCAGCTCAAACATCGTGGAATTTCCTAGTGATATGCCCCATGCGATTGTGATGGAGTCACTTGCCTTTACCTCTAATTCCTGTTGTGGCTAGTGACGCTATGTTGTTTCACGATTATGAATGAAATTATCCAATGTGGTGTTGTATGGATTCATTTGCCTTGCATCTCATGATAGTTCACTGATTAAGAGTTGTTGAATTCGAATGTTGCATCTCCAAGCTTTAAATTACCTAATTATGTTCTATCTCCTCCATGTAAATATTTCCGTGTGGGGGGGTTCATTGATTTGTGCATATGTTTCATCTGTAGCATGTGTTGGAATGTTGAATTATTGTCGGTAGAAGATGAAAATTGCGCTTAGAGTCCGGTATGCATTTTGAGATTAGCTGAACAGGTTTTTTTGTAATCACCTGTTCAGAGATCACATGCATTTGTATTTTCCTTTATTGAAATGTTTGGTACTTATGGAGGTTTACGTATATGAAAATTGATTGATGGGAGATGAGGAATCCGTTTTCATGGCTTGATTTGATTCATCGAGATATCAATAAGACGGTAGAACTAACTGTTCTCTTCTCTGCAGTTAAGCTTAACGCAAATAGGATGGTTGTTGGAACATTGCGTGGGTTTGATCAGTTCATGAATCTAGTGGTAGATAATACCGTTGAAGTGAATGGGAATGAGAAGACTGACATAGGGATGGTGGTAGGTCCATGCTAATTGAATTAGAATTTTATTTCTTATCCTCGCTATTTTGCTAACACTGATAATTGCACCACTGATGCTGCAGGTTATAAGGGGAAACAGTGTTGTTACTGTGGAAGCTCTTGAACCCGTGAACAGGACATAGTCCATTTAGCTATGTATTTGGTAGATTTAACAAACTATGTACTTGCAATTGATTCTGATGCTACCAAGTTGCTTGTAAGGAGGATGTTGTATAAAGACCTATCTCATGCTTCATGTTATATTGACCTTCAAGTGGGGTAGTGCACTTGGCGCAGTCCAGATTGTGGATTTCAATGAAATTATGTATTACCATGCATTCTGACCAATGCTTCACTGGCCCATACAGTGTTCGGAAGTCTTCGGTTGTGCAGCTTGAATTGAATTTACTGAATTAGTGGGAAGTTCAAGTTCGTCCGACCAACTTACAAGTTTCCCCTTCTATCTTTCATTTTTAGGTATTTACATCTAAATATATGGCTTGAGATACTGCAAATGATTCACATGTGCGTGGCATGTAAGAAATCGGTCTGTGCCCAACCAGCTTATGTCGTTTGATAATGATATTGGTTCAAGTTCTAGTTTGCACAAGCAGTCGATTTGTGATTCGAGCTTCATAATGGCGAAGGATTTTAGCTTGGACATAAGCTTAGATTCAAGGTTAAGGAAATTGATATTATTCCGGTGACCTATTTGTCTTTTTTATCAGCAGATGTTTTACGTTTTCACTGTTGCATTCAGAGAATCCGTATCGTTTAGCTGCATATGCCTTTCTGTGCTCTGGAATCATTGTTCTGTCCCCCACCGGACCTTGACAGTTATTTTCGCGACCGAAATGAATAGCTACATATAAATTATACCACCAGTCACCACCCAAAGATTCAGTTATGCAGGGGGGGAGTGTATGCGGATTACTTGTACCAGCAAAGGCCATCTGGCCCCTAATGGTGAACGGTATCGCGAATGGAAGACGAATGCGAAGAGCAACGAAGACTCGCTTCTTTGAGACCACCCTGAAGAACAGAACTCCCTCGAAGCAGTGAGTAATACAAGGATCCGCTGCTTGTTTATTCTTGCTGTCAGTAAAACCGGATTTACGCGGAATGTGGACAGAATTAGAATCGAATGCATGTGCTACATGACCCCGGTCAGTCTCGGCGCATAGCAACTCCATGATAGAATCAAAAGCATACGCTACATGAACTTGGTCAAGACTCGGTGCAAACCAATCTTCATGGTAATTTTTTATAGGGAAAGTTTCAAAATAAGGGTTTGAAATTAATTTTGTTTCGAATAAGAGCTTGAAATGTCTTCATTGTTTCAACAAAAGATCCGACTAAAGGCATTCTCATTATTTACCTTTTTGATAGTTCTTTCTTTTTTCCCCCTTTTTTTTTTGTTTCGATGGACAAGAGCCTAGCGACCCTCGCTTCGATCCGGCAAGAGCCGGCCTTGCTTGTGGCTAAACAAACCAAAAATAAATAAATGAAGAAGATGCCATTATTCAGGTCATTCTTTGAAACAATAAGGCATTTCAGGCCCTTATTTGAAATAATTTTTTTTGTTAGAGAAATAAGATTTACTTTAGGCTTTTATTTAATAAAATGATGGCAGTTCAAACCTTTATTTGGAATTTTCCCTATGACAAATCACCATGAAAATTGCTTTGTGCCGAGACTCAGCCAGATTCATGTAGCATATGCTTGTAATTCTATCACGGAGTGCTTTGCGCCAAGACTCAACCGGGTCGTAATGCATATGCATTTGATTTTAGTTTCTACCGCATTCCATACTATCCACAACAGTCCGTGTAAATCAGGTTTTACATAAAGCAAGAATAAACAAGCCTCCGGTCCTTGTATTTGAAATAATATTCATTCCATGCCCTTATTTGATAAGATAATGACATTTCATATCTTTATCTGAATTTTTTTATTTTAGAAAACTTTGCTTTCTTTCCATACCTCTTGTCTCTTTTGGGCGGGTGAGGGTTGCCCTTGCCCGATCCGATGAGGGTGGCCATCTCCTGAGGCCGGCAAAGGTTGAGGGCAGGCGAGGGAGGGAAAAAAGAAAAGGAAAAATGAAAAAAAAAAACAAGGAAAAAATTATAAAAATTATAAAAATACATAGGAAAAATATTAAAATATTATTACAAATTGTCCACGTCAGCACCTGCGGTGCCATGTAGAACGGCCGATGTCTACGTTAGCGATTTCCCGTCAATAGGATTAAATTAATAAAATGTGAAAAGATTTAGGACTAAATTGACAAACTTAAAAGTTTTAGGATTGAATTGATAAAAATACAAAAAGTTTAGAATTTTTTTTACAATCTTCCCAATCTACATGCCGCACGAATCCGGTTGGGTCTTGGCGCAAAGAAATCTTTCTGGATATTGTTCATATGCAAGAAAACTCTACTATTTTATTAATTTCTTTTTCGCTCTTGTTTAGGCGAATTGCTCTGTTAAGGGAAAAGGCCACAAAAAACCTTATACTATGCCCACATTTATCTCAATTTTTTTTTATGATGTCAAAAATCACAAATCATGTCCACTATGGCACATTTACCCTAAATCATTTATTGCCACATTTTCCTCATATGGTTTTTAAGACAAAACAACATCGTTTTTTTTTTTACTTACGCCACGTGGGCGCCAATGTCAACACTGTTTGCTTTTCGATGTTCATGTATGCAAATTTTTAACAATGACATAGGGTAAACGTGTCGCACAAGCACAAGTTTGAAATACTTGGTTTCGCAATTTTTTTTAAGATAAATGTGTCGTAATGGCTTTTGCCCTTTTGTCAATGAAGTGGTAGAAAGAGTCTATTATGTTTTCAGGAGTTGTATAATTGGCGGTTTTATATGTTCTTGTTATTGATTTTATTTTTGTGGAATTCCTCAATCCTTCTTTCGTTTTCTTCCTTTTATAATTCTGAAGGACCGTGTGGGCTCCATTTATTTTATGAAAAATATATAATTTTAAAAATATATATTTTTAAATGAGCACTTGTACCACTTAAAATAATTATTCAACAAAAATATTTCATTATCAACAACTATTACATCTTATTTTTTTGGACGATGAAAATATTTTTTTTCTTTCATTTTTGTATACGATATAAGTTATCATTTTTAAGAAAATATTTTTCAAACCATTCATTTTGACGTACTCGTAGTCATACTCGCAATGCGGAATCGCCCTCTGTCTTGTATTGTTATATTATAGAATCATTTCCAGCCTCTTAAAAAAAGGATCTTGATTTGTGCTTGGCTTTGTTTTGGCTATACATTTCGCTAACATTGACTTTTCACGTTATTTATGAATATTAGAAGTGGGCTTTTCCGTTTTTCTTGTTTCAAGCTCACTTGAATGAATTAGAAGACAAACCTCGAAATACCCACTACGCATATCCTTACCGGTCAATAGGCATGCGATCCTATTGATAAAAAGATTGAGAAGTGAAGACGTTAGTATTATAAATGTGAAGTTTGACTTTCGCGCTCTATAAAGAAACAAATCAAAAGTCAAAGAAATGAGAGTTACGGATAAGACAATAGAAAAAAGATATTCTTATGCATATTCTTGACCAGAAAATAAATATTATTAGCGTACATGATATTTTAATCATATCGAATTATAAAGTTGCTTAACAATTAGATTATTTACGTTATGAATAATATATGTTAAAATCATATTATATAGCAAAAAATATCAAAAAAGTGAAAATATCATTTTTTTACCCAAAAAAAAAAAAATACTACGGTGAAATTCATTTCCAATTTTTATGGAATTACCTAATTTGCCACTAGATGAAAATCGAATGAAGTAAATTATAAATAGATAATTCTCGAAAGCTGGAGCGGCAGGAGTCAGTCGAGAAGTCTTAGTGTACCCTTAGTACTACTCCTCCTGCATAAAAACCCCTTACCCACTCTCCAACGCTACTCCTCCTCTTCCTCCTCCAGACGCCCAAATCATTCGCCGCTCTCGGTGGCCGCCCACCACCGCCGCCGCCACCCCAACCCTTAAGCCCTAACCTCCTCCTCTCGCTGAACCACCGAACGATGGCGTCGCCCGCTACTCCCTCCGAAGCGACCGACGGCCCCGTCCTCAGCCTCATCAACAAGCGCCTCCGTGGCCTCCGCAAGAAGCACAACCGCATCGTCCAGATGGAGGAGTCCATCGCCCAGGGAAAGCCCATCCACAAGGAGCAGGAGGACTTCTTCCGCTCCAAGCCCTCCGTTCTCGCGTCCATCGACGAGCTCGAGAAGCTCCGCCCCCAGCTCTCCGCCGCCCTCCAGGAGGAGCTCTCCCTCGCCGCACAGCACCTCCCCCGCGACGATGACGCCCCTGCCGCCTCCGAGAAGCAGCAGCAGGAGCCGGGGGGCGGCGGCGACGCCGTTGTGAAGGATGTGCTGAACCTGCTCTACTTCGGCTCGATGTTCGCCGTCAGCTCTCAGAGCGATTACACTTCCACGATGCTGACGAGGACGCACGAGCGCGGTTGCTGCTTGACTTACGACTACGTGACGGACGAGGCCACCGATCTGTTAAAAGAGCGGGACTTGGACTTGATTGCGACTTTGAGCAGCCTCTTGATCTCGAGGCCTGCCGACTCCAGCTTGTCCCACAAGAACGCTCTGCAGAAGTGTGTGCACCACGCCCAACAATGGATCGCCAATTCCGACGAGCCGATCGAGCCCGACTCTTCTGTTACTTGTACATCTTTTTTGCCTAATTGCATCTTCGATCGTGATTTTGTTGCGTTCTTGTTCTTGGCTATCTTATCAGTGAAGCTTGTATTGCAGATGCGTCATTGAGGGAGCGGTTGAATAAGATAATAGCGTCTGATTACTTCACCACGACACCAGAGATGAAAGCTCCCGTGGATATGGCTGCCGCTGCTGCTTCTGGCAATTATGCGCCTTTTCAGGTCCCAGTCACAGCGCCTGTCCAGGTAGAAAGTGAAGAGCCTCAGTACGAGCAGAAGGTAAATGCCTACTAGATCACGTGATGTTAAAATCAAGCCATTTTATACGTTATGTGTTCATAGGAGGTAAAACAAAATGGGATGAATGATTTGTTACTTATTATCTGATTTCTGCATCCGATGTACACGCTGTGGCTGTGATGTTTTCTGATGTTTTAAAGATTGCCCTTAGCCTCCTTATTGTATTCAGTTTGTGTTTTGGTTTCTTTACTGTAAGTTTCTCTGTTTGAGATGCATGATGTATTATCTATAATCTGATTTATGCTTCCCTTGTACATACATTGGCTGTGATGTTGTTAAGCATCCTTATTCTTTTTCATAGGTGCGTGGATAGTTCCTTGCATATTTCTTGGTGTGTCATACATTATACTTTTTGGAGGAGTTTTTGTTTCTTTAAGTCTTATTTTGGATTATCATCTTTTCTCTACTTGATAATGGTGATAAGTTTAGATTTCTCTTGTATGCATTTTGCAACTTGTCTTTGGGTCAGTGAATAAAAGATCTACTACGATATGATCGGTTACTGTACTGCTCATCTGAGAGTCTGTTCTCCAGCCTTTGGAAGACTTGTGAATTCATCCCTTCCTTTTAGATTCTCACCTATAGTTTTATTTTAGTGTGGCATGTGAGTCTCTGCAATTGTGATCTATTCCAATCCGTATCCTGTAATTCCAGTATCCTGGCATCGTCTAATAAATCCTGGTGCTAGTTCCAGTTAATGATGTGTTTGGAGAATACTCGAGCTTTTGCTGCAACTACAATATAAGAATCCTATCTCTGTAGGTTGGGAGGAAAAATGGTGCAAATCGACCAATTATTTATCTTTCCAAAAGTCTATATTGGGAACTAAATTACAGGCTAATGACATTTTTAGGTTGCAATGGGCAGTTAAATCGGTTTTTCACTCCTCCACCACTTCTTACCTACTCCAGTCTCTCGAAGATTCCATGAAATAGCAGAAAACAGAATCTTAATCTTAGTCATACTGACCAACCTTCAAATCCCTTCTCAAATTGGAAAGCCCGCCTTTTCATTGCGGTTGACTTCAATGACCCCGATCTGCCTGTCCAATCAATATGTCATATTCTGACCTGATTAAACCTTAGGCTTTCCGGATCAATCTACTACTACTAAATACCCGTCGGAGATCGTATAGTAGATATAATCAGGAAGGTTCTTTCTAAGTGGTCGGGATTTGGTATACTTGTTGGTACCTACGAACCATGGCATCTATCGATTGGAGGACCAATGCTGGGATCAAACATAGGACATTTTTGAATGAATTGATTTCTCCCTGGTCAACACAAAGTGTTAATATAAGCAATCTCGAGAACGAGAATCTCCTCTTGGTTCGATCGTCACTTCCTATTGGAGCGGAGGGGCTAACGCTATATAGAATCCTTTTCCTTCTTGTCTACGATGTCCGACTTTGAGGTTCAATAGTAGTTGCTATCATATTGACCAACCTTCAAATCCCTTCTCAAATTAGAAAGCCTGCCTCTTTCCTTTGCAGCTCTCATTGGCAACCTTTGAATTTCTCTATGTCCTCAAATAAAATAGTAGAGGCTCGTCTAGCCCTAACATCCCTTTGAGACATCCGAATCGGGACTAAGCCCTTGTAACCTCCACGGATCGACAGAGAAAGAGGAGCTGTGCTAAGTCTTTGTTTAATTCATTCCCATGAAAGCAAATTTAGCCATGACCACGATAGCCAAGTAAAAGATTGCCTTTCATTATTTTAGATGCCTTCGCTAATTAAAAGGAAAGGTTTCCTTTTTATATTCATTCGGATACGCAATAAATCTAACAATTCTTATTTATACTTGTACTTGTGGACAACTAATTTTGATCTTGCCAAATTTGGAGTCTCTTTTTTGACTTTTCTACCTCCCATATCGAGATTGCATTGGTGTATGAAATATTGGGTTAGTTATTCTAAGATTGCTTGACTCGGATTATTCATCACATCACCGACCTTTAGTATTAGCCATACTATTTACCTATCCTTTTATACCCCCCATATATTATGAGTCAAGTCGTAATAAGTAAGTCGTTTGCGGTTCGGGAGGCGGGATTTGTGTCCACTTCTCCACGGCTCGGTCCCAACCAAACCTTACTCGATAGTGGAGGCGACTAACAACTAGCCACTATGCTTTCACCTGGATGTCGCTTGCTTCTGCATCAATGCCTATGCTTCCGACATGTCTGGGTAGCATCTCCACTTGAATGATCTACCTAGCTTACCCGAGCCTAGTTGAGAGTTCTTGCTCCAGGTATTTTTTCTTTCCGGATAGTAAGCCTTTGGACCGGCTCTCACAACTCATCTTACCCCAAGGTAGTACGTATCCTGTAAAAGCTGTCACAATCATTAATAGGAAGATTACAACTCCGAGACACCGAACAAATTCCCTAGGACTGCTATAACTCGCATGATATAGACCACAAAAAATATGAAGGTGAACCACAATGAGAAGCATACTTGTCCCATTAGCATGCCTATAACGGAGCAACCAGCCCCCTTCAGAGGTCGGTGATGTAGATGGATTTTTGGAAAAAATTCTATAGTTTCCGTTTGTCTCGTCTCTTTAAAAGGAATTTGGGCATAGACAAAAGCCGATTTGGGGACTTCGATTGAAGAAATTTCTTCATGTGATTGGTCTTTCTTTATTTCCTCTCTTGGCTTGGAATCTTGGGTACGGGGAAACTGTCTCGCGAGCCCAGCAATCTCGGGTACAATGGCTAGTTGGATTGGAAAGCCTTTCAATCAAGCCAATCTCTTGATTCACATGAATGTGAAACTGTTGCAACCGTTCCTGCGTACCAATCATTCACCGCTTACAGTAATGATACTGAGAAGTGAAACCCTATGACTAGATCGTCCTGAATACATGTGCGATAGGAAGAAGTGGCATTTGGAAGTTTTGCTGACTTAACATTTAGGTTTCGGCATAACAAAGCCAAGGAGTACGGTCCTGTGTTGGTTTCAATCGTTTAATAAAGAAATCCCAGAAAATCCAAGGCAGTCGATGAGGAATGCATTCGGCATAAGTTGGGCCCCAGGCACCTTCATGTCAGCGTGGAACTCATAAAAGGCGAATCTGTGTGAGTGGTGCTGACTTCCCTTTTGCTTCATCTTCAGGTAATGAAACAGGGGGAAATGGACTTGGATAGATCCTGAAAAGAGTGGATCCTGTTGTAATAAGTTTTGCATACTTCATACCAAATGCTAGTCAGTTGTGGTTCCCATAGTCTATCAGACTTCCTCCTCCTCCTTACCATCATCATCTGTCCTTAATTTTCCTTCTTCATTTCACTGTTTGTGCCGATTAATGCGTCAGCACTCAGTACTCATCCTGGGATAACACGATCCCAGGTCCCTTTCCCTCTCTGGTAATATAGTTTACATAGCCACTGTTCATGTCTTCAATGATGGTCGGCATGATTATGTGGGTTTGCTTCTTATTTTGTTTTTTAAATGTTATAAATTTTGGATTTTCAGTTAGAGTTTAGTTTCTATTCAATTCCAGTTCCTTGAATGTTGTTTTCTTTGTAATTTCCTTATGTTCTTTAATCTTTCCTATTGTTGCTATTTCTTTTGACATGTTCTCGATGTCTTCACTCTTGGATGCCTGCTATGGTCTGGAATTTAATGTAGCAATCGGCCATCCCAATTTTTCAGTACTGATTTATTACCCTCATGCTTGATCTCTGCTCAAAAACTAAAGAAACATTTTCATAAAAATGCATTAGCTATTCTACCCTACCACTAGTGTAGTTGACTCCGGTGGTTGCCATGGCCCTTGCATGTAATCAAGTTATTACCTTGAGAGACTTTTGAAAAAGGTTCAAGTACACGATTCTCAATTGTGGCTTTTGAACTTTTCATATTTTAAAGGTTTGATAGGGGCTGCTGTCTATTATCTAAAACATTTGAAGGAAGAAGAGCGTTTTGCATGTCAATGTTATCAACAAAAGCTTAGTCCCAGAGCGAGAAAGGTTAATAGTTACTTTGCTGGAGGAAATTGCGCATGGTAGGATATGTTCAATTTTTTGGCAAAATGAGGCGTTTTCAAGTTAAAACATCTACATACTCACGAAGAAAGTGTTGTGTAGAGACCCTCCGACCTAACCCTTAACACTTTTTTCTTTTCAAATTTTCTGCTGGATTGTGTTAAGAGAAGATAAATGGGACCTCTAATTGTGAGTTTGACCAGTTAGGCTGTCAGTGTAAGTTTTGCATATGAAGTTGTCGATTACTTGAGTATTATTCATCTATCCAAGTCTATGCATATCAAGGATTGCTTCTTTTCCAGTAATTTCACATGTGAGGGTTCCCCCTGTTTCTTTCTGCCTTAGTGGATGGGAATTATATTGAAAGCTTTTTTTGACAAATTCTAAGTTGGGTAAAAGTAATTTGGAGATAGATAGATGATGGATCTGACGATTGGACACTGGTCGTTCACATAATGGCATGCGTACATATGTAATTGAGTTTACGTAGTGAGCATTTCAATTTGGAGACGTACTTACACTATCTACCTTATGGGGATTTCTCTTGCTCCTATTTTCCAGTGAAATGATTTCGGCAAAGTATATGGCGGAATTGTGTATAGGGAACTATATAAGCAACCGTCTAATTTTATTGCAGGAGGACCATGCAAACGTGATACACCTTTTATGCGACAAAGAAAGACACACACACACACACACCCCCACCCACCCACCCACCCATATATGTTTAACTGTATGTATGTACACGTAAACATGGACATCCACTTAAATGGATGTCCTCTTTTTGCACAGTAGGGTTTTAAAAATTTATGGGATGAACGACTGGGCATATTATATATGCCAATTGTCATTTAGCTGATAAAATAAGCCTGTGGATATGGAGGTTCCACAAGTGGCGTTACGACCTTGAGAGAAATTAGAAGTGTTGGGAAGATGTTATCTCCTTTTGGAATATGAGTAATTAGGGCTTATAATCCAACTTTTAAGCAAGTGATGACCTTAGCAGGACTTCTTTTGTGTGACAGGGCATTGTGTATGTGAATGTGTGTGCATGCATGCGCAGTGTGCTTGCCACACTGCATGTAGGTGTGAAGTCTGGTCTCAATGCTATTGGTTTCATCTTGTTTGAAAAGTAGAAGAAATTGGCTGATTTTACTTCTTTTCCTGATTGATTATGTCAATCACAATTTTCCATCAAATGTCACATCACTGTGGATAAGGTTACAAAACATTTTTTAAAGTTCGTTCTATTGAATTTGCTTTCATTTTGTCCATGGTTCGGAATTCTATGTTAATGCTTTATTTACTACTTTTTAGTCAGGGTGAGCTTACCCTGTTGTCTGCTGCAAGTAATCTCGTAAGATGTATGATTTTACTCCCTCATGTACAAGCTGTCTGTATATGATTTAAGAGCCTTTCCCGGTTGCTTCAAATTGGTAATGAAATCTTCTCCATAAGATTAGTTCTCTTAGGAATAGTTTTGCTGTTTTTCATTTCATCAAATTAAGCTTCTGTTTTGAACTTTTATTGTGAGCAGATTGTCTTTGTTTTCATAATATATTGATATTTCTAGCAAGAAAAAGGATTTACATTTATCTAATTTGATGTGTTGTTCCAGCATCAGTCCAGCAGATGTCCCCATGTTTTTGGTTGTCTCCTTTTATTTATATACTATAAGTGATGGTAACAGTTTATATAAAAGGAGAATAGAAAAAATAATTGTAACAATTAGACGAAGAAAGAGATTCTTTTTTCAAATTAGATACTTAATTCTGATGTTCTAGCAATCTAGATATATGGTAGCGTTATTATATCCTTTTTGAATTAAGAATAAAACCTTGTAGTGCAGTTGCGCGGTTTATGTGATTACTTTAATCACATTTGATTATTCAGATAGCCGTGGGTAACTGTTTTCTGTTCTTCTAGGAATTAGAACTCATACTTTTAGTTGACCTTCTATTAAAAAGAATAACGAAACAGAATAGCCAATCAACATTATTGCAAAGTGTGTAGTTAGGGCTTGCACAGACATCTTCTTAGGGAGAAAGGGGGAGGTTGCTTGAGATTATGTAATGAAGTCTTATTCTTAACTAAGATTTAGTAGACCTTGGAACAGTAGTATGGTAATTAGCAAAAGGTTCTCTTTTTTGAAAAAGCTTGTCGTATTTTGTCATTCCATTAACAGTCGACTTTTTGTCTTTTCAGTTAGTCATCGATATGTGCATTTTACAGCCTGGAGAGAAACAATAAACTTGTTTGTTGACTAAATGTTTGGATACTACTCTATTGTCTATCCTAAGTCTCTATTTGTCAAATTCCATAACCTCGCAAATGCGTCTCTCATATTTACTTTTACAATGGGTCCCTTCTTTTATCGAGGACATCCAAACTTCCAAAAACATGTACTTGCCTTTTATTGCAGTTGTTGTCCGATCTTTTGTATGTCAAACAAGCAAGTTGAATTGAGCGAACTTCTATATAAGCTTAACCAGAAAATAAAACTGAATATTTTGCGTGAGAGACCATTCTTATTGCTGTTGATTATTTTCTGCTTGATGCCGTTCTCTTCTTCTACAGGAGGAAAGCAGTTGTTGTCCGATCTTTTGTATGCTAAACAAGCAAGTAGAATTGAGTGAACTGCTATATAAGCTTAACCAGAAAATAAAACTGAATATTTTGCATGAGAGACCATGCTTATTGTTGTTGATTATTTTCTGCTTGATGCCGTTCTCTTCTTCTACAGGAGGAAGCAGGGACTGAATTCCAAGGACGTGAAGACAATGAATCTAATCCAGTTGATGATGCTCATAAGGTGCCTGCAGATTGTCTCAGCATAACTTTATTTTCACTTTTATCAGTAGATTGATGAGCTCAAATATGATCCTTCCTTTTCCGCAGGAAGAAGTAGTGGCTGATAATCCTTCAGAGTTTGCCTCAGCTCAAGAAGAAAATGTATATCCACAGGTGGAAGAGCCTAATCAAAGGGAAAGAGAGCAGAAGGATCATCAGTACATTCCCCGGAGAAACTACCAGAACCAGAGAGGGGGTCGTGGTGGAGGTAATAGTGGTCGCCGGGGTTATCTCAACGGTCGAGGAGGGAGAAGTGGAGGGAGGGGTGGTGGGCCCTACCAGAATGGCCGTGGCCACTATTATGAGCAGCCCAGTAACTACTACCCTAGAAACTACTACAATAATAGAGGGAGAGGTGGCAGGGGTGGTGTGCATACATTCAACAACCATGGTCCGGCAGTTCATGGTGACCATGCCCCTGCGGATGTTGGGGTGGCTTCATGAGCAGACATTTAGCAGTGAAGAGGGTGCTGGATTACTAGTTTTGGCTATGGTCAAGTGAAGTTACCTCAACGCTTTCGAGCTTGTGGTTTGCACTTAAAGCTGAGACTTAGATTATTGTCACCATACCGGACTCTATTCTCATTCCAGGAAATTTAGATGACCGAACACTTTCACTTTTTCGGAGAACATGAAACATCCTTCTCTAATGTGAAATTCTGTAGAAATTTAGGGCATGCGAGGATTGACTTTCACTTCTTGCATTTTCGTTGATCGAAATCTCGCAGATCACGCACTTTGAGTTATTTCAAATCCAAAATCTGGATACTTCCACATGCAGTTTTTCATAATTTTCTAAAATTCGATAATACTTTAAATGTTATATTTGGGGATACACCATGTGAAATGTAGTTCCAATTAGAATAGACACGTGAAACTATGCGGTAAATTTCAGGGTAGCTTAATGTTTTGTTTGGGAGGGTGGAAAATTTACGAGGGACAGACCATTTTGAATCTCTCTGTTTTCCTCTCATGAACACTAGAACTCTTGTCCTTTTTCCTCACCCACCTCCCTCACCTCTCCCTACTTTTTCCAAACAATGCCTAAATCTCTAGTTGTTATGCAGAGTTTGGAGCGATTCCTGCCATGGACAGTACAGGAACAGCATCGAGTGACGACGCTTTCGATTGCGGTCTTGGTGCGTTAATCTCGTGCTTGGAAGAGTGATGTTTCCAAAGTGCTGAGGGTGGATTCAGAATCAGAATCCTTTCCTTTTCTCCATGTCGGCGAAAAACCACAGGCAAGGCCGCTGTCGTCTGGAGTCGTCTGTTAGCAATTGATTCTCTGTAATAGTGGATTTACGGCGCATCATTTACTGTCTTTCGCTTTTGGAATGTCAACTACCATCCATTCTAATCTACCTAGAAAAGGCGACACTTGGTACCACTTCACCTTCGTCATGCTCTGTTTTTCTCTTCACTTCGTTAGGAACCCACCTAAACTGAGCCCCCAAAAGCGGAAAAAAAAAAAAAAACCAGAGTGCGTTACTGTTAGTGCAAAAGAATCTCATCCTCCCCCTTTTTCATTTAGTAAGCACAGGCTTTAATTTGCGATTTAACATGGTACATCAAAATATTCCCTTTACCCTACCACTGTTATGAGCGGTCCACGGTTTTTGCCCTTTTTCTCTACCTAGATGAATAGATTATCGAAATTAAAATCCCCCATGATTGGCTATATTTGCAGTTGACGTAAAATAGTTTCATGAGATACGCCATATTTTCACTCCATTCATGAATCAAAGAAGATTTTCCGCGCCACCATAGATAAATTTAACTTAGGATAAACGTGGCGATATCTCTAATTACAACCCACAAATCATAGACGTGGCTCGAGATGTTTTCTCTGATTAAGGATGAAAGAAAGTACCAATTTATATGATTTGTCTTGAGATAACGAGTCATTTGCATATCAAAAGTCCTCAATTTGCTCTGGGAAATTACTAATTCAGTGAAATTCATTGGAGGGCATTAATGGTTAGGTGAAAAATACCACTTTTGATTTGTCTATTTGAGTTTGAAATTTGCACAACTTTCTTTAATCTTCCCTTCAATTTCTGCTTCTTGACTTTGCATTTATCCAAATTTTATGGTGGAAGTAGGTATTATGAAATGATGGCACTTTCGATGGAGCTTTCACCGATATCTCGAACCCTAAAACAAATTTCAGGAAAATTACCCAAAAAATCTTAAATCAGCCCCAAACTCATTTTATTTTGGTCAATTCAGTCTTAGACCTTTTGCGTTCATGTCAATTCAATTCTTCCGACCAATTTTTTGCCGAAAATTACCGAAGTTGTTAATTTTTCACAATATTTAAATATTTATAAATTTATTTATTATATTCTTCTTCTTCTTCTTCTTCTTCCTCCAGTTAGCCACCAAGCCCGCAACCGGCCAGAGGTGAGGGCCAGCGAAGCTCGCCCCCATTAGTGGCTGGTCGCTGGGCTTGGCGACAAGTTGTAGGAAGAAGAAAGAAAAAAAAAAGAAAGAGAAAGAAAAATAAAATAAAATAAAAATTAAACAAAACATAAAAAAATTAAAAATATTATTAAAAATTGCCCACATCAACGCCGCCGCATCAGCGATTTCCTGTCAAAATGTATCGGAAGGACCAAACCGACACGAATGCAAAAGGTTTGAGACCGAATTGATAATATATATATATATATATATATATATATTTAAAATTGAATTGGCACGATTGTAATAAATTTAAGACTTTTTTTGGTAATTTTCCCAACAAGGTTATTTCAAGTCTAAATATTAGAAACACCGACTTCTCAGCTTTCGAAGACTAAACCTAATTCATTAGGCACCTGCTTGCTTGAGAATCCAAATTGTTGTGAGCTGTATAACACCCAACGTGAAAGACAGCAATCCAAATTTGCGCCTCGCCGATCGTACACCAAAAAAAGCAAAAAAGAAAGAAAGTAGTAGGAACGCGAAACACGAGAGAATTGAAACCTCTCATGCTCCATCAAATTGTTCAGTACGACGCTATCGTTTCGCCCTCTCTGCTATAAAAAAACCAGTGGACATCTGATTCTTTGGATGTGATCAAGTTGATTTTCTCTTTGATTAGGACTAGGTGTTACTCTCCTCCCTTCTTTTTAATGAGCACACATATTCCCTTTGTCCAGCCAATCAGCTCAATGGAGAAACACCATGTTGCTGTATCACTGTCGTGGTCAGAATCAGAATCTATTCCCGGGACGTAAAACTACGGCAAAAAATTGTTTTTCCCGATTGCTGCCTTCAATTGGTGCTATAAAAGCCCACCAACGCCACCGAGTCCAACCCAAACAAGCACCTCACGATCCCAGGCACTTGCTAAAAGCTTTTTGCATCGCCCATCAGCAATCGCGTTGGTGGGGGTAAAGAAAATTAGAAAAAGGAAGAGATGATGATGATGGGACGGAGCATGTCTTCTGGAAATTACTACGACTGGGCTCCTGCGAAGACGAGCCGGGTCATGGCGTTTCACTCCAAATCTCGATGGGAGGAGCATTTTGATGCGTCCAAAGGGACTAACAAGCTGGTGAATGCTGCTGCATTGATGACTTTTTTACTGTTGCCTCTTTGTTTGTGTGTGTGTGTGTTTTTTTTTATAGTCATTTCGGTTGCTTCATATGACTCTGCTTTGAAACATTGGTATGTCGACAGATGGTGATCTACTTCACGGCCACGTGGTGCGGACCTTGCCGGTGGATGGAGCCGACGATCGACGAGCTCGCGGCGGCGTTCGCCGACGTCGACTTCATCAAGATCGACGTCGACGAGTTAATGGTACGATTGTCTTTCTTAAAAAAAGGACCTGCATGATGATTGCGATAAAGTCGGGACTTGCATGCCCGTAAGGCGTCGGGGTTCGACTCTGTGTGACTCCGGATAACGTGGATGTCGTTATGAAAATGCAGAATGTGTCGAGGCAGTTCGGGGTGCAGGCGATGCCGACGTTCTTGCTGATGAAGAATGGGAAGGTGGTGGACAAAGTGGTTGGCGCCAAGAAGGACGAGCTCAGGAACAAGATTGAGCAACACAGCAACAAGTCACAACCATACCTTCGTAGCAACTCGTACCCCTATGCGTACCGCTACGCGATATGACCGCCGCCTCAGTCGACAAAGTATAACCGGGCCACGCCTCCCATAGCTAAATAAGATCGCGTCATGCAGTTTGCGTCGTCACTTTCACTTTTATATGGAAAACCACTCTCTCTCTTTGGACTCGGTTGCTAAGACACAGATGACACACAAGCATATTCACTGCCAAAGATCATGCTTGAATAATAATCATCTTCCATGAGTTTCTTGAATTGCTCTTTCAATGCAGCTAAATAACAATCGAATGACATGGTTAGGGGACTCAATTTCCCTTCGGTGAACAATATGACCAGGAAAATTAGCAGAAACGCAGCGCTAATGGTCAGTGTGCCAACAACTTACAGAACAACCTCTTATGCAATTGTACAAATGGTCGGACAATACAACGGAGATACCAGGGTACTCACGACCGAGCAATCCAGACCAAACATCTTACATCAACATAGGACCGCGCATAAATATAATCACACAACAATTGAAAGAATTTTGTATAAACCTGAACAGAAGAGTTTCCAAGTGGCATCTCTAAAACTTCCCAAGGCTGATAGAAATTGCACACATCATGGCCGGTGATGGAGACTGGAGAGTGCTGTTATGATACTTTCGCCCATTGGAATATTTTCCTTCTCTGGCTTTCAGGCAACAAATTGGGTCAATACTGCATAAAAACAGAACTCAATCAAAGCGTACGGAAATCTAGATCTGTAGAGCACTTTTGTATGCCCAATACTCCTGCTCCACGACTGCTTCGCAATCCCTCACTTACTGAAGTCTCCAGCCACTGGAAGAAAAGCAGAGCAAAAGGTTGAGAAAGAGAGTTTCAGAGAAGAATGCAAACAAAAAAAGCGTGAAAAAATGGAGAGGAGATAATAGAGCTAGTAACATTAGGAAGAAGTTGGTCCTTTTCTTGTGCGCAATCCATCTGATCAACAACCAACTTAAAAGGTCTATAAAGCAAAGTACACCCTTCGGATAACTGTGGCCACAGCAATCTATAATAAAAAGAGTTCTCTCCTACAGTTTAAGTCACGTTGCATTCGCCAGGCTATTCCCGAGATGGTATAAGGGCTTCATTTTCAACCTAGTTTTCCTTCCTAGTTCCAAGTAACCTTCTAAAATTTTGCACACTGGCTTTGGAAATATGTGACATCGTAGATGGAATGCTGGATAATCTTTTCGGATACAAATAAATTGACCTGTGAGTTCTTCCCCCTGTCTACAACAGTTTGCTTGGAAACCCCGATTCTAGGTAATCTATGCAAGATAAAGCCCAAACTGCCCACACAATGCTCGCTGCTTCTCTAACGCAAATACTAGATTTTCCTTATAAAAACATCATGCTTTTTCTGCTCATACAAAAGTTTTGATGGATACAGCAGGAGAACCACCGCATTAAACCTCTAAACACCAGCCAGCCATTATAAGAACCAAGAGACTGCTCCTCTTTGGGGTAGTATGAACTCACTACAGTAAGATTACCACGATATTCTCAAAATCAGATGCATCTATACGTATTTTTATTTATTTATTTATTTTTGCGCAATTGGACGCATTGTTACATCACTATTGAATCCTTTCAGGCCCTTCAACAATTCATTCATCTATCATCTTTCTTGAGGAATCTTTAGTGTTACATTTTCCAGTACTGAGACGAAGAGAGATCACTTCTTTTAATGGTTGGCCAAATGACAATGTCTTCCTTCTTTACCGAACACTAGCAAACTAGCATAATCTTATGCTACTATAGCATCAGCAGTTCAATGTGAACTAGACTCGGGAATCAGGATCATGACATGGAAGAATATTGACTAATCACCAATCATCCGATGCATTATGTACTACTCAAATGGAGTCGAATTAGAATTGGCCTACAACGTATATACTCCATGGTATAAAGATAATACTCAGCCAAAGAAAACAAGAAGCTTAAACAATGATCTCACCTGTCGAGGAGGGTGGCACAACCACGACATGCATAGTGGAACTATTTGGAGGAAGTTGCAAGCGAAGCGGGAAGAGCTTCCCATTCAATGGGCTTCGAGAGCACACGATAATGCCCTGCATCGCCGTCTCCCCCTCCAACTTCCGAGTCAATTCCTCCACATTGTTCCCCCTGAAGTTCAACGAATAGCCTTCCATATCTTCCCCTTCGACATTCCCGTTTTCATCGGCAATATGGTAGTATATGGTCCTCCCTTCAATTTTTGGGGGTGACCCAACATAAGAATCATTCGACTGCACAAGCAAATCCAAGAACAAATTAAGTCACTTCCCGCACTGAACATCAACTAGCTCGAGTAATGACAGATCAACGGTGAACTCAGCCCAATGGAGAAGTCTTTTAAGGTCCAATGCAACTGTTCTTCACAAGCACCATGTATCAGATCGAACAACTTGTCCTCAAAGGATTACTCAGTGACAAAATCAAATCTTGGCAGACATCAATCTATCTATTAACAATTGGCTACTCCATCTCTCCTCAAGCACTTGCACAAAATAAATCCGCAAAGACCATTCGTAGATAATAAATAAACACAGAAAAGAGAGACGAAGTGGAAACACGCACCTCCTGCCTAGAGAATCGCCCGGAATTCGCCGATGAGGACGACGGCGACGCGGTCTCCGAGCCGAGGGAGGAGTCGAAGTGGTCGAGGGGCTCGACGGGGCGCATCGCGGTGGGGGAATGGACCTCGATCTCGATGACGTCGACGTCCCAGAGGACCCACTCCTGGGTGGCGGTGTGGTGGGGGACGTCGTGAGTGACGGAGTTGCGCCACGGGGGGAGGCCGCCGTTGGCGCGGAGGAAGTGGCCGTAGCGGGTGCGGAGCTTGACGTGGGTGCCCTCCCTCACGGCCTCCCACTCGAGGGAGGAGTCGAGGCGGCGGGGGAGGGACTGGATGACCTTGCGCCCCGTCATGCCGAGGAGGAAGGGCTGGTTGGAGGCGGTGAGGTACTTGCCGTAGCGGCTCTTGAGGCGGACGACGGAGTCGGAGTTGAGGACGAACTCGACGGACCACCGGGCGTTGGGGGAGGACCCGTCGCGGGCCTGCACGACGCCCTCCTCGTCCTCCTCCGCGACGAGGTACTTGTCGTGGCGGCTCCGGAGGCGCACCACCTTGGCGTTGCGGAAGAACTCCATGCCCGATAGGAGGCAGTAGCCGGCGCCGGAGATCTGTCGGAACGAGGAGAGAGGGGAAAGGTGATCGAGGATGAGTTCACACGGGAAGATAATAAGACAGACAGTCATACATGTCGTGACGCGACAAGACAATGCGCAGCGAGTTTAAGGAATAAGAAAATGGGGAAGAAGATGCCAAGTCAGCGAACAGCCGAAAAGTCAAAGACGATCTCCGTGGGCGGTGACTGCGCGGGCCGGGGCCCCACAACGAGGGGGGATCCGAGTACATTCGGGCCCACCAGGGAGGTTCCCTCTCTTATCCCACACTTTTTTTTTTTTGATTCGAGTGAATCGGCAGGTCTATCTTTTGGGAAGTGGCGTGAATCCATGATTCACGGCAATTCTAACAATTTTATTTTTTTTGTCAAAAGAAAGATTCTATTCATCGACACGGCAATTCTAACATAGGGACTATTATAAAAGCAGTTGTCCCGAGTTCTTGGCCTCATTCTTCGGTCCTCACTATGATTGGCTCGATTCAGTACTAAGTTTTTCGGCAATTAATCTTCTTAATCTATGTCGTTGTCAACTGATAGAGGAACCTCCATTAAAGAGATTGAGATCCGCCATCCCTATGCACGCATGGACGAAAGCTAGTAGCACGTATCCATGGGGTTTAATCAAGAAAAACGTCCCTAAAAGAGAGTTCCAATCTTTCAAATATCGACCGGGTCAATCTTCGGTACTTAAGTGCCTAAGGCGTTTTGATTATTGCGAGCTCTTGGTCAGTGTATATTGGGGCGCAACCGATATATCTACATAGGATCCACCCCGCTAATTTTTTCGGCTATACAAAATGGAACCTTCATTAGTGGCAATACAGAGTGCAAGCACAATCAATTGATTATGGTCTTAATTGTCCAAGCCACGAGGCAATGATTAGAGCCATGCGCCCACGAACCACCTGCAGGCAACAGGAATAAATAGCATGCTCATCTACTACCACTATGGTCATTAGTCAACAACGAAGAAGAGCCTTTCCAATTCCCACCCTGTGCTTTCGAATTGACGGATAACAACCCCGCTCCACCTTAAGTTCATCGTGGCGGGGAGCTGACTAGAGTCTATCATCGCCTAAAGGCAAAGGAGTGGATGTGTAGGCATACATATAAGCCATCGTGCCTTTTTATTTATTTAGTTTTTTTCTCATCCTAAGGCACTTATTGAGTATACGGATACATTAAATTCATTAAGTTCAAGGCATTCATTATGTTAGGTAACAATAATAAATGGATCACATTATCTTTTTACATGGTCATGTGTTCGAGCCATATCATGACTGAACTTCTTACAACTCGATACCATCTGCAATTGCTACCTTGTGTTGATAGATATTCTGATTTCTAATACGTAGGTGGGGCTATCGTAACAGGTTTGTACACCTATGGACGATAAATAATAATAATAATGCTAAGTGGGTTGAAAAGATGACAAAAATGTAAGCTCAGTTCTTGAGATCAAGAACTTGTCTTAGTGGGCTGGTCGATGCTTGTTTCAGGGGAAAAGATCGACGACCTAGATGACTCGATCACTCGGCCAGCGATCATCTAGTGACAGATCAATTAGTCTATTAATATCGACGCGGGTCACGTCAGATTCACCTAAAATTTATAGGGTATCAAATGTAATTTGAACATGGGCTTCGTGAATAGTATTATTTATAGTATAAGATCAGTACAAACTACCCTATTAATATGAATTTTTTTTTTTTTTAGGGGAAGCTTCTTTGTGCCTATTGCTAATCAACGCACCAACTTCTCTTTTATACTTATGTGTCTTATTTGGTTACTTTCCAAGGAGGCACACCAAGGAATTGACCTAGTGCACGCACATGATCAAGCCGTCGACCGCGTGAAACTAATGTACGGTTGCTTTCGCTGAACACGGAGGTTGTCTTATGTTCACACCATTTTTCAGTCTCCCGGGTTTCCAATGTCGGCTCAACTTATTCAAGAAATCGACCAGCCTCTCACTTTATGATAGCACAAGTTTCTTTCGTTCTGATTAAGCTCGACTAGATCATCTAAGTAAGGAGCTTGTGCACTATTAATCCTTTAATATGGTTACGCAACCAAATAAAGATAATTATTAAAGTTAAGTTAGCTTTACCACGATATTTAAAATTTCCCGTAAAGCTTCTTTGATAAATGACGTGGAGAAATAAATCCGATAAATGGACGTGTTATATACACGTGCTATTTTTGGTAATTAAATTCCAGAAGGGAAAAAAAATTGATTGTGCATGATCGGAATGGGGTGGAATTAAAACTTCGTAAACACGTGACTGCACATTGACCGAAAAGGACAAGCGACTGCACAGGAAGGAGAAAAATGCATACCTGCTTTCCTCCATTGTTCCTTGGAGCAATCGCCACCGCCGTCGGCGACCAAACCTCCGAACGCACCGCCACCGCCTTCGGCGACAGAACGTCCGAACGCACCGCCACATCATCACGATCATCCCCATCAAGGACGGACGATGAGAAGCTCGAAAACGACGACGCGTAGTCCTCGAGCGCCGCCGCATCCGTGCTCCGAGCAACGGCCTCCACGTCCCAGAGCACCCAATTCGTCGTCCCTCCGGCGAGGGGGTCGTCGTGGGTGACGGAGTTCCTCCACGGCGGCGGGCCCCCGTTGGCGCGCAGGTACTTGCCGCACCAGCTCCTCAGCTTCACCTGGAACCCGTCCCGGACGGGCTCCCACTCGAAGTTCCAGCTGGAGTACGACCCCTCCTCGGGCGAGGCCTGGAGGACCCTCTTCCCGGTCATGCCGAGGAGGAACGGCTCGTCGGAGGCGGCGAGGTAGCGTCCGTGGCAGCTCCGGAGGCGGATGAGGTGGCCCCGTCCCTCGACGGGCTCGACGGACCAGCGCGCGCGGGCGGAGGCGCCGTTGCGGCTCTGGCGGGCTCTCTGGCTGTCGTCGTCGGCGACGAGGTACTTGTCGAGGTGACTCCGGAGCTTGACGGCCCCGGTCTTCGTGAAGAGATCCATCGGAGACTCGCGGCGGCTGCCAACTCTCCTTCTCTTCCACCCTTCCTTTGCTTTCGCGCGAACCCTTTTCTTGACTGAGATGATCAGGAGAGGGCAGTCGAGGAAGACATGGCGAGGTCGGACCGGGGAGTCGGTTTATCTTGGGGAGTTCTGTTCTGTGTAGTGATTTAAGAATTCGGAGGAAGACGTAGAAGAGAGAAAGAAAAAGGTGGATTGCGTTGGGACGTTTCTTGTTGGGATTAATCAAAGTTAGGGTTTTGGACTTTGTTTCTTAACGGGAAAGATTCAAGAAGTCATAGGAATGGCCAAGTGGGAACGAGAACGCGATTTTCCACGACCGGTTCGATGCTGTCGTCTCGACCGTGGACATCTTCTTGGGCGGACGAGGGGTTGGAGGAGGAGGGTTAAAAGAGAAGAGGGAGTGCGCGGAGGGGTATTTTGGTAATAGGCTGGGATAATCGAGTGACGTGACCACAACAGAAAACTTAACACACTCGACTGCTTACGTGTCGATCAGTTAGAGGTGTTAAAAAAAATAAAATGAATAAGTCGATGCCATTAAAAGTGTTTGAACTTTAGGACAATATGGTAAAGTACCTTCTTTTTATTCGATTAGGTATTCGAAATTTTAGAACTGTCCCGACCTAGTTGCTTTGCGTGGATTACCATGTTATGTGGAAAAATATTCTGTAGTGTCAAAGCGGTGACAGCGGCTGACGTGAAGCTCATTTGTCTGACTAGATCCACTCATGAACCGACAAGTGGCGAACGTTTTATAACTAAATAATATCATCTGAAAAATTGATTGCTAGCCCTAAATTCAGATAGTAGCTTTTTACAAAAAAAAAAAGAAAAATAAAATTTGAAGCGGTGGTGATGGTGTTCGCGAAAGTGGATGCCTTCGACTCGGCGATCCCGCGAAGACGGAAGTCTTCGATTCTAAGCGAAATTAGAAGTTGCTTTTGAAAATGCAGATAGGTTCTCTAATGGAGTTAATCTTGAAGGACAAATTCTCTTCGAAAGAAAAGCAAAAGAGGGTTGACAAATAGAAAATATGAATGGGCATTTTTTTTTTTTTTTTTTTTTTTTGGGATAAAATGTTAGTATTTGCTTTTATGGTTAGCAGTCAATTTTCAGAGGACTATATTTGATTGTAAGACGTTTGCCACGTGTCAATCAGTGAGTAGATTTAATTAGACAAATGCGCCTCACGTTAACGGCTGAGATGGAACTTTAATACAGTTGCTTCTGCTCCGATCACCACCATCGCCTCCCACCTTGTCAAGTCCATTGATTATGGCGTTGTCACCATGTCCTCCCATCTCTCGATCTCGATCTCGAATAGACATTTTACATGGGAATTCTGTTTTAGTGAATTCAAGATGTTCCTGGTGATCAAGTATGCTACCATCATACTACCTTAGCTCAATCGAATCGCCCTTGCTATTATTTGTGACCTAAACTCCGCGGGAGCCTGATTCATCGCCCGATCTCGTGATGCTCTGTACCCGGAGTTTGGAGGATTCGTGGACCTTACTAATTGGTTGTTTCCTGCCGGATAAGATGTGGAACCAATCGATAGCGTAATCTGGACAAGAAATTAACTCAAAAAGGCCACATTGATATTGTTAAACACAGGTTTAACCGAGAACTCGGCGGTACATTCTTGTACTCTGTTCCAAATGGGCATACCCCAACCAACTACAGAAGAGGAGCATATCGGAGGGGAACCCGAAAGCTACCCAAGAAGGTCCACAACATTTATTCCAGCACTCAAGTCATCGATCATGCGACCCCGCACGACTGTACCTCTAAGACGAGCGAACAAGAAACTGCTTTCTCTGATTCACTGGGGAGAAGGAGCAGCTTTGAACTTGGCCATGATCAACTTCGCGAACTCGGCGAGCTTATCCGTCTCTGGCATCACCCCCTTCACAGCGTCGTCGGCGCAGAACCTCTCAGCCCATTTGGCCAGCCCTGGGACCTTGGCCTCGTCGAGCAGCTTCACGCCGTTCATCTTCTCCGTCACCCTCAGCCACCCGAGTAAGCACCCGAGCGCGATGTCGAGGAAGCCCACGGTGTCCCCGCCGAAGAAGGGCTTGCCCTTGCTGATCTTGCCGAACGCGTCCTCCAGCAGCGACAGGCCTTCGGCGACTTGGTCGAGCGCGGCCTTCTTCGCCTCCTCCCCTTGCGCTTTCGCTATGCCGGTCATGGACGGGAACCACTGCGTGTGATATTGGCAAAATGGCGTGATTATATCAGAGCATGGTATAGGAACATTCATGTCCAAAATTAATATACTAGGCACTGAAATCCATCCAATTTATTAGATGTCTGCTTACACTTCGCTATATATATATATAAACTTAAAATTAGGGAGAAAAGCTACAGAAAATTCCAAACTATCCTGAATTTTTTTGTATGATAGCGAAAACTCAAAAAAATACTCACTGTGACACATGTAATATAAAATTTTTCTTGTGACATAAAAAACCTCAAATTTAACACATTTACACTTTGTCGATGAACCTTCAAATGATTTTTCAGCAAAAACAACAGTATTTTTATTTTATATAAGTCAAGTGGGCAGATTTTTGTGACATAATGAATCAGCTTTCCGATATTCATGTAGGCAGATTTTTTATCGTCACCATTGACGGAATCTTGATGTGCAAATGTGTCGCACCAGGTAAAAGTTTGAGACTTTTGATATCACATAAAAAAAAAGTTTAAGTAAATGTGTCACAATAAATATAATTTGAGATTTTTTGTGACTTTTACCTCCTTAGAATCGCTACGACAATATAGTCTACTCAATAATCGCTTTCAATTCAGACTTAAAAAAGGCTGAGATATCGAAAGGAGATTATAATAATATAACGATACAATCTGAATCACAAGTGTTATGAATGGTAAAAAAATGTATAACAATCATGATGAGATTCACATATGATCTCACGCCTAATATTTCACGTTATACTATCTCGCGAAATCCAAACCGAAAATGCATATCATGCTCATACAAGTAACAAATCAAGAATACAAAAGAGGCTGAGATATCAAAGGCGGGAGTGGTTACCTTCTCGTCGATGTAGGCAGCCCAGAAGCGGGCGGTGGCGCGATCATAGGGATCAGAGGGGAGGATGGAAGGGCCGGAGGAGGGCCAGGCGTCGTCGACGTACTGGACGATGACGAGGGACTCGCAGACCGGGCGGTCGGCGTGGAGGAGGACGGGGATCTTCTTGTGGACCGGGTTGGACCGGAGGAGGAGGTCGCTCTTGGCGCCGAACTTCTCCTCCAGGAACTCGTACTCCACCCCCTTCAGGTTCAGCGCGATCCTTGGCCTCATCACGAACGGGCTCGGCCACGCCCCGATCAGCTTCACGTCGCCGTCCTTCGCCATTTCACCAGCAATGCTCGCGCGCAAAGAGAGAGAGAGAGAGAGAGAGAGAGAGATTACAGAGTTAGCTCAGCCTATCGGGTGGCTATAAATAAAAGGAGTAGAGAGAGAGAGAGAGAGAGAGAGAGAAAGTCTCGATCTTTGGAGATATCTTTGGAAGGCAAGTGGGAAACGAGGAGGGGGTGACGAACGATGAATGCTATTACCGAGGCTCGCGTGGCGATTTTACTCCTTTAATTTCATCTCTCACCTTCTTCAACGACGGCGTTTTCCCGGTGCGAGGCAGAGCTCGCACGTGCGGACGAACGTGTTTCGTGTCTGATAGTGTTTTTCCTTCCATTGTTGGCGTAAGCCCCGAAGAGAGAGAGAGAGAGAAAGAGAGAGAGAGAGAAGAGTACCATAAGTAGAAAATGCGTGACAAATAAGGTAAGACTGCTTCAGAATCTCTTTGCTTAGGTACAGGATGTACGTAGATTAGCACTTTGTGACGTCGTTTTGTGAACCAAGTAAAGAAGACAGATGGGGTCTTAATGGGGCTCTGCATTATCAGTTGGAAGGGGAACAGTCGATGTCTTTGAGGTGAGAAATTGACCACGAAGGAGGCAGCCAGGAGGGATGCTCGCATTAAAAATGGTAGTCAAACCGAGGACCTCGACAGGGGATACATGGCTAGCAACGCCCATCTAGGACAGAAGAGAGAGAGAGAGAGAGAGAGGTTGGTGGCTTCAATGGCTGTTGTCGAGACACCGAGGCTGCAAAACAAATGCGGCATTTATTGTCTTAGCCTCGAGATTATCTACCAAGTTACCGCCCTAGTGTTCTATAAAGATGGAGCTTCACATAACAACTGTAGGACTATCGTGCCACGATAGTGTTTCCGACGCACCCGTTACGTATAATAAGCAAAAATTTGACAAAAATAATATTCACTCATGTACTCATACGAAAAATTATCCAAAAAATCTTAAATTTATTATATTTTTATCAATTCAATCCTAAACTTTTTCACTTTTAATCTATTAAGTCCATCCGATCAATTTTAGTCAAATATTGCTAACTTGGCCATCAGCCATTCTACGTGACACGGTTGACGATGATGTGAATAGTTTTTATTAATATTTAAAAAATTTGAATTATTTTTTTTTTTTTTGTTTCTCTTTCTTTCTTCTTTTTTTTAAACCCTTTTTGGTTCAAAAGAGTCGACGGAGCTGCCAACCCCAAGGTGACCGCGGGCAAAGGGGTCGTCGCCCTCGCCGAGGCCGGCGAGGGCGTCACGAAGTTGGCCATGCCACGTAAGATGGTCGGAGGCCACATTAACAATTTCAAGTCAAAATTGACCGGATAGACTCAATTGACAAAACGTGAAATGGTTTAGGACTGAATTGATAAAATTAAAATGTTTAGAATTGAATTAAGAAAAATGCAATAGGTTTAGGATTAAATTGGAAAATTCAAAAGTTGTCGAACCGAATTGGCAAACGTGCAATAAATTTATGACTTTTTGGACAATTTTCCCTTATTAAACACCATCCTCAGTTTTCATCACCTACAAAAATCATCCAAAGAAAGATGAATAAAGATTTGATATTTGTGATTACTCCCATTGTAGTATTCGATCGGTTTTTGAGGCTTAGAACGTGGAATTTCTTCGTTCATGATGGATGGGTAGAGAGTGAATAGAGACGGAAGTGTCCATTCAAAGTATTCTCGGCAAGTGCTTGAGGCATCCAGGGGGACTCTAAAGGAAGATTGTTTGATCAGGAATTTCCTCTCTTCCTATAAGAGGGTGCTTGAATAGCTGAGGGGTCTTTTTGCTTTCGAGGTTCCTTCGCTTCGCGCAAGGGTTCTAGTGTCACGTAGATATAACGACGACGGAAGCAGGACAAAGTAGCGGAGGCCATGGAAAGAGCGGGCGAGTCCGGTGGACTCGCTCGAATGTTAATGTGACAAAGTCGAGTTCGGTTCCGGTGGACAATCGAATGTCGGGTGGCAGGTGAGGAGCGCCGCGTTTGCTAGCAGCTTTGTAAGTCAGGAGAAGCTGCGATGGTCGTCAGTTTTGAAGAGCTGTTCGCTATGAGGACGAGGAGTTGGTGCGAGGATGCTTTTCGATTAGAGATCTCCCCGGAGAGAGACCGCAAGAACCTGCGCAACCGGCGAGCACCATTGAATCATTAGTTCTTCCTCTTTATTAACCGACGACGTTACGAAGATGGAGATCGGTTGAGCGAATCGCAGCTTACACAAGGAGAACGAACGGTGCCAGGGTGCTTTTTCGAAAATAATTATACAAAATGATTTGGCGAATTGCAGGTTGGTATTTTAAGCAGGTGTACCGTATTGGCCAATCAGCTAGTCTACTAAACGACTTTGTAGATCAGTTTTTGTAAATCGATCTCGATGTATCCGGGGATTGTTCTAGTTAGGTAAGAAGTCAAAAAAAATAAATGAAGAAAGTGATAACTGACTCCGGAAGGAGGGTCCACATTCAATTCCAGATAGGCCAATTAGAAGGTCAATTTGGTGAGGACACTTGAAAATGCTGTGTATGTAGCTAGTAGTTATAGTAGGGATGGAAGCAAACTACTTAGGTGTCAATACTAGTCATTGATTCATTTTTTATATACTCGGATCATATATGAGTTCACTAAATTTAAAATTTTGGTCAAATATGAGTCAAAGCTTATAAAGCCCATTCAAGTATGGGTTTTAATGGGGTTTTAGCTCCACCCATTTTCGACGCTATAGCTTTCCAAGCCCCCGCCGCCGTCGCCACTGCTCGCCCACCCCCGCCCACCACCTCTGCCCATCCCGCCTCCGCCCACCACTACCGCCACTCGCCCACTACCCGGCCCCACCGCCAGCCACTACCATGGCTTCCCGCCAGCTCCTTTCCGGCGGGAAGGAGGAGGGGAGACAACTCAAGAATGGGAACATGGAATCTGAAGCTCCGCTCCTGAAATGGGCTTTGAAACCTCGCATCATGGGCATCGACGAAGCTGGTCTTGGCCCTGTTCTTGGTTCGCGCTCTCGTTGTCATCTTTTCTTGTCAAATTTCTGTGCTTTTGGTTCGATGCCATGCCCGATTGTCTCTGGGTTTTTTCTGTGCTCATGCGTTTTCGTCGACAGGTCCAATGGTGGACGGGTGCTTGTACTGCGCTCGATCGTATCAGAAGACGCTCTCCACTTTGAACTTCGCAGGTTTTTGCTCGTTTGTAATACTTGGGTTTTCCCCCTTTTCATTATCCTTTCCCTTTCCTCGTGAACGTCTCGTGCGGCGATTTGAATCCGTGAGAAAGATTGACTTTCTTTTTTCCACCAATTGTTTTGATTTTTCTGGGAATCTTCTGGCTAAAAAGAGTGAGTTTGGCCCCCCGAGGGGAGGGGAGAAGGGCGGGAGGTGTCCATATAGGTTGAGTCGAGTCGATTGAATTTTCATTGCATGAATATGGGTCAAAATGGTTAAATTGATCAATATAAGTCAAACCATATTCAACCCAATCCAATCCAAACCCGACCCAACCCACCCATTTGGCACTTCTAATTACTGGATGTTAAAAATGCTAGACAATAGGTTTAATTACTTATGCGTTTGGTTGGGAGAAAACTCCATAAAAAAGAAAATTATTTTTTGGAAATTAATTTTCAAGATAACAGTTTGTTTTCTTTTGTTTGGTGACACGTGATTGAAAACGTTTTCTGGTGTTTGGTCCTCAATTGAAAAATGATTTCAATCTTATGACTTTATTTGAGTCAAAAATTAAAAAGTCAAACTTTTTAAAATATATATTTTTTTATTTTGTACTATATACAACATTATTCATTTCCACGCATATTTTTTTTTGTTTTAATTTGTCATTTTCTTCTTCCTTCGCCGGTCGCCGAGCCTTAGCGATAGTCGGTGACCGGCCACACGAGATGGCCACCTCGCTGGAATCTAGCGAGCTCAAGCTTCGCCGGCCTTGGGTGAGGCTCGACCTTGCGTGGCTGGTGGTGAAGAGGAAAAAAAAATTAAATATTAAAAAATTTTAAAAAAATTTGAGAGATGCAATTTCGAAAATTATTTTCACCTCTATGGAGAATTCACTTTTCTAATTTTATGCATTAATTTTTCATTATTTGAAAAGTATTTACTGTTGACTAAATAATTTTCGATAAATCAAACGGGTGAAAGTGCGGAAAACATTTTCATTAATCAGCAATTTCTCTTTTTGATTTGCTTACTCTCCATTTTTGCTTCTAACGTGTTTCGTGTGGGCCACTCTTGGAGGGACACAAATCCACGTAGACAGGAATAATTAAAGCGATTAATCATGTGGATCCTCGGTGGATTCAACAAGCGTCCCAAATAATGATTTACCTAAAGATTGCTAAAAATCATAAATTTACATATTCATGTCACATTTATTTCAAATTAATTTTCTCGTTACAAAATATCTCAAACCGGTACACACGTGCCACATTCATCCCAAAGTAATTTTCATGTCACAAAATATCTCAAATTGATATATTAATGTCACATTTACCTCAATTTTTTTTTTAAATTTTTTGTGTCACAGCTCAAAATTAGCCCTTTTAACTGGTTTCTCATCATTTCACCTGTTTGCTTCACTTCTCACGTCTCATGCTTAAATCATTAGCTTTTAACCTAGTAGAGAGTTTATGTTCAAAATTTTATCATTTTAGCATTTTTTGTGACACGAAAATTAGTTAAGGGTAAATGTGACGACGTGCATACTAGTTTAGGTGTTCTTATGACAGAAAATTTATTTTGGAATAAATGTAACATGAGTATACTAGTTTAGGATTTTCTGTAGTATTCACCTCAAAGATTAATGGTATTGATTGCACATGATCTAGTAACCCATCCCTTCTCGTCACCAAACGCATCGGAAGTTTCCATACGTTAAATCGTTTTTCCCATTTCAAAAAGAGAAGTTGCTGATGCTATTGGCAGTAAGATCTCTCCATATTCCAAACTACAAACTTGCCTGTCTCGGACAAAATTAAAAGCGCACGTGTATTATACTTGAAGTTCTACACAACATAAAGGAGAAAAAAAAAAAAAGAGAGGAGGAATCACGGAACAACTTGCCTGCCAGCCCAATGTTCCCCATCAGCAGTAGACAAACATGATTTCTTCTCCTGCAGCATGCCAAAACTTGGTTTTTGACAGCAAAAACACATGATTATGAAAACCACATGATTCCTCTCAAGCATCTTTGTATGGTCAGGCCAGCTAAGTCCACCAAAAGTTTTCATAGTTGGGTAGCAAAGATGATGCTAAACATACGTACCAAAAGGAAAAAAGAAAGCAAAGAAGAAAAAGGAAAAGAATCACCTCCTTTCCAGGGAATCCGGAAGTTTTCAAACTCATTCGCCCTGAAAACACTCCAGGTTTTTGTCGGGGAGTCTCGCGAAACTACCTAAGTTTCGCCTGTTGCTTGCACAACACCGTAGACCCTTTTAGAGTGAAATAGTTGTGTAGATCTCGTCCACCCGTGAAGTGAAATCGGTTAATCAATACCTTCAAATTGATAGATCCTGCATCATCTAAAACTTCATTCCTGGATCTGCACAAGTAGTACTCCTTCCAAGGGGGACTTTGTTCCCTGCATCAGCTTATGCAGGTTCTTGGGGAAGATGTTGTTGGTCTTTGGGACATAATCAAAAGAGCAGGTATGACTAGTTTAATGATTTCGAAATATTGGAGGACGAGATCTCAGGCATCCCCTAGAATAATCAAATAAGAAAATCTCTGACAGCACACCATCATCATTCAGACACAAATACTGTTCTCAGCACCACACACTGTAAAGCAAAAGGAAAGGCAAAAAATAAAAGTTGGAAACAAGAAAAGCAGAATATCCGAACTTTAGACCGTCCGTTGCTATCTTTGCCTTAGATTTTAGCAAGTTCCATAACGGAAGCTAAATCCATTTGTCTCCTTCCTTGATCACAGACTTCGACCATGAAGAGACGCCCTCAATTAGGACTCAAAATGCAGGATCAGCTCCTAAGTCTGCTAATAGTGCTCACTGTGTGTGCTGCTTCACTTGGAGCAGCAAATGTGCATGGCATATGTACTCCCAAAGACCTGAAAGGACTGACTGGCTTTAAAGCGGGCATTCGCCTCGATACTTCTGGAAGACTAGAGAAATGGGTTGGCCTGAAATGCTGTGAGTGGGAAGGCATCTCCTGCAATAATGCAACAGGCAGAGTCGCAGAAATCCGTCTCCCGGGATTTATTTCCACAAGCGACTTTGTGTACCAATCTGAGATGAAAGGTTGGTTGTCTCCTTCCATAACACTCTTGAGCTCTCTCGAAGTCATCGATCTCGGTGGACTCATGAATCTCGCCGGAACGATCCCGCCTTCCATCGGCTTCCGCCTCCCAAAGTTGCGAAAGCTCTACCTGTACGGCAACCAAATAAGCGGTATGTTACCAGAAAGCATTGGTAAGCTCTGGCAGCTCGAAGAACTTTTGTTGTATGAGAATAAGCTATCTGGGTCACTCCCTTCAAGCCTAGGAAATCTCAGTAATCTAAATTCTATGATTCTGTACTCAAATCAATTATCTGGTACAGTACCCAATTCTTTTACAAACCTGACAGGGCTGGTTCATCTAGATCTCCATAACAATTCTTTTATTGGTGCCATCCCAGAAAAAATTGGTCAGTTGCACAATATGAAAGAGCTCGATCTTTCAAACAATTTCTTAGGAGGGAGAATTCCACTTTCCATTACTAACGTAACTGCCATTTCAGTCTTGTACTTGGACACAAACAATCTCGAGGGAGAAATTCCGAGCCCCTCAAGGTTAGATCAAATGCCTTCCCTCAGTTTCCTAAGACTCCAAAATAACCAGCTAACTGGCGAAATCTCACCCAATTTTTCCTATCTGATCTCTCTCCAGAGAGTTTCTCTCGCACATAACAGACTGAAGGGAGAAATTCCTTCAAGTCTGGGTGCTCTCTCTGCACTAACAGAGTTATATCTTGATGACAACCAATTATCTGGCATAATACCCAAGTCAATGGGTCAGTTATCCCAGCTTTTGGTTCTAAGCATGTCAAACAACATGATCCGAGGACCATTGCCTCAGGAGATGTCTTCCCTCTATAACCTTCAAATAATCAATCTTTCATTTAACGAAATTAATTTCTCCTCCATCCCTCAGTGGTTATTGCGATTGCCATCTCTTTCCCGAATTTATATGGCGGGATGTGGAATTCAAGGAGAAATTCCAGAGTCCTTGAAGATAATGCCTAGTCCAATACAGGAGCTGGATTTATCAGTCAATCACCTGACAGGAAATTTGTCATCTTGGCTTGGAACACTAACTCAGCTCTACTTGTTGAATCTCTCCAGAAATTCACTAGTTTCAGATGTTCCAGAATCAATTACGCAGTTGAATGCTTTGGGTGTCCTTGATCTCCACTCAAACAAGTTAACAGGCAACATAGGTCAGGTGTTCAAAATGGAACAGAGGTTTCCACAAGGTCCACTGACATATATTGATCTTTCTGATAATAGATTCACTGAAGGAATTGAACAGATAGGAATTGGAGCACAATGTGGAGTCCAGTTTCTAAATTTATCAAACAACTTTTTCCCGTGGAGACTACCGACAACTATAAGAATGTGTACATCCTTACAAAGCTTGGATTTGAGTAACAACAACTTGGGATTTAATCTGCCGGATGCTTTAGCAAATCTAAGCTTACTAGAGGTACTGAAGCTGCAAAGGAACCACTTCACCGGCAGCATACCGAAAGGATTTTTGAAGTTGAGTAAATTAAGGGAGTTGAACTTGTCGGATAATCTTTTGGTGGGGCAAATTCCTGATGGTAAACCTCTGACTGACTTCCCTGAGAGCTCTTTCTCTGGAAACAGAGGATTGTGCGGAAAGCCCCTTAATCCCTGTATGCTTTAGGCATTTGTTTTCCATCTTTCTTCTTTCGGAAAGTAAAGCATCATCAAGAATGAATATTCCGCTTTTGAAATCAGATCGTACATGAATATGTATATATGTGTGTAATTGCTTTCATATTATGCACTAATTCTCAAAAGTAAGAACATTTTATAGATAAGTTCTATTTCTCAATCCATCACATGATGAACCTGTTTTTGACTTTTGTTTTCCATTGTTACAGCATATATTGAGAAACAGGAAGGATTTACAATTGAACCATGGGAGAGAACAGATCAAGAGTGCTACTAAAAATAAGACTTTCATCTCCTTAGAACTCTGGAGTTCCAAAAAATGTACATGTGATCATGCATGCACAGAGGCATGGATCTTTTACTTGCAGTTCCCAAAAAGCGAGAAAAGCAGCAAATAAGATTCGGATAGTAGCTCCACTCGTCGGAGTTTATGCCTCAGCCTCACATTAGCAAACCATTCGAGCAATCTATGACATGCATTCTTGCATTAACCATTTGAGGTGTGTGTGTTTGAGTGGAAGTGTTTTCCGGGCATTCGTTTTCCGAACTTTCACCCGTTTGGCTCATTGAAAATGACAAGATAACTGACAACACTTTCCAGATAATGGAAACATTCATGCATAAAATTAAGAAAGTGAATTTCCCGATCCGAAGAGGTGGAAACACTTTCCGAAATTGCTCTTTTTGAATTTTTTAAATATATATTTTTGATATTTTATTATGCTATATATTTTTTTCTTTTTTTTTTCTTTTCCCTCGGCTAGTTGCCGGGCCTCTGCAACCGGCCACAAGTGCGGGTCAGCGAGCTCGAGGCCGAGCCTTGCCGTGGCTTGGGGACCGGTGAGGTAGAAATTAAAAAACAAAACAAATAAAAATAAAAAAATATTTTCAAAATTGGAATTTGTTTTTCCTGAGATAAAGTTGAAATTATTTTCCAAATGAGATCCAAACAACACAAGACAGTTTTTTGTCACATATCACTAAACAAAGGAAAACAAACCATTTTCCTGGAAAATGATTTCCCGGAAAGCATTTTTCTTTAGCATGGAGTTTTTCGTGAAACAAATGCATCCTTGAATTCATATCACTCCTCAGGAATTCATTAAAACATTATAGTTAAGACAACAGTACCATACAAGAGGGAAAGGCTTGATTATTGTAGTCGTAAACTGAAAATCAGGGAAAAGTTGATTGATCCAAATCAAGGAAATGAGCTTCAAGACTGTTAGCCCTTTTCGTCTTTATTTTTCTTCAAGACGGATTTTAACCAAGGAAAGCACCAAAAAAGCTCGAACTGAACAATTTGCCTGATCACTTCATTTGTCGAGCTGAAGTGGATTTCACAGTGGAAGCAATGTGAAATCCAGGTTATGTGGAGTCTCCAGTATTCTACGCATGAAATCAGGAGACAATATAAACACAATGGTCAAATAGACATACCTGTTGAACATGGAGGCCGAGTTGAAATGTGCCAAAACTGCAGTGGGCAAACGGGGATTCCATGAGGCAAGACACCGCGTGATTGATGCTCAAATATGCTGTATAGAACCTTATTCGTAGTACAAACATAGATCTAAATGCAAACATTATACCCAAAGAACCTCTCATCCCTGTCGATAAGAAGGGAAATTACCAGTTGCTCAGCAATCTATTCATATGTAACTTATAAGTGCCATGGTCACCCGTTGAAGAGTAGCACCATCTGCCTATTGTCTAGTCACCACTGTAAGGGTGTTTACAGGTGGTATCCTAGATCCACTCATCCCCGTCAATGAGAAGGAACACTATCATTTGCCATAACTATAAGTATTGAACATTCATTTTTAGGCATCTGTCCATCTTCAATTGCTACATTGACATGGTTGAAGAGTAGCACCACTTTCATGAGGATTTATTCGGTACTGCTCAGTAGCTACTCATTGGATAATCGGCCAACACCACTGGAACATCTGCTCGGATGTTTGGACTACAAGGAAAAAAAAGGACAAACCAAACATATAAAAAGAAAAAAGAGCAAGAGCAAGATAATTTCCTTTATGTTTGAAGGTATAGAGCAGATGGCTTTACATACAACAATATAAAAAGAGAACTGGATGTCTTTCCAATATAATGGATGACAGAAATTAGTACAATCACTAATAACCACTATCAAATACTATGAGCGTCAGCAATACTTGTATTCACAGCCGATGGACAATTGCCTGAGAACCTAAATTTTCAGAGTACAGACAGGGGTTCAACTTATAGACATAAGCAAGGCTGAAGGAAGGAGATTTCTGAAGTTGTCAAAGAGAGATGCATCAACCCAAAATGAAGCCGTCTGTCATATAGGTCGTGCCGCACCAAAGGTATTCCCACCTTGGTTCAAGCCACCCCCATTAGATTGGAAATACGAGACAGCTGCCCAGATCACCCGCAGGAGGAGGATCACCACAAATACAGAGCCACCAAGAGTGCAGGCCACCTGAAACCAGCACCAGTACTAACATTGCCAGTTGAGGGTCAAAGAATGCTGCTCCATGTAGAAAGTTGATCTAGTTATAGCCAATTTCATTTGCTACGCAGTGGCACAATGAGATGAAGTAGCAACCACTCCATGATCAACTCTTACTCTGAAAATGCCCTCCATATTTTCCTTATCATCTAACTTTCCAGCAAACCAAGAGCCTATTGCTCTGGAAATGTCATTGGTGATTAATACTCATATAAGGGCACAAAAGGAAGAAATGTGGCGGGTATAACATGCATAATATAGACAGTCATCAGTCTAAATAAGTGAGATACGGTCACCACAGACATGAGGTAAACCTCTTTAAGCCACTAAGTTATCCACATTTGATGATAAAATGTCATTGAAGTACCTCAAGAAGTGCCTTCAAAATGGAAAGTGAAGCCAGTAGAAGAATCCCATCAACCGCAAAGGAAACCTGCAGTTCCCATCCAGCGAAGCATTAGAGAACTACAGTCAGTGTCAATCAACAACGGGTAAGCACAAGGTGTATGCTGTTCAAAGAGTAATAGTGACATGAGTACACCATTTCAGTTTCTAAAAGGATGACAGCCAGCAGCTCCATCAAGTAAACGATACTGAAGAAAATATATACGGCGGGAAACAATTTGAAGCAGATCATTGGTAACTTGGTCCAAGGACAGGCTCCCTTCCGAACAGTAGAACAAAGGAAAAATTAAGTCTCTTATCTGATTCTTTCGGGCTAAACTGCGGATTTGCTTATTTCATCATTAAAGCTACTGTAGTACCTGAATTTCCTGATTCAACCAAATCATAAAATTATCTCTTTCCATTATGATTCACGGCACAGTACGGCCAATGAGTTGATCTCTCAGGTGACTAATTCTCTTGATTAAATCAAGCTGATTAGGATGAAAAATTCGATTTTTACCGTTCCATTATAGTATAAAATAACATTTAAGGGTTCAAATCTTGCACGTTACAATCCAGAGCACATAACTATTATTTAAGGGCGAGGCAATGTCGTGACGAGCTCATAATACGCACTTACTCCTCGACTATGGTGAGACTCGTGATTAGTAAAGTTAATGCGTACAAGGGCATTCAACAATACTGGGTTTAAGCTAAAAGTAAACTACGAGCATAGACCACAGAGGCCGCAAAATGTTCTTTTTAAGAGGAATTAGATCAAACAGGACATGAACAATTCTCAGTATCGCCTCCTCCCAACCCTGTACGATCACTAAAAGACAACGCAGATTAAGAAAGAGAGTTCACCAGCTGCGGCGGTATCGAGTCAGGCAAAACGGAGCGAGAAGCCTTCTTGGCTCGCCGGGCCGCCTTCTTGAACATGCTCTGCAAGAACCTGATGAGCAAATCGACGCTGCTCTCTGCGTCCTCTTCGTCGTCGCTCTCGTCCTCCATCATCGAGCCGTTACCTTCGAAGAAGCCGTCGTCCAGGTCCTCAGTCGGCTCGCCTGTCGCCTCACGGAGAGAGGACTTGGGACGGCGAACGTAGATCCGGGGTTCTCGGGCCGGGCGCTGAGGGAGAGCGTGGAAAGGGAAGGGGAAAGCTGAAGGGGGTGCGAGCGGGGAGTGCAGGGGACTGATGCTTGTTGCGTTGTTCATGCGTGCTGACGAAATTGCGGGTCGTGTTGCCATGGTGATGGGGTTGGCCACGTCCGTTTGAGCAGAGACCCAGAAGATGCCGTTTGAATAGGTGGATTCTACAGTGTAACACAGCAGGACAATTTCTCCTTTTAAGCACAACGATCAAAAGGGACGTGAGACCCAAATGCTCGACCAGGGAAGTTTAGCTCTTTCACCAAATCAGGTTTAATCAAGAAACCTCGGTCAATATTTAGCTCTTTTTTCACTGTTTTTATCACTTGTTGAGTGGAGAAACTATGCCCAAGTTTTGATTTTTCCTTTCTCCCTGTTCTTTTTTTTTTTTTTAAGGTTGTATTAAGGTGACACTTCAATAGTATGATTGGGAAAGAGTTTGTCCACATCAATTTGTAACGTAGCTACCTGAGAAAGACCTGCTCAGACTTTGCACGCATGTACATGAATGTCTAGGTTATACAGACGGAGCTCTCTGGGTAAAAAGAAAAGTTTTCAGAATAAAAGAACAGGAGATAAGGATGCTCTTCTGGTATTTTCAGATTACATTTCCAGGAATGAAATTTCAGTTGATAGGAGCAAGCTCGTTCCCTTCTCTTCAATCTTTGGCACCATTTTCTGCTTCCATTTTCCAGAGCCTTGCTTCAAACAATAGTGAACTGGCTACTGCAAATGGTTGAAAAACCGGGCAAGCTTTTCGGATAAAGACTGGTAGCCATCATCTAGTTGCTGCTCATCTCCATCAATTTCATCATCTCTCTCGAAGATCAGACGTACCCCGCATTTCTTCAGCTGCATTCCGGGAATGAATGGTGGGTTCCGCTTTGCCACCTGAACTTTGTACCCTTCTTTCAACTTGGAAACCAACGGGTGAAAGTCCAAGAACCGGCACAAATGAACCTGATCTTCATCTAATTTCGGTACTCCCATCAATGGCAATGTGGTGCTGAAGATAGGCCTGTTCATCTTGAGTATCTTTGCTTCGATATCCACAAGTGTGGGAATATGGTCTCTCAAAGATTCTGGGAAGTCACTGGTGATGGAAACGACAACGCCTATGAGAACAGCCTTGAGCATGCAGTTTTTGCGCACCGTGTAGGTCACTTCCTCTTCGTTTAGCCAATCTGGAATTTCACTCCCTGGCATACTGAGAACACGTAAATTCCTCAAAGAAACCTGCAAAACATCAAACCGCCGTGACTGCTATATAAACATGTCCAGTAGTAGTGACTGCATGACGGCTATACCCACATGGCATGATTCATCTCTTTTTTACGTGCAATTGAGGTTTTGATGAATAAAATTTTCCTTTTCCAGAGTTTTCGGACTTCAACGGTGTAGATGATCTTTGGAGAGAGAGAGAGAGAGAGATAACCTTAGAAATTCTCGTCTTAACTACTGAGGAACAAGCGCGGCATCCTGTCAGGTATAGCCTTCTCAAGGATTTCAAGCACTGAAGTCCTGGAACATCCACCACTTTCTCACAATTCGCCATGTTCAGCTCCTGCAAGTTCTCCAATTCAGACAGATCAGGGACCGTCTCTATCATCACGCAGCCTGCGATATTAACAAATTCCAAGCTCGATGGAAGAGGTGGAAGAGACTTGAGCTCCTTGCAGTGTGGTAGCAGGAGATTCTTAAGGACAGAAAGTCCCTTCAGGCTCGCGGGAAGGCTTGTGAAGTTATTGTATCCTAGATTTAGAGTTTCTAGCGATACCAACTTCTCAAAATCATCAGGAACCTTTCCACGCATGTACCAAGCACGGGCATTCAGTTCTTCTAGCCAAGAGAGATTTGATAATGAAGATGGAAGCATCGACCCAGGAATTTCCTCTGTAATCAAATCTCGGTTCTCTGTCTCGGTGTTGACCTCAGGAATAACCGTGTAACGTGGTTTCTTCCCCATTCTCAACGTCACTAACTTTGAGAGCATCCCGAAGGTTCCTGGTAATTCTGTTACTGCAGTCTCCTCCATAATCAGGTGGTACAATGATCTCAAATGGCCCATGGATGGCGGAAGCTTGCATAGACGTTTACATTTGTTAAGCCTCATGACGACGACGTTTTCCAAGTTTCCTATCGACTGTGGAAGCTCTGTGATGTTCACATTGTAAAGGATCATGGTAGTGAGATTCCACAAGTTTCCAATCGATTCTGGTAAGCTTTCAAGTGATTCACAGTTCCGGATTTCCAACCTTTGAAGCATCTTCAGAGCTCCGAGTTGAGCTGGTAGACTTGTGATCGATGGTCCCCCTAGACTAAGCTCTGTGAGCGAATGCAATCCGTTAATTGAGTCAGGACAATGGCTTGAAAACCGACAATCTCCAATCGAAAGGGTCTTTAGGTACAGCAAAGAACCGATGGAAGCAGGCAGTTCTCTGATTTTACTTCCATCAATGAGCAATTCTTTCAACGATTCTAAGTCGCCAACAAATCCAGGAAGTTCAGTCAGCGAGGCGCACCTCATAAGGCTCAACAACTCAAGTTTCTGCAATGACCGCACCGAATCAGGTAGCTCCTCTATTCCAGTATCATTAAGAGTGAGTTCTCTGAGAGAAGCCATCATTCCAATGTGATTGGGTAGCTTTTTCAAAGAAGTGCACCGATTTAGATGAAGCTTTTCAAGTTTCGTGAGGTGGAATATCTTTTCAGGCAACCTTTTTATAGGAGTTCCATCAAGGAGAAGTAACTTCAAAGATTTCATGCTATCCATATCCTCTGGTAGTTTTTCCAAATTTGTACAACCGGAGAGAATGAGTTCTTCCAGATTCCCGAGCCCGGACACGTCCTTTGGGAGTCCAACGAGCTTTGAACACCCTTCAAGGTTTAGGTGCACCAAAGCATTCAGACTACCGATCGACTCAGGAACTTGGGTCAAACTCGTGCACCGCTCGAGAACAAGTTTTTTCAAGCTTCGACTTGCTGATAAATCTGGAATACTAGCAAGATGAACGCAGCCACGAAGATTTACAACCAATAAGTTCTCCCCAGCCTGGTGGATATGAAATTATTTCCCATCGTAAGTAGAGTATCTGAAGCACATGAATGGTAGCAGAACCATATAGGCAGTAGCAAATGATAAAGATGCACATGAATGGCACCATGTGTTTGGAAATGAACATATCCTCAGAAAAATTAGCATGATAATAGTTGAATATGAAACAGTATACTGACATAAGTGATTGTATCGTTAGAGTGACCAAGACCACGACGCACCTTATTTCTGTTGGCTTTCCACAAGCGTTCAATCTTGCTGTTTGCGAGATCGAGGACTGCCAATCCTCGCGGACAAAAATCAGGAGGAAGAATAGTCAAGGAACATTCTTTCCATTGCAGCCATTTCAATGACTGAGGCAGGAATTTGAATTTCCCTTCCAATTTGGCATGATTGATTTGGAGGAGTCTCAGGTTAATTATCGGCTTAAAGTACTCGGCACGAAGCACCTCCTCGTTCTCTCTCTCTGCTCCGAAATCGAAAAATATCCTAAACTTCTCTTGTAAACATTGAATGGCGGAAGCGAGATTGGGTGTTCTCATGAAATTGTCTTGCGACAGTCTCTTGCTGCTAGGGTCTGTCGCAAACGGCTTATGCGGGTAGTCCAGGACAATCCCCTCTATATTCCTTGTTCCCTGTGATGGCAAGGGCATGGGTCTTGGATGAACTAACAAATGAAGAACAATGACATGGGACGTGTGTGCGATGTTAATGACAGGAGAAAGCAAAAGGCGTGACAATACGAAATTTCCATACCGATCCATCCTTGAAGACGGCCATGATTTCCTTGTGATCCCACAGTCGACTGCGTGTGCCGGGATCACGAACGCTCTCGAGCAACACGATCTCTCTCCCCATGTCCCTAAGCTGGTCGTGCATCCACAGCGTATCATCATCCTTCCAGATCTTGATAAGCGATCTCGAGACGAGAACCCTGAGACCAATCTCAGCCTTGAAGCCGCAACCTTCCCATATCTCTATGGCTTCCTCTCTCGTCATATGCGACCTAGCGAATAAGCAAGCTGCGTCAAGGAACATGCACTTGGTCTCCTCGTCGAGTCCTTCGTAGCTGATCTTCAACGTGTCCTGGAGATTGTAAGGGCGAATCTGTTTCAGCTTCTGCACCGCGCCTTCCCACTCGGTTTTCCTCCTCTTGTCTACCAGAAAAGAGCCAAACACCTCCAAAGCCAACGGCAATTTCCCAGCCAGAGACACGATTTGCTTGGACAGTTCCATGAATTCGTCTGTCGGCTTCTCTCTCTTCAACGCATGATAGCTGAACAGACGCAACGCGTCTTCGAAGGACAACTCTCGCACCTCGTAAGGCTCGATCGCATAGTTCCTTGCGGCCAAAGCTTCTCTATTTCTGGTCGTGATGATGACTCGACTCCCCTCATGGAACCATTCTTTTCCGCTGATCAACGCATCGAGCTGACCGGCATCGTCGACATCATCCAAGACGAGGAGGACTCGGGTTTCATTAAGGGCATGCTTGATCGAGTTCTTGCTAGAACCCAAGTCATTCGAAGGAGGCATGTCGGGCGAGAGATCGCGTAGGATCTTGTCCTGAAGAGAGATCAAGCCACCGGTTCGCAAGAAGGCTTCTCTGATGTCCGCGACGAAGCTGCGTTTCTCAAAGTGCGCGACGAGCTTGTTGAAGAGCGCTTTCGCGAGGGTGGTCTTGCCGACACCGCCGAACCCGTGCAACCCAAGAAACCTGACTCCGCCGGATTTGACGCTCAACGAAGCGAGGAGTTGCTCGATGCAAGAGTCCAGTCCGACGAGGAGTGGAGCCACATGGAGTGGAACGTTGTTCAGTTCATCCATAATTCTGTGGACGAGTTCTTGAATCAACAGCGACATTTCTCTGCAATTAGAGATTGAAGTCATGAATCCATTGCGAGTGAGGATGGAGTGGATGAACGGCGGGAAGGAAACTTAAATCACGTAAGCAATGCGCATATACATAATTGTCTGATCGAGAGGCTAGTGAACATAAAGCTAAAGTTGCACATCTATTCCACTGGAAAATACGTAAATATAAGAACCTTACTACCGTCCCGCAACACAAAAAAGAACTGATATTTTTTCTTTGCTGCATTTCTAATGGAGTTGGTTAATTTAGTCACAAACACCTTTTAATTTTTGTCGATTGAGTCAAACGTTTTCATGCCTTGCCAATTAAGTCTATTCGGCCAATTTTTTTCCAGAATCGCTAAAGTGAACACTAGCCGTTCTATGAGGCACGGCCGGCAACCCTCGTTGGCCACAATAAGAAAGGAAAAAGAAAAAAGCAGGGTGAATATTGAAATTTCATTTAAAATTATTCATCGGTCGTGGCATGTAAGACGGTTAGTGTCCATGTCAGCGATTTCTAGACAAAATTGATCGAATGAACTCAATTGACAAAGCATGAAAAGGTTTATGACTCAATTGGAAAAATCAAAAGGTTTAGAATTAAATTAATAAAAGCGCATTAGATTTAAGATTTTTTGGACAATTTTCCGCTGAAAAAACTTTTTGGCCATAAAAAAATTTACCGGTCAATTAATAGAGTCGCTAGCAATCACTGACTTTTATTTGTTTTTCTTACCATCTTAAATATATCAACTTGTGTATGAGTTTATCAACATTTATGTGTGAGTGCTTCCCATTAGGCTACCAATTAGTTTTGATTTACCAACTCTCTTTCACGTTTATTACCACTAATCATTTGGTTGTTTTGTAAAAATAACAGACTTTACATTTTCCAAATCTATTTATAAATTACCTATCTTAATTAGAATGATTACCTACTTGGATTCGATTAAATTACCAATTAGTCTTACTTTATCATCACTAAGGTTGGATCCAATTAGCCTGTTTGAGGTAGCACAACCTCGACATCGTCTCGCCTAAGGTTGCTCGACCTCGACAGCGGTGGCTTGGGATTGTGAGACCTCGGTGGCCCTTGTCTAGGTTCACACGATGCTTGCAAGCTCGGGTCGAGGCCGCCCGAGGTCACCCGACCTCCGTGTCGCCTCAACCGGGGTCATGCGACCTCGTGGCTATTCGCTTGAGATCGCACAACTCCAACGAGGCTCGGCTTGGGGTTGCGAGACCTCAACAACCACCATGGCCAGACCTTCCAGCTTTGACTCAATGGATCTATTGCCGTTGGATTTGTGCCATATATCCCTCCAAATACCCAACCTAATTTCTCCGAGACCTCAAGCCCCTCATAGTGTTTACTATAAAGGTCTGGACAAGCAGGACCACCCTTCCACCGCCTACACCCCCTCCTCCCTCGCACTTGGTTCTTGCTGACTTACCAGCAAGCCTCTCTCTCCCCCTTGGTACACTCTCTCGATTACGTGTGAATTGTATTAGAAAAATGAAGACATATCAATAATTACTCTCTTAAAAACAAATAAACCATTTGTTATAGCACATATCACGGCCAGAACCAAACTTCCCCCACTTAGAAGTTGAGTTTAAGTTCTCAACTGCAGCATTTGCATACTTTTTCCTATGTAAGAATCCAACTTGTGGAGTTCATGAATAAGGCTGAGCTAGTTGTGCTTATATGAGCTTTACCCTCTCTATATCCAAAGACATTGCTATGATCTATCGAATTTGTACCAGGGTTTCTGTTAGAAAAGTTAAAAGGAAAAAGTTAGTTTTGCATGAAAGGTTTAATTGACAACAACCAATCATTTATAGAATGCAGTATACCTTCAAAGAGATCACTACACGTGACCCCCTAACCCTATAGCTTTGGGACCAAATGCACCAGCAAGGTATCTTGTGTTATCACCGTACGATGAGAAAATTACAAATAAGGGCCCGAGCGCCCTCATTTTCTCAAATAGGAGCTTGAATTGTCTCTTGTCTCTCTTTAAAATTTAAAGAGAAATTAAGCATGTAAGCTTATCGTATTTAAATCAATTGTTGCCGCTTTAGTAGCCCATAATGACATATGTAGATTCAATCCCCTCAACCATTTGATTGAACTTTACCAAAACGGTAGAGAAAAGAGGATATTTGTATTGATGTATCGATTATTTAATTGGGATAATCTCGATTTTAATTATGCACAAACTTTAGAGATTAATCTTATTTCCTCGTTAACGTCATGGACGATATTAGGTGTTCTCAACTCACTTACGTTGAGGAAGGAAAAGAAAGGCTCGAGATCTTTTACCTCCGATCGTCTTGGCCCCTGAAGATCCAACCGGAGACTCCACCGGCTTGTCTCATGGCAGCTCTCCAGGCCGAAACCCTCGCGTCTCCGAACCTCTTCACGTGACGCTCGAACGCGCCCTCGAACGGTCCCCTCTGATGCCGCACGTCCGAGGGATCGACCCCGTAGAACACCGGGAGTATCAGCTTCCTGCACTCGCATATCTTCGCCAGCTCTTCCAAGCACCAGTGCGACCCGGCGTAGTCCGGCGATATCACCACGATCGCCATGGCGGAGTCCTCGATCGCCGCCAGCAGGCTCGGCGAGATCTGGTCGCCCCGGTTCATGCCCTCGTTGTCGCGGAAGGCCCGGACGTCTTTGCTCCGGAGCGCGTCGTAGAGAGGACCGATGAAGGCGTGGCGCGTGTCCGCGCCTCGGAAGCTCAGGAACACGTCCCACTTCAGCCTCAGATCTGGCTGAGTCGATTCAGCAACGTTGTTCTCCATTTCGTTCTGGGGGAGGCTTCTTTGATTCGCTTGAAGGGGGTGGGTGGGGGTGGGGGAGAGAAGGAGAGTCGAAAAGCTTTATCTAATCAGAAACCAGTTGCTTCCAAGGTCGTAGAAAGGTACAGAAGGAGGAGCCTGTTCACGGAATAGAACCTGTTATTCCATCACGTCATCTTTGGTGAATCAAGACGGAGTCGAACATGTAAACGCAAAGTCAAGGGAAAGCTTTTGTGGTACGAGGTTACGGTGCTGTGGGAGGGCTGGAATGAAGTAGAACCCTACGTTCTTCTCGTCCGCGGAAGACCTCAATTATTGGAAGAGAAACGATCATGAAATGCGATTTGCTAAATTGAGAATGTATTTCGTTGACACTAAATTCACATTCCAAAGTGAATTGAAGTCGTTAAATTTGTGAAACCCACGTCGGATGCATCCCATTATTTTCGATTCTCTAGGTTAAATTTAATTCGTACATACGTATTTACGCGCATGCGTGTGAGTATATATCTACATAAATATAAACGTGTACATGTTTTTTATGAGACATAGTACTACTAGTACTATTGCCTTGCCTTGCCTTTGGGGAAAAGAATAGAGACCATTCATTGGTTCGCTTTTGTGTGGTTCGCGTGACTTCTCCACCTTTCATCATTCCTCCGTCCGTACGGTCGCTACTCAATTCTTCCCTAAGATTCCGTTTGAGGTCCACTAGCAGGAAGAACACTTCAATTTTCTTGAGCATCGAATTTAGATGAAGTTAGAATATGAGAAGGGCGACCGTACGATTGAATTTGCTTATTTATGGGTTCCCAAATCAAATCAAATCAAAGAATTTCCAGTTTTAATATACGTGATCACGAATTTAGACATAAATCTGACACGTACAAAATAAACATAATATGAAAAACTTTTGAATGATTTGCAAAAAAATATATGATGTATCAATAACATCTAAAAGATATCTCTAACTAGAGGTGATTGGTTTGAGGTCTGTCTAAGTTCTACCTGAAACGTACCCATCGGAACAAGTTTCTCTTTTTATTTTTTTTTTTAATCTGAAACCTACCTCGCACACTCTAGAATTTGGAAGCAGCCAATTTTTTTTTATTATTTTTGTCATCTTTAGTTAAGCAAAATGAAAGCAAATGAAACAAAAAAAAATGAAAGTTTCTCATTTGCCAATAGCAGCAATCCATAAAAGATGTACGCGTAAAATAAAATAAACAATTAGAAGTTCAAAACACGTAACATAACACATAAACTATAAAAGTACCGTTAGCAACACGGTACACATACACAGCCCCGCAATGGTGTAGATTTCTAAAAATTTGGAATCGGGAATCGGATCACATCTCACCAGCACCTACAAAATCAATTGGTGTAGGTGCTGACACTCAATATTTTAAGGTGAAGTTCATTCATTGTGGGGTTGTGTATGTGTACCATGTTGCTAATGATACATCTATATAGTTCTCGCGGAAGTGCACTTCACCTTAAAAAATCTAAATTAGAGTGCCTGTACCTCAACCACAAGAAGACCAGCCACAAGATATATACTATGAATATAGAGAATACATTGTTTGCAATCGCTCGTGTATTTCCCAGCCCTAAGTTACACTCAAAGCAAAATCCATAAGTGCTACCTCACAATCTTTCGAAAAAAACTCACAAAGGAAAAACCTTAGCACTCCTCTTGTTTTACTCTAGATGGCAATATTTGTATCCGAAAGGCACTCTAATTAGAAAATTATTGGGGTTATCTCACATCGATTGTGGAAAGGACTAGTGGTTAATTTATAAGTGCGAGAAAAAACCTTATTCTTTGAGCTAATTTTTGATATGAGAGAAGCCCAAGATCATCCAACACCGGCATCAGAGCCAACAATCACATGGGAAATATTCAGGTTGTTGTCTCTCCAACCTAGGGCCTGAGGAAGGGAATTGGCGGTCGATTTATAAGTGTAAGAGAAAAGCTTATCTTTTGAACTAGCTTAAAAGAGGCTCAAGACTTACCCAATACCTTTCAAACTAAGAAACCTACTTGAATTGGGTTTTTATTACTAGCTCAATTTGAGGACATTTTTTTTCAACGGTATACATCCGCATTTTCCTTTTCGGGATTCGATGCGTCAGTATGGATATGAGAGGAATTCCGAGGGACCAAAAAAAAAACAATATTCCTCGAGCCACTTTGTCCTCAACCAGGAGCTGTAAGAGGAACCGTGGAAGCCACGCAAATATTCGGACCACGAAATTCCTGGAAGAAGGGCAACATGCGTGTTTCCGAGGGGATCTTTGTCCAATGTCGCGGCTCAACAGTTTTTAACAGTTTCTTCAACAACTCCATCATGGGCCTCGTGTGGAGCGGGATTCCTTAAAGAGTGTGGAATTGGATCACCTAGTAATAGTTTCGATTGAAATTTCAATTCCTTTTTCCTAATCCTAGTGAACTATCGACAACTCAAGTTTATCGCGGATCACCACCGCCGCCGGTAAGAAATGAGATCGCTTGGAATGTGGATCTATTCACAGGAAAAAAAAAATGTCTAAGTCTCCGGTCGATGACTCGGCTAGTAGAGGCCGAGTAAGAAGAGACGGAGGCAAGAAATCACAATCCCGAGAGCCATTAATCACATTTGGGAGTTGATCACCTCTTTGTAGACAACAAATCCGTGTGCTGACGATTACTTGACAAGCATTGCTGTTCTGCCATGACAACCGGATACCCAACTTCAACAACAACAAAAATACAAATCCTGAAAAAATAAGTAAATCTGAAAAAGTAAACATTTAATTCTCTCATCATTTACATTTCCTGTCCAAGAATCAACAAGAGACCATTCATAACCTTTTGTCATGGAACCAAACAAGACGAAAGACTAGGTGAACAATCTTAGAATACCAAGGTATGAGTGGAAATCATGAACCCGACTTGTCTAGGCTAAGAAGAGTGATCGCCGCCACCGAATCGATCAATACAAATGAAGCTGCACAAAGAAAAAAAATGACATACAGTTACTACAAGGATTTTGGAAAAATTTAACCAACGTTAACGACTCAACTGACCAACGGCTTTAATGTGAAGTTAATCCCACTTAGTAATATTCAACCGCAAGATACAGGAGAATTCCAAATCCTAGAGGTTTCTGAAACATCTAATGCATTGACCGAAACACAGAAGCTTATCAGAGGATGCTGGACAAGACATGCATCATGCTGAGAAACATCAGGAAGAAACTTGTACTGAACGACGAACCGTGCTTTAGGATCGACCACAGTAATGGCATTGAAACCATGTTTTATTCGGAGACATGCGTGATCAAGCATTTCTTTTTCAATAATTTAAGTGCAAGTACCCAAATCTAGAGCTTTTTAATCGCATGGAATCGCCCCATGCTGTGTGACGCACGATCAAACAAGTCGGGATTCCTGGACACTCATCGAAGTTGCCGTGTACGAATCCGATAGAAAGATGATTTCACTCGCGAATGCTATGCGCGCATACGAAAAGATCTAAACATATTTCACATTTGTGAATTTAGTATTAAATTTTTAATTATACCAATTGAGTCCTAAACAGGAAAATTATAAAAAAAAAGCCCTAAACATTTCATACTTTTGCCAATTTAATCATAAATATTTTAAGTTTTTCAATTTAGTCCTAAACATTTTCACATTTTGCCAATTCGATTCTATTAGCCGGAAATCACCGACGTGGATGACGGTCGCTCGACGTGGCACCGTCGGCGCTGTCGTGGATAATTTTTAATATTTTTATTTAAAATGATTTTTTCCTATAACCGACTAATTAATTCTTTATAACGTATTCTTTTTTTTTACTTTCTGGCTTTAGAGGCCGGCGGGGGTCACCGACAACCCCCGTCAAAGCTTGGGCAAGAGTTACGAGCGGGTCGCGGCCCTCGCCCTTGACTCTCACCCCCCTTCATTGCGGCCGGATCTAGCTGTTGACGGCCCTCATCGTGGCCGGTGAGGGCAACGGACTCGAGGTTAAGGGCCGCAACCCCTCACCCAAGTTCTGACGGGGGTTGTTGGCCTCCGAAGCGAGAAAGAAAAAAAAGCAAAAAAATTTCAAATTGGTTTATAAAAATATTTAAAAAATATTTAAAATTGTCAACATCAACGCCGGAGGTGCCATATAGTATGGCCAACCCTTTTTTGACAATTTTTCCAGTCCTAAGCCTTTTCACGTTTTGCCAATATAGTCTATCCTATCGACTTTACCCCGAAATTGCTGAAGTGGATGCCAATCGCCCTACATGGCATGGCTAGCACTATCGTTAATAATTTTTAATAATATTTTAATACTTTTTAAAAAAATTCTTTTTCTTTTTCTTTTTCTTTATCTTTTTTTCTTTCCTTTATTTTTTTTTATAACTGCGACTAGCGAGGTCATTGGCCACAAGCAAGGGCCCGACGCCCTCGCCGGCTACGGTTGTAAAAAGTATAAAATAAAAAAAAAGAAAACTATTAAAATATTTTTATGAATTGTTCACGTCGGCGCGGGTCATGCCATGTAGGACGGTCGACGTCCACGTCAACGACTTCAGGCCAAAATTAGTCGGATTGACTCAATTTGCAAAACGACAATAGTTTTAGAGCTCAATTGACACAATTAAAAAGTTTATGACTAAATTGACAAAAGTGCAATAAATTTAGAGCTTTTTGAATAATTTTCTCAAAATCTTTCGTATCTTTGCATGTGCCATATAACACTGTGAAATGGTCATCCTCGATGGATTTTGATGTCTTATTAATGAAAAGATCACTAAAATGGAGCCCAAAGTCAAGCTCACTTCCACTTTATGTGGATGCCATAGCGCTAGAGAAGATCTTAAACCATAAAGGTATAAGCCAATTAGATCTATCAATTTCCATAACACAGATTCATTGATCTCGGAGACACCGCTTCATTAGCACTTCATTACTTGTACCTTGATTAAGTCCCATCTGTCATGTGGGGACCTCCATTATTGGTTCAAGTGCCTCGAATTGTCTTGATCTCATCTCACAACCTCTATGATCTAGGGAAAGCTGCCCTTGATATATCCATCGGGATTGATGGACCCCTGTACTCAAATCAACCATTGACGCCGTCTGCTTCAACACCACTAAATCCGACCCACCCTCGCTCGTGAAAATATCATTGAGTTAATGTATGAGTTAATGTCACAAAATTTAAATTAATATATATGTGATAAATTATCTTAAAATAATTTTTTGATCACAAAAAATCTTGACTAATTTTTTGACCTCTAAAAATTCCAAGCCCGTACAATTGTGATAAAATTACCCTCTATTACTTTCCATTAAATTGGGTTAATATAACGAAAAATTCTAAACTGGTAACCCCGTAATAAATGAAGAATACACTTCTCAACTATCTTACGTCATCCAACCGATCGATTTGATGGTAAAATTTAACGAAAACTAACTGTGGATAAATTTGTCACTAGTATATCAATTTGGGATTTTTTGTGGTATTAACCCTTAATATATATAGTTGAGATGAAATTCACTCGAAAGTGTAAGCTATTGAGCAAGCAACTTAGGGGAGACAAAAAAAATTTTAAACATATTGCAATTGTATCAATTCAGTCTTAAGCTTTTTTTTTTTTTCAATTCAATCCTTTTACATTTGTGTCAATTCAGTTCATCCGGCTACTTTTAGTCGAAAATAGCTAACACGTTGCCAATGCTAACGTGACAATTTTAGATAATATTTTAATATTTTCTTTTGATTTAGTTATTTATTTATTTACTTTTTCTTTTTTTTCTTCCATATCTTCTTCTTCCTCCAGCCGATCGCCCTTGTTAGTGGCTTGTGAGTCGCCGGCCCTTGCCTCTAACCGGTCATCGAAATTCAGCGACTAGTTGGACGAAGAAGAATATAGGGAAGAAAAAAATAAAAAAAAAAAAATATAAAAAATATTAAAATACGATTAAAAATTTCCACTTCACCACTGCATTAGCGATTTTTAACCAAAATGTGCCGGATAGACTTAATTGGCACAATTGCAATAAATTTACATTTTTTTGATAATTTTCTCGGCAACCTCAATATATTGGTTTTTCTTTATCGCTTCAAGTAGCATATAGGAGATTCAATCTTCACCACATTCTCGTAGTCAATGAATTCTAGCAATCTATTTGATGGATTAATCAACAATAGGAGCACACATTACGAAGGACAGGAACCACAACATATTTAACAATCCGGTTCCTGAAGAGCCACCGATTCATCGAGCGGGAAACGTGCATGTTAGGCTCTGCTTGTTTCGAAAACAATAATGATTTAAAAAATATTTTTTTAAAAATGATCATTTGTATCGCTTGAAATAATTAATTAATAACAAATATTTTCGTTATTGTCAATAACTTATGTCCAAATATTTTAATGGACAGAGAAAATATTTTTCGTTTATTCATTTTTTAAGAGATACAAGTGATCATTTTAAGATAATATTTTTTAAATTATTCATTTTTTGTGAAACAAGTAGAGCCTTAGTATTGGGTTAATGTAAAAGAATTCTTGGAGAAATTACCCAAAAAATTTCTAAACTTATAATATTTGTACTAATTCAATCTTAAGCCTTTCAATTTTATCAATTTAGTCTTAAATATTTTGACGATTTGTCAATTTAGTCATTCAAGAAAATTTTGGTATGAAAACAACGACGTGGCAGTCCAGTCATTGCCATGGATGAGTTTTGAAAATTCTTTAAATTTTTTAACTTTTCTAAAATTTTCTATTACTTCTAGTATTTTTCTTCTTCCTTTTTTCTTTTCCTCTTTTTCTTTCAACTCTTAGCCGATAAGAGTGTTGCAGCCCTCACTTGGATCTGGATGAGGGCATGGAGGTCCTCGACTATGGCCAACAAGGGCATGGCAACCTTGCCGGGATCACGGCGAGGGTCAACGGCCTCGCTCGTGGCCCGCAAGGGTGTGAAGGCCCTTGCTTGTGGTCAGTGAGGGTCGCGAATCCCTCGTCCGGACGAGTCTGTGGTTGGTTAGCTCAAAAGCTAAGAGTTGAAAAAAATGAAAAAAAATAATAATAATGAGAATAATAATAATAAATTTAAAAAACTTATCTACGTCAGCGATGACTATATCATGTAGGCTAGATGGCAATGACTAGACTGTCAGATTAGCGCTTTCTAGCAAAATTGATCGACATGATAGATTGGCAAATAGTCAAAAGGCACAAGACTAAATTGGCAAATCGTTAACATTTTTAGAACTACATTAATTCAATTGAAAAATTTAAGATTAAATTTGCCAAATTGAAATACTTAGGACTAAATTGGTACAAGTGCAATAGGTTTAGGATTTTTTTGTAATTTTTTCAGATTTCTTTCCGCTAGATATTAGTCAGACGTTGATACACATTAGGAAAAAATTACGAAAAAAGTCATAAACCTACTGCAATTGTGTCAATTCAATCCTAAATTTTTTTTTTTTGCCAATTGAGCTATAAACATTTTGCACTTGTGCCACGTTAGCAATTTAAGGCCAAAATTTATCGATGGACTGAATTAGCATAAATATAAAAGATTTAAGGCTCAATCAACAAAAAAAAAAAAGGTTACAACTGTTAATAATAGATTTAGGACTTTTTTAATAATTTTTCCGGAGTTGTCGAATTCACAATCGCTTTCAGACCCCCATTTTGTCTCTCACCAACTACAAAGCTAGATTTTTTGGTCAACCTCCAACCTCCACGTGAGAACAAGTGTTAGAGTATATTAAGAACAACTCACAATTCTACAAATAAAACGTTCAAGATCTCTACATAGTAACGAAAAGGAATTCATAATAGAGAATCCGAGGCAGGTCAGTGTCCCCTAGACTCCCAAAGTAACCCTTCGATGCATGTCAAATCTCAGGTTCTCAACATTTATATAATCCTCGGAACATGACAAGTGGCCAATTCGACGGCTGCTGATCCAAAGGAGGAAAAAAATAAATAAAGAAAAGCTTTTACTATACCTGATTTTATCAACCTTCCAGGAGAAGCCATTCCCAGTGATCAAGCATTGGATTCTTGCCAGAATATAGATAAGAACTCCCAACATGAATGTAGAGAATGGATAAGACAATAAATTGTGCCATATGCTTTAACCATAGGGAGTAAGGATTGACAAATATTCCCTAACCAAAAAAGCCCTCAGCCATATAAAGAAGGTGGAACCAGCTTCCAATTCATATTCATGTACATCTATATACATATGTGATCATATTCCCAAAGATCGCATATATGTTCTCATTTTTTTTTTTTTTGTGAGGGAGTATGAGTGTTTGCAGTCCAACTGAGGGCGGTCCAAGTGATTAAGGCATAAAGTGGAGCATTAGGAGGTTAATTAAAATTGTGAGTGTTGATTTCTGCCACGAAATGAAAACACGACTCAAGAAGAAGCCGAGCGCATTCAAACTTATGTTACTCGTATTTCGTGCCGTAATCTTGTCGATACATATGAGTTGATTTATACATTGGGTCATATAAAGGAGAAATCGATGTCGCCCGAAAATTACATGTATGTTTTGCTTAATGAAATGGGGTCGAGGTCTTGTTGCTTTGATTATTGGTTCGACCTACTGGAATACTTAATTCTGTAGATCCTTGCCAATCAAGATAATATGTAAGTGAACATTCGTATTAACCATCGCTGTACTTTAATAAGCTAGTCTCATTATACAAATTTTCTTGCAATATTGCTTGCAATTAGATATCTTGAGTCTTTTCAAAAATCCAAAAAAAAAAAAAAAAGAATTAACCTCATAATTTCATTGACACTTCCCTTTTTGTGTTTTTGTTGATGTGTCCTCAGCAAGCACATCGATCCCATTAATTAAAATCCATCGCAGCTAAATAACGCCCTAATGAAGCTATTTGGATGGGTCGGGGTCATATTGGGTTTGTACTGACGCAAATTAATCTAAGTAGCGAAACCAATATCACGTAAATTCTTACATATTTGATGAAGAACGGTACTTCGGATCGATAGAGAAACCAAATAGTGCAATGCCTATGTTAGGACTAGTAGTAAAAGTCTTATACCTTTTCGGAGGAGATCTCTAAGAAAGAGCCTAAGTTCAAGCCCATAATATATTTAATTCCATCTTCATTTAGAAGTTTAAACCAACAAATTTTGAATATAGTAAAACATATTGATTGCTTTACACAATACCAAATTTCCGACGTCATACTTCTTCAACGCACAATTCAATTCATATGTGTACCTCAAACAATCTCACGCGTGAATCTCCACCTTTGTTACGTGATGGCTTCCGAATAAACATCATTGCCACACATGGAGTCGAAGTTCTCTACCTCAACACCTGCCGTCACGCATAGTCTCTTTTTGCCAAAGCCATCAAGATGACAATTTTCACAAGAAACCTGTGTTCATCATGAGATTTTTTTTTTTTGTAATATTTTAGTTAAATATCCAAATAAAAAGAGAACTGGATGTCTTTCCAATATAATGGATGACAGAAATTAGTACAATCACTAATAACCACTATCGAATACTATGAGCATCAGCAATACATGTATTCACAGCCTTTATTCACAGCCTTTATTCACAGCCTTGCTTATAGACATAAGCAAGGCTGAAGGAAGGAGATTTCTGAAGTTGTCAAGGAGAGATGCATCAACCCAAAATGAAGCCGTCTGTCATATAGGTCGTGCCGCCCCGTAGGTATGCCCACCTTGGTTCAAGCCATCCCCGTTAGATTGGAAAAACGAGACAGCTGCCCAGATCACCCGCAGGAGGAGGATCACCACAAATACAGAGCCACCAAGAGTGCAGGGCACCTGAAACCAGCACCAGTACTAACATTGCCAGTTGAGGGTCAAAGAAGCTGTTCCTTGTAGAAAGTTGATCTAGTTATAGCCAATTTCATTTGCTACGCAGTGGCACAACGAGATGAAGTTGCAGCCACTCCATGATCAACCCTTACTCTGAAAATGCCCTCCATATTTTCCTTATTATCTAACTTTCCAGCGAACCAAGAGCCTATCGCTCTGGAAATGTCATTGGTGATTAATGCTCATATAAGGGCACAAAAGGAAGAAATGTGGTGGGTATAACATGCATAATATAGACAGTCATCCGTCTAAATAAGCGAGATACGATCACCACAGACACGAGGTAAACCTCTTTAAGCCACTAAGCTTCCACATTTGCTGATAAAATGTCATTGAAGTACCTCGAGAGGTGCCTTCAAAATGGAAAGTGAAGTTAGTAGAAGAATCCCATCAAAGAGTAATAGTGACATGAGTACACCATTTCAGTTTCTAAAAGGATGACAGCCAGCAGCTCCATCAAGTAAACGATACTGAAGAAAATACATATGGCGGGAAACAATTTGAAGCAGATCATTGGTAACTTGGTCCAAGGACAGGCTCCCTTCCAGACAGTAGAACAAAGGAAAAATTATGTGTCTTATCTGATTCTTTCCGGCTAAACTGTGGATTTGCTTATTTCATCATTAAAGCTACTGTAGTACCTGAATTTTCTGATTCAACCAAATCATAAAAGTATCTCTTTCCATTATGCTTCACGGCACAGTACGGCCAATGAGTTGATCTCTCAGGTGACTAAATCTCTTGATTAAATCAAGCTGATTTGGATAAAAAATTTCGATTTATACAGTTCCAGTATGGTATAAACTAACATTTAAGGGTTCACATCTTGCACGCTACAATCCAGAGCACATAACTATTATTTAAGGGCGAGGCAATGTCGTGACGAGCTCATAATACGCACTTACTCCTCGACTATGGTGAGACTCGTGATTAGTAAAGTTAATGCGTACAAGGGCATTCAACAATACCGGGTTTAAGCTAAACGTAAACTACGATCATAGACCACAGAGGCCGCAAAATGCTCTTTTTAAGAGGAATTAGATCAAACAGGGCATGAACAATTCTCAGTATCGCCTCCTCCCAACCCTGTACGATCACTGAAAGACAACGCAGATTAAGAAAGAGAGTTCACCAGCTGCGGCGGTATCGAGTCAGGCAAAACGGAGCGAGAAGCCTTCTTGGCTCGCCGGGCCGCCTTCTTGAACATGCTCTGCAAGAACCTGATGAGCAAGTCGACGCTGCTCTCTGCGTCCTCTTCGTCGTCGCTCTCGTCCTCCATCATCGAGCCGTCACCTTCGAAGAAGCCGTCGTCCAGGTCCTCAGTCGGCTCGCCGGTCGAGTCACGGAGAGAGGACTTGGGACGGCGAACGTAGATCCCGGGTTCTCGGGCCGGGCGCTGAGGGAGAGCGTGGAAAGGGAAGGGGAGAGCTGAACGGGGTGCGGGCGGGGAGCGCTGGGGACTGATGCTTGTTGGGTTGTTCATGCGTGCCGACGAAATTGCGGGTCGTGTTGCCATGGTGATGGGGTTGGCCACGTCCGTTTGAGCAGATAACCAGAAGACGCCGTTTCAATAGGTGGATTCTACAGTGTAACACAGCAGGACAATTTTTCCTTTCAAGCACAAAGATCAAAAGGGACGTGAGACCCAAATGCTCAAAAGGGAAGTTTAGCTCTTTCACCAAATCAGGTTTAATCGTGAAACCTCGGTCAATATTTAGCTCTTTTTTCTCTGTTTTTATCACTTGTTGACTGGACAAAACTATGCCTCAGTCAATATTTAGCTCTTTTTTCTCTGTTTTTATCACTTGTTGGGTGGAGAAACTATGCCCAAGTTTTGATTTTTCCTATCTCCCTGTTCTTTTTTTTTTTTTTTTTAGGTTGTATTAAGGTGACACTTCAATAGTATGATTGGGAAAGAGTTTGTCCACATCAATTTGTAACGTAGCTACCTGAGAAAGACCTGCTCAGACTTTGCACGCATGTACATGAATGTCTAGGTTAATACAGACGGAGCTCTCTGGGTAAAAAGAAAAGTCTTCAGAATAAAAGAACAGGAGATAAGGATGCTCTTCTGGTATTTTCAGATTACATTTCCAGGAATGAAATTTCAGTTGATAGGAGCAAGCTCGTTCCCTTCTCTTCAATCTTTGGCACCATTTTCTGCTTCCATTTTCCAGAGCCTTGCTTCAAACAATGGTGAACTGGCTACTGCAAATGGTATAAAAACCGGGCAAGCTTTTCAGATAAAGACTGGTAGCCATCATCTAGTTGCTGCTCATCTCCATCAATTTCATCGTCTCTCTCGAAAATCAGACGTACCCCGCATTTCTTCAGCTGCATTCCGGGAATGTATGGTGGGTTCCGCTTTGCCACCTGAACTTTGTACCCTTCTTTCAACTGGAAAACCAACGGGTTAAAGTCCAAGAACCGGCACAAATGAACCTGATCTTCATCTAATTTCGGTACTCCCATCAATGGCAATGTGGTGCTGAAGATAGGACTGTTCATCTTGAGTATCTTTGCTTGGATATCCATAAGGGTGGGAATATGGTCTCTCAAAGATTCTGGGAAGTCACTGGTGATGGAAACGACAACGCCTATGAGAACAGCCTTGAGCACGCAGTTTTTGCGCGCCGTGTAGGTCACTTCCTCTTCGTTTAGCCAATCTGGAATTTCACTCCCTGGCATACTGAGAACACGTAAATTCCTCAAAGAAACCTGCAAAACATCAAACCGCTGTGACTGCTATATAAACATGTCCAGTAGTAGTGACTGCATGACTGCTATACCCACATGGCATGATTCATCTCTTTTTTATGTGCAATTGAGGTTTTGATGAATAAAATTTTCCTTTTCCAGAGTTTTCGGACTTGAACAGTGTAGATGATCTTTTGAGAGAGAGAGAGAGAGAGAGAGAGAGAGAGAGAGAGAGAGAGATAACCTTAGAAATTCTCGTCTTAACTACCGAGGAACAAGCGCGGCATCCTGTCAGGTATAGCCTTCTCAAGGATTTCAAGCACTGAAGTCCTGGAACATCCACCACTTTCTCACAATTCGCCATGTTCAGCTCCTGCAAGTTCTCCAATTCAGACAGGTCAGGGACCGTCTCTATCACCACGCAGCCTGCGATATCAACAAATTCCAAGCTCGATGGAAGAGGCGGAAGAGACTTGAGCTCCTTGCAGTGTGGTAGCAGGAGAATCTTAAGGACGGAAAGTCCCTTCAGGCTCGCGGGAAGGCTCGTGAAGTTATTGTATCCTAGATTTAGAGTTTTTAGCGATACCAACTTCTCAAAATCATCAGGAACTTTTCCACGCATGTACCAAGCACGGGCATGCAGTTCTTCTAGCTGAGAGAGATTTGCTAAGGAGGATGGAAGCATCGACCCAGGAATTTCCTCTGTAATCAAAACTGGGTTCTCTGTCTCCGTGTTGCCCTCAGGAATAACCGTGTAACGCGGTTTCTTGCCCATTCTCAACGTCACTAACTTTGACAGCATCCCGAAGGTTCCTGGTAATTCTGTTACTGCAGTCTCCTCCATAATCAGGTCGTACAATGATCTCAAATGGCCCATGGACGGCGGAAGCTTGCAGAGACGTTTACATTTGTTAAGCCTCATGACGACAACGTTTTCCAATCTTCCTATCGACTGTGGAAGCTCTGTGATGTTCACATTGTAAAGGATCATGGTAGTGAGATTCCACAAGTTTCCAATCGATTCTGGTAAGCTTTCAAGTGATTCACAGTTCCGGATTTCCAACCTTCGAAGCATCTTCAGAGCTCCGAGTTGAGCTGGTAGACTCGTGATTGACGGTCCACCTAGACTAAGCTCTGTGAGCGAATGCAATCCGTTAATTGAGTCAGGACAATAGCTTGAAAACCGACAATCTCCAATCGAAAGGGTCTTTAAGTACAGCAAAGAACCGATGGAAGCAGGCAGTTCTCTGATTTTACTTCCATCAATGAGCAATTCTTTCAATGATTCTAAGTCGCCAACAAATCCAGGAAGTTCAGTCAGCGAGACGCACCTCATAAGGCTCAACAACTCAAGTTTCCGCAATGACCGCACCGAATCAGGTAGCTCCTCTATTCCAGTATCATTAAGAGTGAGTTCTCTGAGAGAAGCCATCATTCCAATGTGATTGGGTAGCTTTTTCAAAGAAGTGCACCGATTTAGATGAAGCTTTTCCAGTTTCGTGAGGTGGAATATCTTTTCAGGCAACCTTTTTATAGGAGTTCCATCAAGGAGAAGTAACTTCAAAGATTTCATGCTATCCATATCCTCTGGTAGTTTTTCCAAATTTGCACAACCGGAGAGAATGAGTTCTTCCAGATTCCTGAGCCCGGATACGTCCTTCGGGAGTCCAACGAGCTTTGAACACCCTTCAAGGTTTAGGTGCACCAAAGCATTCAGACTACCAATCGACTTAGGAACTTGGGTCAAACTCGTGCACAGCTTGAGAACAAGTTTTTTCAAGCTTCGACTTGCTGATAAATCTGGAATACTAGCAAGATGATGGCAGCCACGAAGATTTACAACCAATAAGTTCTCCCCAGCCTGGTGGATATGAAATTATATCCCATCGTAAGTAGAGTATCTGAAGCACATGAATGGTAGCAGAACCATATAGGCAGTAGCAAATGATAAAGATGCATATGAATGGCACCAAGTGTTTGGAAATGAACATATCCTCAGAAAAATAAGCATGATAATAGTTGAATATGAAACAGTATACTGACATAAGTGATTGTATCGTTAGAGTGACCAAGACCGCGACGCACCTTATTTCTGTTGGCTTTCCACAAGCGTTCAATCTTGCTGTTTGCGAGATCGAGGACTGCCAATCCTCGCGGACAAAAATCAGGAGGAAGAATAGTCAAGGGACATTCTTTCCATTGCAGCCATTTCAGTGACTGAGGCAGGAACTTGAATTTCCCTTCCAATTTGGCGTGATTGATTTGGAGGAGTCTCAGGTTAATTATCGACTTAAAGTACTCGGCACGAAGCACCTCCTCGTTCTCTCTCTCTGCTCTGAAATCGAAAAATATCCTAAACTTCTCTTGTAAACATTGAATGGCGGAAGCGAGATTGGGCGTTCTCATGAAATTTTCTCGCGACAGTCTCTCGTTGCTAGGGTCCGTTACAAACGGCTTAGGTTGGTAGTCCAGGACGATCCCCTCTATATTACTTGTTCCCTGTGATGGCAAGAGCATGGGTCTTGAATGAACTACCAAATGAAGAACAATGACATGGGACGTGTGTGCGATGTTGTTAATGACAGGAGAAAGCAAAAGGCGCGACAATATGAAATTTCCATACCGATCCATCCTTGAAGACGGCCATGATTTCCTTGCGATCCCACAGTCGACTGCGTGTGCCGGGATCACGAGCGCTCTCGAGCAACACGATCTCTCTCCCCATGTCCCTAAGCTGGTCGTGCATCCACAGTATATCGTCATTCGTCTGGATCTTGATAAGCGATCTCGAGACGAGAACCCTGAGACCAATCTCAGCCTTGAAGCCGCAACCTTCCCATATCTCTATGGCTTCCTCTCTCGTCATATGCGACTTAGCGAATAAACAAGCTGCGTCAAGGAACATGCACTTGGTCTCCTCGTCGAGTCCTTCGTAGCTGATCTTCAACGTGTCCTGGAGATTATAAGGGCGAATCTGTTTCAGCTTCTGCACCGCGCCTTCCCACTCGGTTTTCCTCCTCTTGTCTACCAGAAAAGAGCCAAACACCTCCAAAGCCAACGGCAAATTCCCGGCCAGAGACACGATTTGCTTGGACAGTTCCACGAATTCGTCTGTCGGCTTCTCTCTCTTCAACGCATGATAGCTGAACAGACGCAACGCGTCTTCGAAGGACAACTCTCGCACCTCGTAAGGCTCGATCGCACAGTTCCTTGCGGCCAAAGCTTCTCTATTTCTGGTCGTGATGATGACTCGACTCCCCTCGTGGAACCATTCTTTTCCGCTGATCAACGCATCGAGCTGACCGGCGTCATCGATGTCATCCAAGACGAGGAGGACTCGGGTTTCATTAAGGGCATGCTTGACCGAGTTCTTGCGAGAACCCAAGTCATTCGAAGGAGGCATGTCAGGCGAGAGATCGCGTAGGATCTTGTCCTGAAGAGAGATCAAGCCAGCGCTTCGCAAGAAGGCTTCTCTGATGTCCGCGACGAAGCTGCATTTCTCAAAGTGAGCGACGAGCTTGTTGTAGAGCGCTTTCGCGAGGGTGGTCTTGCCGACACCGCCAAACCCGTGCAACCCAAGAAACTTGACTCCGCCGGATTTGACGCTCAACGAAGCGAGGAGTTGCTCGATGCGAGAGTCCAGTCCAACGAGGAGTGGAGCCACATGGAGTGGAACGTTGTTCAGTTCATCCATAATTCTGTGGACGAGATCTTGAATCAACAGCGACATTTCTCTGCAATTAGAGATTGAAGTCATGAATCCATTGCGAGTGAGGATGGAGTGGATGAACGACGGGAAGGAAACTTAAATCACGTAAGCAATGCGCATATACATAGTTGTCGGATCGAGAGGCTAGTGAACGTAAAGCTAAAGTTGCACATATATTCCACTGGAAAATACGTAAATATAAGAACCTTACTACCGTCCCGTAACACAAAAAAGAACTGATATTTTTTCTTTGCTGCATTTCTAATGGAGTTGGTTAATTTAGTCACAAACACCCTTTAATTTTTGTCGATTGAGTCAAACGTTTTCATGCCTTGCCAATTAAGTCCATTCGGCCAATTTTTTTTCTAGAATCGCTAAAGTGAACACTAGCCGTTCTATGAGGCACGGCCAGCAACCCTCGTTGGCCACAATAAGAAAGGAAAAAGAAAAAAGAAGGGTGAATATTGAAATTTCATTTAAAACTATTCACGTCAGCATCGGTCGTGGCACGTAAGACGGTCAATGTCCATGTCAGCGATTTTCAGACAAAATTAACCCAACGAACTCAATTGACAAAGCATGAAAAGGTTTATGACTCTATTGGAAAAATCAAAAGGTTTAGAACTAAATTAATAAAAGCACATTAGGTTTAAGATTTTTTGGACAATTTTCCACTGAAAAAAATTTTTGGCCATAAAAAAAATTACCGGTCAATTAATAGAGTCATTAGCGATCACCGACTTTTTTTTTTTCTTGCCATCTTAAATATATCAACTTGTGTATGAGTTTATCAACATTTATATGTGTGAGTGCTTCCCATTAGGTTACCAATTAGTTTTGATTTACCAACTCTCTTTCACGTTTCTTACCACTAATCATTTGGTTGTTTTGTAAAAATTACAGACTTTACATTTTCCAAATCTATTTATAAATTACATATCTTAATTAGAATGATTACCTATTTGGATCCGATTAAATTACCTATTAGTCTTACCTTATCGTCACTAATTTAAATTTGTTACCAACGTTTGATTACCTACTTTTTTCTCTAAAGAAAATAACTTCTCTTATCTTTTACAAACTTTTAGCAATTTCGCTTACCAAAGCATTAGACTTGCTGAGTATTATACGAAATTTCCAACCTTTTGTGCGAGTTCTATGCATTTATACCATGTTGAGTTACTACTTTTATTTGTCTTCATAATCGAAGAGAATCTCTATTCCTTAGGTAATACCGTATGTTGGAGCTTTGCTCTTTAATTTTAGGGTTTATACTACCAAAAACCCTAAAATATACCTACAATGACCTCAATATCTCAAACTTTTTTGTGTCACCAAAACTCAAAACTTGTACTCGTCTACCACCAAAAATCCTAAACTTTACTCGTTGTAATGCTAATACACAAACCAATGCCCCAAACTTGTAGTAATGTGACAAAAGTTTGGCTTCTTGGCATAACAATTGGCATCATTTAGGATTTTTTGAAACGTAAGAAAAGCTTGAGATGGTGGTCACATTTGACATAATTTAGGGTATTTGGTGACACAAAAAATTCAAAGTATTAGGATCACAATAAACAAAATTAAAGTATTTAGCGGCATTAACCCTTCCCTAAGTGAAGAGGGAAGTGAGGATACTGTCCCTTCTTCCAATGCCCATTTAGGGTGCATTTGGGAACAAATTCCCAAAGTCCTTTAGGTCTTTAAAGACTTTTTGGGCAAATGCTAAAGTGTTCGATAAAGAATGTTGGGAGCCCTTTAGGAAAGGCATTGCATTTCCAAAGTTCTCTAATGGCCTTTGGCTCAAGGCCACCACTCATCAGCATTGGGCATTCCACCGATCATTAGTGAAAATTTTTCTTCTAATCTTGCTCTCACCATTTTTTCGTGTTCTTCTTTTACCCTTGAAATTGGCACCATTGATCTCTCTCCTCTCTTGATCGTCTCTCTTATAACAAGGGCACTACACAAACCAAGGGACGGTTGCCAAGGGTCGACAATCGATTGTCATGGGTCGGTCAAGCTAGATCTGGAGGGTTGCGACGAGATCTGGAGAATCTAGTGTTGCCAAGGCTCGCACGACTCTAGTCGAGAGTCGCACAATGCTCGTGCTCAATTTCAAGCCCTAGTTGAGAGAAGCCGAGTTTGAGACTCGAGGCTCGTCATCCCCTTCAAATGTAACCTGTTTGAGGTAGCACAACCTCGACATCGTCTCGCCTAGGGTTGCTCGACCTCAACAGCAGTGGCCTGGGATTGTGAGACCTCGGTGGCCCTTGTCTAGGTTCACACGATGCTTGCAAGCTCAGGTCGAGGCTGCCTGAGGTCACCTGACCTCGGCGTCGCCTCAACTGGGGTCATGCGAACTTGTGGCTATTCGCTTGAGATCGCACAACTCCAACGATGCTCAGCTTGGGGTTGCGAGACCTCAACAACCACCACGGCCAGACCTTCCAGCTTTGTCTCAGTGGATCTATTGCCGTTGGATTTGTGCCGTATATCCCTCCAAATACCCAACCTAATTTCTCTGAGACCTCAAGCCCCTCATCAGTGTTGACTATAAAGGTCTGGACAAGCAGGACCACCCTTCCACCGTCTACACCCCCTCCTCCCTCGCGCTTGGTTCTTGCTGACTTACCAGCAAGCCTCTCTCTCCCCCTTGGTACACTCTCTCCATTACACGTGTGAATTGTATTAGAAAAATAAAAACATATCAATAATTACTCTCTTAAAAACAAATAAACCATTTGTTATAGCATATATCACGGCCAGAACCAAACTTCCCCCACTTAGAAGTTGAGTTTAAGTTCTCAACTGCAGCATTTGCATACTTTTTCCTAAGTAAGAATCCAACTTGTGGAGTTCATGAATAAGGCTGAGCTAGTTGTGCTTATATGAGCTTTGCCCTCTCTATATCCAAAGACATTGCTATGATCTATCGAAATTTTACCGGGGTTTCTGTTAGAAAAGTTAAAAGGAAAAGGTTAGTTCAGCATGAAAGGTTTAATTGACAACAACCAATCATTTATAGAATGCAGTACACCTTCAAAGAGATCACTACACATGACCCCCTAACCCTATAGCTTTGGGACCAAATGCACTGGCAAGGTATCTTGTGTTATCACCGTACCATGGGAAAATTACAAATAAGGGCCCGAGCGCCCTCATTTTCTCAAATAGGAGCTTGAATTATCCCTTGTTTCTCTTTAAGATTTAAAGAGAAATTAAGCATAAAAGCTTATCATAGTTAAATCAATTGTTGCCGCCTTAATAGCCCATAGTGACGGATGTAGATTCAATCCTCTCAACCATTTGATTGAACTTTACCAAAACGGTAGAGAAAAGAGGACATTTGTATTGATGTGTCAATTATTTAATTGGGATAATCTTGATTTTAATTACGCACAAACAAACTTTAGAGATTAATCTTATTTCCTCGTTAAAGTCATGGACGCTATTAGGTGTTCTCAACTCACTTACGTTGAGGAAGGAAAATAAAGGCTCGAGATCTTTTACCTCCGATCGTCTTGGCCCCTGAAGATCCAACCGGAGACTCCACCGGCTTGTCTCATGGCAGCTCTCCAGGCCGAAACCCTCGCGTCTCCGAACCTCTTCACGTGACGCTCGAACGCGCCCTCGAACGGTCCCCTCTGATGCCGCACGTCCGAGGGCTCGACCCCGTAGAACACCGGGAGTATCAGCTTCCTGCACTCGCATATCTTCGCCAGCTCTTCCAAGCACCAGTGCGACCCGGCGTAGTCCGGCGATATCACCACGATCGCCACGGCGGAGTCCTCGATCGCCGCCAGCAGGCTCGGCGAGATCTGGTCGCCCCGGTTCATGCCCTCGTTGTCGCCGAAGGCCCGGACGTCTTTGCTCCGGAGCGCGTCGTAGAGAGGGCCGATGAAGGCGTGGCGCGTGTCCTCGCCTCGGAAGCTCAGGAACACGTCCCACTTCAGCCTCAGATCTGGCTGAGTCGATTCAGCAACGTTGTTCTCCATTTCGTTCTTGTGGGGCGAGGGGGAGGCTTCTTTGATTCGCTTGAAGAAGGGGGGGGGGGGGGAGGAGGAGGGGGACGAGGAGTCGAAAGCTTTATCTAATCAGTTCCGATGAAACCAGTTGCTTCCAATGTGATAGAAAGGTACAAAAGGAGACTGTTCACCGAATAGAACCTGTTATTCCGTCACGTCATCTTTGGTGAATCAAGACGGAGTCGAACAAGTAAACGCAAAGTCAAGGGAAAGCTTTTGTGGTACGAGGTTACGGTGCTGTGGGAGGGCTGGAATAGAAGTCGTTCAATTTATGAAACCCGCGTCGAATGTATCCCATTATTTTCGATTCTCTAGGTCAAATTTAATTCATACATACGTACCTATGCGCATGTGTATATATCTACATAAATATAAACATGTACATGTTTTTTATGAGACATAGTACTACTAGTACTATTGCCTTGCCTTGCCTTGCCTTTTGGGAAAAGAATAGAAACCATTTATTGGTTCGCTTTTGTGTGGTTCGCGTGATTTCTCCACCTTTCATCATTCCTCGAGAAAAACACACTAGAAGTGTCATAACTTGTGTACGGTATTCATTTGAGTGCCATAACTTTTAAAACGTTTACTTAAGTGCCATAACTTTCAAAAATTATTCACTTGAGTATTATGTCGGAGTAAAATCGTTTACTTAAATGCTATATTAACTTTTCGCGCGTGCCATGTCGCCTTTCCGGCGTACTACAACAACTTTTTTGGCGAGCCACGTCAGCTTTCTGGCTGCCGCGTCAATTTTTTCGGTGTCCACTTCAATATGGCACTCAAGTGAACGATTTTTGAAAATTATGGCACTTAAGTGAACGCCGTACAAAAGTTATAACACTTTTAATATACTTTTCCCTCATTCCTCCGTCCGTATAGTCGCTACTCAATTCTTCCATAAGATTCCATTTGAGGTCCACTAGCAGGAAGAACACTACAATTTTCTTGAGCATCAAATTTAGATGAAGTTAGAATATGAGAAGGGCAACCGTACGATTGAATTTGCCTATTTATGGGTTCCTAAATCAAATCAAATCAAAGAATTTCCAGTTTTAATATACATGATCACGAATTTAGACATAAATCTAACACGTACAAGATACACATAATATGAAAAACATTTGAATGATTTGCAAAAAAATATATGATGTATCAATAACATCTAAACAATATCTCTAACTAGGGGTGATTGGTTTGAGGTCCGTCTAAGTTCTACTTGAAACGTACCCGTCGGAACAGGTTTCTCCTTTTTTTTTTTTTTTGTGAAATCTGAAACCTACCTCGCACACTCTAGAATTTGGAAACAGTCAATTTTTTTTTATGATATTTGTCATCTTTAGTTAAGCAAAATGAAAGCAAATGAAACAAAAAAAAAAAATGAAAGTTTCTCATTTGTCAATAGCAGCAATCCATAAAAGATGTATGCGTAAAATAAAATAAACAATTATAAGTTCAAAACACGTAACATAATACATAAACTATAAAAGTACCGTTAGCAACACGGTACACAAACACAGCCCCGCAATGGTGTAGATTCCTAAAAATGTGGAATCGGGAATCGGATCACGTCTCACCAGCACCTACACAATCAATTGGTGTAGGTACCGACACTTAATATTTTAAGGTGAAGTTCATTCATTGTGGGGTTGTGTATGTGTACCCTGTTGCTAAGGGTACATCTATATAGTTCTCGCGAAAGTGCACTTTACCTTAAAAAATCTAAATTAGAGTGCCTGTACCCACACCACAAGAAGACCAGCCACAAGATATATACTATGAATATGGGGAATACATTGTTTGCAATCGCTCAAGTATTTCTCAGCCCTAGGTTACACTCAAAGCAAAACCCATAAGTGCTACTTCACAATCTTTCGGAAAAAACTCACAAAGAAAAAACCTTAGCACTCCTCTTGTTTTACTCCGGATGGTAATATTTGTATCCGAAAGACACTCTAATTAGGAATTTGTTAGGATTATCCCACATCGATTGTGGAAGGAACTAGTGGTTGATTTATAAGTGCGAGAAAAAAACCTTATCCTCGAACTAGTTTTTGGGATAAGTTGGGGTTATCCCACATCGATTGTGGAAGGAACTAGCGGTTGATTTATAAGTGCGAGAAAAAACCTTATCCTCTGAACTAGTTTTTGGGATAAGAGAGGCCCAAGACCATCCAATACCGGCATTAGAGCCAACATTCACACGGGAAATATTCAGGTTATTGCCCCTCCGACCTAACACTCGAGAAAAGGAGGCTGGTGGTCAATTTATAAGTATAAGGAAAAACATCATCCTTTGAACTAGCTTTTCGGCATGAGAGATGCTCAAGACTTACCCAACACCTCTCAAACTAAGAAACCCGCTTGAATCGGGTTTTTATTATTAGCTCAATTTGAGGACATTTTTTTCAACAGTGTACATCCGCAATTTTTCTTTTCGGGATCACCTCTTTGTAGACAACAATCGATGACTCGGCTAGCAGAGGCCGAGTAAGAAGAGACAAAGGCAAGAAATCAATGTCGAGAGCCATTAATCACATTTGGGAGGTGTTGACACTTAAAATAATCCAAGAGAGACTCGTGACAAGCACGTGAGGAAGCGATAATCAGCTACGGGAAGGGACACTGAAGCAAGGAACGTATCAATTAGAAAGATGCCACGTGTCGGAATAAATTCTGGCGCCGCTTCCTTCTAGAGCAAGAAAAGCGCGCGGAGGGAGGCCACGATCGAAGCGGTTGGCGGTAATCCCCACGAGGTAAAAAGAAAAGGCGCGAAGACTGGGAAACCGTCATCCACGTGGCTTGTGGAAAAAAGCAAAGCGTGGGGCCAAAGGAAGAAACCGTTTAGCGGTTACCAAAGAGCTTGCCTATAAATACCTCGCAATAGCAAGATACACACACAACAAATCCAAAACACTTGCATTTTCAAAACTAGCTCTTAGCTCTTAACCTTTAGCCTAGCCTAGCTGTAGTTTTCGGATCCCCGTCGTCGATTCAATTCCGACGAGTATCATATCCAAAGTTAGGTGTCGTCGATTAGATTTCGGCGTCTGCTCATTAGGTCCAGTGCCGTCGATTAAATTCCGGTGTTGCACCCTTCACCCATCTTGTCCAGTACCGTCGATTCAATTCCGGTATTGTGTCCTACAATTCCCCGTCCAGTGCTGTTGATTAAATTCCAACATTGTGTCCTATATCATCTCCCGATCCTGTCGATTCAATTCTAGGGTCACGTCGACCGTTGTCACATATTGTTACTATTGCATATTGGGCCGTCGAAGTTGTCGAAAGCATGTTTGTAACGCGCCCTTTTGTGTAAGTCTATCGCATTTGACACTCTCTGTCCAAAACCGACCCGTAACTCCTTTTCGGAAAACGAACGGATTAAGTTCGATAAAAGATTCCCGCGTAAGTAACCTTCTTTGGGCCAAAGTCAATTTGGGCCTAGAACCCATAACCAGCAAAGCCCCGTCGAAGGATTTCAACGCGCAACAATCTTTTTTGGCACGCCCAGTGGGACCTTTGGTGTCGGTTCGAGAGAAGTGCTATGCCACGCATACGAAGATGTAACAACATAGACAGTGGTGGAGACGAACCCCAGGAAGAAATACAACGAATGGAGTCATCCACGGCCCATCAAGAGGACGTCGAGGTCTCTCGACAGAACGTTGAGGAGCCAAGGAGAAATCCAGAAATGACGCCTGTCATGCTAACATCGATAAGGTGGACCATCGAAGAAGTCCAGAACGAGTTTGCTGATCACATGGTCCAACGGATGACCGAGGTTGTCGGGCCATTAATCATCAACACGTATCACGAATGTGCTGCAGGACAACATGGGATTACAATTAACCCACCTCATGCTCAAGAAGGGAATGGTTTCGTACCAGCAGCAAGTGGCGGTTTACCAGTAACAATACCGCCAAATATAGGCCTTGCGGGACAGAATACTCAGCCTTTAGCACCTCCGCGGATTCTGCAACGAGGAGAGGCGTTACCGGCCAACGAACCTAGACCCCAAGTAAATGCATACACGGGTATGTTCCATAGACATCCTATTCGACAAGATATACCTGCGGATACCGTTATGTTTCCGGGACACCCTGTTCGACAAGACGAGAATATTGCTCGTCGGGAGGTAGCTGCCCAACATAACCCTGTCCCTATCAATGAACAACCAGCACCCATGATTATCGAAAATCAAGGGGCGGTGCCCTTTAGGGGGCAATGGCAGGCTAGGGGGCAAGACCAATTACCCCAAGCCAGGGGGCAAGGACAAGATGGACACCGGGCCATACGACCTGGATATCGCCAGATGAATCGGGCCCTTCAACCACCAGGTCCCGAGCCAATGTTTCAGCCCGTTGTGCAACCCATATATCATCCGCCACAACCTGGATATCAAATGCCATATCAACCGCAGTACCATCAGCCGGTGTTCGATCGGGCACCCGTATACATTGACCCGATGGTAGGATACCGGGCTAATGTTTACCGTAAACCGTACCCGGATTGGATGGATACGATCCCGTATCCAAGAGGGTTTAAAATACCCGAGTTCACACTTTTTACTGGCGAGGATGATCACCCACGTATGAACATATCAACCGTTTTCTAGCACTATGTGGGGATGCTACACATGCGGATCACTGGAAATTAAGGCTCTTTCCATTATCCTTGTCAAAAACAGCCTTTACGTGGTATACCGCACTACCACCCAATTCGGTGTTGACATGGGAGCAGATGGAACGTTTGTTTCATGGCCAATTTCAAAGGGCGGTGTCGAACTTGTCGGTAGCGGATTTGTCGACAATGAAGCAAATGACAAACGAGACGGTCGACCGCTTTATTGCAAGGTTTAAACGGGCTAGGAACAAATGCTTAATCCCTTTACCGTAAAAGACATTCGCCGAGTTCGCTTTCAACGGATTGAAATTCGAAATACGAGATAGGATGGTGGGGCATCCATGTGCAGATCTATTCGAATTATCCACGATGGCAACGAAGCACGAAAGCCTGCTCAAAGAAAGAGACAAAAGGCATACCCGAAGAGGAGATGTAAGTTTTGTCGAGCCACCCGATTTCGACGAAGAGTCAACGGAGCCTGTCGAAGTAGCCGTCGCCCAATTAACCATCGACAAGCCATACACTTGCCAAGCATCGAAGACAGCAAGGATGAAAGAAAAGTCAACTGTAATGGCTAAAACAAAAGAGGCAGTGTACTATTCATTCGACGCGAATCGGGCGGAAGAAATTTTCGACATACTACGGGCCGACGGACAAATCGAGCCGACTGAAGGGCGTAAGATACCGTCCAAAGAAGAATTAGCGGGGAAGAAGTATTGCAAATGGCACCACTCATGGAGCCATAACACGTCGGATTGTTTAGTCCTCAAAAAGAACATTCAAGAAGCAATTCGACAAGGAAAGATCAAATTCGGCGAGGACAAAGGGAAACCCCCGATGGATGTGGACATCGATCCTTTTCCAAGAATGACCGGAATGGTGTCTTTAAAGCGATCGAGTAAAGGGCATACGTCAACGAATTTATGCGCTCATTGCGGGCGAAAATTGGGAAACGTGAGTTCACCCGAGGAAGGGTACCAAAAGGGCGGTCGAATTAGTCGGAGGGACAAGACGCTTTTTCACATTGAAAGTACCGGACCTCGAAGAAATCCCAACCATCAGAGAACTTATAAGTCATTTAAGCAGAGATACGACGAGGGGGACCCTACAATTGGTACTTTAGGTGAGCCAAGCGGCAAGTTTGATTATTACGTGAGCTATGGTCCACCAACCTCACATCCTCAAGAAAGAGTCCACTATGGATAGGGAAAGGAGTTCGACGTAAACTTTCGACAAGGCCTTCATAAGCCACATCGTCGACGCACTCTTAAGATACCAAGCAACCTTGTCGAGGGATCGTGGTATGAGGTAACGGAGGACCAAGAAAAGGAGAAAATCTTGACCCAAACTCGGAAGAGAAGGGTGCAAAGAAAGAATAGGGTCCGCATACTACGGCAACGGGAGAATCCAGCCGGTCACGACTCGATGGCAACAGCTCCTAACCACACCAAACCGAGGAGGCCAAGAAATCTGGTTTGGCGGCGACGATTGGAAGAGACACACCCAGCTCAAGAAAAAGAGGACAAGGGTACAAGGACACGTAAAACATCTGCGTCCAAACCTCGATTTAAAACCTCTGCTAGCGGGTAAGTTTCCCCCCTTAGTTCTTGCATGGTACGAGTTAAATTACCACACGAGTTTCGACTTGAGTCGACCTCAGGTGACGGCGGCAACAAGGAAACGACACAAGAAAAGGAAGGGGCTCGGTTTTGCTTCGGCGATGAAGAAACCATGGAATTCAGAAAACCCATGGAGGATCTCTCAAATCATTTGAGGTCGCTCAATATAAATGCCAAGATCAACGGGCGGCCAGTAATGAAAGTCTTGGTGGATGGGGGTTCAACGTTAAATCTCATTCCATACCGTTTCTTCAAGAAAATAGGAAGGAATGATGACGAAATAATCACACCGAATATACAGGTTGTCGATTTCACCGGCGAAATTACTCAAGTAAAGGGAGTATATGTCGTTGACCCGACCGTCGGATCTAAAACACCGAGGACGTCCTTCTGCGTTGTCGACGCTAACGGATCTTATAACTTGCTGTTGGGACGAGATTGGATACATGGAAACCAATGTGTCCCATCGACACTTCACCAGATGCTAGCATTTTGGAATGGGGACAAAGTGGAATATGTAAAAGCAAATCCCCGGACTTGTGTTACCTGGACCCGTATATCCGGTAGGGATAAAGTGATGCCGGATGATTGCCTTCGCATATCTAAGCCGCCTGAAGTGGACCCAAGAGATATTGCATTCTGCCGTTTCGACAAAGGGAGTACCGAGTGGATCCCAAGAAAGGAACCGGTGGAACCGATCGACCGGTTTTCCGATGGAAAGTCGGTCATTTGCGCAAAACCTCGCCGAGAGGTATGCGGCCTACTGGGCCGAGCAAAGTGACCAAGCCCGACAGCTTGCAGACAGCATTTTAGATTTTGGAGACTCCCCAATTAAGGAGGACGACAAGGTAATTCAAGCTCAAGACCCATTGGAAGAGGTCAATCTCGGAGATGAGGCCTGTCCTCAACCTACTTATGTAAGCCAACTACTCGATTAGAGATACAAGGTTCAAATGGTAAACCTATTGAAAAAATATAAGGATTGTTTTGCCTGGAATTACCATGAGATGCCTGGTCTCTCGAGGAGTATAGTTGAGCATCGATTACCAATTAAAAGAGGATTTCGACCACACCAACAAGCCGCTAGAAGATTCGCTCCCGAAGTGATCCTTAAAGTTAAGGAGGAAATCGAGCGTCTCCTTTTGGCCGGATTCATAAGATCAGCAAGGTATGTCGAATGGTTGTCGAATATTGTGCCTGTCAAGAAGAAGAACGGCAAACTCCGAGTGTGTGTTGATTTCCAAGACATTAATGCGGCCACCCCGAAAGACGAGTACCGGATGCCCATCGCCGATATGTTGATCGATTCGACATCCAATAATGAAATGATGTCCCTCATGGACGGGTATTCTGGGTACAATCGGATATTTATAGCGGCGGAGGATGTACACAAGACAGCATTTAGATGCCCCGGGGCTATTGGTACGTTCGAATGGGTCGTCATGCCTTTCGGTTTGAAGAATGCTGGTGCTACGTATCAAAGGGCGATGAATTACATTTTCCATGACATGATTGGGGAATTCATGGAGGTCTATATCGACGATGTCATCGTCAAGACAGACCATGTAAGTCATCCGAACCACCTAGAGCAAGCTTTTGAGAGAATGCGCAAATTTAAGTTAAAAATGAATCCTTTGAAATGCGCTTTCGGGATAAAAGCCGGCAATTTCCTTGGTTTTCTAGTTCATCAAAGAGGTATAGAGGTAGACATGAATAAAGCTAAAGCTATTTCGTAGTTGCCATCTCCCGATAATAAAAAACAGCTGCAAATGCTAATCGGGAAATTAAATTTCTTGCGGCGTTTTATAGCTAACCTCTCGGGAAAAATCGAAGTTTTCACCCCATTGCTCAAATTGAAGAATGAGCGAGAGTTTGTGTGGGAAGAGAAACATCAGGTGGCTTTCGACAGGCTAAAAGAATATCTCGTCAAGCCACCGGTGTTGACGCCACCAAAGGCGGGACGGCCATTGAAGTTGTATTTATCGGCCGCCGATACAACAATCGGGAGTATGCTGGCTCAAGAAAACGATGAAGGAAAAGAGCAGGCCGTGTACTACCTAAGTAGGATGCTCAACGATGCCGAGACGAGATACACGTCCATCGAAAAACTATGTTTATCATCGTACTACGCCTGTACAAAATTACGACATTATATGTTGCCGACTACGGTACAAGTAATTTGTAAAACAGACGTGATTAAGTACATGTTATCCAGGCCAATCATTAGGGGCCGGATTGCAAAATGGGCGTTCACTCTAATAGAAATCGATCTGATTTATGTGCCGCTCAAAGCAGTAAAAGGGCAGGCAATATCCGATTTCATTACCGAATACCCTTCAGGTTTAAAAGTGGAGGATGATGAAAATTATCTTGGTATTGCGCCTTGGATATTATATTTCGATGGGTCGGTGGCATCCGATTCAGCGGGCGCGAGAATCATGGTTATATCACCTTTTCGACAGAAAACAAAACTCATATTCAAGCTTGACTTTGAATGCTCAAACAACCAATCCGAATATGAAGCCCCGATCGTGGGATCGAATGTTTTAATTGACATGGGGATCGGGTCAATTAAAGTGAAAGGCGATTCTCAGGTGGTGATCAAACAGCTAAATGGTGAGTATCAATGTTTGAATGAAAACATTATTAGGCATCACCACCTGGCAAAAGAATTGTTGTCAAAGTTCGTCGAATACGAGCTAATCCATGTCAAGAGGAGTGAAAATTCAGAAGCTAATGAATTGGCTCGGATGGCATCGGGATATCGTATATTGAAGGAACTAGCGGACCACATCATTACTCGGGTAAGGACCTTACCATCGATAGATGCTCGGGTAATGATGATTGAGCAATCTGAAAGCTCGGGAGAAACCGGCGGCCAACAAGATTGGAGAACCCCTTTGGTAAACTACTTGAAAAACCCAAGTTCTGGCAGTAGGGACTTCAAAAGAAAAGCCTTAAAATATCTGTTGATCGACAATGAGCTATATCGAAAGACAATCGACGGATTGCTTCTCAAATGCTTGGGGCGGGAGGAAGCAATGCTAGTCATGACGGAAGTCCATGAAGGGATCTGTGGTGCGCATCAAATTGGATTGAAAACAAAGTGGTTGTTAAGGCGACATGGGTATTTTTGGCCAACAATCACCCAAGACCGCATTGACTACGCGAAAGGGTGTCAATCATGCCAAAGGCATGGACCAATCCAGCAAGTACCTGCCGCACCGATGAACCCAATTATCAAGCCGTGGCCTTTTCGAGGTTGGGCAATGGACATAGTAGGGAAAATTTATCCTCCCTCGTCGAAGAAACACAGTTTTATTTTAGTGGCCACGGATTACTTCACGAAATGGGTCGAAGCGGCGTCGTACAAAAGCGTGACACAAAAAACAGTCAGGGAGTTCATCGAAGAGCGAATTATTCATCGATTTGGGATTCCGGAGACTATCACTGCCGACCAAGGGACGGTCTTCACAGGTCAAGAAGTACGGGATTTCACTAAGTCGAGGGGCATCAAGATGATTCATTCGACACCCTACTACGCTCAAGCTAATGGCCAAGCGGAAGCTTCCAACAAAATTATCATCGGATTGATTAAAAAGCATTTGGAGGACAACCCAAGGGAATAGGACTCATTTTTGTCGACGGTGTTATGGGCTTATCGAACTTCCAAAAGATCAAGCACCGGAGTCACTCCTTACATGCTAACATATGGGCAAGAGGCCGTGTTACTCTTGGAGATCACGGTGCAATCATTGAGAGTGAAGCTTCAAGATGGTATGGCTAAAGAACAATACGATGAAATGATGTACGCCAACATTGATGAATTGGGAGAAAACCGAGCCGCAGCACTGGAGAAATTAATGGCTCAGAAGCGAAGGGTTGCCAAAGCTTACAACAAACACGTGAAAGTTAAGCGTTTCGACGTGGGAGACTTGGTGTGGAAGACTATTTTACCTATGAACCTCGACAGCGAAAAGTTCGGCAAATGGTCGTCGAAGTGGGAAGGACCATACTTGATAGTAGACGTCCTCCCGGGAAATGCATATCGAGTAATGGAAATTGATGGAAGAGAACTACAACGCTCAATCAACGGGAAGTATTTAAAAAAGTTCTACCCATCGATGTGGGAAATGCAGGAAGGGTTAGAGGACAAGGAGTGAGAAAATCCAATTCATTCATAAAACTTCAATACATCCCTCACTCTCTCTTTCCCCATCTTTCTCTCCTTCTCTCTCCTTCTCTCTTCCTTTCTCTCTCTCTTCCGCTTGCCCCAGCAAACCTTCACTGGAAGTGCTCCCCGAAACGAACCACGAAGCCTCGCAGCCGGCACTCCAACTTGGCGTTCTCTTCCCGCGCGCGGTGATGGGCTTCAGCCAACTCTTCCAGTGTCGCCTCCAGCCTGTCCTTCTAGCCCTCCAGCCGCTAAAGGTGCTCTTTCTGACCCCCGAGAAGACCATTGGTAGAGTCCAACATGGCCTTCGGACCCTCCAAAGGGGCCCCAATGGAAGCCAAGGAACGGGTCTCGCGGGCTTCAGCCAATTCATGTTCCCGCTGCTCGGTTTCCTTCAGAGGCCTTCGCAAGTGTCGCTGGCCGGTAGTCGGGCGATCGGAAACAATGTTCCGAAGTTGAAGGACGCTACCATGAGAGGCATGGAGGGCTTCTTGGACGTTGCAGAGTTCCTTGTGCACCACTTCTCCGTTCTCAATCTCTTCGATCTTACACCAAACTTCATGTTCGGTGAGATCATCTTGAGACATGGTCGCCAGATTCCGGCGAAACTTATCCAGCCCGTAGTCGAAGAGCGTGACAAACTCTTCGTAGTTTGAGGCGCAGAACGGTTGAGCAGGTTGTGAAGTTTATCAAGGGCTCGCGGTTTCACCACCAGCATGGTGTAGGTGTAACTCGGAAGGGAGATAATCTCCCTCCGGATAGCCGAGAACTCACGGCTGAAGTATGTAGGGGGAGACGAAGCCGTAGAAGAAGAAGCACGCTCCATTAAGGCTTTGAGGAAGTTTTCTTTAAGAATCAAAGGCAGAAGGGTTTGGATGAAGACGCACTCCAAGCAAGTGACCCTATTTATAGATAAAGGCCAAGGAACGGTTCGTCCCACGATGTCGAGTATCCGCCCACGACCTTCCGACGATCGAGGCAGTAAATGATAGTGGACGGTTATCGAGGCGAGAAGGTATATCGCGATTGGTGAAACACATAAGCAACCATAATGGCGCGAGTGGCGGGTTTTCCGCCGGCTATTAACCACGACGAACCGTCATGACGATTTGAATTCAGAAGAAGAAATCGGAAACGACGCCTTTCATTAAATGCCGCATGGAAAAAGGGTGATCCTGAGAAGATCGCGTCATGATGAACTTTGGAGAATTGACACTAAGACCGGCGGTTCAATGATAGAATAAGATGATAAGGACAGGTGGCATTAATATGGAACTAGCAACAGCGGACTACAATACGTGCTGTTCAAGACTTAAGACGAAACTATGAAGTTGCATTTCACTGTTGCGGTTGGCGTCAACAATTGCCTCCTTTCGATGACCGGCTTGCATCATATCAAGGTGCGGTGATTCGCAAATTGCCTCTTGCTGTTTGATTGCCTTCAATTGTGCAGATAGTACTTGCAGGGTGGTACAACCGTCACTTTCCAGGGTATCAAGAACACTACGTCGATAAGCCGACTCATTGTCAGCAAGAAGGGAATCTGTTTCCAACTTGTCGATAATCACTAGTTCACGCTGCCTTATCCTGAAGGACCTTAAAGTCGAGCTAAATATGAGGAAGAGTTCATTAATGGCAAATCCAAGGGCACGACATTGGACCGGATAGGGCAAATGGGCCAGAAAAGCAAGGAGAGCTTTGATCTCGTCCTCGACGCACGCTTGGTTACATATGTAGGCATATCCTCCTCCTAGTAAGTCATGCAGGCGTGACCACTTGCCGCGAAGGTATGAATAGTCGCAGCGAAGAGTATTCGATGGGCCAGCCGAGGCACTCGCCATGTTCATATGAACAACCCACGATTTGTTGGGTAAGTCATCCGTGCGGCCATCAGAAGCCGGTGAATCATCCGGGAAGAAAGTCGGATCAATAATTACATCAAGCAAGAATGCAGAGAAGTGCCCACTTTCATTATCAGATTGTCTATATCAACAAAGGGTTTACCTTCATCGATTGGTTGCTCAAGTATGATGCTCGGAATAACGAAAGAAGCGTGTCTTCTTAGAGGATGCAGCAAGCCCAATGAGTGCCGACGGACTTTCGAAAGGACGTCCATTGCACGGGTCGAGAACAAAGAGGAGCGGTAGGAGAGCCACCACTTGTCGAAAAATGAGGTACTACAAGAGTGGCCAGAGAAGCCGACAAATACAAAACGTCCGAGAACAGCATGTACAACTTCGATATGGCCCATCGGGTCGGTCACCTCCTTTCTGCGACGAGAAAAAGGAAAATTCATGGAATACACCACCGGCATTGGAATCCCCTAAGTAAGCCCGAATTGGCGAGAACAATAATGAGGATTATAAATCTCAAATCCTGATGAGAATTTGCCGCCACCGGACAAATTCATGGTTAAGTCATTTGGGATTAACACGCTCATCCGTAAAAGACGAGAATCGGGATCTGCACTGGAGGAGCTATAGATATCATTATCGACGGACAGCCTGGAGAAATCAAAGCTGGGGAGAGACAACGGTTCAATAAGGAAGTCGTCGAAAGCGATAAGATTGTCAGGGGCACAGCGAAGGGCCCGATTGAACGTCATGGGTACATCATCCCTTTTCGAGGATTCGGTCGTCGAAGTGAGCGCTTGATCAAAAAACATATGAGGAAAGTACACTCGGACCCAATGGTGCGGAATCCATAAAGGACCCGAAAAGGGGGCGGGATGATTGTCCATCGGCGAAGATAGAGCATCCGACAATCCCCGATATAATGCAGCCGGGAACATTCGGCCTAGGCCAACATCAACACCACATGCCGGTTCATAGGCCATATCAAGAAATTCTGAGGAAATTCGACATGTGGGGAGACAAAGACATATTTGCAAAGCCAACATAAAGTGAAGGCTGTATGTTCCTCGAGAAGAATGGGTCCCGAAGGTTTTGCATGGCGATCCATGAATTCGCCATATGGCAGGTCAAGGCAAAGGGACATATCAAGGGAAAATTGGTCGTCCGGAGGTTGAGGGTCACCGTCGATAAATGGAGAAAGACCAATCAGAAACCAAATATCAAGAAGGGTAGGGGTCACCGGACCAATAGGCAAAAAGAAACAGTTCGATGACGGTGACCAAAAGCAACACAAACTACCGACGAGGCCATACTCCGAAGGATCAATGAATGTACCGCAAAAGGACAATAGGACATCTATCCCGGCCTGCGCCCAAGTGGTAGCTGCTTCTCCTTCTAATCGTTTGTACCGGTTGTAAAACCGATGGTCGAAGCTTGGGTATGAAGAAAATCTATAGTTACGCGACGACCAAGCAGAGGTACAGATAATAGACCGCTCGAAGAGTAAGACTTCTTGAGAGCAATGGGGAAAGCAAGTAATCAATGAAGAGGGAGGTGGCAAACTTGTGAGATGAGGACCCAAAATTATGTGACCATTGCTGGGTTGGTGATCCATGAAGGATAAGGAAAGTTCCCTTTTGGCCTCATTGTGAGAGAAAGCGTCGAAGCGCGACAAGCGTGGAGCTGCGCGAGTACTCATGTGAACTTGATAGCAAAGTTCGTATGAATTGGCGTTTGGAGGCAATCATTATTTATAAGGGATTTTGAAGTAACCGACTCGGGATTGTGATGCACGTTACTCGGACGTGGGCAATTACATGGATCGTGGCGGAATGCAATACGGAAAATAAGGAGAGAGAAAGGGAGATTTCATTGACGAAAATCGGGATACTGAGCCGTCTTGATCCCTTCAAGCGGTTCGCAGAGTAAACGTTCAAACTTCTTATTTTTATCTATGTACATATTCCTAGTATGATGTCGGTCTACTTCTGCCTACATGACCCGAGCGCAATCGGCTCGTTTCTTCTCTTCTAAGGAAGCTGCGAGCGTTTTCGGTTGATCTTCTATGGAGGATCGACGGGAAAATACTGTCGATCGCCGATTTCGAGTCTCCTCTAGTTCTCTCTCTATCGCTAGCCTCTGTTGCTCCGGGGTAGCCTCCTTCTTATCCAAAGCAGCGAGCTCGTCGACAGCAGATTGAAGGGATTGTTCTCCTTGAGTTACAAGTTGCCTCGCCTCTTGGGTCTCGGAGCCGGGAGAAAAGAGCCGATCGGGAAAGTTCGACGCAGCAAGCACCTTGTCCCGACACTGTCGAAAATGCATGAAGGGAGTATGAAAGTGCTCCAAGAATGTTTTCAGCATGCAGACTAGACCTTCGGGAAGCTTCGCGCTGATTTCCTCTTTGACCGACCACTCCATCACGGATTGGATGTTTCGAATATTCGATGGGTTGTCAACAAAGGAGGCTACCCCTGAATGAACAAGGTCCGAGGGAGCAAGATAGCATGATTCCCGGTTGCTGAAAATCTCGAGTCGGGTGAGCCGCTTGATTCGAGCATACTCGGGTGATCTGAAGAGCGAGAAGATCCAGTAGGATGAGCTTGAACGTCTTCGATGGGCGACGTAAGAAGAGAAGCGGCAGGAAGATCCCGGATAATATCCGCAGATGAAGGATCTTCAGGTGTTGAGGAACCTTCAGCTATTAAAGGAGCTTCGACTATCGGGGTCGGGACAATGGCAAGGGTCATCGAAGAAGGTTCCCCTTGAGGCTCAGTAGGCGAAGGAGCTGCGGGTTCAGACGGATCCTCAGCAATGGCAATATCGCTAGACCCCCCGGCGGGTGGATCAAGATCTACCAAAGAATCTTCGGGACAAACGGTTGGAGACGCTTCGACAAGCCGAAGGACTATCGGAGATTCCACCGGAGATTTGCTCTTCTTCGCTATCATCTTTCGCCGTTTAAGAGAAGTGAGCGTCTCCTCATCAGCTCCGTCGTCGGAATCGTCACCTAACGGCGAGAATAAAGCAAAAATCACCTCGGGCCGATCCTGCGAAGACCCGGGGAAGAAAAAGACCCACCGAAAACGGTCGTCGGACGTTTGCGACCACCAATCGAGAGGGCTCTGGAGGCACCCTTTTTCCCAGTTTCCTTCAAAGCGGGACCGAAGGGCAGTATCCGATTGCTCCGGAGAATGGATGAGATGGCATCTTCAAAAGGGCTTTCGAAGGCAAAGGACGTCCACCAGGTCGTAAACTCGGAAGTCACGCCAGGGCTAGAGCGAAGTATTGTTGGGATATCCCCCGAAAACCGCTGGTACATCATGGTGGTAATCTCGCGCAGCGAGGTGAACGGTTCGTCAATCTTGATATTATACATCTTCTTGTCCATCGATGGGAAATCCATGAGATAAGGGATAGGCATAGGCACTGCCCGTCGAAGACCGAATTGCCTGGCGCAGTAATGAGGAGAATATGGTTCGAAGCCTGGATAGAACCTACCCTTAAGACATAGCCGGATTGGAAGGTCTCTAGGGAATAGGATAAAGGTCCAAAAATCACGGTGGTTGAACCGTTTCAAGGTTCGAGAGTTGAAACAAAAATTGAACTCGCCTGAGCGGTAAGGAAAGAAATCTATTCGATCGGTCTCGTAAGACAGAAGGCGTCGAAGGAAGAACCGAAAAGGCTGAACATCACCGGGGACCTTTGAGGGGACAGCTTGGAGTAGTCGTATACCAAGCTTCAAAGGAACCATGTTGGGATTGAAGGAAGGGACGCTCTCAAACATGAAAGGGAAGTAGAATGCAATCCAAGATTGAAGAATCCAGAGCGGCCCCGACAAGACACCATCCTCTTCGGAATTCGACATTAGCCGAGTGGCATAAGAAACACTCCTATACAGAGACGCAAGAGCAAGAGGACCAAGGGCAACAAGATTCCCTTTTGCAAGAAGTAGGGCGAGGTCATAATAGTCCTTGGACACTTTGAGTGTTGGGCTAAAGAATAGATATTTTGATAGCCGTAAAAGAAGGAAGGCTGTTCGTTCCTCGAGGGAAACATCCCCGGACGTTTTACTATGGGCATCGATGAACTTCCCATAAGCAAGAGAATCGTCAGAAATGGAGCAATCCTTAGTTTTTCCTAGATTCTTGACCAAAGCCCCATAAGGAGAGAGACCAGCTATGGCGAAAGTATCTAGAAGGGTTACGGACATGGGACCCCACGGGAAGAAAAAGCAATTAGTGGAGGAAGACCAAAAGCTTGTAACGGACCCCAGCAGACCTCTATTCAAATCATGGGACAACATGCCGACCTCAAGTCTTTGTCCCGATTTGCGCCTGTTTCCCGCAGGCCAACCGTTGGAGTATCCTCTTGAAGCCTTTGGAACCAAGTATAAGCCCTGTCATCAAATGACGGAAAACTCCTAAATCGCTGAGCCGGCATGGACCAAATGTCCTTTAGCGAAGAAGCTTGAATGGGAAGCTGCTCGTCGGCCCGCATTGGAAAGCAAGACCGAAGAGATGATGGAATGTGGAGATGATCATGGAGACTAGGCCCGAGAATGAGACCGGCGTGCTCTCGTCAAGAGTTCAACAACTTGAGGAAACGGTGATCAGCGTCATCACTATTGATAATCCCATCGAAGCGGGCGATGAGTTGGTGGGGAAGGAACTCGGGAGTTTCGATCGCCATGAAAGCTTGGAATGCTCAGAGAAAAGGGTTTAGGGTTTAAGGGAAAACCGCTGATGAAGAAAGACGACAATTGGGAGCTTTTTTAAGATCCTTAAAAAAGCAAGATGAAAAAGGCCGGTGCACGGTACGAAGTCGAAAAGGTTGCGCTTTGGGAAAAGAGATCAAAGGGAAAGCGTAATCATCATTTGTACAGCTGGAGATCACCAAACCGGAGGAAGATATTTTAAAAGAGGTAAATCTTCGATTTACATCTTTTAAGGGGGCATATGTTGACACTTAAAATAATCCAAGAGAGAATCATGACAAGCACGTGAGGAAGCGATAATCAGCTACGGGAAGGGACACTGAAGCAAGGAACGTATCAATCAAAAAGATGCCACGTGTCGGGATAAATTCTGGCGCCACTTCCTTCTAGAGCAAAAAAAGGGCGCGGAGGGAGGCCACGATCGAAGCGGTTGGCGGTAATCCCCACGAGGTAAAAAGAAAAGGCGCGAAGACTGGGAAACCGTCATCCACGTGGCTTGTGGAAAAAAGCAAAGCGTGGGGCCAAAGGAAGAAACCGCTTAGCGGTTACCAAAGAGCTTGCCTATAAATACCTCACAATAGCAAGATACACACACACAACAAATCCAAAACACTTGCATTTTCAAAACTAGCTCTTAGCTCTTAACCTTTAGCCTAGCCTAGCTGTAGTTTTCGGATCCCCGTCGTCGATTCAATTCCGACGAGTATCATATCCAGAGTTAGGTGTCGTCGATTAGATTCCGGCATCTGCTCATTAGGTCCGGTGCCGTCGATTAAATTCCGGTGTTGCACCCTTCACCCATCTTGTCCATCACCGTCGATTCAATTCCGGTATTGTGTCCTATAATTCCCCGTCCAGTCTTGTTGATTAAATTCCAGCATTGTGTCCTATATCATCTCCCGATCCTGTCGATTCAATTCCGGGGTCACGTCGACGATTGTCACATATTGTTACTATTGCATATTGGGCCGTCGAAGTTGTCGAAAGCCTGTTTGTAACGCGCACTTTTGTGTAAGTCTACTGCATTTGACACTCTCTCGTCCAAAACGACCCCGAACTCCTTTTCGGAAAACGAACGGATTAAGTTCGATAAAAGATTCCCGTGTAAGTAACCTTCTTTGGGCCAAAGTCAATTTGGGCCTAGAACTCATAACCAGCAAAGCCATGTCGAAGGATTTCAACGCGCAACAGGAGGTGATCACCTCTTTGTAGACAACAAATCCGTGTCTCGACGATTACTTGACAAGGATTGCTGTTCCGCCATGACAACCAGATACCCAACTTCAACAACAACAAAAATACAAATCCCCGAGAAAGTGAGTAAATCTGAAAAGTAAACATTTAATTCTCTCGCTATTTATTTTTTCTGTCCAAAAATCAACAAGAGACCATTCACAACCTTTTGTCATGGAATCAAACAAGACGAAAGAACATGTGAACATTCTTAGAATACCAGAGTCTGAATGGAAATCACGAACCCGACTTGTCTAGGCTAAGAAGAGTGATCACCATCACCGAATCGATCAATACAAACGAAGCTGCACAAAAAAAAAATTACATACAATTCTACAAGGATTTTGGAAAAATTTAACTAACGTTAACGACTCAACTGACCAACGGCTTTAATGTAAAGTTAATCTCACTTAGTAACATTTAACCACAAGATACAGGAGAACTCCAAATCCTAGAGGTTTCTGAAACATCCAATGCATTGACCGAAACACAGAAGCTTATCAGAGGATGCTGGACAATACATGCATCATGCTGAGAAACATCAATAAGAAACTTGTACTGAACGACGAACCGTGCTTTGGGATCGACCACAGTAATGGCATTGAAACCATGTTTTATTCGGAGACATGCGTGAT